>NC_083788.1:11257227-12655153 GCF_015708825.2 Lethenteron reissneri
GGGGGGGGGGGGCTTGGGGAACCTGTGTCCACTTGCCCCCCAAACCCTTTTAAGGGCGCGAGCACGGCGCTGCTGACGAGCGCCTCGAGGGTTAAAGAGGAGCCCAGGACATTTCGTTGCCCGACAAACAAACAAACAAACAAAAAAACCCCAGCCGCTGACCCTCCGCGTTTGTGTTCAGCGCCGTGCCGTACGCGTAAAGGTCACGCGGTGACGAAAGGTCACGCGGTGACTAAAGGTCACGGCAGTGCGGGGGGGAGGGGGGGTGGAAGCCTCGGGGGGGGGGGGGGGCGGCTTGCGGTAAACCACGCAGGGAACAGCGGCTGTGGTTTATCCGCGGGGAGAGACGGAGGAGAGAGGGGGCCCTTGTAACGAGGGGTGGTGGGGGGGGGGAGAGATTCGGAGATGAGAAGGATGTTGTGAAGAGGAGAGAAGATGCAACGAGCAGGGTTGTGGAGATCGGAGACCAGCAGACATACGCAGAGACCCACAGAATCACGCAGAGACCCACAGAATCACGCAGAGAGCCATAGAGCCACAGAGAAAACCCATAGACTAATACGGTGACCCATAGACCCACACAGAGACCCATAGACCCATACAGAGAACCATAGACCCATAAGAGACTCATAGACCCATACAGAGACCCATAGACCCATACAGAGACCCATAGACCCATACAGAGACCCATAGACCCGTACAGAGACCCATAGACCCATACAGAGACCCATAGACCCATATAGAGACTCATAGACCCATACAGAGACCCATAGACCCATACAGAAAACCATAGACCCATATAGAGACTCATAGACCCATACAGAGACCCATAGACCCATACAGAGACCCATAGACCCATACAGAGACCCATAGACCCATACAGAGACCCATAGACCCGTACAGAGACCCATAGACCCATACAGAGACCCATAGACCCATATAGAGACTCATAGACCCATACAGAGACCCATAGACCCATACAGAGACTCATAGACCCATACAGAGACTCATAGACCCATACAGAGACCCATAGACCCATACAGAGACCCATAGACCCATACAGAGACCCATAGACCCGTACAGAGACCCATAGACCCATACAGAGACCCATAGACCTATACAGAGATCCATAGACCCATATAGAGACTCATAGACCCATACAGAGAACCATAGACCCATACAGAGAACCATAGACCCATATAGAGACTCATAGACCCATACAGAGACCCATAGACCCATACAGAGACCCATAGACCCATACAGAGACCCATAGACCCGTACAGAGACCCATAGACCCATACAGAGACCCATAGACCCATACAGAGACCCATAGACCTATACAGAGACCCATAGACCCATACAGAGAACCATAGACCCATATAGAGACTCATAGACCCATACAGAGACCCATAGACCCATACAGAGACCCATAGACCCATACAGAGACCCATAGACCCGTACAGAGACCCATAGACCCATACAGAGACCCATAGACCCATACAGAGACCCATAGACCTATACAGAGACACATAGACGGACACAGAGACCCATAGACGAATACAGAGACCCATTAGACCGGTAGCTCGCAGTCGAGGAGGCAAGCCTCCTCGACTTCTTGAGCGTCGATCTGCAGATCGGCGCTCTTTCATCGCCGCGTGACAACGTTCGCGAGCTGTGATTGGTCGTGACGATGCTGAACGCCGCTGCTCGGTCGGCAGCGCCGCGCACCCTTCGCTCGGACGCGGGCAAAGCGGTCGCGGGCGGCGATTTTGTTGCCTGGGAGCACGGGGAGGTGCACACTGCGCGCGGTGAGATTTCCGAAAGGATTCTCCGACCCAAATCCCAAACCTGACCGCCGACACCACGTCTGAGAATAACATTTTGCGGGGAGGAAAAACAAAAAAAAATGTTGTGATATGGTGACCCCGTGACCTTGTGACCCCGTGACCCTGATACCCCACAGAGGGCCCACCTGGGTGGCAGGGGCCCCATGGGGGGGGTCATCACCCCCCCCATCGCCACCCCTGAGTCCGATCGATCTCCGTCGCCGTCCGTGGGAGGCCTCCACAACCTACGGCTGCCCGACTTCACCTTCCTCACCGTGCTCGGCAAAGGCAGTTTCGGCAAGGTGCCCCCCCCTCCCACACCGTGCGTGCCCCCCTCCACCTCCACCACCACCACCGTGTCACCACCGTGCCACCACTCCCACACCGTGAGTGCCCTCCACCACCACCACCACCACCGTGCCACCACTCCCACACCGTGCCCCCCTCCACCAGCACCACCACCGTGCCACCACTCCCACACCGTGCCCCCCTCCACCAGCACCACCACCACCACCGTGCCACCACTCCCACACCGTGGCCCCCTCCACCACCACCACCACCGTGCCACCACTCCCAAATCGTGCCCCCCTCCACCACCACCACCACCACCACCGTGCCACCACTCCCACACCGTGGCCCCCTCCACCACCACCACCGTACCCCCCCCTCCCATACCTTGCCATCTCCACCACCACCAACACAACCCTTACCACTGCCACCGTGAGGCGGAGGCGGTGGTGATGGCGGTGATCGATTGCGGCGTCGGACGTTGCGGCGATCGCCGCGACGCGGCGGTGGCAGACGAGACGGCGATTACGATGGCGGTGACGCGATGGCGATGTCGCCAGGTGATGCTGGCGGAGCGCAAGGGCACCGAGGAGCTGTACGCCATCAAGATCCTGAAGAAGGACATCGTGATACAGGACGACGATGTGGAGTGCACGCTGGTGGAGAAGCGCGTGCTGGCGCTGTCCGACAAGCCGCCCTTCCTCACCCAGCTGCACTCCTGCTTTCAGACCGTGGTGAGAGGCCTCGCTCCTCACTCGCTCGCCCGCCCGCCCATTCGCTCGATCGCCCGCTCACGAACACGCCGGCCTCGCTAGCGCAGACACGCGCGCGCGCAAAGACTCGGTGGCGAGATTGTAACTCTCTTCATTCTGATAATTGTTTTTTTACCCTTCTATCTGGCAACAAAACTGACACCTGTTTTTCACAAGGAGTCATGTTTGCATAGACCACAATACCCGCAGCCGTAATGCAAACAAAAAACATAATTCTGATAATGTATGCACTGTCATTGAAGTTGATTGGTCCACACCCGAGACAGCTTTTCTTAGAGCCTAGTCTCACATGGGTTGGACCAGATGACGCCAAAAGGCGCACAACTCAAAGACAATGCACCATCATAGTATGAGAGCTTGGGGTAAGCATTTACACCATTGGAACCTCATTTACCAGTAAAAAATATGATAATTTGTTTTTACCCTTCTATCTGGCAAAAAAACTGACACCTTTTCTTCATTCTTTCGTATGGCCGATGTTAGATATAGAACACCAACTACAATTTCACACGAAAGTTGGTCAAGCTCAGACAACCGCGTGGGGAGTAGCGGAGCGTATCGCTGTGATGTCTCCCTTCGTGTTTGTGGATCGGGCGCTGTGTCGTTGTACGGTCTGTTATGGATGAACACAGTCATACACTGCAGAGGTTTTAATTGAACATGTGTGCATCAGCTATCTGCATCTGCGATTTAGGGTGGACCAGGAGCTTAACGACCTCGCCCAGTATACAGGAGGTCTTGGGTTTGATCCTGACCCTGATGCCTGCTGTATAGTTGGCGTTTGCATGCCTCTCTCACTTTGTGGTTGCGTTGATTTTTCTCCGGGTCCTCCAGTTTTTCGCCTCCACATTTAGAATGAACATGCGTTGAGAGTTTTTGCCTGCCATCAATGCCCACACGATAAACCACTTTGTTCAGCTATCATTTGTGGCCAGGTAGCTTCTAAAGAAGAGCTACACAGCCCAGTGGTCCCTACCTGGTAAAGACATAGTAGTAAATACACGCACATTCTCTCACCGTCTCGCCCGCTCACTTTTACTCACCCACCCACTCCCCCGTGTGCTCAGGACCGGCTATACTTCGTGATGGAGTACATCACGGGGGGTGACCTCATGTTCCAGATCCAGCAGCTGAGCAAGTTCAAGGAGCCGCACGCAGTGTGAGCACAGCACGCCGCTCCACGCTGTACCACGTGATGACACGTCACGCCGTGCCACGCTGTACCACGTGATGCCACGTCACGCCGTGCCACGCTGTACCACGTGATGCCACGTCACGCCGTGCCACGCTGTACCACGTGATGCCACGTCACGCCGTGCCACGCTGTACCACGTGATGACACGTCACGCCGTGCCACGCTGTACCACGTGATGCCACGTCACGCCGTGCCACGCTGTACCACGTGATGCCACGTCACGCCGTGCCACGCTGTACCACGTGATGACACGTCAGCCTATACCATGCCACAGCACGCTGTCGCGCCGTGTGATGATAATACACGATGTCACGTGTTGCCACGTGTTGCTCCATGTTGCCTCGTGTTGCCCCGTTTTGCCCCGTGTTGCGTGGGACAGGTTCTATGCAGGAGAGATCGCGATCGGCCTTTTCTACCTCCACAGCAAACGCATCATTTACAGGTGCAAATCGTCGTCATAATCACAATCAGCATCACGAAGCATCATTTATTGGGATCATCATCATGATGCTCATCAGCAGCAGCAGCTTTAGCATCACGATGTCATCACCGTTGTCATCATCATTAGCAGTGTCTTCATCGTCGTCATCATCATCGTCATCATACATTTTTTTAAAATCATCACCGCCACTCTCGTTACTTGAGTGATCTTAACCTGGGTCTTATTTTCTCAGCAACACTAATGATCTCATCCGCGCTAATTATCATGGCCTCGTTAATGATCTCGGTCTCACTAATTATCTCAGCCTTGCTCAGGATCGTGACTGTTTCCCCACTGGGCCTACCCCTGTGACCCCCCCTCCCCGTCCCCCATCACCACCATCATCTCCTCTCTCGTGTGGATATCAGCTGTGTGAACAACGCGTGCGCTCGGAAATCACTCGTAGAGAGCCGCAAGCTCACACAGAGAGCCACAGGTTCACACAGAGAGCCACAGACTGACATGGAGAGCAACAGACTCACACAAAGAGCCACAGGTTCACGTAGAGAGCCACAAGCTCACACAAAGAGCCACAGACTCACACAAAGAGCCACAGACTCGCACAGAGAGCCACAGACTCACACAGAGAGCCACAGGCTCACACAGAGGGCCACAGGTACACCCAGAGAGACACAGATTCACACAGAGAGCCACAGAGAGACACAGACTGACACAGAGAGACACAGACTCACATAGAGAGAGACACAGACTCACAGAGAGAGAGAGAGAGACTCACAGAGAGAGACACAGACTCACACAGAGAGCCACAGACTCACACAGAGAGCCACAGATTCACACAGAGAGCCACATACTCACACAGAGAGACACAGACTCCCAGAGAGACACAGACTCACACAGAGAGAGACACAGACTCACACAGAGAGCCACAGACTCACACAGAGAGACACAGACTCACACGGAGAGACACAGACTCACACAGAGAGAGACACAGACTCACACAGAGAGCCACAGACTCACACAGAGAGCCACAGGTTCACACAGAGAGCCACAGATTGACATGGAGAGCAACAGACTCACACAGAGAGCCACAGGCTCACACAGAGAGCCCCAGACTCACACAGAGAGCCACAGACTCACACAGAGAGCCACAGACTGACACAGAGAGCCACAGACTCACACAGAGAGCCACAGACTCATACAGAGACCCACATACTCACAGAGACCCACAGACTCCCACAGAGAGCCACAGACTGACACAGAGAGCAACAGACTCATACAGAGACCCACATACTCACAGAGACCCACAGACTCCCACAGAGAGCCACAGACTGACACAGAGAGCAACAGACTCACATAGAGAGAGACACAGGCTCACACAGAGAGCCACAGGTTTACACAGAAAGCCACAGACTCACACAGAGAGCCACAGACTCACACAGAGAGCCACAGGCTCACACAGAGCGCCACAGGCTCACCCAGAGAGACAGATTCACACAGAGAGCCACAGACTCACACAGAGAGACACAGGCTCACACAGAGCGCCACAGACTCACACAGAGACACAGACTGACACGGAGAGCAACAGACTCACACAGAGAGCCACAGATTCCCAGGGATGCTGATGTGTTCTCCTCGATTGCTGCAGAAATTCACATCCAATGTGCCCCCCACGTTGTCCCCCTCCATGACCCTGTGTCCCCCCGTGTCCCCCCATGCCCCCCCCCGTGTCCCACCCCAACCCCCCCCCCGTGTCAACCCTCCTGCCCCCCCCCCCCGCCGCTCCCCCCTTTCCCCCGTGCCCCCCCCCCCCCAGGGACCTGAAGCTAGATAACGTGATGCTGGATGCCGAGGGGCACATCAAGATCGCCGACTTTGGGATGTGCAAGGAGAACATGGGGGACGGCGCCACCACGCGCACCTTCTGCGGCACACCCGACTACATCGCGCCCGAGGTGTCCCGCCGCTACGCGGCACAACACACCGCACATCGCGCTACACCGTGCTACACATCACACGTCACACCACGCTACACCGTGCTACACATCACACATCACACCGCACACCACGCTACACCGTGCTACACATCACACATCACACCGCACACCACGCTACACCGTGCTACACATCACACCGCACACCACGCTACACCGTGCTACACATCACACATCACACCGCACACCACGCTACACCGTGCTACACATCACACATCACACCGCACACCACGCTACACCGTGCTACACATCACACATCACACCGCACACCACGCTACACCGTGCTACACATCACACATCACACCGCACACCACGCTACACCGCGCTACTCCACGCTACACATCACACCATGCTACACCGCGCTACACCGCGCTACTCCGCACACCACGCTACACCGCGCTATACCGCACTACACATCACACCGCACACCACGCTACACCGTGCTACACATCACACATCACACCGCACACCACGCTACACTGCGCTACTCCATGCTACACTGCACACCACGCTACACCACGCTACACCACACTACACCGTGCTATACCGCGCTACACCACACTACACCGCGCTATACCTCGCTACACCGCACACTGCGCTACACCACACTACACCACACATCACCGCACACCATGCTACACCGTGCTACTCCACACTACACTGCACACCGTGCACCACGCTACACCGCTCACCACACTACACGGGCACACCACACCACCCCTCGCCACGCGACACCTCTACCACCACTCACCGCACACGCCACGCACACAAACACATCGCCGCCCCCAAAATAGTCTCTGCCGCTCAAACCAACCATCACCTCCTCGCTGCCCCCCACCACCCCGCCGAGCAACTTGCCCGCCCCGACCTCCACCGCTCTGCTCCGACAGAGCCGCAAAATTGTTTCGTGAAAATAACCTCAACGCTCAACGCAAATAAACGCCGTCGCGTAGAGAGAGCAAACTGTGTGGGGGGGGGGGGGGGGGGGATGTAAATGTGGACACTTTGTCCCCGTCTGGCATCCGAGTGTAGTCGCTCACGATGCAGGAGTCAGCCCCCCACTCTGCAGCTTGATAGGAGTGGGCTGTGGTTAGTTTAGGGGTAGGCTGTGGTCAGGGTTGGTTTAGGGGTAGACTGTTAGACTGTGTTCTAGATTTGAAGCTTTCGTGACTGCAATGATTAAATTAAAAGTAAATTTTATCTGTGACGGTCCCATCTGATGACGGAGACTTGTGTTGCCTCCGAAACGTCGTGATTTATTATTTTATTTTATTTCCATTATTACTTTTATTAACTTTTAATTGTATTTTTTTACCTACGTGACTCTACCGAAAAAACCTAAGAGTATGTTAGACTGTGGTTAGGGTCTGTTTGGAGTAGGCTGGGGTGAGGGTTAACTTTTGGGTATGCTGGGGATAGGGTCAGGCTGGGTTAGGGGTAGGCTGGGTAGGGGTTTAGGCTGGGGTTGGGCCACGCTGTGAGAGGGTTAGGGTAGGCAGGGCCAGATTAAGATTGTGTAGGCCCCTTTGGCTAAAGGATACTATGAGGCCCCCAGTAATATTTTCAAAAGGTAAACAAAGTTTAAGAAAAAGAAAATGTATTTTTACAAGGCTAACAACAAATAAAATTGGGCATTCACACGTGAAATCACTTTTCACTGAAATCTTGACTTAATGCTTTCGTGACTGCAGCATATTCATATCCTTGGGCCATTCGGTAAAGTCCCGTAGATAGGTTCAAAGAAAATAACAAAAATAACAAACAAAAAACCTATCTACGTGACTTTACCGAAAGACCCAAGAAAAACTTTTCACTTAATTCTCTGGAGGCCCTCCAGCTTACTGGAGACACTAAAGCCCCCTAAAGCCCCCTAAAGCCCCCACGCCTTGATCCGGGTAGGGCTGCGGTTGGGTGAGGGTGGGGCAGAGGTCGCAACCGGGTACCCGATACCCGTACCCTACCCGATACTCGGCTACCCGTACCCGGCCGGGTACGGGTAGCTGTTTGCGACCTTGGTGCGGCCGGGTACAGGTACGGGTAGGCCGTGAGTCACTGGTGAGTAACCGTTTGTCACTCATTTCGGGTAGGGTACGGGTAGGGAACGGGTACCCGTACCCGGCGGGGTACGGGTACGGGTAAGGAATCAAAACCCGTTTGCGACCTCTGGGGTGGGGTTAGGGTCGGGGGGGGGGTCGGAATCCAACTCGTGTCTTTTGCGCGTCTCTGGCCTTCCCCCAATCAGGGACGTCACGGCGTTTTTCGAGCGAGCAATTAAATATTCATCTCCTCTGGAGCCCCGATTTCGCCCCGTGATCACAATTGCGACTCGAACACCGCCTCGTTTAATTCACCCCTCAATTATTAATGTCGTTAAAAAAAGAAAAACACTCACGCACGCACGCACACTCGTATCCACATACGCACGCACACACACTCGCCTTTGACGGACTGTTGGGGCCTGCGACTCGCACCTACGAAGGCCGGCATTGCGGCACACGAGGGGGGTGGCTGACCGGGACCACGCCCGGCCGCCTTTGTCTCCCCAGTGGTGATGTTTTACGCACAGCACCAGCTACTCATTTTAGGCTGAGTCGACCTCGGGGAGGCCCATAACCTGTTCAGATAATCGTCACCAGTGTTGACCGCGTGCGGGAATTGAACTCTCGGGATGCATAGCGCAGCGCGCTAACCGCTGCACCACCGCTCAGCACACAAAGACACACGCACGCTCACACGGTGGCGGATGTTGGTAGTGTGGTTGTGGTGGTGGTGGTGATGTGGTTGTGGTGGTGGTGTGGTTGTGTTGGTGGTGTGGTTGTGGTGGGTGTTGGTGTTGGTGGTGGTGGTTGTGCAATGCGTGTGGAGCTCCGTGCTGCGCGTGAACGACGACTAAGATCATTGGTGACACAGGCGAGGAGGAGAGAGCCTCTCTCTTGCCACGACACATCCACTCGCACCACAAGAGTCGCATTCTCGTCCATCAACAGGCACGCTTTCTGAACATCGTGCAGGGCGGGGCTCCGGTAGGGTGACCCTCACCCCCCCCCCCCCTGGGGGTGACCCTCACCCCCCCGGCGTTTGGGGGGAGCGGTGGTGCCGTGGTTAGCGAGCACCGTAGCTACGAACCCCGGCGACGCGAGTTTGGTGACCGCGAACTCGCGGCCACCGTCAGTGGTGGGCATCTGAACTCGGCCTCTGTGCTCTGTGCAGACAGCGTCACGAGTTCCTGAACAAACAACAACAATCTGGGTGGCAGTTCCCTTGGGTCACCAGCAAATAAATATGCGCGTGCGTTGCGTGTGCGTGTGTGTCGGTGAGTGGCGATTCTCTGAACCGGGCTTGGGCCTCCCCTAGGTCGACTCGGCCTCAAATGAGTACCTGGTGCGGTGTGTAAACCTCGCCGCTAGGGAGACAAAGGCGGCCGGGCGTGGTGCTGGTCACCCACCCCCCCCTCGTGTGCCACAGTGCCGCCCTTCGTAGGTGCTACAGCACTTGCCCCAAACGTCTGCTAAGGCTATACGGGGGGGGGGGGGTGGGATACTTTGTCTTTGTATATATGTGTACGTGTGTGGGAGTCTGCGCGTGTGCACGTGGACTCGCCCTCCTCATGAATGATTGAATGGCGAATGAGTTAGCGGATTAATTAGCGAACGCCTCAAGAAGCTGCCGGCATTGCAGGCGAAGCGTGAATCTCCCCCGAGGGGATGATGCGAGGGGGTCGGGCCGGGGGTGACGGGAGAGGGGGTCACACCGGGGTCTGTGCCATTATGGCCCCGAAAAACGACATTCGTCAAAAGACAAATGAGGCCATTGTATGGGGTGAGCGCTGTTAGCGAGCACCTATTAAGGCCGGCGGTGCTGTTGTGGTATGTGGGGGGGGGGGGGGGGGGATGGGGGGGGGGGCACGCACGTGACGCACGCTTTTGTATCCCCAGTGCTGCTGCCGTGGCCATCACGATGCGGCGTCGTCGAGGGCCGCTCATTTTGCCGCGTCGTTATTTTTGGCTCGGTCGACCTAGGTGACACTGACTATGACGTCGTCGTCGTCATACCACCGTGATCGTGGCGACGGGTCGATGGCGCCAACGAAGATGACGACGAGGCCGACGATGACTCTTGTCGCTTGCGACTACGGCGAGTGGCGACGCTGACGAAGGGCGATAACGATGACCTCGTTCTTGATGGCGACGATGGCGATGGTGACAACGACGGCGATGATGACGATGACGACGACGATGACGACGATGATGACGACGACGACGATGACGACGATGATGACGATGACGACGATGACGACGAAGACGACGATGACGACGGCGACGACGATGACGACGATGATGACGACGATGACGACGATGATGACGACGATGACGACAGCGACGACGATGACGGCGATGACGACGATGACGACGATGACGACGGTGACGACGAAGGCGATGACGACGATGACGATGATGATGACAATGCCGACGATGACGATGATGATGACGATGATGACGACGACGTGGCACGACTGGCGAGCGATTGGAGCGAGCGTATCGAGCCGTGCTGACCTTGCGAGGTCACGGATCGCAGTGGTTTTTATTTCCCTTCGGGAAGCCGAGATTCCAGCTGTCTGAGCCGATCTCCAGTGACCCCCCCCCCCCTTCTCTTCTTTCTCCCCTGGGGGCGGGAAGGGGGGCCCACACCTCCCCACCCCTCGCACCCCCATCCCCGTCTATGACCTCTCTCCTCGTGTCTCTCTCCGCAATCTCTTTGTCCACCTCCTATCTTTCTGTGTTTCTCTCTCGTGTTCCAACTGTCCCGTCGCTCTGTCCGACTCTCTCTGCTCCCCATGTCCGGCAGGCAGTGAGACGTGCGAAGAGACAGAGACCCAGACAGACAGACAGAGAGACAGAGAGACAGACAGAGAGACAGAGAGACAGACAGACAGAGAGACAGAAACCCAGACAGACAGACAGAGAGACAGAGAGACAGAGAGACAGACAGACAGAGAGACAGAGAGACAGAAACCCAGACAGACAGACAGAGAGACAGAGAGACAGACAGACAGAGAGACAGAGAGACAGAAACCCAGACAGACAGACAGAGAGACAGACAGACAGAGAGACAGACAGACAGAGAGACAGAGAAACAGAGAGACAGACAGAGAGACAGAGAGGTACAGAGATACGGACGGAGAGAGAGAGTCAGAGGCAGATGCAAAGGGACAGACAGATTGAGACATCCTCCAGAGAGATATGCGAACAAAAGAGAGAGAGAGAAAAATAGAGACGCGGACACTTCATGAAAATCCCTGCTGCTACTCAACGAACGTGATGAATCTTTACCCACACCCCTCCCCCTCTCACTCCCTCCCCAAGCCACATCCCATCACCACTACTACCTCCCCTCCAACGCCATCACCTCGTGTGTGAATCAATGTGAAGCTGTTAGCTGCGCCCCTCACAGCAGCCTACCCCCCCCCCCACGTCTCATGGGGGAAAAAATAAAATTTCTGATGTCTCTTTTTTGTCATCGAAAACTTTCGCCTGACCAGACACGGATCAAGGATGGGGTGAAGGTTAATGGTGGCGATGGTGGTGATGGTGGTGATGGTAGTGATAGTGGTGATGATGGTGGCAGTGGTGATGGTAGTGATAGTGGTGACGGTGGTGGCAGTGATGGTGGGAGTGGTGATGGTAGTGATAGTGGTGATGGTGGTGATGGTGGCAGTGGTGATGGTAGTGATAGTGGTGATGGTGGTGATGGTGGCAGTGGTGATGGTTGTGATCGTGGTGATGGTGGCGATGGTGGCAGTGGTCAGCATGCTGTGCTAGGATCCCTGTTACCCGAGTTCGATTCCCGCTCACCGCCAACATTGGTGACGATGATCTGAAACGGTGCTGGGCTTCCTCTAGGTCGACTCGGCCTCAAAAGACTACCTTGTGCAGTGTGTAAACATTACCACTGGGAAGACAAAGGCGGCCGGGGAATAGTGCTGGCCACCCACCCCCTCGTGTGCCGTGCCGGCCTTCATAGGTGCTCGCTAACAGCACTTTGCCTCAACATTCTGATAAGGCTACACGGGGGATCTTTGTCTTTGCTGACATTGGGAGGTGACGGCAGTGTTGCTGACGTGTTACACCACAACCATAATCATTAACAGCGTCAGAAATTTCACCACAACAATAATTTCAATGCTCAATCGTGATTTAAGATGATTGTAGCCATATTGTCAGTGATGACAGTTATGGTGTGACATTCACGACGATCATGATCATGACGATTGTGGTGGAGATGTTGATAATAATCATGATGACAATGACGATGATTGTGGTGGAGAAATTGATGACGATCATGATGTCAATGACGACAATGATAGCGGTGAAGACATTGATGACGATCATGATGATGACGATGATTGCGGTGTAGACATTCATGACGATCATGATGATGACGATGATAGCGGTGAAGACATTGACGACGATCATGATGATGACGATGATAGCATTGGAGACATTGATGACGATCATGATGATGACGATGATTGCGGTGTAGACATTGACGACGATCATGATG
Organism: Lethenteron reissneri; assembly: GCF_015708825.2. Classification (NCBI taxonomy): domain Eukaryota; kingdom Metazoa; phylum Chordata; class Hyperoartia; order Petromyzontiformes; family Petromyzontidae; genus Lethenteron; species Lethenteron reissneri. Next base: position 11,270,304 of record NC_083788.1, read on the forward strand.
ATGACGACAATGATAGCGGTGTAGACATTGATGACGATCATGATGATGACGACGATGATCGCGGTGTAGACATTCATGACGATCATGATGATGGCGACGATGATCGCGGTGTAGACATTGATGACGATCATGATGACGACGACGATTGTGGTGGAGACATTGATGACGATCACGATGATGACGACCATGATCGCGGTGAAGACATTGACGACGATCATGATGATGACGACAATGATAGCGGTGGAGACATTGATGACGATCACGATGACGACGATGATAGCGGTGTAGACATTGATGACGATCACGATGATGACGACAATGATAGCGGTGTAGACATTGATGACGATCACGATGATGACGACAATGATAGCGGTGGAGACATTTACGACGACCACGACGACTACGACGACGTGGCGACAGATCGTGGCGATGATGATAAAGCCCGCCGTGAGCTTCATCTGAATGCCAGCTGGAGAGAGAGACACACAGAGAGCGGGGGGGGGGGCAGTGGAAGAGTGAGAGAGACGCAGAGGGGGGCGGCAGGGGAAGAGAGAGAGACACACAGAGAGCGGGGGGGGGCAGTGGAAGAGTGAGAGAGACGCAGAGGGGGGCGGCAGGGGAAGAGAGAGAGACACACAGAGAGCGGGGGGGCGCAGTGGAAGAGTGAGAGAGACACAGAGGGGGGGGGGGGCAGGGGAAGAGTGCGAGAGAGACACACACAAAGAGGGGGGGGGGGCAGGGGAAGAGTGAGAGAGACAGAGAGGGGGGGGGCAGGGGAAGAGAGAGAGAGAGAGACACAGAGAGGGGGGCAGGGGAAGAGTGAGAGAGACACACAGAGAAGGGGGCAGGGGAAGAGTGAGAGAGACACAGATAGGGGGGGCAGGGGAAGAGAGAGAGAGAGGGGGGGCAGGGGAAGAGAGAGAGAGACACAGAGAGGGGGACGGGGGCTGGGGAAGAGAGAGAGACACAGAGAGGGGGGGGGCAGGGGAAGAGAGAGAGACACAGAGAGGGGGGGGGCAGGGGAAGAGAGAGAAACACAGAGAGGGGGGGGCAGGGGAAGAGAGAGAGAGACACACACAGAGAGGGGGGGCAGGGGAAGAGAGAGAGACACAGAGGGGGGGGGGCAGGGGAAGAGTGCGAGAGAGACACACACAAAGATAGGGGGGGGGGCAGGGGAAGAGAGAGAGAGAGACACAGAGAGAGGGAAAGAGAGAGAGACACACACAAAGAGAGGGGGGGGGCAGGGGAAGAGAGAGAGAGACACAGAGAGAGGGAAAGAGAGAGAGACACACACAAAGAGAGGGGGGGGCAGGGGAAGAGAGAGAGAGAGAGACACAGAGAGGGGGGGGGGGCAGGGGAAGAGAGAGAGACACAGAGAGGGGGGGGGGCAGGGGAAGAGAGAGAGAGGAGGAGGGGGGAGGAGGGAGAGATACGAATGTGCCAAAGCTCAGAACGAGAGGGAAGAACACGGCGCTTATCCGTCCGTCCGTCCGCACGCCCGAAATAACCGCGCCGCTCTCCCCCCCCCCCCCCCCCCCGTCTCTCTCTCACCACTCTTTTTAAAATGAGGTTGTCAGAAAGTGAAACGTGTAATTATTCGTATTATTCTTATACGTCGCGCGAAGCGATGGCGGTCTCGCGGTTCGAATCCATGAGACGCTCTCCAGTTGCTGGAGGGCATGCGGTTTGCCACGTACGGTGCGTAAGAAGTTCAACATGCGTGCGCGTCGAACTTCGTTCGCACCGTACGTACCCAACCATGCTAAGGGGAGGTGGGTGTGTGTGTGTGGGGGGGGGCGCTATGAACCCGGCGACCTGAGTTCCGATTCCAGCACACGGCCAACACTAGTGATGATTATCTGAACCGGTCCTGGGCCTCCCCTAGGTCGATTGAGCCTATAATGGGTACGTGGGGCGGTGTGTAATCATCGGAATAAGGAGATAAAGGTGGCCGGGCGTAGTGCTGGCCACCCACCCCCTCGTGTGCTGTGCTCGCTAACAGCACTTGCCCCAAAAGTCTGCTGAGACTATACAACAAGGGGGATCTTTGTCATTTGTCTTGTCCACTCCAATGAGTGGAGCTCTGGGCAGTTTACACACAGAGCGAGTGGGCACAGTTGGGGGCGCAGGTGGTGCATCCGCCGGTCAGCTCAGCCAGTCAACCCGTGGCACCACCTGGGTCTGTACCGTGACCTCCTGCCAGCAGCGAGCCTTCGACACTTCACGTGGCCTCAACGTGCACATAGCCTGGCACAGGCGCCGTGGTGACGTCACCGCCACTTAGTGGCGAATGGCGGTTGTTGTTGTGCTGATGGTGGTGGTACTGGTGGTGCTGGTGGTTGTGGTGGTGCTGGGGTAGTGGTGGTGCTGGTAGTGCTAGTGGTGGTGCTGGTGGTGGTGCTGGTTGTGGTAGTGGCGGTGGTATTGAGGGTGGTATTGGTGGTGGTGGTAGTGGTGCTGGTGGTGGTGGTAGTGGTGCTGGTGGTGGTGATGCTGGTGGTGGTGCTGGTGGTGGGGCTGTTGGTTGTGGTAGTGGCGGTGGTATTGAGGGTGGTATTAGTGGTGGTGGTATTGAGGGTGGTATTAGTGGTAGTGGTAGTGGCACGCAATAGCCTCAAAGTGCACCTAGCCTGGCACAGGCGCCGTGGTGACATCTGCCGCCACTCAGTGGCAAACAGCGGTTGTTGTTGTTGTGTATAAGAGAGTGGTGGCGCAGCGGTTAGCGCACACCGCGCCATGAACCCGGCGACCCTGTTTGATTTCCTGCTCACGGCCAGTGTCTCAACCGGCGCCCGCAGCAATCACGGAGCCTGCGAGAGAGAACGCCCCCCGCGGAGATGGAGCGATGAAATCAGCTCCGTGCGCAGGCTGGTGGCGGCCTACAGAGGCCTTCATCCAGCAGCGATGCGTTTGTGTGTGATGCGTTGTGTGTGATGTGTTTGTGTGTGATGCGTTGTGTGTGATGCGTTTTGTGTGTGATGTGTTTGTGTGTGATGTGTTTGTGTGTGATGTGTTTGTGTGTGATGTGTTTGTGTGTGATGCGTTGTGTGTGATGTGTTGTGTGTGATGTGTTTTTGTGTGATGTGTTTGTGTGTGATGCGTTTGTGTCTGATGCGTTTTTGTGTGATGCGTTGTGTGTGATGTGTTTGTGTGTGATGTGTTTGTGTGTGATGCGTTGTGTGTGTGATGTGTTTGTGTGTGATGCGTTGTGTGTGATGTGTTTGTGTGTGATGCGTTGTGTGTGATGTGTTTGTGTGTGATGCGTTGTGTGTGATGTGTTGTGTGTGATATCTTTGTGTGTGATGCGTTGTGTGTGATGTGTATGTGTGTGATGCGTTGTGCTCGCATCAGATCATCGCGTATCAGCCTTACGGGAAGTCCGTGGACTGGTGGGCGTTTGGAGTTCTTCTGTACGAGATGCTGGCTGGACAGGTGCTCACCAGCACACCTCTACAACACCTCTAAAACACCTGTACAACACCTGTACATCACCTCTACAACACCTGTAGCAACCCACACCTGTACAACACCTGTACAACACCTGTACAACACCTGTACAACACCTGCACCACCTCACACCTCTACAACACCTCTACAACACCTGTACCACCCCACACCTGCACACCTGGACAACACCTGTACCACCCCACACCTGTACAACACCTGTACAACACCTGAACCACCCCACACCTGTACAACACCTGTACAACAGCCGTACCACCCAACACCTGTACCACCCAACACCTGCACCACTCATCACCTGCACCTCTCATCACCTGCGCCACGCATCACCTGCACCACTGAACGTCATCACCCTCGCGTGTTGATGGACTGGGTGATGGTGACGATGATGATGCCGCTAATGTCGCTGATGACGATGATGCCACTGATGCTGCTGATGATGCCGCTGATGCCGCTGATGATGTCGCTGATGACGATGATGATGATGCCGCTGATGCTGCTGATGATGCCGCTGATGTCGCTAATGACGATGATGATGATGCCACTGATGCTGCTGATGATGCCGCTGATGACGATGATGATGTCGCTGATGACGATGATGATGCCACTGATGCTGCTGATGATGCCACTGATGTCACTGATGTCGCTGATGACGAAGATGTCACTGATGCTGCTGATGATGTCGCTGATGACGATGATGATGCCGCTGATGACGATGATGACGATGATGCCACTGATGTCGCTGATGACGATGATGTCACTGATGCTGCTGATGATGTCGCTGATGATGATGATGATGCCGCTGATGACGATGATGATGCCGCTGATGACGATGATGATGTCGCTGATGACGATGATGATGCCACTGATGCTGCTGGTGATGCCACTGATGTCGCTGATGACGATGATGACGATGATGCCACTGATGCTGCTGATGATGTCGCTGATGACGATGATGATGCCGCTGATGACGATGATGATGTCGCTGATGACGATGATGATGCCACTGATGCTGCTGATGATGCCACTGATGTCGCTGATGACGATGATGACGATGATGCCACTGATGCTGCTGATGATGTCGCTGATGACGATGATGATGCCGCTGATGACGATGATGATGCCGCTGATGATGTCGTGCAGCCGCCGTTTGACGGGGAGGACGAGGAGGAGCTGTTCCAGTCCATCATGGAGCACAGCGTCTCCTACCCCAAGGCCATGTCCCGCGAGGCGGTGTCCATCTGCAAAGGGGTGCGTGTCCCCGTGTCCCTGTGTCTCCGTGTCCCCGTGTCCCCGTGTTTCCCTGTCCCCGTGTCTCCCTGTCTCTGTGTCTCCCTGTCCCCATGTCCCCGTGTCCCCGTGTCCCCATGTCCCCGTGTCCCCATGTCCCCGTGTCCCCGTGTCCCTGTGCCTGTGTCCCCGTGTCTCCTTGTCCCCGTGTCTCTCTGTCCCCGTGTCTCCCTGTCCCCGTGTCTCCCTGTCTCTGTTTCTCCCTGTCCCCATGTCCGCGTGTCCCCATGTCCCCGTGTCTCCGTGTCTCCCTGTCCCCGTGTCTCCTTGTCCCCGTGTCTCCCTGTCCCCGTGTCTCCCTGTCCCCGTGTCTCCCTGTCTCTGTGTCCCCGTGTCCCCGTGTCCCCTTGTCACAACGCGTAGAACTTGACTGACACGCGACACAGGCTTTTTGGGGGGACGCGTCGCGCTATTTCTTCCGGAGCGTCTCACAGTCCCGAGAGAGAGAAGCGCCGGACAATCCACACGGAACCCGATCTCGTCGCTCCATCTCCTCGGTTGTTCGGTCGTCCTCAGTGCTACGGGGTTACAATGTCGAGACACGATGCTCGCGTTGACGCCCTCCGGAAGTTCATCCACAACCACCAACCCACCCCTCCTCCACCAACCCCCTCCCGTGCCCTTGATGAACGCACCCAGGTGACCCCTCCTGAGAATACGGTGGCCCCCACCCTCCTTTCCTGCCCCCACTCTTCCCCCCCCCCCACCTCGTCTATCCGTGTGACCTTCCTCGGGGGGTGGGGGGGGGTGGGTGGAGCAGCACCGAGGCTGAGGAAGGGGGTTTAGGAGGCGTTGGCCGTCACGTGATCAGCACGTGGCGGCGGGCACGCGGGAGAGTGAGCGGGGATGACAGGAAGGTCACGGGGGGAGAAGGGGGAGGGGCAGGGGGACAGGGGGGGGGGGCAGGGGGGCAGGGGGGGCAGGGGGGGGGTCCTTCCATCAACTCCTGGCCCTGACCTCCGAGCCTCATCCCGTCCTGACGCGAACCCAGCAGCTCATGATCATCACCATCGTCACCATCGTCATCGCAGTCTTCAAACTGACCCCCAGTCCAAGCCGTCACCCCTCACCTATCACCACGGGCCGAGCTCAACTCTACACCAGCCCCAACCTTAACCCGTAACCCAGCCTAAGTCTTAACCCCTGACCTAGCCCAACCATAAACCCCTGACGTAGGCTGATCCTTAATCCATTACCTGGACCCGGAACTTAACCCCTAACCTCGCCTAGCCCTTACACCAACTCTAAACCCTTAACCCCTCACCTAGTTTAACCCTTAACCCAACGCTTAACCCTTAACCCCTCACCTAGTTTAACCCTTAACCCAACTCTTAACCCTTATCCCCTAACCTAGTTTAACCCTTAACCCAACGCTTAACCCTTAACTCCTCACCTAGTTTAACCCTTAACCCAACACTTAACCCTTAACCCTTCACCCCTCACCTCGTTTAACCTTTAATCCAACGCTTAACCCTTCACCCCTCACCTCGTTTAACCCTTAACCCAACGCTTAACCCCAGCCGTGGCCTCCCCGCGCGTCCTGTGGTGGCGAGGTTCAGTCCATGCACGCGGGGTGCAGGGCCCGCACGCGAGCCCCTTGATGTTGTCTCTGATGAATAATGGAGCGGAGCGCCGAGCAGGTAAAGAGCCACGCGCCAGGTGAGCAGCTCAGCTCCGTGGGGGGGAGGGGGGAGGGGGGAGGGGTCCCTCTCATCCTCCTCCACCTCGTCCCCCCCCCACACGTACACAGACACACAGATGCATACACAAAGATACATACGCACACAGATACATACGCACACATGTACATACACACAGGTACACACACACATATACACAAAGATATATACACAGGTACACAGATACATATACATACATACAGATACATTAAAGAAACAAAGACCCCCGTATAGCCTTGAAAGACTGTAAGGGCAAGTGCTGTTAGTGAGCACCTATGAAGGCCGGAACGGCACACAGCACCACGCCCGACCGCCTTTGTCTCCCCAGTGGCGATGTTTACACATCGCACCAGGTACTAATTTGAGGCTGAGTCGACCTAGGGGTGGCACAGGACCGGTTCAGATAATCGTCACTGGTGTTGGCCGTGAGCGGGAATCGAACTCGGGTCGCCAGGGTCCATAGCGCAGCGCGCTAACCACTATACCCACCGCTCCCCACGCACACACACGCACACACACGCACACACACGCACACACTCACACACGGACCCCACACACACACAAACCACACACACACACCCCACACACAGACCCCACATACACACACACCCCACACACACACACCCCACACACACCCCACACACCCGAAGTCCCCATACAAAGACACACACAGACACACACCGACGCACATACACACACCGACGCACGTGATGTACTCGAGCATTTGCCACACTTACACGGCCGTCGTGCCGCCCACGCAGAGCCACGGGGGGTTGGGAGGAGAGTCGGGCGGGGGCTTGGGGGGGGGTGGAGTTGGGGGGTGGAGGGAGGGGGATTGGTCGTGATGGAGTTGGGGGGGGGGTGGAGGTAGGGGGGGGGGGCTGTTGATGGAGTGGGGGGGGGGTGTGATTGGTCCATTGAAACTCTCGCACAAAACTACCCCCCCGTGGCACCATCAGCACCACGCAGTCATCTGTGAGCGCTCAACTCCCCGAGTCCAGATCCCGGTGGCGTTACGCAATCTCCAATGGGATGACAAAGAGCGCCATCGACCTTGCCGTGCCGCCCGCTCCCGACAATCGATTCCAGTTGATTCCACCTCCCCCCCCCCCCAAACCCGTAGCGATCCCGCTCCGTCTATTATTATCGCGCATCTCCGAGTAACCGAATCTCTCCACGTTTCCATACCGCCCGCCTGCCCGCGTCCGGCCCGCCCGAAACGCAACGTTTTCCGGGGTCGTGTCCGACGTTTCGCGCCGCGAACCACGGCAAGAGCTGCTTTGCCCGGAGCCCGAATGAGCGACGTGGCCGTTTGCTCGATGCTTATGAGCCGACTGGCATCAGCCCCCCCTCCTCGAGCGTTCGGGTAGCCAAAGCACCTGAATATGATGAAGGGCGGCACACGGCACACGACGGGGGTTGGTGTCACTGGCACCACGCCCGACCGCCTTTGTCTCCCCGCAGTGAGTGCCGACGCTTACACGCCGCACCAGATACCCATTGGAGACTGAGGCGACCTATTTTGTAGGCGCCAGCCCGGTTCGGATAATAGCCACTCACTGACAAAGACAAAGATCTTCGCGAGTAGCACCGATACTCATCGATACACACATGCACACGCGTATTGATTAGCTGGTGGCCCACCAACCACCATCACTGCCACAACCACCACTTTCACCACCATCATTACCACAACCACCACTACCATCACTACCACAACCACCACCACCATCACTACCACAATCACCACCAACAACCACCATCACTACCACAACCACCACTACCACCACCATCACAACCACAACCACCACCACCATCACTACCACAACCACCACCACCATCACTACCACAATTACCACCAACAACCACCATCACTACCACAGCCATCACCACCACCATCACTACCACAACCACTACTACCACCACCATCACAACCATCACCACCATCACTACCACAACCACCACCAACCACCATCACTGCCACAACCACCACTACCACCACCATCACAACCACCACCTTAAACCATCACTACCACAACCGACACTAGCTCAACAACTACCACAACCACCACCATAACCATCGCAATGACCACAACCACCACTACCAACACAACGGCCACGACAACCGCCAGCACAACCACCACCACAACCACCACTTCCACCACCACAACCACCACTTCCACCACCGCCGCCACCACCACATAACCACCACTCCTAAATCCCGTCCCATGTATATGCGGATGACACTACATTTACATTTCATTAAAATTGGATGTGGGGCTTTCCGGCGTCACGCTTGGCCGATCTCCAAAAAACAGCGGTTGCTGTCCAATAACGAGCTACGGCTGAGCAGAGCGCCCACAATGAGCTACTGCTGCTACTGCTCCTACTGCTCCTACTGCTTCTGCTACTGCTGCTGCTCCTGCTGCTGCTCATACTGCTGCTGCTGCTCCTGCTGTTGCTGCTGCTGCTACTACTGCTACTACAGCTGCTGCTCCTGCTGCTGCTACTCCTGCTGCTGCTTCTGCTGCTACTGCTTCTGCTACTGCTGCTGCTCCTGCTGCTGCTGCTCCTGCTGCTGCTGCTCCTGCTGCTGCTGCTACTGCTGCTGCTCCTGCTGCTACTGTTGCTGTTACTGCTATTTCTGCTACTACAGCTGCTGCTCCTGCTGCTGCTACTCCTGCTGCTGCTTCTGCTGCTACTGCTTCTGCTACTACTGCTGCTCCTGCTGCTGCTCCTGCTGCTGCTGCTCCTGCTGCTGCTGCTGCTGCTACTGTTGCTGTTACTGCTATTTCTGCTACTACAGCTGCTGCTACTACTGCTGCTACCCCTGCTGCTACTGCTCCTGCTGCTGCTGCTACTGCTGCTGCTCCTACTGCTGCTGCTACTGCTGCTCGTGGCCTCTCAGCATCTACTCCAATCTGCTGGTAGCGCCAGTGTTCGTATTACTATCAATGACCACGCACTCCAATCTGCCCACCACTACTTTACGTATGTTTGTTTGTCTGTGTTGAACTTCTTTCGCATCGTACATAGCCAACCGTGCTATTATCACAACCGCACCACCACTACAACCACCACAACCACAATCCCACCACCACTACCATCACCACCATGGCCAACACTGCCACCACTACCACAACCACAATCCCACCACCACTACAACCACCACCACCACCACGGCCAATACTACCGCCACCTACCACAACTGCAATCCCATCACCACCAAAAAAAGATAAAGATCCCCCGTATAGCCTTAACAGACTGTAGGGGCAAGTGCTGTTAGCGAGCACCTAGAAAGGCCGGCACGGCACACGGGAGGATGGGTGGCCAACACCACGCCCGGCCGCCTTTGTTTCCCGAGTGGCGATAATTACACACCGCACCAGGTACTAATGTGAGGCTGAGTCGACCTAGGGGAGGCCCAGGACCGGTTCAGACAATCGTCACTGGGCGTTGGCCGTGAGCGGGAATCGAACCCGGGTCGCCAGGTTCGTAGCGCAGCGTGGCGCTAACCGCTACACCCACCGCTCCCCATACCACCACCGCCCACACTCCCGCCAGCACCACACACACGTGACACACACGACACACACACGCGACACACACGTGACACACACACACGACACACACACACGTGACACACACGCGCACGCGGTGGCGTGAGAGGTCACGGGCCCGACCTTTATCCGCCTCTAACATGAATAATAGATCAAGCCGCGCGAAGCTGGTCGCAAATAAATTAAATACGCACGGCGCCCGCAGCGTCACAAAGTCAACAAAGACGCGTCCGGGGATGGGGGGGGGGGTCCCCCCACAAAGCAGCCCTCTCGGAGCCCTGCCGTGATTCATTTTAATTGTTGCTTCGCCTCCACCCCCCCCCCACGCCGAACCTCCCCACCGCCTCTCGCACGCACGGTCGTGAGCAGAGTCGCGTTGTCACCAAATTTACAATTTCACCTTCGGAGCGCTCCCAGCGAGCAGCGCGTGGTGTGGTGGTGGGTGGTGGAGTGGTTGGGGTAGGGGGTGGTGTGGTGGGGTGGGGGATGGTGTGGTGGGGAGTGGTTTGGTGGAGGTGGTGGTGTGGTGGTGGTGGTGGTGGGGGGTGGTGGTGGGGGGTGGTGTGGTGGGGGGTGGTGTGGTGGGGGGTGGTGTGGTGGTGGAGTGGTTGGGGTGTTGGGGTGGGGGGTAGGGTGGTGTGGTGGGGGTGGTGGTGTGGTGGTGGTGGTGTGGTGGGGTGGGGGGTGGTGTGGTGGGGTGGCGGTGGTGGTGGTGGGGGGTGGAGTGGTGGGGGTGGTGGTGGGGGGTGGTGTGGTGGGGGGTGGTGTGGTGGGGGGTGGTGGTGGTGTGGTGGGGTGGGGGGTGGTGTGGTGGGGGGTGGTTTGGTGGGGAGTGGTGGGGGTGGTGGTGGGGGGTGGTGTGGTGGGGGGTGGTGTGGTGGGGGCCACCTTCGCTTCAGAGAGGCGGCCCGCACGACAGAGGGGGCGGAAGATGATGTCATGGAGCTACTTCTGAAGTCACTTCAATCGCGGCACCCCCCCCCCCCTCTCTCGCTCTCTCTCGCGCTCCGTCTCGTTGTGTACCCCCAACCCCCCACCCAGCGCGCTCTCTGCGCGCGTGCCCCGTGCAACGTCGCGTCCCACGGAGAGCGGAGGCCAACACACGAGGTCGACAAGTACACCGCGTATCCGCGATGGCTAAGAGATGTTAACTACCTCGCCTGGTATACAGGAGGTCGTGTGTTCGATCCCGAACCTGACGCCTGCTGCTGTGTATTTGGAGTTTGTGTGTCTCTCTCTCATCATCAACACGGTGGCTAGGAGATGTTAACTACCTCGCCTGGTCTACAGGAGGCCGTGGGTTCGATCCCGGTCCTGACGCCTGCTGCTGTATATTTGGAGTTTGCGTGTCTCTCTCATCATCAACACGGTGGCTAGGAGATGTTAACTACCTCGCCTGGTACACAGGAGGTCGTGGGTTCGATCCCGACCCTGACGTCTGCTGCTGTATATTTGGAGTTTTGCGTGTCTCTGTCTCTCATCATCATCATCATCACGGTGGCTAAGAGATGTTAACCACCTCGCCCGGTATACAGGAGGTTGTGTGTTCGATCCAGACCCTGACACCTGCTGCTGTGTATTTGGAGTTTGCGTGTCTCTCTCATCATCAACACGGTGGCTAGGAGATGTTAACTACCTCGCCTGGTACACAGGAGGTCGTGGGTTCGATCCCGACCCTGACGTCTGCTGCTGTATATGGCCGCGTGGATTTTTCTCCGGGTCCTCCGGTTTTCCCCTCCACATTTAGAATCAAATGTCCACGTGACGAGAAGCCACCTCGTTGGGCTCTCATTTGTGGCCAGGTCGCTGTGGAAAAAGAGCCATGCAGCTCAGTGGGCCTTACCTGGCAAAATAAAAATAGTTTTAGTTTGGTATTTATTTAAATATATCTCGATCACCGAAGACTCTGAGTGGATAACGTCCAAGGCCAAATTGTCGAATATAATAATTAGAAGACGGTTTATATTGCGTTTATAATAATTATTATAAAATAATATGGCGGTAGAAAATTTATGTTGAAATTATAATATAATAATAAGACGGTATGTATTGCGTTTATAATAATTATAATAATTATAAGACGATATATTTTACGTATTCGCACAGAAAAGCCTGCGTCGAGCCGTTTGGCCAACAGCCATTGCCTCATATTCTTGGTTCTTTCAGTAAAGTCACGTAGAAGGGAAATAAAAAAAAACAATTATTATTTATTATTTCCCTTCTACGTGACTTTACCGAAAGAACCAAGAATATGAATCCCTGCAGTCACGAAAGCTTTAAATCAAAAAGCCATTGCCTCGTTTGTTTTTCACTATGGGATGCCGAATAGCGGTAGCGGGGGGGGGGGGGGGCATACAAACTCCACGGAGAATGGTACCCGAGTCAGGAGTCGAACCCAGGCCCTTCTTGCTGCAAAACACAAATGTCAACCCCATTTAGAGTGAATAATAATACCTTAGAAGAGCCACTGACCGAAAAGTCACCTTTTCTGCGTACCTTTCCATCTCCACTCATGACCACGTGCAGTGTTGTCAGTATTGATTTTGACTTCGTTGGCTGTTGCAGCAGCAGCAGCATCGCCGAATAATTCGGCCAGGGAAGAGAGACCTACCGGACATCTGTGGGGGGGGGGGGGGGGGGGAGATCTTCATTAGCTCATCGGATCCCTCCCGTACAAACAAATAGATTCTGATTGTGGGACGCGCCGCGCGGGAACACGTTCGGCTCCGTCTCCGATGACCACGTGTGGCGGCAATGACCACTACCCCCCTCACCCCTCCTTGGGGGACCGAGCGGGGCGGGAGGGGGATGGGGCACGTCGCGACCGCTCGTGACGAGACGGACACCGACCGTGTGCCGGAAGCTGTCGGAACAAAGCAAAAAAACGAATTGGTCAAAGTTCGTTGTCTGTCTTGCGTCGGGTGGATGGATGGGGGTCGGGGAGTTGTCACGACGCACGCGTTACGCGCGCGCGCGTGCGTCATCCGACCCACACATCTGTCGAAGAAGGGCTTGGATGTGCGTGCGCGTGCGATGCATGGACGTATGCACGTCTGGGGAGGACCCTGGACCGGTTGAGATAATCATCGCTAGTGTGTTGGCCGTGAGCTGCACGAGTGTGCTGGCCGTGAGCTGGAATGGAACCGGGGTCGCCGGGTTCGTAGCGCAGAGCGCTTTCACCGCTGCGCCACTGCTGGGGACATCCTTTGAGGATCAAGGAACGAGAGTCGGTCGAGATCAGGCACGGGGGGTCTTCCACAAAGACGCCATCGACGTCACTGATGTCACCGTCATCACCGACGTCATCGCCATCGTCATCGCCCATTGATGTCGCTCGCGCCACGTGTCGCGGACGTTGACGTCGACGCCGTCATCTTTGTTGATGCTCGTGGCGATCGACGACGCCGCTACCGTCATCGATGACACATCAGTTGCGCACCCCCCCCCCCCGACTGTGTACATCACCCCCTGCTCTGCCCCCCCCCCTCCCCGCCGCTCCCTCCCTCAGTTCATGACGAAGCACCCTGGCAAGCGGCTGGGCTGCGGGGCGGACGGCGAGAGAGACGTGCGCGAGCACGTGTTCTTCCGTCGCATCGACTGGGAGCGCCTGCAGAGACGCGAGGTGCAGCCGCCGTTCCGGCCCAAGGCGGTGCGACGCTGCTCACCTTCCGCGCACACACACATGCACACACACGCACACACGCACACACACGCACACACGCACGCACCTGCACGCACATACACGCACAAACGTACACACACACGCACACACGGACACACACACACGCAAAAACATATGCACACAACAACAACAACCGCCATTCGCCACTAAGTGGCGGTGACGTCACCACGACGCTTGTGCCAGGCCATGTGCACCTTGAGGCCACGTGAAGTGTCGAACGCCCGCTGGCAGGAGGTCACGGGGCAGACCCAGGTGCCCCGGATCGACTGATTGAGATGACCGAGATGACTGGTTGATGCACCACCTGTGCCCCCGACTATGCCAACTTGCTGTGCTTTAGCCACCCGGCGCTCCGCTCGTTGTTGTGAGCGTCGCTCACAACAGGAGGGCGACTGCCTCCAACTGCCCAGTAGCGTCCTTCACGAGCCTCCTCCACAGAGGCCGATCTTGACACCGCTGGTACCAGTCATCGGCAAGTCTACTCAGCTCCACGTCCTCCTGTACCACATCACTCAATCTCTTCTCTAGCTCGTGACGCACGCACACACACGCATGCACACACGCATGCACACACGCATGCATGCACACACCTGTACGCACGCGCACACGCACACACGCAGACAAAACACCGCATAGCCTGCGACAGGCGAGTGCTGTTAGCGAGCACCTACGAAGGCCAGAACGGTAAACGAGGGGGTGGGGTGGCCAGCACCACGCCCAGCCGCCTTTTTCTCCCCCGGTGGCGATGTTTACTACGCACCGCACCAGGTACACACTTGAGGCTGAGTCGACCTAGGGGGAGACCCGGGACCGATTCAGATAATCGTCACTGGCGTTGGCCGCGAGCAGGGAATCGAACTCGGATCACCGGGTTTGTAGCGCAGTGCGCAAACTACTACACTACCGCTTCCCCGACGCACGCATGCAGGGACCTGTACACACGCATGCAGGGACCTGTACACACACAAACAGTAACACCTGCACACAAGCACGCATATATCCCTATACACACGCAAACCTGTACACACGCACACCTGTACACACGCACACCTTTACACACACCACCTGTACACACACAAACAGCAACACCTGCACACAAGCACGCACACCTGTCCTATACACACGCACACCTGTGTATATATATTATAATAATAGCACGGTTCGCCATGTAAAGCGTGAAAGAAGTTCAACACGCATATCAATGAACGGTGATTTATTGCCGAAATGGGCACTCAGTTGGTACCCAATTTCCGTTTACAGCCCTGAGCCAATGATGGAGACTCCACTTGTCTATGGCGAGGACGAGTATATCCAGAGGGGGTACCGATGTTGACTTGTAACAAGAGAACGGTGCCATTAATCTGCGCGTGTCCTCTAAACCACGTGCTCCTTCTCTCTGCTTCTCTCAGGGTAATCCCAATCGTGCGTCTCTCCCACTCCCCTTGCGATGGTTGTAATGCCCTTGTGTCTCTCTCGCCGTGTCTCTCCCCGTGTCTCCCTGTCACTCCCCGTGTCTATCTCGCCGTGTCTCTCGCCGTGTCTATCTGTCTCTTCCCCTGTTTGTCCCCTCGTCTATCTGTCTCTCCCCACGTGTCTCCCCACCTCTCCTGTGTCTCCCTGTCACTCCCCGTGTCTCTCTCGCCGTGTCTCTCGCCGTGTCTATCTGTCTCTTCCCCTGTTTGTCCCCTCGTCTCTCTGTCTCTCTCCCCGTGTCTCCCCGCCTCTCCCCGTGTCTCCCTATCACTCCCCATGTCTCTCCCCACGTGTCTCCCCGCCTCTCCCGTGTCTCCCTATCACTCCCCGTGTCTCTCCCCATGTGTCTCCCCGCCTCTCCCCGTGTCTCTCCCCACGTGTCTCCCCGCCTCTCCCTGTGTCTCTCTGTCACTCCCCGTGTCTCTCCCCTCGTGTCTCTGTCTCTCTCTCTCTCTCCCCGTGTCTCCGCGTCCTCCGTTGTCCCAGGCCGGGAGGAACGCGGAGAACTTCGACAAGTTCTTCACCAAGACGGCGCCCATGCTCACCCCGCCGGACGACACGGTCATCTCCACGATCGACCAGGCTGACTTCCAGGACTTCTCCTGCCTCAACTCCAACTTCGTCTACCAGCCCTGCGCCTGACCCCTCTAGGCCTTCTGGATCATCCGTCCACCCACCCACCCACCCACCCGTTTCACCCGTTCATTCACGTGTCCATTCGCTCGTCCGTCGATTCATCCATCAAATTATCCTTCAAGTCTGTCCATTTAGTCATCTTCCTATCTATCCATCAACGGATTCATCCATTCCTCGCGTTATATCATTTATACCATCCACTCATTCATTCGTGTATTAATTCACTCATCCATTGATCTCCCCACCCCTAGACTAGCCCATCCCACCCATCCATTCTTCACTCGAGCATGCTCCCATCCACCCATAACTGTAAAAAAAATATGTTTTTGACATTTATACGGCGTTTCTCAAATGCCTCGGCAACTCAAAGCGCCTTACGTCGGTCGCATCTCATCGATTCGAAGGGCGCCCCCAACGGCAGCTGCCCCTGCGTGGCACAAGACGACCACTCAGCAGCGGCCTGCAAAAGACCCGCCCCTCCCCCTCCCCCCTTCGAATGCCCAATCCTTGACACGTCCTTAGACCATGCACCCCTCCCCCCCCTCTGCCTGGGAGCCCTGTGGAAGATGCATCCCAAAAGACGAGCAGCTCTTAGCCTTGCAGCTGCCCCATGTTTTTTTTTTTAATGATTTGTCGGGCACGTGACCTCTGCAGTCCAGCGACGTCACCGCACAGCACGCAAACATTCCATGGTGCATCGCGATCCGGGGGAGGGAGGGAGGGAGGGAGGCTCGGGGCAGCGGGGGTAGTGGTGGGTGGGGTGGGGGCACGATCCGATCGGACGAGTCGACTCGTTTCGTTTGTTTATTTTTCGCCCGGTCTTTGTCCGCGCCACCCGTTGCCCTAAAATTGTTCCCACCCTTTCGTGACGCCCGTGCGTGCGATCTGCATATCGTTGGCATGGAGTTACATTTGACCTCAGGCCAGCTGTTTGGGCTGGGGAAATCCTTTGAGGACCAGCAACAAGAGTCGGTCCAGATCGGTCACGGGGGGAGCGGAGAGGTTTTCCAAAAAAGTTGACGTCACTGATGCCACCGTCATCACTGACGTCATCATCGTCGTCATCAACGTTCATCGATGACGCTCGTCCACGTGCACAACACGTGGACGCCCCCCCCCCCGCGCCCCCTCCCGCCTGTCGCTATGCCGGTGGCTCTAGCGGTCTCCTCGAAGGGGGAATTTAAAGTCTTTGTTGTTGTTACTGTTACATCGAATGAGTTTCAAACTCGCGTGGGACAGAATAGATGGGGCGGTCACGCGATACAACACGCGGTTCGGTTTCTGGGCCAGGCTTGGGGTCAATTATAAAGGCCGCCACGGTGACGAAATGTTAACTACCTCGCCTGGTGTGCAGGAGGTCGTGGGTTTGATCCCGGCCCTGACGCCTGCTGCTGTATATTTGGAGTTTGCGGTGTCTGTCTCCACGTGGATTTTTCTCCGGGTCCTCCGGTGTGTCCCTCCACATTTCGAATCAACATCGCACGTTTAGAGTATTTGGCTGCTATAAATATCAACGTGATGGGCCACTTCGTTGAGCTGTCATTTGTGGCCAAGTAGCTTCTGAAAAAGAGCTGTATAGCTCAGTGGGCCTTACCTGGTAAAATAAAAAATAGTTTAGTTTATAACTGAAAATGCGTAATTGCAATATGATTCAGATTTTTTTTTAATCTAACGGCCGGGTCCACGCACGAGCGATGATAAGTTGCATGCAACTGAATCACTTCTACGTGGACAGCCGGGTTCGCGAGTGGTTGCACAACCGGTTGCTCAGAGTAGAGGAGACCAGAACTCCTCGACTTTCAGGCGTCGATCTGTTCCGCGGGTTTTGCAGCGACGCGTTTTTCGGCGCCGCGTGACAACGTTCGCGGGCTGCGATTGGTTGTTGCGATGCTGCAAAACCGCTCGCTCAGACGTGGACAAAGCAGTTGCGGGCGACGATCGAGTTGCGCGGAGTGGAGAGCGATTTGGTTGCTCGGGTGCGTGTGGACCTGGCGTAGCGGTACCGTGAGTGGACTGATTATTCACTGGTCAACAAAAAAAAAACTTTTTTTTCTGGCCTGGACTTTTGCAGCTGTTTTAGACTAATTTCAGAGTGCTGATTCCAAATCTGATCTTAGATTTGCTCTATCACATCTCATTTTTATGCTATCGGCATACCACATTTTCATTGATTTTAGCCGAAATTAACTCTGTCACTTACGATTGCAAGTTGTTGCGAGTCAGTGACTGATTTAGTGTTAAATATGGTGCTGTATTTTTAGGATAGTGTGTTTATAATATAATTTTATGTAGATATCCATATTTATTTAATATTTTTCTTCTGCAGTTTTTATTGAAAATACAATATTTGATATCTCAAAAACCTGATGTGATAGACAAAAACTGATGCCAGATTTGGAATCAGCACCCCATACGTACCTTATGACCGTTGGAATACCTTATGCCAGAAAAAAGTGTGTTGACCAGTGTATAATCGACCCAAGGATTCTGTGTTTGGGCTCAGAATATCCTGCCAGGAGGAGAGTATGTGGAGATTAAGTGATGGGGGTCCAAAAGACGTCAACAGATTTTCAACGACGTCGTCGTCATGACCATAATCGACGTTCCTCAGTACCTCTTCGTCGATTTGTCGATGTCGAAATTGAAGATGTTTGAAGGAAGAAAAACTAAAAAAAAGAGTTAAAGACAAGGGTACAGCAAAAACGACGAATTTCAACAAACAGTTAATTAGGCATGTGACGACGCAGCGATTGATCGATCACCATCGATTGTTATCGATTCTCACGCTGGCGCGATACACTCGATATTTCCCGCAACACTGCTGTAACAGCCTGGCTTTGAGTAATGGAATTATCGGCGTAAGGCACTACCACTAGAGTAAAAGGCACACTTATCCGTAATCATCCTTTATTATTATTATTGCACTCTGTAATAATACTCTTATGTTGCGAAGAGGTTTAGTTTAAAACAAAAATGTTACCAAACCACGCAACTTCGATACGTGCATGGACCGGCTCACCTACCGTGGTGGAGTACAGAGCAAGGCGAGATGGATGTGACTGGCTTCCAAAATAGTTTCCTGGATTCGCGGTCGTCCAGGATTGGCCCGTGATGTTTCGGGATCACTCCCGTTCGGGACGAAACGAAATCCGTGGCTAGCTAAGGTAGGCCCAGAATGTTGTCCGCCCCAATATATCTGGACGGATGTGAAGAGACAGTCACCCACATTGCGCGGCTGGGGCCCCCATCAGACCGATCATACTTCAGCACGCTGGTCAGCGTGCGAGAATCGATTCCTTGGTACGTAAATTTCGATTTAAAGCTTTCGTGACTGCAGGGATTCATCTTCTTGGTTCTTTCGGTAAAGTCACGTAGAAGGAAAATAATAAAATAATAAAAATAAAACATAATAAAATAATTCTCACGACGTTTCGGCCACAGCGCAAGCAGCCGTCCTCAGGTGACTGCTGCTTGCGTTGTAGCCGAAACGTCGTGAGAATTATTTTATTATGTTTTATTTTTATTATTTTATTATTTTCCTTCTAAGCGACTTTACCGAAAGAACCAAGAAGATGAATCCTTGGTACGTGTTTTTGTGTGTGTGTGTGTTTTTTTTAAAAACCAGTCGCTGATCGGCCAGTAACAAACAGCACTACGAACGTTGCGACCGACAAAGAATCGAACCCGTTTAGATGTCCGCTCCCAACCCGATGGAGCGAATGAACGAGCGCACGGAATGAATCCGCATCGTGAACACAACCTCGCACGAACAGCGCCCCCCACCACAGTTCGATTCCCACCCCAAGTCGAACTTCTCGTTACCGAGTCCGGTCTCGAATCTAACCCGGCACCTTTTTTTTGTTTTGTTTTAAGACCAATTACGACAGGAAACGGAGAGTGGTGTGGACACGTGGGCGCGCGCGTCATTAAAACGTAAACTTTGCACGAAGAACGCTTTAAAGTGTCGTAAATATTCCAACAGAGACTACGCGCCGAAACCGGTTAGTCCGTCGAGGGACGCTCCGAAACCGGTTAGTCCGTCGCGTGACGCGAGGTGATGGGAGAGAGGCGACCGGGGCAGGGGGGGGGTGGGGGGTCTTGGGTTTATTTCTAGAAGAGACACATCCTGTTATCCGCGATATTTGGCGGTGAAGCGAGATGTGCGAAATTCTTCCGCCAAATGCATGACCACCGTCAATTAGCGCGCCAGCGGTTGTAGCGAATCACAACACCCCCCCACCCACCTCCTTGTTTAGCACAATCGATTACTGCGCTCTTGATTTACTGCTGGATGGGGGCGGGCGGGGGGGGTGTGGGTTAATTCACCATACTTCACCGCGCCGGTCAGCGTGTGAGAATCGACTAATTTACTTTCGCTTGTATGCAAATGATGTGCCGATGAAACTTGACGGCTGATGGGGCGGGTTGCGAGTTGGGGTGGGTGGAGGAGGGGTGCGAATCACAAATCGAGACGGGCCAATGTGAGATGAGACAGAGAGACAAAAAAACACGGATTCTGGAATCCACGTGGGATCCTGGATCTTGACAATGTATCGCTAAACCGCTGGAGGCGGTGGTGCTGAATCGTTCCGTGTGTACTGACGAGACGAATATAATCGATTTTTTTTATTTTGTTTTGTTGCTGTTATCGAATCGGACGGTTGGTTTATCGACTCGCGAGTGGCTCGGCAAACTCCGGTCCCTGTCTGGCCGTGAGATCCTAGGCTCCAGATTCAGGAGTCCACGTAACTCCACGCCGGGTTTTGTTGTTGTTGGTGCAGCGGTCGGGAGGTTTCGCTGAACGATTGGAACGCGGAGGATGCGAGTCGATGTCGATAATGATTGCTGTTAAGGATTTCGTCGTATTTGATTATGATAACGATGATGATCAAGATGAAGGTGGTATTGTGATGATGATCATGATGAAAACATTTGGATACGATCTCATGATGACACTGAGATTTGGTCAAGTGATAATTAAGGGGGGTGGGGGGTTAAATGATGAAGACGTCACATGACGATGACAGAGGATGGCGATTATGAAGAGGGTGGTAGTAATGATGATGGTGGTGGTGATGATGAAGTAATGATGAAAATGGTGAGAGCTACAGAGGGGATTCTGTGGACTCCCCCTGCAAAATAATTTCTGATTTTTAAGAAATGTTTCGGATCGTATTCTCCCCCTCCACCCATCATTCACAACTTGTCTTCGTGCTCACGGAAGTGACGTCGCCGGCACCACGTGACACCACTTTTGACCTCGTGCCCGTCACGTCATTTATTGTGACGTCACACGTTCGGATCAATCCGAAATTGTAACCCCCCCCTCCACCCCTCAATGTTTTTCGATCCCATCAACAATTTTGTATCGATCTAGGCCCGACTTTAGCATTTTCTTTCGGACCGCTAGCAACTCCGAAGATCGGGAGGCAGATACGTCTCGAGTTATGCATGCGTGTGTATGTATGTATCCTGTGTGTGTGTGTGTACGTAACAGTACACGTGCCGATGAAACCATATGTGGTCACTCGCAGCCCCCCCCCCCCCCTCGATCTGTAGACATGCCTGGTTCGCTGCCACTCCACTCCAGTCTCAAAAAACCAAAATGTCGACTGGCTGCGTCGCTATTGTCACGAGCAGGGGCAATGTTTGTTTCACTCTTTGCGTCGGTACAGTTTAGTTTGTTTGTCTCCTGCTTTGCCCGTTTGTCTTGCGTGCCTGTCCGGCCTTAGAGTAACGTCTACAGAAAACGTGTCGTCCACACTGCGTCTCGTCTTGTCTACGTGTGCATGCAATAATAGACACGGTCCCTGTACAATGCACCCCTGTTTGACGCTTTGATGTATGGCGGAATTGGTGTTGACGTCTTCGTTAGTTCCTCGCCCGAGTACCCAGTTCTACTCATAACCCCATCATCATCTCTACCCCTAGCCTCGAACTAGAGCCACTAATCCCAACTCCTTTCTAGCTCCTAGTCCTGCCCTTAGAACTAACGCCAACCCTAGCTCCCGAACCCCTAACCCTCCCGCTTCTTAGCAACTAGACCGTGCCCTAGCCCCTAACCCTATTACCTTCAGTCTAACCCTTCCTAGTTCCTAGCTATAACTCTACCCCTAACACTAACCCCATATTCCTCTGCCCTCTGCCCAATCCCTGGCCCTCACCCAATCCTAAGCTCCCGACCCTAACTCCGAACCCTTCAAATAACCACGGTAATAGCCTTAATGCCAGGGCTGCTCTCTATCGGATGACTTGGATGTGATCGGTTGTCAATGTAATTCCCCGAGGAGCGTTCCGGACCTGTTCCTGCTGACTCTGAAGCCCTGTTTAGCTCCACCCCTAAGCATCATCCTCTAGAACGATTTCCAATAATAATAATAATGCTTGTCCGTTTACTGTCCTTAGTTCCATGGCATGTGACTCATCGCTTGATATAAGTCAACCACGGCGAGCCGACTTACGTTCGTTGCAATGACTCGACGTGTCTCTCCGTGTGTGTGTGTACGCGTGTCTGTGTACGTGCCGCATTATCCAGTAGGAGCAGTAGGCGCGAGCGTGTGTTCCGCATGCGAATATGCAAGAATATTTAACTATGCCAGTCCGCCCGGGAATGCTGTGTCGAGAGGACATTATAGCTGTCTGTTTTTTTGTATATATAATGATAAACCAAGAAAAAAAATAGAGGAAGAAATATATGGTAATTAAAACTACAATTTAAGATTATTCATCCCCTCCCCGTGTATGTTTAAAATCGAGGCATTCGAAATCACATTAAACTCTTTGACGTCTTCACACTCAGGCCTCATCCTCCTAGCCTGCCTGCCCTGCCTGCCCTAAAGTTATGAACCAGTGAACCAACAGACAATTAATGAGCGGACAGTTGTCGCGATGCATTATGGGTCCGATGTGATTAATCAATTAGGCTGCTAGAGCCCCCCCCCCCCCACCGTCTCAGGGGTGGGGCGATCGAAGGGGAGGGGGGCAGAGATAGGAGGGGGGTGCATGGCACTGTGAGTCACGTGGCAAAAAGGCGTAACAATTGCCGATCGTAAAGTTACAGCAGCAGCAGCGGCGGCAGCAGCAGCAGCGACGATTCCGTCAACGTGTGTACGAAGTGGCCGCAAATTCGCAGCGAAATTTGTGCCGGCAATTCAAACCGACGGCCAATCGATTTCACCGAACCGATGGATTCGTGATGAAGACGTACCACGTGATGCGTCACACGCGCGCCGTCGATTGGAGGAAATCTATGGTGACGACTCAAATCGACACGCGCGTTTCACTGCCACGAGGAAGCATTGAAAACCCTCCGTAAAGTCGTCGTACACCAACATTTTGTTTTGTAAAACCGTGCAAGCTGGACTTGATCTTAAAGGGGTTTAACCCCTTGGCCCCCTTCCACCCCCCCCCCACCTTAACTTTTTTTGAGTTTGGCAAAGTGTACCCCCCAAGACAACACACTTGCACACGCCGGGACGCGCACTTCGTTGAAACCACGACCTCGCTTTACGTCTCGTAGGGCTCATGGGCTTATTGGGTGCAATTTGTTGAAAAAAGAAAAAAAAACACCCGTTCGTGTTTATGTCGTCTGAATAACAACAGTAACTTTCGATTTAAAGCTTTCGTGACTGCAGGGATTCATCTTCTTGGTTCTTTCGGTAAAGTCACGTAGAAGGAAAATAATAAAATAATAAAAATAAAACATACTAAAATAAAACATAAGCGTTGTGGCCGAAACGTCGTGAGAATTATTTTATTATGTTTTATTTTTATTCTTTTATTATTCTCCTACGTGACTTTACCGAAAGAACCAAGAAGAACAACAATAACAACAACAACAACGACACAAACTCAACACAACGCGTCAATAACACCGCGGTGTTCCGCATAAACATTTATAAAATAACAAGCGACGTTTCGGGCAACGACCCTTCTTCATTGCACATAAATACCGATGCCAGAAAGATAATCACATAGGGTGGATCGTAGTTGAAAAGACCGCACTTTACACCGTGGGAAGGGCTATTGCCTGAAACGTCGCCTAACTTATATATTTTCCTGTTAACGCCACACACACACACGTAGAGTTGTTGTTGTTTGTGTGTTGCTTGTGCAACCACCGACAAAGAATCACCAAATATAATTAGTTTCGTTTGTGATTTTGTAGCCCAGTGAAGCTCTGACGTCATCGCGCCAGTATGCAAATCAGACCCGTCGGGCCCCGCGCGACTCTCGGCCAATCACAGGGCTTCCACAAGCCGGCGTGCGCGTGACGTCACAAATCAGTTATTTGGCGGGAGTTCAATTTATGTTAAATGGTGTTATGGAGAATAATTGAATTGTGGTGTTGCGTTAAAGGGTGAATTCGTTCAAATGAAAAGTATATTTTTTATTTGTCGTAAGTAAAAAGAAAATAATAATACAAATTCCAGGACATTTTTCGGTGTAAATCGTCTTTAAGCCTTCGCCTCGAACTTTCACGTCACACGACTTCACTAAGTAACTATATGCGAATACTAATAATGATGATACATGGCTAATCTATGCACTTTTGGTTGATGAAATTATATATAAAAGCGTACAACGCGTTAAGTATAATTGTAAACGTGTCCACCTTTCCCTGAGGCAGTTGTGCGGTTTCGTGCAAAAGTGTTATGAAAGCAAAAAACAAGCAAACGTGGGGTGCGGTACAGCAAGTAGGTTCCACCTGACGATGACCGCCGTGGCACTGCCAGGAGCGTTGCCCCTGCGTACCCCCCTTAACCCTCCCCGCCCCCTACTCGGGGCACCCCCCCCAACCCCACCCACACCCGGACCCCCCCCCCCGCCGTCCAGGGGGGGGGGGGGGCTCAGCTGTTGTGAACAAATTAGAAAGTGAGAATGGAAGGATAAGGGGGGGGTAGTGGGTGGGGGGGGGGTAGTGGGTGGGGGGGGGGGGGTAGTGGGTGGGGGGGTAGTGGGTGGGGGGGTAGTGGGTGGGGTAGTGGGTGGGGGGAGGGGTAGTGGGTGGGTGGGGGGTATGGGTGGGGGGGTCATGCTTGGATAGTCAGGGTCAGAGGTTGGTTAGTGTTAGGGTGGATAGTGTTAGTTTTAGGGTTAGTGTGGTGAGTGTTAGGGTTAGTGTGGTGAGTGTTAGTTTTAGGGTTAGTGTGGTGAGTGTTAGTGTTAGTGTGGTGAGTGTTAGTTTTAGGGTTAGTGTGGTGAGTGTTAGTTTTAGGGTTAGTGTGGTGAGTGTTAGGGTAAGAGTCAATGCTCGTGCCTGATTGGCCAGTGTGTTTCGCCCCCTAAAAAAGAAACCGATGCCTCTCCCCCGTAACCATCCACGGCGTTTTCATTCATCGTTCAAACTGCACTCTGGGTGTTCACGGCACCCGGACGGTGAGAGTGTTTGGCCGACTCCTAGATACACTCAGCCCCCAGTGTCAAGGCGACCATTCCCCCTTCTTCGGTGATGGGGGGTCGGGGGTTGCGCTTGAAGTTTCGCCACTGGGGGAGACAAAGGCGGCCGGGCGTGGTGCTGGCCACCCACCCCCTCGTGCGCCGTGCCGGCCTTCGTAGGTGCTACTCGCTAACAGCACTTGCCCCAACAGTCTGTTAAGGCTACACGGGTGATCTTTGTCTTTGTGTTGGGGCGTGGGTGAAGGGGAGCGTTCTTGTCACGTGGCCGAGGTCCGGAGTCTTGGGTGGGTGAGCTGTGGTGAGGATGCGGAGTCTGTGGGTGAGGGGGTGTGGGGTGAGGGTGAGGGGGGGTGAGGGGGGTGGTGGGGGGTGAGGGGGGTGGTGGGGGGGAGGGGGCTCTATGGGCAGGGTCTCGCATGCCGCATGCCACGTGGTGTCGTCCGTGCACGCCTCGTACGCAAACACGTGGCCGTTGCAATGTTATCTTCTCATAATTATTATTATTTATTCATACGATTACCGCCGTCGTTGTACATTTACTTACAATTTGGTTATGTTTGCAATGTCGCGTCTGTGTGAAGGCGCCGCGGGGAATGTTCGTGCTCGTGTCTCAGCGTGTCTCCGTGTGTCTCCGTGTGTCTCCGCGTGTCTCCGTGTGTCTCCGTGTGTGCACCCCACCGCTGGTGGATTTTATAAATACCCCCCTCAATAAAGGGAAAAAAAAAGTTCCCAATGTTCACGTGGTGCCGTGTGGACACGTGTGTGTGTGAACACGTGTGTGTGTGAACACGTGTGTGTGTGAACACGTGTGTGTGTGAACACGTGTGTGTGTGGGGCTGTGTGAACACGTGTGTGTGTGTAGGTGTGAACACGTGTGTGTGTGTAGGTGTGAACACGTGTGTGTGTGTGGCTGTGTGAACACGTGTGTGTGTGTGTGTAGGTGTGAACACGTGTGTGTCTGGCTGTGTGAACACGTGTGTGTGTGTGTGTAGGTGTGAACACGTGTGTGTCTGGCTGTGTGAACACGTGTGTGTGTGGCTGTGTGAACACGCGTGTGTGGAGTTGTGTGGACACGCGTGTGGTTGTGTGTGTTCACAGAGTGGATTTACCCCATGAGCGTTGGTGTGTATTGTATACTGTGCTCGCTAACAGCACTTGCCCCAACAGTCTGTTAAAGGCTATACGGGGGGTCTTTGTATTGTGTGCGTCTGTGTGTTCCAATCGTGACTCATTAATCCTCCTCACTGAAAGAGAATTCGCTGCGCGGATCCGATTCCAATTAGCGCGACCCCATCACCATCACCACCATCATCGCCATCACCACCATCATCATCACCATCATCACCATCATCACCACCACCATTATAATCATTATCACCAACATCACCACCATACCCCCCCCCCCCCCAGCATCATCAACACCATAGGCAGCACAAGAACATTAATCGGCATCACCATCATCACCATCATCACCACCACAAACATCATCATCACCATCATCACCATCATCACCACCACCTTTATAATCATTATCACCAACATCACCACCATCACCCCCCCCCCAGCATCATCAACACCATGGGCAGCACAAGAACATTGATCGGCATCACCATCACCACCATCATCGCCATCACCACCAACATCATCATCACCATCATCGCCATCACCACCAACATCAGTGCCGTCATCAGCACCGTCCCCTCCATCATTGCGCGTTATCCCCCCCCACCGATGCCCCCCCAGCCCCTCCCCCTCCTCCGCCCCCCTCTTCCCCTCGCCACACGACCTCTGAAATCTATAAATAGAACGGAAACCCAACCACCGTTAGGGGTTACAGCTTCAACAAGAAGTCTAATCAGAGAGAGAGAGAGGGGAAAGGGGGTCTAATCAGAGGGGGGGGGGGTCTAATCAGAGGGGGGGGGAGGAGTCTAATCAGAGAGGGGGGAGGGGGTCTAATCAGGGAGGGGGGAGGGGGTCCAATCAGAGAGGGGGGAGGGGTCCAATCAGAAAGGGGGGAGGGGGTCTAATCAGAGAGGGGGTCTAATCAGAGAGGGGGGAGGGGGTCTAATCAGAGAGGGGGTCTAATCAGAGAGGGGGGAGGGGTCTAATCAGAGGGGGGGGGAGGGGGTCTAATCAGAGAGGGGATCTAATCAGAGAGGGGGGAGGGGGTCTAATCAGAGAGGGGGTCTAATCAGAGAGGGGGGAGGGGTCTAATCAGAGAGGGGGTCTAATCAGAGAGGGGGTCTAATCAGAGAGGAGGGAGGGGTCTAATCAGAGGGGGGGAGGGGGTATAATCAGAGAGGGGGGAGGGGTCTAATCAGAGAAGGGGGAGGGGGTCTAATCAGAGAGGGGGGAGGGGTCTAATCAGAGAGGGGGGAGGGGGTCTTATCAGAGAGGGGGGAGGGGGTAGGGGGTAGGGGGGAGGGGGAAGGGGGTTTAATCAGAAATCGATGGGGGTTTAATCAGAGATCGATGGGGGTTTAATCAGAAATCGATGGGGGTCTAATCAGAGATCGATGGGGGTTTAATCAGAGATCGATGGGGGTTTAATCAGAAATCGATGGGGGTCTAATCAGAGATCGATGGGGGTTTAATCAGAAATCGATGGGGGTTTAATCAGAGATCGATGGGGGTCTAATCAGAGATCGATGGGGGTCTAATCAGAGATCGATGGGGGTCTAATCAGAGATCGATGGGGGTTTAATCAGATTAGCGCGTTCCGGATTCCAGAGGAAGAGAAGTCACCCCGAGTGAGAAATGTCTCCATGGGTTTGGGGGGGCAGCAATTCGATAGAGAGAGAGACGGAGCGGCAATTTTGACGCCAATCGTCGATAAGAGAGAGATCGCGAGAGACGGAGGCCGCTATGGGTGAGATGTAAGGTCTTCATTCAGCAGTGGATAGACCACGGCTGCTGATGCTGCTGCTGCTGCTGATGATGATGATGAGTTCGTGTTGTAGTCCTTCCCCAACCCCCGCACCTCCGAGCAGCGCGCTTGGCTACGTACGGCACGAAAGAAGTTCAACGCGCACACATAATTATCGAGTGAGACGCAGAGACAATTGATGGAGGAAGGAGTGGGGGGAGAGATAGTGTGTGCGTGCCTCGCCTAGGTCGACTCGGCCTAAAATGAGTACCTGGTGCGGTGTGTAAATATCGTCGCTTGGGGATACAAAGACGGCCGGGCGTGGTCTCGACCCATCCCTTGTGTGTGTGTGTGTTCCCTGCCGTTACTCGCTACCAACACTTGTCCTCACCGTCTGTCCAAGGCCTATACGGGGGATCTTTAGCTTTGTGTGTGGTGGTGGTGGTGGAGAGCGAAGTGGGGATCGCGTTCGAGCGGTTGCACAGATTTACGTTTTGTTCGAGCCGCTTTACCGCAAAGTCCTGGCGGAGTGCGCGCTACCGTCAAGGCGCGCTCCGTGCGCGCGCGCGCGCCACCTCGCTCGCTCGCTCCGAGCACTCCGCGAGCGGAGCGCGGGAGGCGCAGAGGCAGAGGCTGGGCGCACACGTGTACACACACACACAGGTGTACACACACACACGTGTAGATACATATACGTGTACACACACACGTGTACCCACACACACGTGTAGATACATACACACACGTGTACACACACACACACGTGTACCCACACACACACGTGTAGATACATACACACACGTGTACACACGTGTAGATACATTTACGTGTACACACACACACACGTGTACACACGCAGGTGTACACACACACGTGTACACACACACGTGTACACACACACGTGTACACACACAGGTGTACACACACCCACACACACGTGTAGACACACACACACACGCTACACACACACACACAGTGTACACACACACACAGGTGTACACACACACACGTGTACACACACAGGTGTATATACATACACACAGGTGTAGATACATACACACACGTGTACGTACACACAGGTGTATATACACACACACGTGTACACACAGGTGTATACACACACGTACACACGCGCATACACACGTGTACCCACATGCTGGTATACACACAGGCACACACGTGCACACACACGCGCATACACATGTGTATACACACACACGTGTACACACACAGGTGTATACACACACACGTACACCCACGTGTACACACACACACGTAACCTACACATGCACATTAATATGCACACACATGCTATCACGCACACACCTATAGCCACAGATACATACAAATACACATTTACAAATACACAATCATTCACACGTACACACACACACAAAGACAAAGATCCCTCCCTATAGCCTCAACAGGCTGTTGGGGCAAGTGTCATTAGCGAGCGCGCACACACACACACACACAGACACTCTTATACACACACACGCGCGCCTATATATACACACACACAGTAGACACGCGTGACACGCACCACACACACACACACGTGGTGGTGGTGAGCGCGAGAGGGTGCGACCAACACACGTGGGATGATCGGCTCGGCCAGAAGACAGCAGCCGGGGTCGCGACCCCTCGAGACGACGACTGCCCCTGCTGCCCAGGGGATCTGACGGCCTTGGGAGGGGTGGTGGGGGGGGTGGTGGTGGTGGGGGAGTCTCTGCAGCCTCCCTGCGCCACAGCTTCCGCTCAATCTTCTGCGACTCGCGGGAGGACGCAAGTGGGACACGCCGTGAGGACACGCTGTGGGGACACGCCGTGAGGACAAGGCGTGGGACACGCCGTGAGACACACCGTGAGGACAAGACGTGAGACACACCGTGAGGACACGCTGTGGGGACACGCCGTGGGGACAAGACGTGGGGACAAGGCGTGGGGACAAGGCGTGGGGACAGGCCGTGAGACACGCCGTGGGACACGCCGTGGGACACACCGTGAGGACACACCGTGAGGACACACCGTGAGGACACGCCGTGAGGACACGCCGTGGGGACACGCCGTGAGACACGCCGTGGGGACAAGGCGTGGGGACACGCCGTGAGGACACGCCGTGAGACACGCCGTGGGGACACGCCGTGGGGACACGCCGTGGGGACACGCCGTGGGACACGCCGTGAGACACACCGTGGGACACGCCGTGAGGACACGCCGTGAGACACGCCGTGGGGACACGCCGTGGGACACGCCGTGAGACACACGTGGGACACGCCGTGGGGACAGGCCGTGAGACACACCGTGGGGACAAGGCGTGGGGACACGCCGTGGGGACACGCCGTGAGGACACGCCGTGAGACACGCCTTGAGGACACGCCGTGGGACACGCCAGCAGCAGCTGGAAGAGGAGACGCGAGGAGGAGGAGGAGGTTTGGAGAGAGAGCTGGGAGGAAGAGGTGGCCCTGGTGAGCTGAAACCACCGGGTGAGTCCCGTCACCCCCCCCCCCCCCCTTCTCGCCCCCTTCTTCCTTAATCGTTGCTGGGAAGGTGGTGGTGAGGAGTGGAGGGACTTGAGGGGAGGGGAGGGGTCTAGGGGGGGGGGTGAATCGGAGGGGGGGGGGGGGGCTCTGACAGGTGAGGTAACCTGCCAGGTGATTCCGTGTGGTGGTCACTCACCGGCGCGTGAGCACGTGGTGCTGCCCCACGGCGCCAGGGGACTGATTTGACGCGAGCAGGGCCGTGATGGCTTACAAACGCAGCGGCGGTGCTGCTGATGATGATGGTGGTGATTATGGTGATGATAGTGCTGCTGATGGTGATGATGATGGTGATGATGGTGCTGCTGCTGATGATGGTGATGATAGTGATGCTGCTGATGGTGATGATGATGATGGTGCTGCTGATGGTGATGATAGTGCTGCTGCTGATGATGGTGATGATAGTGCTGCTGCTGATGGTGATGATGATGGTACTGCTGCTGATGATGATTATGGTGATGATAGTGCTGCTGCTGATGATGGTGATGGTGAGGATAGTGCTGCTGATGGTGATGATAGTGCTGCTGCTGATGGTGATGGTGATGATAGTGCTGCTGATGATGGTGACGGTGCTGATGATGATGTTTATGATGATGGTGATGATGATGGTGATGATAGTGCTGCTGCTGATAATGGTGCTGCTGATGATGATGGTGATGATAGTGCTGCTGCTGATGATGGTGATGATGGTGCTGGTGGTGGTGATGACGATCAACAGATACGATGATCGTGATGAACTCGCCGGAAGTGATGCTGCTGCTGATTACAACAGTAACCATGATGGCAGTGATGATGATGGTGATGATGGTGCTGCTGCTGATTACAACAGTAACCATGATGGCAGTGATGATGATGATGATGGTGCTGCTGCTGCTGATTACAACAGTAACCATGATGGCAGTGATGATGATGGTGATGATGGTGCTGCTGCTGATTACAACAGTAACCATGATGGCAGTGATGATGATGGTGATGCTTGACGAATAAATCAGCGATGATTGTGATAATTTTAACAGAAGTGACGGTGATAGTGATGATGATGCTGATGACAATGATGGTATAGAAAACAGAGATGATGTCGACAATTATCGTGGAAATGATGATGTTGATGATCTTGATTTAAACAATGACGGTGGTGATTGTGATGCCAGTGATGATGATAATAATGATGCAAGCAACGATGATCCCAAGGAAAGTGATGATGATGCCTGTAATTATACTAATGGGAGTCATGATGATGATGATGATGCTACTGATGGTAACAGTAATGATGAGGATGATCGTGAAGAAAGTGCCACAATTGAGTCTTACACGTTTACCCATCATCACAAAGACAAAGATCCCCCGTGTAGCCTGTAACAGACTGTAGGGTTAGCGAGAACCTATGAATTCCGGCACGGCACACGAGGGGGTGACTGGCAAGCACCACGTCCGGCCGCCTTTGTCTCCCGAGTGAAGATCCTAACACATCGCCTCAGCTAACAGTACCTATTTTGAGGCCGCTTTGGCAGTAATGTAATTGGCTCCGGCTCGCTGATGAGCGTCAAGAGGTGGAAGCCGGTTCTGTTGATCGTTGTGTTGCACTGTTACCCATGGAAAAAAAACCCGATATCGACCTAAAAGGCCTGTCAGCCGAAACATCCATCATTCTTTCCGTTCATTGAATGAATGTCCGTGTGAGTGAGAGTGTGTGTCTATGTGTGGGTGTGTCTGTGTGTGTGTCTATGTGTAGGTGTGTGTGTGTGTGTGTTATGGGGAGCGGTGGTGTAGCGGTTAGCGTGCCGCGCTACGAACCCGGCGACCCGAGTTCGATTTCCGCTCACGGCTACCAACACCAGCGACGATTATCTGAACCGGTCCTGAGCCTCGCCTAGGTCGACCCAGCCTCAAATGACTACCTGCTCCAATGTATAAACATCGCCACGAGGGAGACAAAGGCGGCAGGGCATGGTGTCGGTATTCCTTACGAGTGTGTGCGAGAAGCCATTCGAGATAACGTTGTGAAAAATAAGAAGAGGTTTTTTTCACCATTTATGTCAATGAAACTGATGTTCGAACACCAAATAGAAACCTTTTGTAAGGCGTCCTCTGGTCTAACACTGGTGAGATAAGGCCACAAAGTCGGGTGTCTCTGGTGAAGACCAATCAGTTTCATACACAATGGGTAATTTCATCAGGGCATGATTTTGCCACAAGTATGTCTGGTTAATGCAGACTTGATGCCTCGAAAAATTTACCTGTTTTAGTGTTTTAAACATCTTAACGCCTCCTGTTTTATTGCCAGCAAGGGTGACACCTAACATTCTTATTTTTCATCATTTCGGATATTGTGGGGAAAAAAGGGGGTCCCATCGAGATGAGATGATCACGTGGTGAAGTGAAGGAGTGAGGTGCGCGAGTGACGGGAAGGCCTCTGCCAGATCGGCTCAATAATCACGGGAGGAGGAGGAGACGGAAGAGGTGAAGGATGAGGTGGAGGAGGAGGTGAAGGAGAAGGATGAGGTGGAGGAGGAGGAGGTGGAGGAGGAGAAGGAGGAGGATGAGGTGGAGGAGGAGGAGGTGGAGGAGAAGGTGGAGGAGTAGTAGGAGAAGGATGAGGTGGAGGAGGAGGAGGTGGAGGAGGAGAAGGAGGAGGATGAGGTGGAGGAGGAGGAGGAGAAGGATGAGGTGGAGGAGAAGGTGGAGGAGTAGAAGGAGGTGGAGAAGGAGAAGGAGGAGGAGGAGGAGGAGAAGGAGAAGGTGGAGGTAGAGGAGGCTGCAGAGATTTGTGTGCGGCCCGTGTGCATGCAACCGCCCAACACGACCCGTTCCATCAGCCGCTTCAAGGGGACCCACCCCCCTCCGCTCCACGCCTGGGTCGACGCGACGGGTTGGCAGCTGCTGGGCTCATCGTGGTGTCGAGTCGGTGGATTTGCGGGCTTCTTGTTCGCGCAACGAGGAGCCGATCTGACCACCCAACATCGGCGTCTCTGTCGTCTGTAGGATGCACTTACGATTCCCTTCCATCGTCGAAGGTGCCACCAAGAGTCTCCCCGCCGCGCTCGTTCCGTTTCATTCTAGATTTGAAGTTTTCGTCACGTAGGTGAATTATTAAAAAATAAATAGAAATTAACTAAATTACACGTTCCTTCGGAGTGGGCAGGTAGGCACTTGGTTGGACAGCGCATTCGTGCACGACAGACAAATAATCCCTGGTGGGAAGTGGAGAAGCTGTTGTCCCTACCTGTATAAGTGTAGTGCGTCGTGTCGTGTATAGTGTAGTGTGTAGGTTAAACGTTGAGTTTTATAAGGGCACCACGGGGTGACCAGCCTCTCACCTCCCCACCCAGCCCCACCCCTCCCACCCCCCACCCAGCCCCACCCCTCCCACCCCCCACCCAGCCCCACCCTCCCCACCCAGCCCTTCCCCACCCTCCCCACCCAGCTTCTCCCCACCCTCCCCTCCCCACCCAGCCCCTCCCTCCCCATCCAGCCCCTCCCCACCCTCCCCTCTCTATTCGACCCTTGGGTTGCGACAAGGATGTCCTCTGGCCCCTTTCAATATTGAAAATATGCGGAAGACCTCGGAGTTTGAAAAGCTTCCTTTGGCCGTGCCAGTGGAACTTCCATCTGGTACAGATACAGCGGGAGGCTGATCGATAATCGAGTGCGGTCAAGGGATGACTCCTCAACAATTCAACCATTGGCGTACGTTGATGGCTTTGTGGGAATTGGAGACTGCCGCTTGTCAGCCTCACCAATAACACATTCCTGCGGAGGGAGCTGGTAGGAACGTTGGGTTGCTCGGTCAATGGCCAGGGTCAACGGCGGCGTGGTGTATTCCGCAAATACGCCCGACTGTGAGGGCGGGCACAAGCCGGCGTGAGTAGGTTAAACGTTGAGTTTTATAAGGGCACCACCGGGTGACCAGCCCCTCCCCACCCAGCCCCACCCCTCCCTCCCCTCACCCAGCCCCTCCCCACCCAGCCCCACCCTACCCACCCAGCCCTCCCCACCCTCCGCTCTCCACCCAGCCCCACCCCTCCCATTTTTGGATGCACGACGGACGGACACAATAATCCCCTGTGGGCTGGTGTAACCTGGCGGTTCTTACCAGTAATAGAGCACCTGCCTGTGTGCTTTGTGTCATCAACCACTGCGCCCTCCGTCACTCTTCATAAGCGACGAGGTGGTTGTGGAGAGAGTGGTGGGAAGTGCACTTACGACTCCAAATCCAGCCGCGTTATCTTTTAATCGGCTTGCGTGGACGCTGCCTGGACTTTCGTTCCACACGAAGCCGCGGGTCTTCTCGGCCATGGTCCATCGCTGCCTTCTCTACGGCTCGAAACATTCAGGCTGGCCCTGCCGACGATCCAGGCTGGATCGCGAGCGAGATGCGCTCACACATCCTTGAAATGCCTGGGCACTTTCACCCGGAATTGAGCCTCATCATGCATTATTATCAATGGGTCACGAACCGGTGGGATCACACGCTCACGCACTCGAACGTATGAATCACGCACAGGCCACTCACTCACATCACGACAGCGTTCAATCGCATTATCTGCTCACACGTTTTAAACTCGAATTTACAAAAAAAAGATTCCAACCTTATAGCCCGAACAGACTGTTGGAGCAAGTGCTGTGAGCGAGTAGTACCTCATGAAGGCTGGCACGTACTCGTTTGAGGCTGAGTCCACCTAGGGAGTGCCCAGGCCCGGTTTCAGAGAATCGTCACTGGCGGTGTTGGCCGTGAGCGGGAATCGAACTCGGGTCGCCAGGTTCGTAGCTCAGCGTAGCGCTGACCGCTACACCATCGCACACAAAGCCAAAGATCCCCCGCATGGCCTTAACAGACTGTAGGGGCAAGTACTGTTAGCGAGCACCTATGAAGGCCGGCACGGCACACGAGGGGGTGGGTGGCCAACACCACGCCCGGCCGCCTTTGTCACCCTAGTGGCGATGTTTACACATGTTTACACATCGCCACCAGGTACTCATTTGAGGCTGAGTCGACCTAGGGGAGACCCAGGATGGGTTTCAGATAATCGTCACTGGTGTT
This sequence comes from Lethenteron reissneri, assembly GCF_015708825.2. NCBI lineage: Eukaryota > Metazoa > Chordata > Hyperoartia > Petromyzontiformes > Petromyzontidae > Lethenteron > Lethenteron reissneri. The sequence continues at coordinate 11,305,932 of NC_083788.1, forward strand.
GGTGGCCCTGAACGAGAATCGAACTCGGGTCGCCGGGTTCGTAGCGCAGCGCATCGCTTACCGCTACACCACCGTTCCCCAAAAACAATCACATAATCACTCTCACTCACGCTCACTCACACACGCTCACACACTCGCTCACACTCGCACACCCACTCACACACTCACTCACTTGCACACGCACTCACACACTCACTCACACTCACTCACTCACACTTACACTCACTCGCACACTCACTCACACTCACACACACACTCACACACACACTCACTCGCACTCACTCACACTTACTCACTTACACACTCACTCACACTTACTCACTCACACACTCACTCACTCACTCACACTTACACACACACTCACACACTCGCTCACACTCACTTACACTCACTCGCACACTCACTCACACTCACTCACTCACTCGCACACTCATTCACACACTCGCTCACACACTCGCTCACACACACACACAGTCACTAACTCATACTCACTCACGCTCACACACTCGCTCACACACACACACAGTCACTCTCACTCACGCTCACACACTCGCTCACACACACACAGTCACTCACTCACACTCACACACTCGCTCACACACTCGCTCACACACACACACAGTCACTAACTCATACTCACTCACGCTCACACACTCGCTCACACACACACACAGTCACTCACACTCACTCTCACACACTCGCTCACACACACACACAGTCACTCACTCACACTCACTCACGCTCACACACTCGTTCACACAAAGATCCCCCGTATAGCCTTAACAGACTGTAGGGGCAAGTGCTGTTAGCAAGCACCTATGAAGGCCGGAACGGTACACGAACGAGGGGGTGGGTGGCCAGCACCACTCGTTCACACACACACACAGTCACTCACTCACACACACTCACACACTCGCTCACACACACAGTCCCACACACACGCACAGTCACAATCATTCACTCACCCCCCACGCGAAATCACGCACACACACGCTCGCGCACCTCGCACGCTCGCGTCGCACAAAGGCCTTCTTCTACAAGCACCGCGCGTTGAATATTAATATCGATATCGGGGTTGTTGTTGTTGTTTGTTTTAATCCCAACACACATCGGAGGGGATTAGCGCGGCTTGCGACGCACGCGCGCACACACTCGTCACGCGCGTGCGTGCGTGCGTGTTGACCCGTATTTGGTGGCGAACACCTGAACCGGATCTGGACCTCCCCTAGGTGGACTCAGCCCTTAAACAAGTGCCCTCGCTGGTGCTCTCCGACCCCCTACCGGTGCGTTCGACAACAGCACTTGCCCCAACGGTGTGCTCGGGGCTACGTGGGGGATCTTTGTCTTTGTGTGCGGAGCTGGTGACACACATGCGGTTCCCTAGGACGGTAGCCATAAATAGCCACGTGTGGAGCCGTCGTCGTAATCGTCGTCCTCATCATCATCATCATCCTCGTCATAATCATCGTCAGAATAAACGTCAAAATCATCGTCGTCATCGGCATCATCATTGGCGTCATCATCGTCGTCAATATCGGCATTATCGTCATAATCATCGTCATCATCGTCATCATCATCATCATCCTCGTCATAATCATCGTCGTCATCGGCATCATCATCGGCGTCATCATGATCATCATCGTCGTTATCGGCATCATCATCATCATCGTCATCATCATAATCATCGTCATAATCATCGTCAACATCATCGTTGTCGTCATCGGCATCATCGGCGTCATCATCATCGTCGTCATAATCATCATAGCGAATTCCCAGATCTTATAGGCAACGTAGCCTGCCTGCTGATGAGACATTGTCTGTCGAAATCGACTCAGAGTCTGCTTGTGCTGAATCAACGCAGCTGTAATCGTTGACTAAAAACAAACCAGCACATCCGTGCATTTAACTCTCTCTCTTTGTTGCTACCCCGTGTGTGGGATTGTGTGTGAGATTGTGTATGAGATTGTGGGTGAGATTGTGTATGAGATTGTGTGTGAGATCGTGTATGGGGAGCGGTGGCGCGTCGGTTAGCGCCACGCTGCGCAAGGAATCCGGCGACCCGAGTTCGATTCCCGCTCACGGCCACCAGCGGTGATGATTATCTGAACCGGTCTTGGGCCTCCCCTAGGTTGCCTCGGCCTCAAATGAGTACCTGTTGCAGTGTGTAGTAAACGTCGCGACCGGGGAGACAAAGGCGGCCCGGCGTAGATTGCTGGCCACCACGCCCCTTTCGCGACTCTGAAAGAATCTCGCTCAACAGCACTTGTCCCAAATTTCAATCGAGGCTATTAGGGGGGATCTTTGCCTTTGTCTCTATTTTTTTTACGATCAGAGGAAACAAGAAGATGCTCCGTGTAGTCGGCACTTTGCTTCGTTCATCATTTAGTTTGTTTTCCCCCAATGCTTTGCTTTATGTGCCCCCCCCCCCCTCCCTTGTTTAAATGAAAGATGTCACGCTCTGCTCTCCTCCCTCTCTCTCTACCCCCTCTCTCTACCCCCCCTCTCTCCCTACCCCTCTCTCCCTACGCTCTGTCTCTCTGTGTGTGTGTGTGTGTGGTGTGTGCGTGTGTCACCGTTCGGTCGCCGTTTGCGACACACTTCTGCGAACGTCCGCGTGACGTCGGAGGTCAAAAGAGATTTGGGAAGTCGGGAATAGATTTTTTTTCGTGCGCGCACGCCGGGTCCGATCCGCGTGACACTGGGCACGGCGCGAGGGGGCACGGGGCGAGGGGGGTAAGGAGCAGGGAGAGGGTGTGGCGAGGTGGGGAGGGGGGGTAAAGGGGGAGGGGGGAGGGGTGTGGCGAGGTTGGGGGGGTAAAGGGGGAGGGGGAGGGGTGTGGGGGAGTTGGACAGCTCCTCCCCCTCCACCCGCCCCCCTTGATTTAATTTCTATGCATCGGGGTCCGCGACGGCCAGGCTACGCCACAGGTGGTACACTCAGGGTGAGGGTCTAGGGCTAAAGCCTTGGGGTTCCGACTATGTGCTGGAGTTAGGGCTGAGCTCGGGTTAGGGTTGTGAGCTATAGGGTTAGGGGACGAGCTACGTGTGAGCTATAGGGTTAGGGTTTGAGCTATGTGTGATCTATAGGGTTAGGATTTGAGTTATAGGGTTTAGGTTTGAGCTGCGTGTGAGCTATAGGGTTAGGGTTCGAGCTATAGGGTTAGAGCTACGTATGAGCTATAGGGTTAGGGTTCGAGCTATAGGGTTAGAGTTCGGGCTACGTGTGAGCTATAGGGTTAGGGTTCAAGCTATAGGGTTTGGGTTCCAGCTACGTGTGAGTTATAGGGTTAGGGTTCGAGCTATAGGGTTAGGGTTCGAGCTACGTGTGAGTTATAGGGTCAGGGTTCGAGCTACGAGTGAGACTCGTGCCTGCGTCTCTCCTCTCCCCCCCACCTACCCCGCCCCCGTGTCTCAGTTCGCCTCCCACCGCCCCCTCCCCCCCCCATATCTCCCCGCGTCTCCCCAATTTCCCTCTCTTCCTATGCGCTTCTCATCTACGCCCATGTCTCGCTCACCACCCGCCACCTCTTTCCATCTCTTCCTACGCGGCCCAGTCTGTCCCCTCGTCTCCCGCAACACCGCTCGCTCGCCCAGCCCCCACCCACGCCCGCCTGCCCCCATCTCGCCGCGCCGTCTCCACACGACGCCATCAACCCAACATCGCTTCCCATCGTCTGCTGTCAACTATTACACCCATCTCCAACTCGTCACTCCCACCATCTCCAACTCATCTCTCGCCACAATCTCCATTAATCTCTCGCCACCATCTCAAACTCATCACTTCCACCATCTCCAACTCATCTCTCCCATCATCTCAAACTCATCTCTCGCCAACATCTCCACTGATCTCTTCCATCATCTCCAATTAATCTCTCGCCACCATCTCAAACTCATCTCTCATCACCATCTCCAAATCATCTCTCATTACCATCTCAAACTCATCTCTCACCACCATCTCAAACTCATCTCTCGCCACCGTCTCCACTGATATCTCCCTTCATCTCCAACTCATCTCTCATCACCATCTCCAACTCATCTCTCATCACCATCTCCAACTCATCTCTCATTACCATCTCCAAATCATCTCTCATTACCATCTCAAACTCATCTCTCATCACCATCTGCAACTCATCTCTCATTACCATCTCAAACTCATCTCTCATCACCATCTCCAACTCATCTCTCATCACCATCTCCAACTCATCTCTCATCACCATCTCAAGCTCATCTCTCATCACCATCTCAAACTCATCTTTCATCACCATCTCAAACTCATCTCTCCCATAATCTCAAACTCATCTCTCATCACCATCTCCATTAATCTCTCGCCACCATCTCAAACTTATCTCTCATCACCATCTCCAACTCATCTCTCATCACCATCTCAAACTCATCTCTCGCCACCATCTCCAACTCATCTCTCCCTTCATCTCAAACTCATCTCTCGCCACCATCTCCAACTCATCTCTCGCCACCATCTCAAACTCATCTCTCATCACCATCTCCAACTCATCTCTCATCACCATCTCAAACTCATCTCTCATCACGATCTCAAACCCATCTCTCATCACCATCTCAAACTCATCTCTCGCCACCATCTCCAACTCATCTCTCATCAACATCTCCAACTCATCTCTCATCACCATCTCAAACTCATCTCTCATCACCATCTCAAACTCATCTCTCGCCACCATCTCAAACTCATCTCTCATCACCATCTCCAACTCATCTCTCATCACCATCTCAAACTCATCTCTCATCACCATCTCAAACTCATCCCTCACCACCATCTCCAACTCATCTCTCCCTCCATCTCCAACTCATCTCTCGCCACCATCTCAAACTCATCTCTCGCCACCATCTCAAACTCATCTCTCATCACCATCTCCAACTCATCTCTCATCACCATCTCCAACTCATCTCTCGCCACCATCTCAAACTCATCTCTCGCCACCATCTCAAACTCATCTCTCGCCACCATCTCCAACTCATCTCTCATCACCATCTCCTGTCATCTTCTTCCACCATCTGCCATGCCATCTCTCCGCTACCCATCTCTCCACCATTCACGATCAGGCCCCTCTGAGCCTCCCCGTGCCACTCACCCCCAGTCACCTGACCCCGCAAAGACAAAGATCCCCCGTATAGCCTTGCGGCAAGCCCTGTCAGCGAGCAGCACCGATGAAGTCCGACACGCCCACGCGTCGGCGCGGTGTGGCCGGACATCACGCCGGGCCGCCTTTGTCTCCCCAAGTGACGATGTTTAACTTACACACCGCACCGAGGCCGAGTCGACCTCGGGGGAGGCCCCAGGACCGGTCCAGACCAACAGAGCACGGATTCCCGCGGTCACGAAAACTTCAAATCGAGACATTCGGTCCATACTCTTTGGCTCTATCGCTAAAGTCACGTGGGTAGAAATAAAACCAAACAAAGCACGACGTTTCGACCGCAACGCAAGCGATCCTTCGCCAGGCGGAACAACCGCAGCGAGAAAAAAAAAATGCTGAAACAGGCGAGACAGCGCTGCCGTATTCGTTCCACGTTTAGCTTTTCGTGGCGCAGCAGCGCCGCGCTAACCGCTGTCCCACCGCTCCCCACCCTCCCACGTAGCCCCCGCGATGGGCCGCTGCGGCCGCCGCTCTCTGACGCTGCTGAGCAGCGGCCTGTCCGTGCTGGGGCTGTGCGCGCTCTGCGTGGCCGTGAGCACCGACTTCTGGCTCTACTCGCACGAGACGCTCTTCTCGCACGGGAACCGCACGCGCTGGCTGCACGTGGCCGTGCACTCGGGCCTCTGGCGGGTCTGCTCGCTCGCCGGTACGACGCTCCTCGGCGGGGGTGGTGGGGGGGGGGGGGTGGCGGGGGTGGTGGGGGGGGGTGGTTGGGGGGGGGCAGTGTCGAGGGGGCAGTGTCGTGGCGGGGGGACAGTATCGCGGGGGGGGGGTGAGCAGTGTGGGGGGGCAGTGTTGGGGGAGGGCAGTGTCGTGGGGGGGGGGGGCAGTGTCGATGGGGCAGTGTCGGGGGGAAGGGCAGTGTCGGGGGGGGGCAGTGTCGTGGGGGGGGGGCAGTGTCGTGGGGGGGGGGCAGTGTCGATGGGGCAATGTCGCAGGGGGGGGGGGCAGTGTCAGGCGGGGCAGTGTCGGGGGGAGGGCAGTGTTAGAGGGGGGGGGGCAGCGGCAGGGACGGAGGTGTGGGGTGGGGGCAGTGTTCGGGGTGGATGGGGCAGTCGTAGTAATGAGAGCCGCGTGTTCAGCCGCGATGGTCTCACCGATGCTCACGACTCGTGCGCAAGCAGCGTTTGGTCGTCGGCTTCGATTGCCACGACGGACCTCGCGGTCACCGCTCTCTCGCGCGCCGAAGTAGCGGAGACTCGGACGCTTGTCTTGTCCCTGGCGGGTCTCGCCGAATGGGGCCGCAGGGAAATTCTTCACGGCGTCCAATTGTCGCCTCCGAGTCGCGCGCAACAACAGCGGCGTCGTGAGCAACTCGCGGGGCACAGAGACGGCGGACAGAGAGAGAGGGAGAGAGAGAGAGGCAGCGGAACTCTGACCCGAACTATCACCCTAACCATGATGCTAACACCTATCCTGGCCCTATGATCCTAACGTTAACCCTGGCCCTGACCCTAACGATGAACTGAATATTAACCCTGACCCTATGACCCAACCACTAAGCCTCACCCTAACGATGACCCTAACATTAACCCCGACCCAACCACTAACCCTGACCCTAACGATGACCATAATATTGACCCCGACCCTTTGACCCAACCACTAATCCTGACCCTAACGATGACCCTAACATTAACCCTAACCCTATGACCCAACCACTAATCCTGACCCTAACGATGACCCTAACATTACCCCCGACCCTATGACCCTACCACTAACCCTCACCCTAACGATGACCCTAACATTAACCCCGACCCTATGACCCAACCACTAACCCTCACCCTAACGATGACCCTAACATTACCCCCGACCCTATGACCCTACCACTAATCCTGACCCTAACGATGACCCTAACATTACCCCCGACCCTTTGACCCAACCACTAACCCTCACCCTAACATTGACCCTAACATTGACCCCGACCACTAACCCTGACCACTAACCCTGACCCTAACGATGACCCTAACATTACCCCCGACCCTACGACCCAACCACTAACCCTCACCCTAACGATGACCCTAACATTACCCCCGACCCTTTGACCCTACCACTGACCCTGACCCTGACCCTATGCCCGTGTGCGTGGCGCGTGTCCCTGCAGAAGAGGACCTGGGCTCGTGCAGCAACGTGCAGTACTTCACGGCGAGCGGCTCGCACATCACGTCCGACTCCACAGCCAACGTGCTACGTGAGCCGCTCAGCACGCAGCACGCAAAGACAAAGTAGCCCCGTGTAGCCTTCGCAGGCTGTTGGGGCAAGAGGGCTCCGCACAAGCCGTTTGCTACCCTGCGCGTGTCTGTGTGTGTGTCTCTCTGTGTGTGTCTCTCCGTGTGTGTATCCATGTGCGTGTCTGTGTCTATCTGTGTGTGTCTATCTGTGTGTCTCCGTGTGTATCTCTGTGTCTATCCATGTGTGTGTGTGTCTATCTGTGTGTGTGTCTATCTGTGTGTCGGTGTGTGTTTCTATCCGTGTGTGTGTCTCTCTGTGAGGAGTGGTGGTGTAGTGGTTAGCGCTACGCTGCGCTGCGAACCCGGCGACCCGAGTTCAATTCCCGAACCGGTCCTGGGCCTCCCCTAGGTCGACTCAGCCTCAAATGAGTACCCGGTGCGGTGTATAAACATCGCCACTGGGGAGGCGTGGTGCTGGCCACCCATCCCCTCGTGTACCATTCCGGTCTTCATAGGTGCTCGCTCACAGCACTTGCCCCTACAGTCTCTTAAGGCTATACGGGGGATCTTTGTCTTGTTTGTGTGTCTCTGTGTGTGTCTATCCATGTGTATGTCTCTCTGTGTGTCTGTGTGTCTCTCTGTGTGTCTCTCTGTGTGTCTGTGTGTCTCTCTGTGTGTCTGTGTGTCTATCCGTGTGTGTCTCTGTGTGTGTGTCTCTGCGTGTGGTGTGCGGCAGGCTTGATGCGCTCCGCCACGCCGTTCCCCCTCGCGGCGCTGCTCCTCATGCTGCTGGGCTTCGTCATCAACAACCTGGGCCACGTGCGGCCACAGCGCACGGCACTCGCCTTCGTCTCGGGCATCTTCTTCATCCTCGCCGGTGAGACACCAACTCGTCACCACCTCGTCATCGCCTCGTCACCACCTCGTCACCACCTCGTCATCGCCTCGTCACCACCTCGTCATCGCCTCGTCACCACCTCGTCATCGCCTCGTCACCACCTCGTCATCACCTCGTCATCACACCCTCATCATCATCATCACCTCAACATCAACACGTCATATCCACGACATCACACCCTCATCATCACCTTAACATCAACACGTCATCTCCACGACATCACACCCTCATCATCATCACCTCAACATCAACACGTCATCTCCACGACATCTCCACGACATCACACCCTCATCATCATCATCACCTCAACATCAACACGTCATCCCCACGACATCACACCCTCATCATCATCATCACCTCAACATCAACACGTCATCTCCACGACGTCACACCCTCATCATCATCATCACCTCAACATCAACACGTCATCTCCACGACATCACACCCTCATCATCATCATCACCTCAACATCAACACGTCATCTCCACGACGTCACACCCTCATCATCATCATCACCTCAACATCAACACGTCATCTCCACGACATCACACCCTCATCATCATCATCACCTCAACATCAACACGACATCTCCACGACATCACACCCTCATCATCATCATCACCTCAACATCAACACGTCATCTCCACGACATCACACCCTCACCATCTCCCTCTATTCCCAGTTTCTCTCTCTCGAATTAGCTCCGGTTGAGAGTTGATGGGGTGGGGTGGGTGGGGGTGCTTTGGAAAAACAAACTAATTGGGTAACATGGGGTGGGGGGAGAGGTGGGGTGGGGGGAGGGGAAGTGGGGAGATGGGGGGGGGGGAGACCTATGGGGCCTTTTTTATGCAGGGCGAGTGTCGGGGTAGGGGAGGGGAGATAGGTGGAAAGGGGGTAGGGGGTGATCGCGAGCAACTGATCAGTGAGCGTGTGTGTGTGTGCGCGCGCGTGTGTGCGTGCGTGTGTGTGTGTGCGTGCGTGTGTGTGCGTGTGAGTGTGTGCGTGTGTGTGTGCGTGTGTGCGTGTGTGTGTGCGTGTGTGCGTGCGTGTGCGTGTGCGTGGGTGTGTGTGCGTGTGTGTGTGCGAGCGTGTGTGTGCGCGTGTGTGTGTGTGCGCGCGCGTGCGTGTGTGCGTGCGTGTGTGCGTGCGTGAGTGCGTGCGTGTGTGTGTGCGTGTGTGTGTGCGAGCGTGTGTGTGTGTTGCTGTAGTGTGGAGCGGTAGTATAGCGGTTAGCGCGCTGCGCTATAAACCCGGCAATCCGGGTTCGATTCCCGCTCACGGCCAACACCCAGTGACGATTATCTGAACCGGTCCTGGGCTTCCCCGAGGTCGACTCGGCCGCAAATGAGTACCTGGTGCGGTGTGTCGTAAATCTTCGCCACTGGGGAGACACAGGCGGCCGAGCGTGGTGCTGGCCACCCACCCCCTCGTGTGCCGTTCCGGCATTCATAGGTGCTCGCTAACAGCACTTGCCCCAGCAGTCTGTTCTGGCTATACGGGGGATCTGTGTCTTTGGTATCTTGCTGTACACAGAGCCATCATCAGCCATGGGAAATCAACTGCTGGCTGAAGCCACCACCACATCTCACTCCGGTCCGCGATGTCACAATCCGCCTAGCACCGCCATGAACGTCAATTAATTTTCATCGCTCCATCTCCTCGGTTTGATATCCTCGAAGGACGCCGCCGTGGCTAGGAGATGTTAACTACCTCGCCTGGTATACAGGAGGTCGTGGGTTCGATCCCTAACCCTGACGCTTGCTGTATATTTGGAGTTTGCGTGTCTCTCTCTCATCATCATCATCACGGTGGCTAGGAGATGTTAACTACCTCGCCTGGTATGCAGGAGGGCGTGGGTTAGATCCCGACCCTGACGCCTGCTCTATATTTGGAGTGTGCGTGTCTCTCTCTCCCAGTGGTCGCGTGGATTTTTCTCTGGGTCGACCGGTTTTTTCCCTCCACATTTAGAATCAACATCCACGTGTTCAGAGTATTAGGCCGCTATAAATGTCCACGTGACGATAAAACACCTCGTTGTGCTGTCATTTGTCATCATCATCACCACCATCACCACCGTCGTCATCATCACCACCATCATCATCATCACCACCGTCATCATCACCAATCACCACCGTCGTCATCATCATCATCACCGTCATCATCATCATCACCACCGTCATCATCATCACCATCACCACCGTCATCAGCGTCATCATCACCATCACCACCGTCATCACCATCACCGTCATCATCACCATCACCACCGTCATCATCACCATCACCACCGTCATCATCACCGTCACCACCGTCATCATCACCGTCATCACTATCACCACCGTCATCATCACCACCATCACCATCATCACCGTCACCACCATCATCACCATCACCGTCATCACCACCGTCATCACCATCACCGTCATCACCACCATCACCAGCGTCTCTTCCAGCTGCGAGACGTCCCTACTACTCAGGCGCAGCTCACGGCGTGAGCGGCGTCGTGAGGAAGCACGCGGTCGCTCGCTCCCAGAGCCACGCTGTGATCCACGCTGTGATCCACGCCGTCCTTCAAAAGAACGCTGCAGAAATGAACTAAAGAAGCCAGCAGCATCGTCGTTATTATTATTTTTAATGAAAGCTTTTGCCTTGGGGGTATAGATTCGAGAACAGGCCACACGGGGCAGCTGGGAGAAAGAGAGAGAGAGAGTGAGCGAGAGAGTGAGCGAGAGGTGGGGGTTTACATAAAGCAAAGTTATTATTTAAAATAAATAAATTCCGAAATGATGAACGAAGCAAAGTGCCGACTACACCGAGCATCTTCTTGTTTCCACTGATCGTAAAAAAAAAATAGAGAGAGGGGCCTTGCCTCGCGTGTTTGTTTGGCGAGCAGCGAGTGCAGCCGGGAAACTTGATTCTGGATGCAAGTAGGGTCGGAGTGCGTCCACCGCCGCCGCCGCCTCCCAATGTTCGGAGGCCATCACAGAAAGGTCATCGGAAATCGATTCCGCAACGACGGATTCGATTCCAGAGTGAGCGACAGAGAGGCTGAGAGAGATGAGGGGGAGTGAGAGGGGGAGGACGGGACGGGGGGAGATGAGGGAGTGAGAGAGAGAGGGGGGGCGGGGGGGGAGATGAGGAAAAAAAGAAAAAGAAAAATAAGGAAAAAAAGGAAAAATAAGAGAGAGAGGGGGGGACGGGACAGGCGGAGATGAGGGAGTGAGAGAGGGGGGGCGGGGGGGAGATGAGGAAAAAAAGAAAAAGAAAAAAAAGGAAAAGAAGGAAAAATAAGAGAGGGGGGGGGCGGGACGGGGGGAGTTGAGGGAGTGAGGGGGGAGCTTGGGGGGATATGGGGAAAAAAAGAAAAAGAAAAGAAAGAAAAAAAGGAAAAAAAAGAGAGATAGGGGAAGACGGTGAGAAGGAGACGCAGGGACTTGGAGGCTCTGGCCAGGTGAAGACGAATCCATCATGGACCAGGTGGTGACATTCGTGAATCCCGGCAGGCAATGCGTCAAGGATTCCATCCGGCTCGTGAAACGCTGCACAAAGCCCGACCGCAAATATTTTAAGAAGATCGCAATAGCGACGGCAATTGGCTTTGCCATGAAGGGCTTCATCGGCTTCTTCGTGAAACTCATTCGTATTCCCATCAACGACATCATTGTTGGGAGTTAAGATCAACAGGAGTTCTTCTTTGAAAGGGATGTTGACACTTCTGGAGTTAACTTTATATCGTCAACAGTGCAATGCCATAATGTTGCAAAATGTGTCCAATGTTTTACCGGCAGTTTTTGACATTCAGTTTTGTCTTGACTTATGAATAAAGCCCATGCGAGTTGTTGATGTTTAAAAAAAAAAGAGAGAGGGGGAGGAGGGGGGGGCGGAATTGGGGATAAATGGGAGAGAGAGGGAGGGAGGGAGAGAGATTTGGCAGGGCAGGATAGAGAACGAGAGATGAGACAGTTATGAGCTACCCGTCGGAGGCCGTCGGACTGCGAGAAGGGCTGCGTGCAGAACGAGAGTGAGCGAGAGAGTGAGCGAGAGAGTGGCCGAGAGAGTGAGCGAGAGAGTGAGCGAGAGAGTGAGCGCGAGAGTGGGCGAGAGAGTGGGCGAGAGAGAGTGAGCGAGAGAGTGAGCGAGAGAGTGAGCGCGAGAGTGAGCGAGAGAGTGACCGAGAGAGTGACCGAGAGAGTGGGCGAGAGAGAGTGGCCGAGAGAGTGAGCGCGAGAGTGAGCGAGAGAGTGACCGAGAGAGTGACCGAGAGAGTGGGCGAGAGAGAGTGGGCGAGAGAGTGAGCGAGAGAGTGAGCGAGAGAGTGACCGAGAGAGTGGGCGAGAGAGAGTGTGCGAGAGAGTGAGCGAGAGAGTGAGCGAGAGAGTGACCGAGAGAGTGGGCGAGAGAGAGTGTGCGAGAGAGTGAGCGAGAGAGTGAGCGAGAGAGTGACCGAGAGAGTGGGCGAGAGAGAGTGGGCGAGAGAGAGTGGGCGAGAGAGAGTGTGCGAGAGAGTGAGCGAGAGAGTGTGCGAGAGAGTGAGCGAGAGAGTGAGCGAGAGAGTGGGCGAGAGAGTGGGCGAGAGAGTGACCGAGAGAGTGGGCGAGAGAGAGTGTGCGAGAGAGTGTGCGAGAGAGTGACCGAGAGAGTGGGCGAGAGAGAGTGGGCGAGAGAGAGTGGGCGAGAGAGTGAGCGAGAGAGTGAGCGAGAGAGTGACCGAGAGAGTGGGCGAGAGAGAGTGTGCGAGAGAGTGTGCGAGAGAGTGACCGAGAGAGTGGGCGAGAGAGAGTGGGCGAGAGAGAGTGGGCGAGAGAGTGAGCGAGAGGTGATGGTTTTACATAAAGCTAAGTTTAAAAATGTTTTTAAAAAAAATACTAAATGATGAACGAAGCAAAGTGCCGAATACACCGAGCATCTTCTTGTTTCCACTGATCGTAAAAAAAGAGAGAGCGAGAAGGGGAGAGTAGTCCGATTTCAGAGAGAGAGAGAGCGGCATACACAATGAGAGAGAGAGAGAGAGCACAGAGAGATGTGGGGGCACGGAGGGAGAGAGAAAGGGGGGGGGGGCAGACGACAGAGATTTGGCAAACGAGTGGGAGAAATAAGAGGTGGAAGAGTTTTCCCCCACGGTCGATCGTCACCCACCTCGCCCCCCGCCGCTTAGCCGGGTAACAGCTGTCATTAGAGTCCATTAAGGGGAGAAGAGAGCAGTCATTGGTTGTTAATTAGCGACGGGGTCACCCTGATCGGGTCACGAACTTGGCGATGATGGTGAAAGGTGGTGGTGGTGGTGGTGGTGATGACGCTGATAACGATTGTAATGTATTGAACACACACACATGCACACACGGGAGGGGTGGGTGGACAACACCACGCACGGCCGTCTTTGTATCCCGAGCGGTGATGTTTACACACCGCACCAGGTACTCGTTTTAGGCTGAGTCGACCTAGGGGAGGCACGCACACATCATCGCTCCCCCCCTCCTCCATCAATTGTCTCTGTGTTTCACTTGATTATGCATGTATGTTGAACTTCTTTCGCACCGTACATATCCAAGCGTGCTAATCCGAGGTGCTGCTGATGATGATGCTACTACTGCTGATGCTACTGCTCATTACGCTGATGGTGCTGCTGATGATGCTACTACTGCTGGTGCTACTGCTGATTACGCTGATGGTGCCGCTGATGATGCTACTACTGCTGATGCTACTGCTGATTACGCTGATGGTGCCGCTGATGATGACGATGGTGCTGCTGATGATTATGATGGTGCTGCTGGTGATGATGACGATGGTGCTGCTGATGAATATGATGGTGCTGCTGGTGATGATGACGATGGTGCTGCTGATGATTATGATGGTGCTGCTGATGATGGTGCTGTTGCTGCTGATGATGGTGCTGCTGGTGATGATGACGATGGTTCTGCTGGTGATGATGACGATGGTTCTGCTGATGACGATGACGATGGTTCTGCTGATGACGATGACGATGGTTCTGCTGATGATGGTGCTATTGCTGCTGATGATGATGCTGCTGATGACGATGGTTCTGCTGATGACGATGACGATGGTTCTGCTGATGACGATGGTTCTGCTGATGATGATGGTGCTGCTGATGATGATGGTTCTGCTGATGACGATGGTGCTGCTGATGCTGCTTCTGCTCCTGCAGGCCTCGCGCTCGTCGTGGGCCTCGTCCTCTACATCTCGAGCGTCAACGACGAGGTGACCAACCGCTCGAGCGAGAACTCCACCTCGTTCACCTACTCGTACGGCTGGTCCTTCCACTTCGCCGTGCTCTCGTTCTTCCTCACCGAGGTGAGGAGGAGGAGGGGGTGGATGGGAAGGAGGTGGATGGACGGAGGAGGGAGATGGGGGTCGGGGGTGAGGTGGAGGCGAGGAGGGAGGAGGGAGATGGGGGGTCGGGGGTGAGGTGGAGGCGAGGAGGGAGGAGGGAGATGGGGGTCGGGGGTGAGGTGGAGGCGAGGAGGGAGGAGGGAGATGGGGGTCGGGGGTGAGGTGGAGGCGAGGAGGGAGGAGGGAGATGGGGGTCGGGGGTGAGGTGGAGGCGAGGAGGGAGGAGGGAGATGGGGGTCGGGGGTGAGGTGGAGGGGAGGAGAAGGGAGGGAGATGGGGGAGGAGGAGAGGGAGAAGAGGGACGTGGAGGAGAGAGGGGGGGGCAGCCGGGGAGGACGACGACGACGACGAAGAGTAGGGGGAGAAGAAGGGGGGGGGGGGGAGATGAAGGGGTTGGGGGGGTGAAGAGGGGGGGGGGGATGAGGTGGAGGGGAGGAGGGAGCGCACGAACTCGGGTCGCCGGGTTCTGAGCTTAGCGCGCTAATCGCTACACCCCCCCCCCCACACACACGTACACACACAAACACACGTACACACACGTACACATATACACACACGCACACACATGCACGTACACACACGCACGTACACACGTACGTACACACGCACGCACGTACACACGCACACACACACGCACACACACACGCACGTACACACACACGCACGTACACATGCACTTACACACACACGCACACGTCCGCCCGGCAGGGCGCGGGCGTGGTCTCGGTGTACCTCTTCATGAAGAGGTACCGCACCGAGGAGGAGTTCCGCCCGCACGCGTCTCTCTACCGCACGCGACTCAGCAACTGCTCCGACTACTCGGCGCAGTTCCTGCAGACGCCGCTCGACGCAGCGCGACCCTCGTCCCCGGCATCCCCCCAGGGGCTCGCCGCCACCGCAGCCGGCGGCGGCGGCGTCGTCGTCCCGGGCACCATCGCGACCGCGGGGTCAGCCTCGCCCTGGGGTCGCTCCCACAGCTCCCCGCCGAGCTGGGGACCTCCCGAGCCGGACTCGCCCGCCGGGGAACCTCCCGGCCGCGTGGGGAGCGCCCTGCCCGTCCAGGGCTTGTTCCGGGGCTCCAGTCGCCGCTTGTCTGACCCCGCGGCCGGGCGCCTCGGGGTCAACTACCTGGCCATGATGGCACGGGGCGGCGCGGGAGAAGTCACCTCGTCGCCCTGCTAGAGGAGGACGCGTGGCGTGCGTACACGGGGCAGGCAGATACAGCCGTGCACGCAGAGCTGCATGCACGTGTGTGTGTGTGTACGGGCGCGTGCACACACGTGCATGGCATGCACGTGTGTAGAGATATAAACCGTCTCATGGTCACTGCTTAGCTGATTCCCCTGCTCCAAACCACACCCCAGACTACACCCACCACTCCCCACACCCACCACACCCCACACACTCCACTGTTCACCCACCACATTACACCCCACCCCAAACTACACCCCACCACACCCCACACACTCCACTGTTCACCCACCACATTACACCCCACCCCACACTACACCCCACACTACACCACACCCCACTCCACTGTCCACCCACCACACTCCACCCCACCGCACGCTACACCCCAGTAGGGGGCGATGATTAAATATATATTTACCGCTGTATGATCTAGCATAGGGGGGGTACCCCCAGTGGCAGCAATCTCTGTGCGGCATGCGGAGACCCTGGACCTGGCCTGGAAACGGTGAATTAGTAAGGTGGGGGCCTGGGGGGAGTGCAGAGGGGGGGGGGGGCGTTCATTTCCCTTGCTGCGGGCTGTCATAACTGAGTAGCCATTCCTCCAAACTCGTCTCAAACCCTTCACCTTCTCCATCCTTTGATGGCACGAGCTCCATCGCGCCATCATCTCGCCGTGGTGGAATTCCTCGCGTGCTCTCCAAGCTGCAGAGATCGGTCGCTGTTGTTGTTGTTTGTCGTCGTCGTCATCGCAAAGACTGCGGTCCGAATCTGCTGCGTGTGCATCTCTCGCTCTCTCTCCTCTCTCTCTCTCTCTCTCGTGTGCATCTCCCTCGTGTGCATCTCTCGCTCTCTTCTCTCTCGTGTGCCTCTCCTTCTTTGTCTCATCTCTCTCATCTCTCTCGTGCCTCTCGCTCTCTCGCGAGGTGGACCATAGGTCGACGCCAGTGCTTATTCAGAGTGGCTGCTGCTGCTGGTGGTGGTTCTTGTGGTGGTGGAGGTGCTGGTGGTGGTGGGTGGTGGGTGGTGGGTGGTGGAGATGGTGGTGGGTGGTGGAGATGGTGGTGGGTGGTGGGTGATGGTGGTGGTGCTGGTGGAGGTGGTGCTGGTGGTGCTGCTGGTGGCGGGTGCTGGTGGTGGTGGAGGTGCTGGTGGGTGGTGGGGGTGGGTGGTGGTGCTGGTGGAGGTGGTGGAGGTGGGTGGTGGTGGTGGTGCTGGTGGAGGGTGGTGCTGGTGGTGGTGGGTGGAGGTGGTGGTGGAGGTGGTGGTGGAGGTGGTGCTGGTGGTGGTGGGTGGTGGTGGAGGTGGTGCTGGAGGTGGTGGGTGGTGGTGGTGGTTGGTGGTGGTGGTGGTGGTGGGTGGTAGTGGTGGTGGAGGTGGTGGTGGAGGTGGTGGTGCTGGTGGTGGTGGTGGATGTGGTGGGTGGTGGTGGTGGAGGTGGTGGGTGGTGGGTGTGGTGGGTGGTGGAGGTGGTGGAGGTGGTGGAGGTGGTGGTGGTGGCCACACAACCGCTGTGGTTTCGCGACTTCCCTCCCAGGTGGTGCTGCCGCGGGGCGCTTATTAAACCTTTCGTCTGACGGTATTATTCATTCACATTTTACTTAATGATATTTAATCGTGAAAAAAAATGAAGTTAGGTAATCTACCCGGATTAAACTGCGCTAAACTTTAACATCTAACTGCCAACCACCGCCACCCATTAAAAAAACCCCCAAACCTTTAAGCTACGTAACACTAACTAAACAGTGTCTATGTTCCGGTAATACGATTAATTGTAATATTTACTGCTATTTAGAGAGATAAGCTGAATGCGTTTCATCACGGGGAGGGGGGGGAAATGTTGGCACCGGGCTGAGTGGTTCCGCGGGACAAGCACGACCCACACCACCATGGACCCATATCGTCAACCCACAGAGACTCCGAGAGATACACAGAGACCCATAGAGATACATCGAGACACATCGTAGGGACCCATAGAGATACACAGAGACCCATTGATACATAGAGACCCATAGAGATACACAGAGACCCATAGAGATACACAGAGACCCATAGAGATACACAGAGACCCATAGAGATACACATAGATCCAGAGATACATAGAGACCCATAGAGATACACAGAGACCCATAGAGATACACAGAGACCCATAGATACATAGAGACCCATAGAGATACACAGAGACCCATAGAGATACACAGAGATCCATATATACATAGAGACCCATAGAGATACATAGAGACCCATAGAGATACACAGAGACCCATAGATACATAGAGACCCATAGAGATACACAGAGACCCATAGAGATACACAGAGACCCATAGATACATAGAGACCCATAGATATACATAGAGACCCATAGAGATACACAGAGACCCATAGAGATACACAGAGACCCATAGAGATACACAGAGACCCATAGAGATACATAGAGACCCATAGAGATACACAGAGACCCATAGAGATACACAGAGACCCATAGAGATACACAGAGACCCATAGAGATACACAGAGACCCATAGATACATAGAGACCCATAGAGATACACAGAGACCCATAGAGATACACAGAGACCCATAGATACATAGAGACCCATAGATACATAGAGACCCATAGAGATACACAGAGACCCATAGATACATAGAGACCCATAGAGATACACAGAGACCCATAGAGATACACAGAGACCCATAGAGATACATAGAGACCCATAGAGATACACAGAGACCCATAGAGATACACAGAGACCCATAGAGATACACAGAGACCCATAGAGATACAGAGACCCATAGAGATACACAGAGACCCATAGAGATACACAGAGACCCATAGAGATACACAGAGACCCATAGAGAGACACAGAGACCCATAGAGATACACAGAGACCCATAGAGATACACAGAGACCCATAGAGATACACAGAGACCCATAGAGATACACAGAGACCCATAGAGATACACAGAGACCCATAGAGATACACAGAGACCCATAGAGATACACAGAGACCCATAGAGATACACAGAGACCCATAGAGATACACAGAGACCCATAGAGATACACAGAGACCCATAGAGATACACAGAGACCCATAGAGATATACAGAGACCCATAGAGATACACAGAGACCCATAGAGATACACAGAGACCCATAGAGATACACGTAGACACACAGAGACTCATAGAGATACACATAGACACACAGAGACCCATAGAGATACACGTAGACACACAGACACCCATAGAGATACACGTAGACACACAGAGACCCATAGAGATACACGTAGACACACAGAGACTCATAGAGATACACGTAGACACACAGACACCCATAGAGATACACGTAGACACACAGAGACCCATAGAGATACACGTAGACACACAGCGACCCATAGAGATACACGTAGACACACAGAGACCCATAGAGATACACGTAGACACACAGAGACCCATAGAGATACACGTAGACACACAGAGACCCATAGAGATACACGTAGACACACAGAGACCCATAGAGATACACGTAGACACACAGAGACCCATAGAGATACACGTAGACACACAGACACCCATAGAGATACACGTAGACACACAGAGACCCATAGAGATACACGTAGACACACAGAGACCCATAGAGATACACGTAGACACACAGACACCCATAGAGATACACATAGACACACAGAGACTCATAGAGATACACATAGACACACAGAGACCCATAGAGATACACGTAGACACACAGAGACCCATAGAGATACACGTAGACACACAGCGACCCATAGAGATACACGTAGACACACAGCGACCCTTAGAGATACACGTAGACACACAGAGACCCATAGAGATACACGTAGACACACAGACACCCATAGAGATACACGTAGACACACAGAGACCCATAGAGATACACGTAGACACACAGACACCCATAGAGATACACGTAGACACACAGACACCCATAGAGATACACATAGACACACAGAGACCCATAGACATACACATAGACACAGAGACCCATAGAAATACACCGACACAAAGACCCATAGAAATACACAGACACAAAGACCCATAGAAATGCACATAGACACAGAGACCCGTCGAGACCCATAGAGACCCATAAATGCAACGCACACCATGAACTGGTTGGTCCACCGACTGTAGTCTGCGCTCTTTCAACTGAAGGAAAACCAAAACGTCACCAACGCTCTCACAGAACCCCTCTCGTCGTTGCAGACTCTATCAACTGTCTGTATGTTGAACTTCTTTCACACCGTACTTAGCCAACCGTGCTTATAAAGAGGTGCAGGGGGGCAGGAGGGGAAGGACAACAAACTAAACGCACTCAAAAGAGCGGTGCGAAAGAAATTCGATTTAAATCTAATGTCGTTAGGAAGAGCGTTCCAGACGGCCGCGGAAGTGCATCTGCGAGCGCGCGATGCGGTGACCGCCGCCTTTGTTTCGACGGCGAGCAGCCAAAACGCCGCTGCAAACGTGTGACCGGGATATCCCGCGTGATGGTTTGCGCTCTTTGACGAGAAGATCAGCGAGGTGACTGTGGTTCATTTGCGGCGAGCACTTTGTGCGCGCGCGTGTGTGACGAGTGGGGCGACCAGAAACATCGCATCTCCTGCGTACACATCCACGCGATTTCGTCGCCACCCTGCTCGCCTCTCCACGGCTGCGCCGTCTTCTCTCCACTGCCGTTCCGTCTTCGCATCCGAAATAATAATAATTGTAATAATCGCGGTAGCAATCGGGTACATGTGGCGTTCGAGCCGTCAATGTCACAGCGTAATAATAGCGGGGGCGGAACGGTGGCTAGGAGATGTTATCTCCCTCGCCTGCTATACAGGAGGAGGCCGTGGCTTTGAGCCCGAACCCCTGGACGCCTGCCGCTGTATATTTTGAGATTGCCATGTCTCTCTCTCTCTTTCTCTCTCACCGTGGGCACGTACACATTTTTTGGGGGAATATTTGCCCGCTGTGAATTTCCACATGATATGAGATCAGCCACTTCGTTGAGCTATCGTTTGTGTGGCCAGGTTTGCGTCTCCGATGAAGAGCTACGTAGACCCAGTGGGGCCTTACCTGGTAAAATACAAAACACAACATAGTTTAATTGATATCGGACGCGTTCCATTCATTGCTTGCATGCCACTCCATTCTTCATTCTTGGCAAGGATCATCATCACCGTCACCACCGTCGTCATCACCAACATCATCATCACCAACATCATTGCCATCACCATCACGATCGTCATTATCAACATCATCACCATCGTCATCACCAACATCATCATCACCATCACGACCGTCATCATCATCACCATCATCACCATCATCACCATCGTCATCACCATCGTCATCACCAACATCATCATCACCATCACGACCGTCATCAACATCATCACCATCGTCATCATCACCATCACGACCGTCATCACCAACATCATCATCACCATCACCACCGTCGTCATCACCAACATCATCATCACCAACATCATCATCACCATTACGACCGTCATCATCATCACCATCACGACCGTCATCATCAACATCATCACCATCACCAATAAAATAGTTCAGTTGTAGTTGCTATAGTGACGCAGGAGGCTCGCTCGGGTGTGTTGCACAGACACAGCCTGCAGGGGGCGATGCAGCTGCAACTCGTTGCGTGATTCCAGTTGTGCCAACTTGCCGATGACGGTGTCGGGCCGAATAATCGATCGAATGTTGCTCAATTGGGACTTTGCCAATTTCGTTTCGGGGGTTTGCGTCACGCGAGATCGGTAAACGACGACGGGACGAGGCAGTCGGCGGCGTGGTGGAGTAATTTCGCGGCTGAGTGCTCGCTCACCCCAACAGCGGTACGACTCGGGGCGACCCGACCACCAGGTTCGGACGATCGTCACCCGGTGTTGGTGGCCGTGAGCAGGACTCGAACTCGGGGCGCCGGGTTCGTAGCGCAGCGCGATAACCCACACACAGACACACACACACAATCAGACACTCACACACAATCAGACACACAGACACACACACACAATCAGACACACAGACACTCACACACAATCAGACACAGACACATACACACAATCAGACACACAGACGCACAGACACAATCAGACACACAGACACTCACACACACAATCAGACACACAGACACACACACAATCAGACACACAGACACTCACACACACAATCAGACACACAGACACAATCATAAACACGCACACAGACACACAGACACACACACACAATCAGACACAGACACAAACACACACACAGACACATACATAATCAGACAGACACAATCAGACACACAGACACTCACACACAATCAGACACACAGACACAATCATAAACACGCACACAGACACACACACAATCAGACACAGACACAATCAGACACACACAATCAGACGCACAGACACATACACACAATCAGACACAGACACAATCAGACACAGACACAATCAGACACACACAATCAGACACACAGACACAATCATAAACACGCACACAGACACACAGACACACACACAACCAGACAGACAGACACAGACACACACAGACACAGACACAATCAGACACACACAATCAGACAAACAGACACAATCATAAACACGCACACAGACACACAGACACACACACAATCAGACACACACAGACACACACACAATCAGACACAGACACACACAGACACACACAGACACACACACAATCAGACACACAGACACTCACACACAATCAGACACACATACACACAATCAGACACACACAATCAGACATACAAACACACTCAGACACACACAATCATAAACACGCACACAGACACACAGATACACACAATCAGACACACACACAATCAGACACAGACACAATCAGACACACACAATCAGACAAACAGACACAATCATAAACACGCACACAGACACACAGATACACACAATCAGACACAGACATACACAGACGCACACATAATCAGACACAGACACAATCAGACACACAGACACTCACACACACAATCAGACACAGACACACACAATCAGACACAGACACACACACAGACACACACAATCAGACACAGACACACACATACACACACACACAATCAGACACACAGACACAATCAGACACACAGACACTCACACACAGACACACACACAGACACACTTGCACACGTATGTACACCATCACCAGCCCGCGCGTTCACACACGCACACATAGACAAAAACGAACACACTTCACACACACACACGCACGCCACATACCTGACCCACACACCCTGAACACGTGTGTGTGTGTGTAAGACTGTACGTGCGTGTCTGTGTTTGTAAATCTATAGGTGTATGTTTGTGTGTGAGATTGTGTCTGTGTCAGGCGAGGCTGCGTTGGCTGGGTCATGTAGCCCGCATGCCCAGCCATCGCATGCCCAAGTAGCTTCTGTTTGGCCGGATAGTGGAGGTTAAACGGGCGCGGCACGGGCGAGAGAAGTGTTGGAGCTGATGCGGTACAGGAGGATGTGGAGCTGAGTTGATTTCCCGATGGCTATTACCAGCGGTGTCAAGATCGGCCTCTGTGGTTGGAAGAGGCTCGCGAAAGACGCTGCTACTGAGCGGTAAGAGGCAGTCGCTCTCCAGCAACAGCGGTGGGCAGAGGAGCGACGCTCACCACAACGAGCGGAGCGCCGGGCAGCCTAAACGCAGTGGGGAGCACTGGTGGTATAAATCTGTCGGTCATCTCAGTGAACCCATGCCAGCGAGCCTTCGACACTTCACGTGGCCTCAAAGTGCACCCAGCCTGGAACAAGCGCCCGTGGTGATGTCACAACGACTTCGTGTCGAACGGTGGCTGTTGTTGTGCAAGTGCTGCGCGTGTGACAGTGTGCGTGAGGCTGCAGTGTCCGTGCGTTAACCTTCCGGGGTGTGTTAGCCATCTCTCGCCATCCACCTTCTTCCGCGTCCGATCCTGACCTCGAATCCCTTCCCTCGACGACAACATCGAAATCATGACAAACGCAAGCCGGCATTTCGGCTCCTTCCCACATCTGCCAAAACACAAAAAAGAGAAAAAAGCCATGATCCACACAAGCATGTTTTGTACCCATCCCGTCAACCGCACGGCCTCTCCCTCAAGTGATGTTGCGTGGTTGCCCCCCCCCCCCCCCCGCAGCTTTGGTTAAATGCAAGAAAAAGCACAACAACACCGGAGCGGATTTCGACATTTAGTATCTCTATTTAAAGCTTTCGTGACTGCAGGGATTCATCTTTTTGGTTGTTTCGGTAAAGTCACGTCGAAGGAAATTAATAAAATAATAAAAAAAAACATAATAAAATAATTCTCACGACGTTTCGGCCACAACGCAAACAGCCGTCCGCAGGTGAAGAACAGGTCTGTCGGAAAGACATCGTCTGAATGGGATGCTGTCTTTCCGACAGACCTGTTCTTCACCTGAGGACGGCTGCTTGCGTTGTGGCCGAAACGTCGTGAGAATTATTTTATTATGTTTTATTTTTATTATTTTATTATTTCCCTTCTACGTGACTTTACCGAAAGAACCAAGAAGATTTAGTATCTCATCATCATCATCAGCAGCAGCAGCAGGCTCGTCTGCTTGCACCAATAGCCCGTGGGGCTATCGGATGAGATTGTCTCGACTAAACCCAACGAGCTCGAGGGGGTGGGGGAGATCCCCTTTTTCATTCGCCGCGGGTGCGTCGACGCAAAACGAAACAATGCAAACAGAGCAGCAACGAAAACGAATCGCAATACGGTGGCGATAAAACGACGCGAGGTCTTGTCAGAAGAAGCCCTTGGGATGCGCTGCCACGGTTCCACCCGGCCACGACTTTCCCCGCACTGCCTCGCGTGGTCCCCAACGTGGTCCCCAACTCGGGTCCCAAACTCGGGTCCCAAACTCGGGTCCCAAACTCGGGTCCCAAACTCGGGTCCCAAACTCGGGTCCCAAACTCGGGTCCCCAACTCGGGTCCCCAACGGGGTCAGAGGTCAGAACGTCTAACTGCGGTCTGCCACTTAATTTTGAATCACGCAAAAAGTTGCTGTCCTTGCGTTGATTACGGTTTAGACGAATACTTTTGATGGTGATGTTAATTCTGAGATTTAGGAGCTTTTGTATCTAGTACAGCTCCATATATATACACACACGGAATATATAATGTGTAACCGACACATAGACTTAATACTTCGTGTAACCAACCAGAGCTTGATACTTCTTGATATTTTGTTCTTTCCCGGAAGGCCGCTTGTTAGAAGCGGCTAGCTTGGGGTCAATATTATCGGTGGCGTAAGGCACTACCACTAGAGTACACGGTAACACCTATCCGTAATAATCTGTATATGATTGTACCCGATGTTCCTGTAAGTGCCGTATGAACAACAGGTCGAGGACAACAAAAATAAGGCGAAGAGGTGAACGTGGTCGGGGTGCAGAAATGGTTCCCCGGAACGGAATTTCGAACCGTTCCGGCCGAGATGAAGCTCCGTGGTGGAGCGAGGCTCACCGAGTCTCTCTCTCTCTCGTTAGCTAAGCTTGGCTCTAGCTAAGCTTGGCTCTAGCTGGGCTACTACGCCGACCGGCTGCCTGTCCAAAATCTGTATCGCTCGCCAGTCTGAAGTTGTTGCTGCTATTATTTTATGAACGAGAAGTGAATACAATGGATTTAATCTAGACTTGAAGTTTTCGTGACTGCAGGGATCCATACTCTTTGGTTCTTTCGGTAAAGTCACGTGGGTATGAAATAAAAAAGAACATAAATTATTTAATAAATAATGGATTATTTTATTTTATTTATTATTTCATACCGACGTGACTTTACCGAAAGCACCAAACAATGGATTTCGTTGGTGATGGCGCTGCTGCTGTTGCCGTGTTGGCAGTGCTGCAGAAGCATAACTCACAACAAAAACCTCAGCCCATCATCCGTTTTTGGTCGATAAAAGCAGAGTACCCCTTTAGTGGGGAAGTGAACAGCTGTTGTGCCCGATGGTGGAACTCCCAGAGCCGGCTCGGCCAGGGGCTGTCGGCAGGAGCATCTCGTTTACTACTGGACACCTGTGAACATAGAGCTTCATAGCTCTTCGGATTGATCCGTTTTTTTTTATTTATTCTGGCTCACAAATCGCGAGGCTTTTCGATTATTTATTGCGACTCCACTCACCCGAGTCTCTCTTTCTCTCTCGTTAGCTCTGAAAGACAAGAGCCGTACACGGGCACGCGTGCGTGTACTTTGGGTCGGTTCCTACCCTTGTTTTGTCGTCTTAATTAAGCATAATAATTCATAATTAACAACGCCGAACACTTTAGCTCACGTTTAATCGATACTTTTTAACTCGTTAATATTCGCTTTTAATCACGAGCCGTTTCCTTATCGCCGTACCTCTCCGGATTATAAGACGCACTGTCCCCGCTCTAGTGTTTTGAAAGCAAATGTTGGGTAGTGCGTCTTCTAATCCGGTACGTGTGTGTGTGCACGTGTGCGCACGTGTGTGTGCAAGGGCGTGCGTGTGTGTGCGCGCGCGGGTGTGCATGAACGTGTGCGTGTGACCACGCGTGTCTGCGTGTACGTGTGTGTGTGCGTGTGTGTGTGCGCGTGTCTGCGTGTGTGTGCGCGAGTGTGTGTGCGCGTGTGTGCGTGTGTGTGCGTGTGTGCGTGTGTGCGTGTGTGTGTGCGTGTGTGTGCGCGTGTGCGCGTGTGTGCGTGTGCGCGCGTGTACGTGTGTGCGTGCGTGTGTGTATGCGTGTGTGCGTGTGTGTGTGCGCGTGTGTGTGAGGTCATCTTTGTCCAGTAATTTTATTACGGGGGGGAGGGCAGGGGTAGGGGGCATCTTACTTTCCGGAGCATCTTATAATCCGCTGTTATTACTCATGATGATGATGATTACTATGACGATGTATAATTGCCGTAATAGTACTACTTGTTAATGAAATTGTAAATATCTTTCTTCAATGTAAGGCAATACTATAAGAATTCTTATTAGCACGCAGCACTCTCAAGGTAACACGGTGGATCGACCATTCTGGGAGGGGCGGGGAGGGGGGGTTAGGGCGGACGCAATTACGGACTCTCTAATTCATTAACTCTTCTATCCGAATCGGTGCCGTTTATTCCGAATAAAAGTTGCGTGGAAGAATCGGACGACGTTGCTCGTGCTAATTACTGGCGGAACGTGACTCTGCTCCAACTCGCGACTGCTGGAAACAACAATCGTGCTGTGACTGTTCCACCCGAAGACGGAAGCTTGTGTTGCCTCCGAAATTAATTTTAATTTTTTTACCTACGTGACTTTACCGAAAAAACCAAAAAATATGCTGGACGGCGGTTTTGTTACTCCCCAACACAGCGCTTGTGCTGCGCCGGCAACAAATTGGCGCGTCTTGGCTTACGTGACACAATCTGACAAATTGGTCATGTTGGGTGGTGGCGGGTTTAACGACACATCGAAATTCATGCGATCTAACCCCAAAATACCTCCATTACGGAGTCGCATCAACCCAAACCCACCACGCAAGTCGCATCAACCCAACCACGCGAGTCGCATCAACCCAAACCCACCACGCAAGTCGCATCAACCCAACCACACGAGTCGCATCAACCCAACCTCACCACGCAAGTCGCATCAACCCAAACCCACCACGCAAGTCGCATCAACCCAAACACACGAGTCGCATCAACCCAAACCCACCACGCAAGTCGCATCAACCCAACCACACGAGTCGCATCAACCCAACCTCACCACGCAAGTCGCATCAACCCAACCACACGAGTCGCATCAACCAAACCACACGAGTCGCATCAACCAAACCTCACCACGCAAGTCGCATCAACCCCACAACACGAGTCGCATCAACCCAACCTCACCACGCAAGTCGCATCAACCCAAACCCATCACGTGAGTCGCATCAACCCTAACCCACCACGCAAGTCGCATCAACCCAAACCCACCACGCAAGTCGCGTCAACCCCACGACACGAGTCTCATCAACCCAACCTCACCACACGAGTCGCATCAACCCAAACCCATCACGTGAGTCGCATCAACCCAACCACGCGAGTCGCATCAACCCAAACCCACCACGCAAGTCGCATCAACCCAACCACACGAGTCGCATCAACCCAAACCCACCACGCAAGTCGCATCAACCCAACCACACGAGTCGCATCAACCCAACCTCACCACGCAAGTCGCATCAACCCAAACCCACCACGCAAGTCGCATCAACCCAAACACACGAGTCGCATCAACCCAAACCCACCACGCAAGTCGCATCAACCCAACCACACGAGTCGCATCAACCCAACCTCACCACGCAAGTCGCATCAACCCAACCACACGAGTCGCATCAACCAAACCACACGAGTCGCATCAACCAAACCTCACCACGCAAGTCGCATCAACCCCACAACACGAGTCGCATCAACCCAACCTCACCACGCAAGTCGCATCAACCCAAACCCATCACGTGAGTCGCATCAACCCTAACCCACCACGCAAGTCGCATCAACCCAAACCCACCACGCAAGTCGCGTCAACCCCACGACACGAGTCTCATCAACCCAACCTCACCACACGAGTCGCATCAACCCAAACCCATCACGTGAGTCGCATCAACCCAACCACGCGAGTCGCATCAACCCAAACCCACCACGCAAGTCGCATCAACCCAACCACACGAGTCGCATCAACCCAAACCCACCACGCAAGTCGCATCAACCCAACCACGCGAGTCGCATCAACCCAAACCCATCACGTGAGTCGCATCAACCCTAACCCACCACACGAGTCGCATCAACCCACCACGTCGCATCGTACAGTTCGTCAGGTGGATCGCGACGCGTCTGGTTGTCTTGAAAATCGCCGACATCGGACAAAAATCCGCGATCCGAAAACCCAAAGGCAAAATGGGAAAACTGGAGATTGGTTCACGGTTTGTAACACGACACCCACCCATCCTTCTGTTTAATGTTTCCCTACAGGCCGACACCAACGCAAGCATGCAACAGGAAGTATGTTTATACAAAAATATGATTTATATTTTCTAGAGTGTGAAATATATTTTTTTTTTACAAAGTCTATATTCCTGTACACGGTGTAAATCGTGGGTGGCTGAACCTCTCCGCTTCACCGGAGGCTGGGGACACGTGACTTGGGACCCGCGATGGGCCACTTGGATGGGGGACAAGACGGAGACGAGAAGGAGACGAGACGGAGCCGCGTGTGTTCTTCCGCGGCAGCGTCACCGCGAGCAGCACAGTGACGATGCCCGACAGGCATCTGGCCTGCAGGGGCGCAATCGGCGGCCTCTGCCCAGAGGTCGCAAACGGGTTTTGATTCACCATTGGAACCTCATTTGCCAGTAAAAAATATGATAATTGTTTTTTTACCCTTTTATCTGGCAATAAAACTGACACCTTTTTTTACAAGGAGTCATGCTTGCATAGACCACAATACCTGCAGTCATAATGCAAACAAAAAACACAACTCTGATAATGTGCACTGTCCTTGAAGTTGATTGGTCCACACCCGAGACAGCTTTCCTTAGAGCCTAGTCTCACATGGGTTGGACCAGATGACGCCAAAAGGCGCACAAATCAAAGACAATGCAGAGCTCGGGGTAAGCATTTACACCATTGGAACCTCATTTGCCAGTAAAAAATATGATAATTGGTTTTTTACCCTTCTATCTGGCAACAAAACTGAGGGTTTTGATTCCTTACCCGTACCCGGCCGCACCAGGGTCGCAAACGGGTAGCCGGGTATCAGGTAGGGTACGGGTATCGGGTACCCGGTTGCGACCTCTGCCTCTGCATCTTCCCTCTCTCCCCTCCACTCCTTCCCCGTCCCTCCCCCACCCTCAAGGGCCCCTCTATCGCGGTCACTCGTGCCTCGTGCCCTGTACGGCCCTGCCAACGACGAGTGCACCGACCCATGCTGTTGTCACCGTCGTGTAGGGCAGCGGTCCACACACTTTTTGGCACCAGGCACCGGTTTCGTGGAAGACAATTTTATTCACGGACCGGGGAGGGGGGGGGGTCATCATTGGGTCTTTCCCCCTTTTCAAAGAAGCTCTCCAGCGACGTTTGTTTTTTTAACTCATTTTGGCTACTAGGGGTTAGCAGCTTGTGGGCTTACCAACACTGTGACACTAAGACAAGTGGTGAATAATAAAACAATGGGGGCGGGCCACGTGCGGACTCACCGCTCTCACCTCGTGCTGCTGTGCCGCCCGGTTCCTAACAGGCCGGGGGTTGGGGACCCGTGGTGTTAGCCGTGCCACAGAGCGCCCTGAGAGTGGAGGCGCTCTCTCTCTCTCGCCCTCTCTATATATGCAGGGTGCTTTAAAAAAACGTGCACGCTTCTGAGAACTCGCAACAACACCACGAGAAATGTGCCGCCTCTGGGCTCTGGAGACCACCTGGAGAAGATTCCAGGCACGCGTCGACAACGATGGCGAACAAGTGGGAGACTCGTTGACTTGTTTCAGCTATTAACATGCACATTTGTTACTGCTAAGAACTTGCTCGTTACACCAGCCCACAGAGGGATTGTTGTGTCCATCGTGCAGGGAGGGACTGCGTGAGGAGGGGAGGGTGGGGAGGGGCTGGGTGGGGAGGGTGGGGCTGGGTGGGGAGGGTGGGGTGGGGCTGGGTGGGAAGGGTGGGGAGGGGCTGGGTGGGAAGGGTGGGGAGGGGCTGGGTGGGGAGGGTGGGGCTGGGTGGGGGGTGGGAGGGGTGGGGCTGGGTGGGGAGGGGCTGGTCACCCCGTGGTGTCCTTATAAAACTAAACGTTTAACCTACTCACGCCGGCTTGTGTCCGCCCTCACAGTCGGCCATATTTGCGGAATACACCACGCCGCCGTTGACCCTGGCCATTGACCGAGCAACCCAACGTTCCTACCAGCTCCCTCCGCAAGAATGTGTTATCACATCACAGTATATTTTATCCGTTCTTTTTTTTCCATTAAAAACGACAGTGCCCATGTAAGCGTTAACATTTTTTGAAGCACGCTTTTATAAATATAGAATAAGATTGTAGATTGTGGGAAGAGCTGCGTCCGTGAGGCCAACTGGGTGTTGCTGCCGTTGGATTCCCTAGCGCCACGACGGAGCGAGCTTGGGCTCACACAGCACATTCGGCGCGTGACATAGACACGGCTCTAGTGCCAGGCTACGTGCCATCTGAGCAGTGACGGATTAAGCTAAGTGCGGGGCCTGTAGCATATGATGTTATAAAGGGGCCATAAATAAAATAAAAACGTAAACACCCAGTCGTTCGTAAAAGTTGAAGGCGGTATAGTACTACAGTAATAGAGCAAGTGCAGAATCACCGAACCGGAATTGATAGCTTGAAAGCATTTAGCGCGGGGCCCTTGAAAGTGCTGGGCCCGTAGCGACTACACGTGTAGCTACTTGTGCTCCTGGGATGATCCGGCACTGATTGTGAGCCAACCCTCACGTGAAGTGCGCAAGGCTGGCTTGGCAGGAGGTCACAACACAAGACAGATATTGAAGTAAGTAAGAAGAACACTTTGATACTGGCAAAAACAGGTCCCATGTTACAAGACAAAGATTCCCCGTATAGCCTCGTTGCTCTTTTGGGGGCAAGTGCTTTAAGGAGCGAGTGGCGCCTATGAAGGCCGGCACGGCAAATGAGAGGGGGGTGTGTGGCCAGCACCACGCCCGACCGCCTTTGCCTCCCAGTGGCGACGTTTACCTACAAGCAGGTTCTCATTGAGGCCGCGTCGACCTAGGGGAGGCTCGGGAACCGGTTCAGATAATTCGCCACACCGGTGTTGGCGTGAGCGGGAGTCGAACTCGGATCACCGGGTTCTTAGCGCAACAAGTCGTACACCACGCATCACGCACACCACACCAAACACACCACCCCACCAAGTATGCTGCTGCTGATGATGCTGATGATGATGCTGATGATGACGATGATGATGCTGATGATGATGCTGATGACGATGCTGCTGCTGCTGACGATGATGATGATGCTGATGACAATGACGATGCTGATGATGCTGCTGACGATGATGCTGATGATGCTGATGATGATGCTGATGACGATGATGATGATGCTGATGACGATGCTGCTGCTGCTGACGATGATGATGCTGATGATGCTGATGACGATGATGATGCTGATGATGCTGATGACAGTGGCAAAGGATGACGGCGATTATGATGATGATGATGACTGTGATGTGATCTGGTCGCTAATGGAGGGGATGAGAAGGGAGGTGTGAATTTGGAGAGAGTCGGGCTTGGGACGCGACGCGCTCGGAGCTCCGGGCGAGGGTTGGTGGGTCACCGCAGAGATGGGCGATACTCTCAACTATCCAGCTGAGCCGTGAGCGCGGTGACCAGGAGGTTTGCAAGCTCAGCAAGTGGCTGGCAGCGCAGCACAGGACGTGGGTTCGCGAACCCGACGCGTAGCGGAGCTTTGTATTGTGGTGGTTGGTGGTGGTGGTGGTGGCGTCTTAGGATTTTCCGATCCACCTCGCCAACGAGGCCACAACTCTCACGACTTCAAAGGCTCCGCTGGGGTCTGGCGGAGTGGAGTGGGGGAAAAAAAAGGGGGGCCCCCCAACAAACACTGAGAGAGCGAGGAGAGATGGGGGGGGGGTGCCAAGTGGCAGAGAGAGAGTGGAGGGGGTAGAGAGAACGAGAGAAGGGTGGGTGGGTTTTGGGTGGAGGCAAAGGATGGAGAGTGAACATAGACATGGAGTCCGGAGAGGGGGGTGGTAGAGAGAGAGAGGGGGAAGGGGTAAGGAGAGCAGAGCGTGAAATATGTTGTGAAATCTTTCATTTCAAAGTGTGGGGGGGGGGGGGGGCGGGGGCGGATTTACATCAAGCAAAGCATTAAAAAAACGAAATGATGAACGAAGCAAAGTGCCGACTACACCGAGCATCTTCTTGTTTCCTCTGATCTTCTAAAAAAAAGAGAGAGTGATTGATGTTGAGGCCTGTGACCGGGAGCGAACCTCGCCCTGCGCTGATGACGGCACACGCACCGCTGGAGAGAGAGAGAAAGAGAGACAAAGACCCCCCCCCCGTGCAGCCTTAACAAACTGTTGGGGCAAAGTGCTTATGAACACCGCCACGGCTCAAGGAGGGGCTGGGATGGCCAACGCTACGCCTGGCCGCCTTTGTCTCCCCAGTGGCGATGATTTTACACACCGTGCAAGGTACTCGTTTGAGGCCGAGTCGACCTAGGGGAGGCCCGGGACCGGCTCAAATATTCGTCCTGAGCGGGAATTGAACTCGGGTCGAACACAGACGAACACACACGCACGCACACACACACAGGCAGACACACACGCACAGGCAGACACGCACAGGCAGACACACACAGGCAGACACACGCACGCACACACACACACAGGCAGACACACACAGGCAGACACACACACAGACAGACACACACAGGCAGACACACACAGGCAGACACACACAGACAGACACACGCACGCACACACACACACACAGGCAGACACACACACACAGGCAGACACGCACAGGCAGACACACACAGGCAGACACACACGCACAGGCAGACACACACGCACAGGCAGACACACACAAGCAGACACACACGCACAGGCAGACACACACACAGGCAGACACACACACAGGCAGACACACACAGGCAGACACGCATAGGCAGACACACACACACACAGGCAGACACACACAGGCAGACACACACACAGGCAGACACACACACAGGCAGACACACACAGGCAGACACACACAGGCAGACACACACACAGGCAGACACACACACAGACAGACACACGCACAGACAGACACACACACAGGCAGACACACACACAGGCAGACACACAGACAGACACACACACAGGCAGACACGCACACACAGACAGATGAAGGGGAGAAGGGAGGGAGCGAGGGTTGGGGAGAGAGGGGGAGAGAGAGAGAGGAGGGGGTGGTGGTGGTTGGTGGTGGTGCTGGGGGAGAGGGACGGAGACAGAGAGAGAGCGGATGGCTTTACCCAGAATATCGTCGCGGCTGAAGTCGGCCTAGGCGAGGCGAGACAGAGACGGAGACGAGGCGGGGACAGGCGGGCGGCAGACACCGCGGGGGACAGCGGCGCATCGCGGAGACCCCGCGCGGTCTCAGTCGGCTGGGAGAGCGCCTCGAGCTGCTGGTAAGGAGTGCAGCACACACACACACACACACCGTGTAGCACACACACAGCGTGTAGCACACACACACCGTGTAGCACACACACACAACGTGTAACACACACACCGTGTAACACACACACACACACACCGTGTAGCACACACACAGACCGTGTAACACACACACACCGTGTAGCACACACACACACATAGCGTGTAGTACACACACACACAGCGTGTAACACACACACACAGCGTGTAGCACACACACACAACGTGTAACACACACACCGTGTAACACACACACCGTGTAGCACACACACAGACCGTGTAGCACACACACAGCGTGTAGCACACACACACAACGTGTAACACACACACCGTGTAACACACACACCGTGTAGCACACACACAGCGTGTAACACACACACACAGCGTGTAGCACACACACACAACGTGTAACACACACAATGTGTAACACACACACACCGTGTAACACACACAATGTGTAACACATACAATGTGTAACACACACAATGTGTAACACACACACAGCGTGTAACACACACAATGTGTAACACACACACACACCGTGTAACACACACAATGTGTAGCACATACAATGTGTAACACACACAATGTGTAACACACACACTCACAGCGTGTAGCACACACACACAGCGTGTAGCACACACACACAACGTGTAACACACACAATGTGTAACACACACACACCGTGTAACACACACAATGTGTAACACATACAATGTGTAACACACACAATGTGTAACACACACACAGCGTGTAACACACACAATGTGTAACACACACACACACCGTGTAACACACACAATGTGTAGCACATACAATGTGTAACACACACAATGTGTAACACACACACTCACAGCGTGTAGCACACACACACAGCGTGTAGCACACACACACATACAGCGTGTAGCACACACACACACACAACGTGGAGCACACACACACAGCGTGTTACACACACAGCGTGTAGCACACACACACACACACAGCGTGTAGCACACACACACATACAGCGTGTAGCACACACACACACAACGTGGAGCACACACACACAGCGTGTTACACACACAGCGTGTAGCACACACACACACACAGCGTGTAGCACACACACACATACACCGTGTAGCACACACACAGCGTGTAGCACACACACACAGCGTGTAGCACACACACACACCCTGTAGCACACACACACCGTGTAGCACACACACACACACACCGTGTAGCACACACACACACCCTGTAGCACACACACACACCCTGTAACACACACACAGCGTGTAGCACACACACACAGTGTAGCACACACACACTGTGTAGCACACACACACAGTGTAGCACACACACACTGTGTAGCACACACACACACAGCGTGTAGCACACTACACACACAGCGTGTAGCACCCACACACAGCGTGTAGCACTCACACAGCGTGTAGCACACACACACACAGCGTGTAGCACACACACACAATGTAGCACACACACACACAGCGTGTAGCACACACACACACAGCGTGTAGCACACACACACAATGTAGCACACACACACTGTGTAGCACACACACACAGCGTGTAGCACACACACACAATGTAGCACACACACACTGTGTAGCACACACACACAGCGTGTAGCACACACACACACACAGCGTGTAGCACACACACACACAGCGTGTAGCACACACACACATACACAGCGTGTAGCACTCACACAGCGTGTAGCACACACACACAGCGTGTAGCACTCACACAGCGTGTAGCACACACACTCACACAGCGTGTAACACACACACACACAGCGTGTAACACACACACACAGCGTGTAGCACACACACACACACAGCGTGTAGCACACACACTCACACAGCGTGTAACACACACACACAGCGTGTAGCACACACACACACACAGCGTGTAACACACACACACACACAGCGTGTAACACACACACACAGCGTGTAGCACACACACACACACAGCGTGTAGCACACACACTCACACAGCGTGTAACACACACACACACAGCGTGTAACACACACACACAGCGTGTAGCACACACACACACACAG
Source organism: Lethenteron reissneri (assembly GCF_015708825.2). Classification (NCBI taxonomy): domain Eukaryota; kingdom Metazoa; phylum Chordata; class Hyperoartia; order Petromyzontiformes; family Petromyzontidae; genus Lethenteron; species Lethenteron reissneri. The sequence goes on from NC_083788.1 coordinate 11,341,998, forward strand.
CGTGTAGCACACACACACACAGCATGTAACACACACACAGCGTGTAGCACACACACACACAGCGTGTAACACACACACACAGCGTGTAACACACACACACACACAGCGTGTTACACACACACACACTGTGTAGCACACACACAGCGTGTAACACACACACACACAGCGTGTAGCACACACACACACTGTGTAGCACACACACAGCGTGTAACACACACACACAGCGTGTAGCACACACACACACTGTGTAGCACACACACAGCGTGTAACACACACACACAGCGTGTAGCACACACACACACACAGCGTGTAACACACACACACACAGCGTGTAGCACACACACACACACAGCGTGTAACACACACACACACACAGCGTGTAGCACGCACACACACAGCGTGTAGCACACACACACACTGTGTAGCACACACACACACAGCGTGTAGCACCCACACACAGCGTGTAGCACCCACACACAGCTTGTAGCACACACACACACAGCGTGTAGCACACACACACACACAGCGTGTAGCACACACACACACACACACCGTGTAGCACACAACAACAACGATCGCCATTCGCCACGAAGTGGCGGTGACGTCACCACGACGCTTGTGCCAGGCCATGTGCACCTTGAGGCCACGTGAAGTGTCGAACGCCCGCTGGCAGGTCACAGGGCAGACCCAGCAGGTGCCACAGGTTAACTGACCTGAGACGACTGGATGATGCACCACCTGTGCCCCTTACTGTGCCAACTTGCTGTGCTTTAGCCACCCGGCGCTCCGCTCGTTGTTGTGAGCGTCGCTCCTCCGCCCTCCGTTGTTGTTGGAGGGCGACTGCCTCCAACTGCCCAGTAGCGTCTTTCACGAGCCTCCTCCACAGAGGCCGATCTTGACACCGCTGGTACCGGTCATCGGTAAGTCCACTCAGCTCCACATCCTCCTCTACCATATCACTCCATCTCTTCTCTAGCCCGTGCCGCGCCCGTTTAGCCTCCTCGATCCGGCCGAACAAAAGCTGTTTCGGCATGCGGTGGCTGGGCATGCGGGCTACATGACCCAGCCAACGCCGCCTTGCCTGCCGGATGAGCTCAACGATGGGACTTTGTCCAGATCTTTCAAGGATATGTGAGCTCCTCACACAATCCAGCCTGGTTAAACCCAAGATGGATCGTAGGCAGGCCAGCCTAAATGTTTCTAACCGGCGAAGATGTTCCATTAGGGGGATCCACGTTTTGCGAGCGTAGAGAAGGAAGGGAATAACTGTGGCCGTGCAGACCTGAAGCTACGTGCGAAGCTACAGAGCAGGTAGCTTTCACACAGCGTTACGCAACCGATGAAAAGATAATGCCACTCGACTGATTCGGAGTGAGACCTCTGCTGTCAAAGTGGAAACGTCATGAGCACACTGCCAGGTATAGCACATACACACACCGTGTAACACACATACACACACACCGTGTAACACAGACACACACACCGTGTAACACACACACACACACTCCCCGTGTAGCACAGACACACACCGTGTAACACACACACACACCGTGTAGCACAGACACACACACCGTGTAACACACACACACACCGTGTAGCACACACACACACATACACCGTGTAGCACACACACACACACAGCGTGTAGCACACACACACACCGTGTAACACGCACACACACACCGTGTAACAAACACACACACAGTGTAACACACACACACAAACCGTGTAACACACACACACACCGTGTAACACACACACACCCCTTGCAGCACAGACACACACACACACCCCGTGCAGCACACACACACCCCGTGCAGCACACACACCCCGTGTAGCACAGACACACACACACCCCGTGTAGCACAGACACACAGCGTGTAGCACACACACACACCGTGTAGCACACACACACCGTGTAGCACACACACACACACACATCGTGTAGCACACACACACAGCGTGTAGCACACACACACACCGTGTAACACACACACACATACACCGTGTAACACACACACCGTGTAACACACACACACCGTGTAGCACACACACCGTGTAACACACACACACCGTGTAACACACACACACCGTGTAACAACACACACACATACACCGTGTACCACACACACAACCGTGTAGCACACACACAACCGTGTAGCATACACACGGGGGGGGGGGGGGGGAAAGACATTCAAAGAAAAACATAGACAAAGACCCCCCCTATAGCCTGAACAGACTGTTGTGGCAAGTGCTGTGAGCGAGCACCTATGAAGGCCGGCACGGCACACGAGGGGGTGCGTGGCCAGTAGCACGCCCGACCGCCTTTGTCTCCCCAGTGGCGAGGTTTACACACCACACCAGGTACTCATTTGAGGCTGAGTCGACCTAGGAGAGGCCCAGGACCAGTTCAAATAATCGTCACCGGGTGTTGGCCGTGAGCGGGAATCGAACTCGGGTCGCCGGGTTCGTAGCGCAGCGTAGCGCTAACCGCAACACGACCGCTCTCCGATACAGTTACACAAGCCTGGTCACACACAAAGACAAAGACCCCCCGTATAGCCTCAACAGACTTCTGGGGCAAGTGATGTCAGCGAGCAATTATGAATGCCGGGAACGGTCCACGAGGGGGTGGGTGGCCAGAACCACGCCCGACCGCCTTTGTCTCCCCAGTAGTGATTTTTGCACACCGCACCAGGTTCTCATTTGAGGATGAGTCGACCTAGGGGAGGCCTAGGACCATTTCAGATAATTGTCACCGGTGTTGGAATCGAACTCGGGTAGCAGGGTTCGTGGTGCAGCACGCGAACCGCTACAATACCGCTCCCCACTGTGTTGCACACAAACATACACACTCACACAATGTGCAGCACACACACACCACACACACAGCACACACACACAGCACACACACACAGCACACACACACAGCACACACACACAGCACACACACAGCACACACAGCACACACACCACTCACACACGCCACTCACACACCACTCACAGCACCCCACACACAGCAACACCACACACAGCACACACACACAGCACAGCACACACACAGCACACACAGCACACACACAGCACAGCACACACACAGCACACACAGAACACCACACACACCAACACCACACACACCACACACAGCACACACAATCGACCACACATAACATAGCATATTACATAAAGCATCACACAGCAAGGCACAACACAGACAAAGATTCCCATGCGTAGCCGTTAGAGACGTTCACACACCCTACACATCAAGCATCATATCACGTAGTACATCACACGCAGCCTGTCAATCACACACACCCCTCGCACCATATCGCGCAGAACAGCACACACGCTTCGCGCACCACGTCACCCAACATGGCACGCACCATCACAGCCCTTGCCACATCACACACCCCACCCGTGGCATCACGCGGCATACAGGGACAGCACACCATCCACAGCACTCCCCCGAGAACACCGGACGCATCACACGCTCGTAACAACATCCACGCACATCACGCATCACGTTGGGGCAATCACGTTACATGTCACGGAACGTAGCATATCAAAGGCAAAGATCCCCGTATAGGCTTAGAAGAGAATTCTGGGGCAAGTGCTGTTAGCGAGCACATATGAAGGTCGGCAAGGGACGCGAGGAGTTGGCTGACCAGCTCCACGCCCGGCCGCCTTTGTCTCCCTAGTGGCGATGTTGACAAAGCAACAGCACAAATACTTACACACGCACGTCACGTGACATAGCACGCCACGCACGGACACCGCATACCGCATCACAACCCATCATATCACCCACTCATCCCATCACATCACCCACCCCACCCATCACACCGACTCCCGAGCCCGATCTCATTACCCATCACCCCATCACCCTACACATCCCCTCCCCACCTCCCCACCTCCATCACCCCCATCGCCCCCATCACCCTAGACATCACATCACCTCTCCACCCCCATCGCCATACACATCACACCCCCTCCTCACACCCATCACCCCCATCACCATACACATCACACCCGCTCCTCACCCCCATCACCCCTATCACATTACCCCTCCATCACATCACCCCCATCACCCCCATCACCCCCATCACATCACCCCTCCATCACATCACCCCCATCACCCCCATCACCCCCATCACATCACCCCTCCATCACATCACCGCCATCACCCCCATCACCCCCATCACATCACCCCTCCATCACATCACCCCCATCACCCCCATCACATCACCCCTCCTCCACCCCACACGAAACCTCAACGCATTCGTCACCCTCACACATCGACATCATCATCCTCATCCTGTCCACCTCCTCTCACCCCCCACCCCACCTCTCCCCCAACTCTCCCCGCCCGACGCGGCACTGCCCCGTGTCGCCTCCTCGTGTGCAGGGGCAGCAAACTCGCGAGCCACGTGGTGGTGGTGGTGGCGGCGAGGGCAGCAGTGGGCAGCTGTGGGCAGGACAGCGCGACCGCGTCGCAGTGCAAGCGCGGCCGTGGTGAAAAGGGCAGCTCGGCCGTGGTGAAGGTCGTGGGGGGGTTGGGGAGGTGGGGCGGGGGAGGGGGGGGGCAAGTTGGGGGAGGAGGGGGGGGCAGCAGCAACAGCGGCGACCAGGCGAGGTGCACAGGGCAGCAGCAGCAGCAGCGTCGTTGTCGGCAGTGGGAATGCATCATGGGCAGCGTGGGCCCGTGCGAGCGAGGCGTGCGCGGGACACTCACCACCGTGGGAGCCTTCACGGCCTTCAGCCTCATGACCATCGCCGTAGGCACGGACTACTGGCTGTACGCGCGGGGCACCTGCCGGTCGCGACCCCACGACGACAACGAAACGGCGGCGCGCAGGGCCGAGGAGGTGCGCACCCACTCGGGGCTGTGGAGGACCTGCTGCCTGGAGGGTGAGGAGACGAGTGAGAGAGGGTGGTGGTGGTGGTGGTGGTGGTGATGGTGGTGGTGGTGAGGGTAGAGGTGTGTGAGAGGATGGGATGCTGCCTGGAGGGTGAGGAGACGAGTGAGAGAGGGTGGTGATGGTGGTGGTGGTGGTGATGGTGGTGGTGATGGTGGTGGTGGTGAGGGTAGAGGTGTGTGAGAGGATGGGATGCTGCCTGGAGGGTGAGGAGACGAGTGAGAGAGGGTGGTGATGGTGGTGATGGTGATGGTGAGAGTAGAGGTGTGTGAGAGGAGGGGATGCTGCCTGGAGGGTGAGGAGACGAGTGAGAGAGGGTGGTGGTGATGGTGGTGGTGGTGATGGTGGTGGTGATGGTGGTGGTGGTGAGGGTAGAGGTTTGTGAGAGGATGGGATGCTGCCTGGAGGGTGAGGAGACGAGTGAGAGAGGGTGGTGATGGTGGTGATGGTGATGGTGAGAGTAGAGGTGTGTGAGAGGAGGGGATGCTGCCTGGAGGGTGAGGAGACGAGTGAGAGGGGGAGGTGGTGGTGGTGATGGTGATGGTGGTGGTGAGGGTAGAGGTGTGTGTGAGAGGAGGGGATGCTGCCTGGAGGGTGAGGAGACGAGTGAGCGAGACAGGGAGAGCTTGGGTGATGGTGATGGTGGTGAGAGTAGAGGTGTGTGAGAAGATGGGATGCTGTCTGGAGGGTGAGGAGACGAGTGAGAGAGGGAGGTGGTGGTGGTGGTGGTGGTGATGGTGGTGGTGAGGGTAGAGGTGTGAGAGAGGATGGGATGCTGTCTGGAGGGTGAGGAGACGAGTGAGAGGGGGAGGTAGTGATGGTGGTGGTGGTGATGGTGAGGGTAGAGGAGTTTGAGAGGATGGGATGCTGTCTGGAGGGAGAGGGGACGAGTGAGAGAGACAGAGAGAACTTGGGGTGATGGTGGTGGTGGTGGTGGTGAGGGTAGAGGTGTGTGTGAGGATGTGATGATGGTGATGGCGGGTGAGCGATTGTGGGTGAGAGTAGAGGTGAGGGAATGTGTGTGAGGATGTGATGATGGTGATGGCGGGTGAGCGATTGTGGGTGAGAGTAGAGGTGAGGGTGAGGGAATGTGTGTGAGGTGGGGATGTGGAGGACCTGTTGCTTGAATGGTGAGAGGTTGGGATGGGTGAGGAATGTGTATGTGTGAGGTGAGTGAGTGTGTGTGTGAGGTGAGGTAATGTGTGTGTGTGTGAGGTGAGGTAATGTGTGAGGGTGGAGGTGAGGGAGTGTGTGTGTGTGAGGTGAGGGAGTGTGTGTGTGTGAGGTGAGGGAGTGTGTGTGAGGTGAGGGAGTGTGTGTGTGTGTGAGGTGAGGTAATGTGTGAGGGTGGAGGTGAGGGAATGTGTGTGTGTGAGGTGAGGTAATGTGTGTGTGTGTGAGGTGAGGGAATGTGTGTGTGTGTGAGGTGAGGGAGTGTGTGTGTGTGTGAGGTGAGGTAATGTGTGTGTGTGTGTGAGGTGAGGGAGTGTGTGTGTGTGTGTGTGAGGTGAGGTAATGTGTGTGTGTGTGAGGTGAGGGAATGTGTGTGTGTGTGAGGTGAGGGAGTGTGTGTGTGTGTGAGGTGAGGGAGTGTGTGTGTGTGTGAGGTGAGGTAATGTGTGTGTGTGTGAGGTGAGGGAGTGTGTGTGTGTGTGAGGTGAGGTAATGTGTGTGTGTGTGAGGTGAGGTAATGTGTGTGTGTGTGAGGTGAGGTAATGTGTGTGTGTGTGAGGTGAGGGAGTGTGTGTGTGTGTGAGGTGAGGGAGTGTGTGTGTGTGTGAGGTGAGGGAATGTGTGTGTGTGTGTGAGGTGAGGTGATGTGTGAGAGTGGAGGTGATGGAATGTGTGTGTGTGTGTGTGAGGTGAGGGAGTGTGTGTGTGTGAGGTGAGGTGATGTGTGAGAGTGGAGGTGATAGAATGTGTGTGTGTGTGAGGTGAGGGAGTGTGTGTGAGGTGAGGTGATGTGTGAGAGTGGAGGTGAGGTAATGTGTGTGTGTGTGAGGTGAGGGTGAGTGTGTATGTGGGGTGAGGTGATGTGTGAGAGTGGAGGTGATGGAATGTGTGTGTGTGTGAGGTGAGGGAGTGTGTGTGTGTGAGGTGAGTGAATGTGTGTGTGTGTGAGATAGTGTGTGTATGTGAGGTGAGGGAGTGTGTGTGTGTGAGGTGAGGTGATGTGTGAGGGTGGAGGTGATGGAATGTGTGTGTGTGTGTGAGGTGAGTGTGTGTGTGTGTTAGGTGAGTGTGTGTGTGTGAGGTGAGTGTGTGTGTGAGGTGAGGGTGAGTGTGTATGTGAGGTGAGCTGATGTGTGAGGGTGGAGGTGAGCGTGGGAGGCGGTGGGGAATTGGATTGTGCGTCTGACGCTGATGCCCACCGACAGCCAAAATCAGTGACGAATATCTGAACCGGTCCTGAACCTCCCCGAGGTCGATTAGGCATTAATGAGTACCTGGTGTGGTGTGTAAACATCAACGCTGGGGGAGACAAAGGCGGCCGGGCGTGGTGCTGGCCACCCACCCCCTCGTGCGCCGTTCCGGCCTTCATAGGTGCTCGCTAACAGCACTTGCCCCAGCAGTCTGGTGAAGGCTATACGGGAGGTCTTTGCCTTTGTGTATGTGTGTGGCTGACTTATTATGGGTGTATTTGTGTCGGCACGTTAAGAATATATATTTCATGAATATTAAAATGTGAATGATTCACCGTTACTCCACTGGCCGTGTCGACACCTGAGCGATAGAACAGTCGATCCTTGCGTGGACGTCTCTGGGACCAGTTGCTCGGACCAGTTGCTCGCTCGGCGATTTGGAGCCACGCGTTTGAACACCACGTGACGCATTAGCGAAGAACACAAAACAATAACTAACGCTCTAATTCTAGATTTTAAGTATTCGTGACTGCAAGGATTCATACTCTTAGTTCTTTCGGTAAAGTCACGTAGGTGAAAAAATGAAATTAAAATTAATAAACAAATAAAACAATAAAATCACGACGTTTCGGAGACAACACAAGTCTCCGTCATCAGGTGGGACACGAGTGGGCGGGGCTAATTAGAAAGGGGGCGGGGGGCTATGCAGTGGAGGGCGTGGTCATCCGATTTAGCCACCCCACCCGTGTTGCTCTTTAACAGGATAAAATGATCTTCTTGGTTCTTTCGGTAAAGTCACGTAGAATGGAAATAATAAAATAATAAAATAAAACATAATAAAATAATTCTCACGACGTTTCGGCCACAACGCAAGCAGCCGTCCATGACTTTACCGAAAGAATCAAGAAGATGAATCCCTGCAGTCACGAAAGCTTTAAATCGAAGGATAAAATGAATCTGCCACATAATTAATGATAAATGTTGATAATGTTTTAGGCCCGTATGTGGAGTTATTGGGCGTGGCTTTGCCCATATAAGGAATACTGGAACAGGAATCGACGTTTTTTTTACGATTCCATAATGCTCGATTAATCGGGAATCGATCCATTACATTTTCCCGCGTCTCTGTGTTCAAGGATGGATCAAGCTGTGACATTTTTAATGCGCATTTTTTACTCGCTAAAGTAATTCCTGTCACGTGATTTCTGGATATCAAGAGACGATTTGTCGATCGGATCTAAAAAGCCCCCCCACCCCCATATTGGCTGCCTTGTGAATTAACATAATTTATTTTTCGATTTGAAGCTTTCGTGACTGCAGGGATTCATCTTCTTGGTTCTTTCGGTAAAGTCACGTAGAAGGGAAATACTAAAGTAATAAAAATAAAACATAATATAATAAAATTCTCACGACGTTTCGGCCACAACACAAGCAGCCGTCCTCAGGTGTTTTTTTCACGTGACTTTACCGAAAGAACCAAGAATGTGAAACATAATTTATCATTAATTCTGTGGCGGAGTATTCATTGATTACTGATAGCTCAGGTTTCCTCCTCGTGTAGCAAGAACACCCCCCCCCCCCGGGAATGTGGTATTAAGACTCAGTGAGGCTTTGCTGAATAAATAATTGATCTCGATTTTCAATCAATGATAAATGACGTTTTTTTTACGGATTATAAGACGGTCCGAAAATGAAGACGCACTCCCAAATTTGTGTCCGGTGTTAATAAAGCTAATGGCAACTTTTTTTTTAAAATATAAACTTTAACACTTTTTATTTTACCAGATAAGATCCAATAAAGTGTTTCAAATCCGGTCTCGCACACGCACGGACACCTAGCGAATTATAATACGTACCCCCCTCCGCCCTAACATTTTGCTTGAAAATAAATGCAGCTGCGTCTAATAATCCGGATAGTTAACAGCATTGCTAGAAATACAACTCAACACATTCATCAACAAGACTGGAGCCTTATACTAGTAAGAATCTCCTGGTTACACCAGCCCACAGGGGATTATTGTGTCCGTCCGTCGTGCATCCAAAAATGGGAGGGGTGGGACTGGGTAGAGAGGGGAGGGTGGGGAGGGGCTGGGTGGGGAGGGTGGGTGGGGCTGGGTGGGGGGAGGGGAGGGTGGGGCTGGGTGGGGAGGGGCTGCTCACCCCGTGGTGCCCTTATAAAACTCAACGTTTAACCTACTCACGCCGGCTTGTGCCCGCCCTCACAGCCGGGCATATTTGCGGAATACACCACGCCGCCGTTGACCCTGGCCATTGACCGAGCAACCCAACGTTCCTACCAGTTCCCTCCGCAGGGATGTGTTAAAGAAATACAAAATAGACAACGTTTTAGACAGTGGCCCATCTTCACAGTCTAAGCACGCGCTCATAACTCGCTGGCAGTCACGCTATTGGGTGCCGAGCACGGATTGTTTTGCCCAGTCAGGTGTTTGTGGAGACTTTGGCTCCGTCCATGCTCATATATGGCTCAGACTCGACCACTTGCAGTCATCCCCCGCCTCTTCCCCTCCAGCCAGCGCCCCCCCTCCCATCGCGAATGCAGTAATGGGCTCTCCCAGGCTGCCGAATGTTATAGCTATGACGTAACGATTAATCGATTACTATGAGGTCTTCTAGCTCACACATCGAATTGTGATGGATAAAACATCGATTGTCTTTTTTTCCCTCTCTCTATTCAGTAATAGTCGTATGTAATGGGCTCACAATCACCTCTGCAACCGCTGGAGGCCGCTACATTCACCGCAATGTAAAACAATAATAGTGATCAGTTGTTGATTCAAATCGGAACCCTACATCAGGTGGAGGGTGTAGGGTGTGAGAGGGGTGAGCGTCTGGTAAAAAAACATTTTTTAAACATATCGGATTTTAAAATCGTGTCCATTCTGTCCTCGTGTTAAAATGTCTTCGTGCTAACGGTAGTGACGTCACCCCGTGACACCACGTGACACAATTTCGCGGGGGGGGGGGGGACGCTGAAGGGACGAACTTTATTGTGACGTCATCACCGGATGTCGTTTCAATCCGAAATATAAGAAAGGGGGGAGGGACCACCACATACCGGATCCATCCGAAATGTTTGTAACCTGCACTCTGATTCTAGATTTGAAGCTTCCGTGACTGCAAGGATTCATACTCTTGGTTATTTCGGTAAAGTCACGTTGGTAAAAAAATGAAATAAAAATTACATAAAAAGATTTATGATTATTTTTTTTATTTTTTATTAATTTTTATTGAATTTTTTACCTACGTGACTTTACCGAAAGAACTAAGAGTATGCACGCTGATTGTCGGATTCATAATCATCTTCAACTCTTCCACATCCACCCGAATTGAGTCAGCAAGCCACGTGGAGGTGGTGGCGACGATTCAGAATCGCAGTTCTCTGCGAGCGGCCCAGGAAGGAACCCCTACGACTTGGCCATGTCGCTCTCGAACGCCCTGCGCGCTCAAATCTGACTGGCTGGAACGTCCTTGTCGCGATGTTGGATGACGGACGAGCGAAGTGGAGCGGGGTGGGTAGAGGGGGGGGGGCGATATTATAGCCTGGCATCGTCAAGTGAGAAGGGTAGGGGGGGGAGGGAGAAGCCCCCCCCACCACCACCACATCGCCCCCATACTTACCCTACTAATTCCTTACATCCCCAGCCCGCCACGACAGCCCGTTAATGTCTACGGGCAGATAAGATGAGTGACACGGTAATGTAAATCTCGCAGGCCGACAGACAGCCAGGCGGACGGACGTTGAAACGAATGGGTGCGCGTGGCAGAAGCACTGTGGGTGGAAGTCGGCGTTTCGCTCTCGTTTGGAGATCGTCGGCAACGAGGGGAGGGCAGAGTGACGTTGTTGAATGGGGGTTTTCGTTCGCATCGGGGATCATCAGCGAGCCTGCCGAGAGGAGCCCCCCCCCCCCCCCCCCCGACAGAGTAGACCCAGGCAATCGAATACCTACAGTCTATGAACGGTTGACACGGACTGTAAAGGACACATCCCTGCGGAGGGAGCTGGTAGGAACGTTGGGTTGCTCGGTCAATGGCCAAGGTCAACGGCGGCGTGGTGTATTGCGCAAATATGCCCGACTGTGAGGGCGGGCACAAGCCGGCGTGAGTATGTGAAACGTTGAGTTTTATAAGGGCACCACAGGGTGACCAGCCCCTCTCCACCCAGCCCCACCCCTCCCACCCCCACCCAGCCCCACCCTCCCCACCCAGCCCCTCCCCACTCTCTCCTTACCACCCAGCCCCTCCCTCCCCACCCAGCCCCTCCCCACCCTCCCTTCCCTCTCCTCCCTACCCAGCCCCTCCCTCCCCACCCAGCCCCTCCCCACCCTCCCTCCCTCCCCTCCCTACCCAGCCCCTCCCTCCCCACCCAGCCCCTCCCTGCACGACGGACGGACACAATAATCTCCTGTGGGATGGTGGAACCAGTGGGTTCCTACCAGTATAACGCGCCTTAGGGTATCCATACAGTCTAGAAAGGGTGCAGTTCACAGAGGGTACGATGTTTATAAAGGGCACATGCGGTCTACAAAGAGTCTAAAATATTGTCGTCTCCGGAGTGCCTACAATCTATATAATAATACAGCCTTTAAATACTAACATGCGCTCTATATAGAGTACATGCGGTCTATATAGGACACAGGCAGTCTATAAGCGGTACGTGTGCATGTTGAATTTCTTGACGTATAGCCAACCGTGCTAATCGGAAGCACATGCAGGTACATACAGTCTTCGATACTGTAGCTCACGCCAATCTATCAGTGTAATACTCGGCAGTAGCTGCATCGGCCGAGAAGATTCATCCATTTGGCAAGTTTACACAGAAAGCCAAAACGCCGGGGAATATTAAATCACTCTCCGCTCAAAGGCTGACAAGCCCTCAAGGTCAGCCACACGACCTTGAAACCTTGCCCACAAAGTAATAATCATGATTTAATTGTAATATCTTTTCGTGGCAACTTGCCCAACTGCTGCGTACAAACCGCATGTTGCGTCGCAGTGGAGAAGATATTTCCGCAATTTTGTTCCGTGCTATATTCTGTTTACGGTAAAAAAACAACAACAAACAACGGACGCACGCTCGGGCATCAATAGAACAACAACTTTGACCTTGGCCGGTCGTCCTGTTGGCAGAAACGTGTGCTTGTTGTTGTCGCTGTTGTTGTTGTTGTCGTTGTTGTGTAAGCGCCGAAACAACACAAAGAGAGTCCGTGGCCTCATTATAGCGGTGATCGCGCGCGAGAATTTGTCTGACCCATGATCGCCGGCCCGTTGCGGGCACTGCTTCGCGACCGTTATTGGTGAAAAGATTCGTATGCGACTCTTGAATACCGAATTCGAAAACAAAAAATTGGCTCTTCTTGTTTCAAAATCGGAATATTTATTTACGTTTGAGGAATCCGGTGAGCTCCACAGCTCCTTTGTTGTTCACAGATGTCCAGTCAGGGCGGGTCATTGTTTGGTTGTCGCCCTCTGTCCATGATCAAACAAAAAGACAAAGATCCCCCGTGTAGCCTTGACAGACTGTTGGGGCAAGTGCTGTTAGCGATCACCGATGAAGGCACACGAGGGGGTGGGTGGCCAGCACCACGCCCGGCCGCCTTTTCCTCCCCAGTGGCGATGTTTACACACCGCACCAGGTACTCATTTGAGGCTGAGTCGACCTAGGGGAGGCCCGGGACCGGTTCAGATGATCGTCACTGGTGTTGGCCGTGAGCGGGAATCGAAACCGGGTCGCCGGGTTCATAACGCAATGTAGCACTAACCGCTACACTACCGCTCCCCACACACACACAGACACACCCACTCACACACACGCACGCACGCACTCACACACACACTCACACACACACTCACGCACTCACACACGCACGCACACACGCACGCACACACTCGCACTCACACACTCACTCATACACGCACTCACACACACACACTTACACACACACTCACGCACTCACACACGCACGCACACACGCACGCACACACTCGCACTCACTCATACACGCACTCACACACACACACTCGCACTCACACACTCACACACACACACTCGCACTCACACACACTCACGCACACACTCACGCACACACTCACACACTCACACACACACTCACACACGCACGCACACTCACACCCTCACACACGCACACACTCACACACTCACGCACACACTCACATACTCACTCACACACGCACTCACACACACCCTCACACACGCACTCACACACACCCTCACACACGCATTCACACACGCACTCACACACACCCTCACACACGCACTCACACACGCACACACACTCACACACGCACTCGAACTCACACACTCACTCACACACGCACTCACACACACACTCACACACGCACTCACACACACACTCGCACTCACACACTCGCACACACACTCACGCACACACTCACACACACACTCACACACTCACACGCACGCACACACTCACACACACTCACACACACTCACACACACACTCACACACACGCACACACACACACTCACACACGCACTCGAACTCACACACTCACACACACTCACATACACACTCACACACTCACACACACTCACACACGCACTCACACACACTCGCACTCGCACACGCACACACACTCACACACTCACTCACACACTCACACACACACACGCACACACACACTCACGCACACACTCACACACACACGCACACACACACTCACGCACACACTCACACACTCACACACGCACACACGCACTCACTCACACACACGTACACACACACACACTCACACACACACTCACACACTCACACACGCACTCGCACTCACACACTCACTCACACAGGCACACTCACACACACACACACACGCGCAATGCGTGGTTCTGCATGCCGGCCCTCCGTCACGCGACCCGCGCGCCTGTCCCCGTGCCGGTGACGCCGCTTTGTGTGCCTCGCGGATGCGGTCTGGACCGGTTCTGGGATCCCGCGGGGATCGAGAGATGGGCGGTGGGTGGGGGAGGGGAGGGGGGCCGTGGTGTGGAAGAGGGATGGAGGGGGTGGTGGTGGTGGTGGGGGCGCGAGTGTGGAGATGGGGGGGGTGGTGAAGGTTAAAGGTCAGGAGGAGGTTGCAGTTTTAGGGTTATGTCATTTGTTTCGGCGATGCACAATATCACCCCACAACCCCCACCCACCCCCTCCAAACACCCCACCACCCCTACCCCCCTACCATAAGGACGACCTCTACCCCAAATGCTCTTCACTCTCAGTACGAATATAATATGTGTATATATTTTTTCGGCGACGTTTCGGAAAATGGCCCTGCCTCATGGGCCAAACACTCGGCCACCGAGAGAAAGACCTATGGCCCATGAAGAAGGGCCACTGCCCGAAACGTCGCCTATTACACACGTTATATTATATCCCCTTTTATAGGGCAGTGTCATTGACGAGTTGCCTTGAATTTCGATTTAAAGCTTTCGTGACTGCAGGGATTCAACTTCTTGGTTCTTTCGGTAAAGTCACGTAGAAGGGAAATAATAAAATAATAAAAATAAAACATAATAAAATACAATTCTCACGACGTTTCGGCCACAACGCAAGCAGCCGTCCTCAGGTGAAGAACAGGTCTGTCGGAAAGACAGCGTCTGAAGAACAGGTCTGTCGGAAAGACAGTGTCATTCAGACACTGTCTTTCCTACAGACATGTTCTTCACCTGAGGACGGCTGCTTGCGTTGTGGCCGAAACGTCGTGAGAATTATTTTATTATGTTTTATTTTTATTATTTTATTATTTCCCTTCTACGTGACTTTACCGAAAGAACCAAGAAGATGAGTTGCCTTGAGTTTCTGTTATGTAGGATAAGCTCGGTGTGAAGCAGGCTTCTCTTAAAACAATATCAGTATCGCCTTGATGATGATGAAAGCCTAATTTAAGCCTCACTTAATCTCAAGCCTGATTTCTATTCCACGTAAATATTTGGCCAATCCGCCACCCCCTCCCCCTCCCCCCCATGTTCACCACAAGTACGTGTGGTTAATACAGACATGATTCCTTGCAAAAAGTTCGAGTTTGGTGCTTTTAACATATTAGCACCTCCTGTTCTATTGCCGTGAAGGGTAAAACGCCTATTCTTAAAGGCTCAGCAAACTTGGAGGGGTTACGGAAAGTGCTGCGGGGTTTATCTTCTTGGTTCTTTCGGTAAAGTCACGTAGAATGGAAATAATAAAATAATAAAATAAAACAATAAAATAATTCTCACGACGTTTCGGCCACAACGCAAGCAGCCGTCCTCAGGTGAAGACCAGGTCTGTCGGGGAGACATTCAGACGCTTGCGTTGTGGCCGAAACGTCGTGAGAATTATTTTATTATGTTTTATTTTTATTATTTTATTTTTTCCATTCTACGTGACTTTACCGAAAGAACCAAGAAGATGAATCCCTGCAGTCACGAAAGCTTTAAATCGAAATTTGCTGCGGGGTTTGTTGGACTCGGGACGGGACCGGTTGGGGCGGTGCGGGTTACCGAGACGGGTAAGTAGCAACCCGAGATCCGAGGGGGCCGAGGGGGGGAACAGCTAAGACATTGTGGTTCTTTAATTGTGTGGTATAGCGCCCCCCGCCACCCAGCCCAAATCAATAAAACTGGTCCCCAAGTCCCCCACCCCCTCCCTCCTTCCTCCAGCCCCCACCGCATTTGACTAAGGCAGCAGTAGACGCCTCCGATGAGCGCGGTGTGATCGAGGCATTTCATTCGTGTTGTGCATTCCCGTGCTTCGTGACTGCAACGTCGGCGCTGTCGTTGCCCGCGAACATTTGACATTTCTCCTGCACGGTGTCCATGCCGCAGCCATCCCACCGCCGCCCCTCCCCTCCCCCACCTCCCCTGAAAGGCTTTGACGTGACTTCAGGGTGGCACGGACCACACGAGCTGAGAACCGCTGACTTACGAAGGCCCTATGCAGCGACGAGACTGTAAGATCGGCCCTTCAAGGACGTGCCCATTGTGGTCGGAAGAGTTGAGGCCAGGTGAAGGTCGCAACGGAGACACTGCAAACGAGCAGATTGTGGAGGTCAAGTTGTGGACTTTTGAAACCCGCCTGTGAACGATCGTGCAGAAGGAAGGAAGCGGTGGCTAGGCGTGATGGCAACAATGACATTGACCCTAACGAGCCTCATGACTTCAAATTAGAATGTTTAAAACCCCTTTGGTGCCGTTTCTTTGCGCTGGGCGAGAGGGGTCCCACGCTGGCGAGATGTTAACTATCTCGCCTGGTATACAGGAGGTCGTGGGTTGGATCTCGACCCAGACGCCTGCTGCTGTATATTTGGAGTTTGCGTGTTCTCCGGGTCCTCCGGGTTTTCCCCTCCACATTTCGAATCAACGTCACGCGTTTTAGAGTATTTGGCTGCTAGAAATGGCCACACGATAAGCCACTTCGTTGAGCTATCATTTGTGATAGCCAGCTATCTTCTTGGTTCTTTCGGTAAAGTCACGTAGAATGGAAATAATAAAATAATAAAAATAAAACATAAAATAATTTTCACGACGTTTCGGCCACAACGCAAGCAGACCTGTTCTTCACCTGAGGACGGCTGCTTGCGTTGTGGCCGAAACGTCGTGAGAATTATTTTATTGTTTTATTTTTATTATTTTATTATTTCCATTCTACGTGACTTTAACGAAAGAACCAAGAAGATGAATCCCTGCAGTCACGAAAGCTTTAAATCGAAATATAGCCAGCTATCTTCTAAAGAAATTGTCAATATAGCTCAGTGGTCCTTACCTGCTAAAATAAATAAATAAAAAGCCGTTTAAATAGTAATAGCTGGTGACGTCACCCTCTCGAGGACCCAAATGTCGCATGCGAATTCGCTCCCATCAGAAGCCAACGGCGCGAGGCGCTGTCCCGGGTGCTGAACGGCACTCGCGGGCGGCGATGCCAAATGTGGACACGCGGACGGCGTGATTGGTTTCTTGTTTTTCTAGGTAAATGCCCCACTGAGCTGTGGAGGTTTTTTTTTCTTTTGAGAAGCGACTTGGCTATCACGCAAATGATAGCTCAACGAAGTGGCTGACCATCGTGTGGAAATATATATCAGCCGAATACTCCAAACGCGTGGTGTTGATTCTGCATGTGGAGGGCAAAACGGGAAGACCCGGAAAAAATTCCACGCGGCCACGAGGAATACATGCCAACTGCGGGCTCTATGACTGAAAGTAGATGATGATGATGATAACGATCTAGAGAGTAATAGATAACGCAGCATAATCATTGCGGATATAAGTCGCAAAATATACTCCAACGATGTTCCTGACATCTTCTCTTCCTGATCCTTATCTTACGTTTTATATATTTATAGAGCGCCTTCACTCAAGGCGTTTAACATCGGTTACAAATTCTAGATTTGAAGCTTTCGTGACTGCAAGGATTCATATTCTTAGGTTTTTTCGGTAAAGTCACGTAGGTAATTTTTTTAAATTAAAATTAATTAAAGTATTAATTTACTTGAAACGGCAATCGTGATGTGACTGTTTCACCTGAAGACGGAAGCTTGTGTTGCCTCCGAATCGTCGTGATTTTTATTTTATTTTTATTTTACTTTTATTAATTAAAATGTTTTACCTACGTGACTTTACCGAAAAAACCTAAGAATATCGGTTACAAATACAACAAACAAAAAACGGCGATAGGGCTTTTGCCACTGCGCTGCTCCCAGACGTTGGGACGCGTTGCCATTGTCAATAAGCCACAAATCGGAGTTGTGAGAGCGACTGAAGCGTCGTCTTGTACAACTCATCTCTTTAAATTGGTCTTTACCCCCCCCTGCCTGGTTCTGGTCGTGTACCCCTGCAGTTTCTCTTTATTTGCTGCGCTCCATCGCGTTGCGATCTACGGACGAAATGCGCCACTTTTACAAATGTTAATGGCAATAATAGTGATTGTTTTAAAAATAAATAAGCAGAGAGCATGCACCTCCTTCACATTATCTGTCCCCTGCACGTAAGCAATGTAACACATTCGTACATATTCTGTTTAGAATAATAAAAAGCGATTCTTGTTTTGGCATATGAATGAGATAGAGAGTAATACTCTACGTGTGTTTGTTGTTGTGTTACTCTATTGACATCCCTTGGCTATGAAGAAGGGTTATTACCCGAAACATCGTCCATTTTATATACTGTACAGTATATTATTTTTAGGGCAGCGTTATTGATGAATATATTTATTTTAGTACTTGAATAACTTTAACAATGATGATAACTCGTATCGTAACGATGATGATGCTGACTTTGACGACTTGGATGATGATGATGATGATGACGTGGTTGATGACGATTAATTAGATGCAGATCATGATGATGAATTAGATGTCGATGATGATTATGACTGGGATTGTGAATAGGATACTCATGATGATGATTTGGATGGTAAGGATGATGAATTGGATGCAGATGATGATTATGCAGATAATGATTATGACTGTGATGATGATAATGATGATGCTACTCATGATGATGACTTGGATGGCAATGATGATGCTGCTGCTGATGATGATTATGCAGATAATGATTATGACTGTGATGATGATGATACTACTCATGATGATGACTTGGATGGCAATGATGATGCTGCTGCTGCTGATGATTATGCAGATAATGATTATGACTGTGATGATGATGATGATGATGATACTACTCATGATGATGACTTGGATGGCAATGATGATGCTGCTGCTGCTGCTACTGCTGCTGCTACTGCTGCTGCTACTGCTGCTGCTGGCGGTGACGGCTATGCAGGTTCGAACGTGGGCGTGTGCAGGAAGATTGATCACTTCCCGGAGGAGAACGACTACGACAATAAGGACATGGCCGAGTACCTCCTGCGTAAGGCCACGCACGCTCGCTCCCGCATGCCGCCCGCCCGCCACAGATCCATCATCAGCATCATCAGCATCATCATCTCGAGCCATGATCAATCCACTGCTGGAAGAGAGCCTTCCCAAAACCGTCGCCATCACTCACCATCCTGTCACGGAATTAAATCCACCTAGCACCGGCGCACGAGCCAATGCTATCGATCCAAATCCTCGGCGGAGGTGCTCGCAGAATGTGTTCCAAAGCGTGGCAGCCCCTCCCATCGCTATTCTTGAACAGGAGCCATCATTCATTCTCTCCACGATGCGTCGTGCCTCCTTAAAGCGCACTTACCTTTTTTTTCTTTCCCCTTCCCTCCACGTTGAGAATGATGTTTACATTTGCCAAAGATGAAATTTGCTCACG
Source organism: Lethenteron reissneri (assembly GCF_015708825.2). NCBI lineage: Eukaryota > Metazoa > Chordata > Hyperoartia > Petromyzontiformes > Petromyzontidae > Lethenteron > Lethenteron reissneri. The sequence continues at coordinate 11,361,563 of NC_083788.1, forward strand.
AACGAATTATTTTATCGATTGGAATAACCAATAACATCGTCCTCCGACTGACGGACGAATGCCCACTTGCGGGCCGACGCTGCGTCACCCTGGGCCGCCGCACAGGGACAGCTGCCGCCAGGAGATCCCCTCGGCTAAAAAAGAAAAAAGCAGAAAACTACAGCTGGCCATCGGAATGGTTGGGACGGGGTGTGACGTTAGGCACTTTGGGACCCTGGGCTATTTAAACCGAGCGGCACTGCACCCCCCCCCCCCATTCCTGAGCCAATATGTTCCGTCTAACAACAACAACCGCCATTCGCCACTAAGTGGCGGTGACATGACAACGGCGCTTGTGCCAGGCTAGGTACATTTTTAGGCCACGCGAAGTGTAGAACGCCCGCTGGCAGGAGGTCACGGGACAGACCCAGCAGGTGCCACGGGTCGACTGACTGAGACGACTGGCCGATGCACCACCTGTGCCCCCCCCTACAGTGCCAGCTTGCTGTTGTGTTTCAGCCTCCGGGCGCTCCGCTCGTCTGCCGTGAGCGTCGCATCTCACGGGGCACCAACACCACCCGCCGTGTCGCCCCCTCCCCCCTTCCCTCCCCAGGCATGATGCGTTCCTCGAGCGCCTTCCCCATCCTGAGCGTGACGCTGCTCCTGTGCGGCGGGCTGTGCGTGGCGGGCAGCGAGTTCTACCGCTCGAAGCACAACCTCATCCTGGGCGCGGGCATCTCGTTCGTGGCGGCGGGTCTCGCCAACATCATCGGCATCATCGTCTACATCTCGAGCAACTCGGGCGACCCGGGCAAGGGCGACCCCAAGAAGAGCAGCTACTCGTACGGCTGGTCCTTCTACTTCGGCGCCCTCTCCTTCATCGTCGCCGAGACCATCGGCGTGCTCATCGTGCACACCTACGTGGACACCCTCCGCCAGGCACGCAGCGCCAGCCGCCCGGCCTTCCTCGCCAAGCGCGCCGCCGCCCTGGCCCGCCTGCCCAGCCACCGCTTCCGTCAGCGGCGGCGTTCGTCCGCGTCGAGCGCCGCCTCGGCGCTCGCTCTGCCGCCCTTCGCGGCGCCCAAGCTGCCGGCTGGCATCTCGCTCTACACGCTCACGGGCGACGCGGCGGCGGCGGCGGCGGCGTCGGTCCCGCCGCACGAAACGACCGGGAGCGGCGGCGGCGTCGGAGGCAGCTTCGACTGTGAACGCGACGCGACCGGGGCCGTGTTTGGCTCCGGCAGCTGCTTCCCGCTGGAGCTCAAAGAGTCGCTGTTTGGGACGGCGGGGAATCGGAGGACGACGCCCGTGTGAGACTGGGCGGTGTCTCCGCGTGCGCGCGCGCGTCCGCGTGTCCTCTGCTCGGTCTGCCCATCTGTCTGTTTAATCGACCAAATGTCTGTCCGTTTGTCTGTCTGTCTGTCCGTCCGGCTGTCCGTTCACGAGTTTTCTTTTTTTTGTGTCCGACAGTCTGTTCACGCGTCCGCAATCACCGGCCGTCTGTCCAGCTCGCTCACCCGAACGTCTCGTCCCCGTGGGCGTGCGCGCGTGTGTGGGTGTCTCAATGTCGATTGCCTCTTCCGAGCAATCTGTCTCTGTGCCTCTCTCCGGGGGGTTTGTCTGCCACTCGCGGGGTCTGCGTCTCTGCGCGCCTGTCCGAGCCACCGTCCTCCCGTGCTTTAGCCTCTCGGCTGCCCTTGGCCCACGGCTGCTGAGTGAGTGTGCGTGTGTGTGGTCAGCTGTACCCCGGCCCTCCGGTTGCGCTCCGCGAGTCTCTCCACTTGTGGCCCTTTGGCGGATGTCAGTGGCTGTCACGTAGCGCCGCATCGACAGCGAAGACCGGAAACAAATGATCCGCTGTGCGATTGGAGCTCAGCGTGACAATGGTTTCAGGAGTGAAGTCATAAATTGGATTACACCCGAGACATACCCCCGTTACCTATAGCCTACCCCTAAACCCTAACCCCCTAGACCTAATGCTTCCTGTAAACGAATCTGTAACCATGAAAGCTTCCTCTTACCATAACGTCACCCATATCCCGAGTCATAACCCAATCCCTAACTCTACTCCTGACTATATCCTTTACACTACGCCAATCCCAAAATCGAACTGCCCTCTAAACCTACCCAGTCTCCAACCGGTGATCCCTCGCCCTCTGCGCTCGACTTCGCTCCGAGCTCAGCCCTGGCACAGGCCACGTGATGTCACCGCCAACACCATCGCCACCGCCGCCACCACCATCACCACAATCACCACCGCCACCACAATCACCACCGCCACCACTGCCACCACAACCACCACCACCGCCACCACAACCACCACCGCCACCACCGCCACCAACACCGCCACCACCGCCGCCACCACCGCCACCACCGCCACCACCATCACCATAATCACCACTGCCGCCACCACCATCAACGCAATCACCAACTCCACCACCGCCACCACAATCACCACTGCCACCACTGCCACCACAATCACCACCGCCACCACCGCCACCACAATCACCACCGCCACCACAACCACCACAACCACCACCGCCGCCACAACCACCACAACCACCACCGCCGCCACAATCACCACCGCCACCAAAATCACCACCGCTGCCACCACCGCTGCCGCACAGCGGTCAAATTACAAAACGTTTCGTGCGGCTGACGTCCATGACTGCCTGGCTCGGCTCAGCACCTTGGACAGCAACAGGAATGGCCGGGGGACGCGTCAATGTGTGTGGTTGGAGTCAGGGCCGAACTAAGATGTTATAGGCCCTTGGGCTACAGTGTACTGTGAGGCCCCCAGTAATCTTATCAAAAGGAAAACAAAGTTGAAGAAAAATAAAATTTACCTTTACAAGGCCAACAACAACAACAACAGAATTCAGCATTCACAAGTGAGATAACGTTTCACTTAATCTCTGGAGGCCTTCCAGCTGGCGGAGGCACCTGGGCTTGCTTCCCCTCAAGCCCTACCACGCCTTAATCCGGCCCTGCTTGGAGTGCGCGCGCGTACCTGTGTACGGCTGCCTGTGCAGCGGTGGTGTGGCGGTTTCAGCGCTACGCCGCGCTACGAATCCGTCGGCCCGGGTTTTACGATTCCCGCTCACGGCCAACACCGGTGACGATTACACTGGTCAACAACAAAAAAAACATTTTTTTTCTGGCCTGGACTTTTGCAGCTGTTTTAGACTAATTTCAGGGTACTGATTCCAAATCTGATCTCAGATTTGCGCTATCACATCTCATTTGTATGCTATCGGCATTCCCCATTTTCATTGATTTTACCCGAAATTAACTCTGTCACTTATGATTGCAAGTTGTTGCGAGTCAGTGACTGCTTTAGTGTGAAAATATGGTGCTGTATTTTGAGGATAGTGTGTTTATAATATAATTTTATGTACATATCCACATTCATTTAATATTTTTCTTCTGCAGTTTTTATTGAAAATGCAATATTTGATATCTCAAAAACCTGATGTGATAGACAAAAACTGATTCCAGATTTGGAATCGGCACCCCAAAATTACATTGAAACCGTTGGAATACCTTTTTGCCAGAAAAAGTGTGTTGACCAGTGTTATCTGAACCAGTCGTGGGCTTCCACTTGGTCGGCTCAGCCTTCAAAAGAGTCCCCGGTGCGGTGTAACGATATTCGCGCTGGTGCCAGAGCGTGGGGCTGGCCGCGCCATTCATTCTAGCGCCGTCCGGGCCTTAACAGGTGCTCGCTAACAACACTTTGCTCAGCAGTAAACAAAGGGTTATTCGTCTTCTCCATCTGCGTGGGCGTTGCTGTGTACGTGTCTTTGTATCTCTGTGTGTACCTGTGAACGTGTACCTCTGCGCGTGTTTGTAAAACATGTGTGTACGTACGTGTGCACGTATATCTCCGTGCGTGTGTGTGTACACCCGTGCGCGCGCGTGTGTGTTGACTGTGTGCCTATGTGCTTGTGTACGTGTGCATGTATACCTCTGCGTGCGTGTGTGTGTATCTCTTCCTGTGTGTCTGTGCGCGCGCGCGTGTGTGTGTGTGTCTGTGACATAGCCATAGGCCGATGCTCTTCGTTTTCCAAGCGCTGTCGAGTCGTGTCAAAAATAAACTCGACTCGCCTCTATCGCCATGTATCAAAACAAAAAAAGCTTCACGATGCGTAGAAATCCACGGAAGCTCCACAACTCCCCCCCCCCCCCTTCCTCCACTATCACCCTCGCCGCCATAGACGGAGCTTCCGCGGATGTCTACCCTGTGACGCGTTTGCACAATGTGCGCGTAGGATCCGTGACGTGGTGTTTACAGAATGTGCGGTTATTTATACACTGTGTCTTGTAACCACAGCCATATATCCGTGTTGTTATCAACGGTAGGCCTTCGTTGTCGTCTTTCGGTTTGACTACGATGTGTCTATTACTAAATAATAGCCCGTACTTAACGTGGGCACAGCGCGTCGACCTTTTAGGAGGTGGGTGTCGAGTTAGAGAGTGAGTGAGAGAGAGAGGAAAACACGATGTCTCGACCACTTAGGAAATGTACCGACTTAAGAAATCTGTATGTCTCACCGGGCTTAACGTCGACTTATAGAAAACCGTACGTCGAGTTCTAAGTAGACTTAATATGCGTCGAATTATAGCATACGTTGACCTTAATGTACGTCGGCCCTCTCTGAGATACAATGTCGGACCTAATGTGCGCCGATTTATCACGTGGACTTGTAGTAGAGTTTGCCGGCTCAGTTATCCATCGATGTCGTGGCGTGCGGTCGGTCGACTTGCACGCGCCGCGTGGCTGATGTGCTCAGCGACCTACGTTTACAGTTTGTGGTTCTGAACCGCGGTTCCGTTCGGAAGCAAAGAGGCCGTCTGCTGTTGGCAAGGAACGCCGATTTACAAAAAAACAAGGAAAAAACACCTCCACCCCCCTCGCAGGTACAGGGGCTCCTCTACTTGCGAACGAGTTAGATTTGCAGAGGTCTGTTCGTAAGTCGATTTGTTCCGTAGGTCCAACTTTACTCCCGTCGATTCCACTTGTTGAGGAGCTGGCACGTATACCGTACAACGTTATAACAACATACAGGGACTCCTCGACTTACGAACGAGTTAGGTTCTAGAGGTCCGTTCGTAAGTCGATTTGTTTCGTAGGTCCAACTTTACTCCCGTCGATTCCACTTGTCGAGGAGATGGTACGTAGTCCGTACAACGTTCTAACGACATTCCGGGACTCCTCGACTTACGAACGAGTTAGATTTGCAGAGGTCTGTTCGTAAGTCGATTTGTTTCGTAAGTCCAACTTTACTCCCGTCGAATCCAAACACGTTCTACGGCGTGTACACTAAATATGGGGAATGGCTTTCAAAGTTGTATTATCTCCCGTAGATGTAGACGCCACTGGTTCTTCACGTTCCGCAGATGTAGATGCCACCACCGCCGTCTATTGCGCGGCGGTTGAACTAACGACTCTCGGTCCGAACAGACAACTTGACATGAGGGACCAGGTCTGTTCGTATCTCTGAAAGTTCGTAAGTCGAGTGTTCGTAAGTAGAGGGGTGTACTTATTTAAACGTCGCTCGACTCGCCGCACTGAGGGCGGCGGTCCACACCCGAGCGCTGTCGAGTCGCGTCATAAATAACCCCCCCCCCCCCCCATTCGCCTGTTGTCAAAATAGCTTCACCGCTGTGTGGAAATCCGCGGGTGCTGCCCAAACAATACCCTCCCCCACACACCTCCCGCCACTTCCATTGCGACCATCGCGATGGAACTTCCACGGATGTCTACTCGGTGGCGGCTTGCCCAAGTGTAAGCGAAATTATTTGGTGATGTTGCTGCCACCGCTGCTGCGTTGGCAGTGGTGCACAAGCACGGTTAATGGGAAAAGAAAAGACTTCAACACGTTCCTCTATCAGGCTGTGGCCTTAAACGGGAAATAAATAAATATTACAGGCGACGTTTCGGGCAGTGGCCCTTCATAGCACGTGCACGAGAAGGGTCATTGCCAGAAACGTCGCCGATTCAATGTTTATCTTCTATCTCCCTTTTTAAGGCGACAGTGTATCCAGCAATGCGTTAACCTTCTTGCAATGCATGGGCGTTTAGGATCCGATCGGTTGCGCAGGCTTGGTTGCATGCAACCGAACCGCTTATATGTTGACGACGCCGCAACCGGTTGCGAGGAGTTGCGCAACCGGTTGGCTCACAGTCGAGGAGGCAGACTCCGCACACTTTCGAACGTCGATCTGCACTGGGATTTGCAGCATTTCAACATCATGCACAGTGGCTAGTGTGGGTGAGTGGGTGGGTGGGTGGGGGGTGGAGCTAACGAGGAAAGGGGCGGAGCTATGTTGTAGAAGGCGTGGCCACGAACGTTAACCACGCCCCCCCTCCCAGCCACGCCCTTGTTGCGCAACCAGTTGCTCAGGCGTGGGCAAAGCCGTCGCAGGCGATTTTCGAGAGAGATGTTTTTGTTGCGTGGATCGATCGATCGCTCGTGTGTGGACCCAGCTAAGAGGTGAAATAAAACTCAGACCGCACGGCATCCTGGGTAAAGGAACACCCCCCCCCGTCCCCCGCGCCCCCCTCCCCCTCCCCCCCAATCTCTGCCTTGAACCGGTACGATCGCTCATCAGCAAGCCGTTAGCCGGTTGCAAACGACTGCCAAAGCGAGCATCGAGATCGTGACGATTACGAAGCCTCTCAGTGAAACCAAATGAAAACATTGAAGTCGATTACAACCTTTCGATTATATCGACGAGTCGTTGCTGCTGGAAGTATTCCTCACCCTCATCCCCCCACCCACCCACCCTCTCTCTCTTCCTCCTACGCCTCGCTCCCACAATGCCGTGCGGAACTCATCGTCGTCGTCGTCATCGCCCAGTCGTTTCGAGGCGACGATCACGCGACGTGACCTCGTCTACGCGACGATCGCAAAGCGCAACGGCGCTCGCAGCTGCGGCCCTTGACGGCGTGTGCCGGGCTCGCGGGCGCACCAAACGCTCGACTCGTTTGAAACGCAGCAAAGCAAAAGACACAAACCACCGCCGCACAAGCACGCAGACGCGTCCCACGGCCGGAGAGTCGTCGTGACGCGCGAGTGACGTCACAATTCAGGTCACGTGTCTGAGCCGAAAGAGCCAGTCAAAGGGAGCGTAGCTACAACAGAGAAGAGCCGTGCTTGGTCTTCTCTTTGTGTGGCGTTTAGCTGAAAGGGACCGAATCGAGAATAGATTTCGCCTCCTGTTTCACTCCCTCCTCTTCCCCCCACCCACCCAAGCACTCCTCCAACCCCACACCCTCCTACTCCCCCTCCTCCTCCTTCCCTCCACTGAATCTATCTCTTCCAAAGCGGACGAGAGGACTGATTCACGCCGTCGGGACCAGGTCAATGCGAGACGTTTTTTTGTTGACTGAGTGAGGCTCTCGGTCAACACCGGGGAACACGCCCCCCCCCCCACCCACTTGCGGGCAGAAGCGGGTTTGACGGTGCAGCGCGCTGCAAGGTTTTTAATTCTTTCATTTGCCGGAGCTGCGTTTTGATCGTCACGACGCCAGTTGCGACAACACAACAAAGATGTCACCTTGATACTCTTTGGTTCTTTCGGTAAAGTCACGTGGGTGTGAAATAAAATGAAACACGTCTCACCCGATGACGGACGCTTGGGCGTTGCGCCCGAAACGTCGTGATTGATTTTATTTCGCACCGACGTGACTTTACCGAAAGAACCAAACAGTATGGATTCCTGCAGTCACGCAAGCTTCAAATTAAGATTGTCACCTTGATATTTTGCGGAAATGTAAGTTTATACGTTGTTTGTTGCTGTTGCAGGTTGTTGTTGTTGTTGTTGTTGCTGTTCTTAACCGGCCAGTGAGTCAGCGGTAGAGTGAGCGGCTCGCAATCTGATGCGTTCGAGGTCAAATCCTGGTTGGGCGGTGAGTTGTTGACTCAGCCCATCATCGCTTCGGGGGGGGGGGGGATAAAACGAGCACCGCTTTGTCGGGAAGTCACCAGGTATTTCCCGATGGATGGACTCGTACCCGTCATAGGAATGTGGACATGTGATGACCGGCTCAGGGCTGTAAGGAGGCTGAACGCTCGCTGGAGTACAAATCGCTTTGTCTCGTCCTGGATCTTCCTCGAGCTGCTGCTGCTGTTGGTTGTTGATTGACAATCCCAACATGCGTACAGTTCACCTCGCCCTCATAGGGTAAAACACACAACGATTGACGTTTCGGGCAATGCCCCGTCTTGTGTCACGACGAAAGGGCCATTTGCCGTGGAGAAAAGGGCCATCGCCCGAAACGTCGCCCGTTTTAAACGTTTACTTTTAAAGCCACACACGTGCGCGCGCGCGGCGCGATTGCCAAATGTGTTGAATTTATTTGGGTTTGTTTACATTTCACCAGATCGAATATCAGTGTCGCGGTCATGGTAATGATGACGACGGTGATGATGACAGTGATGATGATGACGGTGATGATGATGACGATGACGACGGTGATGATGACGATGATGACAGTGATGATGATGACGGTGATGATGATGACGGTGATGGCGACGCAATGAGCGAGCGCGCCGGTGGCCGACGGATGAAAAAAGACACCCGCCATGATCGTTAGGAGGCGGCAGGCCGTTTCATCCAGCAGTTGATCGACCGCGGTCGATGCTGTGGCTAAGTCACCCAGGGTGAGAAATGAAGAGGCCAAGGGTGGAGTGGCGTTTTTTTGCAAACGAGTGACCTGGGTCAGGGTGAGGATGAGAGACAGCACGAGGGCGAGGAGGGCTGGGCACAAGGGTTACGGTGAGGTTGGGGATAGGGTAGTGGTTTAGCGTTCAGTGTTAGGGAATAGCGTTCAGGCTAGGTCTAACATTGGGTTAATGTTTAGGGCTAGCGTTAGGGTTAGGGCTAGCATTCAGGATAGGTCTAACATTGGGTTAATGGTCAGGGCTAGCGTTAGGGTTAGGGCTAGCGTTCAGGATATGTCTGACATTGGGACAATGGCTATGGATAGCGTTAGGGTTAGGGCTAGCGTTCATGTTAGGTCTAACATTGGGACAATGTTTAGGGCTAGCGTTAGGGCTAGCGTTTAAGATATGTCTGACATTGGGACAATGGTTATGGATAGCGTTAGGGTTAGGGCTAGCGACTGGGTGACGGCTAAGTTTAGCAGATTGGTTAAGATTAGGCTTAGGGCTAAGGTTATGGTGAATGTTAAAAGTTACGGTTGGTGGGGGGTGGGTTATGCTTAGGGTTCGCATTCGGGTTAAGGATGAGGGTTAGTTCGGGTTATGGCTGAGAGGCCAAGGTGAGTGAGAGAGACCAGGGTGAATAGGAGGCCATAGTTCAGAATTTCAGAATTGGGGCCGGAGTTTCGGTGCCGAGGCTGAGGGATCAGTGAGGAAGAAAGCCTTCCCTTCCATTGGGGGGGGAATCACCGCATATTCGCCCGGGGATTCCCACCGAGACTCTGCGACTCTGCGCCATCTGCCAACGCTTACGGGGGGGGGGCATGGGGGGGTGGCCCCCAGGGAGTGCCACAGCCTTCCAGTCTTCAGGGTTGCGGTTACGGATCGGGAGTTAGGGCTAAAGGAGATTCGCGCTCCCATTGGTTGACCGGCCACTCGTGACCAAATCCCTCGCTTCGTCTTGTGTGGTTTTTTTTGTGGCCTCGGCAAATGACGCGCAGTCGGTGGTCAACTCGTCATGTCCCACGTGTCCCGGGCGTGTTTACTGCAAACTTTATTTATTTTGTTGTTGATGATCATGTTGTTGATGATGATGATGTTGATGATGATGCTTCAGCACCGAGAGTCACCAAATGTAAGAGCCGAGGCTTCATTTGTCACTCAACTTTTTTCCGGGAACGCTGATTTAGCGGCTGGCTTGGAGTAAAAGCGATTGCCGGCGTAAGGCACTACCACTAGAGTGCCAACATACGCCTCTCCAGAACAATCCTCCTCCAGCATTGCACCCGACATTCGTAAAATCATTACGAGGACTAGAAACTAAAACATGATGAGGATAAGTAATGGTGGGTGGGCGTGGGCAGGATGCCAAAGTAATTCACGGAACAGCGTTCCGGATTGTTCCGGGATGAAATTGAGCCCTGGCCACGACAGAAAGGAAGATTCAAACAAAACAAAAAGATTAATAATAAAGGTGTTTGGGTCAGATCGCGTTATTTATAAATGTGTCGTAACCCTCCACCACCCGACACGACCAAACAGTAAAAAATGTGTCACGTTTTTCAAAGGACAAAATAATTCACTTCTTTAGCCCACCGGTGTGTTGAAGAGAGAATCGACAGCATTTTAAAATTTGAGTAGTACGACGTTTCGCTGATAATTACAATCAGTTTCATCGGGCAAGAATGGTGAAGCTCTCCTGTTGCTTCCGGTCTTAAATAGAGAAAGCATCAGGGTGACGTCATCATTTAATTCAATCGCGATCTGGCCCGAAAACCTATATTATGAATAATATTAGTCGCGAATGCCTACGTGTTAAAAAGAAAAATAACCAAGCCCAACTCTTACCCTGTTGAAGCTTCGTCAATGGTTTAAAAAAACAAAAAACTTCAAAGTCACAATCGGTAGCGGAATAGCAACGTCATGAGTTACTTTCTAAAACTACAAAAATAAGATTATTGGTAACTGGCAGCGCGCTTTCTATCGGCCTTAGGGTCGCACTCGATTCCGTATTCCCTGGGTTATTGGACGCTCCGAAAAGACGCACACAAAGACAAAAGACCCCCCCCCCCTCCCGTATAGCCTTAGCAGACTGTTGGGGCAAGTGCTGTTAACGAGTAGCAACCCTATGAAAGGCCGCACACACACGGCTACCGTATTATAAGACGCACCTTCACCCCCCCCCCGCCACCCTCCTCAACGTTTGTTTCCAAATACAGGAGGGCGAGTGCGTCTTATATTCCGAATAATATCTTGTAATTTGCGCGAGACTCGAATCGCTGTCGAACTTCAGACGTGTAGTTGCTGGCTTACGAGCAATACGAGATTGCGATTTAATCTACATATCTATTTACAATTCCCACTGGCGAAGCTTCAAACTGGGAGGGGATGAGTGTTCTCAATCTTCAGACCATTAACCCGACAAAAAAAGAAACAAAGTTTCTCCGAAAAGAATCTGGCCTGCGTGTGAAATTTCGGGACGATCTTCGCTTTTCCTTTGGGATTTCATCCGAGATTGTGACGCCACGTGCGTTGACGTCATCGGCCGTCACGCCCCTTTCTCGCCATTGAAGTGGAGTCACGTGGGCGGGGAGAGGTGGGGAGGGGGTGGTGTCGAGTGACGTCACTCGGAGGAATCCGATGAGCAGTAAAGCTCTTTTTCACAGATGTAAGAACGTTTCAACAACAAGCAGTTACAAAAAACATGTCAGCAATGCAAAGTACAAGAAAGGTAAACACATCACCCCAACACAAACAAATACAACACTAAGCCATCTCCATCCTACCAGGCAGAGCCCACGCTTGAGTATTAACTTTTCAGAAGCGATAGCTCAACAAAGTGGCCCCCAAATCATTTGGGCATTCATATCATTGGTAGAACGCGCTACCACGTTATTACAGCGTTGGACATTATTCGGAAGTATCAAAAATCAGATTTTTGAGGGTTTTATTTTGTTCTGGATTTGAAGTTTTCGTGACTGCAAGGATCCATACTCTTTGGTTCGTTCGGTAAAGTCACGTGGGTGAAAAAATAAAAATAATTGTTTTACTTTTTTCTTTCTTATTTAAAGTCACGGAGGTGAAAAAATAAAAATAATTGTTTTACTTTTTCTTTATTTTTTAAAGTCACCGAGGTGGAACAAAAATGTAAAATACAAAATGATTCATTAAATTTTTTTAATTCTAATTTATTTTTATTTTATTTTTTTGTCACCTACGTGACTTTACCGACAGAACCAAAGAGTATGGTTTTATTTTGCTTCGTTTTTATCTTGTACTGCCAGCGATGTTTCTGTGCCGCCCGCCTGTGGAGGAGCCCGGTCGTTACGGCGTCTCTGTGCGTGTCACGTGTGCCCGGACACCCACACCACGAGACCCATGACTAATGTTTACGAGAATTATTACCGATATTATCACTTACGATTATAATTGTTACTACTACTACTACAGCTAATATTGTTATTCATATTCTTACGTGTACAATCGTTACATTAACGGCGCAGGTCATAACCGTTATAGAGGGCTATTGCTATACACATTTGTATGAGTGTGAATTATTATAATATATGATGGTGTAATATGTAATGAATATGCTGTTGTGAAATTCCACCGTGGCTCTTTCCATTCTGTGTTTGGTGAAGTACTCGGATGACTCACCCATGCTCATTCACCTACCTGTCCACCTCACTCACCTACCAGCCCACCCCACTCACCTACCTCCCCACCTCACTCACCTACCAGCCCACCCCTCTCACCTACCAGCCCACCTCACTCACCTACCAGCCCACCCCACTCACCTACCAGCCCACCCCACTCACCTACCAGCCCACCTCACTCACCTACCAGCCCACCTCACTCACCTACCTGCCCACCTCACGCACAGCACTGATTCACACAACACACGGAGCGATGAACTCAGCACGGCGCCTGGTGGGTTATCAACATCGCAGCATGGTGAGAGACGCTGACGGAGAAGGGGATGGCAGGCGCGGGGGGGTGGATCTTCACTGCTGATGGTGATGACAAAGTTCACGTGATCATGATCATGACGTCACATTTTAACAACGCACTAGACCCCCGGGGTGATGCCTGGCCTCGCATGTGCGGCTGTCGCTCACTCCGTTAGCGCGGAGGAGGCAACGCGAGTAGAGCCGTGGCACATTACATCAGTCGATCGTGAACAACTGATATCCATGGGCCTTCTTGATTCCTCTTCAGAGTCTTACACCCACCCCACCCCCCGTGCCGGATTAGCCTTGGTAACAAAAGTAGCTACATGTGTAGTAGCTAAGGCACATCACTTTCAAGGGCCCCGCGCTCAATGCTTTCAAGCTATCAATTCCAGTTCAGTGATTCTGCACTTGCTCTAATTACTATAGTACTATACCGCCTTCAACTTTTACGAACGACTGGGTGTTTAAGGCTAATGATTTGTCGTATTGTCTGGCTGTACAGCAAATGAAAAAAACTACAATTACATTCCTATGCAATTAAAAAAAATTCTTTTAATATTTAAGTGTTTTTTGTTGAATTTAGGGCCCCTTAATAACATATGCTGCAGGCCTCGCACTTAGCTAAATCCGGCACTGCCCCCCCCCCCCACCACCGATCCCACCACCCTCAGAGGGTGCCGAGTCGCTCGATTCGGCGTCTCGAGACCAGCTCAGTCACGAGGTGGAGAAAACACGAACGAAAATGTGTCTCATTTGTACAGCCTTCACGCCACATTTCAAAAAAATAAATAAAAAGTATTCGCTACATAATGTACAGGGTGCTTCAAAACAAGTGTTGAGACCACCCGGAGAAAAATCCAGGCCACATGTTGCAAATAATGGCAAACAAGTGGGAGACTTTGACTTTAAGAAGCTATTACCATACGTTTGTTATCACATTACAGTGTATATATTATCCGTTCGTTTTCCATTAAAAACGATAGTCCCGTATAAGTGTCAACAATTTTTTTAAAAACCCTGTAGATTCTTCACGACACATTTCAAAAAACATTTAAACACATTCTTGCGGAGGGAGCTGGTAGGAACGTTGGGTTGCTCGGTCAATGGCCAGGGTCAACGGTGGCGTGGTGTATTCCGCAAATATGGCCGACTGTGAGGGCGGGCACAAGCCGGCGTGAGTAGGCTAAACGTTGAGTTTTATAAGGGCACCACGGGGTGACCAGCCCCTCCCCACCCAGCCCCTCCCCACCCTCCCCACCCAGCCCCTCCGCAGCCCCTCCCCACCCTCCCCTCTCCACCCACCCCCACCGCTCCCCTTTTTGGATGTACGACGGACGGACACAATAATCCCCTGTGGGCTGGTGGAACCAGGTGGTTCCTACCAGTATTAAAGTAGTCGCTACAAAATACAGTGTGCTTCAAAAAAAGTGTTGAACACTTCTGAGAATTTGCAACAACGCCACGAGAAATGTTTCTCCCGGGCTCTGGAGACCACCTGGGGAAGATTCCAGGAATGCTGTTGACAATGACGGCGAACAAGTGGGAGCCTCTTTAACTTTTTGAATCTATTAAAATACATCTGTTATCACGTTTACAGTGTCCGTTCTTTTTTCCAGCGCACAAGCGTGGTCACCACATCTACGCCTCGATATAAGGAACGATGCAGGTGGACTTCTCCACAAATCTGGCTGTCGCCTGATGAAGCTAGTTGTAATTACTGGCGAAACGTCGTACACTCAGATTGTAAATGTTGTGGCTTGGCTCTCCAACACACCGGTGTTGCCGTGCCAGTAACGAATTGGCCACGTTCTGTTCACGTGACAACCCTTACTAGTTGGCTGTGTCGGGTGGTGGCGGGTTTAACGACACATTTATATATTTACGCGATCTAACCCCCCAAAGACACCCACTATTATGGATGATATTAGTAGGCTTTCTTGACCAGTGCTTGGTCACGAAAGCCTGCCGCAACGTGTTAAACCCGCTCTCTTAAAGACGTGGGCTTCCTAGCCGGATGCAGTCTCGATTGGGGACAAATTCTATATTTCGATTTCAAGCTTTCGTGACTGCAGGGATTCATCTTCTTGGTTCTTTCGGTAAAGTCACGTAGAAGGAAAATAATAAAATAATAAAAATAAAACATAATAAAATAATTCTCACGACGTTTCGGCCACAACGCAAGCAGCCGTCCTCAGGTGAAGAAACTCAAAAAGAATCATTAGCGTACTATGGGAACCTCATTTGCCAGTAAAAATATGATAATTGTTTTTTTACCCTTCCCATAGTGTAGATGCTTGCCCCGAGCTCTCATACTCTGATGGTGCATTGTCTTTGAGTTGTGCGCCTTTTGGCGTCATCTGGTCCAACCCATGTGAGGCTAGGCTCTAAGTAAAGCTGTCTCGGGTGTGGACCAATCAACTTCAAGGACAGTGCATACATTATCAGAGTTATCTCTTTTGTTTGTATTATGACTGCAGGTATTGCGGTCTATGCAAACATGACTCCTTTTAAAAAGGTGTCAGTTTTGTTGCCAGATAGAAGGGTAAAAAAACAATTATCAATCATTAGCGTAGTTGCGGAGAACATAAATAGCGCACGAGATGAGCGGTGGATACATCGCCATCGTATGTCGCGGTCGCAACCATTTTAAAGAGAGGCCGTCCCTGTCACTCCACTATTGCCCCGAGACTCCCCGCGCGTGCGAGTTGATGGCAACAGCGGAGACAGCGAGACAAACCCAACCGCGGTGAACGGTTCCGTGCGATGTCATCGGCGTTGTGAGTTTCCGGAGCCAAGACGTCTCGCGTGTTCGGTCTGAACGAGGAATGGGCTCGAACGAGCGCTGAGATAATGACAATGGGGGTGGGGGGTGGGGTGGGGGAGACGAAGATGGGCACGGAGGCGGGTAGGCTGCGTGACACAGACATCGCGACCTCGCCTCGCGGTGGATCTGCGAGCTCTGCGCACATTTCACTCCAGGGATGGATCTTCAGGCAGGCAGTGCCGGATGATGCGAGTGCGAGGCCTGTGGGATATGCTATAAAGGGGCCCTAAATTCAACATCAAAAACATACATATTAAAATACGCATTTTTTACTTGCATAGTAAAGTAATTGGAGTTTTTTTTCATTTGCTGTACAGCCAGATAATACGACAAATCGCTAACCCTTAAACACCCAGTCGTTCGTAAAATTTGAAGGCGATATAGTACTATAGCAATAGAGCAAGTGCGGAATCACCGAACCGGAATTGAGAGCTTGAAAACATTTATAGCGCGGGGCCCTTGAAAGTGCGGGGCTCATAGCTACATTTGTAGCTACTTTTGCTACGGGGATAATCCGGCAGTGCAGACAGGTCAGTCTGAATGCGTAAAGCCAGCAAAGGTGTCCCTGCGGCTGGCTGCAAGGCCATCCACGTGTCGCAAGCAAAGACAAAGCTCCCCCGTGTATCGCGAACACAGTGCTGGGGGCAAGTGCGAATGAAGGCCGTCACGTGGTTGTGATGTGGCCGACACCACGCCCCGGCCGTCTTTGTCTCCCCAGTTGCTCATGTTTACGCACCGTCCCAACTGTGGCCCAGGAACGGTTCAGATGATCTTTGAGCGGGGATTCAACTGGAGTTCGCTGGGGTACGCAGCGCAGTATAGACGCTAACCACTGCGCCACCGCTCACAGAAGACCAAACAAAGACAAAGATCGCCGGTAGAGCCTTGACAGACCATTTGGTCAAGTGCCGTTTAGCGAGACGTATTGTGAACGCCGGCATGACACACGGGGTGGGTGGCAGGCACCACACCCGGCCGCCTATGTCTCCCCAGTGGCGATGTTTACACATCGCACCGGGTACTCATTTGAGATCGAGTCGACCTAGGGGAGGCCCAGGACCGGTTCAGATAATCCATCACTGGTGTTGGCCGTCCGCGGGAATCGAACCCGGGTCGCCAGGTTCGTAGCGCAGCGTAGCGCTAACCGCTACACCACCGCTCCTCACACACACACACACTCCCACACACACAGTATCACACACACACACAGTATCACACACACATACACAGTATCACACACATAGTATCACACACACAGTATCACACACAGACAGTATCACGCACACAGAAAGTATCACACACAGACAGTATCACACACACACACACAGTATCACACACACATACACAGTATCACACACACAGTATCACACACACAGTATCACACACAGACAGTATCACGCACACAGAAAGTATCACACACAGACAGTATCACACACACATACACAGTATCACACACACACAGTATCACACAGACAGTATCACACACACACAGTATCACACACACAGTATCACGCAGAGAGAATCACACACATACAGCATCACACACAAGACAAAGGCGCCACTGCTGCGGCTGTTATATATTTTTTTTAACGCCACGGAATGAACTCGCGTTTCGCTCAAATCCACAGGCGATCCCATCTCACGTGAAACCATGGGCCCAAAAAACACCCCCACCCACCCACCTCCTCCTTCCCAACACCCGATACCACAATCAACAACCATGCCCCCCCACCAACCCCCCCCCCTCCACTCAACCCAGCTCTCATAACAGCGGGTTGAGGAAGAAGGGAACACCACGGCCTGTATATTAAACCAATCCATTAGGGCTCGGCTCGCTAGAGCTTGACAGAATGCAACCAGTGGGGCGAGGGCAGAAATGAGTGGGTGGGTGGTGGAGCGGTGGCGCAGCGGTTAGCGAGGTCACCATTCCAAACCAGGCGAACAATCTGAGTTTCATTCTCGCTCGAGGACACCGCCAGCAACCGCGGGGCGATGGGGCGCCACAGTGGCTAGGAGATGTTAACTACCTCGCCTGGTATACAGGAGGTCGTGGGTTCGGTCCCGACCCTGACGCCTGCTGCTGTATATTTGGAGTGTGCGTGTCTCTCTCTCATCATCATCACGGTGGCTAGTAGATGTTAACTATCTCGCCTGGTACACAGGAGGTCGTGGGTTCGATCCCGACCCTGACGCCTGCTGCTGTATATTTGGAGTGTGCGTGTCTTTCTCTCATCATCATCACGGTGGCTAGTAGATGTTAACTATCTCGCCTGGTACACAGGAGGTCGTGGGTTCGATCCCGACCCTGACGCCTTCTGCTGTATATTTGGAATGTGCACGTCTCTTTCTCTCCCCGTGGTCGCGTGGATTTTTCTCCGGGTCCTCCGGTTTTTCCCCTCCACATTTAGAATCAGCATCACGCGTTTAGAGTGTTTGGCTGCTGTCATTTTCCACAGGATAAGCCGATTCGTTGAACTATCATTTGTGGCCAGGTCGCTTCTGATAAAGAACTGCATTGCTCAGTGGACCTTACCTGATTATCTGAACCGGTCCTGGGTCTCCCAGAGTGTCGGCTCACTCAAAACATCAGTTAGCTGGTGCGGTGTGTAGTCAACATCGGGGCCAAGCCGTGGTGCTGGCCACCCACCCCCTGGCCTTAATAGGTGCTCGCTAACAGCCACGACAATCTGTTAAAGTCCATGTGGGGGGGGGGGGGGTGGGTCAAAGTGAATCGACCACGATTTCGATTTCTGCTAACGACCAAAAAATTAGTCGCAAATACGTGAACCGGTTCTGAGCCTCGCCCTCGTGTCGATTCAGTCTGAAACATGAATAGCTGGTGCCATGTGTCGTAAACATCGGCATTGGGGGAGACAAAGGCGGCCAGGCGTGCTGCCGGTCACCGTGAAAATTATTATTGGGTGAATACGGTAATCATCGAGTGCGGTGTGAATACGGTAATCATCGAGTGCGTGTGAATACGGTAACCATCAGGTGTATGTCTGTACGTGTAACTTCTTTCGCACCGCATGTAGCCAACCGGCTTAGTCGGAGGTGCGAGAAAGAGACAACAAACGAAACGCACCCAGAGTGCAGCGCTACAGAAATGAGATTGATCAATCTCGGTGATGATTCAAAGGTGGCACGGCTCCCAGCGGCTTACCCAGAATATCTCAACGGGAGAAGAGCGTTCCAGACGGCCGCGAAAGCAGCGCAGTCTGAAAGCGCCGCGCGATCCGCCGGCCGAAATGATCACCTAGGTCAGGGGTGGGGAACGTCCGGCCCGCGAAATCATTTTGGTGTGGCCCTGCCAAGGCAACCGCAGGCGGGACTCGAAATTCAATAAATCTAGGAGCAAACCTGTAAAAGCAGTTGCGAGTAGCAGCAACATCATCAATACCAGCGAACATCATCACACGCCTCGCCAAAGAGAAGCAGTCCCAGCCATCGCATTAGTGGTGAGTTAATTAAATGTTTGACCAAATATAACGGGCTCATTTCTAAGTTGATCATTTTGTATGGCCCGCGAATGATGTTCTAAATATCCCAATGGCCCTTGGCAGAAAAAAGGGTTCCCCACCCCTGATCTAGACGATGATTTAAAGGTGGCACGGCTCCCAGCGGCTTTCCCGAATATCACAAAGGAAGAAGAGCGTTCCAGACGGCCGCGGAAGTAGCGCAGTTTGAAAGCGGCCGGAACGATGAGACGTGCACAGTGAAACGAGACGGGGAGGGTCTTCTTGGTTCTTTCGGTAAAGTCACGTAGAAGGGAAATAATAAAATAATAAACATAAAACATAATAAAATACAATTCTCACGACGTTTCGGCCACAACGCAAGCAGCCGTCCTCAGGTGAAGAACAGGTCTGTCGGAAAGACAGCGTCTGAATGAACAGGTCTGTCGGAAAGATTGAATGTCTTTCCGACAGACCTGTTCTTCACCTGAGGACGGCTGCTTGCGTTGTGGCCGAAACGTCGTGAGAATTGTATTTTATTGTTTTATTTTTATTATTTTATTATTTCACTTCTACGTGACTTTACCGAAAGAACCAAGAAGATGAATCGCTGCAGTCACGAAAGATTTAAATCGAGACGGGAGGGGTTGTGGACGAGACGCCAGTGGATCTCGCCGAAGAAGTGATTCCGATGCGGTTGTTGGGCTCGTCTTCATCTCTCCGTCAATCCGACCTCCTCCTGGGTAAGGGGCCGTCCATAAATGACGTCACGCACCTAGGGGGGGGGGGGTCAGACATTTGTGACGATGTGTGACGAGAGGGGGGGGGGGGGTGAGAAATGTGACGTCACATCAAAATGCAGACAACACGTTCTACTTAATTAAATAGACTTTTTTAATAAATGTTTTCTCCTACAACATCAGAGTGCAGCGCCACATCAAATACGCACTACAATGATAATAGTTTAAAGCGATTTGAAGCATGTTTTATATTTTTTTTTGGGGGGGGGCAGAGCTTTATGACGTCATATTTGAGTGGGGGTCTGACTCTTTGTGACGCCGTGTGACGAGGGGGGGGGGGGTCAAATCGTCCAAAATCGCGTGACGTCATTTATGGACGGTGGGGGGGGGGGGGGGGTTGACGAGGCGAGGCAGGGGTGTAGGTGGGTGGTCTGTGTGTGTGTTGAACTTCTTTCATAACCGTACGTAGCGAACGGTGCGAATGGGCGGCTTAGAGTGGTCAGGTGGAGTGCGTGTGGGTGAGTCCGGCCTTCATAGGCGCTCGCTAACGGCACTTGCCCCGTGTGTCTGTTCAAGGCTACACGGGGAAGCTTTGTATTTGTGTGGTGGAGCGGTGGCACTGCGCTACGAACCCGGCGACCCGAGTTCGATTCCCGCTCACGGCCGCCACCGGTGACGATTATCTGAACCGGTCCTGGGCCTCCCCTCGGTCGACTCAGCCTCAAATTAGTACCCGGTGCGGTGTGTAGTAACATCACCACTGGGGAGACAAAGGCGGCCGAGCGTGGTGCTGGCACCCACCCCTTCGTATTCCGTGCCGGCATTCGGAGATGCTCGCTAACAGCACTTGCCCCAACAGTGTGTCACAGGCTATACGGGGGTTTTTTGTCTTTGTCTTGCCGTGTGTGTGTGCATATAGCGAGTGTGTATGTGTGCGTGCTTTAACTCATTATCAGCCTCCACACGACACTGCCAAACTCAGCATCTCAGCCGGCTTTGTGCCAGGCTCAGTGCATTACGTCACCGCCAATTCCCTAAATACAGACACACAGGCATGCACATACACACACACACTATTACACGGCTTCACACACACACACGCTATTACACGGCTTCACACACACACTATTACATGGCTTCACACACACACTCTATTACACGTCTTCACACACACATTATTACACGGCTTCACACACACTCTATTACACGGCTTCACACACACACATTATTACACGGCTTCACACACACACTATTACATGGCTTCACACACACACTCTATTACACGTCTTCACACACACATTATTACACGGCTTCACACACACACACTCTATTACACGGCTTCACACACACACATTATTACACGGCTTCACACACACACACTCTATTACACGTCTTCATACACACACACTATTATACGGCTTCACACACACACTATTACACGGCCTCACACACACACTCTATTACAAGGCTTCACACACACACACTCTATTACACGACTTCACACACACACACTCTATTGCACGGCTTCACACACACACACACTCAATTACACGACTTCACACACACACTCTATTACACGGCTTCTCACACACACACTCTATTACACGGCTTCACACACACACGCTATTACACGGCTTCACACACACACTCTCTATTACACGGCTTCACACACACACACTCAATTACACGACTTCACACACACACACTCTATTACACGGCTTCACACACACACACTCTATTACACGGCTTCACACACACACGCTATTACACGGCTTCACACACACACACTCAATTACACGACTTCACACACACACTCAATTACACGACTTCACACACACACACTCTATTACACGGCTTCACACACACACACTCTATTACACGGCTTCACACACACACTCTCTATTACACGGCTTCACACACACACTATTACACGGCCTAACACACACACTCTATTACACGGCTTCACACACACACACACTATTACATTGCTTCACACAAACACTCTATTACACGGTTTCACACACACATACACACATACACACACACACTCTATTACACGGCTTCACACACACACACTATTACACGGCCTCACACACACACTCTATAACGCGGTTTCACACACACATACACACATACACACACACACTCTATTACATGGCTTCACACACACATACACACACATACACACACATACACACACACTCTATTACACGGCTTCACACACACACATAAACACACACATCCTCTATTACACGGCTTCACACACACACATACACACACATAAACACACACACCCTCTATTACACGTCTTCACATACACACACTCTCTACACACACACACTCTATTACACGGCTTCACACACACACATACACACACTATTACATGGCTTCACACACACATACACAAGGTGCACACACATACACACACACGCACACACACACACTCTATTACATTGCTTCACACACACGCGCACACTCCACGCCGCTTTGAGCTAGCGGCTCAAGGTTTGTTGGGGTGGGGCCGGCACCGCAGCGTTGGGTTGAAGCGGACGGGGGGGGATATAGCACTTGCCCCAACAGTCTGTGCAGACTATACGGGGGATCTTTGTCTTTGCTTTATCGGGGTGAAGGGTGCGGGTCAGGGCGGGGGTGGGGGCAGAGGCTGTCGCAGATGCCTCGTCCGCCAAAATGTCGAACTATTTTATTTTATTTTCTACCCACGTGACTTTACCGACACAACCAAAGAGTGTGGACTCCTGCAGTCCACGAAAGCTTCGAGTCGAGATTTACATTTCTGGTTGTTGAGCGTCGCTCCTCCGCCCTCTGTTGTTTAGCCGGGAGGGCGACTGCCTCCCAACCAGAGCCGGCCCTAGACCTTTGGGGGCCCTATACACAAAATTTGGTTGGAGGCCCCTTTGATGTATGATTTTTTTCACCCACTAGCTCGCAGTGACTCTAGGGGGCCCTCTGCTGGCCACGGGGCCCTTTGCAATTCCAAGGGTCGCTTAGTGGCTGGGCCGGCTCTGCTCCCAAC
The DNA here is from genome assembly GCF_015708825.2 of Lethenteron reissneri. Classification (NCBI taxonomy): domain Eukaryota; kingdom Metazoa; phylum Chordata; class Hyperoartia; order Petromyzontiformes; family Petromyzontidae; genus Lethenteron; species Lethenteron reissneri. The sequence goes on from NC_083788.1 coordinate 11,384,214, forward strand.
CACTTGCCCGGGAGCGCCTTTCACGAACCACCACCTCCTCCTCCACCTCCTCCGCTACAGAGGAGCGATCTCCATCATCGGCTCCGACACAACATCCATCTCTGACGGCGCGTGGACGAGAGGAGCCAGCCGCAGCTTTCCGCGTGAGGCCTCTTCTTCACCTCGTCAAGGATGGGGGAGGTGAGAAATCGGCGGGTGGAAGTGTGACGCCCAAGTCGACAGAACGCGGCCACCAGTTACTCGTACAGAAGACAAAGGGGCCGTCCATAAATGACGTCACGCGATTTTGGAGGATTTTTGACCCCCATCCCCTCTCCTCCACTCGTCACACGGCGTCACAAAAAGTCAGAGCCCCCCCCCTGAAATGTGACGTTACGAAGCTCTGCCCCCTCCCCCCCCCAAAATAAATAAAAAATGCTTCAAATCGCTTTAAACTATTGTCATTGTAGTGCGTATTTAATGTGGCGCTGCACTCTGATTTTGTAGGAGAAAACAATTATAAAAAATTATATTTAATTAAGTAGAACGTGTTGTCTATATTCATTTAAAGTTGCGCATTTTTACGTGACGTCACATTTCTCAACCCCCCCCCCCCTCCTCTCGTCACACATCGTCACAAATGTCTGACCCCCCCCCCCCCAGGTGCGTGACGTCATTTATGGACGGCCCCAAAGATTAACCCCTCTAAGGGACTGTTGGAGCAAGTGGCTGTAAGCGACTGGCACCCTACGATGGTTGGTCAGCAAATGCTATCGTCTGTGCCTGCTGTGTGGGATCGAGTGTTTCCCCCTCGCATTGCGTGAGTTTTTCCCCCGGGTGCTCCGGTTTTCCTCCCATTAACTCATATAACGAGCCAAGAACGTCAGTGTGTAACGCGCGTGACGTCACTCCACATGCCGCACCCCCCCCCGCGTCATTAATATTCATGAGCGTGTGATGTCACTCCACATGCCGCACCCCCCCACGTCATTAATATTCATGAGCCGGTGGATTTTTACACTCACGCAGAAGAAGGTCGAAAGGAAGGATTTTTGTTTTCGCAATTTCGCCTTAAGTTTGACGTTTCTTTATTGAAAGTGAATCTAATGAATAATTCTACACAGCAACAAAGTGGATTTGGTGTCTTTATTTTTTTACAGCTCTTGAGACTAAAGGTAAGCCTAATTTATGCTTCTACGTTATGCTAAAATAGACATTTCTCGGTGATTTTCCAGATATTGTATCGAATGCCAATTGATTTCAACCCCAGCGACCGAAAGCAGAAGAGAATCAAGTGTATCAGAGCAGTGAATTTGAACAAATTGAAGGTCAGTTATATTCAGTGCTACATTGACACGAAGTGACGTATTTTATTACTTCGTTTTGTGCCATATTTACTGCCATTAAATTCAATTTTACAAAATTCGTAAATATTACAGATTCCGTCCTAGGACGGACAAACAAAGCTAGTACATATATAAAAAATAATTATAAATACCTACGACTAATTAGCTGAGAACATCTTCATATATCGAGGACTGCAGAACAATCGTTGGCTGCTCCACCGCCTTTGTAGCAGCCTTCCAGACGCAATTCACACGAGCGACGTCGCAAAAATAGCAAAACGAATCGTTAGATTTATTATAATGTGGCCTGAAACGTAAATACATATATATAGAGATATGTGTTTATATTATTAACAAGGGAAAATCCATTGCTGGATCGACTGTACCACGTGATCGCCGCAACAAACATTCCCCGTAATGTAATGTGGCAGTAACATTCTCTAATACGACTTTCACTGAGTTCGTGTAGCTAGTAACATTATGATTATTATTGAAGGCCGTTTGTCTGGTCTACTGAATGATTGCTATATCCCATTCATGTGCCTCTTGACAAAACGGGTCATCGCAATAATTATTTTGTTAGAATTGTCATTCTTATCGGGCCCTGGTGGCCAGGGTGTAAACTACTACATCCTCTCTACTGCCCTGTCCCTCATTATTTGCTGTGAAGAAGGGCCATGGGCCGAAACGTCGTCTACATTTTTTTTAAAGCCACACGCGCGGTGCTGTTGTTATTGACGAGTACGTCTATTTGTTGACCAACATAATCATTACGTCATACGACTCCCGTGACGTCAACTACTTAGTATAAACATTGCAATATTTTTTTTCACGAAGCTATTATAATCTAAAGGAGTATTTGCTAATTAATCGAAACTTCATTATTGTTCTTTTGCGATTTGACGCTTTGTTAGGAAATACTAAATATATCGTGGACCAAGATATATCGTACGATGTATATCGTGGTATATCGTGGCATCCCCGTATCGTGGGGACAGCGAATTGGAAACGATTGATTATTCACGCGCGTGATAAGTCGATATTAGCAGATGAATCTTAGCGCTTCGTGAGTCGTCCGGTTCCACTTGGGGTGGCATTTGCTACCAGTGTCCACCACGAGCAGTGTCCACCACTAGCAGTGTCCACCACTAGCAGTGTCCACCACGAGCAGTGTCCACCACTAGCAGTGTCCACCACTTTCAGTGTCCACCACGAGCAGTGTCCACCGTGAGCAGTGTCCACACGCAAACTCCAAATATGCAGCAGCAGGCGTCAGGGTCGGGATCGAACTCACGACCTCCTGTGTACCAGGCGAGGTAGTTAACATCTCCTCGCCGCCGTGGCGCCATGAATGAGATCTTTCTACATAAAACTACCACGCAATTCTTGCTATCATGCGTTTCTGCGATCCTTGCCTAACCTTATTCATGCAAATAATTGGTAGCATTTTTCCCCTTTCCGGGTACCGATGAGCATCGCACAGAGATCCAATACGCGGTCTGTGTCGCCCCCTGCAGTACGCGGGCAGTGTGACCACGGTCCTGGGCCTCCCTTAGGTCGACTCAGCCTCAAGTTGAGAACCTGGTGCGGTGTGTAGTAAACATCGCCGCTGGGGAGACAAAGGCGGTCGGGCGTGGTGCTGGCCACCCACCCCCTCGTGCGCCGTGCCGGCCTTCATAGGTGCTCGCTAACAGCACTTGCCCCATTTGTCTGTTCACGGCACCTCGGGGGGGGGGTCAGACATTTGTGACGATGTGTGACGAGGGGGGGGGGGGGTTGAGAAATGTGACGTCACATCAAAATGCGCAACTTTAAATAAATATAGACAACACGTTCAACTTAATTTAATCGACTTTTTAATAAATGTTTTCTCCTACAACATCAGAGTGCAGCGCCACATTAAATACGCGCTACAATGACAATAATTTTAATCGATTTGAAGCATTTTTTTTATTTTTTTGGGGGGGGGAGGCAGAGCTTTGTGACGTAATACTTGAGGGGGGGTCTGACTTTTTGTGACGCCGTGTGACGAGGGGGGAGGGGGGGTAAAAAATCGGCCAAAATCGCGTGACGTCATTTATGGACGGCCCTTAAACGCTTTCAAGCTATCAATTCCGGTTCATTGATTCTGCACTTGCTCTATTACTATAGTACTATACCGCCTTCAACTTTTACGAACGACCGGGTGTTAAAGGTTAGCGATTTGTCGTATCATCTGGCTGTACAGCAAATGAAAAAATACAATTACTTTGCCATGCCAGTTAAACATTAGTGTGTTTTAATAATCACGTTAAGTGTTAAGGCAGCTGAAACATGATTCACCTGATCCGTGTTTGTTTTTGGGTTAGGCCGCGAGGTAGTTTCCACGCCATGAATTTAGGGCCCATTCGTAACATCAAACATGCTCCAGGCCCCCCACTAGCTTCATGGGGCACTGCCCGTGTAAACATCAGTATCTCATCGCGAACAGCTCGCAGAGGCTGTCACGGGGGTGGGGGTGTGTGGGGTGGGGTGTGTGGTGTGGGGGTGTGTGTGGGGGGGGGGTGTGTGGGTGGGTGTGTGGGGTGGGGGGTTGATCTTCGACTCAACTCGTGGAAATTTCCCCGCAGAATTTAGCGCGTGGCGGAATTTCTGTTTTTTTTTAAACCCCAAACATTACACGGAGCCGTGAACGCGCTTGGGATCTCTCCGCTTGGCGGACGAGTTGCCGTGGCGAGGAGTCGGAGCCATTCCCTGTTCACCTTTGGGCTGTGACGGGGATATATCCTCTGCCTGCTACATTATTTAATGTGTTTTTGTTATGTTTTTTTATCACGCAGTAGGAGAAGTTTTGGGGCCGTCCATAAATGACGTCACGCGATTTTGAACGATTTTTTACGCTCCCCCCCCCCCCCCTCGTCACACGGCGTCACGGAAATTCAGACCCCCCCTCAAATATGACGTCACAAAGCTCTGCCCCCCCCCCCCCAAATAAAACATGCTTCAAATCGCTTTCAACTATTGTCATTGTAGTGCGTGTTTAATGTGGCGCTGCACTCTGATGTTGTAGGAGAAAACATTTATTAAAAAGTATATTTAATTAAGTAGAACGTGTTGTCTATATTTAAAGTTGCGCATTTTGACGTGACGTCACATTTCTCAACCCCCCCCCCCCCTCGTCACACATCGTCACAAATGTCTGACCCCCACCCCCCCCCCCCTAGGTGCGTGACGTCATTTATGGACGGCCCCTTTCCCATGACCGGACCAAGGGATTATTATCCATCGGGTACAGACGCAATGGGAAGGCTGATCGATGCCCCACGTGTCACCAAGGGACGGCTCACGACTAATCAACCACGTGATGTACGCTCAAGAATGTGGTGATTGGTGCTCACCCCTGAGACGGAGTTGGGAGACTCAGTCAGACGAAAACAATTCACCCACCTGGGCATTTCATTTCATCTGACACTCCAACCCCTCAGCTCTATACAAGCAATGTGACACTTGTGGACAGAGTGGAGGAGTTCCCCTACCTGGGCAGTGTGCTTATTGACCACCACCGCATTGGCAGCGGGACGTCTCACTCCGAATCAGCGCAGAGGCATCAGCATCTCATGAGCTGTGAACATATCGCGAAAACCGTGGCCACTTTGCAGCTTCGAAACATCCTGCGACGATCTTTGAAGGGTCTGGACAAAGTCGCATCGGTGAGCTCAGTTTGGCAGGCGAGGCCACATTGGCTGGGTCACGAGGCCAGCGTGCCCAGCTAACGCCATGCCGAGGCAGCTTTTGTTCGGCCGGACAGAGAGGGGGCTAAACGGGGGCGCAGCACGGGCTGGAGAAGAGATGCAGCCGATGCGGTATACAGGAAGGAGGACGTGGAGTTGAGTGGACTTGCCGATGAGCGGTACCAGCGGTGTCAACATCGGTCTCTGTGGAAGAGGCAGCTCGTGAAGGACGCCGCTGCTGCTACTGAGCGGTAGGAGGCAGTCGCCCTCCAGTAACAGCGGAGGGCAGAGGAGCGACGGCTCACAATAGCGAGCGGAGCGCCGGGTGGATGAGACGCAGCGATTTGGCGAAGCGCAGATGGTGGTGCATCTGCCGGTCATCTCAGTCGAGCAAACCATAGCACCTGGGTAGGCCGACATAGAGGTGGGTGATCAGGGGAGATCGGGGGGGCTGGGGGGGGGATAGTGGTGGGGATCAGGGGGAGGTAGAGGGATCATGGGTGTGTGTGGGGGGGGGGGGTCAGGAGGAGCTAAGAAGAGCTTTGAGGATCAGGGGGAGGGGGGTTATGAGTAGGGGGGGGGGGTCACGGGAACATATAATCAGGAGGGTGGGATCAGGGGGTTCGGGGGTGGGGTGGGATCGGGGGAATAAAGGGGGGGGGGCAGGGGATCAAGGGGTGGGGTCCAGGGGGAGACAGGGCGAGGGGAGGGAATGGGATCAGGGGAAGGAGGAGGAGAGAGTGGGGGAGTGGGGGAGGAGGAGGGGGAGTGGGGAAGGAGGAGGGGTGTGGGGGAGAGAGTGGGGGGGAGGAGGAGAGAGAGTGGGGGGGGAGGGAGAGTGGGAAAGGTGGGGGAGGAGGGGGGAGAGTGGGGGGGGGGGAGGAGAGAGAGTGGGGGGGGGGGAGGAGAGAGAGTGGGGGGGAGGAGGAGGGGGAGGAGGAGGGGGAGGAGGAGGGAGAGTGGGGGGGGGAGTGGGGGAGGTGGAGGGAGAGTGGGGGGGAGAACGGGGTCCAAGGGGAGGGGGCTCTGGGGGCGTGCCCGTGCCGTCTCCACGCCCCATCCACGCGTGCGCAGGGCCGATCGCTCTCGGCTCTCGGTGCGGGCGGCGCGCGCGTTGTTTGTATCTCCAATTTACAGCGGCCATCATCACCACCATCATCACCATCACCACCACCATCATCACCATGGTCACCACCCTAAGAAGCAGCGTCGACATCTATCACGAGCCTCGGCCTCGTTCGCACGATCATCATCAGTAGCAGCATCATCATCATCAGTAGCAGCATCAGCAGCAGCACCAACGTCATCATCATCATCAGCAGCAGCATCATCAGCAGCACCAACATCATCATCAGCAGCAGCATCAGCAGCAGCACCAACATCATCATCATCAGCAGCACCAACGTCATCATCAGCATCAGCACCAATATCATCATCATCAGCAGCACCAACATCATCATCATCAGCAGCACCAACGTCATCATCAGCATCAGCAGCAGCACCAATATCATCATCAGCAGCATCAGCAGCACCAAAGTCATCATCATCAGTAGCAGCATCAGCAGCACCGACGTCATCATCATCAGTCGCAGCAGCATTAGCAGCACCGACGTCATCATCATCATCAGCAGTAGCAGCATCATCGCCACCAACGTCATCAGCAGCAGCGACAGCGGCGGTGCTCATCATCTCCGTCCACCCGCTCATCGCATCGCGACCCTCCCGGCATTTGTAATAAACCACCACACCACCCTCACCACCCTCACCACCTCCCTCACCACCCTCACCACCCACTCAGCACCCTCACCACCCTCACACCACCCACACCACCCTCACCACCCTCACCACCCACTCAGCACCCTCACCACCCTCACACCACCCTCACCACCCTCACCACCCACACATCACTCTCACCACCCTCACCACCCCCTCACCACCATCACCACCCAAACACCACCCTCACCACCCACACACCACCCTCACATCACCCTCACCACCCTCACCACCCACACATCACCTTCACCACCCTCACCACCCACACACCACCCTCACCACCCTCACCACCCTCACCACCCTCACATCACCCTCACCACCCTCACCACCCACACACCACCCTCACCACCCTCACCACCCTCACCACCCACACACCACCCTCACCACCCTCACCACCCTCACCACCCTCACCACCCCTCACCACCCACACACCACCCTCACATCACCCTCACCACCCTCACCACCCACACACCACCCTCACCACCCTCACCACCCACACACCACCCTCACCACCCTCACCACCCTCACCACCCACACACCACCCTCACATCACCCTCACCACCCTCACCACCCTCACCACCCTCACACACCCTCATCCTCACCACCATCCCACCCACACACCACCCTCACCACCCTCACACCCCTCACCACCCACACCACCCTCACCACCCACACACCACCACACATCACCCTCACCACCACACATCACCCTCACCACCCTCACCACCACAATCACCCTCACCACCCTCACCACCCACACACCACCCTCACCCCACACACCACCCACACATCACCCTCACCACCCTCACCACCACACACCCCCTCACACCCACACCACCCACTCACCACCCTCACCACCCACACACCACCCTCACCACCCACACCACCCTCACCACCCACCACCCACCACCCACCACATCACCATCACCACCACACACCACCCTCACCACCCACACACCACCCTCACCACCCACACACCCCCCTCACCACCCACACACCACCCTCACCACCCACACACCACCCTCACCACCCTCACAACCCTCACCACCCACTCACCACCCTCCCACCCCCTCACCACCCTCACACCACCCTCATCCCTCACCACCATCACCACCCACACACCACCCTCACCACCCTCACACCACCCTCACCACCCACACACCACCCTCACCACCCACACACCACCCACACATCACCCTCACCACCCACACATCACCCTCACCACCCTCACCACCCACACATCACCCTCACCACCCTCACCACCCACACACCACCCTCACCACCCACACACCACCCACACATCACCCTCACCACCCTCACCACCCACACACCACCCTCACCACCCACACCACCCACTCACCACCCTCACCACCCACACACCACCCTCACCACCCACACACCACCCTCACCACCCACACACCACCCTCACCACCCACACATCACCATCACCACCCACACACCACCCTCACCACCCACACACACCCTCACCACCCACACCCCCCTCACCACCCACACACCACCCTCACCACCCACACACCACCCTCACCACCCTCACAACCCTCACCACCCACTCACCACCCTCACCACCCACACACCACCCTTACCACCCACACACCACCCTCACCACCCACACACCACCCTCACCACCCACACATCACCCTCACCACCCACATCACCCACACACCACCCTAACCACCCACACATCACCCTCACCACCCACACCACCCACACACCACCTTCACCACCCACACCACCCACACACCACCCACACACCACCCACACACCACCTTCACCACCCACACACCACCCTCACCACCCACACATCACCCTCACCACCCACACACCACCCTCACCACCCACACACCACCCTCACCACCCACACCACCCACACACCACCCTCACCACTCACACACCACCCTCACACCACCCTCACATCACCCTCACATCACCCTCACCACCCTCACCACCCACACCACTCACACACCACCCTCACCACCCACACACCACCCTCACCACTCACACACCACCCACACACCACCCACACCACCCACACACCACCCTCACCACCCACACCACCCACACACCACCCTCACCATTCACACACCACCCTCACACAACCCTCCCCACCCTCACACCACCCCCACCACCCACACATTACCCACACATCACCCCCACCACCCACACATCACCCACACATCACAATCTCGGACGATCTTACAATCCATCCACGCACCAAAATCACCATCCATCGCATCCACTCAATTCGTTGCACGGCCCACATCTAGTCACCCTTCCCAATCCCCACACACATCCCGTGTGCAATCCAGCCCCATCCACACGCACCCAATCCTCCTCCACGCCATCCTCCCGCATCTCCCATCCCCCCATCACTCACGTTATTGGGCAAGTCACATTGGCACAAAACCACAAATCCTTCTCCCCCATCACCACCCACCCTCTCTCATCACCCACCCACCCCTCCTCTCCCCCTCCCCACCCACCCACCCCTCCTCTCCCCCTCCCCACCCACCCACCCACCCCTCCTCTCCCCCTCCCCACCCACCCACCCACCCCTCCTCTCCCCCTCCCCACCCACCCACCCACCCCTCCTCTCCCCCCCTCCCCACCCACCCACCCCTCCTCTCCCCCTCCCCACCCACCCACCCCTCCCCCTCCCCACCCACCCACCCACCCCTCCTCTCCCCCTTCCCACCCACCCACCCACCCCTCCTCTCCCCACACAGAGCCCACAAAGATGTCCCTGCCCGCGGACGAGCGATGCCAACCGCTGCGAGGCGCCGCTCTCGACGAGGTGATGTCCTCCACGGACAACTTCCTCTTCGACTGCGACGGCGTCCTGTGGCGAGGCAACCGAGCCCTCGACGGGGCTCCGGCCGCGGTGAACGCCCTGAAGCGACTGGGCAAGCGCGTCTTCTTCGTCACCAACAACAGCCGCAGGACGCGCGCCATGCACCGCGAGAAGCTGCGGCGCCTCGGGTTCCGCGCGGCGCGTCGCGACGTCTACGGCTCCGCGTTCCTCGCCGCGCAGTTCCTGCGCCTCGAGGCGCCGCCGCACGGGCGCGTCTACGTGATCGGGGACGCAGCCGTGTGCCGCGAGCTGAGCGACGCGGGCATCAGGTGAGCTGGGGGTGGGGTGGGGGGGGGGGAAGATTGGGAGGGGAGTAATGGAGGGATGGAGGGAGGGGGGAGTCTGGGGGATGGGAGGAGGGGAGGGATGGGCGGAGGGATGGGGGGAGGGGAGGGAGGGGGGAGTCTGGGGGGAGGGGAGGGATGGGGGGGGATGGAGGAGTGGAGGGAGGGGGGAGTCTGGAGGGAGGGGGGAGTCTGGGGGGAGGGGGGAGTCTGGGGGGAGGGGGGAGTCTGGGGGGAGGGGGGAGGGGAGGGATGGGGGGGGATGGAGGAGTGGAGGGAGGGGGGAGTCTGGAGGGAGGGGGGGGTCTGGGGGGAGGGGGAGGGGAGGGATGGGGGGGGGGAGGATGGGGGGAGGGGAGGGATGGGGGGGGGAGTGGAGGAAGGGGGGAGTCTGGAGGGATGGAAGGAGGGGGGAGTCTGGGGGGAGGAGAGGGAAGGGGGAGTCTGGGGGGAGGGGGGAGTCTGGGGGGAGGGGGGAGTCTGGGGGGAGGAGAGGGAGGGGGGAGCCTGGGGGGAGGTAGGAGTCTGGGGGGAGGGGAGGGAGGGGGGAGTCTGGGGGGAGGGGGGAGTCTGGGGGGAGGGGAGGGAGGGGGGAGTCTGAGGGGAGGGGGGAGTCTGGGGGGAGGGGAGGGAGGGGGGAGTCTGGGGGGAGGGGGGAGTCTGGGGGGAGGGGAGGGAGGGGGGAGTCTGGGGGGAAGGGGGAGTCTGGGGGGAGGGGAGGGAGGGGGGAGTCTGGGGGGAGGGGGGAGTCTGGGGGGAGGGGAGGGAGGGGGGAGTCTGGGGGGAGGGGGGAGTCTGGGGGGAGGAGAGGGAGGGGGGAGCCTGGGGGGAGGGGGGAGTCTAGGGGGAGGTAGGAGTCTGGGGGGAGGGGAGGGAGGGGGGAGTCTGGGGGGAGGGGGGGGAGTCTGGGGGGATGCTGCGGCCGTGTGCCGGCAGGTGAGCGACGCGGGCATCAGGTGAGACGCGAGGGGGGGGGGGTGTGGAGGCGTGTGGGATGAATCGATGAGCAAGAGGGAGGAGTGGTGAGAGAGAAGTGTAAACATGGCTGGGTGGAGAGAGACAGATGAGGGAATCTGGCAACAGGTAAAGATGACGACAGAATGGGGCGGGAGGGAGGGAGAGGAGTGGGGGGGGGGGCATGCGGCGAGGTGTTGAGAGGGGTGGGGGTGAAGGATGTGCTCAGTACCGGGTTAAGATGAGTGCGGGGCCTGTAGCACATGATGTTATAACGGGGCCCTAAATAAAATTAAATAAACACGTAAATATTAAAAGACATTTTTAACTTGCATCGTAAAGTAATTGGATTTTTTCATTTGCTATACGACCAGATAATACGACAAATCGCTAACCTTAAACACCCAGTCGTTCGTAAAAGTTGAAGGCGGTATAGTACTACAGTAATAGAGCAAGTGCAGAATCAGGAATTGATAGCTTGAAAGCATTCGTAGCGAGGGGGCCCTTGAAAGCGCGGGGCCCGTAGCTGCATGTGTAGCTACTTTTGCTGCGAGGATAATCGGGCACTGGGTGTGTTGCTGAGAGCGACGGAATGAGGAGCGGTGGGAAGCCAGGAGGAGGAGGAGGGGGAGGATGGAAGGATGAAGATCTTCCCACAGGTGGGGCTTGTCCCTCCCATGACACCTCGATTATCCCGCGCTCATATCGTCTCCTCTTGCGTAATAATGTTCGTCGCTGCGACTTGCCGAACCCTGCGCCCCGACTGGACGCCATCGGATCCCTCCTCCCGCAGTCTCACCAAAGACTCCGACTATTTCCTCCTTCCTATCCTCACCATACTTCCCCACAATTCTCTCACCACCCACCACCAACCGTGTAGCTACGTTGAGGCCGGGCCCGAGCCGGCCTTTGGCGACGTGGAGCAGTGGACCAACCTGCCGCTGGAGCCGGACGTGGGCGCCGTGCTGGTGGCGTTTGACGAGCACTTCAGCTACATGAAGCTCATCAAGGCGTGCTGCTACCTGGCGCGCCCCGGGTGCCTCTTCCTCGCCACCAACCGCGACCACGCCGAACTCGTGGCGCCGGGGCGCGTGCTGCCCGGTACGCGGTGGGGGGGGGGGGGGGGGTGATGAGACACGGGGCAGTTGTGGATGAGACTCGGGGCAGTTGTGGATGAGACACGGGGCAGTTGTGGATGAGACTTGGGGCAGTTGTGGATGAGACACGGGGCAGTTGTGGATGAGACACGGGGCAGTTGTGGATGAGACACGTGGCAGTTGTGGATGAGACACGGGGCAGTTGTGGATGAGACACGTGGCAGTTGTGGATGAGACACGTGGCAGTTGTGGATGAGACACGGGGCAGTTGTGGATGAGACACGTGGCAGTTGTGGATGAGACACGTGGCAGTTGTGGATGAGACACGGGGCAGTTGTGGATGAGACTCGGGGCAGTTGTGGATGAGACACGGGGCAGTTGTGGATGAGACTTGGGGCAGTTGTGGATGAGACACGGGGCAGTTGTGGATGAGACTTGGGGCAGTTGTGGATGAGACACGGGGCAGTTGTGGATGAGACACGTGGCAGTTGTGGATGAGACACGGGGCAGTTGTGGATGAGACACGTGGCAGTTGTGGATGAGACACGGGGCAGTTGTGGATGAGACACGTGGCAGTTGTGGATGAGACACGTGGCAGTTGTGGATGAGACACGGGGCAGTTGTTGATGAGACACGTGGCAGTTGTGGATGAGACACGGGGCAGTTGTGGATGAGACACGGGGCAGTTGTGGATGAGACTTGGGGCAGTTGTGGATGAGACACGGGGCAGTTGTGGATGAGACTTGGGGCAGTTGTGGATGAGACACGGGGCAGTTGTGGATGAGACACGGGGCAGTTGTGGATGAGACTTGGGGCAGTTGTGGATGAGACACGGGGCAGTTGTGGATGAGACACGTGGCAGTTGTGGATGAGACACGGGGCAGTTGTGGATGAGACACGTGGCAGTTGTGGATGAGACACGTGGCAGTTGTGGATGAGACACGGGGCAGTTGTGGATGAGACACGTGGCAGTTGTGGATGAGACACGTGGCAGTTGTGGATGAGACACGGTGCAGTTGTTGATGAGACACGGGGCAGTTGTGGATGAGACACGGGTAGTGTGGATGAAACTCGGGGCAGTTGTGGATGAGACACGTGGCAGTTGTGGATGAGACACGGGGCAGTTGTGGATGAGACGCAGGGAGTGTTCGGGAACTCATTTTCAGAGGGGAGGTCACTTTCGCCGATAAGACATCGCGTCGGTGTGAGTGGGCCCCGGCCACACCGTTTGAAACCATTGGGGGTTTGACAGCAGCACGATGATGATGATGATTCTCGGGGGAGGGGGGGGGGCGCACGTCAGGGGGGCCACGCTGAAGGCCACCAGGGGCTGCCAGGAGTCATTTGGTGGAAGTGCGACGCTGAAGCCAATAGAAAGCGGCGATCCAGTCGCAAACACCAAAGTCAAAGGTCCCCCGCATAGCCTCGATGGACGATTGGGCGGGTCAAGTGCAGTCGGCGAGCGCCTGGTCTATGCACGCGTGTCGAACTTCTTTTGCGCCGTACGGTAGCCAACCGTGCTAATCGACGGCTTGAAATTAAACGGGGAAGTATAATGTCAGACACCGTGACGTCGAAGCGCGGGGGCGCTCCCCCCCTCCCCCAAAGCGCGGGGCCCGGGGCAGTCGCCCCGATTCGACGTAGCCTAGGGAGACAGCTGGGTCAGAGTTCTCGGTTTTTTGTTGTTCGTTGTTTACGCGCCCGAAGTGTTTTATTTATTTATTGAAACGACAACAAACGAACGAACAAACCAGGGGAAGGTCGAGCGTACTACCGGTCAGATAGGTGGGGTGGGGGGTTGGGGGGGGGTGCGGGGGGATGGAGCGGGAATGGTGCGCAAATGGGGCGACACTGACAAGCAGAGTGAGGGTCACGCACACACACAGGTGGCGGCGGCGGCTGTGGTGATGATGGTGATGATGACGGCAGGGTGGTGATGATAATGATGGGGGGCATGGGGCGATGATGATGATGATGATGGTGGGGTCAGTGATGAAGATTACGATGACGGGGGGGGGGGTGGCGCTGATGATAATGATGATGGAGGGCAGCTGTGATGGTGAAAGGGGGGCAGCAATGATGAACACGATAGGTGGGGGGCAATGGCAATGACGTCGATGATGACGTCGATGATGACGTCGATGATGACGTCGTCGATGACGTCAACGACAATGACAACGACCGTCCGCTCGCTCGCCCTCTCGCTCCGCGCAGTCACGGGCAGCCTGCTGGCGGCAGTGGAGACGGGCGCGGCGCGGCAGGCCACGGTGCTGGGCAAGCCGAGCCCCTTCATCCTGCGCTGCATCGCCGCCACGAGCCCCGGCGGGGCCCTGGACCCGGCACGCACGCTCATCGTGGGCGACCGCCTCGACATGGACGTGGCGTTCGGCAACGCGTGCGGCCTGCGGAGCGTGCTGGCGCTCAGCGGCGTCTCCAGCCTGGAGGATGCGCGTGGCTGCCTCGCGGAGCCCGCCCGCCGGCACCACGTGCCCGACTTTTACATCGAGAGCGTCGCCGACCTGCTGGGCGCGGCGCAGATCCGGGCGAACCCCGGGGCCGGCTCGGAGGAGGGGGAGGACGACGACTCGGATGGCGGCGTCTAAAGCGGCGGTGGGGAAGGGCGGGGGGGAGTGGCGGGGGGGGAGGGGATCCGGCGATTGGTGGTGGCGGTGACGGAAGTGGTGATGGCAGTCATATTAGTGATGGTGGTGGTGGCAGCGACTGGTCTTGATGGAAATGATGATAGTTGTGGTTCGTGGCGGTAGTGATTGGTAGTGATGGTGAGAGTGGTGGTGGAGACCCATCGCTCAGACCCATCACTTAGACCCGTATCTCAAACCCATCGCTCAGACCCATCACTTAGACCCGTATCTCAAACCCATCACTCAGTCAGTCCCATCTCTCAGACCCATAACTCAGACCCATCGCTCAGTCCCATCGCTCAGTCCCATCACTCAGACCCATCACTCAGACCCATCACTCTGACCCATCACTCTGACCCATCACTCAGTCCCATCACTCAGACCCATCACTCAGACCCATCGCTCAGTCCCATCGCTCAGTCCCATCACTCTGACCCATCACTCTGACCCATCACTCAGACCCATCACTCTGACCCATCACTCTGACCCATCACTCAGACCCATCACTCTGACCCATCACTCTGACCCATCACTCTGACCCATCACTCAGACCCATCACTCAGACCCATCACTCTGACCCATCACTCAGTCCCATCACTCTGACCCATCACTCAGACCCATCACTCAGACCCATCACTCTGACCCATCACTCAGTCCCATCACTCAGACCCATCACTCAGTCCCATCTCTCAGACCCATAACTCAGACCCATCGCTCAGTCCCATCGCTCAGTCCCATCGCTCAGACCCATCACTCAGTCCCATCGCTCAGTCCCATCACTCAGTCCCATCACTCAGACCCATCACTCAGTCCCATCTCTCAGACCCATAACTCAGACCCATCGCTCAGTCCCATCGCTCAGTCCCATCGCTCAGTCCCATCACTCAGACCCATCGCTCAGTCCCATCGCTCAGTCCCATCTCTCAGACCCATAACTCAGTCCCATCGCTCAGTCCCATCACTCAGACCCATCGCTCAGTCCCATCACTCAGTCCCATCGCTCAGTCCCATCACTCAGTCCCATCTCTCAGACCCATAACTCAGTCCCATCGCTCAGTCCCATCACTCAGTCCCATCGCTCAGTCCCATCGCTCAGTCCCATCACTCAGACCCATCACTCAGTCAGTCCCATCTCTCAGACCCATAACTCAGTCCCATCGCTCAGTCCCATCACTCAGACCCATCGCTCAGTCCCATCACTCAGTCCCATCGCTCAGTCCCATCACTCAGTCCCATCTCTCAGACCCATAACTCAGTCCCATCGCTCAGTCCCATCGCTCAGTCCCATCACTCAGACCCATCGCTCAGTCCCATCACTCAGTCCCATCGCTCAGTCCCATCACTCAGTCCCATCGCTCAGTCCCATCACTCAGTCCCATCACTCTGACCCATCTCATACAACTGCAGTGTACTAAATCAGACACACTGGTAGGAGGCTTTATCCCTCTTGTTTATTCCGGCTCTCACAGCCATAGGGGATAACTCCACACCGGGTCGGGACAGCCAACATGCTTCCAGACCCACAGCTTGAAGAGGCGAAGCCCACGACGACTATTTACTATTTAAAGTTTTATTAATTTCTCAACCATGGACAGTCCTGTCCCGGACAGCCAAAAAGAAGCATGACCACAACCCGCACAAGAGATCTTACCCCACGATATCAGGAGCCCTTACTACTCCCCCACACATCAAGTGCACCGATTACGACAGACGAGGAAATATTTCCGTCTTAATCGCAACATTTTCGAGCGAGAGTTCGTGGTGGTCGAAGAAAAAAACACTCGTCCATTCTCAGTGGCGGAGGACTTTTCCAAGCTTGGTTCTCTTCATCCAGTGCCACACGGGGGTGGAGGCCACCGCCAAGCGCGGAAGGGTCCGGGCTTGGCCCAAGGGTCTAACTGGTAGAGCGGGCTGCTACCCCCAATCCCATTGTCTACCAATCTCCCCGTGCCACGCGCTGCAGTGACTCATTCAATGTCACTACACAACCACCATTCAGTCCCATAACTCACACCCATCACTCGCACACATCACTAAGACCCATCTCATACAACCATCACTCGGTCCCATCACAGAATCCTCACGCAGTCTCATCACTCAGATTGATTCGTTCATAAGTGAACTGAACCCCGTTAATCCCGTGGCTTTCCCCGCCCAAGGTCTCCCCGCAGGAGACGGGGTGGAGCAGTGGCCGCCGAGTCTCTCTCCTTGTTCGGTGTTCATGATTGTGTTCCGCTTCCTGTCCGTTTACGTTCCGCGATGTTCGCGCGCTTGCGAGCGGTGGTGTCGCGGTTATTGCGCTGCGCCACGAACCCGGTGGGGCCGGGTTCGATTCCCGCTCACGGCCACTCAACACCCAGTAACGGTTATCTGAACCGGTCCTGGGCCTCACCTAGGTCGACTCGGCCTCAAATAAGCACCTGGTGCGATGTGTGAGCATCGCCACTCGGGAGATACAGGCGGCCCAGCGTGGTGTTGGCCACCCACCCCCTCGTGTGTCGTGCCGGCCTTCATAGTTGCTCGCTTAACAGCACTTGCCCCAGCAGTCTGTTAAGGCTATACCGGGATCTCTGTCTGTCATCTAGGTCATCATCATCTTCGTGGTCGCCTTCGACACTTCACGTGGCCTCGGAGTGCACCTGGCCTGGCACAAGCTCCCGTGGCGGCGACGTCACCGCCACTTGGTGGCGAACGGCAGCTGCTGTTGTTGTTGTAGTCGAAGCACCGCGCGGAATACGAGTCGCGGTTTAACCTCTGACCCACGACACTTTCCGGAACGCTGCACTTTGCCAGGCCGGCTTGAGCAGACCGTGGTTATATCGGCGCGAGACACCGCCACTGACGTACAAGGCAACGCCTCTACACGCAGATAATACAAATTAACCTTTATTATTGTAAATCTTGACTTAAAGCAGGAATACATTCTATTGGTCTTTCGGTAAAGCCACGTAGATAGAATGTTCTTTAAAATATCAGGCAATTGCTTGTGTTGCGATAGAAACGTCGTGATATTTTATTTATATTTATTATTGTAGCCTACGTGCTTATAATCCTGCGGAACTGGTTTAGAGCAAAACAACAAAAGTGGACTGCACAAAGATCAGGCGGGGGAGAGGTATCGTGGCTGGGTGGCAGAACCTAAAATAGAACTTCTCGGAAAAGAGCGTTCTGGACCCCGTTCCGGCCGAGCTAAATTACACTTTCCGGGCTCAGCTACGCCTCGTAAACAACAATAACAACAACATGTCGAGTCGTCGATTACGAAGGGAGGATTCAGCAGCGCAGCGGTTTACGTTTGTCGATTCAGCTCCCAACACCACACGGTCGGGCGGTGACGTCGTTTTATTTATTTCGCAAGGAGCGAGGGCCAGGGTTCTGGGCGATTGGGGGGGGGGGGGTCTCCTTGGCTGGGGTTCATCATTGTCAGATAATCACCTGGTGCGCGGTAAATGTCGTCAAGTCTGTTTAGCGCTTCCTGAATATTCTAGACTACGCGTGACGTGCGTGGGTGCAGCGATGCGGCGACGATGCACGGAGTCGATTGAGCGGTCCATAGAGCAATCGGTCAGTCAATCGATCGAGCGGTCGATCGATCAAGCGGTCGATCAATCAAGGGGTCGGTCGGTCGATCGAGGGGTCGGTCGGTCGAGCGGCCAATCGTGCGATCGATCGTGCGGTCGATCGATCGTGCGATCGATCGTGCGGTCGATCGATCATGCGATCGATCGAGCGGCCAAGCGAGCGGCCGGTCGATCGTGCGGGTCTGTACTTTACAAAACGTGCCACGGTGGCGATGAAACGCGCCGCCACGAATCTCCGAGCACAATCGGCGCTTCAGCAGTCTGAGTGAGTCCTTCACCCCCCCGCCCCGCTCTGCTGTGAGCAACCGGTCAAGCAACCGCTCGCAAGACGGTCCACGTGGAGGGCGATGCCGTTGACACACGCGCAAGCCCAGCCGATCCGCGTGCAATTGGACCGTCGCTCGGTGCTGTGGAAGCAGTGCCGGATTAAGCTAAGTGCGGGACCTGCAGCGTATGATGTTATTAAGGGACCCTAAAAAAAAAACGTCAATATTAAAACGCAAATCTTAAACTTGCATAGTAAAGCAATTGTATTTTTTCATTTTCTAGACAAATCGCTAACCTTAAACGCCCAGTCTATACAAGTTGAAGGCGGTATAGTACTATAGTGACAGAGCAAGTGCAGAATCACTGAACCGGAATTGATTGCTTGAAAGCATTTAACGCGGGGCGCTTGAAAGTGCGGGGCCCGTAGCTACTACAAACAGTAGCTACTTGTGCTACTGGGATAATCCGGCACTTCGTGGAACATACGCCACACCACAGCGCTAAGTTTAAATTCAAACTAAAATCGATTCCTGAATTGCGCACGAACCGCATCCGTTGCACCCCCTTAGAAGGGGGGGGGAGTATTTTAACATTAGCGTCAAACTTATTAGCCTTCGCCAAATCGTCCTGAAGTAACCGTGATCATAATGATAATACGAATATTTGTTGTAACAATGTCTATGGTACGGTGGTTATATTTGTTAACTTACCCTGGACAACCCGTTTAGAATACAACTCGAGCGACACCCATACGGGTGTGGGGATATTTGATGTCAAGGGGTGAGGGGAGCGGGGGGGAGCCGGGGGGTCAATTGGGAGGGGGGGGGGTCGACCGATATTCTGTGCCCCCCCCAAATGAATATCCTTGGCTCTGTGGATTCCCTAACTCCCCCGCCCGCCCCCCCCAAATATGAAACATCAACTGCTCCCACGCGCCTGCAAACGGAGCTACAGGGACGTGGGCGTTCTTCTCGCAGCTGTTAAAGATGCCACCGTGTGTGCCGCCGTGTGACGATGCCGTGATGTTACGTGTGTGGTGGTGGTGGTGTGTGTGTGTGGTGTGTGTACCGTATTTATTGATTAAAACATTACAATAACCCTTCCCCCGGCTTCCCCTCCCACAACCCCCCCCCCAAAAAAAAAAAACGATAACCGATTGTTTACGTTGGTGTTTTTTCGGGACTTTGTCATAACGACGAGTGGTCTTCCGACGGTCACAGCGCGGCGTCGTACCCCTGTCCCACCACGGGACGCGAGCTCCCGCCTGGAGCGAGACGAGGAACTACGCGGGCCTGGAGTCCGCGAATCTCCCCACCCCGTGAAAGCGCAGAGGTCACCAACCCCCTTCCCGCGTTGCAGTGCACATGACATCCGCACGGGAGGGGGGGTGGCATTCAGGCGTCACCTTGCCTCTGGCACCCGTGTGGGAATGTGCTCGCGATTCCTCCCACGGGCGTATAAAAGACGAATGCGTGGAGGTGGCCCAGTGAATAGGCAACCGAAACGGCAAGAGCGGACACTTTGTTTTCGAATTCGGTAACAAAGCGTCAAGGGCTCGCGATGTCAAGGGCCGCAATGCGCGTCGTGAATACGAGACGGTGGTGGTGGTGGGCCTTCGTGAGCCGCTCCGCAGCCGCAGGTTTGCCGACCCCTGCCTATGGTAAAACTGGACTTCATGGTAAACTAGAATCACATGGTGAACTGGATTCATGGTAAACAGGACTTCCATGGCGAACTGGACTCACATGGTGAACTGGGACTCCCATGGTTAACTAGACTTTCAAGGTCAGAGGTCGCAAACAGAAAAACAAGAAGCGACAATTTTTTTCGAATTTCAAGATCCACACTGCAGTCCTTAACGAGCCGCCGGTTGTCGACCCCTGCCGGAGTTTGCAGAGCTTGGGCAATTGTTGGGTGCCGGTTCTGGTTATCTCTCCGTTTGTCCGTGATCTCCCGCGCATCTGCGCCGGCTTCCACCGTGAACCCCGCTGCTTTCAGACGCGGCAGGAGATCGCAGTGGAGATCAGTGGAGATCGCAGTGGAGAGCAGTGGAGATCGCAGCGGAGATCAGTGGAGATCGCAGTGAGATCAGTGGAGATCGCAGTGGAGATCGCAGTGGAGATCGCAGTGGAAATCTGTGGAGAGCGCAGTGGAGATCGCAGTGGAGATCGCAGTGGAGATCGCAGTGGAGGTCAGTGGAGATCGCAGTGGAGATCAGTGGAGATCGCAGTGGACAGGAATCGTGGTCCGGTGCGACTGGGCAATCATTGCCCAGTCGCACCGCACGCCGCTCTCAGAAGCAACGCGCTCGCCCCAGACGACCCCAATCCTCTTGCCCCGTCGCACTGCACAAACGCGCGCTCGCTCGCCGCAAAACCCACGAGCTCAACCCCCAGGTTTTATATAAACTGTTTTAATGTGGAACAACAACAAAAACAAAAAAATACCCCCACCGACACCTGCAGCAACTGTTGGTCGGACAAACAGATCCATGCACGTTTCGACGGCGCAAGCGGCCAGCTTAGTTTGGTGGCCAATCGCCAAATGCGTCGTGGGAGTCCCCTTGACGCTCCGTGCGTCTTAAAAAGGCGAAGTCGCCACACGTCCGTGGTGGTAGATGCCAAAAAAAGGCAACACACAGGACGAGATGCCAGCGACGACGGAGGACCCGTCGCGCCGTCTCTCGAACGTCGAGTGCTTTTTTGTTATATATATAAAGTCTACAAGTTATGTTTAAGAATGTCGATAACCAAAAAAATTGCAAAAAAGAAACATACGTATACGTTACATTCAGCCGTGCAAGTTAAAGTACAGTCACGGCTACAATATTGTTATTTTAAAAAATTCGATATTCCAACTAAACATGCGACCAAAGTCATTAAATACAAACGCGTCAACGTCTCGAACCGCAGGGCGGTCCTGAACCACCCGGGTGACAAGGCCAAGGGAGCGTCTCTCTCGACATTGGCGGCTCGGCTCGGCACGGCATGCCTCCTGAACGGCACTAGGCTGGCTCGGCACGGCACCAGCGCGGCTCGGTTGTAGTGGAGAGAGGTATTAGCGACACTGAAATCGACTAAAAATAAAAAAACAAACTCGAGTGCGTACATGAAGCCTGGGTTGACGCGCGTCGGTTTTTGTTTGTTTTAATGACGAGCTTTGGGGACCACGTGGAGATACGCCACTGAAAACTTCTCAAGAAAAGCCAAGTGCTGGTCAATGCAGCAAAATTAACATGCGGCCATCGGTGTCCTTTCGGGACGCTCCACTGTCGCACGAGTGTGGGGTTCGGACTGTGATCCCTACAGGGACTTTTTCTTTACTCCAGACTGTGAATGCCAAATTACTCTGGGCTGCAAGCAAAACGACTCTGAAGAAATCCTAACAGGATTTAAGAGGGGCGGGGGGGGGGGGGGGGAGACCCCCCCCCTCAGATTTGTTAATAGCACTGCCCAAATTGAAAATAAAGACGTTTCGGGCAATGTCCCTTCTTCATAGCACAAGTTACCATTTAAGCGTTGGAGAATGTTAAGAGCAACAATAATTTACAAAAAAGGGGGTAAGAGTTTTGTTTACAACACCACCATAGAGGGCTAACCGGCCATCTGGAAGCCAACACAGCATTGATTCCGGGCAAAGCTCACGGCGGCTGATGAACTGGTCATTGCCCCAAAAAACGTCGCCCATTATCCCACACGTTTCCCCTTTAAGGCAGCGCTATTGACGAATGCGCTTCGTGTAGTTAGTCGTGCGTCCGCACCGCTGCCAACGCATGCAGCAGCAGCAGGCAGCAGCAGCAGCATCACCACCAACAACATGGTTTTGTGGCACTCGCGAATGGGATTTGGACGTCTCGCCTCTGGCAGCGCTCACTATTGTGACCCTCACGTGATCTCGTGTCCAAGTCTGGCAACGTTCGGATGACCCCCCCCCCAACCCCCCTCAACAACAACAAAACAAAATTACGCGCGGACGAAGCCACCGCACACAAGCGGGCGGTGGAGACGCACGCAGTTTTTACGCAAACTTAACAAAAAAAGCGCGATTTGACAATTACAAGGGCGGTGAGAGCCAGCGATGTGACCTATGGGGGGGGGTTGGTGATTTTTCTTCCCCCATTTCTAAAATTGCAGTACTTTTTTTACCCCCCCTCACTTTTTTTTTCCTGAGAAAATCAGCGGGGCCCCTGCCCCCTGCCCGGGTGGAAAGCACGATTTGATTTGTGAGATCGCACGCACGCGTCCGTGACCACCTTTACACGGGCAGTGGCTGAAAGATCGATTTTGGTTTTTGCTTTCAACCAAAAAAAATCAACAAGCGGCGTTGTTGCCGGCTGAGCAGAGGTTCTTCACTGCCCCTCCCCCCCAGGGTGAGCGTTTTGCCTCAGGGGAGGTTGCTGCCTGCATCTGAACTTTGACCCTTGTGTATGGACAGCACCGGCCCGGTGAACCTTGGGTTAGATATCAGTGTAAGAGAAATTAAAAAGAGCAATATTGATTTTTTTTTTAAGCGAACAATTCACTACTATAGTAATTCCTGTTTAACCAGTGCCTTTAATTTCAGCCGGAACAGTCCAGGTATTATTTTCGGAACGCCTTATCAATCTTTACTCGTTTAGGTCGCAATTTTTAATAACAGGATTACGGTAAACAATTATAGATGATTTATGACGGAGGGGCATACCTATGTAATCCTAAGTGGCGCTATCTTACACCAATAATATGATCGCTACTCCAAGCCGGGCCCTCACAGCGTTTTCGGATAATACCGAGGGGGCTGCGGTGTCGCATGCGGCGGGTTCGCGCGATCCACCCATGCCATGCATCCGCCGCCAGTGGGCTGCTACATTCGCTGCAATGCATATTCGTGCATGCGTAATCTATATTATTATTGTTACACTTCGGACTTGGCTCTTCCGATTCTGGTCGATTGCACAGCGACCAGGCTTTGCTCTATGGGAGACGGAGCTTTTCGCAGCCACATTGTGGAACTCGCTCCCCAACCCCCCCCACCGGCCCATTTGAGAGTCTGTTACACTTTTTAAAAGTTGCGTCTTAGAACTCCCCTGGTTGTACACGCAGGCCTTCTCCGTAACGTAAGCTTTGTGTAATGCGCTTTGGGGCCTTGTGTGAATTGCGCTGTCGAAAATCGAGTTTATTACCGTGATAA
Organism: Lethenteron reissneri; assembly: GCF_015708825.2. Lineage (NCBI taxonomy): Eukaryota > Metazoa > Chordata > Hyperoartia > Petromyzontiformes > Petromyzontidae > Lethenteron > Lethenteron reissneri. The sequence goes on from NC_083788.1 coordinate 11,407,885, forward strand.
AATAAACGGAATCGATTTTTCCAATAGAATTGCAACCCTGAAATGTAATTGTTGGGATGGGGGGCAGCCTTTAAAATGGCATGAGGCGAGAGGGAGTCAAACAGGAGGTAGCTATGGAACCCGGCAAGTTAATATGGAGGTCAGGAAGGTCAAACAGCATCCGCCGCGAGTAGTCCAATTACCCAACCCCAGGCTATCGCACCTTCTTGGGATCACCCGAGACGACATCGGAGAAGATTCTAAAACAAGTGTCCACAGCCATAGATCTGTGTGCAATAAAAGGGCATGTGGGGGGGGGGGTGGAGTGGTGGCGCAGCAGTTAACGCACCGTGCTAATATCATTGTAAAGTATTTGGCCACGTACAGAAATGATTATCTGTAAAATAGGAAAAGAAAAAATGAATGGCCTTATCCTAGGCCAATGTTTTTCAGCAGCATGTGTTTTATAAAGGCAAACTCGATTTCAACGTCTCTTGTGTCTCATCAGCAGCGTGTAGCCCGCTAACCAAACACGCACTTCCTGATCATGCAGGAAAGAGCACTGCCCCCCCACCAACACCATGGGGGTCCCCCGTTCAAAGCAGTACAGCAACGCGGTACATAACACAATGTAACGTTTTGTCAGCACATGGATGGAGAGGGCACGGGGGAGGGTGGTGGCAAGGCTTCGCTGCCTTGTCCCCTGAATGAGATCCGCTGAAGAGCGGTCGACTTGCCAAGCAACGTAAAATTGAATTCGACCGCGCGTTTAAACGCGTCGCACAAGGTCGCACGCGACCGGGCCGAGCCGTCGTCGCACCTCTCGTTTTGGTTTTTCAACGTCGATGCCGGAGTGCTGCCACCGCTTGGGGTGAGTAATGCTGTGAATTGAGGGTAACGGAGTATGGCAGCGGGGGTGGGAGCAGTCAACGCCACGGAGATCTGACGGACTCTGTCGTGTCGGCTTCACGCACATTGTGCGGTTTTTTTTGGCTTGTAAAACAAAAAAAAAAGTGTGACACACGCGCGCACGCACCGATCGACTCGCACAGACTAAAAAAAGAATACGAAAGGTGAGAATTGTAACAGGACGAACGGAGGAGCGGCCGCGTTTGTGCGAGAGGGCGGGCGGGCGGACGTGGGAAGTGTTCCGTCCAGCTAAAAACACGCGCACGCTCGCTTGCGCAACCGGCACACGGCAGGTCCCCCCCAATACGTGGCCACCGGTCGGCGTGATCACGTCCGTGGGGACCACGACAGTCCGCTGGAGAGAGAACACCCAAATTGTTTGAGCAGCTGTCCCCCGGATCACGGGAGGGGGGCGGGGGGTGCGGGTAATGGGTCCAGGTGCATTGTGGGAGGTTGGGTTGATGACACCCAACTGACGCCGCCGCTCACACAAGCCCAGCGTCCCGGGCCATGGATTGGAAGATGCCTCTTCGGGCGATGAGGTTGGTCGGGGAGTCGAACTCTGCTATTTGACCTTTGTCCAAGACGATGACCCTGGCACGTGCACGCAACGGACAAAAAGAAACATTCCGCATGTAGTTGTACAGTCAAAGACAACGGTTCCCCCATTAGTGTAACATTCAATCAGACTGTTGGGGCAAGTGCTATGGTCCCGGCAGTGCGTGAGCACAGCGCGGTTGCTCACCGGGTGTAGTCCATGATGGTGTTGAGGCGGTGAGCGATGGTGAGCACCGTGCAGCCCTGAAAGTGCGTGCGGATCGTCGTCTGGATGAGGTCGTCCGTCTCCAAGTCGATGGCGGCGGTCGCCTCGTCGAGCACCAGCAGGCGCGTGCGGCGCAGCAGCGCACGTGCCAGGCACACCAGCTGCCTCTGCCCCACGCTGCACGCGGGGGGGGGGGGCAACCACACACGCATCGTGTTAAACCACACGCACCGCATGCACACGTGTTAAGCTGCACACCACACACGCATCGTGTTACACTACACACACACACCACACGCACACACGTCACAAGCACCGGGTTTACGCCACGCACCACACATACCGTGTTTAAACCACTGGCACACAAATCGACAAATACGACTGCACGCATACTCAAATGTCGTGTCTGTTTATCTCGTCGTGCGTCTCTCTCGGTCTGTCGGCCTGTGTCTCTCTCAGTCTCACGTGTCCGTTCACCCCACCCCCTCCCCCCGTGCCTCTCTCTCGGTCCTCCCCCCCCACCTCCCCCTCGTCCCCCCCTTGTTCTCTGTCCGTCACCCGCGTGTCTCCACCTCAGGTTCTCGCCACCCTCGCTGCACTCGTGCTGCAGCTTGTCGGGCAGCGTCTGCACGAAGGCCTTGAGGTGCGACAGCTCCAGCGCGCTCCACACGTCCGCGTCCGAGTGCCTCCCAAACGGGTCCAGGTTCATGCGCAGGGACCCGGAGAACAGCACCGGATCCTGCCGGGAAAACGCGACTTCGGGCATCAGCAGACGACCATCGCCACCCCGACGGACAAAGCTATTACATTATTTAAACTAAACACATTTATTTTTTTTAAAAAGTAAGGCCCACTCAGCTATGTAGCTCTTTTTCAGAAAATGATCGGCTCAACGAAGTGGACCATCGCCGTGTGGAGATTTATCGCAGCCAAATACTCGAGCGGTGTGTTTCTGAACGTGGAGTGAAAAACCGGAGGACCTGGAGAAAAATACACACGACCGAGGGGAGAGAGAGAGAGCAAGCAAACTCCAAATACACAAGCGTCAGGGTCGAGCCCACGACCTCCTGTATGCCGGGCGAGGGAGTTATCATCTTGCCACTGTGGCAGGTCCACGAAGATATCCCAGACGTCCCTCGACGGACGCCGAGCAGTGACGCGAACGCCGCGGAGGAGATGCGAAAAATCGGCGCACCGCGCTTTACCCATCGGTGTCATTGACGCTCACGCTAGGCACAATGCGTAGCGGGCGCCGACGCGCGATGTTAACCCCCGATCGGTACGCGGGATGCAATGGCCTCACCGTCGCCCATTGCGGCTGCCCCTACAGCAGCCAACAGAGGCACCGTATGGTCCCATGCACCCACGTGACCCCAAACCCTCTGTGACCTTGTGTGGCCCTCCGCTTTGTTAGTTGAATGTCTTTCCCCAACACCTCCGATTATAGCACGGTTGGCCACGTACGTTGCCAAAGAAGTTCACCATACATAGGTCACAACATATCGTGACCTCGCAGCTCCCCGGTGTGACCCCGTGACCGCCACCGTATGCTCTCGAGTCCCCTGTGTAGAGCCCGATGCCACCCGGGGTGAGCCCACACAGGCCGCCGCCCCACGTGACCCGAGGGCCAAGTGCTCGCCTGTGGGATGATGGTGATGCGGGAGCGCAGGTCCTGCAGGCCGATGGTGCTGATGTCGACGCCGTCGATCGCGATGCTGCCGTCGGCCGGCTCGATGATGCGGAAGAGGCCCAAGGTGAGCGACGACTTGCCGGCGCCGGTGCGGCCGACGATTCCCACCTACGTACGCACGCGCAGATACACAAGAGGTTTTTTTGGGGGGGTTGGATCGCGTAAATATATAAATGTGTCGTTAAACCTGCGACTAGTAAGCTTTGTCACGTAAACAAAACGTGCCAGTTTGTTTCTACCACAGCGCACCGGTGTGTCGGAGAGTAAACCCACAGCAACATCTACAACGAGTACGACGTTTCGCAAGTAATTACAACTCGAATCATCAGGCGACAGCCAGAGACACGCACGTGCATCCATTGAGGGATACATACACGTAGCCATATGTGCATACACGCACAGAGAGATGCATATATACAGATGCCCCCACATATACATTTACCCAGAGGGATATGCGTGTATGTTGAACGTCTTTCACACTGTACAAACATGCACAGGAAGACACACACAGAGATGGACGCATGGTGATGCACACATATGCACAAAGATGCATATATAGAAATATACACAGATATATACAGATACACAAGACTAAGACCTCCCCCCTGTACAGCCTTAACAGACTGGAGCAAGTGCTGTTGGCGAGCATCTCATGAAGGCCGGCACTGCACACGAGGGGGGGTGGGGGGGGTGGCCAGCACCACCTCTGGGCTGCCTGTCACCCTAGCGGCGATATTTACACACCATTTGAAGCAGAGTTGTCGACTTAGGGGGAGGCCCATACACGCATAACCCAACACACATTCTACGTGCATATTGATGATGGTGGCGGTGTGTGTGGGCGGCCGCTGCCCACGGCCGCTGCCCACGGCCACTGCCCACGGCCGCTGCCCACGGCCGCTGCCCACTGCCACTGCCCACTGCCCACCTTCTCTCCGCCCTGGATGGTGAAGCTGAGGCTCTTGAGCACGAGGTCGAGGCCCTCGCGGTAGCGCACGCTGTAGTTGGTGAACTTCACGCAGCCCTCGTGGGGCCACTCGGCCGGGGGGCGGTGATCCTCAACCACCCACGCCGCCTGCACGCGTAGGCAGCAACACAAGGATCCCCCCCAACCCACCGATAGCTTGAATAGACCGTTGGGGCAAGTGCTGTCAGTGTGCTGCACTTGCGAGGGGGTTGGGTGGGCACAACCACGTGCGGCAGCCTTTGTCTGCCCAGTTGACACGTCGCAGCAAGTGCTCATTTTGATGGAAGCGCCGCCCCCCCCCCCCCCCCCGTTTGAGACCGTTTTAGACAAATCGTCATCGACATTGGCCGCGAGCGGGAATCCAACTCGGCTCACCGGATTCGTAGCGCAGCATGCTAAAAACGCGTGAAATTGTGCTTGTGCATACATACATGTGTGTGTGTGTGTGCGCTTGTGCATACATGCGTGAGTGCGTGTGCACCAGCGTGTGCTCGTCTCTCTGTGCACGCGTCCATGTGTGTGTACGTGTGTGTGCTCATCTGTGCGTGTGCGCGTGTGTGCGTGTACGTGTGCGCTCATCTGTGTGTGCGCGTGTGTGCGTGTGTGTGCGCCTGTGCGTGCGAGACCTCGGTGGTCTCCTCCGAGTACTCCTTGATGCGCTCGACGGCCACGATGTTGGACTCCAGGTCGGAGGACATGCGCACCATCCAGCTCAGCGACATCGTCACCTGCGACACGCACGGCCGCCCCCGCTCGTTAGCGCCGGCCAATCACATTAAGAAGGTGCAATGGGAAAGGATGGGCGGTCTAGAGGCCCATCGTAGGCTCGCACAGAGAAGCATGGCGGTCACACCGAGACCCGTAGACTCGCACAGACGCATAGATCCACACAGAGACCCGTAGACTCGCACAGAGACCCAGAGACTCACACAGAGACCCGTAGACTCACACAGACGCATAGACTCGCACAGAGACTCAGAGACTCGCACAGACGCATAGACTCGCACAGAGACCCGTAGACTCGAACAGAGACCCGTAGATTAGAGGGGCTATGGAGATGCCTCGCAGTGCAGTGCAGGGCAGGAGGAGTAGAGGGAGACGCCGAGGGGCGAGGTGGGAGGATGGGGTGGAACGAGACACGACGAGAACGGTGGACGTGTGACGAGAGGATAGAAGCACCACGGAGAAAGAAACTCCGAGCGGCCGACCACACTCGGTGACTAATCTAAATAACAAACTATTTCTATTTTACCAGGTGAGGCCCACCGAGCGATACAGCTCTTCGTCACAAGTGACCAAGCCAAAAATGATAGCTCCACGAAGTGGCTTATCATGCAGGTTACCACGGGGAGAGAGAACAAGCATACTCCAAATACACAGCGGACGTCAGGGCTGGGATGGAACCCACTACCTCCTGCACATCAGGCGCGGTAGTTAACGTCTCGCAACCGCAGCAACTCCAGCAATGGGACTTGTGGCTTAGAAGAAGTCGGGATGGGACAAGCCCCGGTTAGGGTGGGGGCGTGCAGGTAGCAGGGGGGGGGAGGGAGGGTTGGCGATGGCCGCACCTGCAGGGCGTAGGAGATGGAGAGGCCGACGAGGCCCGGGCTGAGCGTGGAGCGGTAGATCACGGCAAAGAGCGCGGCAAACAGCACCACGCAGTTCCCCACGAACTCCAGGCGGATCGCCAGCCACCTGCAGACACAGCGGCAGGGACGAGCCCACCCACCCCCAGCGTTAGCGAGCAGCAGCGATCGAAGGCCGTCGGGCGGGGCGCGGCGTTGAGGTGGCATGGCCGACACCACGCCGGGCCGGCTTTGTCACCCCTAGGTGGTGATGTTTACGCTTTCCACCGGGTGCCCGAGTCGAGCGTGTGTCGTGTGCGCGTGGCATCGTAAGGGTTCGCGTGCGCGTGGGATTGTGTCATTGCGCTCATGTCTGTGCGTTGGTGCGCGCGTGGGCTGTGCATGCACGTGCCGCCGCGTGTTCGTGCGTGCGTGCGTGGGTGCACGCCCGCCCACCGGTTGGAGATGATGGTGGGGTAGTAGCTCTTCTGGTTCTCGTCCACCTTGGTGTCGCTCAGCAGCATGAAGCGCTCGCACGCGCCGTACGCGCGGATCACGCCGGCGCCCAGCACCGTCTCCCCGAAGTGCGAGTAGACGGGCGAGCGGCTCACCGACTCCAGCCGCTTCAGCTGGCGCGATGACGCCACGTAGAACCGCTGCGAGCCAGCCAGCAGGGACGGGCGGACACGCGCACGCGGTGAGAGACGGACGGACGGGCAGACGGACGCACCCACAAAACAAATAGAAGGATGGTCAGTCGGACCGCTGCCAATTACCTTATTTTATACAGGCGCGTCTCGCTGAACGAGCGATCTTTCTACGGGAATGCTAGGGCAAGCGATGCATTTGGATGTTTTATTACTTCGTTTAAAAATTACAATTTGTGTGTCTCACGTTAAAAAAGTTGTTCAAGGACTGGAACATTTTGGCACCGAAACGTTACTCAGCTTTTAACATGCGAGTCGGTGGGAAAACAACGATGGTTTCACGAATTTTCACTTAACGAGCAATTTTCGTGGAACGTATCTGGCTCGTGAAGCGAGACGCGCCTGTAGCTATAGAGCGCCCCTTCAGTCAAGGCCCTTAACAGAGTTGAAAATACCGGGAGAGTAAAAACACGATTTAGATGACAGGGGGGGGGGGGGGGGGGGGGCATGCAAGGGCTGAGGAAAGGGTGACCACGACAGATGGTGTGCGCGCATCGGGAGTTACAAAAGGGTAGGGGGGAGGGTCGGGAAGGAGTGGAGGGGCGACGAGGGAAGAGGCCATGGTGGCTAAGAGGTGAGGCTTTAAGAGAGGAAGGGAGAGAGGTTAAGCAGGGGGGGGGAGGGAAGAAGAGGAGGACTGCTTTGTGTTAAACGCATCTCCTGCAGTGACGAGAGCAGCTCATCCTCCGGGGCGATTTGATTCTGACACGGGCACGGAGACTCCCCGGGCAGCGCCACCACAAGCGGCGCGAGACAAGAACCCACGACGGCCGCCCCCCCCCGCCACTCCCAACCCGAACCTGCACGAAGAAGTAGATGGCGCCGAGCGGCAGGAAGGCGAGCGCGGCGACGGGCGTGGCGAGCAGGATGACGGCGAAGACGGCGAGGACGTTGCAGAGCGAGCCCAGGAACATGCGCCCCACGCCGGGGATGGTCTCGTCCACGGTGTGGACGTCGCGCGAGAAGCGGTTCACCAGCGCGCCCGTCGGCGTGCGCTCGAAGAAGGCGGCGGGGCAGCGCAGCACGCGGCGCAGCATAGCGTCGTGCAGGTGGCGCGACGCCAGCACGCCGCCGAAGCTGATCGCTATCGAGGAGAGCAGCGCGGCCAGGCCTGGTCGTGGGGCGCGGGAGGGAGGCGGTTAGAGGGCAGGGAGAACATCAGAGAGCAGCGCTGTGGTTGACGCACTCGCAAGCATCAAGCGGGGTGTCCCGGGGCGGGTCTCGAGCACGCGACGCACACCCCCCCTTGCGACCGAGTGGCAAGACGCGTCCCCTCCTGCCTCCCTCGGCCGCGCGCCGACCGGCGGGACTCACCCTGCGCCCCTCCGAGGGCCCCGTAGACGCCGAGGCGCAGCTCGGTGCCCGGCCTCCTCGTGTCGTTGAGCTCCGCGTCGTTGGCCCACTCGCTGAGCCACACGTTGGAGCCCACGGCCGCCGTGTTCTGCGTCAGGTAGAGCAGCCCCACGGCCAGCGACAGCGGCAGCCCCACCGAGCGCATGTACTCCAAAAACACCGACAGCTTCACCTGCAGGTGGCGCGGGGCAGCACGGGAGGGGGGCGGGGCGGGCAGCACGAGAAGGGGGTGGGCAGCACGGGAGGTAACGGCAAGGGAAGAAGCATCGTCAGCAACATCCGCCTCATGATCGTCGTTATCGTCAATATCAGCAGTCACGGCAGTTAGATTTAGGGTTGGGCTGTGCCAGAGTTGGGGCTCGCATGGGCTAAGGGTTGGACTATGGTAGGGCAGGGTTAGGGCGATTGGTAGGGCAGCAGAGTTGGGTTATGGCAGGGTTAGGGCTAGAGTAGGGTTAGGGTTGTATTATTGCAGGGCAGGGTTGGGCCAGGGTAGGGCCAGGGTAGGGGGCAGGTGGCAGGGTGGAGTAAGGGTTGGGTTATGGAAGGGCCGAGATCATGTCACCATCAGGGCTATGGCGACTATGGTCCAACTTGCAGAGAGTCCAACGCCACACCTGGCACCGCTGCCACTCACCCTTCCCGTCTGCGCCGTCTCCGTCTGAATGATTTTCTCCCCGGGTAGTGCCGCCACCGTGCCGTCCGCTTTCCTCTTCCTCAGCTCCGTCTCGGCGCTGCCCGCCGGCCTGCTCGCACCGGCACCAGGATTTACCAAACTGCCGGAACGTGACGACGAATATCCCCGATTATCAGTTTCCCATAATGCCCCTGTGCGTTTATGTGATTAGGTGCGAGCCAATCAAGCTACACACGACTCTGGTAAAAGAAGACAAGTTTGGCTATCCATTCACGCGCAACAGGGGTCGCGATTGATCGGCACCGATGAGCGTCGTTTGAGTTCAAGGCCGTGTGCGTTGGGCGAGCGAGCGAGCGCGAGGCGAGGCGAGCGTGTGGACGCTTGGGCGAACCCTCACCTCGTCAAGTCGCCCTTAGCTCCTCCAGACACGGGTGACTCGGGCTCCGCTGCTGGGAAGCACAGACGGTCGGTGGACGTTACCCACGCGCATACATCACAAGCATATGTCACACGCATCTCGCGCACGCACACACACACGCGCGTGCATGGAGAGCCCACTGCTAAAAAACCAAAAAGAAACCAGCAGCATGCGCAAAAATATTCTCCAAAAGGCAATGCCAGCAAAGCATGCGGCATGGTAATTGATAAACGAGCTGTATCGTTTTAATGAAAGTCAAAGTGCTTTTGTCTGCTCGTGCAAGCTTAGGGTTTTTATCTCCTGTTTACGGTGCTGAACCAGCGGTGGGAATTCCACATTATAATGGCAGGGATGCGTCCATCCAGTACACAACCACTACCGACTTCCATTTCTATAGACCACGCAAGGTCAAAGGTGCCGAGTCAACCCACGACTGGCATATAAACTTTCGATTGCTGTACCACCTGTCCATTGAGTTCAGTTATCCTCATAGTAATTTAAATATTTACATTCGGAGCCTTTGTTATGAATCCACTGATGGATGATGAGCTCCCCAAACCATGACCATACTTCACAGACTTGATCACTGCAGGAAGGATCTGGCTGTGACGGTCTCACCTGATGACGGAGACTTGTGTTGCCTCCGAAACGTCGTGATTTTTATTATTTTATTTTTTATTAATTTTAATTACATTTTTTTACCTACATGACTTTACCGAAAAAAGTATGAATCCTTGCAGTCACGAAAGCTTCAAATCTAGAAATAATAATGTCCGTAGAGTTTGCACCGCTATCACGCGATGAGCCAGAGCCGCTCATCCTTGCAAAATTATTCTTTGGGTCTTTCGGTAATGCCACGTAGATAGAAAATTTATAAAAAAAAAAAAATATCACGACGTTTCGATCGCAACACAAGCAATCGTCATCGAAATGTCGTGATTAAAAAAAAAATTCTATCTACGTGGCTTTACTGAAAGACCCAAAGAATATTAATTCCTGCACTCACGAAAGCTTTAAGTCTAGATTATTCTTATTGGTTCTCTCACAAACACACGGTTAAAATTAAATGCAAGTTTTAGAAGAACAAGGGGACCGCAAAACATCCAAACCTTAGCTTCACTTCCAAAGCCCTTAAAAAAGAAAAAAAGCCCTTCGCAAACCGGCGGTAAGCTGAGATAACCACGCAGGTTCCCGCGGTTGTGCCGCAATGGCTCTCCGACGTACCTCCGGGTCGTACCGCGTGCGCTTGTCCGGCAGCACGACGTCCGACGTTACGCGCTCGTGTCGTTACAGCGAGAATCTCCCGGCAGGACGCGGAGCGAACACGTCGGACGTCACTCGTTGGGACGGCGCAGCGGTACGGCGCAGCAGTACGGCGCAGCGGCACAACGCAGCAGTACGGCCCAGCGGTACGACCCAGCGGTACGACCCGAAACCGCTCTCGGACAAAGAGCGAGGGAGCCGGCGCGACGCTTTTAAGCGGGCAGCACCCGGCACAGCATTCCGAGTCGCCAAAAGCAAGAGCAATGGATTCTCAGGACTCTGTGGCACTCCGCCAGTGTGAGAGCAAAGAGCAGCGGCTCACAGCTGGGTTTTTTTTGGTGGCCATGGAGTTTTTGTTCGAGACCACGTGGGAATGTCGCATTTTTTTCGCTTTTAGCGATCATGCCCTCCATGGGGAGGGGTCCTGAGAAGCCACTCCTGCTCGATGATTTCGGCGCCCGTGCAGAAACGAACCTGGTACCGCTTCCTCTCTGTCCTCGATAGATTCCAGGGAAATGGAGCCTTACCATCCACCCCCCCACCCCATGGAAGGAGGAGGAGGCGACGGACGACGACGGTGGGGAAAATGACAAAAAACACAAAATAAACACAGAACACGGTAACAAAAAGAAGAGAAGAAGACTTAAGGACACGGGGATAGAAGTCACAAACATTGCGGGCTTGAGAGTAGGAAGGATATGACCACAGGAGGGAGGCGGAGGACTGCAGAGGCAGTGAATAAGAAACAAATAGACCACAGGGAGTAGGCGGGAGGGCTTTCGGAACATTTCACTTCGACCAACGAGTGCTTGCCCTGTGTCATCCTGTTCCGTCTCATTTGCGTAGTTCGTCCCGTACATTCCTGACCGATTGGGCTCGGTTTCATTCGTCCCGTTAGGCGAGCAGTGGCAACCTGCGCACACTTTGCACGAGCACGGGAAAGTGCTGGAGGGTATGCGGGAGGAAGAGAGAGAGGAAGAGAGACGGGGAGCCCCGAATAGGACTGGTGAGAGAGAGAGTGCTGGAGAGCATGCGAGAGGGAGAGAGAGGGGAGAGTGCGTGTGTGTGTGTGTGTGTGTGCGCGTCGTGGTGACGTCACCGCCACTTAGTGGCGAATGGCGGTTGTTGTTGTTGTTGTTGTGCGTGTAAGAGAGGAGGAGGCTCTCACGGGTGTCGTCGCGCCCAGGACCCTCCTCCGCCTGTGCGTAGCTGCGCAGGAACTCGGCGAAGGCTCCGTTGCGCTGCTGCAGCTGCTGGTAGGAGCCCCGCTCCGACACGCTGCCGCCCACCAGCACCACGATGTCGTTCACCTGCGGCAGGAAGCTCAGGCCGTGCGTCACCAGCACGCGCGTCTAACGGGAAGGGTGGTGGGGGCCGGAGTGGGGGGTGGGGTGCGGTGTGGCGGAGGGGGAATTGGAGAGGAGAGGGCAATAGGGTTGGGGGTTAGTGGGGCGGGGAATGTGCACATAGCCACGATACTTGTGCCAGCAGGCTGCGTGCACTTTAGGACCACGTGAGGTGTCTGTCGAACTCTCGCTGGCAGGAAGTCACGGAACAGATCCCGTGTCGACCGAGACGCCAACACAAAGACACAAATACACACGCAGAGACGCACGGACACACCTGCCCCTTGAGGATGCCGCTGGGCCCGATGACCTTGTCGAAGATGTGGCGGCCGACGTGCGCGTCCACGGCGGAGAGCGGGTCGTCGAGCAGGTAGACGGACACCTTGCTGTAGACGGCGCGCGCCAGCGACACGCGCTGCTTCTGCCCGCCCGAAAGGTTGATACCCTGGGGAGGGGACGACACGCAGCGCACCGCAGCACGCGATGAGTCACGCTACAGCACGCACATGGCATCACGCATCACGCGCTGCCACGTCAAGACGCGAAGCCAGATGTCGCGCTATTAGACGGCACGGCAACACGCCATACAGCACACTGCACCATGTCACACAGCACCACAACCACGCCAAAATTGCATTTCTTCACCTCATTACGACAACACCGATAGCACATTTAATTGTAGAAAATAGAGCGCGCACTCACACATTTACAAAAAAAATTAGGCCCGGTCAGAGGCCTAGGATCTCGCCTAACCTTCTCCCCTATCTCAGTCTGGTCGCCGGCAGGCAGGATGCCCAGGTCGGGCCCCAGAGCGCAGGCGTCCAGCACCTCCTGGTACCAGGCCTCCTCGAAGGGCTGCCCGAAGATGATGTTGTCCCGGAGCGTGGCGTTCTGTATCCACGCCTGCTGTGACACCAGCGCCACGGAGCCCTGCACACGGTCCACGGGACCCAACGTCGCCACCGTTAACTCAGCACGCCACGTCGTGCATCCGACTCGCTGGCGACGGAGCTGCAGTACAATTTTTTCAAATATATATTAGTTACACCCGGGAAAACGCGGGCGAGTGCATCGCCGAGTTTCAAGTTGAATGCGGTGGCGAGTCTGCTGCAGGTGAGTGTGTAGCCTGCACCTTGACAGCCACCATCCCCTGGATCTTCTCCAGCTCTCCGAGCAGGGCTGACACGAGCGACGATTTCCCACAGCCGACGTGGCCCACAATGGCCACCAGGGAGCCCGTGGGCACCGACAGCGACACGCTGCACGTACACAAAGATACACAAAGATACACAAAGATCCCCCGTATAGCCTCAACAGACTCTTGGGGCAAGTGCTGTTAGCGAGCACCTATGAGAAGGCCAACACGGCACACGAGGGGGTGGGTGGCCAGCACCACGCCCGGCCGCTTTTGTTTCCCTTGTGGCGATGTTTACACACCACACCGGGTACTCGTTTGAGGCCGAGTCGACCTAGGGTTGGCCCAGGACCGGTACAGATAATGATCGGGTTGCTGGGTTTGTAGTGCAGCGCACTAGCCGCTACACTTCAGCTCCCCATACGCTGCAAAGAGACAAAGATCCCCCGTATAGCCTTAACAGACTGTAGGAACAAATCCTGTTCGCGAGTACCTAATGAAGGCGGGCACCGCGCACGTGGGGGTGGCGTGGCTGGCGTCTCCCCACTACTGATCATCGCGCAGGGTACTCGCGCATTCAAGGCTGAGTCGACCTATGTGAGGTGCAGGCCCGATTCATATATTCGCCACCGACTATAGCCGTGTCTAGCAAATCTGCCAACCACCGTGTTAAACGTCTACAGAATATGAAAATAAAAATGCAGAGTATGTATAAAACAGACACGCACGCGCGAGCGTACACACACATGCACGCGCGTACACACGCCGCTCAAAAGGTGCCGTGAGCCACTCTCGAGCACGCGTCATCTGCGAGGAGTAAACCACCCCCCCCCCGACGGGGCCGGGCGTGTGAACCTTACTTCTGCAGGACGGGCGGCTCCTCCTTGGCCCAGGCAAACGTCCCATCCGTCACGACGATGCTGTTTCCTGCGCGGCGAGAGAGAACAACCGCGGTGATCGCTTATCACGGCGTCGTCCGGCAACCGCCGCGTGGGCTCATTCACCGCCCTGGTGAAACACCGTGTGTGTGTGTGTGCGTGAGTGAGTGCGTGAGTGCGTCAAGGTACGTGATTGAGTGTGTGTCTGTGCGCGCCGTGCCGGCCTTCATTCCATGTTCGCTAACAGACTCAGAGCACTTGCCCTCAGTTTGTTGAAGGCTATATGGGGGATCTTTGTCTTTGTACGTGCTCATAAGGTAGTGTAGCGGTTAGGGCGCTGTGCTACGAACCCACGACCAGAGTTCGATTCCCACTCACGGTTCTGGGACTCCCCTTGGCCGACTCAGCCTCAAATGAGCACCTGGTGCGGTGTGTAAACTTCGCCACTCGGGAGACAAAGGCAGCCGGGCGTGGCGTTGGCCACCCACATCCTCGTGTGCCGTGCCAGCATTCATGGGGTGCTCGCCAACAGCACTTGCCCCAACAGTCTGTTAAAGGCTATATGGGGACACCTTCGTCCGTGTCTTGTGTGCGTGTGTGCATGCAGCGACGAGGTGAGGGGGGGGGGCGTCCTCACCGTCGGACATGCGGTCGCGGATGACGTTGTGAGGGTCCAGCTCCTCGTTCGCCAGGAAACTCTGCAACCTGTTGAGCGACACGGACGCCTGCGCGCGCGGGCACGCACCTCGTCACCGTTAGCCCATCATCTTCATCGCCACGTTCATCGATTCAACACCAAGACGTCACCAACGCACAATCCGTTCGTGCCACCGCACCTTGCGCCAATTATTTATTTACAACCTCCGCCAGATCTTTAAATTGCTGCACAGTCGACAAGCGACTGAAAAGATCCGCTCTAACAGTATCTCCCACTCTATGGACTCCGAGACCTACAGACATATATAAAGTAATATATATTTTCTATTTTAGCAGGTAAGGCCCACGGAGCTAAACAGCTCTTTTTTAGAAGCGACCGGGCCACAAATGATAGCTCAACGAAGTGGCTTATCACGCGTAAATTCTCGCGACTACAGGGAGAACATACAAGCTCCAAAAATACAGGGGTCGGAATCGAACCCACGATCTCCTGCATACCAGGTGACGAAGTTAACATCTCGCCACTGTGGCACCCCCATATATATGGGTCTCTATACGAGTCCATGGATCTCTCCGTACGAGACCGAAGCTCAATATGAGACCCATAGAGCTCCACAGACTCACAGATACCCATAGAGCTGCTCTAACAGCATCTCTGACCGTCTGCTTCAAAGGTCTTCCCCCCTTGGGGCACCAGACTCGAGGAGACCGGCTCCGAAGCCGCTCTCAGCGACCGGCCATCCTCGTCGCATACACCATCGTCGCCCTCCCGTCATCAAAATCATCTCAATACCGCCGGCTCGGTACTCGGGCAGCCCGGGCTGCCCTTCGGTTGAAGCCCCGGCCCTGACCAGAGCCCTCCGACCCACCTGCACCATGCTGCTGATGACCTGCGGCAGCATGTTGAGAGGGAAGCGCAGGATGTTGAAGAGCGTGAGCGACACGAACGCCTTCTTGGCGTCCAGCACGTTGTTCTCGTCCACCATGACGTAGACGCCAAACGTGGTCAGCGCCACCTGCCAGCGGCAACGGGGAGTAGGGGGGGGAGGGCGTCACCAACGTCAAAGGAGCACCACCGTAACCCACCTCCCCTCCCTCTGTGATCCAACCCCTTGGTGTTGCGGCTGCGGTGTTCGCAGCGGTGCACAAACACAATTATCAACAACAAAGACAAACATAAATCGTCACTAAATTTCGATTTAAAGCTTTCGTGACTGCAGGGATTCCTCTTCTTGGTTGAATTTTATAATGTTTTACTTTCATTATTTTATTATTTCCCTTCTACGTGACTTTACTGAAAGAACCAAAAAGATAAATCGTCACGTTTTGCTTCTTGTGTCCGGTTTGTCGTCCTTCCCCTGCACCTCCGATCGGCACGGTTGGCAACGTGCGGTGCGAAAGAAGCTCAATGGACATACGCAAGTCAAAAGTCCACTATGGCTATGGGGGGGGGGGGGGGGGGGGGGAGGATCTTTGTCCTTAATCTTTGTGTGCGTACGCACCAGGAAGGGTGCGCAGACCCAGGTGAAGGAGGACACGGCGTTCAGGTACGCCGCCTTCTTCAGCACCTGGAGCTCCTTGTTCCTGATCTCCAGTACCATGTCCTGGAAGGACGGCTCCCAGGCATACAGCTTCAGCACTGGGAAAACAAAGGCAAAGAGACTTCGTGTAGCCTACACAAACTGTTGGGGCAAGTGCTGTTAACGAACACGAGGGCGAATGCTGGGATGGCGCAACACAAAGGGGTGGTGTGGCCGGCACCACACCTGGCCGCATTTGTCTCCGAGTGACACATCGCACCAGGGACTCATTTGAGGCCGAGTCGACCTCGGGGAGGCCCAGGACCAGTTTAGATAATCATAACTGGTGTTAGCCTTGAGGGAATCGAAACTCGGATCGAGTTTCGTAGCGCAGCGTGCCAACCACTATACTACCAATCCCCACAGATGCATATACACACTCGCATTCACACACAGCGACAGCCTTGTTACAGCATGGGCAGAATGCTGGCTCCAAGTGCTGTTAGCGAGTGGTGGTGGGGCCTAAAAATTGGGACCGATGAACCACTCATGATTTTTGTTAACATGCGTTTACTAACTGCAAGGGGTGGGTAAAGCTAGTGGCGCTGTGGATGTGAGAGGGAGAGGAAGCTGCGTTAAGCGGGGACGCGTGTGCACCGTGAGGTCGGCGACCAAAGGGTAGAAGAGGAGACCTGTAGCCAGACGGTAACGACGTAGACAATGAGATTGTGAGAGTGGGCCTCGACGGACAGCGTCAAACTGAGTAACAACGGGAAGACCTGCGGGCTCGATGGCGGTGGTTTGCGATGAGCCTGTGAGAGCGGTCCCTGGAGGTCGGGTGTCGAATTTGCAACGACTACAGGAAGGCAGGCAAGGGAGCGACAGACTGGTGCCGAGACCTCGGACTCACCCTTGATGCCATTGAGGATCTCGTTCATGAGTTTGATGCGCGCGTCCTTGTACTTCATCTGCTCCACCTGTGGGCACCAATGACGCGGTGGTGACCACGGCGCACACAGCGCGCGCGCGCGCGACACGATGAACCCGCAACGATTCGAGCGAAGAGTTCAATCGGATATAAACGTTCGTACCTTCACTCCCGCACATGTGATTTAGCACGGTTGGCTACGTACGGTGCGAAAGAAGTTCAACGTACGTGCGCACTTCGATGTCCAGCGCCCAATCCCCTAGCTCAAGGCTATGACGAAGACTCTACGTTTCACAGATATTAGGCAGTAGCTTCACATTCAGGAGGCGACGTTGCTTTGCGTTTTCCCCAATTGAGAAACATGCGGACAGCAATTGTACTAAAATTTGTAAACGTTTGGACCGTGACGCCGGCACAAACATCACGGGACCCTTTTAATGTTCGCTGCAACGCAGACGGCGCGTATTTATCGTCGATACCACCACCCACCGCCCCCCCTCCCACCCCCCGCGGTATTAACCAGGGTGGCCACGGGGCTCCTCGAACCGCGAACCACTGCTGCAGAGCGCCAAACGCTCGTTGCAGCTCAGCCACGTCACCACCCAGTTTATTTATTTGTTATATCCGATTCCTTGTTTGTCCCGCCTGGACGGCATCGTGTGGACGGCCCCGTACTGACGGCCCTGTCTCGTTTGCTCCATTAGTTCAGAAGTCAGTTTAACACGTAGTAGGCTTTCGCAACCAATATGATTCACAATAAAGGTTTTTGGGTTAGATCACTTAAGTATAAATGTGTCGTAACCCTCCACCCCCCGACACGGCCAATTAGTTACTACCTCAGCCCACCGGTGTGTTGGAGAGTAAATCCACAACATTTACAATTCAAAAGTATCGACTGCAAATGATAATCATCAATATCCTTCAGGCACTCGGTTAGACCCTTATTTCGCAGGCGTCACGGTCAGCTTTCATCCACGTATCGACAAACGATCACACAGTGCAGCGCGCGAACCAGCCGCTCCGCCGCCTCCCCCCTGAACGTACAACTCAACGTCTCTGCCCTCGCGGCGACGACAACCTACGGGGAAATTCCACTTCGAAGACGCAACGCAGACACAAAACAGACGGCGACAGCTCTTCTCCTCGCATGCTGCACGGCCGTGCTGTGCGTTCACGCGCCGTGTGCCCACACCTGCAGACTCCTGGTCTTGACGGCGATGAACGCGTTCACGGGGATGAGCAGCACCATCACGAGCACGCCGGCCAGCACAGACGCGCCCAGGTTCTACAAAAAGACAAAGATCCCGTCGCCCCACCGTATTAGCGAGTCACGGGCCGTCGGGGCAAGTGCTGTTAGTGAGCACCTATGAAGGCCGGAACGGTACACGACGGTGTAGGGTGGCCAACATCATGCCCCGGCCGCCTTTGTCTCCCTCAGTGCTGATGTTTACACACTGCACAAGGTACCCATTTGAGACCGAGTCGGGCTAGCGGTTGAAACAATTATTGGTCGTGAGCACGAATTGAACTCGGGCACAGCTGCATTCGTAGCGCAAGTGCGCTAACCAATACATGAACACTCCCCGGATCGACACGTGTGCACGCACGCACGCACACACAAAGACGACGAAAATAATAATCATCATATAATACATGCATTATGTAGTTACCGAGTACAAGGCCAAATGCTCCAAGCAGCCAGCAACAATCAAGCAAGATCAAAGTTGTACTGGATAAAAGTTGACAAGTTTCTTGAATTGCGCGAGGTCATTATTTCCAGAAATGATGGGGGGGGGAGGGGGGCGGAGAGAATTCCAAAGAGGAGCGGTGCGAGCAGGAAGATAAATGTTGCGACCTGCAGTGTTGTGAGTGGGTGAGTGGTGTTTTGACCTGCAGAGTGAGTGGAGTGGGCGAGTGCGTGTTGTGACCTGCAGTGTTGTGGGTGGGTGAGTGTGTGTTGGGACCTGCAGTGTTGTGGGTGGGTGGAGTGAGTGTTGGAACCTGCAGTGGAGTGAGTGAGTGGGTCAGTGTTGTTGCAATCTGCAGTATGGTGAGTGGGTGGGCAAGGGAGTTGCTGCGACCTGCCGTGTGGTGGTTGACCGCAGTGTGGATGAGACAATAGGGTCAGTTCTGGTTGACAACAGTCCGCAACACGGCACCCGCAAGGTAACGGAACATCTCAGAGGGCAACATGTTTAGCCTCAGGGACCCCCTAATGACGACACAAGATGATTGGAGCACCAGTCTCCACGTGGGCCTCAGTCTACCAATTAGGGGCGATGCTGCTATTGCTTAATCCACTTTAATAGAGTATTTTACATTTGTCAAATTTAGACCATGACGCCAGCACACTGAAATAGGGAGTCCGTACAGCTGGAAGCGACATATAATTTTTTTCTTTTTGTGCGGTCGTTAGTGACAGTCAACTCGCTCCGCCTGAGAACTGGGTTCAATCATGGGTCACGGCCAAAACCCAGAATCTAACCCAGGATCTCAGCGATGTGTGGGCTCAGCGTCTCTGACCTGACCACGATGTTCAACTACCTTGAACTACCTTCGACTACCTCCACCCCCCGACCAACTCCACCTTTCCCACCTGACACCCCAAATATTGCCAATTGGGAGACTTGAAATCTACTCGGAGAAGGGTCCAAGGCTGAACGGAGTTCAGGAGGGACTTGGGAGGAGTTTGGCGTGTGGGTGGGGGGGGGGCAACATGGCTTGAAGTGCATCACTGAGGGTGGGGTCAAAGGTCACACCTGCCACAGGAAGTACATGGCGAGGATGATCTGCAGGGGCGCCGACCACATCATGTTGAGGTAGGTGGTGAGATCCATGAAGCGCTGGGCGTCCACGGACATGAGGTTCACGATCTCGCCCACGGTCGAACTCTTCTTGGCCGCGGTGGTGATCACGAGCGCCTGCCAGGGAACAGATAACGCGGCGATGCAAGGGAGGTTTAATTTCGCTTGCGGACAAACACGCCCCGCCACCACCCCGCGGGGCATGGCGGTCACAGAGACGGTGAGTGGTGGCAGTGCGGTCGGCTCACCTTGCGGTAGACGGCGCCCGTGATGGCGGTGCGCAGGTGCATGCCAGTGAGGAAGCAGATGTGGAAATACTGGTGCAGGATGAGCATCTGCAGGATGGCGCAGGCGAAGAGCAGCAGCGACAGGAAGTAGCCCTGCCAAATGGGCGCCTCGCGGTGCTGAACGAACCCAATGAGCAGGCTGCCGTCAGGAGTGGGGGGGGTGCATAAGAGGGATAGACAATCACGAACACACACGAACAGACACACATGCACAGCCAGACATTCACGCACAGCGAGACACGGACACTCAGACACATTCAGGCAGCCAGACACGCATGCACAGACAGACATGAACGCGCGGGGTTAGCAAACATGCGCGCGCAAAAACAAAGGTCACCCATATGGCCTATGTAGACTATTGGGGGTGGTGTGGCGAGCACCACGTCGGGCCAACTTCGTCTCCCCGGTCCTGATCTTTTCACACGTCATCAGGTACAAGGCATATCCAGGACGCGCACCGATTACAAAAAGATCCCCCCCCCTCCGTATTGCCTTAACAGACTGTAGGGGAAAGTGCTGTTAGTGAGCACCTATGAAGGCCAGAACGGTACACGAGGGGGTGGGTGGCCAGCACCACGCCCGACCGCCTTTGTTTCCCAATTGGCAATGTTTACACACCGCGCCAGGTACGCATTTGAGGCCGAGTCGACCTAGGAGAGGCCCAGGACCGGTTCAAATAGTCGTCACCGGTAGCGCAGCGTAGCGCTGACCGCTACACTATCTCTCCCCAAGACCCATTGGCACAGTCACGGCCCCCACCGTTCTGCCGCCGCCGCCGCCGCGGCTCACCTGAGGATCTGCGGCGACACGAAGGTGAGCATGTCCTGTGCCAGCTTGTACACGGAGCCCAGGAGGAACGCGGGCCCGAAGGCACGGCACAGGGCCCGCAGCAGGGACGGCCGGCGCCCGTCCTTGGCGGCGCCGAGACCCATCAGCGTCTCGGTCTCCTCCGCCTCCTTGGCGGCGGCAGCGGCAGCGCCAGAGGCCGGCACGTGGTTCGAGGTCTCCGGCGGAGGTTTGCCGGACGAGGCGGGCGTCCCGTTGGCGGCGCTGATCGCAGCAGCAACGACAACAGACCGGAGGGAGCACGTGGTCACCGACGTGTCTCGGGGCGGGGGGGGGGGGTTGGGGGAGGGCTTATTGACATTGACCAAGAGACCCTGAATTCGGATCTCAGTGTCGGTTACGGTTGCCACCTGTCCGGGGTTTGTATCTGGGCAGTGGGGACTTGGCACTCACGTTCGGCTGGAATGAACTCATCCTTTGTACCGAGATCTGGTAGTGTTGTGTTGAACACTATTAGGTTATACGATGGGAACAGTTTTGATAGAGGGGTGGGGGGGGGGGGGGGGTGGTTGGGGGTGGGGGGAGTTGACACATCCAAACATTCCTCCTCCGTGGGAAAAAAAAAACACGTGTAGCACTTTGTGGGGTAGGTCAACAACAACCACAACAGTGGTCGTCCTACGGATACCCGGCCCCCTACACAATAACGTGGAATTTCCACCACTTGTGGCCGAGCGCCGTGAACGGCGGGGGAGGAGCACCTGGGCGGCCGCGAGTGCTGGCGGCACTCCCGCTCCCACTCGCGCACGAGCCGCGGGACCATCACGGCCGACCTGTCCTCGGGGTTCAGCGACCACAGGTCCTTCGACTCGAGCGGCCTCTGGTAACCGAGGATGGCCAAGCTGCACGAAGCCACAGGGGGAAGGGGGGGGGTTAGGGATGGGGGCGGGCGGTTAAATGGGAAGAAGAAGAAGGTCAGAGGTGAGCGAGGGACAGTTGGAGGTCAGAGGTCACGGTCAGAGGCGAGATGTGTCCAGGCAAAGTGAATCAACACCGAGCTGCGCCTGCAGCGCAATAGGCTCATAATGGCCATGTCAAGAGGGCCGAGTTGGCACTGATGAGATCCGGTGTTGGTATCCGGGTTTTGGCCACCGGAGTTTCTCAGGACTGGCGATTCATGGTCTCAAACCGGTCAACAATGAGTTTTTATAAACGTCATTCCATATAAACGTCATTCGTAACTTCATTTTGCATGCAATAAACACGGCTCTTTGAAGGGCGTGAAAGAGGTGCGCCCATAGCGTGGATAAGAAATAGCTCTGTGGGGTCATCTTCCAAACCCCACGTATAAAAATGAACAACACGGCAGGGAGAAATAAATATTGTAACTTAAAAAAAACTGAAAAATTGACAGTGGGCTGCGAGGTGAGCTTACAAATCGACCTCACCTGGTGAACCACCAGAAGGTGAGGCGAGAGAGGAAGGAGGCACTGATCTCCGGACACGGATTCTGCAATAAAAAAAAACATTCACTTCAGCGTAATTTATTTAAGCACGAGACCGTGCCTGTGTTATAGTCTACGGGTCCTGTCTAAGTCCATGGGTCCTGTCTAAGTCTACGGGTCCCGTGTTGGTCTATTGGTCCCGTGGTACGTCTATGGGTTACGTGTTATTCTGTGGATCCAATGTTGGTCTATCAGGACACCATGGGGCCTTGTCAATAAGCAACCATGACAGGACCACAGTCAAGCACAGAAGCGACAACTACTGCAGCATCCTCTATTGTCCTTCCCTCGCACCTCCGATTAGCACAGTTGGCTACGTTTGGTTGCGAAAGAAGTCCAGCATACAGTAAAACCTTGGATTGCGAGTAACTTGGTCTGCGAGTGTTTTGCAAGACAAGCAAATTTTTTAAGTAAATATTAATTTGATAAACGAGCGAGGTCTTGCAATACGAGTAGTACGTGTATACGCTTTGTCTGCCGAGCGTCACGTAATCACAACTGATACACGAGTGCTTTGGATTACAAACACGTTTCCGGAACGAATTATGCTCGCAATCCAAGGTTTTACTGTACATACATACGTTCCAGGCTCGACCTTTTCAGTCATCGCAGGAAACGTTCAAATAATAGACATCCTCTCAAAGACAAGTAAAAGCTGGAAACCCCATTGCCTTCCCGCTGACGAAAGGATCCCGTGGAAAATAAATCAGACAGCCCAGCGCTAAACAACCATAAAGCACACACACACACACCGTATACTTCACAGTCGATGCCAAGTAGTCCCCGTCATGGTGCAGGTATTTCGAATGTGAAAAAAAAATGCAAATTACTTAATTACGAATAACACAGCTAGTGAGTCTCGGCCTCCCCCCGCCCCTCCCCTCCCCCCACCACTGTGAAAGCTTAGCATGACCCTCGTGACAGAAACCACGCCGGAGGCCCGGTGAGGCCTTTGTGTGTTAACTGGAGCGACAACAATAGCAGCGACAACAATAGCAGCGACAAGAAGAATGACAATAACACTGGTCACACACTTTTTCTGGCATAAGGTATTCCAACGGTTTTAATGTAATTTTGGGGTGCCGATTCCAAATCTGGCATCATTTTTTGTCTATCACATCAGGTTTTTGAGATATCAAATATTGCATTTTCAATAAAAACTGCAAAAGAAAAATATTAAATAAATGTGGATATCTCCATAAAATTATATTATAAATACACTATCCTAAAAATACAGCACCATATTTTAACACTAAAGCAGTCACCGACTCGCAACAACTTGCAATCATAAGTGACAGAGTTGATTTCGGGTAAAATCAATGAAAATGGGGTATGCCGATAGCATAAAAATTAAATGTGATAGAGCATAATCTGAGATCAGAGTTGGAATCAGCACCCTGAATTTAGTCTAAAACAGCTGCAAAAGTCCAGGCCAGAAAAAAATGCTTTTTTTTTTGACCAGTGTATATAAATTTCGATTTAAAGCTTTCGTGACTGCAGGGATTCATCTTCTTGGTTCTTTAGGTAAAGTCACATAGAAAAAAAAACAATAAAATAATTCTCACGACAGTGTGTATAATCGAAGCAGCCCTTACGGGGTCCTTGATGACGCGCGAGAAGAGGGGCGGTCGATCCGAAAACCAGGACAGCACGAACTGCACGCACACCAGCGCGAAGTAGACGTAGAACGTGGCGTATCGGAACCGGTCCACGTCCGGATCCTGCAGGGCGGACATCATCGTCATCGTCAATATCGGAATGAGACCGTGATGGTGATGTGGGTGGGTCAGCTGGTGATATACCCCGCATTGGCGAGATGTTAATTACCCCGCCTGGTTTACACGAGGTGGTGGGTTCGAAACACGACCCTGACCGCCTGTTGTAGATTCGGAGTTTGCGTGTCGCTCTCCTTGTGGTCGCAGGGATTTTTCTCCGGGCCCTCCAGTTTTTCCCTCCGCATTTAGAATTAACAGACGTTTAGAGTATTTAGCTGCTATAAATGTCAATATTTTTTTGTTGTTTATACGAGTCTGTGGGTCTCCGAGTGCAAGACCAGACGGTCAGAGATGCTGTTAGAGCAGATCTATGGGTGCGAGTCAATGAGTCTCCGAGCATAAGGGTCTCCCCATATGTAGTTCGTTAGTTACGATTATAATACAAACAACGACGTAGAAGGGGGAGTAGGAGGAGTAGGAACGGGGGGGGGGGGGGGGGTTGGAGGCCGTCTCACCTCACGTTCGGCAGCCATGATCTTGGAGCGGAAGGGCACGATACCGCACACGAGCGCCAGCAGCCAGAAGACGAGCAGCACCCCCGAGGACTGCACGCCGCGTAGCCGCTCACGCTGCACCAGCAGCGCCGCCAACAGCTGACCCGGGGCGGGACGGGGACAGCAGGGGCAAGGGCCAGGCCAGAGAAAAGGGTCAGAGGTCAAAGGTCAGAGGCTAAAGGTTGAGGTTACGGTTTGGGTCAGAGGTAATGGTCGGAGTTAGACATTGAGTGAGGGATAGATGTTAGGTTTGGGTAAAAGGTTCAGTTAGGGGCAGGGTAATGTCCATGCCAGGAGTAATGTTCGGGGGTTAAAGGGTGAGTTAGGGTTAAGGTTATAGTTAGGGGTAGCCGTTAAATCTAGGACCGGTGTTATGGTCGAGGTTTAGAGACAACACAAGTGCGAACGTGAGCGTTACATTAAGCGTCGGTGTTCCAATTTAACCAAGCACCGGGGTCGGCTTTTCGCCGTTTCGTTATAGCATCGACGGATACGCGAGCAAGAGTTGATTCATGGGTGAACGCCGAAGGTCCGCTGGCTCCCACGGAAACGCACCACGGTGGCGCCCATGACGAGCGGGCTCACGAGCAGCACGGGCGGCCGCCGCCGCCCCTGGTCGCGCTCCCACATGGTGTAGAAGAGCTCGGCCCAGCACACGAGCCACAGCACCGCCGCGATGACCTGCGTCGCACCGCGCCAAACAACCACGCGCGGCACCTCCCGTCGTCACGCGGAAAAACTCGCGAGCGCATCGTCACCGCGCGCGCGGTCGGCCCCGTTATCGTTATCGCGGTTGTCGTCGTCGTCGTCATCACCACCGTCCAAGCGTTGTCATCAAATAAACGTCCATCTCCGTGGTCGTCGTCATCGTAGCGGCGACGCGGCCCAGCGGTTGCGCGCGTTCGCCGTTCGTGTCCAACGGCCGCCCCCTATTATTACCGAGGTGGTGCGACAACCGTAAAGCTACTACGCGCCCATCTGCTTTGCAATGGACGTCAAAGATGCCAGGACGACATGAACAAGAGCGGACCACTGTGTGCCTAAACGGACTGTTGGAGCAAGTGTCGTTAGTGGGTAGCACTGATGAAGGCCAAAACGGCACACGCGGGGGTGGGTGGGTGGCCAGCACCACACCCAGCCGCCTGTCTCCCTGGTGGCGATGCCGACGCACCGCACCAGGTACTCCTTTAAGTCCGAATCGACTCAGGCAAGGCCCAGCAACGGTTCAAACAATCGTCAGTGTTGGAAGTGAGCGGGAATCGATCTCGGATCGCCAGGTTCGTAGCGGAGCGTGCCAACCGCTCAAACTACTGCTCCTCATACACAGACTGACAGCCACACACCTACACCGACTGCCAGCCGGAGCAGACAAGAAAGGAAGGGGGGGGGAGCGAGAAGTCGTACGGTCTTGGCGCGGTTGAGGTGCGTGCACTGGATGTATCCGCGGTTGTGTCGGCGCAGGTGCAGGTAGTAGAGGGGAGCGGCGGCCCAGAGGTAGGCGCAGGGGATCCACACGAGCACCGTGTTCTGGAAGCACGCCGTGAGGTCCGGGGTGTGCGTGTCCAGTGTGCGGTTCCGGTCCTGCGGAGCGTCGGGGTGGCATCGCAATCAGGAATGCGAATGAGCTATAAACTCCTTCTCACAGATGTCCAGTAGGGGGCAGGTCAGAACGTTACAACAAATCGTACAAAAATCACGATAGGAGCGCAAATTATAGGCAAGATAAGAAAATCACTTAAATTAAACAGTAAAACCTTGGATTGCGAGTAACTTGGTCTGCGAGTGTTTTGCAAGACGAGAAATACGAGTAGTACGTATACACTTTGTCTGCCGAGCGTCACGTGATCACAACTGATAAACGAGTGCTTTGGATTACAAACACGTTTCCTTAACGAATTATGCTCGCAATCCAAGGTTTTACTGTATATATATGTTACCAGGTAAGGGCCACCCAGCCATTTGCTTCCTTTCAGAAGCGACCTGGCCACAAACGATAGCTTCACAAAGTGACTTGTGTAGAAATGGACTGCAGCGAAATTAATCTCGATGCACGTTTCCGAATGTGGAGGGAAAAAAACTGAAAAAAAATCCACGCGAACCCCGGGGAGAACATGCAAACTCCAAATATCCAGGTGTCAGGGTCGCGGGGGGGGAGGTAGAGTGGTGACAGGAGATTCCGTCACACGGATGAAACGATACCGTGACGATACAACACATCACATCACCATCAATGTCGCCGTCAAGGTCATCGTCCTCAAAGTCATCATGCACACACGGAGACAGATGTCTCTGAATCATCGTCGTCACCATCATCATCCACCATCACCTAACTGTCTCTGCATCAATCTAGATCTGAAGTTTTTGTGACTGCAATGGTCCATACCTCTTTGGTTCTTTCGGTAAAGTCACGCAGGCATAAAATAAAATAAATAAAATCACGACGTTTCGGGCGCAACACAAGTGCCCGTCATCAGGTGGAAACAACCCCGGTAATAAACAAATTGCTGACATGGGCAAAAGAAGGCTGCTTGTGACAACGAGGCTCTATAAACGGTCTATAATATACTATCAGGAGAACTCGTCAAGATCACCATCAGGCAGTCTCCAGGTTTACACACTCAAGTGTTTTTTCGGTTGGGTCCATCAATGATCTTCTTTGTGTTTAGTAAACTTGACGAATGCAACCGTTTATTTTGCCCTTATTTATACTTTTCTGCACAAGCCGCGGTAATAGGGTACACACGCCAGCACCATCGCGGATAAGACGTTACACACACACCAGCACAATCGCGGATAATAGGGTACACACCAGCACTGTCGCGGATAAGAGGAATTCAACCGAACGCGCGATGGTCACCCAGAACAGACCACCATGGGACATCTAATGACTCAACGCCCGATCCACAAATACAAACTGAAAAACTATTTCAACTATTTTTTTACTATTTTTATTTTACCAGGCAAGGCCCACCGAGCGATATAGTTATTTTTCCAGAAGCGGCAACCTGGCCACAAATGATGGCTCCACAAAGTGGCTTATCATGTAGAAATGTATTGCAGCCAAATACTCTAAACTCGTGCCGATTCTAAATGTGGAGGGAAATACTGGAGGACCCGGTGAAAAATCCAGACGACAACAGGGAGAACACGCAAACTCCAAATATACAGCAGCAGGCGTTAGGGTCGGGATCAAACCCACGACCTCCTGTATACCAGGCGAGGTAGTTAACATCTTGCCAAAGCGGCAATGCACCACTACGCTACTCCGGACCGCAATCATCTGGCAAAACCACCTCAATGTCAAATTGCACTTAATTTTATTCAAACTTTCACGACCAATATTATAATTCATGATTTGTTTCTTTGGGTTTGGTGGCCGTGTAAACACACGTGTCGTAAACCTTTGCTCCGCACAACACGGCCAATTTATAAGTGTCACGCGAGATCCGAGCTTCCGGTTAACAATCTGACAATGGCTCGATGGAACCTCCAGCGAAACGTCGGTACCCATTTCAAAGTTGTCAGATTACTTTCCAACAACAACATCGACGACGACAACAACGACACCGGCGGTGGCGCTCCTCCGAAGCAGCAACAATGTTTGCACGTTTGTTTCACGCGACACTTTTATCAATTGGCTGTGTTGGGCGGGGGAAGATGTACAACACACAAATAATTTTTTTTTTAAACACGACGACCTAACCCAAGGAGAAACCGATTACAAATTAAAATGAACGTCAACGCCAGCCATATACACGAAGGAAGAAAAATTATACCGCACGACTTACCCCCCCCCCCCCCCCGGAGATGTTTAATTTTTATAAATCGGGAGGGATAGCATCTCCGTCAGCGTGAACCGCTAAACAATTACCAATGCATGAAATAATTGCGACGTGAACTAAATGCGCCCACGCACCGCCGTGGCGAGGTGTGTCACACGCCGTTCGTTACCCCGGCCCGGCCGTTCGACCGGGGTACCGGACGCCGTGTGACACACCTGTATGAGGGATGTGATGTCGATGTAACAAGCCCACTGCACCACGGTACAAGCCACCTGGGGTCCCGTTCCCTGGCCGTACAAAGCAGTGGAAAGCGATGGCGAAAGGTCCGATTCATGTGCTGGCATCCATTAAAAAAAGAAGCTACTTGTGACATGAGTTTGATTCCCGGCCACAAATAATATTCGTGGAAAGTTTTGTCCGAACCAACTCTGGCCACCACCCCGTGCCCCTCAAAGACAAAGATCCCCCCCCCCCGTATAGCCTTAACAGACTGTTGGGGCAAGTTCTGTTAGCGAGCACCTACGAAGGCTGGCAATAGACGCACGAGGGGGTGGTGTGGACAACACCACCCCCTCGTGTGCCGGGGTAGCAGACGCCGTGTGACACACCTGTCTACAACAGGTGCGTCTTATCTTTATGGCCCTGACGTCTTATCAACGAAGGGGCACGGCTGCCGCTTTACAGACACCAATGACGTGTTTTTTTTCGCTTCCCTCCACGGCAGCGTGTGCGTGTGGAGCGGAAATTTAAGTCAGCGATGCCCTGCGCTGCTAACCCGGTGACCCGAGTACAATTCAACTCACGGCCAACACCGATGACGATTATGTGAACGGATCCTGGGCCTCCCCTAGGTCGACCAGGCCTCACATGAGTGCAAATATCGGCACTGGGCACCCACCCCCGTGTACCGTGTCAGCCGTCATAGGTGCTCACCAACAGCACCTGCTCCAACAGTCTGTTAAAAGGCTATACGGGGGATTTTTGGAGCGGAAGTATAGTAGTTCACGCCCTGCGCGACAAACCCATGACATGAGTTTGATCTCCCGGGCTACGGCAAACATCAGTGGTGAAAATATTAACCGGTCTTGGTTTGACTCAGCCCAAAATTAATACCCGTTGGAGTGTGCGAACATCGGCACTGCCAGGCATGGTGCTGGCCACTAAACTCATTCAGCGCTGTAGTAGCTGCTCACGAACAGCGCTTACCCGGGTGATCTTGTCACACGTTGGGGATGGGATGTCGATGTGGCTAGCCCACTGCACCACGGTACAAGCCACCTGGTGTTCGATCCCTGGCCGTACTAAGCAGTGGAAAGTGATGGCGAAAGGTCCGATTGATGTGCTGGCATCCATGAGTGAAGAAGCTACTTGTGACATGCGTTTGATTCCCGGCCACAAATAATATTCGTGGAAAGTGTTGTCCGAACCGACCCTGGCCACCACTCCGTGCTGCCCAAAGACAAAGATCCCCCCCGTATAGCCTTAACAGACTGTTGGGGCAAGTTCTGTTAGCGAGCACCTACGAAGGCTAGCGAAAGGCACACGAGGGGGTGGTTTGGACAACACCACGCTCTAGCACCTTCGTCTCCCCAGCGGCGATGTTTACACACCACACCAGGTACCAACCCATGCTGACCATCGTGATGAAATATCGTCAAACGACCCTCGTGATCAACACGGTGGGCATCGGTGGAGGTGTTCATTCAGAATTGTGTGCACAAAGGCCTTTCTATTATTACGTCAATAATTCTCTCCCTCGCTCTTTTTTTTAAACAAGATTCACAAAAGAAAAAGTGAAGGACGGAGCACGGGACGGGGGTCCGAGGGGCTTAAACATCTCAGCTGCACGTGATTAAACGATCGCTGCACCCCGTTCAAACAAAACACCCGTGTGTCATACACACACACACAGCGCGCTCACCACCACCACCACCTTCTGTTGACCAGCTCTCTCCGCTGCCCAGCGGCCGTTCCACGAACCTTGGCCTTGGCAAACATCGATATTTGTTTTTGGGGTGGTGTTTCTGTTTCCATTTCTGTCATTTGAATCATCTCTTGATGGTTATAATGGCGTTGGCTTGGATTTTCTGTTTAAGGTCTCCTCACCACACGTTCCCTCCGCTAATGCCCCCAATCGCCTGGAATTCCATCACTTCAAATTGTGTCCCTCGGTTACTTTCCCATCTAACTCACAGCCCGATGCTTAAAACGGTCGACTCTTTACGATGACTGCACTTGCACTTGCATTTGATGGATATCCTGGCTCGTTTACATGTTTGTACTAAAAGTCACCCTGTACTTACTTAATGCGTCATGTTTCTGAGGCTTAGTTTTTGTATCTTGTGCTGGGACCAGTCCCGGGGGTCATCTGCCCGAGCCGATTTGTGCCACTGATTTTAATGAAATATTTTCTTGAAAGCTCACGCAATGCACTCATTTGAGTTTTTTTTTTCTGATGTCAGTTCGTGTCATTGCAATACTTTGCCTTGCTTTGCTCTGCTCATGTTAGTGACCCAGGTTCCGATTGCGAATTAAACTCTTATCCCTGTGTCTCCCGAGTTCCCTCCTTGTTAATAACAAAAACAATTTCGAAACGTGAATTTCACCGGTTTACTCTGAGGATATATCCAAAATGGCAACACAACTTTTGTTGTGCACTATGTGTGTGTGTACGGTGGCTCTCCATCGAACAAAGATGGTTACCGCATTACGTGCTTTCAGATGCGCTTCAACACATACAACTTTACATTAAAATTTCCTTCGTATCGAATCATGCTTCTACCTTCCCATGCGCCCACTCTCCCTCCCTGTAGACAGATGGAAATACAGATGGAGTTAATGCATTCATGCTTTCAACCCCTAGCTGAAAAGCGTGTAAAAGATAATTAATAGGTGATGTATTAAGTACTCAAGGACTTAAACGGTAGCACGAGATAAGCCATCCGCAGGCAGGTTGACTGTGAGGTCAGGAGCCGGGCTGGGCAGGTCACCGGGGTGCACGTTTGGTCGACCGAGCAGGACAGAAATGACCGGACACATATCGCACCGTTATCTCGTTTGTTATTTAAATCCTCCACAACGACACGAAGTGGGGTCACGTTGTATTGTGCAATAACTTTGCTGGCGAACTAAGGACTGCACATCTTCAAGCGAGAGCCCCCCTTTGCCGATAACATCTGGCAGTTTGCCAGAATGAGTTCAAACAAGCCTGACTATTGCTGATGAGACACTGTGTCGAAACCAGTACAGAGTTTGCATTTTTTACAAAATAAATGCTGCCTAAATTATGGACTCTCACAGAAGGCCGTGGCGCCGATGCGTTGTGTGAAAAAATACTTTTTGTACGTTGAAAGACGTATATCGGAACCAGACATACCATGGTAATCGATTTGTATACAAAATATATGATCAGACAATGGCTCCCCATATCTGTCCCACCATAAACAGTAGGTTTTATTACACACATCCTACAAGCCACGTGGCCTTCTGGGAGTGCATAATTTCAGCAGCATTGGTTCCAACACAAGCAAATTCTGGACTGGTTTCAACCATCAGGGTCTCATCAGCAGAATGAGGCTTGCTTGAACAAACGCCGATGAAATTGCCAGATTTTGACGATTCTGCGAGATGCACACAGCTGATCATTTCCTCGTGACAGTCACCCGAGCTGCTTCATCAGCGTCAAAGCTCATTGCTCCCGGTCCAAAACGGTCCAGCGAGCAAGCAGGCCATGCCCACGAGGGCAGGCTATTCAACACGACGTATATGTACAACTACAATGTGGCTTTGCACAGCGCCTGAAACACAGCGCAACAGAGTTTGCGGAAACTAGTTGGGCGCATTTCCTCGACAGAGCAGAGGGAGCAGTCCCGGTCATTGGCAGATGAATAGATGAGGAAGGTCTCCGAGTCTGGACTTGAACAGAGGCAGGGAGTTCAACACGTAGGCTTGATACCAAATATTATTCAAAATAAATGGTGGGTTTTTGTCATTGATTAGATCGCGTAAATAAAAAAACACCTCCATCACACAGGTAAATATATAAATGTGTCGTTAAAACCGCCACCACCCGACAGACAATTAGTAAGGTTTGTCACGTAAACAGAACATGCCAAATCCGAGTACTCGGATTGTAAATGTTGCGGCTTTGTACTCCAACAAAACGGTGTGCTGTACTAGTTACGAAGTGGCATGTTCTGTTTACTTGACAAACCTTACTAAATTGGCTGTGTCGGGGGGTGGTGGGTTTAACGACACATTCATATATGTATGCGATCTAACCCAAAACACCTGTATTATGGATATTATTGGTCACTAAAGCCTACGTGATAAAAACACCTACCTTCCCATATTTGTTCTCCGTGTAAAATATTAGAAGTATTTTTCAGGGAACCCATCGGTTTGCCATGGCCTTTACCAGCAGCACTCGTTTGATAAAAGAAAACTCAGGGTCTGTTCATCATAAAGGTTTTTTTGGGTTAGATCGCGTAAGTCTAATGGTGCCATTAACCCACCGCCAACCGACACAACCAATAAGTAAGGTATTCACATAAACAAAATGGGCCAATTAGTTACTTCAGCACACCGGCGTGTTGGAGAGTAAACCCACAAACATTTATCATTTGAGTACAACGTTTCGCTGATAATTACAAACCAGCTTCAATGGGCGATTTTGCTATAATTTTGAGGAAGTCTTCCGGCTTCCGATCTTAATTAGAGCGAGATGATGTCATCACTCTGAGGGCCAGGTGCGGAGACCAACAGGGGGAGTGGGCAGCGTGGACGGCCGGTGGGAAATCGTTTGCGATCACGGGGCAGGGGGTCGTGGCCGAGGAGAGTAAGCGACCTTCCACCGAGCGGAGGTTGACTACTGGGGGCCTCGTCAGGGAGCATTGGTTGCTGGAGGAGAGACTTGGCGAGTGAGATGAGAAGAGAGAGGGTGAGGAGGGCAGAATCCACGGAGGACCTTGACGTGGGCGAGTACAATCTTGAAATTCATCCGGGACTAAATTGGGGGAAGCCAGCCAAAAGGACTGGGTGTTGTGGTGATGTGGTGATGTGGTGATGTGGTCTCCTCGCTTACAGGTGGCCGGTGAGAAGTCTGTCAGCGGCATTTTGGTTCCACCCGAGTTGGGAGGAGTTGCAATGTTCGAGTCGGGAAGGTGATGGAGGCATGGATGAGGGTTTCGGCAGCAGCTGGGGTAAGGAATTGGCTGGAGGGGAGACTTGAGAGTGAGATTAGAGGAGAGAGGGTGAGCAGGGGAGACTCCATGAAGGAACTTTATGTGAATTTCGATTTAAAGCTTTCGTGACTGCAGGGATTCCTCTTCTTGGTTCTTTCGGTAAAGTCACATAGAAGGGAAGTAATAAAATAATTAAAATAAAACATAATAAAATAATTCTCACGACGTTTCGGCCACACCTGAGGACGGCTGCTTGCGTTGTGGCCGAAACGTCGTGAGAATTATTTTATTATGTTTTATTTTTATTATTTTATTACTTCCCTTCTACGTGACTTTACCGAAAGAACCAAGAAGATGAACTTTATGCGGGCGAGTACGATCATGAAGTTGATCCGGGACTGGATTTGGGGAAGCTAGCGAAAGAAGCGGGGTATTGAGGTGATGTGGTCTGGTTGTTTACAGGCTGATGGTGAGAAGTCTGGCAATGGCATTTTGGATCCACTCGAGTTTGGAGGAGTTGCAACATTCGAGACGGGATGGTGACAGACACGGATGAAGATTTCAGCGGCAGCTGGGGGTACGAAATTAGCGGATGCGCGAGATGTTGCGTGCAGCTGGAGGTAAGGGGTCGTGATGCGTTTGAAGAGAATGAGAGCTTGGGGGTAAAGGTGGCCTCAGTGAGGGTGCCAAGTGGTAGTTTGGAAGGGGCCCAGAAGTAGACTAAATGTGGCAAAGATGTGGCCAAAATGTGCTCAAGAATCTGCGCAGAGGAAGCATGCTGGAGGCACAAATTTGATCAATAGGTAGCCAGTAGTGCGGCATGCACACGGCCCACAAGTGGCCAGAATGTGACCAGAATGCGGCCACCAAATCACCTGGTGGCATCTCACAAGTGACCTGCAGATGGTTCGTTTTCTCACATGACACCACGAGCCCTGCTGGGTAAGGTCAAGCTGCTTGAGCGGATGGATTGAAACGGAAGTGGTCCCAACATGCCAACGCGCGCTCCAGGAAACGCCCGGGAGTTTGTGCGGCGCTAAGGTGGTCATGGAATGACATCTTGATATTTGTTCCTCCCGACCCGACAGCCCATTTCTAAAGAAGGGATTCATGCAATCACATCGTCTTATATTGCACGCATTTAGGATTCAATTACGCCGATGTAAAGAGTTACTGAGGCGAGTCGTCGTTGTGTTGGACTGTATTGTATTGTTACTCTTGCAACCGATTAAGAGAATGTACACGCACAGCAACGACCACAAGCAAGCTCACCACACACACACACGTGCAAACACACAAAAAAATCTCCCCCGATAGCATGTAACAAACTGTTGGGTAAAGTTCGGTTAGCGAGCCCCTTGTAAAGACCAATATTGCACACGAGGAGGATGCGATGTGGCCAGCACCACGCCTGGCCACATTTCACCTCCCCACCCACTCGTGCCGCCGTTGACTCACCGCACTAGGTACGGATATCCCCTCGCTCGATGTGGGTCCCGGTTTTTGTGCGATCTCGCGCTGTGTACGAGGCCGATCTATTTCTACGCAAAATATGCTCTACTACGGCGGTTTGAATTTATGCTACATGCGGCCGAACGTGGGCCAACATTTGTTTGTGAACTGCGTGTACAGTGTGTGTGTGTGTGCTGTGTGTGCTACTCGGCAGGCCGCTGTCTCCTCATGGGCCAATTTCTTTTGGAACGCATCTACTACTATTACCGCACAGAGCGAGGGAAACCTGCAGATAGAGATGCTTATCTGCCAGTCATTTCGGTCAACCCATCCATTGCACCTGGGTGTCCCGTGAACTCCTGCCAGCGGCGAGCCTTCGAATAACTTCACGAGGTCTCAAAGTGCTCCCAGCCTGGCACAAGCGCCGTGGTGACATTACAGCCCCTTTGCGACGAATTGCGGCTGTTGTGATATATACAGTATTGCACTGTTACCGTGTGCGTGTTTAGAAAGCAGCAAACGATATGTAAACAACGGAAAAATTGTTCTGCTGTAGCCGCATCAGAGTGGACCACTCAAAAAAAAAACCTTGCAACATTTACACAAGGCCTCTTCAAGTATACACACACGGCACATGGTACGGCAATTGAATGTGTTTAAAAGCGATCGCCATAACTCCGGGGCATGTCGCTTTTGAACGACTCCGAAGAGAAAATGAAATTGCTAAAACTCCTGAGTTTTGTTCCCCTCCACTACCTCCACACGGGCGTAATTTTGATCCAAGCCTTCCTTTGGCAGCCAATCCGTCACCAGTCTCGTCCGTTGGCCATCGTCTCCGGCTCGGCATCACGTGTCCTGGCCCAGAGGCCCCCCCCCCGCAACTTGCTATTCCTAACGCAGCCGTCAAAACGCAGATTCAAATTATTTGCGGTTGTTTTTCCCAATCCTTGTGCGTTCCTCTCGTCTTTCTCTCGGTGTATTTTTTTGCAAGCGTGCTTTCATTTATCCACGCTTCTTGGCACATTTTTTTTCATAAACCGCGTAATCTCCCACTCGGAGAAAACAACCCCCACCAAAAACTGCCAAGCGAAACTCAGCGCTAGTTTCTTTTACTCCAAAAAAAAACAAGAATCCAAACGAAACGCGAAAGTCTTTAGAATGCTGCGGTTTGATGGTGTTGCGTAACAGAAAGCACATGTGGATTTACAAGGTGGGCGAGTGCTGGGGCCTTTCTAACCATGTGATATTTTTTTTTTAAACAAACTTTTTTTTGGGTTGTTCACGGTACGAAAACACGCCGAGCGAGGCACGCGACGCTAAAAAAGGGGAATACGCCGATTTCCACGATTCGAGTTTGCGATGCAAATTTCAAGAGTTCGATTAAAAGTTATTTTTATCTTACAGTAATTGCGGCGAACATATAGTGGCCTCGAGGCGGCTGCTGCGGTGAGGTTTACGTGACCCCGATCACATTCGACGTGAAAAACAAATATACACGCAAAATAATCGAATCGTACACGCGCACGATCCGATGCGTGCGTCAGGAGCAAGCGAGTGGATTTTACCGAAACCTATCACACACACACCTGATGTGCAAGACATCAACGACGCTAAAAGAAATCTGCCGGATGTTTTGTAACAATATCTAAGAAAAGTTCACTGGAAAGTTCTAGTGGCGGTGGAATGTTGCACTGTGGCTTTGGCTGGCTGGTGAAATGGCTCACCCCACCAAATCTTTCCAGGCTTGTGAAACCAGTTCTACAAAAACTGACCCGGGGCCTCTCCTCCAATCAGCTGTCACCCCCCCCACACCCAATCCAACATTCCGAATAATTCTCTCTCTCTCTCTCATTCTCTCACTCGCCCCCTCGACAAAACCCAGTTCAGTGACTCTGCACATTTGCACGAATACATCGCGTCACTGTGATGTCACATAACATGACACACGCGAGCGTGATTCACGCCGAAACACAGCATGTCCACAAAAGGTGTAATCCATTATTAAATAATTAAAGTTGGACAATAGTTTTGAGATCGGTTGATAAAGTACACACGCACGCGGTAGTAGGAATATTTCATCCCTCTCATCTCCACGTGTCCACCGTGGTGCTGGTGACGCGCACAAAATCGTATCGAGATTTCAGAAAGTCCCCAGGATAACCGTCAACTTCTGGTCTGGTTTCAATGCCGCGTGTGCATGCAAAAATATGAGCCCGAAGCATTCCGCGAGGACGAACGGCCTGCCGATGATCATGACAACGATGGATGACAAGAATTGCAACGGTGATACACTGTGAACAATGACGTGCTCAATTACGTAAAGCCATATGGTGGTCAGTTGCAACAGTCAGAATCAGAATCTTTACCTAATCCTAGATAAATCCGATGAGCTATGAAGCTCTTTTTCACAGATGTCCAGTTAGGGCAGGTCAGAACGTTACGAAAAACGAACAAAAATGGTAGGACTGCAAAGCACACCTACGGTAAGCAAATCACTAAAATTAATTGGTAAAATAGATAAAATATATTCGTTCCAATTGCATAAGTACGCCAAGTCCAAAGCTTGGGAAAGCAAGAACAGTCCCAGACCACACCAAGAAAACACACAGCCACTCGGTAAAATTGAACTATCGATACATGGGTAAAGATGAAAGTTACAAATCACATTTACAAATGCAGTCTTATTAAGCAGCGCGAATCTTCGGCTCCATGATATTTTTTTTGGGACGGAAGATTTTACAACGTTAAGGGAGGAAACAACAAGGTGGTTCTAAAAATGCTGGCGCTGCCACACAAATCGCTCTGGCAACCTACTCGAATTCCTGTTCTTGGGATGGTTACAAGGCAATTATATGGGCGGACAGTCTCAGGTTTCTTGCGTTTGACAATGGGGTGAATGAACGAGCAAAGAGTATTGCGTAATCGCTTTGCTTCGAGACCCGAAGCGAACCGGGGAAGCAGATGGAGCACTTTTGCGCATGGCGCAGTGAGAAAACAGACGTCAAACAGCAGCGCAGTGTACATCTTCACAGCCTCGCGTCAGTTCTACGGGTGGACCCCTCCCTGGAAGGCGAGCTAAAAATATTTTACGCGGGCAAACCCATCGGACAAGACGGGAAAGTTCACAACTCTCTCCTCTCCTTCTGAAAAGAAGCTCGCGGCACATGCAGCGAAACGTCGGAACGTCGTGCCGAACAACGCACGGCGCAACCCTAAATTACACACACGAGAGCTACAGCACAACGGCGAAAAAAACTACAGCAGCCAAGCAAAAACACAACGGCGAAAAACACAACAATGGCACAAAAGTGAAAACCCAATAGCGCAACGGTGAAACACACAACAGCCAAAACACAACAGCACAACAGTGAAAACCTCCGCAGCAGCTTAACGGATGTGCCAACATGGGGCTATTATCTTCTTGGTTCTTTCGGTAAAGTCACGTAGAAGGGAAGTAATAAAATAATAAAAATAAAACATAGTAAAATAAAATAATTCTCACGACGTTTCGGCTACAACGCAAGCAGGCAGGGCAGAAATTGGCACCACCTAAAGGCAGCAAAACATTAGTGGTACCCATTTAATTACACGGCGTATGATAAAATTATTTGCAAACCCCGCTCATTACCAAATCACAGAATTCTCTGTCACTGGCCACAAAACATCAAATTAATGCCACCGTAGGTGGCACCAACAAGTGAACTGTATGTTGAACTTATTTCGCACAGTGCGCAGTCAACCGTGCTATCTGGACAAGGATCGTGAGCGCTTATGCTACAGAGTCGGAACTGTGCGAGCAAGGGGGCGTGCGAACCAGGGAGCAGTGGAAAAGATTCTCGCTAACTGGGGTTATTTTCATGACAGGCGCTGGGATCGACCCCAGCGTAGCAGATAAACTTCCACCACAAATCAAGACACATCTGTAGGCATCCCGTAAAATCTCCACCGCAAAACAAAGTATTTGGTTCGGCGTTGTTCGTGCGCAATAGATGATGCAATTTTTTTTCACCAATTCGCGCGAATAAAAATAATAATATCGAAGAAAACAAGCAGAAAGGGCGAGACAGGGCTAACCAGACAGACAAAACAAACGAGACAAAAATCAATTGTTGAATCAAATCGCAACCCAGAGTCATGCACGACGATTCATACAATTACTGGGGGGGGGGGGGCGGGGGGGGTTAATCATTGCTTGCCTATTGACTGCAGGAGACTCCGTTCCATCACTCACGTGCGGATGAATGAACGCGGCACAACGATTGTTAAAAGGATGAACCCGCACTGCCCCTTACACCTGGCGCTTTCTTCAACCAGAAGCGACGTTGCCACAAACGACAGCTCAACGAAGTGGCTCATCACGTGGACATTTATAGCAGACAAATACTCTAAACGCGCGATGTTGATTCTAAATGTGGAGGGAGAAACCGGAGGACCCGGGGAAAAATCCACGCGACGGGGAGAGACACACGCAAACTGCAAATATACAGCAGATGTCAGGGTCGGGATCGAACCCATGACCTCCTGTATACCAGACGAAGTAGTTAACATCTCGCCACCGTGGCACCCATGCGAGAGTGGGGGAATGGCACCCGGAAGGTTCGGACGGGACTCGCAGACTCACTTGCTCTACTGTACTGCCATCTCCCCAAACACTAATTGTGGCCCAAAGAGTAGTGTGGCATTTTCAAAAGATCTTCCGTGAGCCAACTGCGGCTTCTTTTGCCTCCAAATCGTTGGGCTCTCGGGCATGTTCCACCATGCCTGAGCTTTTAAAACGTCTACAAAGTTTAACTTTAACACTGCACCACACAAACGCTCGTACTCCTCATGGTTACATGTCACAAGGGGGGAGGGGGGGGCGCTGGGTGTAGTGCAGGTTTCAGGGAATGTTGACCTTTTCCTCTTCATTTCAAACACTGCCTCCCCTGGCAACCGATGTCCATGGGCAAAGGCGGCTGCTTTTACGGCCCCCCTCCAAACCCCCCCCCCCCCCACCAGGCTCGGAATTAAAAACGCGTCACGTCCTACGGAGCTCTGGGCACCTGGGTGGTCTTGGCCTCCTGTGACGGGCAGCCCGGAATAACCCGGCAGTTCACACGGAAGAGAGCGAACGGCGCGCTACCACCAAGCGACAACACCAGGGTGACTGCTCCCGTCAACTTCACTCACCCATTCCTCCAACACCCGTGTGGAGGTCATGCTCGACCAGACTAACTGCGTGGTGTCATCCACGCGCTGCGTTTCCACCGCTGCACAACGGAGAGGGACTTTTGAAGGAAGTCTGTGACGTCAGCTTCTGCGGCCATTTTCTGACACAGCGTGGTGCACTGCTCTCCGTGAGCGATCATCCCAAATCAGCTCGTGACATACCGACGACGCAATACGAATGCAGTACACTGGGTGGGAAAACGAGGACAAATCATGCATTTCCATGGTTTCTGCGATGTATTCCGACGTTCGTTTTTCATCGGAAGCATTTAATCAGCGGTAATATCGTCACCTTCCAAGTCGCACGGCGTCGTCACATGGTGCACGGCGCGTGACATCATCGCCTTGGCCAAATGAGCCGATCCATTTCACACTGCTTTCTTTTAGTTATGAGCAACCCTTGCATCGATATGGGTGGTTTTCTCTTGCATACGTCTCTAACAGCATCGCAATTTCCAAATAACACTTTCGAACATTAGTTGTAAAGGATACAAAAATTCAAAGCCAGGCCCAGCCGATTTAATCAGCATGGTGTGGAAGGGGCCCAGGCCTGCGCGATGTGGGGGTCCCCCATCAGATTTACAGCGGTCCTCTGGTGGGCGATTGTCGTCCGAGCGCCATGGGTGTGCATGGGTTTGAGACGCTGGGAATGTGGCCCGACACGGCAGGCAAAGGCGGCACGCTACAAATCACCCTCCACACAAATGCCGCAATTTCATGAATTGTCCCAATTCTGGGAATCACGATTCAGTAAATAAAACGTTTACCTCTGTCTCGTTTGTACAGTGTCGTTCACACCATCATCCCAAATGTAACGATAGTGAATGATACTTATGAAAGATCGATCGTTGATTCATAAACTCATCGTTCCACGTGGTGTATCGTGTCGTTTACAATCGATTTTAACAGATGAACAGATCATTGGATGCATGGGTTGGTGGATGTATGTATTAACAGATAAACAACTGAATTAATTAATTTATACATGAACAGATGGATGATTGTAAAAATATATTGAAGGAGAGTGGACAGACCAGAAGACAGCCAGATAGCCATACAGATGGGTGAATGGTCGGTCAGATAAACGGACGGATAGCCAAAATATGGGATGTATGGACAGATAAACAAATGAATGTACGTATAGCGATGGATAGATGTAAAAATATATTGATGGACCAAAGACCAACCAGAAGACGGACAGAAGGACAGGACAGACAGACGAGCGACTGGCTGGCCGGACAAACGGATAGATAGACGGATGGATAACATATGGCACTGTGCCTGAGCTGTACAGTGTAATGTCACGTAAAGTCAGCGGTGTGGGGGTTGCGGTGAGATCCCTAGGTGCGCGTGCAGCGTTATATTTAAAATAGCCCCGCTCCGTCGCTCCACCGTTGACTCCCACGCGGAGCCTCGGGTTGTGGTGTCAGGAACGGGCACGGGGTGGCGTGCCGCTCCTCCGCCGCCGGTCGACTCCAACCGCTGCGCAAAACGCGGCTAGGACGGCAGAACTCGGCAAACAAACGCGGGCGTTGAAGCAAACAACGCCGGTGCGGCTCTGCGACTAAAAACGGGTGACCGCGTGACCCGCTTAAGGCTTAGTCATACCGAATTACCGAGCAGTCACCGACACAGCTGGATGCACACTCATGGTGATTATTTGGCAAAGCGGAGGGAGGCGGTTATAGCAAATGTGCACGGTCATCACTATTATACTCTGATTATTAAATGTACTTTTTTAAAAGCAAAAAAAGTTCAGGGGGGGGGCTGCTTCTTATGATCTTGTCGGAGTTTGTGTGCATATGTGTGTACGCGACCAAGAGGGGTAGTGTAGCGGTGAGCGCACTGCGCTACGAACCCGGCGACCCGAGTTTGATTCCCGCTCACGGCCAATAACCAGTGACGATTATCCGAACCGGTCCTGGGCCTCCCCTAGTTCGGATCGGCCTCAAATGAGTACCTCATGCAGTATGTAAACATCGCCACTTAAGGAGATAAAGGCTGCCAGGCGAGGTGCTGGACACACACCCCCCTCGTGTTCTGTGCTGGCTTTCGGAGGAGTTTGCAAATAGTACTTTTCCCCAAAAGTCTGTTACGGCTATGTGGAGGATCCTTTTACCGGAGTTTGTATCATGCTATTAACACCAGCCACATGTTGTGAATGTATGTTGTGGGAGGAAAATCAGGGAGCCTGGACAAAACACACAAAGCATTCAAAGGTGTTGGCACCTTCACCTCTTTGCCACCTCGTAGCCTCCCCCCCCCCCCCCCGCTTTCAGACGCTTGTCAACCTGCCCTGACGAGCAAGGTGAAGTACGGTGACACAAGCCCCATGAGCGATACGGCATGGGAAAAACCATCGTGCACCATCAGCATCTTTTCAAGGGCTTTGAAGCATGATTATACATTTTTTAGGGGAAGAACTCATAACATATTATGACAGTAGCCTCCCTACTTCCCCAAGCCAACCAAAGAAAGCCAAGTGTAAGCAAAAAAACAAGGAACTTGTAAGCAAACCAATAAATAGTCCTCGTTCCGGATGTCTCT
This sequence comes from Lethenteron reissneri, assembly GCF_015708825.2. Taxonomy (NCBI): domain Eukaryota; kingdom Metazoa; phylum Chordata; class Hyperoartia; order Petromyzontiformes; family Petromyzontidae; genus Lethenteron; species Lethenteron reissneri. Next base: position 11,450,423 of record NC_083788.1, read on the forward strand.
AAAAAAATATAGTTGTGGTCCGGACTCTTTGGCCTTCGAGACTCATGTCAACCGGAAATATTTGTAGATAATTGACCCCGAATCATGAGAATGTAAGACTAATCACCCTGTGCGCTTGCACAGATAGGCAGAATATCACCGAGGCAATTGCCGTATACTCCGGATTATAATACGCTCCGCACAGTAAGATGGTCACACACACACCTGCCAAATTACAAGATGCGCTCCCAAAAGTGTATCTTATAATCTGGACAATAAGGTCCAGTCAAATATCGATGGGAAACGCTTGCTCTTCCTGTGATTAATTGTAAATGTTGTTCAATGATCAGATTAAAAAACACCTTCAGAGCCGTACACACTGTGCGTTTTTCCTAAGAATGTATTTATCAAATTCAAGCGGAAATGACAGCTGACCAATTGTATATGACACGCAGCCAGCATGCGGAAGAGTAAACTAAACTATAAAAAAGAAACTTTTTTTTTTACCAGGTAAGGCCCATTGAGCTGCATAGCTCTTTTTCAGAAGCGACCAGGCCACAAATGATAGCTCAACTCAGTGGCTTATCCGCGTGTAAAATTATAGCAGCCAAATACTCCGAAACGCACGTTTCTACCTCCGTCCTGCCAGTTATAAAGCCATGTTTGCCTTGTTGGCAGGTAGGGAGTCACATGCTCTGACTCCGAGCCGCAGGCTTTGCGTCAGTAGCTCACGGTTGTGCTGCTGCATGTATCAATGCTACGCAAAAGCGACACACAGGCAATAACGAGAACAACAAGCGTGCAAACTTCTGGTAAAATTGCATAACACTAACAACGGCAAATGCACGTCACAAACACAACAGAAATGCCAACGCGCAACATAAACTAATTCATGCAAATGACACATGGGGGCTAGAGCGGTGGCACAGTGGGTTATCGCGCCGCATGATGAGCACGGCGACCAGAGTTTGAATCCCGGTCACAATTATAAACAAAAAAATCAACAATGGTGAGCGAGCGAGCGATCGATACACCCAGCACACCCTTGCAAATGCCATGTTTCATCTCAAGGGATTTCTCAGGTGAAATATTTCAAATAAAAAATTAGAACCGTAACCATTCCTAGGCACTCCCTCTCACCCAACTGCAGGAAGCAGCATGGTAAAGTACGATCGAACAATCCTTACGAGGGCCTTCACCCAGCAGTGGATCGACTTAGTGCTGTAATTATTATTACAATGGATATACACACATACAGTTGGCATGCACTTCATGTCAGAATTTGAATCTTTATTTATCCTGGAGAAATCCGATGAGCGATGAAGAGGAGGTTGCCAACCTGTGGCACACGAGCTGCATGTGACCCCTGGAGAGTTCAAGTGAGGCTTGATCGAGAGGTGGCTCATTTACACCTTTTCAATGTAACGATTTAAAAAAAATAAAGAAATATGCGGAAGAGGGAGCAGCCCAGGGAACATACAAGGGCGCACTCGCTATCAGGCAAGCAGATCCAGGCACAAGTACTTCTTCGAGGTGCTCCCACAGATTTCTAAATTTAAAACTCTTCGGAGCCAACCGGCAGCACACGTGAACTGGCCTGGCCGTGTGACCGACAAACCCACATTAAGATTTTGGGATTTGGCTCATATGGCCAGGAATCTGGCCCCGAACCCCCCTCTGGCATATAAAAAAATAAGTAATTAAATAACACGGATATTGTGCCTTTTGTTGAAAAATCACTCAGAGGCACCTTACAACAAGCCTATAGTCACACTTCAACACCATGCTGAAATATTAAACAAGCAGCGTTCAATCATTTACCACACTCCCTTTTATCATAGGCCTTACAATAAGCCTATAACATCACCCCGCTCTCAAATATTAATAATCATGCAACATTCAAGCAATATTTTAACCACGCATTCTCTTCTCACAAGCGTGACACAACAAGCCTAGACCGCGTTCCGTCCACCATCAAGACACACTCGTCCGACATTCACTTGCCACAACACCTTCAATTTTCCCAAGCCTTCCCTAACTTTGAAAAATCCTTACGCAAATGTCACGCTTCTTATGGGGCGCGACTTTAAACCAACACAACGGCACGGCAACCAGCAATGGTTGTGTAAGGTTTGGGGGACAGTTTAACAAATGTTCAGGCCGTCACCGGTCAGATGGGGTTTAGTTGAGACACACCAGGAGATGAGAGAGTCTAATGATGGTAGTGCATTTCAATGGATTGCACGGGCCAACGAGATGAATTGCACGGGGCAATGAGATGAATTGCACGGGGCAATGAGTTGCAAGTATTTTATACGGATGTGCCCTTTCACTGAAAGGCAGTAACAAGTCTTACATAGCAGGTGTGATGATCGTCCTTACAGGGCAGATCAATCGACCAGCTGCATTCTGACCACACCCATGCATAATTTAGCGGTACACAGAGCTCAAGTACGCTTAACAAGCAAATTAAAATGCCACGAATATATAATACCAACGCAAAATAAATACCGAGTGTATGGGTTTCGCTGTCTGGTCAATGTTTAGTAATGTGCATCTGGTTATGGTTCGTGTTAGCTTCGTGCCGAGTTCGAGTTAAGTAGTGTCCAGGGTTAGGTGTAGGGATAGAGTTGGGTGCAAGGCTGGGTAGCTTGGGGCTATGGTTTGGTGCAGGATTAAATATATGGTTATGTACGGCCTACACATAACCGTATACGGCACGGAGTTGTGTGTGTAGGGATCAGTGGCGTTGTTACGGTTAGGGAAAACCAGTGTTAATAAGCCTGTGGGCACGCGAGTCAAGTCTTGGTGCATTTCATGGAGCCTTTTAGTCATTCTCTCAAGTCTAATCGCATCGATTACCACCTCTGCACTGCGTTTTTTTCTGCAATATCGATGCCTTTAGGTCTTGTCAATGCTGCCGCTCAGCTCACGTGGTCCCACGGATCTCCCCGAAGCATCGCGGATGCTGCCGTGTAAAATCGCCGTAAAACCGGCGAAACGTGACCACACCATCCCCGCATAACAATGCCAATAAATCTTCTTGGTTCTTTCGGTAAAGTCACGTAGAAGGGAAGTAATAAAATAATAAAAATAAAACTTAATAAAATAATTCTCATGACGTTTCGGCCACAACGCAAGCAGCCGTCCTCAGGTGAAGAAGTCTTCACCTGACGGCTGCTTGAATTATTCACCTGATGACGGCTGCTTGAATTATTCACCTGATGACGGCTGCTTGCGTTGTGGCCGAAACGTCGTGAGAATTATTTTATTATGTTTTATTTTTATTATTTTATTACTTCCCTTCTACGTGACTTTACCGAAAGAACCAAGAAGATGAATCCCTGCAGTCACGAAAGCTTTGAATCAAAATATAATGCCAATAAACTTAAAAGCCGGGAGCTGTCCAACGTTTCGGTCTCGTTTCCTGGTCATCAAATGTTGCTGCGAGGGTCAGGGGACGTGAACTCTATCACCCCCCCACCTTGCTTACTGATAAAGACTTCCTTGTACCAAGAACGTCCTCTCCTCATTAACCTTCGAGTGCTGATCAAGATTAGCCTGGGTCCATTCAGCACCTTTGTTATCGCTGTCAGAGCGATGTCAACCACAAAGCTGTCGTTTTTGATCGGCAATTCACGATTCTCGCGGTGATCACGGCTTCAAAAGAAAACACGTACACGCAACATCGAGTTTTAAATTAAAGTTAAGCCCAGTGTGGGCTTTTATACATAGATACTGTAATACACACGTGTAAAGGTTAAGTGTCGAGTTAGGTGAACGGATACGAGTGAGGTTTAGGGGATAATAAACGAGGGTTTTAGAATCTGGGTCAGGGATAACGATCGGATTATGATCGGTGCTTGTTAATGGTAGTTGTTGTTGTTTTTGCAGCCGGATGAGGTCGTAAACAATGTGACTCAATAGGTTTGTCCGTGTTTGTTTATTGTAGTACGGAGTTAGACTGACGGCCTTAATCTAGGTTGTCTTGTGGTTGTTGTTGTTTGACTTGCATTCCACTGGGATTTTTGCACACAGTGTTGGTGTACGGTGCTTTTTCTGCAATATTTTGCTGTCTTTTCTTGAATTTTCTGTTTGCACATAGTCACTTTAAGATGTTTTCTTATTCATGTTTTTTGTTTGTTGCGGTTGCACCCGATTCAAGAGCCGAATTGCTCACAGGGCTACACCTAATACATGAAACTGAAAAAACTTAAATAGTTTTTTTTTTAAAGGTGCCCGCACGGGTTGGAGAACGTGAATAGCCGGATGTGGTGATGGTCATCGTCAGTCCACCGCTACTGTACGGCAATAAGTGGGTGCCGGTTATCGGTGGGGCAAGGCAGCCGTCCTGATACAATTCGCCAATGTTATAACACACGCCACGACGACAGCGGCGTGTGTTATAACCCGACACACAAAGACAACGATCTCTTCCACCCCCCCCACCCCCTAATAAGAGCTGTAAGAAGAATGTTGGGATGGTAAGAGCTGTAAGAAGAATGTGGGGATGGTAAGAGCTGTAAGAAGAATGTTGGGATGGTAAGAGCTGTGACAAGAATGTTGGGATGGTAAGAGCTGTAACAGGAATGTTCGGATGGTAAGAGCTGTAACGAGAATATTGGGATGGTAAGAGCTGTAATAAGAAGTTTGGGATGGTAAGAGCTGTAACAAGGATGTTGGGATGGTAAGAGCTGTGACAGGAATGTTGGGATGGTAAGAGCTGTAACAGGAATGTTGGGATGGTAAGAGCTGTAACAGGAATGTTGGGATGGTAAGAGCTGTGACAGGAATGTTGGGATGGTAAGAGCTGTAACACGAATGTTGGGATGGTAAGAGCTGTAACAAGGATGTTGGGATGGTACGAGCTGTAACAAGAATGTTGGGATGGTAAGAGCTGTAACAAGGATGTTGGGATGGTAAGTGCTGTAACAGGAATGTGGGGATGGTAAGAGCTGTAACAAGAATGTTGGGATGGTAAGAGCTGTAACAAGGATGTTGGGATGGTAAGTGCTGTAACAGGAATGTGGGGATGGTAAGAGCTGTAACAAGGATGTTGGGATGGTAAGTGCTATAACAGGAATGTTGTGATGGTAAGAGCTGTAACAAGGATGTTGGGATGGTAAGAGCTGTAACAAGGATGTTGGGATGGTAAGAGCTGTAACAGGAATGTTGGGATGGTAAGAGCTGTGACAGGAATGTTGGGATGGTAAGAGCTGTGACAAGGATGTTGGGATGGTAAGAGCTGTGACAAGAATGTTGGGATGGTAAGAGCTGTAACAGGAATGTTGGGATGGTAAGAGCTGTAAGAAGAATGTTGGGATGGTAAGAGCTGTGACAGGAATGTTGGGATGATAAGAGCTGTGACAAGAATGTTGGGATGGTAAGAGCTGTGACAAGAATGTTGGGATGGTAAGAGCTGTGACAAGGATGTTGGGATGGTAAGAGCTCTGACAGGAATGTTGGGATGGTAAGAGCTGTGACAAGAATGTTGGGATGGTAAGAGCTGTGACAGGAATGTTGGGATGGTAAGAGCTGTGACAAGAATGTTGGGATGGTAAGAGCTGTGACAGGAATGTTGGGATGGTAAGAGCTGTGACAAGAATGTTGGGATGGTAAGAGCTGTGACAGGAATGTTGGAATGGTAAGAGCTGTGACAAGAATGTTGGGATGGTAAGAGCTGTGACAGGAATGTTGGGATGGTAAGAGCTGTGACAAGAATGTTGGGATGGTAAGAGCTGTGACAAGAATGTTGGGATGGTAAGAGCTGTAACAAGAATGTTGGGATGGTAAGAGCTGTAACAAGAATGTTGGGATGGTAAGAGCTGTGACAAGGATGTTGGGATGGTAAGAGCTGTGACAAGGATGTTGGGATGGTATGAGCTGTAACAAGAATGTTGGGATGGTAAGAGTTGTAACAGGAATATTGGGATGGTAAGAGCTGTAAGAAGAATGTTGGGATGGTAAGAGCTGTAACAGGAATGTTGGGATGGTAAGAGCTGTGACAAGGATGTTGGGATGGTAAGAGCTGTAACAAGGATGTTGGGATGGTAAGAGCTGTCAGCGAGTTAGCACCCTTTGAAGGCCGGCACTGTGGCACACGAGCGGGCCGGTCAACAAACCTCGCCCGGCCGCCTTTGTCTCCCTAGCCACAATGTTTACACACACCGCACCAGGTACTCATTTGAGGCCGAGTCGACCTAGGGGGGGGGGAAGTTGCCCACCCGGGTTCGATTCCCCGGTCACGGCTCTTCGACAACCCCAGTGGGCGAGTTACATCCGAACAGATTCCTGGCGCCCCCCTAAAACCTCCCTGGGCCCGCGTCCTGCTTTAACCCCACTACCAGAGTGGTGAAGTATGGTCATACAAGCCCCCCACCACCACACCACGACTTTAACGAAGCGAGCGAGGCCTTTCAACCCAAGCTGCGCTATTGACAAAGGGCAGGGAAGGGATTATCGTTGTGATAACGACGGTATCTTATCCACCGGAATCAACCAATTATATCACACGCACACACGCACGCTATTGTACTGTACTAACGTCTATAGCCACGTGCTATTTATGAATAAACTGCCGGACGCAGAGGGACACGCACTTCTTGCCAGACCCTGTTGCACGTGAACACAACTACTGGGAGGAAAGCGTAAACTAGTAAAAAAAAAAACACATCAATGGAATGCCATTACACGTCTTGTTGTTGTTGTTTGTTTGTTACACAATGTACCGGCGAGACAAACACGCGCACGCTCACTTACCCATAAGGGATCGGAGCCGTCAACGCTACAGAAGTCGTCCATCGCCCCGGACGGACGCTCGGAGCGATCTCGGATTGCAGATGAAGCGAGAGAGGCGCAAAATTGTAATTGGCGCGGCCGCGTTCCGCCAGTTTAATGTTTAAGCCGAACAGAGCTCCGCGCCCATAAGAGGAGGAGGATGATGATGAGGAGGAGAGGGGGGTGGATATAACGACGTTGACGTCACAGCGACACGTGACCTGTCGCGGCCATGTTGGTCAGGGGACCGTAGGGGGGGGGGGGGCGGTAGCCATATTGGTTAGGTGAAATTTTTTTTGAACCGTATCAAACCCAGACGGGTTTAGGGATCGTCCATAAATGACGTCACGCGATTTTGGACGATTTTTGACCCCCCCCCCCCTCGTCACACGGCGTCACAAAAAGTCGGACCCCCCCTTCAAATATGACGTCACAAAGCTCTGCCCCCCCCCCCCCCAAAATAAAACATGCTTCAAATCGCTTTAAACTATTGTCATTGTAGTGCGTATTTAATGTGGCACTGCACTCTGATGTTGTAGGAGAAAACATTTATTAAAACGTATATTTAATTAAGTAGAACGTGTTGTCTATGATTATTTAAAGTTTCGCATTTTGATGTGACGTCACATTTCTCAAACTCCCCCCCCCCCCTCGTCACACATAGTCACAAATGTCTGACCCCCCCCCCCCCCAGGTGCGTGACGTCATTTATGCACGGCCCCTTAGCCCCGTGTTCTTGTACAGGAAATTTGAGTTTTCAGGTCCATACGGCATACAGCCGTTTCCATACGAGCACATCATTTTTTCTATTTGTGTTTCTCGCCCTTATGATTGGACGTTGGAGGATGAGCGTTCAGATTTGTAAAGGGCACGGGGTGACCAATCAGATCTGAATTGGTCTGTAATAACGTAGGCATTGATAAGGGGTTGACAGGTATGATATACACTGCACTATACACTACACTACTATACACTTCACTATACACTACACTACTATACCATACCTGTCAACCCATTCGGTTTACCTCGTATTCTTTTACAGGGGAATTTAGTTTTCAGGTCCATACGGCGTACAGCCAATTCAATACGGACACACAAAAAATAAATGTCTATTTGTTTGTGTTTCTACCTTGTGATGGGACTTTGTAGGATGAACGTTGAGATTTATAAGGGCACGGGGTGACCAATAAGGTCTGAATTGGTCTGTAATAACGTAGGCACTGATAAGGGGTTGACAGGTATGGAAACGTATATCAAGTTAAATTATCAAATCTATAACTTACGAAAAGAACCGCCCCCCCCCACATCATAACAGAAAAAAATGTGCAGACCGGATAACCACGAGTCTCTAAAATAACAGGCAAGAAATGTATACAAGAAATGGCAAGAAATGTATACAAAGCAATCAGCCGTGGTGCATTTTGCTAAAAACCATCTGCAGCCTCTGAATACATGCATTGTGTTCCGCTTGCCTTAGGACACTCTCAACATACATTTGTAACAGACTAAGAGGCAGCAGTGATAAAGAAATAGACAACTTTAGACCTGTTCAAGTGTTACGAAATGCATTATGGTAATGTGAGTAAGATAAAATCTCTTGCGTCATTCAGACTCATAGTTGACCGGAAATAACACGTGCCGAGGCAGATGATGCATAGGTGTGTCGTTAGTTCTTAGAAGCCGTCCATAAATGACGTCACGCGATTTTGGACGATTTTTGACAACCCCCGTCCATCGTCACACGGCGTCACGAAAAGTCAGACCCCCCCCTCAAATATGACGTCACAAAGCTCTGCCCCCCCCCCCCCAAATAAAACATGCTTCATATCGCTTTAAACTATTGTCATTGTAGTGCGTATTTAATTTAATGTGCCGCTGCACTCTGATGTTGTAGGAGAAAACATTTATTAAAAAGTCTATATAATTAAGTAGAACGTGTTGTCTAAATTTATTTAAAGTGGCTCATTTTTATGTGACGTCACATTTCTCAACCCCCCCCCCCCCTTGTCACACATGGTTACAAATGTCTGACCCCCCTAGGTGCGTGACATCATTTATGGACGGCCCCTTATGGAGACTTGAGACGTCCTTTTAGAGGCAACACGGTTAATTGTAACTTATTACAGAACTCCCTTAACTTCCCCTATCTAGGTAGGTACAGCCTCCGAGCTAGCGGCCCTCCCACTGGGTAACCTGGCTCCCAGCCCTCCGGCTATCTGTGCCCTAGGCGAGGCTGACTGACCAGACCCAGCCAAGGTACGGGTCCTGACCACTGGTCCAAGCTCGGCCCGGCCCTTACAAGGACGTCGGGCTCAAGGTCCCATGGTCCTCGTCTCGCTAGTCTTCTGTCTTCGTTTTCCGTAGCACTGCCCCTTTTATCCACCTCCAGGGGACTCTCCATCCCCGGTACCGCCCCCTTTATAGAACCTTCCAGAGGATCCTGGAAGGGCCCCTCCCCCAGCCCCCCACCTGGGGTAGGGGAGGGGAACCCAGCCTCACTCGGGTCCAGCTCTCTCTCTCTCTGGTTCTTTCGGTAAAGTCACATATAAAGATTAAATAATAAATTAAATAATAGCATACTACGACGTTTCGATTGCAACACAAGCAATCATCATCAGCTCTCTCTATCCCCTTGTACAGGCTAGCACACCCTACAGACCTCTGGCTGTAACTGCAGGTAAGTGGATACAGGCGGTGTGTGCATACGCGTTTCCGACACTTTATTGGGAATCCTACAGTGCTTACCTTATGGACAAAATATTCCCGGCATAGAAATATGGAATTTCCGCCGTTGGCTCATGGTTGTGAGAAAGTAATGATCCATATCGGGGCAACCCAAAACGGTTCTGTCATGAAAGACTACACAGGCCGTAAAGTGATGAATATGATTGTCATCTCACGTAACTAACCACAATAAATACCAATGCAACAATTGCACACAGATATTACAAAAATAATATTTAAATAATCGAGTATTCTACCGATCAACGGTTCAATCAACTCGACGGATTGGATAACGAGTAAACAGTTAGCGGGGAAATAGTCGCGTCCTCTGATCCCTCGTGTGCCGCTGGACTGGAGGTCATGGGAGGGTGTTTGTGACGTCACAATCTAAGATGGGCGTGGCTTTTAGTGAGGGTTGGGGTTTCCCGCCTTTGCAGGGCGACGGACAGCTGTCATTTATAAAGGGGCCCGAGTAATCGACCACAAATAAACAAGCCAATTTCGATTTTAAGTCGAATGGACGTCGATGAATCGACCATTAAAATCGATCGATCCGCTGAATATGTTAAACTAGTGAATCGACTAATGGGATATTATTACTGGTAGGAACGAAGTGAACCAGCCTCCAATAGATTATATCGTCCGTCCGTCCGATGTCCGATTAGGTGTAGCAACATCGCCCCCTACTGCAAACACTTGGCAGGACCCTACAAAAACCTTTAGACTCAGTGAGGCTTTCCTGGCTAAACAAGTGTAACATTCCCTTATAATTCCCTGAGATAGTTTTTAATTAAAACATTTAAATTAAAAATTTACTCACAGCGGCCTAAAGCCTACAGCTAGGCCTAAAGCCTAGAACTAGGCCTCAAACTCTCCCTTCGTATCGTAACACCCGCGTGTGTGAAATTTCATTATAGCCATTCATTTGTTCGATCCTACCAGCCCACCCCGCAGGGACCTGTTTCCACCAAATGGATCATCGTCATCGACTTCGCCTGATAAAAATCGGTTTAAAATTATTAGGGGCATTACGTAATTTCAATCGCGAAGATGACGCCATTCTCCAAGTTAATGACGCCACACTCGTGTCGATGATGACGTCACGAGGGGGTACCGGCGGGGGGGGGGTTGCGGCGGGGGGGGGCGAGGGGGGGTCGGAGGGGGGCGGGGGGGTTGGAGGGGGGCGGGGGGGGGGTCGGAGGGGGGCGGGGGGAGGGGTCGAAGGGGGGGTGACGGCGACTGGGGGGGGGGGGGGGGAAGTCGCCATTTTACTAATTTAACGGCAACGGTCGTTTTACGACCCACACAGAGAGGGGGGAGGGCTCGCGGGCTGAGAAGCGGCGGCGCTTTGCGACATCACGTGACAAGAAGTGATCTTTACGGCAGCCGCCCGCTGTTTACAGGGCAGACGGTAGCGCCCCGGGGCGGCCTTTGGCGTTCGCTCCTTCGCCAGAGTGAGGCGGCTTTCTCCCTCATCTCTCTCTCTCATCTCCCTCTCTCACGGGACAACTTGCAACCTGAAGCGTAGGACACTCGGCTGGCAAAGCGACAAATCATCAGGTGAACAAAGGTCAATTTGGCCCCCCCACCCCCCCTCAATTGAAATGTTTTGGGGGGGCCACGGTAGGCCCAAGGCTTTTGTGTACAGTAGCGCACTGTACCCGTATTGTTTTGAATGCCCTAAAAAAACACACGGAGCGTTGGATATTTAAGACAAAGCCTCGTTTTAAACGCGTCGACTGTGTAGGTTTTTATTTAGCTTATTTCTTTCACTTGAAGCGCTTGTGTTTTGTCCATAGGTGTGTTTGCCGCGGTTGTTCTAAGCGCGGTTTGGCCCCTGTTATTGGACCTTACAATTCCCGACTACTACCTCGGGGCTGTACAAAGCTACATCCTTCGTTTGAGCAGGGACAACACCTTTTCGTGCGTTTAAAAAAGTGTATTGGCCTTGTCTATTAACGCAACTGAAATTTACGTAACAAGCAATTGTGTAACGCTATTACTGCGTTGTGTGCGTTTTGGTGGCTTAATTGGCTCCTTAAGGCGATGGGCCTTCCTCAAGACGGTCTCGTGACAACAAATAAGTCGTTCTTGAATAACTTCGGGAGTAAATTAACGCGGCCTTTCAGCAGCAACAACAACCACCACCACCACTGTTTCTCCACGCTGCGTTCAAACGCGTGCCGCTCATTAAGCAATTACCCCACCGCCCACTGTTGATGTCAAGCGCACGTGCAAGCTCTGCACGTTTTGAAATTGGTAAACGCTGATTAATGAGGGAAACTTCAATCGCCGAACCGATCAATCGCATCGCCTGCGAATGCGCCATCCATTAGCGACATGCCGGTGGTGTGTTTGCTGTGAACCAGCGGTTGGGGAAAAAAGTAACTTCGTAAAATGTTTCAAAACTGTTGTGTTTAATCCAGACATTTGAAAGAATAAGAAGCAGTAAAATTATACAATACAAAAAACATGCGATTACAAAGGAACGGGACGTTTCATGTAAAATCTGTGTACTGACGAGAAAAAACTCCTCGTACTATAAGTTTCAATTAACACGCAAACACGTGTATATGCAAAAACACACAAGCACGTGCATATGCAAACAATCAGCATTTCCTAAAGAAGTGCAAATGCGGTCTTCGCGTGTTAGGTCGTCATCAAAATAAATTGAAAGCAAATGATGACGACATCGATCCACAGTTGTCTTATCACTGCATTACTGGGCGCTCTCGGTCGGTAGGTCACATTTGATCATTTATCTTGAAGGTGACCTAAGATAAGATGACAACTATCTACTATGTCGCGAAATGCTAATGTTGTTTTTTTGTATGTGCACAGAGGTGTGCTTTCTAAACAATTGGAATTCTATATTTTAATTGTGTAAAATGGTATCGCGACAATCCTTGTAATACCTTTTATTAACCCAGGAAAACCTCGCTGATTTGAGACTCTTTATTTGGAGATTCCTCCTTAATTGACATGTTTGGGAAGTTCCATTTAATATCTGGATTGTGAGTTATCGGAGTACTTGAAAAAAACCCATACATGAGCGAATAAGAATAAAAACACTTCACTCGGAGGCATTTATGAAATATTTTCAGCCCATGCCGACAATACATTGTACATCCAGGCAGTCACCCTTCAAGTGCTAACTGGGCCGAACCTTGTTTAGTTTCCAAGGTCTGACAAAATTTGGTTAATTAATTGATATTTGAAAACGTGCATTCAAATGTATTTCAAATGCGTGCCTTTTTTTCAAGCCCATACAAGAGACAAACAATACAGGAATAAATATATTTATTGCCTCTCGGCCCATATGGCAGTACATAATTGGATGCTTGACCCCTATGGAAGTCCTGAGGGAGTCTTACTGGGGTGGAAACTGTGAAATCCGCGAGGCTGTGGAGTGGACCAGTTGACGGACAGTAAAGCAATTGGGTTCGTAAATCCACGTTTGTGTGACCCTTTTCGTGTTAATCCTCAACTTATTTTTTTGTTTCTCAGCATAACACTCCTTATGAAAATCGAATTGGCCAAACATGACCACGCAGAACCCTCCAAAGAAACCCTTGACTCCTCGAGGCTTTCCCGGATGCTCCTGTAGCGTAATTGTTAACGCAACATGGACTTGAAATCCAGAGCTCACTGGTTCATTCTCCTGGCACAGCAGTTGAAATAGTGAGAAGGTTTCTTAAATCCCACTCGGCTTCTACCAGGCAATATCAATAGCTACATCACAGTCGATCAGCAGGTCATGTGTGGTGGGGTAAAGTGTGGGTATGCCTACCTCTTCCAAGTAGTCTGGCCCACCATAGAAGAGTACAACAAATACTGTCTAGAGGAGGCCCTTCTGCCAGCAGTGGCTTCAGCAAGTAATTGCAGGGCTAGATCTTCACCTTTGCATGAATCCTCGCACACATTGGAACAATATTACATTTACATGATGTTGAGGAATTACTGCATCTTAATGGATGTTGAATAAATGTTAGCATTCACGATTTGAATATTACGAGTGAATTTGCTTTTAATGTTTACAAATATCTACATTTAACAAAGCTGGTTTGAGCAAATCATTTCAAGGCTGCACCATTACAATGTAATGTTTGTAAACAATGTTCATGGCAGTGGTGACAATAATATTAGTTTCCCTGTGACATTTCGGGAAACGGCATTTCTTCCTGCCATGAAGAAAGTACCTTGCCAGAAACGTCGGCTATAATTTTTTATTTATTAGGACAGGGTTTATTTATGACCGTGAGTTTTTGTTTATTATTAGTTATAACGAAAGATGTGTGCATAAATACGTGCTCTTGATCACTTCTGCGCATAAAAAATCACTTACTCGTTGGTTCTTTGGGTAAAGTCACGTAGGTAGAAAAAATAATAATAGATCATGAAGTTTCGATCTTAACACAAGCGGTCGTCGCAAGCCTGTGCACGTCACCGCTCACCCCCTTCTCCTTCACCGTGCACCCCCAGCCCTCGGGCATTCCCACAACGACGCCCGTGCCAGAGCGGAGGATGAATGAGCACTGGAGCGGCGATGGAGCGGCGTGCCGAGTGGGGGCTGCCCTCTCGTGACGCGGCCGCAGAGGCCGTGGGTGGCAGCAGTGGCTTCCACCTCCCCGAGGGCCATGCGAGGTCCGACCCCGGCGCCTGGTACCTGCAATTGTCCGGCTGCCTGTCACTCGCGCAGCCGCTCGTGGCCCCGACTCGCCCACTGTTCTTCCCAACGCAGAGCTACGTGCCCGTGGCGCAAACGCCGGTGAGCGGCTAGCCTGCGCTGGGTGCTCTCTTGTCCGGTGTTTTCTTCCGCTGCTATATGCGTGGTGGGTTTTCTCCAGGCACACAAGTTACATTACACATGCAGACAAAAAAAGATTAAAGAGGAATTGGCCAAACGTCTCAGAAGGATCTTCTTGGTTCTTTCGGTAATGTCACGTAGAAGGGAAATAATAAAATAATACAATTTTAACATACTAAAATACAATTCTCACCACGTTTCGGCCACAATGCAAGCAGCCGTCCTCAGGTGACGAACAGGTCTGTCGGGGAGACAGCGTCTGGCACGAGGTGGAGGTGTTCTTCACCTGAGGACGGCTGCTTGCGTTGTGGCCGAAACCTCGTGAGAATTGTACTTTATTATGTTTTATTTGTATTATTTTATTATTTCCCTTCTTCGTGACTTTATCGAAAGAACCAAGAAGATGAATCCCTGCAGTCACGAAAGCTTAAATCGAAAAGTCTCGGAAGGATCCTCAATAATGAGTTGATATTCGCTAAGGCCTTTGCTGGTAAGCAATTAATTTAATTTATTTTTGCGTCACATTCACATCTTAATGAAAAGGTTAAGGATATCACATCCCCCTACTGATTATCTACATTGTTGATGATGGAGACGGCGGCACGTTTTCCTACAAAAATTGGACAAAACCGGAGATTCTCTGTCATGTCGATTTGGGCCTGCGAGTATGGCCAGTTGTTGGTTTGTCGTACGCTGAAGCCACTGGCCTTTCATCTCCGTGTGCCGTCCCAATGCAGCACTACTGCATGGCCAAGCAGGAGCCTGTGGCAATGTTCAACATGGCCGACGCCAACCTCAAGCGTGTGTCCGCCTCGCTGCTGAACCCCATGACGATGCTGGCGCCACGCCCCCCGCAAGAGGGCCCTTGCCCAACCACCAGCGACGCCTCCGCCACCTCGACCTCGTGCCAAGTAAGCGGCTACGCCTGCGTGCCGTGCCCTACGGCGCTGCGTGGCGTGACGCCGCCATTTCACCGCGGTGGCCTTGACGCCGACGCCTGCCGCCCCCGGGACCCTTTCTGGGGGGACCAGGCGCCAGCAGTGCCTGCGGATCACGGCTCCGGCCTGCTGACACCCGGCCAGTTTTGCTGCGGCTCGCCCGGCCTCCGTGCTCGGCAGCAGTCCGCGCCGTCCTATCTGGCGTCGATGGCAGCGCTGGCCTGCCCGGGCTGCGGGTCGCTAGCAACGGCCGGTGCCCCCGCGCTGCGCTGCGCCGCCGAGGCGCTCTCTTCCTTGCCGTTCCCTGGCCACTGCACGAAGCACGACGAGCACCATCGGCAGCACGTTCTCCTTCCTCCTGGTGGTGGTGGTGGTGGTACCGCGTCGGCTCACCTGCACTGCCCCTCACTCCCGATCCCGGTTGCACACGTGCATGGGCACCACTGTCAAGGCTGCCACTGCAAGGTGCGTCCACTGTGTGTTCCTTGGGGGTTGGTTTAATGGGGTTGATTTCCTTCTCCAATTTCCTCTTCTTGTGTCCCGTGGTGAAGCCACGTCGCCGTTGGCCGTGAAAGTAGGCGCGGAGTGCAGTGGCCGAATCGATTATATTTAATTTCCTTTAAGTGGATGAGAGCCCACGGAGATGGAGACATATGGTGACCATGGTCACATCAAAGAGAGATTGTTCAAAAATGTAACATTAATAATGACACTTGCCACGTACAATGCCCTATTTTTGCAGATGCTTTAGGCATGGGCTCCGTTTATGCTTATTTTAACCTTCACTCTGACAATTCTCTGCAGAAGGTTTAAATCAAGTTCCGCTTTCAGTTTACGAATTACATTGTGTTTATTTTAAGTGAATAAATTGGTGACATGTGAATAACTCATTCTTAATTTGACCGAAAGAGAAATGTAATAACGTCCGTAAATACTTTAAACCAGGGGTGTACAACTACGGTCCTTGGTCGACATGCCAGCAATTAAGCCATTTGAGTCGTGCATTCTTCGCTTCAAGCGAGTTCGAATTTATTCAGCTCACACCAAGGTGTGTTCACAAACAACTGGAGGACCCACATCATGTGCCCACCACATTGCATGGTCAGTCCTCACAGCCTTGTCGAATTTGTTTCCAACCTGCATGCATCTTCCTCCTTGTAATGGCTTTTCTCATTTACAGAAAGTATCGTACAGTGGTATCTCGGTATACGTCGTTAATTCGTTCCAGAAGGTAGGACTTGTACCGAACATGACGTAGATACCAAACACATTTTTCCCATAAGAAATAAAGGGAAAGGAAATAATCCGTTCCAGAGTATAATAAATTATATTTTATATGGCATGTTATACATTAATGGGGTTGTATACAATATTTTAGACACTACGTATTACTAAAATGCATACATAAAACAAATGCATAAATAAAAATAAATAAGTAAATAAAAATTTGCATCACTTTACCTTGCTGAGAGGAGTTGAATGAATTCGCAAAAAATTCACGTTAAAATTACAAAAAACACGTGAAAATTCACAGAGTTAAAGCCAAGGGTTGTGCACTGAACGAGATCTACTGTACAGGCAGACTGAGGAGCGGCGCTTTGTTTCAGTCGTAAACGGGGTATACGCGGGTACGTGGTGACTCACCCCGACCCATACAAGTTCTAGCAAGCGCGTCGTATCCCAAGCAAGACGTCGTATCCCAAGACATTTTTTCCTCGTCAAAACACAACATATACCAAATTCGACATATTCCAAAGCGGTCGTATACCGAGACATGACTGTATTTGACTTATTGCACACCTCGCAGCACCTTCAGCTCCGTCTCCGTTATAATTCCTAGTCACCACCACCCATCTCTGCGCCTGCCCCTCACCCCCACCCAGGGTGACGCGAGCGAGACGACCGTATCCCAGCCCAAGCGGGGGTCCGCGCCGGGGACCACCGATCCCTGTGGGCCCCTCCACGGCGCCAACGTGTGGCCCGACATCCCTCCCCCGTCGCTGGTCAACGGGGCCTCCGCTCCGACGTGCACCCGAGGTAAACTATTGTTTTAGACTGGAAACCATTTTAAATTTTACCAGGTAAGGCCCACTGCGCTATACAGCTTATTTTCAGAAGCAACCTGGCCACAAATGATATCTCAGCAAAGTGGCTTATCACGTGGAAATGTATTGCAGCCAAAAAAAAAATCCACTCAACCGCGAGGAGAACCCACGACCTCCTCTATGCCAGGCGTGTTAGTTAACATCTCGCCACCATAACTTGACCTCGCATACCGTTCGTTCGCCGTTCACAGAAGCGGCGTCCGAGCTCGCTCCGCTGGGCGGGATGAGCGGCACAGGCGACAGGGATGGCCTCCCGCCGATCGGCGTCTTCTGGGACATCGAGAACTGCTCTGTGCCCACGGGCCGTTCGGCCATGTCGGTGGCGCAGCGCGTGCGGCAGCGCCTGTTCGGTGGGCACCGCGAGGCCGAGTTCCTGTGCGTGTGCGACATCAGCAAGGAGAAGCGCGAGGTCATCCAGGAGCTGAACAACGCACAGGTGTGTTACGGACGCACCGTTTCGACGAGTACCGTTTCTGGGTTGCCACCGACACCATCGTTTTTCTCATGGAACGGGGAGAGACGATAGTTGACACCGTTTCGCTGTGAGCCACCGCCGAGCCTGTGAAAATCGACGTACGTCGCCTGGTGGCGTCCGCTCACCGGGAGACTCAATGTGCATGTGGGTGCGTGCCTGGTGGGGAGTGGCCCTCTCCTCGGTCGATTCCTGCCTTAAATTGAGTACCTGGTGGGGCATGCACACATCACCAGTGGGGGATATTAGTAGCCACACCACCCCCTCGTCTGCCACGCTGGCCTTCACGAGTGCCGGCTAACAGCGCTTTGCCCCAGCAGTCTGTTAAGGCTTCTGGTGGGGATGGTGTCTTTGTCGCCATGCGTGTGCGGCGCAGGTGACGGTCGTGCACATCAACGCGACGGCGAAGAACGCGGCGGACGACAAGCTTAAGCAGAGCATGCGTCGCTTCGCCGAGACTCACTCTGCTCCCGCCACCATCGTGCTCATCTCCAGTGAGGACCCCCCCGCAAAAACTTGACAGGACCCTCCTGAAAATGAGGCTTGAGATTCAGTGATGCATCCCTGGCGAAACGAGCATAATAATGAAATGGCATTTTTTTCACCTGGCACATCCGAGCCAAGCGAGCCCTCGCTGCTCACGGCTAGAGTGCTTTTATACTGGCTGTGCCAAGCTTAGAGCCCAGGGCTGGTTCAGATGCCCCGGTTGAGTATTTAACTCGGGGCATGCAGTTTATAGCGTACACTGCGAACTGTGCCACCATTCTACCCTGGCATAGACTCCACTGCTAATCGTAATTAGGTAGGAAGATAGCAGGGTGATGAGTTACGCAGTTTAGTAGTGGTGGGGGGTGGATTGAAGTCGTGAGATCATTGAAGTTCTTTGAATGGCAGGGACAGCAAGCAAACCCGATTTGCACGACGAGATGAATACTTTGACCAAAGTAACACAAACTTGTGAAACTTGATGCACGATGGCCAGATCGTGGTGGGTGGTTATGGTATTGGCTTTGAATGGTTCGCTAGTGCCCCCCCACCCCTTCCCGTCCTCCCACACAGGCGACGTGAACTTCGCCCTGGAAATGAGCGACCTGCGCCACCGGCACGGCTTCACCGTGGTGCTGGTGCACAAGACTCAGGCTTCGAGCGCACTGATGCACCACGCCAACACGTCCATCCGCTATGAGGAGCTCGTCGATGACCTGCCGCCCTGCCCCTCGCCCCAGGTGCCCGGAGTGACCAATGCAGGGGGGCGGAACGTATAGCCTGGCAGCTCTTGGCGGGTGGTGGCACTCATAGAGGTGGGGGGGCGGGGGGCGGTTGTGTTGGGGGGAACTGGGTCATGACTAACAAGGGAGGGGGTGGCACTCAAAAGGTAGGGCAGCGTTTACGGAGGGGCAACTCTCACGGAGGGTGGCACTCAATGGGGAACGGCGCTGACATTGAAAGCCTGGGTGTTCGAGCACTCAAAGGAAGGGTAAGCATTGTGGGGGAAACCGTGAATAGGGTGGCAGCACTTAAAATGGAGCAGCACTGACAGAGGGGGCAGCACTTCCAGCTTGTTGGCACTTAGCGGGAGGCGAGGCACTCCGCAAGGGGGCAGCAATCCTCGTGGCCCGCATTCCAAGTGAGATGGCAGTCAAAGGCTGGAGCAGCACTTGCTGAGAGCGGGCAGCTCTTGATCCCAAGCAGGTAACGGGGCAGCACTCTTGGGGCGCACGTGTGAAATGCAAACCCAAGGTGCACACGGATAACGCGAATCGCTATTTTCCCCCCCTCTACCCATTGGTCACGTTCCTTCGCGCCGCGCAGCCCTGCCACACGCTGCTCTACATCAACAACCTGCCGAGTGGCCGTGACACCCGGCAGGTGGGCGCGCGCCTGCGCCAGCTCTCCGAGAACTGCGGCGGCAAGGTGCTGAGCGTGGCCGCGGGCACCGCGTGCCTCCGCTTCCCGTCGCCGGCGCGCGCCCGCCGTGCCCAGCGCCGCCTCGACAACGAGGACGTCTACGGCAGCCGCATCTCCGCATCCTTCCTGCCGCAGGAAGACGGCGGCGGCGGCGGTGGTCAAGCGGTGGAGGCGGCGGCGCTCGGCAGAGAGAGGCTGGAGGGTAACGAAAAGCCACGGTCGCCGGGTCCCCCCGCGCACCGGCGTGGAGGGGGCAGGCGGCACGACGCGGACGACCTCAACGGCGGTGGCGGCAGCGGTAATCACGGTAGCCACGGCGCCTGTGAGCGTGACGGCAGGTCTGCCGAAAAACAGTTGCGGTCGCCCGTTGCTGTTGGTGGCGGTGGTGGCGGTGGCGGCGGCGGTGGTGGAGGCAGGCGCGGTCAACGACGGATTGATGCGGAAGATGCTGGAAGGAACGGCGCCGCCGTCGGGCATTCGTCAGCGTTGCCACTGCCGTTGTCGTCGTCTTCTTCGCCACCACTATCGACAAGTAGAGCCAAAGACCAGCAGCCAAGGGACAGGGCAGGAACCGGCACGGGGGCCGTGGCGGCCGCTCCGTCCGGTCAGGAGAAGCAGCTGTCGAGCGGCGGGGCGCGGGCTAGCGGACGAGCGGCGCACAGGCATGGTGGGGCGGGGAAGAACCCGGAGGCTAGGTGATGGAGCAGCCAAGTGCTCGCCCCACGAGCACTTGGCAGCGGGAAACCCAAAGGTCTGTGTGAGCCTCACCTGTTTCTCGCGAGAGGCTTTTGGTCCCACGGGGCTATTTTCTCAGCGTTCGTTGTCACAATAATGCGCGTGTGTTTGTAATAATCATCGAATGATAAATCTTGAACCCCCCCCCCGCCTTCCCACCAGCGAGTCAATGCATTTTCACATTTTGGGGTGGCAATTCGATTGAAGAGTCCATTGCTTCTGTCTAAAACGTCTGTACAATTTTCATGAATGGTGAATAATCAATTCTGGTTTGCATGGTTCTGATATGACGCACTTCATAAGAACCAATTTTTATTTATTTATCGGTGCATCCTCGTCCTTTGTTATCGTTTTGTGCGGATTGCTGTTGACTTTAGTGACACATGGGCCTCGTTAGTTTTGCCTGCGACAATGCTCAGGGGGAGTGACGTCCATGCTGCTCGCGTTGCGATTGTCCGTGGTACAGGAAACCACCTCGAGTGGACGGCAGCAGCTGCAGCAGCAGCAGCCAAGTGCTAAGAGGCACCGGCGTGGAGGAACGGGGGGCGCTGGCAGGGGCAGCTCACCTGGGCCCCCTGCTACTCCCCTCCTTGCGCAGGCGAACGCCCCCCAGAGAGGCGGGCGCGACACGGAGACTACGAGGTGCGGCCGGGAGTGGCCAGTGTCGCTACGACCACACGCGCGCACACAAATATCGCCTTAACAGACTGTAGGGGCAAATGCTGTTAGCGCGCACCTATGAAGGCTGGAACGGTACACGAGGGGGTGGGTGGCCAGCACCAGTGGCGATGTTTACACACCGTACCACGTACTCATTTGAGGCTGAGTCGACCTAGGGGAGGCCCAGGACCAGTTTAGATAAACGTCACTGATGTAGGCCATGAGCGGGAATCGAACCCGGGTCGCCGTGTTCGTAGCGCAACGCGCTAACCGCAACACTACCGCTCCACACGCACACACAGCCACGGTACCTTTCTGATCTCGTCAAGGAGCATAAGCCGTCACGCGAACTCCGGTCATCCTCACAGCAGCGGCTTTTGGCTAGCCATCGAACAAAGACGGTTACCGCATCGCATGCTTTCAAATTCGCCTTTGCGGCCATCTGGAACACTCTTCATTCGGATATTATGAAGCCACTGGAGCTATACACTTTTAAATTTAGGTTGATAATGCATTTCTTTAGAGCTGCTTTTTAGTGTTTAGTTTTTTATTCTTCCCCCGCACCTCCGATTTTCACAGTTGACCACGTACGGTGCGAAATAAGTTCAACATACACACACACGCATGGATTATGCGTATCGCTAGAGAGACTATTGGGGCGAGTGCTGTTATTATAGAGAAGTCCTATTAAGGCTGGCATAGAACGCGAATGTGTGGTTCGTACCGCACTGGTGTTTACACACCGTACCAGATTTATTGATTCCTTTTTGCTTTGATACCAGAAGTTTATTTTCCGAGGCAACATTGGGTCAAAATAAATGCATTGGATAGCTAAAACGTGGGTGCAACAGTTTAGAATGTTAAAGGAAACATTACAGGAATATTTTCTAACAATTATTATAATTTATAGCCCTTAATCTACTAGGAGATGAAGACCTCTTCTTGCCTTAGTCATTGGGTTCGTTTAATAATACTTCACCATTCTGGGCAGTGCAAGTTGGTGGGGGAGCGGGACCGGTTGAGCTGTAGCCTGGATTCAAACTCAGGTTACCAGTCTCACAGCGCAGTGAGCTGACAACTCCGCCACCGCTCCACCTGAATAAAAAACATGCCCAATGTATATTATAAAATGTGATTTAGTTCTTCTTGAGAGGGGCTGTCTTGAGGCCCCCTCCAATGGATGCCCTTCCACCAGCAGTGACATGAGCAAGCAATTGCAGGGCTGCACCTAACGTAACATCTGAAAGGCATTACTATTCGTACTCTCCTAGGAGCGAATCCAATGGCACGTTGAAAGCTAGTTTGCACTGAGCTGGTGTATAAGTGTAATGTAGCTGTGTTAGTTCCAGCCAAAGCCCATCTCGTACTCTCCCAGCTGTGTTCGGTTGCTTACAGACGACGGTGCCCGCACGGCTGAAGCCTGCATGCTCTCTCGTCCCTTAGGGCCGACTCGTGCCCGCCGCTGGTGCAGGATGGAGACGGCTCCGTTGCCGCCGGGAAGCCGGTGCTAGTGGACGGCCCCCCTTCGGGGAACCCCGCGGCGTTCTTCCGGCCGCTGGCGCCAACCCCGCCACCGCCGGGCGCCATTCCGCTTCTCCACGCCTCCCACCAGCCCCCATTTCCCATCGTCGCCCCCTGCCCCATTACCTGGGTGCCTAGGTGAGCGATTTTCTCCCTCCACCTCAAGCTCGTTGGACGTTTTCTCTCTCCATCGCTGTATCTTCCAACTGCGATAGTGTCCCATCGCATTCAGTGTTCCCACCTCCCTGTCTCCCAGTTCTGCCCTTGTCCCAGAGGTCGCAAATGGGTTTTGATTCCTTACCCGTACCCGGCCGCACCAGGGTCGCAAATGGGTAGCCGTTCCCTACCCGTATCCTATCCGAAATGAGTGACAAACGGCTACTCACCAGTGACTCACGGCCTACCCGTACCCGTACCCGGCGCACCAGGGTCGCAAACGGCTACCTGTACCCGTACCCGGGTATCGGGTAGGGTACGGGTATCGGGTACCCGGTTGCGACCTCTGCCTTGTCCTCCCCTTTTCTTCCGGTCCTCTCCATCCACCTGTCCTGCAGGGGTCTCATTCAGCCCCTCTTCCCCCACACCCGCTCACAATCCTCCAACTGCCCTGTCCCTCCAGCTCCCCTGTCTGGCAGTTCCCCCCTGCCTTGCAGATCTAAAACAATGTAATCTCATTTTAACACTGTTTAACACGTAGGCTTTCACGACCAATATCATCCATAATAGAGTTGTTTTTGGTTAGATCGCGTAAATATATAAATGTGTCGTTAAAACCCGCCACCACCCGACACAGCCAACTAGTAAGGGTTGTGACGTATACAGAACGTGCCATTCCTCACGAGTACAGCACACCGGTGTGCTGGAGAGCTAAGCCACAATATTTACAATCTGAGTACGACGTTTCGCCAGTAATGACAACTATCTTCATCAGGCGACAGCCCGATTTGTGAAGTCTACTTGTGACGAATTGGCATGTTCTGTTTACGTGACAACCCTTACTATTTGGCTGTGTTGGGTGGTGGCGGTGCATTATATTAACCCGATCCAATCCGAGAAACCTTTTTATAGTGGAATCTCACATTCACGTGTCCACGCGTGAGAATCTTTGAGATTCATCGTTTACTCGCCTTATCGCTAGTCGGAGCCGTTTTCTCACCGCGGTAGTGCCCGTCTTCTGTGTGTCCCCCCCCCCCCCCCCCCCGCAGTTCCCGGCTAGCGACTCCGTTGAACCAGCTGGTGTTCCCCGGCGGCCTGGTGTCCCGCACCACCGCGGTGGCTGGCCCCCCCCCACCGCATGGCTACGTCCCCTCGCCGTTCGGCTACGGCTATCCAGGGAGCGGCGCGAGCCCCACCGACGTACTCGTCACCAACCTGGACGGCAAGGCGCAGTGGAGCGACACCATGCAGGAGCTGAGCGACGCCTTCGCCAAGTTTGGGCAGGTCAGGGCCCGCGAACCGAGATGGTCGGTCGGTCGGTACCATCCTGGGTGGCACATGCTATGTATCCGTATGCACATTTTAGCAGTGTCTGTCATGGGCAGAGGGCTGAGCGTACGTATACTATCTTTGCACACGCATGCCTATATTTATTTTATGTCACCTTGTGTGGTACGGTATGAACCACTTTTGGGCCCGATGATTCAAGAACCGGCTGGGGCGGGACTCCCCAGAGCTCGGTGCGCCGGCAGGGCATGACCGCCATAGTGGGGCCATGCGGGGCCATGCGGGGTCACGGGATGGGGTGGTATCTAGGCATTAGGCCTGTAACGATTCATCACCATCACCGCCTTCACCATCATCAAAGCCACCGCCCGCCACCTTCACCGCCACTCATTGTGTAAACAAATCGGATCATGATTGTTGTTATCGTTTTTTCTTCGTGTTTGTAGCGCTTTTTTATTGTTCTGTCTCGTTTGTACAGTTTTGTTCACTCTGTTTAAATATAGCAACACCATATCGCCTGCCGAACGTTTGGGAAAATTGTAAATTGAAGAAGAAAAAAAATGCGCGTGCATTGTGAGTGTAAAAAAAAAAAAAATCGAAGAATGAGTGGATGTGTAGATAGATAGAGGGATTGATTGATGAATGGATGGGCATATCGAAATGGACAGACAAATTGATGAACATTACATATGGATGGGCGAATCCTCAAACTCCCTAGTCGCCACGCGCATAACCGCTTGCCATCCTAACCATCCAGCCAAACGGTCACAACACGCGGTGACGACTGTGCGGCCTCTTAAATACACGTCGCGCCGGTCTCGCCCCTTCAGGTCAAGGGCATCGAGCTGCGCGGCCACGCGGAGCAGCAGCAGTTGTGGGCGCTGGTGCGCATGGGCAGCAGCCCAGGAGGCGGCGCTGAGCGCCAGCGCCCTGCAGCACTGCCAGGTCACGGGCCGCCGCGTCCACGTGTCGCTGGCGAGCGACGGCATCGTCCACGAACCCCAGCGCACGTCGCCTCTGCAGACTCTCAGGTTGGGCGCCGCCCCGCGTCTCTCCGCGGTCGTTAGAAGTGGCTCCGAGGTCAGATGGGCTGAGTTGGCACGCCGCCGAGAATCTGGGTGAGAACCCAAACAGGCCACCTGGGATTGAATGGAAGTGCCCTCAAGTATAGTGAGTTCGTGGTCTGAGCTGGAATCACCAGTGGGTGGGGAAGTGTTGCTCCCTCTATTGTGTGGACCCAGGTCACTTGGAGGGATCTCAGAGGTAACTCTCTGATATCTGCCTTCCATGGACCGTTCTTAAAACACCAATGGTCGCACTGCTCTGTGAGAGATCATGACATGATACCTGCGGCACATTCGGGAGACATCTGGGGGATAGTCGGAAACACAATATAATTTTGATTGCGTTTCAATTATAAACATTTCCCTGGTGCAATCAAAGTCCAAGAAATTAGTCAAATTTGACATCGCTTTCTACAGTTGAACAATTTTCGAACATGGAAGGAATCTTTAAACAGCTTTGTCGTTGCTCTTCTCGCCTGGTGCTTTGATGGACGGGTCACTGGGCGAGCCCACCACTGACACTGTCCGTTGATAATAATAATAAGAATAGTATCAACTTGTAATGCACCGGCACACAGTGTTTGCTCGCTCGCCAAGAGAACGGACTCTCGAGCCGCAAGTAATCGCGGCCCTCTACGAATTAAGTTGTTATCGACCAATTCATGTGGCTTTAAATGTATCGGAGGAAATTGGTTCCCCTGGAGAAAACCCACGCGTGCGAGGGTGGGGGGGGGGGAACTTTCTGTCTCGTACAGACGGAACTGGCAAGCCAGGGTACGGGAATGGGCGTTTCGCAACATTTGCGCGATCCTCCAACCGTCGCCCCCACAGTGCTGGATTACGGGCTGCGTGCGCTTTGACAATGTGTAGACACGAGGCTGTTAACTGTTGCGACGTTTGGTTGTGTTGCGGGACCCGGGAGCAGGCTGGAAGCCGTGGGGATCCTTCACGAAGCGCCAGGGGCCACCCTGCCCCTCCACCTTTTTGCGGATGTTTACGAGAAACGGTAGGCGCTTCACACTCGCCCCCCCCCCCGTCACCGTCTTCTGCACGTAAATTTTAGTCTGCGTTTACACAGCTATCTTTGCCTTTGCCGTACTTGTGGTAAAACATCAGTGAGAAAGGTTTATTGAAAACTGTTATTGTTCCCCTCTATATTTCGATTGTGCAATCACCCCCCACACCCACCCTTGTTCTGGGATAAACATATTCCCGTCCGTACCCTCGCAGCTAGCAGCGCACCAGCCCTGTGACTGAACACCTCTGGGGGACGACGTCACAGCGGTGCACACGTTTAGCAATACTCGTGTGCCTCCTGATAATCCGTCGCTGAATATTGGCACGAGCGTACCGGGCATCGCTCGGTCACTTGTGTCATCCAATCGGCGTGATTACTCGCCCTCCCCCCACCACTGCCCCACTCCAGGTACGGGCGCAAGCTGGTGGTGTCGGACCTGCACAAGCTGACGGACTTGCTGTGCGTGCACGACCACGGCCCAGCGTGCCGCCTCGTGTCGCTGCTGCCGCTGCGGAACGGTCCCTACGTCGGGCCGCCCCCCGCCGCCACCATGGCCGCGGCGGCGGCCGCAGCAGCGGCGGCGGCCACCAGCAGGGAGAGAGAGCGGGAGAGGAACTTCTCTTCGTGCGGCAGCAGCCCGGTGGTGATCGAGGAGCTGGCGCATCACGACGCCTACTGCCCCGTCCACTCGCCGCACTCCGCCGCCACCGTCGACATCGAGTGAGAGCGCCGGCACACGAGCGTGTGGTTTTTTGTCGGCCACCGTTACATTTTCTGAATGGAAATACCTGAAGATTTTTTTTTTTACCTTAGTTTCGGTCGATGATGATGATGGTGTAATGACTTATGCAAGGGGAGACGCACTTTACCGAGGCTGTGACCAGACGCAGGTGACGAGGGGCTCTTGTGAGTTCGCAGGTCATTGGTCACAGTTCAGAGAAGCGTCGGTAAGATGAGACACGCGACGCGTATAATTCTTCACCGTCAAATGGAGGGCACAGGAGCTCTGTAGCACTCGACGCGTGTCACTGGGCTGATCTACGTGGTCATGTGGTGATCACGGCGGATTATGGATGCTCCGACGCAGTTCACGAATGTTCCTTAGGCTCAGACAAGTGTTCAATTAATGCCGAAAATATTTGGCGAAAAAGTTTTTCTTTTTTTAGTTTTGGCCATGGATCAAGAGTGTGACCGTGACTACAATCCCCACCAAAGATCCAAACTTGATGAACGGGGGACGTGAGCTCGCAGCACTTTCCCCGCCAAATTAGTTGGTGAAGCTGCCGCGTTGGCAATGGTGGCCTTCAAAGGAAGAGTCTATAATAGGCAACGTTACAGACATTGGCCCTTCTTGCTTGCAACAGTCTTGTCAAGGCTATACGGGGTGGATCTTGTTGTTTTTAGGGAGCATGACCTGGAGGTGGAGTACGCCCAGCTGCCCTTCGTGGTGATGTCGCTGAAGACCTTCGCGGCGCAAGTGCACGCGCTGCTTCACTCGCACGACGGCACCGTGCCGCTGCTCAGGTGATGTGTCATTACGCGCCCCAACCCCCTAGCAGCCTCCCAGCAGTGCCCCCCCCCCCCCCCCCCCCCCCCCGACACTGATTACTGAAGGCGCTCATCTTTGTGCTGAACTCCGCACGTGGTGTAAATGGTGTGTGGGGAGCGGTGAACTTGGCAAACCGAGTTGGATTCCCGTTCACGGTCAATGCCAGTGACGATTATCTGAACCTGTGCTGGCCCCCCCCT
This sequence comes from Lethenteron reissneri, assembly GCF_015708825.2. Classification (NCBI taxonomy): domain Eukaryota; kingdom Metazoa; phylum Chordata; class Hyperoartia; order Petromyzontiformes; family Petromyzontidae; genus Lethenteron; species Lethenteron reissneri. The sequence goes on from NC_083788.1 coordinate 11,478,323, forward strand.
ACCCCCCCGCTAGTTTGACACTCGGCCTTTAATGAGCACCTGGTGCTGGGTGTATACATTTTCACTGTGGAAACAAAGGTGGCCAGGCATGGTGCTAGCTGCACCACCCCTCCTGCCATTTAAGAACAGCACTTGACCAAACAACCTTTAAAAGCTATGTTTATATTACCTTCCCCGTTGTTCCTTAAAAGCCTGTGCTGGTGCTCACGCCACTCGTCCGTCCCCCCCCCAGCTTCCCTGACTGCTACGAGGCCGAGATGGGACCGCTGCCTCGCGACGCGCAGGCGGCGATGGTTCCCACCGCGGAGGGCGACACGGGCGCGGAGGAAAGCGGCGACGACGCCGTTGCGGAAGCGGCGGCGGTGGCCGCGACAGTTTTGGCCGCCGGCTGTGGCCGTGGAGTCCCGCTGGAGCACCTGGCGGCGTGCGTGCAGGGCGTCCACGTGGTGATGGCGCAGAACGGCGTCAAGGTCGTCAAGTGGGTGCAGAACAAGCCGCCCCTGCCAAGCAGTGGTACGCACGCACACACGCACACACACAAAGCCAAGTGCTATTTGCGAGCACCTTACGAAGGCCGGTGGTTAGCACCTAGCCCCAGTGGCGATGTTTACACACCCCACTAGGTACTTTTTAAAGGCTGAATCGACCTAGGGGAGTCCCAGGACCGGTTCATATGACTGTCACCGGCGGTGGCCGTGAGCGAGAATCGAACTCGGGTCTGGCTGGTTCGTAGCGCGGCACACTAACCGCTACCCTACTGCTTCCCACACATATGTTCGCACGCACGCGAGCGCACACCTGCGATTTTTTTTTTTTTACATTAGAACCCGGGGGAAGCGATAATTTTTGTAAATAACAGATAAAAAAATATCCCTCAAACTAGTGCTTTTATACGTTTGTGTGTCGTTGCCTGTCTGCGCACGGCACAGACACGTGGCTCGCGTCGCGCTGCAAGAGTCCCGTGGGGAACCCGCAGCTGATCGCGTTTGCGCGCGAGGTGGTGGAGCTGCTGCGCACGCAGCCGCGCTGCCTGCTGGCCTTCACACGCTTCATCCCCGCCTACCACCACCACTTCGGCAAGCAGTGCCGCGTGGCCGAGTACGGCTACGCCCGGCTCGGCGACCTGCTCGACGCCGTGCCGCACGTTCTGCAGGTGCGCTTGCGCGTTGCCCCGTTGTTCTCCGTTGTTCTCCCCGTGTGTATCGCAGTTTTGCGAGTGTGAGGCGGTTTTGCGGTAATAATTTTTGGTTATTTTCCAAAGAGTCCTGCCATATTTTTCGCAGTAATGGGCGATGATTGCTCTGCATAATCTCAATTCAGTAATTTGCGGGTAATTTTTCAGATTGTTTACCGCGCCGCTGGCGCACAATGGGCCGACACTTGCGATTGGCGTCACGGAATCTGTAACGTTTACTGTGAAGCATACGGCTGCATATTCCTACGGTTGAACGCACCGGCAGTAATTTAACGAGGCGGCCGATTGATTCTCTGCAATAAGCGACGAACGCGCCTTTGCTGGGCCACGTGACCTCTGCCCTGACGGCGTCTTTTACCCTGGTGTAGAAACCTTCGTATTTTGCGTTTGGGGTTTAAAACAAGTATAACCCGTAAAAACAAAGTTTTTCACTATAAATCCTTTATATGCGTGGCGGCTAGAGTCCTCTCGTCCTCTGGCTTGAGATGGCTGCCACCTATGGGTCAAATGCTTGTCTGCCAGTATTAAGCAATTGGTAAATAAATAATTAATTGTTTTCCCTAAACAGTGTAAAATTTTGGAAAAGTTTTTTCACGAAAATTAATTGTCTCGCACAACGAGTCTGTGTGCAAAATGTCAGCTCGATTGGATCACGGGAAGTGGGTTAAAAAACGACCGAAAGATTTGCACGGTCGTAAGCAAGCACGCAAGCACGCAAGCAAGCAAGCGAACTTAATATAAAGGATTTAAAAATATATATCGCTTCTGTCCCGTTCGGTTCGGTGCGACGGACAGATACTGGGGCTGGGCGGAAGGCGGCTGCTGACGCTGACGCACCGGGTCCAGGTGAAGCGTTTCACTCAGGACCTCTTGAAGCTGCTCAAGTCTCAGGCCAGCAAGCAAGTGTGCTTGCAGGACTTTGCACAAGCCTACCACTGGTAAGATCCACGTATTCTCGGCGTGTGTGATAGATCACTCCGATTCGGAGTCCTGGTTCAATTAAATAAAAAAAATTTTTTTTAAGAAATGCATTCATAATCAATTTATTTTGGGGTTGTATCGCGTAGGTGTAATGTACTTTTTTTTTGCCAACGTGACTTTGATTGGATTGGCTCTTGTCAGGTGGTGGAGGGTTTTAGCTCGAGTTGACATTATACCCACAAAATATAAACCAATTATGAACCGTAATATTGGTTGTGAAAGCCTACGTATGGGCCTGTGTGTGTGCGTGCGTGTGTGTGCGTGCGTGTGTGTGCGTGCGTGTGCGCGTGTGCGTCCCATTGCGCCGGCCCAGGTGCTTCTCGCGCGAGTGGGACGTGCGCGAGTACGGCGTGTGCGAGCTCTCAGACCTGCTGGCCGAGGTGCCCGATGCAGTGGTCGCGATGACTCCACAGGAGGGCGGCCCCGTGCTCTCCATCCCCATTAAAGGCAAGAGCTGCGCTGATTCCCCCCACCACTCACCCACTCAGCCACTCAGCCACTCACCCACTCAGCCACTCAGCCACTCACTCGCCCACCCACTCACTCACGACACTTTAGGTCACGAGACTTGTACCGTGTTGGCTTTCATAGGTGCTCCTCGCTAACAGCACTTTCCTTCCAACAGTTGGTTAAGGCTACAAGGGGTGGGGTGGGGGAATCTTCGTCTTGTTGTGCTGCGTCCGTACGTGCATCAACGCCAGTGTGGTTACGTGTTACAGCACGCGAACTTGCGCAATCCCGCACCTTGACGCGCATCCACACACGTCCCGCCCGTCTGCCGCGTGTGCAGTGCGCACGGAAGAGGAGCGGTCGCGCACACGCGTGTTCGCGCGCGAGGTCGTCAAACTGCTGCGCCAGATGCCGCGCGGGCGCATGGCGTTCTCGCGCTTCATCCCCGCCTACCACCACCACTACGGGCGCCAGTGCAAGCTGGCGCACTACGGCTTCACCAAGCTCACCGACCTCTTCGAAGCCATCCCCGAGGTGGTCACCGTAGGTGCCGCACCTCGGCCACGCGCAAAAACCCACCCACCCACGCGCGCGCGCACACGTTGCCGCGCGCCTTGACCGGGACTCGGACCTGCTCGGTGCTAACCACCGGCCCGTTTAATCGTCATGTCGATCGTCTGGCGATCGTGTGTGTTTGTGTGTTTATTTTTTGAGTGGTTGGTGCACCAAGTCACCACGGCGCTTGTGCGGGGCATCACTGCCACTTAGTGGTGCATGGCGTTCGCTGTTGTTATTGAGGAGCAGTTGTGTAGTGGTTAATGTACTTCACTACGATAAAGGATGTGGCCTTAATTCGATTCCCGGCCATGGCAAACATTAATTGTTATGATCTCTAATTCTACTGGTGTGTAAACATCGGGATTGGGGAGACAAAGACAAGCCACATCACCCTCACACCCTCGTGCGCCCTGCTGGCCTTCATATGTGCCTGTCAGCAAGTTCAAGTTCATTTATTTGGTATAGCCCTGTGAGCCATTCGGCTCTTGAATCGGGTGCAACCACAACAAACAAAAAACATGAACAAAAAACATCTTAAAGTGAATATGTGACTGAGTGCAAACAGAAAATCCAATTAAATACAGCTAAATATTGCATAAAAAACACCGTACACCAACGCTGTGTGCAAAAATCCCAGTGGGATGCAAGTCAAACAACCAACAACAACCACAAGACAACTTAGATTAAGGCCATCAGTCTAACTCTGTACTACAACAAACAAACATGGCCAAACCAATACACCCACCTTCAGGCTTTGTGTGGGATCCTTGTGTCTTGTGCTTGTGTGCATGCATGTGTGTGTGGACGCGCGCGTTCGTTTGCTCCTTTTCGCACACGTGCGCGTCTTGCGCCTCCCCGCGCCGTCCCCCGCCAGATGCTGGAGCGCGGAGAGGACAAGCTGCTGGTGCTCACCGAGGCGGAGCAGCTGAAGGCGCTGGCCTGCCAGATCTCTCAGCTGCTGCGAGTGCACAAGGATCAGCCCCACGGTGACACTGTGGAGCCCGCCGGCGCTGCCGGTGCCTCCGCCTCCTCATCCTTCGTGGCGGGGGGGTTGGCGCCGTCAGAGCTGCCGGCCGAGTACGCGCGCGCCGTGGGGCATCCGCTGTACCTGCAGGACTACGACGTGAGCTCCGTCACGGAGCTCCTGTCCAAGATCCCGCACGTCGTCAAGGTGCCACCATCGACTGAGAGCACAGTTTCCTTCCCCCTTTCCCCTTGAGGGGACAGTTTTCCCTCCCCTTGAGTCGACATAAGGGAATGCCCAGGACCAGCCGTGAGCGAGAATCGAACTTGTAGTCGCCGTGCACGAACCACAACATTACCACTCCCTGTGCGCAAACACGGTGCTGTTGGCGAGTAGCACCTATAAAGGTCCGGCACGGCACACGAGGGGGAGGGTGCCCAGCACCATGTTTACACAACGCACTAGATACTCATTTGAGGCTGGGTCGACCTAGGGGAGGCCCAGGACCGGTTCATATAATCGTCACTAGTGTTGGCCATGAGCGGGAATCAATCCCGGTTCGCAGCTTAGCGTACTCACTGCGACACTTCCAGACACGTACACACACGTACACACACGTACACACACGTACATACACGTACACACACGTACACACACGTACACACACGTACACACACGTACACACACTTGCACGCAATTGCTGCCAATACTGTCCGTTGTGCGCCAGCACATGCCAACGTACACCAATACGTGGCAGAATGAGCCAACGTGCGCAAACGTTCACAAATATGTGCCAGTGTGCCACACCGCGTGCAAGCACACACCAACACGACCCCAGGATCCACTAGTAAGTACTGGCAGAGCAACGCGGGCTCATGCGCCAACAAACACACATTAGGACGTGTCGACACGCCAACTTGTACGCGCACAGACACCCGATACATGCCAACACACCAACCAATGTGTGCTCGCAATGTTCGCACGGACAATGACGCATCATTTCCCTGTTCACCGTGGTAAAATAAAACTGTTTTATAAAATTTTATCAGCTAAGATCCACTGAGCTCTATATAGCCTTTATCCAGAAGTGACCTGGGCACAAATGATAGCCCGACAAAGTGGCTTATCATGTGGAAATGTATAGCAGTCAAATACTCTTAAACGCATGCTTCTAAATCCACGCGACCACGGGTAGAACATGCAGACTCCAGATATACAGGCATCAGGGTCGGGATCGAACCCACGTCTTCCTCCCGTATACCAGCCCAGGAAGTTAACATCTCGTTATCGTAAACCGGAAACCACCGCGTGTATAAGCGCTTGTGAGCAGCGTGTGCAGGGGGTGCTCCCAAGCGCTGCCCTGCAAAACCTTGGAGTGGCCAGCTGACCCCCCGGGCGCCTCACCCCCCCTCTGCCCAGGTCGTGGACACCCCCGCGGGTCGGCGCATTCAGCTGCTCTGCCACAAATCGCAGAAGGTGGCCACCACCCAGCTTCTGCTGCTGCTCATGTCCCAGCGCCCGGGGGCCTTGGTGAAGCTGGCCCTGCTCGAGCAGCTCTACCACGCGGTGTTCGGGGTGCCTCTGGCGCCGCAGGACTTTGGTTTCCTGTGCCTGGCCGACATGCTGCGCGCCATGCACAACATGTTTGAGGTGGGTGGGCGGACGGATGGACGTGTGAGCTAGGTTGGGCGTGCGTGTGTGTGCGTGTCAGTGACGGGGTCTAGGATGGGTAGGCGAGACGGGCGAGTGGGTTGCGGTGACGGGATGCGCAGGGCAGACGGGCGGGTAGGGTAAGCGGACGTGTGTGGGCTGGTGATGGGGTGGGTGGATGAATGAGCGAGCGGGCTGGTAAGAGTGCAAGAAACTTGGCAAATAAGTGGCCGAGTGGAAACAGTAAGCAGGCAAATGGAAGGGCTCGCCAGATGTTGGGAAACGGTCGTGGTGGGCAGGCGGATGGGTGAGTGTGGTTTTGTGGGTGAATTTGCAAGTCGGCCAGGCAGGCAGGCAAGCGGGGATACACGTATTTACAAAGTGAACGATCTTTGGCGGGCACATCTTGAATATATCGGTGAAGCTTTTGCGAATTTACGGACTCTGTTATGACTATCGTAACGAGCGCAAAAGCTGCCATTGCGACGTCCCCTGCGGGGCCACCGACTCCATCCGCGCCCACGTGTGGTAACCACGTGTTGTAACCACTTGTCGTTCCCGTGCGGGCAGCTGGAGACGGAGAGCGGCACCGTTGTGGGCGTGCGCCTCACGCCGCTCCTGCAGTTCGCGGCGTGCGTGCGCGCCCTCCTGCTCACCTACCACTACCACCAGATCTCGCTCGCCGACTTCCCGAGCGCCTACGCGCAGTTCACGGGTGACAGCGCGGTCTCTGTGGCCTCCACTCTCGGCTTCGGCTCCCTGGAGGAGGCCCTGCTCGCCTTCCCACAGGTGCTGCCAGTCGATCGCGCTTGAGCCCACGAGTGGAGCACCGGGTGCTAACGCCGGCTTCCCCTCCTCCCCCTCCCTCCCGCCCCTTGTGGGTCACGTTCTCGTGTAATCCGTTCATAGATACCGAGTCAAATGAAAACACGCAGTGATTTCTTGCTCAAAGAGCAGTGAGGCAGTGATCGTCTCCGGTTTACAGCTCTGAGACACTGGTGGAGATACATTCCTGTGGGGTCTAATTCGTAGGACAACCACCGTTGACTCCCCCCCCCCCCTTCCCTCACCCCACCAAGTGGTATGTATTTTATCGGCCCCGGAGGGATGATGGACAGTCAACGCCATTAACCAGGATTAGAACTCGCAAGCTTCCGATTTCCAAGCTGCTCGCTCGCTTTCTCCGAGTCACCTGGCCGGGAAACTAAAGAAATGGTCGGACATGTTCGGGAAGAAATAATATTTAGGGTCTTGATGTTCAGTGATAACTGATAGTTGGTGATGTGCTAATAACTAGTTGAGTTTAGCACTTAATGTTATTGTTTTTACTCGTGCTGTGCTGCACATGATTTGTTTTGCAACCCCAGGTAGCAAAACAAAAGGCACTTTTGTCAAGGCATAGTGAATTGTTACAATTCAGGCGCACGGTTCCATTTGAGAGTCGTTTTTAATTTGTTCTGTCTCCTTGGTATTGTTTGTTCCTCATGTTGTCCGTGTCGTTTATATTATAATCTGTCCGGTTCGTGTTTGTCTCAGTTATGCTGTCTGTCTCATTGGTATTGTCCGTGTCGTTTGCGCCGGTTTGTCTCGCTTGTCTCATTTGTTCATTCCCATTCATTTTATTCGCCGACATTTAATCGCCAGATTTTGTAAGTAATCGATTCTGACGGGCACAATTGGATCCACGTATTGTGAGTGAAGATCCATTTTGATCCATTTATGCCCGCTTTGTATATGTGACAGCTTTGGCTTGACAGTGCTGCGCAAGTGGTATTATAGCTGCTATATGAACCTGGCAACCCGTGTTCAATTCCCGCTCATGGCCAACACCAGTAACGATTATTTGAACTGGTCCTTTGGCTCTTGAAGGTCGACTCAGCCTCAAATGAGTACCTGATACAGTGTGTAAACATCGCCACGAGGGAGACAAATGCGGCCGGGCATCGTGCTGGCCACCCACCCTCTCGTGTGTCCTGCCAGCATTCATAGGTGCTGCTCGCTAACAGCACTTGTCCCAACAATCTGTTACAGGCTTTACGGGGGGATATGTCTTTATACTTGTGCCCCCCCCCCATCCCAGCAGGTGGTCTGGGTAAAGAAACACAACAAGATGCTGGTGCTGAGGCATGATATGAGTGGTGAGTGCCGTGAGGACAGACTCGGCAAGGCAGAGGCGGTGTCTTACAGCCCACATTTTGTTGACATTTGTGATGCATACAGTAGTAGGTTCTTGTGAAGCGGTGCGTGCTGCAGCAACAAAGCTCTAAGGAGGAGCATCTCTGGACGTGTGTTTGCAGTGCGCCTGTCCTGCTCCTCACCAGCCACCCTTCCCAGCGAGGAGGGGGAAATGCGCTCCGAGCCTTCCACACCTCCGCCGTCCGCCACCTCCGCTGGGCTCTCCATGGACGCCCGCGCCGGGGTCCTGAATGCCGCCTCCCCGCCACGTGAGCAGCACCGCCCGCGGCCAATCGCAGCGGCCTGCGGGCGAGCGTGGTCGCGCTTTTGGTCCGCGCGCGTGCGGCGACGTGATCGAGCGGTGGCGCGTATAGAAACATTAAACACGACCGGCGAGCGGGTGAATGGCACGAGTTAAAGCGCTACGTGCATCATCAGTGACAATGTTGCGTAATTGTGCGATGCGCGTCAACAGGCTGCGCGGAGCTGGCCCTGCTGGGCCCCTCGCTGGATGAGCTGCTCAGCGGGCCGCTGCCCCGCACGCTGCCCTCGCCCCAGCTGCGGCCTGACCCGGCGCCGCTGCTGGCGCCGCCCACGGCCGCCTACTCCCGAGACCTCATCGAGTTGGAGCCGGCAACCGACGACAGCGGTAATCGAGTGAACGGCCACGCGGCGGCAACGCACGACACCCACCGTGATAAACGCAAGCGGCGCCAAGCATCGTGGCCGTGGCGGTCACGTCAATGGCACGGCGCTGGTCGAACCTCGTCACGCTCCCTCACCGTCGTCGGTCGTCGTGACCGCCATTATCACTCGCGTTGTCGTCACTGCCGCATTGTTACAGTTGCCAGAGAGCACCTTTGGTTTGTCGAATATATTTTGTAGCTTTCCCCCCCCCCCCCCCCCCCCCCACAAAATAGTGTTTACAATTGGTCTATGAACGTCGTGTCGTGAGACGAGAGGAATGGGCAGAGGTTTTATTATCGGAAGAAAACCGATGGGTGTAAATCGAAAGTCTATGGATGTTCATTTGAGGTTGTGGGTCTGCACAAATTTGGGTCTCTTGCTGAGAACAAAACTCTTGTAGAACCAGTGCATTAACACCCCTTGTTCGACAGCAGCCTACGGAAGCAGATATCACAATACTACATCTTAGATCACTTCAAGTGACCTCATTTACTGGCACACTTTGGCATGCATTGTCCCACTCATCCCGCTCCGGGAAAATATTTTTCACTTGGGTACGTGTTAAATTCTCGGAGCTGACATGAAAAGCCAAATTGAATGTGGGTGGCATTTTTGTAAATTCATTGGTGACTGATTTGAGCCCGTGACCTCGCTACACTTGCAAGCGCGGTTTAATCACGGACAAACTCACGATCTTCGAAAGAACTGGCTTCGTGTCCTCTGAGCCACACCTCATCTTTTCTCACATGGACTGAAGCTTAACAGTTAACTCTGTACACAAAAGGCAATCACCATATATGTCAATCAACAGGCGGAAACTCAAAGCCCACAAGGCATTTCGGTATCCATAATTGCCAAATGACCCAGTCATCATTATCATCGCACAACCAATGTTAGCTTTGTTAGCGTTTCAGATGGTGATATTGTAATGATGGTGCCGATTGATGTGGTGATTGTGGCTACCACCAGATCCGTCATTCTGGAATGCAGAGGAAGCGCTTGTGCCACCTCCGGGCTCTCCTCCGAACCCAGCGAGGAGGAACGGCTCCCCCTCCCTCGCCCGGCCTCTCGACAAGCAAGCTGAGCCGGCGTTGTCATTGTCATCAAAGTCATCCTCATCATCCTCATCATCGTCGGACGTGAGAGTCGAAGCGGGATGCGAGCCGGCAGGGCCGGGAGAGACCGGCAGTGTCAACGGCGGCAGCAGCAGCTGCGGAGATGCCGACGGAGTCCAGGAAGAAAGCGAAGGGCGGGATGACGCGAGAGGGGAGGACGAGGCGGCGCCCGACAGCCCGTCGCGCCGGCGCACTGGCCGCTCCCGCGTCCGCCTGGCGGTGAGCTTCTCGCTCGCGCCGCTGTGATGCCCCGCCAGCGATGACGGCGTCCGCAAGGAGAGACCGACGCCAACGACGCTGACGCCGATGGCGCCGTCCGCACCGTTTGCCGTCTGGCCGCTTTGGCGCCAACGGCGAGATTAACGACGACCCCACGACGTCGGCGCAGCGGCCGCGTGGGCGTCCCGTCGCGCCGCCCACGGTACGGCAGTTCAACGGCCGCGCTGACGACGACACCGCCGCGGCGATAACGCAAAGCAGTGCCTTAGCACTGCCACCACCGCCACCAGCAGCACTGTGACCGAGGTCACGGAATCGTCGCAAGGCGCGAGCCGCTGCAGGAGTCCCTGCTGCTCTTTAAACACCCTTTTTAAGTAAGGCACAACTAAAAAAAAAAGCAAGACGCACACCCCTTAACCCCAGGCTGCCGCGGTGCGAAGTTGAAGCTTCGCCCGTGCAAAAAAGTAGATTAAAAAGTTTACGATCAAGCACGCCCGTTAACGGCGCTCTCGTGATGTCGCTGCGACGGCCATACCCGCTGATGCCGTGATGTCACTCGAGCCCGATGACAGGAACGCACGACTTTGACTTTAAGTTATTTTTTATTTGTACTTATCGAAAGCTCAATTATGTACCCCCCCCAAGGCAGCCCACGCCGAGGATAAAACAAACTTTAAAGCCACTCCAAAGACAGCCACCGCGGTGATGTACTAGAAACTACGCACGTGACGGTCATGCTGCTGCAGGCTTGCCACTGCAGAGCATCCGTTCTCGCCTACGGCGTTTTGCACTCGTGTCGGGCAAACCCCGCTACGTGCAGCCACCTAGTTCCCCTGCACAGTGTCCGGACGACGGTAGCCGCCGGTGTTGTGCGGGGTTACGACTCGGCAAAGGGTCCCTTCGGTGCTTTAAAAACAAAATCTCGTACACAAAACCAAAATTTTGTTGCGGCCGGTGAAACACGAATATCACAGTTTGGCTTAAAGTGGACTTTTTTTCAGACTCTTTATTTTTTTAATGTTTTTTTATATATTTTTTTAAATAAAAATAAAAAGTTTTTTTTTTTAGCAGAGAATACATAGCGAGGCTTGGGTCTCAAGAGCCCTGGTCTCACTTTGGTTGCCGCGTTTTTTGGAAATTGCATCACGACAAACGTAATGCATCATCGTTGCCCCCAAGTTTGGCCAGGTTTTCAGCTGGTTTTTTTAATGGCCGCGAATAGTTTTGCAAAAAGTTTAGCAAACTTCGTGTTGAATTGGAAACTGGTCATGAATTCTCCTTATACTTTTGTTTACATTTTCTACGAGGTACCTTCAAATATGAATGTTTTGGCTGCGACACTGCTAATGGCTGAGCTGTAATGACTTATTTGCGCCAGCGAGTAGATTCGCCCTTCCGTTGGGATAATTACGCGAAAATAAAAATGAATAAATAGAACCAGACCCTAAAATTCGACGTGAAGTGGTTCGATCGCTCTTAAGGTGCATCTCGAGGAAAGGTCCTGAACACAATTTTACTGTCGCCAAAATAAAGTAAAACTCCCAGCAAGAAAACCCCGGGAGTAGATGTGCGTTAACAGGTAAAGGCGCAGCCCTGCAATTACTTTCTCCACTGGTGACGGAGGGCGTCTCAGCTAGAGGGAGCTCTAGAGAGGAGGCCTCTTAGACAGCGTTTGGCGTGTTAGGAGTTGCGGTTGAGAATCTGCGAGCGTGTCCTCGGGTTTCAACTGCGATCGCCCCATCACAGCGATTTATGCCCCCTAACCTCCGCCCACGGTTGGCCCAATCCAACGACGTCGAGCCCGATTGATGCTGTTCGCTGTATTAGAATGATAATTGCTCGAGGGTTGATCATCAACGAGCAAGGGGGTTCCCAGTCTCGGTCGCTCTTCCAATGCATTTTGCCATCGTGCCGCGCGTTTTTTAGGCAGGATGTCCGACGTTTCACTCCACGAGTTGAATCTCCCAGGACGCGGCGCGGAACGTCCGAACGGCACGCCGAAGGCATTTGGAGAGCGATGTAATGCCACAACCCCGATCGCCTACACGGTAGCATTGGGCTCCCAAGTGACCGATTCTACGTCACCTTAATTGTTATTCTCTCTGTTGCTGGCGGGGTTTTAGTTTTTGCTTTGTTCTAAACGATGGAGGCCGACGGGGCCACGCGTCACACGTGGGCACGCCTCTCGTCGGCTCGGACGTGTTCAAGCCGATGCCCCCCAACGCACGTTCGGTGATCCCCTTGGCCAAAAAGTTTCTGACGTGTCTCCCCCGCCGCTGCCGGGTTGGTGGGAGAGAGAGGGGATGGGCGGCCTGCCATCGAGCCGAGTTACGCTTTTTTTCTCGGTTAGAGGATCGAACGCGTAAACGGATGTGGCCGGGCATGTGTTTCGCTGCTTTTACGACGGCGTCCACAGGCATGCGCACGGCCGCGTTGGCAACAGCCGTTACATTCGCTCTCCTTCATTGCGAGGACTTCGAGGCGTTACGATTAAGTTGCGTGACTGGAATATTGAATTGTTGAAACCTGGCTTGAGACTTAAGTGAAGCGTTACGTTTAAAGGCAAGAGTGGCGAAAGCGCTTGTCGTAGCCCTGCCTCCAGCCGCACGTCCGTCCGTCCGTAGGCCTCAAGCCTTAAGGCCAAAGCTCCCGCGGTGCCTCCTGCCATCGACCCTATCCGCTCCTCATCCCCCGTGGTTTTTTGGTATCCGTCTCTTGAGCTCCAATGCAACTCGTCCCGCAGCTGCCAGGGCCCTGTCGGATATTATTGTTGGGGATTATTTTCTCCTTTTGGTCTGTTGCACCCCCCAACCCACTCCACCCTACTGCCCCCCTCGCCCTCCCGTTATGTCTCCCACCAAGTAGCTCCCCGTGTTTTTATTGCGTACACCGCTCTTTGATCTCGCCGCAAAGAGTTTTAATTCAGTTTGAGCTCGCGGGACCGGCGCCCGTCCGTTACTGCGACCGAATGGGCGCCCAAACCGATGACAAAATTAAATAAAAAAGGCATGAAAATAATGCAAGGGAATGAGGCAGCGTCTTCGCTGGCATCTAGAGATTACGTTTATTTTCTCTCCCTTCATTCATGCCTCGCTCTCTTTCTCTCGTTCTCCTGGATTTGTAGTCGGGGGTGGCGTCATCCTGAGGGTGACTATGGGCGTCCACCAGAGGCAGCTTTTCCCCGGGGAGGGTGTGACGAGACATCAAACTCCCGTGTCGCGGTCACTGTTCTAACGTTCTCGACCGCCCTTGCAAACCATTGTTTTTAATGTTTTGAGCTATCACGCCTGTTGCACGGAGTGGGTGGCCGTGCGGATCTAGCCTGGGTCTCAGTCGTGCATTGCGCCTTCCAGGCAGTGGAAGAGACCTCGGCAGGAACATTCCTGACTGAGATATCACGGCGAACGGTGGTGCTTTTTGGCGATTGTCGTTGAGGGCAGGGGCTGGTGTGTCTGTGTGTCTGTGCGCGTGTGCCCGTGTCGGTTGGCAGCAGCCTCTTGTGCATGCGTAAGCATGTGTGTGTGTGTGCGCGCGCGCGTGCATGTCGTTGCATATGCGTAGCACAAAACCACGTTTGTGTTACTCCTTGCCCTTGTGTGGAAAACGGTGATGCAGTGGTTGGTGAACTACGCCAATATCCCAGCGAGCTAGGTTCGATCCCCAGCCATGGACAATATCAGTAGCGAGTGGTGTCAGAACCTGTCGTGGACCTCCCTTCGGTCGACTAGGCCTTAAATGAGTAACTCGTGCACTATGAAAACATCAGCTGGGCCAACAATCGGCCGGGCGTGGTGCTGGCCACACCACCCCCACGTGCGCCGCGGCGGCCTTAATAGTTGCTCACTTACAGCACTTGCCCCGACAGACTACAAGGCTATACAGGGGATTTTCATTCTTCGTGTGTGTGTGTGTCTCGTGTTTTTTGTGACGTGAGAACGTGGCCATGTTGCGCGTGCGGATGCTGTATTGTGCACAATCCGCACTTTCGTCATTGTGTGTGTGCGCGTGCTGTAAGTCAACACACAATTGTGTGTGTGTGTGCGCGTGTGTGCGCGCGTGTGTGTGCGTGCGATGCACGAGAGCATGCCACACACTGTATAGTGCAGTTTCCCAGGCGTGTGTATCTCTTTGTGCGTGTGTGTACTGGGTGTGTCGGGCACGTGAACTTGAGTCCGGTTCTCTACTCCCTGCCCCAAGCATCGCAATGCCGTTTCACCTCTCTATGTTACAAGCCCAGGTGCATTCCTTTTAGTCCCAGCTCTTGGAGACGGGGTGGGGGGGGGGATTAGTATTAATTTTTTTCACAGAAGCTCCGCGGTTTGTGGAGCGGGCTGTTACATATCAACTGCCCGATAGGAACATCCTTGTCAGCGGAGGAATACACTCGACTGATGGATCCCTCGTCAGGGTGAACCGGCGTGTAGTCATCCACTTAGTTTTAACCTCCGGCGAAAGTTATGAAGGCCCCACCTGGTTTTAAGCCTGGTGGTTGCGTTGGGCTGCTGTGCGGATTGACCCGCACGCTTGCCCCCCCCCCCGCCGCCCGGTGGGTTTTCTTTTCTTCGTCCCGTGATACCGGTGCCAACGATCCCACCCCCCGCACGCCACACACCTTCCCCCCCCCACGTCACGCCCCCCCCACCACCCCCCCCCCCACTCCCACTTGGCGCGAGCGTCGCGTCGCCTTGACGCGCCGTGAGTTCGGGGCCGAGCGTCGACCGTTGTGAAATATGCAAACCTTGCATAGATCGCAACCGCGCTCGCCACCCCACCGCGTCTCTCGTGGTCGGTTGGGGAGGAGGGGGGTGGGGCGGGGAGTGGATGGGGGGGGGATGGTGGGGACGGGGGGAGCGGCTCTGCGTTGCAAGTCGAGTCCAGGGTGCTCATTTATTTTAACAGAGCGAGGACTGTTCATTGGCTCAGGGTGCTGCACGTTTTTATTTTGTTAGTGGGAAGGTGGATTTTGGGGGGGGGGGGGGGGGGGGTTGAGTGGTTCCCGGAGGGGGGGGGGGTGGAATGTGCATGTTTGTGCACATGTCACATATCAGTCCGCCATGTTGGTGGCATGAACTCTGCCATGTTGGTGGTCGAAATGAGCGACACCAAAACTGCGCCGTCTCTATTGCATCGCGTTTGCCTCCGTCTGTGGCAGTGCTCGCACCTTTATTGGCGCTTGCGCGTGTGCCGCCCCTGCTCAGGTGAATCGGTACCAACAGTGAAAGAAAGTTTGGGACTGTCTGGGTTATAGCGGCTAGGCTTAAGAGCTAACATGTGCAGTGGGGGGGTGTGTAGGGTTGACCTGCTCTTGGTGACCCAATTTTCATCGGACGATCATTGGTAAAGAGGACACTGGGAGCTCTTGTCGATGAGTCTCGCGGTATCCCCTGCCGAGCGTTGGTGATTTTGTTGTTGTTTCGAGCCCCGGCCTTGGCTGGGCTATGCTTGGGGTTGGTAGAGCTGGGCAGGACCTGAGGATGAGGGTTGTGGGTCGCAGTTTGTTGCTGCTGTTTTGGGGGGGTTTTTTGCGCTTTTTAATTAACGAGATTGTCTTCCACCCAGTGCGTTTGTGTCTTTATCAGTTTTTAGAATCGGCCAAACACCGCAATGAGAAGCTTCCTAGAAAAGTATCTAAGCCCGGCTGAGGTTTTCCTATTAAATATGCCAATTTAAGATTCGTATAATTGTTCATGAAATAGTTTTCTGAATTTATTTTAAACTTTTATGGGAACTTGAGCCATAGCTAAATGCATCGAAGCTATAGAGGGCTTTCTCCTCGCAACAAAATTCGTACCCAAGGAATTCAATGAACTCTTTAGCACCCGTGGTCACTTTTTTTTCGATGCCCGGCGATTTGTAATTGGCATTCGAATGGCGACGTGGGGTGGGCCACCTGCGGCCTCGTTCGGTTTCACTTCTGATTTTGTCCCATCCAATGGGATCCGCTTGACACGTCCGCGATGGTCTGTGGCAGCCGCTTATTCATTACCTGAGCAAGCGTTGCCGCGTTGCATTTGAAGGGGTCTGTGTCCCCCCCCCCCCCCCCCCCCCTTCATCTGACCCTCCTCTGCTAACCTCCTCTGGGCTTGGTTTCCGGCCCTTACAATAGCTTGTATCGGCTGGGTCAACCAAGCCCAGCAAGCTACGACCCAGAGACATTTCCCATCTTCTTCACGGTGAGCGGTTTCGGTGACGCCCGCTCACCGTGTCCACCACCCCGCCGGACGTTTGTGAACGTTTTCGAAATTTGGGAATCTCAGTGGGGTTTAGATTTTTTTGCGTGCATTGCGGTGTGTCTTAGCGTTCCCTTTTTTTGTTTCTTTTGCTCTTTGCGCTGTGACGTGTGAATCCCTGCGGGAGGAGAGTGGATGCTTTCGTGCATGTTCACTTTTTTCGACGGTGCCCAAAAAAAAACGCGTCCAGTGGACGAGCTGAGCGAGCGTGCCCCACTACTACAACTATTATTACGCCCGCACGCGCACGGCTCAAGGACGGGTCCTGTTCGCGGAGCGCGCGAGATGCATCACCAATGGCAGCAGAGGGCACCGTGGGAGCGGCATCCAAAAAAATGTTAGTCGAGGACATTTTCTCCCGCCGTACGGCGATGGATGTGCGGCGGCGTGCGGCGTCAATCCCACGGCCGATATCGTCGCTGGGTCTCGCGCGATGGAGCAGGGTTTAGCTTCGTATGAGCACTTGGTGTTGGGAGACTGCTGCCTTGCGAATAGCAGGTGTTTTGTAGGCTTGGTGGCTGTGTAGGGTGGCCAGGAGGTGGCGGTACAGCAATGGATTATTGAATCTATTTGAAGAGAATTTAACTTTTGAGATCCTCATTCATAGTTCCCCCTCGTATTCACAGTTTCTCCTCCCAACGTGAACCGAACCGCTCGTTCGTGGACCCTTCGGAGGGGAAAATAAAAAATGAAGTCTCGAGAATTTGCGAGGCTTTCCCCGGGAAAAAATATAGGGCGTTATTATTTGCACCTTGCGGATAGGGTGGGCGACTCGGTTTTTGCTCTGCGGGCCATTTTTGTATAGGAGGAGGTTTGACCGTTCAGATACGAACGATCGGCTTATCATGAACTCTGTTCCGACTTAACCGGGCATTTTGCATTGCTTGGAGCAATACACACCGGCCCCGTCGTGAAGAAATGTTAATGTGTAAACGATAGCGGCCGTGGCATTGCGTGCAACTTCGTTGTAAGAGGAGGTTGGACCGTTGCGATACAAACGCTCGGCTTGTTCTGAACTCGGCTCCGACTTGAACGCAGGGGAGGTGGTGGTGGCGACGACAGCGGTCGTCGATCGGAACTGATTTGGTCACCAGCTTAGAAACCCGGCGGGGAATTGCGTCTCTTTGGCAAGGGGAGACTCGGAGTTCGAGGAGGGCACTAAAAATCCCAGTTGGATTGGCCTTTGAACCTACTTAATTCCAGTCCGCATTTTCACACCCGCTGCCCATGTTTGCTGCGTGTAAATATGAATGGTAAGCGGCATCGTACGTGAGGTTAGGCGTTGTAACAGTGCATCAAAGCGTCGATTCGAACGGATTGTTACTCTTTGAGGATGCACGTAAAATGTTATTGCGTGTAAGTAAAAAAAAAAAATGTATTTACATTGAATTTGGAAATGATGCCGTTCGTTTGTGTTCTCATCTCGGCCGATAGTGCCGAAACAAAGCTGTACAAACGAGACGCGCGAAAAAGAAAGGACCAATCCAAACGTGACGATGAAAAACGATACGAAAAGATAATCGATTGTTCGAATGAAACCGCGACCCCCCCCCCCCCCCCCGAATAACGACAGTTTGATGAAGTTATCAGGCGGGGGGGGGGGGGGTGACCATGCCGTGTGCGTTGCTACGCTGCTAACCGTGAAATGTGTTGAGCAGGAATGAAAATCTGTAAGCGTTGGGCGCGCACACAACCTCCTGTTTACATTCGTGTCGTGTGTAGTCACGTCACCTGTAAGTGTGCGCTTTCTTGTTAGTGTGCGTGTACGCGCACGTGTGCCTCGTTATGCAGTCCAGGACGAAGTAGTTTCTGCCCTGCTCAGCATAAAACAGCGCACCGCACGCAACCATTCGGCACGTAAACCACCCCCAAACTAAGTGACAGCCGCTATAGCAGATAACTGCCAGGTGAATGGCAGCACCATTTACCCTGGTCGCCTCTTGCTTCTACCGTCGCCCCCCCCCCCCCCCCGAATCCCCCCCCACCACCACATTTTATTTTAACTCTTGAGATGATGTTTCTCCTTCCATCCCCGTGCCTCGTCCATCTTCCCTGAGCCGCCAGTATTCATGCAGGCACGTCCGGTACTCCCAATGGACAATGGGTGCGATGCCTATGTACATATCATGTATAAAGAAAACCTTTTTACGATGAGACCGCGTGGATTTGACGCGCTAACCCCGGCGTTACGCAGCCGGCGAGTTGGCCTCGTGGCATCCGCGCGCGTCGGGCATTTTGCGTCGCATGGAGCAATATACACCGGCCTCGTCCTGACGAAATGTTAACGTGTAAACGATAGCGGCCGCAACGTTGCGTGCAACTTTCGGTCGATTTTGAAACTTATGAAGCGAGCGCAGTGCTCGGAGAGAGGAGGACTGGCATCCAACTCCTCGGAGACGTTGGAAGAGTCGCGTTAAGACGCTAGTTTGTGCCGATGGCGTGGCCAGATTTGAGTGCGAGTTCGTAATTCAAGAAGTGGCCACCCCCGGACCGATGGCGTGAATTCCGACCTCGAGCCGTCGGGGAAACCCGGCGAGCATGCCTTCCAACAAAACAACATTCTTTTTTTGCCGTGGGAACAAAACATGCCACCGGGCGTTTGGTGCACAGTTCGAACGGCAGAATGACGTCGAACGAAACGGAAAGTTCGAGCGGGCGACGAAAACGCTCCGGGTGCGGTTCCCGCTTGCGTGTGTCGGTGGGTCGTTTGAGAGCCTGGCTGGTCGCCGCTTCGCCCGGGCTGGGATTAGGCGGCCACCGACGTACGGATCGCCACCGATCGTCCTAAAATAGAAAAACACTGAAGACATTTCTCAGCGGCCACGCGTTTGCTTCGGGTAATCGGGCAGCCCCGCGTGATTGCTCTCGACCCACGTGGTTGAATAAATCTGGTCGCAGATGTCACGCGGCGAAGAAAGGCTGCGAGTGTGTTTTTTTCTTTTCTTGAAGGAAGCCATAACCCAAGAAAACAGGAAAACAGCTCTCGTATTGTAGACACGCACCGAGGCCGTGCGTCCCGGGCTGTGCCAGGCCACGTCGGACGTTTTGCTCGTGAGAAAATAATCATGGTGGCATCTAGTGCCGTCAACGTGACGCCATATCCAACATTTCGGTGGTGCCACTCGAGCGCAATGATGGATTGCATGACCATGATTTAGAAGCTTTTTTTTCCTTTATGATCAAAGATCGGCGGACAAGCCCAGCAGGACACACACCGCCTGAGGGCGGGTGTCTACGATTAGAACTGTACATATTTTGAGATGCGCATTCGTTTTGGTCAACTGGCACACTCGTTGATTTACAGTGCCGATTGCACTGGTCAACACACTTTTTCTGGCATAAGGTATTCCAATGGTCTTAAGTTAATTTTGGGGTGCTGATTCCAAATTTGGCATCAGTTTTTGTCTTATCACATCAGGTTTTTGAGATCAAATATTGAATTTTCAATAAAACCTGCAGAAGAAAAATATTAAATAAATGTGGATATCTACATAAAATTATATTATAAACACACTATCCTAAAAATACAGCACCATATTTTAACACTAAAGCAGTCACCGACTCGCAACAACTTGCAATCATAAGTGACAGAGTTAATTTCGGGTAAAATCTATGAAAATGGGGTATGCCGATAGCATAAAAATTAGATGTGATAGAGCAAATCTGAGATCAGATTTGGAATTAGCACCCTGAAATTAGTCTAAAACAGCTGCAAAAGTCCAGGCCAGAATTTCTTTTTTTTGTTGACCAGTGTTATTAAAGAGTGTAACATTTAAACATTTAGGCCACCAAGTGTGCAGCAACGGTGTTATCGCCGCACACCTGCGCATGTGCAGTTGCCCACGACCACGACGATGATGATGGTAATGCTAACGATGACAGTGACGGTAATGGATGATGATGAACCTTGGGTGATCGTCAATACGCGAAAGGGAAAAGGATGTCACGCGTGCTTCTTGTGAATCGTCGCCGTCCGTGGCGGATTACGCCGCCCTGTCAAAATGTCTAGGAACGTGTGGGGCCGCATTTGCAGGCAGAACCGCGTTCGCTGTGCGGTGGCGCGCTCTTCTGTCCGCAGCCCGCAAAAAAAATTTAGCCCGTGGGCTGCAGGCTGTGGATCGGCCGGTATTGCGGAGTTGTCTACTCAGGGGGGGGGGCGAGCGCTCACTGGGTTTTTTTTGTTTTTGGGTCGATCGCGCACGGATGGGCATCGTGCGTGCGAGACGCCCACGACGACTACAAAGGCAACGGGCGAGGTGCCTGTAGGCTTCGGCACCGCAAGTAAGCGTCACAACCTCTCCGTGGTGTCGTGTTTAATTGGTGCGTGGCCCTCCCTGACATGCGAGGGTGGGTCCGGAATGCTGCAATTGGCAATGTGACACAAAATAAGCAGGACCTGCCCTGAAAGAGAAGTCTTGGGACCATGACACTGGGTAGGGATGGCACAGGGGTCGGGGTGAACCCGAGGGGGGGGGGGGGGGGTTATGTGTTGGGGGAGCTTATGGTTAACAGAATGCAGGGTAAATGTATCGGAGGCTTACTTCGGGTTAACCTGAGAAAGGGTTCATCCATTTAAGGGCAGGGTAGGAAATAACCAAAGGGGGGGTGGGGTGGGGGAGGGTTACAAACTGACGATATAAAAAACGTGAGTGTGAAAGTTTAACCCGAGTCGGGGTCACGATGTTGACGTGAGGTTGGAGTCACGATATTGTTGCGTTTTTGGGGTTAGGGTTCACCTGAGCCGGGTCGAGGCGACGCGAATCGATGTGAAACCGCCATTGTTCACCCCCGAGCGATGGCTCGGGATCGATGTCTGTCTCTCTCCCTGAGCCATCTCGAGGTCACTGTGAGCCCTCTCGGGATCGTGTCTCAAGGTCACTTGTCTCTGTGAGCTGTGTCTCAGGGTGGCTGCCCCCCCCCCCCCAACCCCCCCCCCCCCCACTTCACCACGTGTCCATTCCCCATTGCGTGCCCCCAGGGGCCCCCTGTGTGTGTGTGTTTTGTGAATAAAACTGTGCACTGCAAACGCGCGCCTCCGCTCTGCGTTATTCGCCCTCTTACATCGGTTTGCGTTCATCGCCGCAGCTTCTTCGCATGATTCTGCCATGTTTAATAATAACACTGGTCAACACACTTTTTCTGGCATAGGTATTCGAACGATTTTAAGGTAATTCGAACGGTTTTAAGGGGTGCTGATTCCAAATCTGGCATCAGTTTTTGTCCATCACATCAGGTTTTTGAGATATCAAATATTGCATTTTCAATAAAAACTGCACAAGAAAAATATTAAATAAATGTGGAAATCTACATAAAATGATATTATAAACACACTATCCTAAAAATACAGCACCATATTTTAACACTGAAGCAGTCACTGACTCGCAACAGCTTGCAATCATAAGTGACAGAGTTAATTTCGGGTAAAATCAATGAAAATGGGGTATGCCGATAGCATAAAAATGATGTGATAGAGCAAATCTGAGATCAGATTTGGAATCGGCACCCTAAAATTAGTCTAAAACAGCTGCAAAAGTCCAGGCCAGAAAAAAATGTTTTTTGTTGTTGACCAGTGTAATCACAATACTCCTCGTGGGCCTTGCATTAAGCAGCAGTGGCTCGACCGAGGCTGCCGATGCTGATTCTCGTGCCGTGTTCTTCAATGCAAGACCACGTGGGCAACTGGCGCCCCCCCCCCCCCCCCCCCCGGGTCGCCTTTATTTCGGCCGCCTGACGTCCGTCCCCCGACAATACACAAATGTGAAAACACCCCAGCATCATCCTTATCGTGCTGCTGTCAACGCCCCCCCCCCCCCCAATTGTTTCAAACATGCGGCGGCCCTCCGCACACTGGTGATGTCTTCTCGGCGAAAGTGGGCCCCCATTTGAAAATGCGCGAAGAACGCTTGCTTTCGTGGGGGGTGTCTGCAAGGTTTACTCTCTCATGGAATCATCTCACCTTCCTCAACACCCCCCCCCCACTCCATCTTTTTATTGGATAGCTCCGGCTGAAATCAAGACGTGGGTTTAGCTATAAACGAATCACGCTGTGGATCGTGACCGGCTCCCGTCATAGCACAGGTAGAAGAGGTAGTCGGTAGGTAGGTAGGTGGTGGTGGCAACACGTATCGATGAGACACGAGTCACGCCGACGATTTTTAACAAACCTGTTTGCCCATAAATATATATAGTGCAGAGCATTAAAACGGCCGCGGGCGAGGACGCGCGTGACGTCAGCAGTGCGAGCGACTCGGTTAACAAAAAAATAATTAACGCATTGGCGTTGAGTTGTGGCGCGCGTTCCATCGGCTGTCTGTGAGTCTCCGTAGCCTTAGTTGGTATGTCATGTACAGTCCAGTATCCGTCCACTGCTGGGTGAAAGTCCGTGTGGATTAAGTGAAGGGGGGGAGGGAGGGGGGGTAGGCGCAGGTGTAGGAATTGAACTCTGTGGGATTCTCATTGATGGTGCAGTGCGCTAACCACTGCGCCACCACTCCATTATATAGGCATTGTAATTGCCCGGGTCGGTGTACTACCCCGAGTTACAATATCCTGAGTTGTAGTGCCGGTCATTTGACCCCGAGTTACTCGAGTCTGGGTTATAGCCCAGGGCAGTGGACCCTGAGTTACTACATCCTGAGTTATAGCCCAGGGCAGTGTACCTCGAGTACTACACAGCTTGAGTTATAGGCCAGGGCAGTGTACCCTGAGTTACTACACATCCTGAGTTATAGTCCAGGGCAGTGTACCCTGAGTTACGACACCTTGAGTTATAGCCCAGGGCAGTGTACCCCGAGTTACTACATCTTGAGTTATAGGCCAGATCAGTGTACCCTGATTTACTACATCTTGAGTTATAGGCCAGATCAGTGTACCCCGAGTTACGACACCTTGAGTTCTAGCCCAGGGCAGTGTACCCCGAGTTACTACAGCTTGAGTTAAGATATAGAGTCCTGGTCGGTGTACCCCGAGTTACTCCACCTCGAGTTACACTCCGGGTGTGTGTAGTTGATATCTGCGGCCCGAACAGACGCAGGGCAGGCGGAGTGCGGCAATGGCCGTGGTCGGGGCGGGGAGTCCCCCTAGGCGCGCGGGACTCAGGAGCCGCGTCCTGGGGGGGGCCGCCGCGGGAAGTGGCGAACGGCGTCGAGGGGGAGGAAGACGGGGAGGCGATCCACGTGCGGTGGAGGGGACTGCGCGAGGAGACGGAGCGTGAGACGTCGGCAGCGTTGCGCTCGGAGCCGGTGGTGGTTCCGGATCGGATCGGGTGGTCGCACTCGGAGCGGGAGTTGCGGAGAGACGAGACGACGGAGCTCACGCGCGAGACGGAGCTGGATCGCGATGGAAAGTTGGAGCGCGAGGCGGAGCTGGAGTCGGAGACAGAGCTGGAGTGGGAGACGGAGCTGGAATGGGAGACGGCGCTGGAACGCGAGACGGAGCGCGAGACGGAGCTGGAACGCGAGACGGAGCGCGACCTTGAGACGGAGCTAAAGCGTGAGACGGAGCGCGAGACTGAGCTCGAGACGGAGCTAAAGCTCGAGACGGAGCTGGAACGCGAGACGGAGCGCGAGCTGGGGCGCGAGACGGAGCTAAAGCTCGAGACGGAGCGCGAGCTGGGGCGCGAGACGGAGCTAAAGCGTGAGACGGTGCCCGAGACGGAGCTGGGGCGCGAGACGGAGCTGGGGCTGGGGCGCGAGACGGAGCTGGGGCGCGAGACGGAGCTAAAGCGTGAGACGGAGCTGGGACGCGAGACGGAGCTAAAGCGTGAGACGGAGCTGGGGCGCGAGAGTGAGCTGGGGCGTGAGACGGAGCTAAAGCGTGAGACGGAGCTAAAGCGCGAGACGGAGCGCGAGACGGAGCTGGAGCGCGAGACGGAGCGCGAGATCGAGAGGGAGTTTCGCGAGGCGTCGCACGCGCTGGAGCGGGAGCTCGAGCGGGAGCTGTGCCGCACCGAGGAGAGGGCGCGGAGCCTGGAGCGCGACCTGCGGGACACGCGGGTAGGGCGACGACACCGAGGGGGTCATCCGCCACCCGTACCTCATCCACCTCGTCACTCGCTCATTCACGCGCGCGCGTGCTCGCTTAGTCAGTGGCTCATCCATTCATCCACTCATCCATTCATACTGTTTTATTCACTCATTCGTTCACTGTTGGCTTAAATAAAAAAAATCACTCACGCCTCAACCCGCTCATTCAATCCCCCATTCATTCACTGGCTTCGTCACTGGCTGATACCATTATTTCACTTATTAACTGGCATTATGAAAGTATTATTATTATTATGAACCATGACCCCCCCTCCCCACCCTTGCTACCCCCCCCGCCCCATCCCTCCCCCGCTCCTTCCGAACCCCCTCCGCTCCCCGCCGCTCCGATCCCCGGTTGCTGCGCAAAAAGGCGCGCGCCTCGCGGGAGCGTGCCGAGTGGAGCGCGCGCGTCTCCCACGTGGAGAGCGCGCTGCGGGAGGCGGGCGAGACGCGGGAGGCCGAGCGGGGCCTCGTGCGCCTCCTCGAGCAGCGCAACGACGACCTGGAGCGCGCGCTCAGGTGCACGCGCACGCACGCGCACGCACGCGCATACAGGCAAAGATTCCACGCGCATAGCCCAACGCAGAGTGTTGGGGCAAGTGCTGTTCAGGGAGTAGCCGTTGAATCCCGGAATGACACGCGAGGTAGGGTGGGTGGTCCCCCCCCCCCCGATTGGCGATGTTTACACATCGCACCAGGTGCTCATTTGAGGCTCAGTCGACCCGAGGCCCCAGGACCCGTTCAAATACTCGCCACTGATTTTAGTCTGTGAGCTGCAAGCAAACTTTGGGCTCGCAGAGCAGTCCGCTAACTACCGTACTCCCAACTCCCCATATTTGATACCCACTTTCAGTACGTACGGTATATTACGAATTCACCCATACTGTACCTACTTATATACTGTACTTACCTGTGGCCCACAAAGTATAGTTCCAGTAATACCCCGATTTACATACCCCCCCCGCCCCGTTTGACGTCGTTTCGCAAATACGTCGTCACTTTATTAATACCACGAACCCGATTTGCGTCGTCTCAACCTCCACACTTACGTCGCTGACTGCGTCGCCGTCCGTCCCGACGTCTCGTTTACCCGTCGCCTCTCAGCCTCCTCCACCGCAGCCTCCCTCCCTACCCTGTACATCGCTTCCACTTATTACGTCGTTTCGATATGCGTCGTCGTCGCCGCACCTTACAGGAACGCATCCCCGACGTAAATCGGGGGTATTACTGTAAAATGTGTAAAACATTGTCCCTTGTTCTAAGATAGAATTTCTTTAAAAAATGCTTATTGCGTTAAGTTTGTTGTACTCCCCCCGTACCTCCGATTCGCACGCTTGGCTACATACTGTGCGAAAGCAGTTCAACATACATACTGTACTACATAACATCCCTTGCTCTAAGACGTACAATTTTGAAGACGACTTTTTGTGTCAAGTTTGTTGCATTCTCCCCGCACCTCCGATTCGCACGCTCGGCCACGTACGCTGCGAAAGAAGTTCAACATAAATACTGTACTATAAACATCCCTTGTTCTAAGACGTACAATTCTTAAGACGACTTTTTGCGTTAAGTCTGTTACATTTCCCCCGCACCTCCGATTAGCACGCTCGGCCACGTACGCTGCGAAAGCAGTTCAACAAACATACATGCGCGCGTATGTTTGGATATCGCGCAAGAATCCATGCGCGCGCATGATTTTTCTTCTTCGCTCCTCCTCCTCCTCGCCGCTGTAAGTCGCCTTTGTCGTCGTCGTTGTTGTCGCTGCTGCCGCCGCAGGGTGGCGCTGTCGTCCCTGGAGGAAGCCGAGCGGCAGCTGAACGCGACACTCGAAGGGAAGGCGCTGCTCGAGGCCGAGCTGGAGGAACGCGACCTCCTGCGCGTCGAGACGCAGCGACTACGGGAGGAGGCGCGCGGTGCGCTCCGACATCGAGACACTCATGGGGGGGCAGGGGGGGGTGTCCGGTACTCACCCCGGACCCACACGGGGGGGGGGGGGGGGTCCAGCACTCACCCCAGATCCACTTACCCACACGGGGGGAGGGGAGGGGGGGTCTAGCACTCACCATGGACCCAGAACACGGGGATCCAGTATTGTTAGTGGAATGCTTGAAACCTGGCCCTGATCCTTGAACCCTCTCTGAACCTCTAACCCTCAACCCATGACCCCCATGCGTTTCAAGGCACCGATCCCCGCTCACACTGCCCCCCCCCCCCCCCGTGCGTCTCAGACCTGCGCCAGGAGCTGTCCGTCGTGCAGAAGCAGAGCCTGGCCCGGACGCCGCCGCCACCGCCGCCGCTATGCCCCACGGCGCTCAGAGCCCCACCGAGGGGCACCCATCCCTCCTGCGTGTCCCCCCTCCTGCAGATGAACGCCACAAGCCGGGGGCGGGCACCCACCACGGTACGGGGGTGGTGGTGAGGGTGGTGGGGGTGGTGGAGGGGGTGGTGCAGGGGGTGGTGGGGTAGTGGAGGGGGTGGTGGGGTTGGTGGCGTTGCAGATGATCGTCATGGTGGTGGTCATGATGCAAATGTTGACGGTCATAGGTGTGGTCATGATGATGATGATGTTGACGACGGAGGAGGCGTTTGTGTTGGTGGTGATGACAATGGTGGTGGTATTGCTGATCTTGATGGTCTTGGGGGCCGTCCATAAATGACGTCACGCACCTGGGGGGGGGGTCAGACATTTGGGACGATGTGTGACGAGGGGGGGGGGGGTTTGAGAAATGTGACGTCACATCAAAATGCGCAACTTTAAATAGACACGTTCTACTTAATTAAATAGACTTTTTAATAAATGTTTTCTCCTACAACATCAGAGTGCAGCGCCACATTAAATACGCACTACAATGACAATAGTTTAAAGCGATTTGAAGCATGTTTCATTTTTTTGGGTGGGGTGGGGGGCAGAGCTTTGTGACGTCATATTTGAGGGCGGGGGGTCTGACTTTTTTTGACGAGGGAGGGGGGGGTCAAAAATCGTCCAAAATCGCGTGACGTCATTTATGGGCGGCCCCTTTGTGGTGGTGGTGGCGATCTCTTGCAGGTCTCCACCTGGGCACTGCCTGCGCCGCCGCCCCGCTCGCCATCCAGGTTCACGCGGGGTCATGACCCCGTGACCTGGACTCGGTGGCCTCCCGTCGCCTCCCCCTTCACGCACCCGTGGCCCCCGCAGCAATACCACAGGTGCAGCCCCCCCCCTATCCCCCCAACCCCCCCACCCTATCCCCCCAACCTCCCCCACTCTGTTCCCCCCAACCCCCCCACCCTATCCCCCCAACCCCCCCACCTTATCCCCCCAGCCTAACCCCCCCAATCCTATCCTCCTAACTCTCCCACCCTATCCCCCCCACCCTATCCCCCCCAACCCCCTCAGCTTATCCCCCCAACCCCCCCACCCTATTCCCCCAACCCCCCCACCCTGTTCCCCCCAACCCCCCACCCTATCCCCCCAACCCCCCCACCCTATCCCCTCAACCCCCCCCACCCTATCCCCCATAACCCCCCCCCCACCCTATCCCCCGATGGGGTGCAGAGACTAATCTCTTGGGATTATCGGCCGTGGGCGGTGCAGATCGGGGGGGAAGGGGTGGGGGGTGCACCTTTTACATTCAGAAGTCGATTGACCGTGGCTGATGGCGACTCGCTCGAGGTGCACCGCCTACGACTCTCAAACAAGAGTCTCCGCCTCTCTGTGTGTCTCCCGTGTGACTTGTGTTCATCTCCACGGGTTGTTTGTTGTCTGTGTGTTTTCTTCTTCAGAGAGTGGGAGTCCCGCGCGGCACTGCGACTGCATCTGCTCACGCTGAGAGGCACCTTGGCTCCGTCCAGATTCCTGCAGCTGAGTCGCATCTCGCGCTCCTGAGCCCCAAGGAGCCCCAAGGAGCCCCAAGGATCAGTCCTTGGTGCCCCAAGTGGCTCAAAGTTCAGGTTACACGGTGGGGGAGTAGGAAAGCGAATGGTCAACTCGAATGATCTAATACAGACAAGGAGCCAATTGACGCGAAACTAAAACAACAAATTTATCTCTCTCGTCGCTTATCTTCGGATGCGCTTCCGCGGCCGTCTGGAACGCTCTTCCTTCAGATATTACGAAGCCACTGGAGCTATGCACTTTCAAATCATCACCCAGATTGACAAACCCATTTACTTTAGAACTCCTTCTTGTGTTTAGCTTGTTGTTACTTCCCCCGCACCTCTGGTTAGCGCGGTTGGCTACGTACGGTACGAAAGAAGTTCAACGCAGGTACATGTTTGCCTGCAGCTCTGTTCTCTCGTCTAACGCTACCAATGTATCTGTCGTCTTCCCTCTCATCTCACTGCGTCTCCGTCTCTGCATCTCGCAGCTAATTCCACCTCTTGCCCCCTTGTCCACATTTGCACAACGCGTCCTGCCCCAGAGGGCCTCAGGTCAGCGAGAACTCGACTTGGAGGGGGTGGAAAACAACCCCCTTAAGGTAAAACCAAGAAACTGAGGCTCAGAAACTAAGAAGAAGTCTGAAACCCAAGAAACTGAGGCTCAGAAACCGAAGAAACAAAAAATAAGAAACCCAAGAAAGTGAGGATTAGAAACCCAATAAATTAAAAACAGAAGCCCAAGTAACCGAAAATAGAAACCCAAGAAACCGGGACATCGACACCAAAGAAACCCGAGGCAACGGTGTCTTGGGTATCCTCTTGAGCGCGTGCTTGGCCTACTCTTCCACGCTGGGCACAGACCCCCCCCCCCCCCCCGTGTCCACCTGTTACAGGCTGCTGGGCCGCTTCGATTCCAGCTCGAGGACGAGAAGCTTTGCTCGTTATTTGGGGCTGCTCGCGATGATGCTTGTTAGGGGCCATCCATTTAGTACGTGGAGGGGGGGGGGGGTCTACTGACAATGTGGGTACGCATAGGAAACGGGGATGGGGTGGGGGTGAAGCTTCGATAATAATTAATTTATTAATTTGTCTACATTGGCCTTCAAATGAGTTCAAACTTAATTTGGAGCTTTCGTGACTGCAGGAATTATTCTTTGGTTCTTTCGGTAAAGTGACGTATAAAGAGAAAATAATCAATTAAATACGAGCATACGACGTTTCGATTGCAACACAAGCAATCATCATCAGGTATAAATGAAATAGAAACACGAATTTAGTATACTTAGAAATGTAATGTAATACAATAGAGAGTCGGATAACATAACAGTCAACGCCCTACCTGGTTGATTACGTTCTTCCTGAGAATGCTAAATTTGAGAGAGAGATAAAACACAGAACCAGAGACATATAGACAGACACATAAGCAGACATATATCAGAGATACATAGAGAACAAACATAGGTCGGGGACTATCTGTTTGCTTAAACACGTGATTATTATTAATCCCTGATCGCTTCTGCGTGGATTCAATATCGGCCGTTCTATAGGATTCGGGGGGAGGGGGTGCGTCAAATCGAACGTACGCAGGTGGGGGGAGTGGGGGGCTCAAGTTTTGACAGATTTTTGCGTCCCCACTAAATGGATGGCCCCTAAACCCATCGTGCGGATGGCGAGACATTGAAGTGACTTAAAAAGAGTTCGCTTTGTTGTGATCAATATCCCTCGGGGCACGGCGTCTGTGGAACTGCTCACTGCCGGAGCCTCGAATGTTACCTCTTTTCTCTTGTGGCGATGTTGCTGATGATGATGATGGTGGCAATGATGGCAATGATGCGATAATAAATGGCGTGAATTTTTGCGAATACCGCGATATCGGATTCCGTCATTGGTGTTTGGCCCGATACACATCAGGATCGATGTACTCGCGGAACTTTCGCCGTCGTCGATTATTCGGCTGCAGTTCACTGAACACGCGAGGCTGCTTGCTGCCTTTGGGGCCGTCCATAAATGACGTCACGCGATTTTGGGCGATTTTTGACCCCTCCCCCCCCTCGTCACACGGCGTCACAAAAAGTCAGACCCCCCCTCAAATATGACGTCACAAAACTCTGCCCCTCAAAAAAATAAAACATGCTTCAAATCGCTTTAAACTATTGTCATTGTAGTGCGTATTGAATGTGGCGCTGCACTCTGATGTTGTAGGAGAAAACATTTATGAAAAAGTCTATTTAATTAAGTAGAACGTGTTGTCTATATTTATTTAAAGTTGCGCATTTTGATGTGACGTCACATTTCTCAACCCCCCCCCCCCCTCGTCACACATCGTCACACATGTCTGACCACCCCCCCCCTAGGTGCGTGACGTCATTTATGGACGGCCCCTTAGGTATTGACAATCAGCACAAGCGAAACAACGTGAAAGCCTCATGACTGTCAACTCGCTCTTATTTTTAATGGGCAACTGGAATTTTTTTTTTCATTAAGAAAACTATTAGTTGAATTGTTTTTACTTCATAAAGTGTCAGTGCGTACATCTTAGTTTTTGGTCGGGAAATAAATAATTTACATTTTGTGTTTAATAAATTATAAAACGAGTCGTGCGATTTTATCGTAGGTAATGTCCAAATCGCAACGACGCTCCTGACGATGTCGTCATTGGCTCCACATTTCTTCCAGGATGCGTCCAACAACAATAAACTATAGATTGCGTAAAAATAATGTCAAACGAGTGGGATCATCCGTGGTGGTGAGATGTTAAGTGCCTCGCCTGGTATACAGGAGGTCGTTGGTTCAATTATCATCACGGTGGCTTGGAGATGTTAACTACCTCGCCTGGTGTGCAGGAGGTCGTGGGTTCGAAACCAGACCCTGACGCCCGCTGCTGTATATTTGGAGTTTGCGTGTCTCCACGTGGTCGCGTGGATTTTTTCTCTGAGTACTCCGGAATTTTCCCCTCCACATTTAGAATCGACACACGTTTAGACTATTTGGCTGAAATACATTTCCACACGATAAGCCACTTTGTTGAGCTATAATTTGTGGCCAGGTCGCTTCTGAAAATAGCTATGTATAGAAGATGAATCCCTGCAGTCACGAAAGCTTTAAATCGAAAATTAAATCGAAAAAAAAAATCGTAGTTTTTATCGATATAGTTGCGATGTCACTCGTCTTAGCCTTGTAAATAAATCGGTACGACTACGGTAACGTGTTTTGATACATTTGGTCGTCCCAATGTCTACTCTGGCCCATGGACTAATATCAGCAGAGTTGGAATGTAACTGCGACAAACGCAGAAGAATAAAAACAACTCGTTTGTGAAGACTCCGGAAACAGCTTGGAGCACGAAGTCTGTATTTGCATGCCGATGTTTGTTTTCTTGCTGTTCATCATCATCCTCAGCCATGCTCAATAAATCCACTGTTAGTTGAAGCCTCACACCTCCCCCCCGCCCCTCAAAGCTGCCTCCATTTCTCACGATGGTGCCATTTCCTCCTGAACCTTGATGCTATTCAAATTACCTGTTTAATGGGGTTTCTCCGGACACTCCGGTTTCTGTCAATTATTCACCAATAGGAATTGGGGCACACATTCCTGAGTAGGACTCGCGAATGGACATTATGAAGCCATGGGGGTGTTTTTGGTCGTGACCACTTGGCGTCAAAAATCCTATAGTTTCAAGTTTCATTTATTTAGGTGTAGCCCTGTGAGCCATTCGGCTCTTGAATCGGGTGCAACCGCAACAAACAAAAAAACTAAAACATGAACAAGAAAACATCTTAAAGTGACTATGTGCAAACAGAAAATCCAAGAAAAGACAGCAAAATATTTCAGAAAAAGAACCGTACACCAACACTGTGTGCAAAATCCCAGTGGGATGCAAGTCAAACAACAACAACAACCACAAGACAACTTAGATTAAGGCCATCAGTCTAACTCTGTACTACAACAAACAAACATGGCCAAACCGAAAAACTTTTCAAAAATCACCAATATAAAGCCATAAAAGCAATGAAACAGTGATCATAGGAACTGTGACCGAATTTTCACAATAAACGACGTAAACAACATGTATTACCAAACTCTGCAGCCATAGCTGGCTGCATGAGTCACTCCACAACAGCAGGAGCATCAGTCGGAGTGTCAACATTTTTCCGTGTCCCCCGTAGGTTGTTCTCGCCATGAGCGGCTAGGGTTTGGGATAGATAAATTTGGGCAGCCATGTTAGCGTACATATACCATCTGTTGTTATTTTTTTTCCGCATTTGCCACTCTGCGTGGTTACCGATAAGACATTTTTTTGGACGAATGGCTCAAGAATCGGAAAATGAGTTCGGGCCCTAGTAAGGGCGCACCGCGAGATATTGGTCAGCAGGTGGCGATGAGAATCCACGAGTCCGGAGCAGATTTCAAATCTGGAACCCATTCTACTCGGCCTTGTTTTATGAATTAATTAGTCATTAAAGATATAAACCTATAGAATCACACGGACAACCATATACTCACACAGAGACCTATAGACTCACACAGACCCATAGACTCACATAGATACCCATATAGGCTCGTTATGGACGTGAGTTCACACAAGAGACCCATAGACTCACACAAACCCATAGACTCACGTAGAGACCCACAGGTTCATAGTGGACATGAGTTCACGATGCGTTCCACTGTTTTTGTCGCGGTTCGCCGCAGTTGGATTTGCGTGATTTTTTTTTTCCATTTCTGAAATAAGAGATTGCACCTGCTGGGGCCGGTTCGACCACTATTCGTCGCTTTACAATAATATTGATGATAGTAATCACGTACAGCGCATTGTATATCCACTGCTTGCTGTCTTTGGGGGAGGGGGAGGCCTGCCACCACCAGCTGTGGTATGAGAAAGCACATTGGTGAGCAGCACTTTTTAACCTGTCATGGAAATGTGGAATTTCGCTAATTGAAAACAATTTAAAGGCAGGTGCCCCCATGAGCCAAATTATATATCGTTCGAAACGAACGTTATTGGCCGTGGCCAGAAATCCGTTTCAGGTCGAGTGAAGGGGTTCGTTAGCGCAGTGCGCTAACCGTTGCACCACCGCTCTCCCCCCTTACCTCCCTCAGCACTCGTGCATGTAACTGCTGTTGTGCGAGTCACATTTACAAAGGTTCGTAATGAAACCCGGTGGTCTACACTATGGGGACCTCATTTGCCAGTAAAAATATGATAATTGGTTCTTTACCCTTCTATCTGGCAACAAAACTGACACCTTTTTACAAGGAGTCATGTTTGCATAGACCGCAATACCTGCAGTCATAATACAAACAAAAGAAAGCTGTCTCGGGTGTGGACCAATCAACTTCAAGGACAGTGCACATTATCAGAGTTATGTTCTTTTGTTTGTATTATGACTGCAGGTATTGCGGTCTATGCAAACATGACTCCTTGTAAAAAGGTGTCAGTTTTGTTGCCAGATAGAAGGGTAAAGAACCAATTATCAAACCCGGTGGTCTTTATGAGAGCAGGTGAGGGCCATTGAGACTCGGTGAACCCTGCCGGTATGTTGCGCAATACGGACCTGCAATCTGGACTTGCAATGGGACGGGACGGATTCGGGCCTTTGCTTGTGTGCATTCAAGAGTTCTACGAGCGAAGTTGTGTGGTCTTGGATTCGATCCCAAATACGAAGCACCGTAGTAGACGCGTGCGTGAAGCTGATTCCCTTGCTGAAGTAAAACTCACAACCACGGCCCGCATCAGTGGCAAGTGATATTGGAACCGGTCCTGATCAGCGTGGAAGTGTGGTAAAAAAAATAACGCATCCATGAGCCGGCATAACGAATGAAGGGCATGTCATCCAACGATAGATTGAGAATGGGAATACCACTGTTTGGCCTTAAAAGGGGGGACAGTATAATAGACGACGTTTCGGGCAATGACCCTTTTTGATAGCACATGAATAGGCCAGAGAGGCAGTGTGGATACTAAACGTTGACACCGTGGGTACCTATATTCTTGGTTCTTTCGGTAAAGTCACGTAAAAGGGAAATAATAAAATAATATAAATATTAAACAATAAAAATTCTCACGACGTTTCGACTGCAACACAAGCAATCGTCATCAGGTGTGAAATCCACAGCAAGAAAATTGGAAAAAAAGAAAAAATCCAACGTGGGTACCTGATGAGAGATGTGACTGTATTTGTAAGGGCAAACAAACATCTCACAATAAACCGCAGCATCAACAGTTTGATGTCGCGTCTGCCCAAGGCAAGTGCACGCGTGCGTGGCAGAAACAGGGCAGGGTTTAAAATCTCACTCCGCATTTCCCGGAGTTCTGCTCGGCCGGCCTGGATTATGTTTTATCGGCGTAAGGCACTACCACTAGAGTTAAAACAAAAACGTATACGCCTATACATAACATTCCCTATAGTCGTGTACTCTATATTCCTATAGACAGATTTATAATAAAAGATTAAATATAAAATATAGGCGAGATGGATGTGGTTGAGTGCCAACATCATTTTCGAGACTGTTTCGGCTGAGATTAAGCGCTGCTCATCGATACACTGGAAATAAATTGTAATCGACTTTCTGCCAAGTTGTTGGCCAGCATTGATTCAATATCCAAGCAAGGCCTGACTCTGCTGATGAGACACTGCGTGTCGAAACCGATCTGGAATAATTGCTTGGAGCGAAATCAACGATGAAGGCCGTGGGGCCGATGGGTTGTGTAAAGAATACTTTTTAAAAAAGACACGTGAAATGTGGAGAGACGAATATGTGAAGGAGACGCTGTTAGGCTAATCTATTCTGTAATCGACTATTGTGCTTCTGGCAGTGATGTGAGACACGTGGTGGGTGAGCGTGGCAATTCGGTTAAACGCGTATCTGATGCGACTTTGCACATTGCGAGCCACCGCTGGCGGGGTCTTTGCTATCAACAATAAGTAATATTTAAAAAAAACACGCTTTAATGAAATGTACCCGACTAGTAATGGAAGAACTCCACGACTCCAGGAAGTGGCCCCGAAGCTTGCCATAACGTAAGGGACCTTGGTCAATTACAGCCAACGTGAGTTGACCGTGGACAATTAGACCCAAGCCGAAACATAACATATACAAAGTAATGTTTTAAAAAATATATGTTTTAATGA
The DNA here is from genome assembly GCF_015708825.2 of Lethenteron reissneri. Taxonomy (NCBI): domain Eukaryota; kingdom Metazoa; phylum Chordata; class Hyperoartia; order Petromyzontiformes; family Petromyzontidae; genus Lethenteron; species Lethenteron reissneri. The sequence goes on from NC_083788.1 coordinate 11,513,562, forward strand.
TAGAATATAGTATTGTCATCAGTATGACATAAGTATACCAAGTTTGCAGTCGATACCACATTGGGAAGTGGGTTAAAATTGAGTTCAATATTTGAGGATACGACAACCACAACAGAAAGGGAGTTAATAGAAAGCGTGTAAAAAACAACGGCAATTCGCCACTAATTGGCGGTGACGTCACCATGGTGGCTTGTGCCAGGCTAGGTGCACTTTGAGGCTATGGCGTGAAGTGTCGCAGGCTCGTTGGCAGGAGGTCATGGGACAGACCCAGGTGCCATGGGTTGACTGACTGAGATGACAGACAGATGCACCACTTGTGCCCCCTACTTTGCGAACTTGCTGTGTTTTAGCTGCCCGGCACTCCGCTCGTTGTTGTGGGATATCACGCACACGACGGGATATCACACAAACAATACACACATGCAAAAACACAAATCCAGACATAATCACACACAGAAACACGTACAGACATAGTCACACGCATATGCAAACACGCACAAACATATATACAGTCACATATACAAAGGCAATTGAAAACACACACAGTCCATGCTAATACACACACACTTACATTCAGATGTGTCATCACACACACAGAAACCACACACATGCAAATACACACATCCACGTACGCTGGACATACACACATGCAAATACACACACACAGAGTTACAAAGACTCCCCTCATTTCTTCCTTAACAGACTGCTGGGTCGAGTGATGGCACACGAGGGAGTCTTTTGCCAGCACCACGCCCGGCCACCGTTGTCTGCCAGGTTCTGATGTTTATACACCGCACCGCCTACTAAACTGAGACTGATTCGACCCACGGAGAGGCCCAGGACCGGTCCAGATATTCGCCACTGATGTGAGCTGTGAGCGGGAAGCAAACTCGGGCCACTGCATTCGTAGGGCAGTCCGCTAACCGCTACACCACTGCTCTTCTCACACACACGTAGATACACAGCATACACAAACTCATACTACTGTAAACACACCAATGTACATATACACGCGAAGCGTATACTCTACTCACACACGTACACAATTGGGTACATGGTGAGCGAGGCGATGACTGGGTGACCGATGTAAATTCTCCATAATAGAGGGTTTTGGGTAAGATCGCGTAAATATATAAATGTGTCGTTAAAACCCACCACCACCCGGCACAGCCAACTCGTAAGGGTGGTCACGTAAACAGAACGTGCCAATTCGTCACTAGTACAGCAAACCGGTGTGTTGGAGAGCCAAGCCACAACATTTACAATCTGAGTACGACGTTTCACCAGTAATAACAACCAGCTTCATCAGGCGACAGCCAGATTTGTGGAGAAGTCTTACTGTTTCGTTCCTTATATAGAGGCGTAGATGAGTTCTAGAAGGTCTAGAAAGCCGAGTGATCGATGTAAAGTCAAATTTATGCTCTAGAAGGTCTGGGAAGTTGAGTGAACGGTGTCAACTCCAATTGTGTTCAGGTCTGGATATCTGAGTGGAAGATGTAAAGTCTAATTCATGTTCTAGAAGGTCTGGGAAGTTGAATGACCGACCTCAATTCCAATTGTGTTCTAGAGCGACTGTAAAAGCCGAGCGATCGATCTAAATGAGAACTTATGTTCTAGAAGGGCTGGAAAGTCGAGTGAACGATGTCAATTCTAAAGCAAGGGCGGTCGGGAGTGTGTGGGTGGGGTTTGCACTCCAACCATCCCCGCAAGGTGTTTTCCAACAACGACTGTTAGTTAGATCTTTGCCCCCAATCTGCCGTGCCACTGTTCACAGCGGCTATACAAATCGACCCCCAGTAGCGGCCCCAAATGTCTCGGCTCCCTGACAGCTAACGCGTGTTTGGGTTATGTAAGCGGCGTGTGTGTTGGGGGAGCGGTGGTGCAGCGGTTAGCGCTACACTGCACTGTGAACCCGGCTACCCGAGTTCGATTCCCGTTCACGGCCAACACCCAGTGACGATTTATCTGAACCGATCCTGGGCTTCACATAGGTCGACTCAGCCTCAAATGAGAACCTGGTGCGTTGTGTAAACATGACTTACGTGTTTGTTGGGGGTAGAAAGTTGATTTTATTTTTTTATTACCTTAGGGACTTTGCTTAACCCCTGACTCGGGCCAATAGGGACAGCTGGAGATATCGCCACACATGGACCTGTGACAAAGATCCCACGTATAGCCTTGACAGACTGGAGGGGCAAGTGCTGTTAGCGAGGGCCTATGGAGACCGGTACACGAGGAGGGGTTTGCGGGTGGGGATTTGGTGGCTAGTACCACGCCGGGCCGCCTTTGTCTCCCCGGTGGCGATGTTTACACACAAGCGCACCAGGTCAAAAAACTAGGCGAGGCTCACGACTGATTTAGATATAATCCTCACCGATGTTGGTGGTGGTGGTGGTGGTCGTGAGCGAGGATCGAACTCGGGTGCCTCCGGGTTCGTAGGGCGACTCGTTAACCGTTACAACAACTGGTCCTTATGGCGGTACCAAATAATACAATCTGGCCGAGGCAATTAAATATTTTATTTCTGGGACACTTTTTTTCCAGGGGTGTACTTACATCCGCGAATGGGGTACCAATCAATCCGAAATCAGTGCCACTCCGCGATGTCGAAAAACCAAACTTGAGCATAAAAAAAATCCGTTCTCGAAAAATTCAACTCTGAATCGTGCATCGTGTACAGCTCGTCGAGATGAGTCGATTGCCGCATCGCCGACCATCGACAGACAAACAAATGACTGAATCACGGATATTGTGCGAGAGCCGGGGCACTATGGGACCCCAGGGTTCAACTGCCGCTGTCACCCCCCCCCCCCCTACAAAGATGGCGGTCACACGCATCGCTCGGCGCTTTCAAACGTGCCACTTCTGCGGCCGTCTGGAACGCTCTTCTCCCATCAGATATTCGGAAGCCGCTTGGAGGAGCTGTGCGCGCTTTTTAAATCTGCGTTGTTGAAAACTCATTTCTTTAGGACAGCTTTTCTGCGACTCGTTTGTTTATCCGTAACCCCGACGCTCCGATAAGCGCGGTTGGTACGAACGGTGTGAAAGAAGTGCAACATACCTGCAAAGTATCTCTCACACACAGAAACACACGCACTGCTACTTGTGTATACTGTCGTGAACCATCACTCTGTATAGTGAACAACATGAATCCACGGCCGATAATATAAAACATTTCTTTATTATTGCCAATTTAAGCTTTGCCTTCACATTCCTTCCATCAGTACACAAACATATATTACTCTTAAATAAATGAGGATTTACACGAGCCATCCGTGTCGTACGCTGCCCCAATCAACGATGATACGCGAGCTGGCATCCAATGACTTACATGAATTAACCCTTTTAAGCTCTTGGTCCATTTACTTACACACACATATATATATACAGTATATAGCAACATTCATGGCACAACTCCGTCGACTTAAAACAACGCAAGACTAAGAATGACACCCATTGCTCTACATAATTTTGCCTGCACGTCCCATCACGAACGGTCACCCGACTTTCAAATGGAACACAATTCGACCGCTCACCCAAAAAAATATCTCAGCCAGCTGTGACCATTTCTGGAGGCCATAGACCTGGTCGGTGATGCCACTGCGTGCTGATCTGCAGCGGTGCACAAGACAATTCATTAATTATAAAAAACACTCAACACCATCGGCAGTAACACCATCGTCTTAAAATGGAAACCATTAGGTGACGTTTCGCGAAATAGTCCTTCAAAGCCCCTAAATTAGGGCCATTACCCAAAACGTTGCCACGTTATATATTTGACGCGTTAAGGCTACAGCGGTATTGACGATCGTGTTGAGTTTCTTACAATAAGTTTTCTACTTTCACCCAGATTAACGGAGTGGAATATAGCACAGCTTTTTATTTTTCCGCTGTCGTGCCTGTAAAAGTCCTCAGGATGTGTGCTTGCGGGCTGTTCCACGCACGGCGACAGCCCCGAAAAACGCAACGCAGATCTTTGGGTTTTCCGGGGAGGAATTTTCATTTGGGGCGCCAAATCCGAGTCGGGTGACATCTCCCTCCTCTCTGTCAACAGGAGCGGCACGGTGTCGTGGTTGTTTGGTTATCATTTAAAAGCTCTGCATCACCTGTTCTTTGTATTCGTCTAGATTTGGGATGTGCGAGTGTCTGAAAAGACCTTTGTGTGCGTGTGATGCCTTTGGTCAAACTATATATATATTTTCAAACCTATTGGCTGCTTCCTTCGTGTTGCTTGATGTGTTGCGTTCACTTGTACCATATGCTTGCCGTTAGTGCCGTGAAAAAACAAACAAACCTATTTTTCAAAAAAGAAAATCGGCCATCCAAAACGACTACTCGTTAATCTCTGGGCAAGATAAATAATACACTTCTTAGTTTTTAATATGATTCCAGCACTTCGGTGGGAGAGGGTTTTGGTGGATCACACCAAAAGAGATTTGGAAAAAAAAAATCCCAAAGCAGCTGGATTCAAAAGTGTCCAGAAGGTGTAAGTACAGCAACTGAGTTCACTGAATGTGTGTGGCCCTTTTGAGTGTCATACCCTCACACACACAGTGGGGTTTCTCCAGATACTTTCATCCCACATAAAGCAAAACGCTCCTTTAAAACAAAATCGTTTGGCCAAAAGGCCCAAATCCAGACTCTGCGAGGCTTGCCTGGGTAAATACGTGACATTCGCGATTTCTGTAAACTCTCAGCAGGATAGTTTTAGGTTTTTTTCTTTCTTACAACGGTGCCTAAAAGATGTAAAACGAAGCAGCAACAACGATTTCGAGACGAACTGTTTTACAAACACAGCACGCTAAAATATCTAAGAACTTTGCTCTAAGTGCGGGTTTCTACTCGCTCGTATTTAAACGCACCACCTGTCAACTAGGGTATAGTCCTTTGCTTTACAGCGCGAGACAGCATTGGCATGAAGTAGAAGGCAGGTGTTGGCGATTGTTCCGTTGACAGTAAGAGCCCAATTCATATTTTTGGGGGGCAGTCGTATACCGGAAATGAAACGGACAGACAGACGGAGTACTAAGATCGGAGGAACAAAAAAACAAATGAGAGACACCATGCGGACTATTAGACATTGGATAGGACACGTATCGTGGCTGCAAGGGACGATCGTGGTCGATGGATCGAGACTGATGATCGAGAGAATACATACGGGACAAATGACCACTACTGTGGATGTGGGAGCGATGATATTGGTTCACGTGTGCGGGGGGGGGGGGAAGGCGCTGGATCATGGCATCGGTATGTACCACGACGGGTGGCGACAGCGTAGGTATGTCTTCATCTAGCAGGGGATAAAAACGCCGATTGCCTTCGCAGGTTTTAAAACAACACTTTGGCAGATTTGGTGCTGCGGCCAGGACAGAACGTGATGGCCTGCCGTCAAGCAGGATTACGGGCCTACACCCGCTCCTCTCAAACCGTCAAATTGCACGGCACGTTGCAAGCAAACTGCAGGGTGCAATATACTTTACAGTTCTACGGAGTATCACAAAAGTGAAGGTTTCAGACAACCGTAAACACCCAATGCAAGGAAGGGATGGGTGTCCTGGGGATACGCTTAGGCACATAGTGAGAATGATTGTCAAGTGACGAACCACTTGTAAAATATTAACGGCATTATTATAAACAAAGTCAAGTAAAAAAGTCTCCCTGCTCAAAGAGCATTGAGGCAGTGCTAATTTTCCACTGTGGTGTACCGCTTACCAGTGGTGGAAATTCCACAATGCTATGGTGGGTAGCAGTGTTTCCATAGGACAACAACTATTGCTTTTTATTCATTCTAATAAGGCACAATTTTAATCTAGTTTTGCAGTTAAAGGCCCCATTTTACAGCATTTGCATCTCGTGGAATCACACCGACGTACAGCACGACACAGGCAGCACCAGTCCTTGTGTCCATACACCCAAGGCCCAGTCATTTTGGTTTTCCAGGTCACCACTTAATTGCCTGGGGTACTTGTCCCCAACTTGGCTGGCTTCCTGAGGCATTGGCCAACAAAATGCCATGTGGGGCCACTGGCCACGAACATGGCCACCTAAAGCACTGGCCACCAACATGGCCACTTAACGCACTGGCTACCAACATGGCCACCTAACGCACTGGCCACAAACATGGCCACCTGACGCACTGGTCACCAACATGGCCACCTAACGCACTGCCTACCAACATGGCCACCTAACACACTGGCCACCAACATGGCCGCCTGATGCACTGGCCACTAACATGGTCACCTAACGCACTGCCTACCAACATGGCCATCTAACACACTGGCCACCAACATGGCCACCTAACGCACTGGCCACCAACATGACCGCCTGACGCACTGGCTACCAACACAGTGACATGAGGCACTGGCTACCAACATGGCCGCCTGGAGGCATCATGCAACAACATAGTCACCAAGAGCACTGGTCACAAACGTGGCTGCATGCAGCTTCAGACACACACTCATCGTGTAAAAAATGCTTTTTGCAATTAAAAATAAAACGTAGTTCTCTCGAAGAACAACCAGAAATTGATTAAGGTTGGAAACGAGTAGTGCAACGATGGCACAGGTTACACAGCTGCGAGGCGAGTGGCGTAAAGAGGTGATTAATGGCCGGCCACGTCAAATACGTTTATCAAAAGCCTCCCTTAATTTAGACCGATTTAGTTGGGAAACTAAGGGAAGGAAATGTATGTATGTTGAACTTCTTTCACACCATACACACTAATCGGAGGTGCGGGGGAAGGACAGCAAAAAATGTCTTCACTTAACTAATGGAAATATATTCACGTTACTGAGGGTAATGTCTTCACTTAACCGACAGAAATGTATTCGCTTAACGGAGGGAAATGTATAAACTGAGGGAAATTTATAAACTTCATTGAAGGAAAATGTCTTCACTTCACTGGGAGAAAAGTCTTCGCTTAACTGAGGGAAATGTATTCATCTTTCGTTGCTTCGCGCAACCAAATGCATGCCCGTGCCACCATCAACCACCAGCACCAACTGCCACAAACTTTGGCGCCAAGTTGCCATCAACAACCTCTCTGGGCAATGGGCGACAGTGGCCAGCAGGTGTCGTGAGAGGCACCCAGGCGGGCGGAGCAGGACCGCACTTTTTGGTTCGACCGTGAACATCGTGCGGCTATTTACGAGTAGCATACGACATTGTGGCGATTGATGAACAACAATAAAAAAGGCGCGAAAATGCAATACGTGAGGGATGCGGCCACTTTTCCCTGCGCCAAAACTGCGTGAGACTCCAGGAGCTGTGGATAACTATTTGAGTCGTTTTTGTGTTTGTTTCTGTATTGAGTGAGCAGCAATAGGTCACGAACTTTCCAGTATAAACACGAGCGGTTCCATCGCTGACGTCGGGAATTTACAGTAAATGAGTCAGGAAAGTTATTTTTGTTCTGGAATTTTCTTTTTTTTATACTTTGCCACTTTACGTCTCCTCACGTTGTAAATACAAAAACAAAACTTGGGAATGTGATGCACTCCTTGGCGTGTGGTAACTTCCAGTTGTCGGAATCGAAGTTCATGATTTAAAAAGAAACAACAAAAATATTTCTTGAGGGTTTGGTCGGAGAGATGAGATGGGCTAGACGACCGGCTCCCACGTTCCTTGCTGGCGGTCGGAAGAGACCTGTGGGTACAGAGAGATAATTAATCATCGTCGTCGTCATCAGCAGTAGTACGATCATCAGTATCATCGGTATCAGCAGCAGCGCAATCATCAGCATCACTGTCATCTAAATCACAATTAGCAGAAAGCACTTTTTGTCAGCAGAAGCGGTAGTAGCATGGAGATTATCAGCTTCGTCACCACCATCAACACCACCGTCAGCAGTATTATCAGCCAACGCAAATAAAAAAAACAATCGTCCTCACCATAACGTGCTCCGCTCCTCACTTAAAACCCATCTCTTCTCCCTAGTCGACCCCTGGCCAAGCCCATCCTACTACCTACCCACCTTGCCTCTGCCCCCCAGCTACGACGAAGCCTACCCCAACCCCTACACCCCTATCACTGCAATTTAAACATAGCATTTCCCTCGCCCGGTATACAGGAGGTCGTGGGTTCGATGCCGACACTGACGCCTGCTGTTTATTTGGTGATGGCATGTCTCTTTCCCTGTGGTCGCGTGGATTTTTCCTCTGGGTGCCCGGGTTTTCCCTCCACATTTACAATCATAATGGCTTGAGATTATTTGCCAGCCATACGTTTTCCACGTGATAAGCCACTTCGTTGAGCTATCATTTGTGGCCAGGTCGCTTGCTGCAAAAGAGCTAATAGCTCAGTGGACCTTACCTGGTAAAATAAGAATAAGTATAACCCGTAAAAACAAAGTTTTTCACTCTAAATCCTTTATATGCGTGGCGGCTAGAGTCCTCTCGTCCTCTGGCTTGAGATGGCTGCCACCTATGGGTCAGATGATTGTCTGCCAGTATTAAACAATTGGTAATTAAATATTTAATTTGTTTTCCCTAAACAGTGTAAAATGTTAGAAAAAAAATTTCACGAACATTACTTGTCTCGCACAACGAGTCTGTGTGCAAAATGTCAGCTCGATTGGATCACGAGAAGTGGGTTAAAAAATTACCAAAAGATTTGCACGGTCGTAAGCAAGCAAGCACGCAAGCAAGCGAACTTAATATAAAGGATTTAAAAATGGTTTCGTTTAGATACTGTATCACTGAAAGTAACCTTCAGCAATTTATCGAAGCAAACCCTCGCCGGGTCGTTTGGGGGGCAGTGACAAGGAAGCGATTGTTTTTTCTGCGTGTGCGAGGAGAAAAAAACCCAGACCGCCTGGAAAATAAACTCCACCCGGTAAAACGCAGACGGACGGGGGGGCTCACAGGCCACCTGAGGTGCACTGCTACAGCCATGGACGCCACCGCTACTGCCACCACTGCTGGGAAAACCGGGGGGGGGGGGGGAGGTCACGAAGTTCTTTCAACACTTTATATTTTTTTACGCGAGGGCAAGGGCGTTCGCGTGACAGAACTTTTAACGGAAACGGGTAACGAAAGCCGAAAACCTGAAACCGCCGCAATAAAAGTGTTTTATTTAATCTTAAAACCTCATCGCGACACGCGAGCACGTGGCGGGTCGGAGTGACGTGGCACGGCGGTAAATGGCCGTATCGCCCGCTGTTAACTTTAGGGTCGCTGGCGGCGAGAAGCGGTGGCAATGAAAGTTTCGCGGACTCGTTCACGCCATGCGTTCAGTTTCCACGATCGTAGATAGCTTCGCGTGCACGTTTGCGCAATGACAAAGATTCCTCCCCCCCCCCCCCCCCGTATCAGCCTTTAACAGGCTGTTGAGGCAAGTGCTGTTACAGTGAGCACCTATGAAGGTCGGCACGGCACACGTGGGAGGTTGGTGACCAGCACCACGGCTGGCAGCCTTTGTCTCCCTCGTGGCGATATTCACACATCGCAGTGGGTAATCAATTAAGGCCGAGTCGACCTAGGGGGAGATCCAGGAACCGGTGCAGATATTCGTCACCGATGTTGGCCGCGAGCGGGAATCGAACTCAGGTGGCAGGCCAAGTTCGTTGTACGGTGCGCTAACCGTTGCGCCACCGCTCCCCACGCATGGTCGTACGCACAACACACACACACCTTGTGCCAGGCTTCTCTTTTTCTCTCGTTAGTCTAGGAGACAAAGATCACCCGGCAAGCCTTACTTAACAAGCTATTGGGGGGAACTGCTGTTAGCGAGCACCTGTGAAGGTCAACAGGGCACACGAGGGAGGGGGAGGGTGGTCAGCACCACGCCCGGCCGCCTTTGTCTCCCCAGTGGTGACGTTTACTACACACCGCAGCAGGTACTAGTAGTAGTCCAGTAGCCACACTGCTTCACCCCACACGCACAGTGCACACATGCACCCGGCCACCGCCCGCCACACTTCAATAGTGGAAACACAAATGGAGGAAATACAACGTTTTTTTTTTTAAACCAATGGCTTTGGCGGTACCTCAGATGAAGAGAGCTGATTTTTTTTTGCGTGTGTTTCAAATATAGCTCGAGTTTTTTTGTTATATATATCTTTAGTAATGTATTTTGTCATTGACTCGTTAAGGCAAGAGCAGGAATGTAGAACACAGACAGACAGAGCTAACATTCATTACGACAATGTTGCCATTGAACTATACCGGGGTGGCCCGACTCCAAAATCTAACGTGGATCAAGTTTAAAGATAAATGGCAGCCCAATGTCAAACCACTGTTGGGTAAAGGCCTCCTTACGCCGTCTAAGTCATGTTTTTTTTTACCATACTTCACCACCACTGGCTATTGATGTAAGAGGGGGGAGGGGGGGGGTGGGCGGCCGAGATATTTTTCAGAAATCACTCGCTTCTGACCGCTAGCCGTGACTGGGAACCAAAACGCGGGTCGCCAGGTTCATAGTGCGGTGGCACCCGCTCCGCTCGAAATTCTTCTCACTTCATCGGAACAGACATGGGAGCTGTGATCTGTGTGACGGGGGGTGAAGTAAGTTCCCCGCTGTTGATCTGTGATCATTCCGACCCCCGATTCCACGCACAACGCCGCCGTTCCCCCACGTACGTACGCGTGATCACGCGCCTCCAAAAAAATATACTTAAAAGGTCCCAGCGACGGCAAGGGCCATCATTGTTCTTTTGTAAAATAATAACGTTGCCCACGGCATCACGTGAGGTGAAAGCGAGCGTACATTGTTTACAACCGTCCATTACGACCACAGCCCCCATCTGTCTCGTGACTCGAGAGAGGCGATTGCCTGCGACGCGAGAGGAGGCACGAGAACCCCCCTTGTCATGTGAGCACCCTAATGCTGGTCAGGCGGCAGTTGTCTAAATTTTTTTGACTTTGGTGGACGATTCACCTCAGGCGTCCTCTCATCCTCTGTTTCCCTGCTGACGGGGCTCAATTATCAGCAGCGGCGAGAGTCCGCTCCCTGAACGATTCCTCCGGGATTTCTGACCTGTTCCCGACTGGACATCTGTGTTAAAATAATATAAAGAGCTTTATAGCTCATCGGATTCCTCCAGTCTAAATAAAGATTCTGATTCTGCATCCACCTCGCTGCCCTATTTCGCCCTAAATCTGGTTCGTAGGAGCGGAGACGCGGCCCACTGGTAGCGTTTTTGGGGCAGGCTTGCAGTTTGAATCCGGCAGGCCGTCCTGGTTAATACTTTTGGCGTCTTAACCGTAAAATTTGGGCCGTCTGTTTCGCGGTGGACGTTAAAGTTCCCCTCGCGTAATTCGCAAGAGCTGGTCATTGCGTGCCGGCGACATGGACTACATTTTCGAAATTTAAAAACGACCTGAAAATTACTTATTTGTGATTTTACAGAGCGATCATTGCCCCCGACTGGCACGATAATGCCCGATTGCAGGCCAGGTGCTAAATCACCTTTTGCCCACAGGGACAGCAGCCTAGTGGGGGTGCCGTTTCAAATGTGTCGAGATGAGATGCAAGTCGCCTGTTGGGTGTAAAGCACTCCGATATGTCCAGGCTTGGAAGGGCGTTCTTTCAAAAACAAATCGTAGGATTATCAGAATTCAGGGTACAAAATTATAGGCTTGTTATGGATATGCACCCCTTGTACTGTAGCGGTACTGCACGAGACCGATAATTATTCTTGTAAAGAGCCAGGACGAGCCACGGCATGACGACACGATCATCGTGGAGGTTGATACCTCGCGATGTCCTGCCGTGTCTCAGCGACCCTAGCTCCTGCTGAGAGACGGCAGTGGCGAGGAGCCACCGGCGGTCGTTGTTTTCGGCTGCGCCCCGCTGAGCCCTCGGGTGTTTGTGAGCGGCCAGCTTCACGCGTCGCCCTGGTGAAGGGCGACTCGAGCCGATCATTAACTCGTGACGAGGCGAGAGAAACGAACGGGCGGGAGAGGCGTATATGGGTAACAAAATAATATATATTTTTTATTTTACCAGGTAAGGCCCCACTGAGCTGTTTGGCTCTATTTCACAAGCGACCTGGCCACAAATGATTGCTCAACGAAGTGAATGATCACGTTTCTAAATGTGGAGGGGAAAAACCGGAGGACCCGGCGAAAAACCCAAGCGACCACAGGGAGAGAGAACACGCAAAATCCAAATACACAACAAGTGTCAGGGTTGGGATCGAACCCACGACCTCCTGCATACCAGGCGAGAGAGTTAACATCTCACCACCGTGGCACCCCTGGGTTAGCTGGGGATCGGATGCGAAGGTGAACATTAGAATCAGAATTTTTTTTTTTTTAGAATGGAGGTTACAGATGTCCAGTTGAGGTCGGGTCAGCAAGTTACATTGGGGACATTAAATGGACACACAGCCAGGTGAGTGACAGTCTGGCAGCTGAGAGGTGAGCGCAGAGACGGGTAAGACGGTAGGTCAGCAGGTGTGCTCGTAGGTTAGAAAGCAGACAGGTGATTTGGGAGGCAGACGCACTTGTGCGCTAATCGGTATGGATACAACAAACAGGGCAGCTGGTTGCCAGGGAGACGGATCGTTGCCGTGGGAGACAGGTGGGCTCCACGGGACCCGCTTGGCCAGGTAAAGGGGAAGAGTCCAAACAACGTTGCATGTAGGCACGGGCACCCGGCTCGCCTGGCATATCGCCAAGCCAATTGGCTCATTAGCTCACCTGTACATCCCTCATCTGTGCGTCTCCCCCCCCCCCCCACCTCGTGCCTCACCTGCAGACATTGCCTGTTTTTCAGCTCACCTTTAATCTCACCCGTGCGCGTGCAGGAGACCAAAACCACGGGTTTGGCCGAACCCGCCCCCAACACACCATGAGGCCAATTAAAATCCGCTGCTGCTCGGCACTAATTGAGCCTAGATCAGGTCTCTAGAGTTCTCGAGAGCAGAGTCAGCGCAATAAGTACACAGGAGAAGCTGTGCGTATATACAAAGATCTCCCGTGTAGCCTTAACATACTGTTGGGGCAAGTGCCGTTAGCGAGTAGCACCTGTGAAGGCTGGAACGGCACACGAGCGGGTGGGTGGCCAGCACCACGCCCGACCGCCTTTGTCTCCCCAGTGGCGATGTTTACAGACACCGCACCAGGTAATCACTTGAGGCTGAGTCGACCTAGGGGAGGCTCAGGACCGGTTCAGATAATTGTCACTGGGTGTTGGCCCGTGAGCAGGAATCGATCTTGATTTGAAGCTTGCGTCACTGCAGGAATCCATACTCTTTGGTTCTTTCGGTAAAGTCACGGAGGTAGAAAAATAAAATAAAAATAATATATCACGACAGCAGTTCCACCGCTGGATTGTTTTTTCCGCCTGAGGACGACCGCTTGTGTTGCGATCGAAACGTCGTGACGTATTATTTTTATTTTTCTACCTACGTGACCTTACTGAAAGAACCAAAGAGCATGAATCGGATTAAGGTGGTTTTCCTAACCGCTCCCACTCCCCACTGTGTGTGTGTGTATAAGCACACACATACGCCACGCACCTTGGAGGCAAGGGCAACTCTGCTTAAGAGTACTGATTGGTCATCATGAGGCTGACATTACTGACCATGACGATGACGGCGATCCGACAAAACCCGTTGCAAAACATCGCAAATGTGCGCGGCGCCCGTGTGTGCACACAAGACTGCATCGTTTAAACAAACTTGGAGACGAAAAACAAACACACAAAGGTCCCCCGTATAGCCTTAATAGACTGTAGGGGCAAGTGCTGTTATAGCGAGCACCTATGAAGGCCGGAACGGTACACGAGGGGGTGGGTGGCCAGCATCACGCCCGACCGCCTTTGTCTCCCCAGTGACGATGTTTACACACCGCACCAGATACTCATTTGAGGCCGAGTCAACCTAGGGGAGGCCCAGGACCGGTTCAGATAATCGTCACTGTGGTGTTGTCCGTGAGCAGGAATCGAACCTGGGTCGCCAGGTTTGTAGCGCAGCGCGCTAACCGCTACACCACCGCTCCCCACACACACACAGACACACACAGACACACACATACACTCTCACACACACAGACACACACACACAGACAGACACTCACACACACAGACACACACACAGACAGACACTCACACACACAGACACTCTCACTCTCACACACACACACAGACACTCTCACACACAGACACACACACAGACACTCTCTCACACACACACACACAGACACACACACAGACAGACACACACAGACAGACACACACAGACACTCTCACACACACACACAGACACTCTCACACACACAGACACACACAGACACTCTCACACACACAGACACACACTGGCACAGCGCCTGGTTGCTCGTGGCGGGCTTGTTTATTAGGGCAGCTTCTGCAATGCGACCTGCGGGGGCAGAGCCGAGAAACCTCGTCTCGTGGTATTGCCAAAACCACCGTGCAGCTCATGGCGACCCGAGTTCGACTCCCGCAACACCAAGTGGCGATTGTCTGAATCGGTCCTGGGCCTCATCTAGGTCGACTCAGCCTCAAATGGGTAACCCGGTGTGTAAAACATCACTACTGGGGAAACAAAGGCGGTCGGGCGTGGTGTGGGCCATCCACCCCTTCGTGAGCCGTGCCGGCCTACATAGGTGCTCGCTAACAGCACTTGCCCCAGCAGTCTGTTCAGGGTATACGGGGGATCTTTGTCTTTGTGACATTCCACGTCGTGTGTGTGATATCCCACACCAATGAGCGGAGCCGCTGGGCGGCTAAAGCACAGAAAGCCGGCACAGTACGGGGCACAGGTGGTGCATCTGTCAGTCATCTCAGTCAGTCAACCCATAGCACCTGGATCTGTCCCATTACGCGACTTATCATCCTGGCAGCAGCGGCGTTTGACGAGCCATCAAACAAAGACGCTCACCGCATCGCCCGCTTTAACATGCGCCTGCTGCGGCCGTCTGGAACGCTCTTCCTTCCGATATCAGGAAGCCACTGGAGCTGTGACATCATCTAGGTTGAAAACTCACATCGTTGGAACTTCGTGTTTAGTTTGTTGTCCTTTCCCCTCGCAACTCCGATTAGCACGGTCGGCTACGTACGGTGCAAAATAAGTTCAACATACATACATAGGTTGTCCTACATGTACAGTCCCTTGCCGTAAGAATGTGTAATTTTCAACAATGGGTCAGGAGCGCCCCAACGGGAGATGAGCGTCGCTCCACGCTTCCTTGATAGAGGCTCTAGTGTGGATGTTTATTTTCTTTTGACGGCGCGACAGTAAAATTGTACACAAAGCGCGTACGCGAGCCTGGACAGGGACGGACGCGTCACCGCCGGACGAGACCGGTGACGGAATGGCAGTCAAAGGAGGGAGAACGCCTTGGTCCACGAGGACGGCAATCGCGGAGACGGAGCGACGAGATCGGTGAATGTGGCAGCGGAGCTGCGCCCCGTGGGATGGCGACGACGCGGCGAGGAGGGCCTTCATCCAGCAGTGGATATACCACGGCCGATGACGACGATGACGACGGTGATAACGATGACGTCGGTAATTACCACGAAATTACGCTGGACGGACTCACACGCGCGCGCGCGAGATCTCGCCGGAGGTCAAAAGCTAAGCGGGGTCGATCCTGGCCAATAGTTTGGACGCGCGATAAACATCGTGGGGAGTAGTGGGGGGGGGGAGAGAAGGGGCTTGCCAGGTGCTGTAGGCGTGGGAGCTGGAAGGTGGCCGGCCGGCAGACGCCGGGTGTTGGGTGTCGCCGTCTCGGCTGGGTTATACCCGTGGCCTCTCAGGTTTCCTCCCTCGCATGAATTCGACCCCGCTCATGAAAGTAATTCGCTCAGACCATTCCAGCGGCATTGTTACGAGTCGGTATTGAGAGTTTTCGCGTGGGCCGCATCCTCAACCCTCGTTTGACGAGGTTCGACCCGGCTCTCGCCATAGCATCGTGGAATGGGCAGGATACGGCTGGCTCAGCACTGCTAGCGGATAGGGGGCAACAGCGCGAGTTTCGAGACACGCCGTAGTCTCATCCGAGTAAATAATTGCCGCCACGGTGGCTAGGAGATGTTAACTACCTCGCCAGGTATACAGGAGGGCCGTGGGTTCGATCCCGACGCCTGTATTTTTAGAGTTTGCGTGTCTCTCTCCTCGTGGTCGTGTGGATTTTTCTCCGGGTTCTTCGTTCCCCCCCCCCCCCCCACATTTAGAAACACGCGTTTCGAGTATTTGGCTGCTATACATTTCCACATGATGATAAGCCACTTCGTTGAGCTGTCATGTGTGGCTAGGTCGCTTCTGAAAATAGAACTATAACAGCTCATCTTCTTGGTTCTTTCGGTAAAGTCACGTAGAATGGAAATAATAAAATAATAAAAATTAAACATAATAAAATAATTCTCACGACGTTTCGGCCACAACGCAAGCAGCCGTCCTCAGGTGAAGAACAGGTAATTCAGACTGTCTTCTCGACAGACCTGTTCTTCACCTGAAGACGGCTGCTTGCGTTCTGGCCGAAACGTCGTGAGAATTATTTTATTATGTTTTATTTTTATTATTTTATTACTTCCCTTCTATGTGACTTTACCGAAAGAACCAAGAAGACGAATCCCTGCAGTCACGAAAGCTTTAAATCGAAATTATGTCATGTGTGGCTAGGTAGCTTCTGAAAATAGAACTATAACAGCTCAGTGGGGACTTATCTGGTGAAAAAAATAAAATCGAACGTGACCATCAATCACAACGATACCATTCATAGATTCATGAACATTGAGTCACTGGGTTTCCAACATGGGGCGAGGCGATTGAAAGGGGTGTAACAATAATAGTGTTTTTTTCTTCTCTCTCTTCTAAAATAAAACATTGTGGTGAACGTAGCGGTCTCCAGTGACTGCCCGGGAGTTTCGCAAAAGACATTAGCTACTACCACACAAAGAACCCCCGTATAGCCTAAACAGACTGTAGGGGCAAGTGCTGTTAGCGAGCACCTATAAAGGCCGGCACGGTACACGAGGGGGTGGGTTGCCAACTGCCCGATTGGCGATGTTTACACTCCGAACCAGGTACTCATTTGAGGCTGAGTCGACCTAGGGGAGGCCCAGGACCCGGTTCAGATAATCGTCATCGATGTTGGCTATACGAACCCGCCTCTCCCTACATATCTTACCATACAACAACATAGAAACATCCATAGGCGTTTGTCGGTTAGATCGCGTGGATTAGATCGCGTAAATACGTACTAAATAGTGTTATGGTTATCGGTCGCGAAAACCTACGTGTTTAACTAACATACAAACATTATAATCGATGTCATAATATTCGTATTACAATACAAAGATCCCCCGTATAGCCTGTAACAGACTGTAGGGGCAAGTTCTGTTAGCGAGCACCTATGAAGGCCGGCACGGTACACGAGGGGGTGGGTTGCCAGCACCACGCCCGACCGCCTTTGTCTCTCACTTGGCGATGTTTACACGCCGCACCGGGTACTCATTTGAGGCCGAGTCGACTTAGGGGAGGCCCAGGACCCGGTTCAGATAATCGTCAATAGATGTTGGCCGTGAGCGGGAATCGAACTCGGATCGCCGGGTTCGTAGCGCAGCGTAGCGCTAACCGCTACACCACCGCTCCCCACAATTACAATACGCACACACACACCCGCACACCTTATTTTAAATCAAACGTTGTGAGTTGCGTCTTTATAATCCGGCGGGATATATTTTTTTATCGTTGCTCGCGCGTGCGATTTGTTGGAGGGGGGGGGGGTGAGCGGGAGGGGGGTGACCGGGGAGGGGGTGAGCGGGGGGGAGGTGAGCGAGGGGGGTGAGCGGGGGGGGGGGGCGGGGGGGGGTGAGCGGGGGGGGGGGGTGAGCGGGGGGGGGGTGAGCGGGGGGGGGGGGGATGAGCGGGGGGGGGGGGGGTGAGCGGGGGGGAGGGGTGAGAGCGGAGAGGGGGGGGAGAAGACATCGCCGTTTTGGGGCGAGTGTCCCAACTTTCCGGAGCGGTCTTCCCCAAATCGGCTCCTTGTTGGACGCTAACAAACAAGAAAGAGTCAACGGTGAGTTGAGAGAAGCAAGGTGCGATGCGTGCGTCTTACCCGCACAGGAGGAGGAGGGCTGGAGAAGCCAACCTCGTTCATAGCCTCGTGCTCTCCGAAGGCAGCCCGACCAGCGAGATGAAGCAAACCTCGGGCCACTTCCCGTTCGCGTCCCATCCCTGCAGGTCACCACCACCGCCGTGTCCGCTCGCCGCCGGCTTCGAGCCCCGTTCCTCGAGCTCCGCGCGGAGCGAGGCGCAGCGCCCGTCCGAGGGCGACGAGAAGAGAGGAGGCGACGTGGGGAGAGGAGGCGACGAGGGGACGGATCGTCCCGACGAAGACGACTCACCAGGCAGAGGCTCTATCGGGAGACGGTGCTGCTGCTGCTGCTCGTGGCGGTGGTGGTTGTGGTGCATCTCCGAAGACGCTATAAGCGAGCTCTTGTACTGAAGTCCGTTCAAGTCAATCTGCTGCTGCTGTTGCTGCTGTTGATTCTGCTGCTGCTGCTGGCGCTGCTGCTGCTGCGACCTTCTCGGAGTGTTCGTGAAGGACCTCCGACCCTGCAGGATGCTCGACACGCTTCGCACGAGACTCGCGACTCGGCGCGCGGGTCCCGTGCCCTTGCCACCGACACCGCCGCCACCTCCTCCGCGACCGCCGCGTTCGCTCTCCCCACCGCGCATCAACTCCTCCATGGGCACCTCGATGTTGCCCGTGTACCAGAAGATCCACCAGACGAGGCTCAGGAAGATGAGGATGGCCCCGCAGTAGATGAGGAGGTCGTAGAACTCCACGTCGCTGAAAATGCCCACGAGCAGCACGGCCACTCCGACCGCGTCGAAGGCGATCGCGAGCCAGAAGGACGTCGCGCAGCGGCCGATGCGACGGCCCGAGTCGATTCCGCCTTGCGCCGTGGCCATCGTTCTCTCATCGCGGGCCGATGTCCTCTGCGTGGAGTGGTGGGGGTGACCCTGAGGAGGGGAGGTTGACCCCGAGGGCGACCCCGGGATGGACAGAGGACGAGTGGAGAGGCGGCGTGGTGGGGGGGGGGGGAGTGGGCAAGGTACACACGAGTGTTGGGATCGAAGTGGACTCCACCACGACTCAACGACCGCGGCTCGGCGAGAAAGACAGAGGCGCGACCCAGGGGATTAGCGAGGAGCGTGGGCGAGAGACGAGGACTGAGAGACGCGTGTTGGCGCGGTTGTGATGAGACTAGGCTGTTTGTGGGTCTTTGTCCAGATGTGGGGGGGTGAGGGAGCAGGGGGCGTGGGAGGGAGCAGGGAGCAGGGAGGGGTTAGCTACGCGCACCTGGCGCTCCGCCTCCCCCACACCTGAGACGAGGCCGGCGTCACTTCCTTACCGACGTCTCGCGGAGGGGAGGGAGTGGGAGAGATGATGGAGGAGAGGAGGGTATGGGGGAGAGGCGTGGGAGAGATGATGGAGGAGAGGAGGGTATGGGGGAGACGCGTGGGAGACGGTATGGGGGGGGGGGAGACGCGTGGGGGAGAAGAGAGAGAGCGCGATGTGGTAATTTAAAGAGGGGGAAGAGGTCTGTGGGGAGAGCGGTTGCGGGAAATGGAAGAAAGAGCGTTGTGGCAGAGAGGAGCGATATGAGAGTTGCAGGAAGATGGGAGAGCGTGTGTTGGAGAGAGGGGTGGATTGGTGTGGGCAGAGAGGAGAGATGTAGGAAGATCGGAGAGCGTGTGTTGGAGAGAGGGGTGGATGGGTGTGGGCAGAGAGGAGAGTTTCGGGAAGATCTGAGAGCGTGTGTTGGAGAGAGGGTGGATGGGTGTGGGCAGAGAGGAGAGTTGCAAGAAGATCTGAGAGCGTGTGTTGGAGAGAGGGTGGATGGGTGTGGGCAGAGATGAGGGTTCAGGAAGATCGCAGAGCGTGCGTTGGAGAGAGGGGTGGATGGGTGTGGACAGGGATGAGAGTTGCAGGAAGATCTGAGAGTGTGTGTTGGAGAGAGGGTGGATGGGTGTGGACAGAGAGGAGAGTTGGAGGAAGATCGGAGAGCGTGTGTTGGAGAGAGGGGTGGATGGGTGTGGACAGGGATGAGAGTTGGAGGAAGATCGCAGAGCGTGCGTTGGAGAGAGGGGTGGATGGGTGTGGACAGGGATGAGAGTTGCAGGAAGATCTGAGAGTGTGTGTTGGAGAGAGGGGTGGATGGGTGTGGACAGAGAGGAGAGTTGGAGGAAGATCGGAGAGTGTGTATTGGAGAGAGGGGTGGATGGGTGTGGACAGACAGGAGAGTTGGAGGAAGATCGGAGAGCGTGTGTTGGAGAGAGGGGTGGATGGGTGTGGACAGAGAGGAGAGTTGGAGGAAGATCGGAGAGCGTGTGTTGGAGAGAGGGGTGGATGGGTGTGGACAGGGATGAGAGTTGGAGGAAGATCGCAGAGCGTGTGTTGGAGAGAGGGGTGGATGGGTGTGGACAGGGATGAGAGTTCAGGAAGATCTGAGAGTGTGTGTTGGAGAGAGGGTGGATGGGTGTGGGCAGAGATGAGAGTTCAGGAAGATCGCAGAGCGTGTGTTGGAGAGAGGGGTGGATGGGTGTGGGCAGAGGAGAGGCGGGTGTGTCGAGAGAGGGGGCTGCATGTAGCAGGGAGTTGAGGGAGAAGGTAGGGAGGGAGGTGTAGGAAGGGGCAGGCTCGCTGTGTGTGCTGGAGTTACTGTGTTTAGATTCACACTCGGCAGCCAACTTGGCACAAACCAGATCCTAAACCGAACAATATGTATCCTTTATTTACACGATAAACAAAGGCTAAACAAACGCTCTCACACACGCACGGTGTTTACGGGTGCGCAGTTCAAATTAAACTTTTGAAACGAGAGAAATATACAGTATTGTGAGTTTAAAAAATACCCCGTGACATCTGCATGATCAATACGCCAATATTAAAACGTATAAAGTACAACACTGAGCAGTGGAAGTACTATTTTAACAGATTTTTATTTGTTAATTAAAACAACGCTTTAAAATATAAGTGCAGGTAAATATATTTGCCGTATGGGGTGAGTGAGTCAGCGAGCCGATGTCAACGCACATCAACGCGATCGAGTCGGGCAGAATTATCCCGAATAATACCCACTCCAAATAGCAAGATACTAATTCGTACGAATGTATTTTCAACAAGTCGTGGTCACGTACCGGGGTTGGTTACGAGGAGGCAAGTCGGCAGTAGCAAGGGCGGCACGATGGGATGCCCAACGCACCCGGCGTTTTGATGTCGTTGATTGTTGGGTGTGGATTGGAGGCGGGAAGGGGATGGTCGGGTTGTATTGATGAGTGTGCAATTGGGTTGTTGTTGTTGTTGTGGTTGTTGTTTCGACACTTCACGTGGCCTCAACGTGCACACAGCCTGGTGACGTCTCAGGCACTTCGTGGCGAATGGCGGTTGTTGTTTGTGATGGTGTGAGCGATGGGTTTTGATGATGATGATGGTGGTGGTTGTGATGGATCGTGCGATGGGTGTATTATGTGCTGAGCCAGTGTCGTAGAAATTCCCCAGATTCAGCCTTCTCTTAATCCACGCGGTCTCCGTCTAACTTTATAAACAAAACCAAAAATATAGTTTCCCAAACAATCCCAACGCGAGCCTTGTGTGGATCTTATGACCACAACGAGGCTATTTTCTCGAGACCGAACCGCCACTGCAAGCAGCTAGCTGCAAGGGGACTTCGCTCGAGGTTTTAATAGCCGTGCGATCACTCGATAGACGACTACAACCACAGAGGAGGGGGCCGTTCACCCAAAGTCCTCCATCAACAGCAAGGACGGAGCAATACTCAATAAGTTTCCCCGGTCGCGCCTCGTGTTCCTGTCTGTCTCTCTTCCTTGCGTCACCTTTTCCTGCCGAATTCCAAGAAGGGTGGGCGTGGGTGGCTGCTGAGAGCCATGGTGTTTGGTGGTGGTGGTAGTAGTGCGTGAGTTGTGGTTATGATTCCCCCGAGGGAGGAGGGGGGGTCTGGGACAGCGTGGGTCATATTTATGTGTGTTGTTTGTGATGGGGGTGGGGTTTGGTGGTGGTTTGGTTGGTTTGTTTGGGGTGATGGGTGGGGAAGTGGTGGTGCGGGGAGTGATAGGTGGGGTTAGCGTGGTGGGTATATGTTGGGTGCAGGGTGATGGGGGTGATAAGTGGGTTGGGGTGATGGGAGCTTTGGAAATTCCCAAATTCCATCATCCTCGTGATCCACGTGGCACCGCGTGTTGCCTCTGCAGTAGAGGGAGGGGTGCGGTTGGAAGGCTTATTTATTTAAATATGTTTTAGTTTTGCGTCTGGGAGCTGGGGAGGAGGAGGAGGGTGGTGGTGTAGTGGTACTGCTTAACTTTGAATACAGTGAACCAAAACCTGGCATCCTTGTCTGCCCCGCGGCAGGAAAGTGGGAGATGGCGGGGAGATGAGGGAGAGAGAGAGAGAGGTGGGGGAAATCACTTTTGCTGGTCCCCCTCCCCACTCCAATGCCTTTCATTCTTTCCCCCTCTCGCTCCTCACTGTTTTCCCAGCCACACCCTCGCTCGCCCCCCTTCGCCCACGCTCCACGCAGATGATGCACAGACCGACGGACGAGAGTGAGTCGAGAGAGAGAGAGACTCCGAGCTGAGCTAAGTCCGCCACCTGCTGGTCCGTGCTCACCCGTGCACTCTGTGGTTCCGATTTTGCAACTGCATTAAGACCCCGTTCGGGACCGTCCATAAATGACGTCACGCGATTTTTGACCCCCCCCTTCCCCTTCGTCACACGGCGTCACAAAAAGTCAGACCCCCCCTCAAATATGACGTCACAAAGCTCTGCCCCCCCCCCCCAAAATAAAACATGCTTCAAATCGCTTTCAACTTTTGTCATTGTAGTGCGTATTTAATGTGGCGCTGCACTCTGATGTTGTAGGAGAAAACATTTATTAAAACGTCTATTTAATTAAGTAGAATGTGTTGTCTATATTTATTTAAAGTTGCGCATTTAGATGTGACGTCACATTTCTCACCCCCCCCCCCCCCTCTTCACACATCGTCCCAAATGTCTGACCACACCCCCTAGGTGCGTGACGTCATTTATGGACGGCCCTTAAGCGACCTGGCTATATCACAAATGACAGCCCAACGAAGCGGCTTATCAAGTGGAATATTTACTGCAGTCAAGTACTCTAAACGCGCGGTGACGTTGATTCTAAATGTGGAAGGAAAAACCGGAGGACCCGGAGAAAAATCCACGCGGCCACGGGGAGAAAGAGACACGAAAACTCCAAACATACAGCTTGGCGTCAGGGTCTGGATCGAACTCACGACCTCCTGTATACCAGGCGAGGTAGTTAACATCTCCTAGCCACCGTGATGATGATGAGAGACACGCAAACTCCAAATATACAGCAGGCGTCAGGGTCTGAATCGAACCCACGACCTCCTGTATACCAGGCGAGGTAGTGAACATCTCCTAGCCACCGTGGCGTCCACATGTTCGACTAAAATTGAGTTTACGTGCATCTGTTACCTAACTTTTTCTGGTGTGTTTCGTTAACGTCCGTTTGTTAGTTGTGCAATATTCCTTAAGGGTCCTGCTGTACTCGATTTTGCTGCAATATTTATGGGTTTTTAAAATCTTTGTTGCTTTTGTTGTGCTCACGTCTTAAATATCCGGGCAACTGGCTAAACGGGACCACGATCATCCCTTGCCAATTGCACGAACCCTACCATATTAATCACTATCTTGTTTTTGGTTATCGCTTTTTAGAAGCGCCTTCAGTTCAGGCGAATTATTTCAAAAAATACAAAATAATATCCACATCGACTGAGTTCTGATTGAACCGACTTCTCAGGCGCAGTGGAGAGTTGATGGTTTCTAAGCCCTATCGGCCCAAAAATCAATTATGAATCTTCATTTGGCTACACACACAAAAGATATTTGTTCGAATTTGCCATGCCAGGTTTTAGCTTGGTCAGTCATTCACATCTGTGAAGAAAAATCGCTTTGTAGGTCATCGGATTCATCCGGTGTAGATTAAATATTCAGATTCTGAAATGGCAAGTTTCGTAGGACTAGAGAATCATGAATCGTTGCTGTGCCACTGCTCCGAAATGATCGCCTCCCGAATCAATTAAAGTCTAGATAATATCGAGGAATCGATAACTAGAGTAGCGAACCGTTAAATATCAAATATCGAAATTGTAAGAAAATTAACTCCGGATTTCTATAATTCATCGATTCAATAAAGCATTATTGAATCAAGACATCCATTTATTGACATTCGCTAAACAAACTCGACTAATCGATCCTTCCCGTCTAATCGTTAAATCGACCACGGCCCATAATATTCCTATGAATCGATCTCATCCAATGGCACCAATCTTGAGGAATCGCTAACAATACATTCCCACAGGAATCGAGGTATCGCTAAGGACACTAAATTACCCAAATCGATTCTCGTTAGCCCAAATGCAATTTCGACATCGATAGATCCCTAAATCGACATCTCAACCAGAATCGAACCCCCTCCACTCTAGCACAACGGCGAAATCCGCGCGTCGATTCGACATCTACAAATCGCAACTCGATTCCCGCGGCCCTGATCCAACGACGGAATCGACACACGGCTAATCGTTAACTACACGGAATCGATTCTCGTCCATTCTCGGGACGATGGCGGAGAAGACGGAGGGTGAAGGTAGCAACGCGGCCGGCAGCGCCGCCGCCGCCGCCGCCGCTGCTGCGTCGGCTCGGGGCGGCGTTCAGCGCGTGGAGGGGAAACTTCGCGCCAGCGTGGAGCGCGGAGACTACTACGAGGCGCACCAGATGTACCGCACGCTCTTCCACCGGTCAGTTCTCCCTCAGCCCACCCAGCGGCGCCGGGGGGGTTGGTGCTAGGCCCGAGTCGGAGCCTGCGTTGGCCTGGATTGTCTGCGGGGGGATGCGGTCACTGGGCCCGCAGGGATTGAACCCATCCGCCCCCGTTCATTCCACTTCCTCACCCATCTGCCGAGCAAGAACCGCCGCAGTTCGCCAAGAAGTTGACGGGCACGTCGCCACAGCTCGTGTGCCAGGCTAGGTGCGTGCGTATTGATGACACGTAATAAAGTGTCGCAGGCTCGCTTGGCAGGTCACGGGACATTCCCTAGGTGCTATAATAGGTGAATTGTATCAACTTTCTATCAACCTTCTACGTGACTTTACCGAAAGAACCAAGAAGATGTATCAACTGGCTCGCAGAGCGCGCGAGCGCTTTTGTTTTGAGTGTAGTGTGATTCTGATTTAAAGCTTTCGTGACTGCAGGGATTCATATTCTTGGTTCTTTCGGTGTGATTGTTAAAGTCCGCTCTTGACCTGTCCGGGCGTGGCTTTGATTGCGGGTGTTAGGCACCGAGACTGCAGAGGCGAGACGATGAGATTAGAATTGAGATGGAAACGAACCAAATCGGTGGGATGGAACAAACCTTCATTCGCACATATTACAGACGCGCCAGGCGTACTCGTACACACGAGACGGTACAATCGATACGGTGTGCATCAAAAAGTACAAACGCAGCACACGTGTAGATCCGACGACCCGCAGTGCAAACGGAACAGAATAAACGAGACAGACCGTACACGCGGATACGTTATCAACGACGTGTGAAACACGCAATCAAAACGAAAGCGGACATACAAACCTTTAACAGAATAGACGGTCTCGAATCGTAATGTCAACGAGACAAAGACATACGTGACCGACAATACAAACGAGCCGACACATTTGAGAGAGGAGCTTACAAACGAGAAGGTAAAGGAAAAATTATCATATATTTATTCGTGTCGCGACCCTAAATCATTAGTTAATCGAATCGCCTCGTGTAGTAGGAGTTTGATTTTTTTAAACATTTGCAATTCATATTCCCAGTCCTCACTGCTGCACGTCTCAACTTGTTACGTCGTTTATTTGCCATGGCACGGCGTCTCTCTATAGAGTCGGACAGAACCTAAATAAATAAACAGCTCTTATCGTGCCGCTCTTTACCCCTGGGCTTGCTTTGTTCTGGATTGCTCCACGCGAATTCGAAGTCACTGGGGTGGAGGTTTGGGGGACGGAACGAGCGTTCATGCGTTTTCCGCTTGTTGCAGAGGCTCGTGGTTCGAGTCTCGCGGCCGCCCTAATTAATACTTGAGGTATATTAACCATGAACCGCGCCGTTTAGTTCACAGCGGACGGTAAAAGCCGCATGCCGGCAAGGCGGTCCAATTTTAGAAACGTACCTTGTGCGTTACTCAAATGGAAAACGCAGCAATACCGCCTCCTGCTGCAATATCACGAACAGACTATGTCTGTGAAACGTCGCGCCCTTTATGATAGCCTTGGCGCAATAAGAATGGCGCAAATGGCAAAGTAGTTATTTATCATTTTGATTGACTGTGAAAATACCTCAACAGGGGGGTTGGTCGATCCACCGCTGTGTTTTTTATGCAAGGGAGACCTGGGATAGGGTTAATCAGATTGCAGCAAACGCCATGTGAAGGTTTAAAAGCCTGAACATAGGACACACACGCACACGGTCCTTGGCTCTTCAGTTATATCGTTTTTATTACACTTATTTACCCAAAAAAAGTCTCGCAGAGTCTCAAACACTTACTCGTTTCATAAGGGTCCTGTGAAGTTTTTGCAGTCGAGGGCGATGTTATTTTAAGTTTTGTTAAGTAACTTACAGTTACATTTTCATCATTTGGATACAGAATTTCGGCAGTACCAGTGACATGTATTTGTTTAGCTATGGGGGAGAACATACAAACTTCTAACAGGATGGCGTCCGAGTTGGTAATCGAACCCCGAACACCGTCTTGCTGTGAGGCACGAGTGGCTATCACCACGTCACCCTGCCGCCCTCTGCTGCTGCGCGCACAATTGCACATTTGTGAGCATATTCACCAGAATTAGGCTGTAACTACTGCTAATGTAGGCCGTGTTTATGACCTTTATTTGCCCATCATCATCAGCCTTGATCAATTCACTGTCAGAGGAAGGCATTCCCACCCTCTTGCACTGCCACAATCAACTGCTTCTCGACAAGATTTGATTCGTTCGCTCCATCTCTGCGGAGAGCATACTTTTAGGCACGTTCTGTCATTTGGCTGTCGTTCCGTCACCAGTCTCATTTGTCGGTCAATCTCTTTTCTAACGGCATGTCCTGCTCAAGCCCAGCCAATACGATGTCTCTAATTTTCCTGATCCTTGGCCTCCTCTTCCTAGCTTTCTGTCTCTCGGTGTAATTCCAAGCATGCAGCTATCTTTCCCGATGTTTCAGCTATTCCATTCTCTTTGTCAGTGCATTCGATACAGGCAGCAACCTCTTTAACACTGACAAAACAGGTACTGTGATTACCGTGAATTATTTATGACGTACACCTTGGCCGCTTGCACACTCTGTGACCCAGTGTGTGCGGTTTACCCGTTGTTCGGCTGATGTTTGTGTTGAGTGAGTGCGTGCGTGGCAAGCCGTACGTGGGGTTTTGTTGATGTAATTTGAGCTGGTCACTCTCACACTAACATTGAGCAGTCCATGGCTTGTGTCATCGCTGCTTAGACCACCTTGGCGCTGTCTATATGTCTGTCTGTAATGCACGTGGTGCGGCAGTAGGGTTGCCACGAAATGATGTTCACGGAAGTATACGATATACAATTTTTAAATCCTTTATATTAAGTTCGCTTGCTTGCTTGCTTGCGTGCTTGCTTGCTTGCTTACGACCGTGCAAATCTTTTGGTCGTTTTTAACCCACTTCCCGTGATCCAATCGAGCTGACGTTTTCCACACAGACTCGTTGTGCGTGACAATTAATTTTCGTGAAAAAATGTCCTAAATTTTACACTGTTGGGGAATTTTTTTAAAATATTTAATTACCAATTGCTTAATGCTGGCAGACAATCATCTGACCCATAGGTGGCAGCCATCTCAAGCCAGAGGACGAGAGGACTCTAGCCGCCACGCATATAAAGGATTTACAGTAAAAAACTTTGTTTTTACGGGTTAATTTTTTACAATATGACACTTACCGTTTCGGTGGATTATAAAACACGCTTTTCCCAATTATTATAAAGAAAAGTTGGGAATTTATCTTAATCCGGAGTATATCTATACAGTGATATAACTTTATTGACTAGATTTATATAACTTTATTGACAAACGGAACAAGTTGGAGGTCCGTCTATTTTCTGGAGCGTATTATAATCCATAGAATATGATTTAGTGATATCACTTTCCCTTATAACTTTGGCATTGGATTTTTATCGTAAAATGTTTCAGATTTTTTGTACTTCCAGTATGAGTAAAGATGACTCAAAAGTTCAACTGCAGTTTACTCATCATAAACCATGAATACATATTACAATAATTGTTACTTTACAATAAATAATGTGCTGCATAGCTCTTTTTCAGAAGCGACCAGGCCGCAAATGATCGCTCAACGTAGTGGCTCATAATGTGGAAATTGATAGCAGTCAAATAAACTCCAAACGCATGTTTTTCTAAATGTGGAGGAAAAAACCGGACGACCCTGAGAAAAATCTACACGACCACGGGGAGAACATGCAAACTTCAAATATACAGCCGTCAGAGTTGAGCTCAAACCCACGACCTCCTGTATACCTGGCGAAGGAGTTAACATCTTGCCATTGTGCTCTTCTTTGCCCCCCCCCCCCCGACCTTTCCTCCACCCATGCCACAGGTACACGACGCAGAATCGTCACAGCGAGGTGGTGGAGCTCATGTTCTCCGGGGCTCTGCTCTTCTTCAAACACAACCAGGTGAGGCTCGCTGCCCCAGCTCGCGATGATGGTCATGATGATAACGATGGAGTTTCGCGGTTTTGATGTGTGAGCATTTGGAAATGTTAGCGGTCAACATGTGCGTGGGAGGTTAGACACGACCAAACCGCTCCTCCCAAACCGTTTTCCACAAACAGTTTCACCAACCGCTCCCCTAAATGGTTCCCATAATCTCCTCCCCTACACCACTCCACAAAACGGCTCCACCAAACTGCTCCACCGAATCGCTCCCTTGGAACCGCTCCACCAAATTCTCACCCCCTTCAAACCGCTGCACCAAGCAGCTCTGCCAAACCGCTCTCCCTCACCCTCTTAACTGATTATACACATTGTGTACACATTTTAAATGTGGGCTAATTCGTCAACATTTAACAAGACCAAAACACACGAAACGGGCAAAATGGGACAACATAACAAGATGCCACAAACGAGATAAAGAAAGAAGTGTGACCCTTGGGTTGAATCGAGACTCTGAATTGTTGAAATTATTAAACCGCAGGGGGATTGTGAATCGTGACTTGACTACAATTCTCTTCTGCATGACGCTGTGCGTCAGAGGTCGCAACCGGGTACCCGGTACCCGATACCCGTACCCTACCCGATACCCGGCTACCCGTACCCGGCTGGGTACCGGTAGCCGTTTGCGACCCTGGTGCGGCCGGGTACGGGTAGGCCGTGAGTCACTGGTGAGTAACCGTTTGTCACTCATTTCGGGTAGGGTACGGGTACGGGTAGGGAACGGGTACGTTTTATGGGTACCCGTACCCGGCCGGGTACGGGTACCCATTTGCGACCCTGGTGCGGCCGGGTACGGATGCGGGTAAGGAATCAAAACCCATTTGCGACCTCTGCTGTGCGTGACGCCCGCCTGCTGTGTGACGCTGTGATACTCGGCAGCTGTGTGTGAAGCTCGCCGGCTGTGTGTGAGACTGTGACGCTCCCCTCCCGTGTGCAAACAAATGGAACAAAAATAAATAAAAATCTCCGGAACAGACCGTACAACGTATGACGACGCAGTGCCCGTCCAAAAATACGAAGGCGACATCGCAGCGATGCACCACTCCGCCGCTCCCGATGCGGTTATCTGGCCTTGACCACCTGAATGTGAAATTGTAAGTTGTTGCTCTGCATCTACATCAGCCGTACGAAAGGAGAAGACTACGCGTGACGCCGTGTGGCACTCCCCTGCTGCTACTGTTGTGTGTGTGTGACGCTTCTTGCCGTGTCTCTGCCGCCGCCGCAGCAAAACAGCGCTGCGGACCTCTCCATGCTGGTGCTCGAGTCGCTGGAGAAATCCTCCGCTACGGTCACCGAGGAGCTGCTCGGTGCGTACGCCACCCGGCTCCACCGCAGTCAGCCAGGCTCAATGACACTTCGCCCAGCTCGCGTGTGGTATACACGTTGCATGGTACATAGGCCAAGTGGCAGGAAGGAAGGTCGAGCGGCACGTAGACCTCGTGGCGTGTGGGCCGAGGGGTTTGTAGACCAAGTGGAGAGCGTAGGACGAGTGGCAGATAGGCGTAACAGTGCACTGTTTGAAAGGCGTATAGATTGGACGCTGATCACAATGACAGTTGTATCTTGAGTATCTAGACACCATGTTTCAGGCCACCTATCGGATTGTAAAGTGCACCGCCAACTTTTGCTTCGAAACATTTTGAGGGGAAATAAGTGATATACATTTTGTTTTTTTTAAACACGCTTTAATGAAATGTACCCTACTAGTAATGGAAGAACTCCACGACTCCAGGAAGTGGCCCCGAAGCTTGCCATAATGTAAGGGACCGTGGTGATTTACAGCCAACGTCAGTTGAGCGTGGACAATTAGACTCAAGCCGAAACATATAAAAAAGATTGTTATAAAATATTTTTTTTATTTTTTCTGATAGAATTTAGTATTGTCATCAGTATGACCATAAGTATACCAAGTTTGCAGTCTATACCACATTGGGAAGTGGGGTTAAAATTGAGTTACAAGATTTGGGGATGCAGCAACAAAAACAGACAGAGTGAGTTTAGAAAGCGTGTAAAAAAAGAGCGCATCTTGCTTTCTGGATAACTACGGTGACGATTACACGCTTAGTTGTTGTTGACGGTGTCTTGGCGCTGCACTGTCAGAGCGGCTGTCGCGCCTCTTCTCGCTCATGGACCCCAACTCCCCCGAGCGGACCAACTTCGCGGCGCGCGCGGTCAAGTGGTCACGCGACGGCACAGCGCGGCGCGGGCACCCCGAGCTCCACCGCCTACTGGCGCTCACCCTGTGGAAAGGTGAGCAGCGAGGGTCGGCGGGCGAGCCAGGGCGTGTGGTGAGGGAGGCGGTGATGAGTGCGGAGGTTGTGGTTTGGCCAAGGCGGGGGGAAATGGTGTACGTATGTATGTTGGAGCTTCTTTCGCACCGTACGTAGCCAACCGTGCTAATCGGAGGTGCGGGGGAAGGTGGCGATTGTGGAGGTTGTGAATTGTAAATTAGTTGGTTGAGGAGGTGGTGAGTGAGGAGGTTGTGGTGTGGGGGAAGAAGTGATGAGTGGGGAGCGTGGTGCGTGCGTTGAGAGGGTAGCGATTGGGGAGGGAGGGAGTGAGTGAAATATGGGTGAGTTGATGGGGTGGTGAGTTGGGACGGCGCTGATCTCGATGAGGTGGTGAGGTGTGGTGATGGTGGTGAGTTCCGAGGTTGTGAGATAGAGTTGTGGAGTTGGGGGGGAGGCTGGTGAGTGAGGCAGCGGTGACAGCTCAGAGCTCATTGCGTACGATCAATATAATCCCAAAGGGTTCACTGGGTAACTAGCAGCTTTGGAAGGTTTCACATCCTGGTTGAAGTGGCAGTAACGTGGGTGGTGATTGCGGTGGCTGGTTGAGCTGGTAGTGATGTGCGTGATCGGGTTGGCCATTTGAGGTGATAGTGATTGTGGGTGGTGATCGAGGTGGTAGTGATGTGTGTGAGCGGGGGTACCTGGTTCAAGTGGCAGTGACGCGGGTGGTCGTGTTAACACTCGAAGCGTCGTTGGTGTGCGACGAACGCCGTGTGCAGAGCAGAACTACGGCGAGTCGCGCTACCACTTCCTGCACGCGTCGGACGGGGAGAGCTGTGCGCTCATGCTGGTGGAGCACGCGACGACGCAATCCTTCCCCGGCGAGGCCGACCTCTTTGTGGCGCAGGCCGTGCTACAGTGAGTCGTCGCTCGCTTACTCAGTCGCTCACTCACTTGCTTGTTGATTTTCTTGCACACTTACTCGTTCACTCGAATTTACTCGTAGGTTTACTTGCTCACGCGTACGTTTGCAAGCTCGGCCACTCGCTCGTTTACTCAAAACACTCTCATCTACTCGTTCATTCTTTTACGCAATATTTTGTTCACTCAGTCACTCGCGGAGTAACTTAACTTTTTCAGTCACCCGTTTATTCACTTAATAAAAAAACTCACTCACTGAATCGCTCGCTCACTTATCCATACACTCAATAATTTGCTCGCTCGCTTCCACTCACTCAAAGTCGAGCACTTGCGCACACGTACGTATGTACGTTAAACTTCTTTCGCACCGTACGCAGCCAGCCGCACTAATCGGAGGTGCGGGGGAAGGACACAAAACTAAAACACAAGCAGTTCTAAAGGAATGAGGAAACCGATACGCCGCGTGCGATGTCGTGTCGCCCCGCAGGTTCCTGTGCTTGAAGGACAAGAGCACGGCCACGATCGTGTTCGTGACGTACACGCAGAAGCACCCCCTCATCGACGGAGGGCCGCCCTTCTCCCTGCCGCTCCTCAACTTCATCTGGTTCCTGCTGCTCGCCATCGAGGGGTGAGTGTGGCGCGCCAGGGGTTGTCCCGTGGCCGTCGCGTCGTGAAACCCCCGCGCCTCGCACATTCACGCATCCTCGTGACGCGCCGACTCGCTAATCGCAAATGTGCGCGCTGTGCGCGAGCAGGGGAAAGCTGACCGTGTTCACGGTGCTCTGTGAAGTCTACCAGATGTCCATCAAGAGAGATCCCGTCTACTTGGAGGTGAGGCTACTTTCCCGTCTGGGGCCAGGTTCGCTCGACGGTGAAAACGGCTGCGACGCGTCGTCTCGGCGATCTGCACCGTTGTTAGCCGTCGGGATGTCGGCGCTCGGAATGCAGCGATTCGTTGATTAAAATTTGTTCCATGTGGTGGCTGGGTTGGGTCAGGGGTCAGAGCACCAAGCTGCCACTGCTGAGATCCCGGGATCAAAAAAAGGATTCATCCATCCGAGTTCTCAAGTTTGATTGATTTGATGGTCTCAGCTCTTTATCCGGTGTCTGCATAAAAAACCCCATCACACACAATGACGCGGTTGTGTTTGACCAATGAAGACAAAATTTTGTTTAAAACTGAAGAGATGTGTGCAAAGGCCACAACCTTCGGTAGTCATGTGACGGCTGTCTGATTTGATTGGTTCTCAGACGATTGGTTCTCAGCCTTCTCAGACGCCCACTACAGAAATCAGATTTTTACAGGTTGTTTCTTGTACGTGTGCTGCCCCATTATCAATCCACTGCTGGATGAGGGCCTCCCCACACTGTGCATGTTGTGGGATTTGTTTTACCAAGCATCACCATGCTGGTCAGCGCATTGCCACACATCCACGTTCGGCAACAGATTATACCACACTGCCCTCTGCTGCCCACACTATAGCACCGCAGCCATCTACTGCTACCATTAGTCATGGTGGTTTCCCATAGAAGTATTAATCAGGCTCAAATCCTCCTTATTTAGAGTCTGAGATCTGACAAGATCGGGTGCATTCCGGCCGTTTTGGTCGTAGGCGTAAACAATAAAAAAAAGCACAGCTCCCGAAATAAACCTCTCCCGAACGTCGTTGACGGGCGCGGGAGGCACACGCGCCGACTCGCACGGTTGGCTACGTACGGTGCGAAAGAAGTTCAACATACCTACGTACATTTAGTAGAAAATTGTGTGGCAGTCGTTGCGCGGCGATGATTGCCCTGCACCTGGTTTTGCGCAGCGTGCCCTTGACTCCTGCCCCTCGTCTCGCACCGCAGTACCTGGACAGGATCGGGCAGCTGTTCTTCGGAGTGCCGCCCAAGCAGACGTCATCCTACGGAGGAATGATCGGTGAGCTCGGCACCGTCGTCACCCGCGTGCCCTCCACAGCGGCGTTGAATGGGGCAGAAAATAACTTTGCGGTCGAATGTGTATCGTGTGTGTGTGTCCCATATGTGTTGTGTGGTTTTTCTCCAAATCACTGTTTGGCTCTAGATTTTAAGCTTTCGTGACTGCAAGGATTCATATTCTTAGGTTTTTTCGGTAAAGTCACGTAGGTAAAAAATAATAAAAGTAAAATAAAATAAAAATCACGACGTTTCGGAGGCAACACAAGCTTGAAGATGGAAGCTTGTGTTGCCTCCGAAAAGTCGTGATTTTTTTTTACTTTTATTAATTTTAATTTTTTACCTACATGACTTTACCGAAAAAACCTAAGAATAAGATCACTGTTTGGCGCCGTGGTAGTGATGTTAACTAGCTCGCCTGGTATACGAGAGGGCATGGGTTTGATCCCGACCCTGACACCTGTATATTTGGAGTTTGTGTGGTCTTCCCATGGTCGCGTGCAGTTTTCTCTGGTTCCTCCGGTTTTTTTCATCCACATTTAGAAATATACGTTTAGAATATTTGATTGCTATAAATTTCCACATGGCAAGCCGCCTCATTGAGCTATCATTTGTGGCCCAGGTCGCTTCTAAACAAGAGCTCTATAGCTCGGTGGGCCTTGCCGGGTAAAATAAAAAAAAGTTTATTTTAGTTTAGAATGAGTTGGATCTATATTGTGCAAGTGGAGCAATTCCCCTGGACTGTCACTGGGAAGCCGCTGCCATCGTCCAGTCGCTTGGAATAACGCGACCGTCTTCCCACACCGTTGCACGCAGGAAACCTGCTCAGCAGCCTCATGGGCAGCGACGAGGAGGGTACGGAGGCCGAGCCGGACGGCCTCTCCATCGAGCTCGACTGATGGGGGGGCCCCGGCAGCCACGACACGTGGGCCGCGAATCCAGCCACGGAGGCGGCACGAACCGAGGTGATGGCGGTGGCGGCGGGGGAGTGAGGGGGGAGCAACGTGGCGGCAACGGCGCAACGCAGATGAAAAACTAAACCAAATAAAGCGGAACGTGGCGACGCACGGCGGTGGCACACCAGCGACGGGGCGATGATGAGAAAGGCGACGCGTACGACCCAGGACGAACGCGGTGGCGGCTGGGGGGCGAGGAGAGCGATGGGCGAACCTCAAAACGAGATAAGAGACGCTGCATTGTCACAGACGTCGCGGCCTGCCTGGGAGGAGGAAGCGTGCTACAGCGGCCTCCCTCTCCTCTTTCTCCTCCTCCTCCGCAGCACCAGTCCTGCTCGCTGCTGGAAACGGCACCATCGTGGGCGAAGTTCCGTGGATGGCGCTTGCCCGCACGTTCGTTACCGTTTGCTTGCCGATGGTGGCCCACGCATCCTGCTATTTTATTTGAGGTGAAATTTGTCGCCATCCCCTGCTGCTGCCGGACGCTGGGCAATGTGGCACATGGGCTTTTTTTTTTGGCGATGTCATTTCACGGCAAAGGGGGAGAAACGGCGGTGAAATAAAATGGAGGAGAGAAGAGGAGAGCGTAGCTGCATTGAGGGATGTTGCACTCGGCTTGGGTCT
Organism: Lethenteron reissneri; assembly: GCF_015708825.2. Classification (NCBI taxonomy): domain Eukaryota; kingdom Metazoa; phylum Chordata; class Hyperoartia; order Petromyzontiformes; family Petromyzontidae; genus Lethenteron; species Lethenteron reissneri. The sequence continues at coordinate 11,548,978 of NC_083788.1, forward strand.
CTGTGCGTCGGACACAGCGGAGGACCGTGACGGTGTTGGTGGAGCGGCGACTGCCTCCACTGAAATGTTATGCTGTATCACCCCCCCCCCCACTTCCTCCACCAGCGACACTACGACCTCCACCAGAAACCCATCACTCGCACCTCGGTCAGCCACCTCCATCCGCATCACTACCACCTACCACGAGATGCCTGTCATTATCGCCTCCAGACATCCCACCATTTCGCCACCCATTTTAAACGGAGCGACGTCTCCCTTGTCGGCGACAGAGCGCACTTTCGATTTGACGCAGCCCTGTTAGGGCCCCTCACAATTGCCTATTCCTCCGCACGATGGCTTGGTGCGCGCTTGTTTAGCGAGGAGAAACCCCCTCTCATTTTGTCTCGCCAAAGTTCTCTGTTAAAAATAGCATTGCTGTTATATATATTTTTTTGAGGTGGTGGGGATGGGTGCAGTGAGAAAGTGGGTGGTGTTTATTTTCTCTGATCAAAACTGTGAGGATGAAAGTTTTGCTGGTTGACGAGAGATCCAGTCCTCATTCATGGCAGGCCCTCTCTCTTGCAGGCTCCAATTCCCATAGGTGTAACAGCAGCACTCGATGCTAAATGAGCGTCGCTTGCTAAGCGAGGGCTGGGAAACGGGGAAACGTGTAAAATTTACGAACCCTGGCCCACCGACGGGAGCTGAGAAACACTTTTGCCACCAGCAGCACTTGCCGCTCTTGTAGTCGTAATGTAAAGATGAGAATCGGCGTTAAGCCGTTTGGATGGTGCGCGTAAAGCGTCGATCATCTACGATTCGCGTGTGTTCTATGCGATTTGTTCTTGGAAAATTCTGCAGCTTCTAAAAGATTCTACACACACCACGAAGGCACAAACTAAAAAAAAACCAAGAAATTGTGTTCTTCAAATTTCGACCCTGGATCATGACAACTCGAATTTTGAATGCTGTGAATGGTGACATCTATCTGGTGGGGCTGAGATAGGGGTCCTGCATACTTTTATCAGCATGTCCCTAAGTGATGGATATTGCCAGAGTGTTTTAGAATGCCTGTGTAGCTCATAGTTTGCAAGAGCATTTTTATTAATTACTTTCTCCAATTCGTTTTCCTCGGAAATTTAGGGGGCGTGTTTGACGAGGGAATCGATGCAGGTTTGACGAAAGGAACGGCGTGATAAACTTACGATTACTAGGCAATTGTAACGGCGAAAAGTCGGAAAAAACTATCGAAAATGTAACGACAAATGGATGGCATTGGTTTCCCAATATTTATTTAAAATCGCCAACTTTGTTAAGTGCGCACTGCCTTAGAATGGATGCCTATCAGTCGTGGGGGTGGTTTTTACCATACTTCATGTTGTCCACTGCAGGTTGGCGAAGGGAAAAGGCCCAAGACCGGGAATCAAACGATTTTAGCCGCTGGATTCGGAGTGCAGTGCGTACATCGCCACGACACCGCTCCATCCCTTCGTTACAGCCGGCTGTCTTAATTTGGGCCCACGTCGGCTACCGCTCTTCGATAACTCACCATTTCAAAACCGAGATTTAATCGATGGTTACGAAGAGTTTGTTAGATCCAGTGGTGTTTGGTAAAAAAAAAAAACAGCCAGCCTGTTCACGTTTGCAAATTCCTAATAATCGTAATGGGCCACGTGTTCGTCCATGTGTGTTAGAACCTGCACTTGCCGCAAATGGCACGGCTCCTTTCTGTAATGTGTGTGGTGCGACTGAGATAAAGACTCGGTAAGGATTAAAATATGAAGAGTCTGTGGTAATGACATTAAAAAGAAAATTAAAAACCCTTTTCATGTTTATGCGAGTCCCCGCATGCTTTGAGAGAGTGGTTTGTTTGCTGTTGTTTGATGCTCAAGCGAGTTTCTGTTTTGAGGAAAAAAAAAATTACGTGACGGCATTGCGCATCGCCACGCTTGTCACTTGAAGTCAAATCTTCGCATTAATCTGCACAACAAATTTGCATCCTAAACTTTTTATCTGGGCCCAGCTAGGTGTATGCTCCTTGTCGGGATGCAATCCCAATGCGGTGTGTTCTCTCAGATTCGTAAATATGGCTGATTTATTTTTCCCACTTTAAATCCCTGCTGTGCGTTGAGGCCTGCCTGTCTCGTGAGGCAGATCTCATGAAATATGTACCGTTTTCTGGTTCCCATACGTTATTAAGTAATCATCATCGTCGAATTTTTTTCTGTTATCTTTCACAGTTACCATGCCATCATTGTCAGCAGTAATTGCACAATCGTCGCTCTCGAAGTTGATGCCATCACCTCCATGTTTTCATCCGCAGCTTCAACAGTTACAACCGTCGTCGTACACTGCACGGGACATTGATATTTTATGAATCATCACGAAGGGTTTAATAACGATTCGATGAATATCGATTCTTGAGCCGAGTCCCTCGTGTACGATGTTCTCAGAACCGATATCGGATTTAATGGTGCAAATGACGCGGCCACTTGAGGCCGCATCAGTCACTGTAATGTTGAAAAAAAAATGGAATCGGATGAATATTCATAGCCCTACATCACTGGCCTAGTCTGTACCAACATCACCATCATTGCTATCTCATCAATATTTGCATTCTGACCACTGTTGCGGTTGTCACGATCATCCTGCCGTTATTGCCGCTTGCACCTTCCTTTTGGACATTGTATACGTTGTGGAACAGAAACCGGGGACGATTCCAGGATACATAATCCCGTAAATGTGTCGTTAAACCCGCCACCACCCGACACGGCCAATTAGTAAGGTTTGTCACTTAAACAGAACGTGGCCAATTTATTGCTGGTACAGCAACACCGGTGGGTTGGAGAGCCAAGCCACTACATTTACAAACTGAGTACGACGTTTCGCCAGTACTTACAACTGGCTTCATCAGGCGACAGCCAGATTTGTGTTATGGATGATATTATTGGTCGTGAAAGCCGCCGTGTTAATCTGATTCTGGGATGCACCGCGGGAGGGTGGAGCGATCGCAACGGCTTGTGCAGGCCTTTATCCAGCAGTGGATTGAGCATGGCCGATGGTGACAGGAGAGTAAGGGGCCGTCCATAAATGACGTCACGCACCTGGGGGGGGGGGTCAGATATTTGTGACGATGTGTGACGAGGGGGGGGGGGGGGGGGGTAAGTAACGTGACGTCACATCAAAATGCGCAACTTTAAATAAATATATACAACACGTTCTACTTAATTAAATAGACGTTTTCAACACGTTCCTTCGGAGTGGGCAGGTAGGAACTTGGTTGGACAGCGCATTCGTGCACGACAGACAAATATACACGACAGACAGACAAATAATCCCTGGTGGGCAGTGTGGAACCTGTTGTTTTCTACCTGTAGAAATGTTTTCTCCTACAACAGAATGCAGCGCCACATTAAATACGCACTACAATGACTAGTTTAAAGCGATTTGAAGCATGTTTTATTTTGGGGGGGGGGGGGGGGGCAGAGCTTTGTGACGTCATTTGAGGGGGGGTCTGACTTTTTGTGACGAAGGGGGGGGCGGGTCAAAAATCGTCCAAAATCGCGTGACGTCATTTATGGACAGCCCCTAAGGAAAGACGCGGCGCCTAGTGGCGTGATACTATGAGGGCAGAATAAATAAGCTTACAACTCGCCTCCATGCCGCGCCTGTTCCTCCACACTAAAAATACAAGTTTTTTTTACGCATCCCATCAGCAATACGGCCTTCTGAGAGCCCGTCATTTCAGCCGCATTGGTTCAACACAAGCAAAAACTCTGCTTTTGACGTTCAGCATCTCATTTTTACACGTCGGCTTTCGCGACCAATATCATCCATAATATTGGGTTTTTTGGGAGTTAGATCACACCGGTGTGCTGTACTCGTGACGAATTCACACGTTCTGTTTACGTGACAACCCTTACTAGTTGGCTGTGTCGGGTGGTGGCGGGTTTAACGACGCATTTATTCGTTCAGCATCTCATCGGCCGCCCGGCAGGCTTGCTTGAGGACCTTAAAAGTGTCGATTATGCAACAACTTCTGGTTCTGGCAGAAGGAAGGAAGCGATGTCTATCGAGGGGGTGGGGAGGGAGGGGGGGGGAACTGCTACATTAGGTGGGAACGGGCACCCCCTTCACGAGTGTTTCTGTTTCTGAACGCGTGTATAGTAATGAATGTACGGCATACTGTGTGTGTACACGTACTATATATATGTTAATATGACTGTACATATATCGTATGGGGGCGGCAGTGGAGTGGTTAGGACGGTAGTGCAGTTCGATTCCCGCTAGTCGCCAGCATCCTCGACGAAAATCTGAACCGGTCATGGAACTGCCCTCAAGTCAGGGGGTTGTGTAAACATCACCAATGGGGAGATAAAGGTGGCCGGGCGTAGTTTGAGCCACATCACCCCCTCCCCTTCCTCGCCGCCTCTGTGTGTGTGTGCCGTGTCGGCCTTAATAGGTGCTCGCTAACAGCACCCCCTCCCCTCCCAACAGTCTGTTGAGGCTCTACGTGGGATGGTTGTGCCGAGGTGCGATTGGCCCTGGTCGCGAGGCTTATCGGCTGTGCCGGCTTCTTCCTGTTGTTTCGCCACCATTAGACCGGAATTTTGGGTCACACGAACCACCACCACCACCACTAACCACCAACCTCCTCCTCCTCCTCGCCGTCACAGCGCTCATGACGACACCGCCTTCCTCGTCATGGGTGGGGGGGGTCCATTTGCCCTTGGTGGTGATTGGGGGGGGGGGTCTAAAGAGACGACTGGACATCTGTGAAAAGAGCTTTATAGCTCATCGGGTTACTCCAGGGCGGTGTAAATATTCTGATTCTGACATTTTGTTCGGGAGAACGGGGACAAAATCCACTGTGCGCATCCCCCCCCCACCACCACCACCGGTGCCTTCAAACTAAACCGGAAAAATTAGATTTGACACTGTGACGTTGACGCGTGCCCCCCCCCCCCAAAGCTCGGGGCCCGAGGCAGTCGCCCCGATTCGCTGCAACCCCCCACTCCCACCCCGATTCACTGCTCAAAATGAGCCTTTGGGGTGCTCGTCTTCCGTTTACAGAGCAGAAATCAAACGAGTGGTGATTGTTTTATTTACCCAGGAGATACGATGATGGGCTGAGTCCACCTTCCAAACTGGGATTTCATCTCGTAACATTCCTAGCCTCGAACGCTGACTCCCACGTGGCTTTTTAGTGTTTTTTTGTTTGTTTTAGAAAACCCCTGCGGGATGACAGACGGGTTCTCGGGAAAAGTTGGCGTTGTCGTGACATCAGAGGAGGGTAGTAGTTTTCGACGAGAGAGACTTTATTAGAGATGACAGATGAGACAGATGTGGTGAGAACAGAGGCAGCGATGAGACACGTGTAGTGAGACGAGATGAGAGAGATCCAGGAGAGACCACTGTTTTGAGAGGAGAGAGATGTAGACAAGAAAGACACAGACGTATACAAGCTGAGACAAGAGAGATACAGACAAGACAGACACGGGAACCGATTAATTCTATATTTTACTGGTAGGAACCTCCTGGTTACACCAGCCCACAGGGGATTATTGTGTCCATCGTGCAGGGAGGGGCTGGGTGGGGAGGGGAGGGTGGGGAGGGGCTGGGTGGGGAGGTTGGGGCTCGGTGGGGAGGGTGGGGAGGGGCTGGGTGGGGAGGGTGGGGCTGGGTGGGAGGGTGGGGCTGGGTGGGAAGGGGCTGGTCACCCCGTGGTGCCCTTATAAAACTCAACGTTTAACCTACTCACGCCGGCTTGTGCCCGCCCTCACAGTCGGGCATATTTTCGGAATACACCACGCCGCCGTTGACCCTGGCCATTGACCGAGCAACCCAACGTTCCTACCAGCTCCCTCCGCAGGAATGTGTTTGTTAATTGCCAATGTTTCTTGTCAACATTAGGATTTCAATTCGAGATGGCGCTGGGTTGAGAAATCCACCGGCTTCTTTGCGCTGTGCGCGCTAACCGCAGCACCACCGCTCCAACATCACTCCAGCACACACCCACAGAGAGAGAGAGAGACAGTGCGGGACTTTGTAGACGTCGCTGACAGTTTCTCGGTTTGAGTCATGAACCCGTGACTGCACGCGGCCACGGCGTCACAGTTGAACGCGGGCACTCATCACTTTAATGTTTTCTTGTTCATGTTTTTGTTTGTTGCGGTTGCACCCGATTCAAGAGCCGAATGGCTCACGGGGTTATACCAAATAAATGAAACTGAAAGTGAACTCGAACGAAGCCTGTCGACTTGACAAAGACGTCTAATTGACGTGCACGCACGGAGACGCGGTGGGGAGGGAGGGAGGTCACAGCGGTTCGATTCCCGGCCACGGCCAACGCCAGTTCACGATCCTGCCCTTCGCCAGCTCGCACTGACCAGCCTGGTGAAGTATGGTCTAAATCTTGATGTGAAGCTGTCGTGACTGCATGAATCAATACTCGTTTGGTTCTTTCTACCTACGTGACTTTACCGAAAGAACCAAAAAAGGATGGTATAATTCCAGAATGGTTTAAATCATGAGACCCTCCCCGCTTAATATAAAATGGATTGGGGAGGCTTTTCATCCGTTCGTGGATTGGGAATGGTTGGAGTTAATTGTCGTGACGGTGAAGATGTGAAGCGTTGCACGGCACCCTACGGATGCTCCCGGGATTGGATCGTACGAGGGATCTGTATGGGACGAGACGATGTTTCTTTATTGGATGAGGCGATGATTTTATATTGGACGAATCACGGGTTATCTATCGATGTGTTCATGGTTCTGTATAGGATACGGGGTCTATATCGGTTGAGAAGGTGGCTCTATATAGGAAGGTTCTACATTGGACGTCAAAGTTTATACATGTATTTGGAAAAGAGAATCAATGCGCATACATTGGAAGATTCTTTTTGGCCGTGTCCACTCTGCCGTAGCTGCTGGTCCAGGTATCAGTCTTACCGCACGCATGCTGATTAAATCGACGAATTATTAGGTTACATTTACTGATGTAATAGGTTAATTGATTTTCCATTGTAGGTTTAACTTGCCGCGCGCCTGCGGTCCAGCGCTTTGTGTCTTGTCTAACTGATCTAGTTCGGTGCGCGTAAGTCTCACGACGTTTCGGCTACAACGCAAGCAGCCGTCTTCAGGTGAAGAATGAGACACTGCCAAGCTAGGAGCTTATATATAAGCTGCGTTGGAGGTGGAAGAAGAGCGCCTTAACAAAAGAATGTGCATATGAAGAGGAATTTAGCATATTCATGAAAAATGCGTAGGAGGTGGGCGGGGGGGTTTCAAAGTCATATTATGCCCATGCATTATGCAGGATCAACAGCACCAAGGGGGGGTGCAGGGATTAGCAGTAACAAAGGAAAGGAATGTTAATGATATGTAGCTGCAGTTACTCAACAACCCCGTAGAAAACTAAAGTATAAACTACATAAAAAACTAAAGTATAAATTGCATAGCACCATCAGTATACTTACTATACTCTACAATAAGCTGAGTTACTAACAGCAAGTAATACATTACAATTCTACGTCGTAAAAATGATATAATATGCTTCCATCTAAACTTTATTCTATTGCATCACACGAGCATATACCGTACTATATACTGCCAACATTAAATTATATACTGTATTGCTGTAAACCAACCTATACCTTATACATTTAATATAACACTATGTATTATTCTACCCACCCTAATGTGTGTCGAAATGATTTATTACGTCCTTCCAATGATTGCTAAGCCAGAATCCATCTTCTCGGTTAAAATTGTCTCTGTGTTTGTATATGTGGATCGCCTCATGAACGAATCTCTCATGATAGCCAGATGGCTTGCAGAGAACCTCTGTCTTGGAGAAGTCAATATCATGTGAGCCCACTGAGTTGTAACAGTGATCTGCCACGGCTGAGGTGTTTGTCCTACCGTGTTTCAGGTCAGCTTTATGTTCACGGATGCGGTCCGAGACATGTCGTTTGGTTTCCCCAATGTAACTGCTACCACAGAGGAAACTTAGTTTGTAGACGCCAGGGTACTGTATGTCTGGAACCACATCTTTTACAGACGGTACCAGATCACGGATTTTTTATGTACTGTGTTGAATCGGACCTGGATCTTGTGTTTAATCAGGATTTTGGAGATCTTTTTTGTGACCCCAGCAATGTAGGGTAAAAAAGTTATGGGCAAGTACAGCAAGCGGGTTCGTGAACCGGTCTGTGCGTGTGTGTGTGTATCACCCACACGAAAGCCTAAATCATTCGTGGCATTGGCGAAACATCCCAGGGTAGCAAAGACACCTCCTGAAAACGAGTCTCGAGACTCAGTGAGGCTTCTCCTGGGTAAAGATTCCATTATTCATTATCATCATCAGCCTTGGTCAATCCACTGCTGGATTAAGGACCCCCCCCCCACCCCCCCCAAGCAGCCGCCATCTATCACGATCCTGCCGAGGTCTAATCTAAATGTAAAATAATAATTAGTCGATCATCTACACCAACACGAGCCGGTTTCATCGTGCCGTCGGCGGAGGAGACCCTTCCTCCTTCGAACTCTTCTTGCTGTGGTTGTCCCACCTGATGACGGACGCTTGTGTTGCGCCCGAAACGTCGTGATTTATTACTTTATTTCTGTTATTATTTCTATCATTTTATTTTTTTTTACCTACGTGACTTTACCAAAAAAACCTAAGCGTATGAATCCTTGCAGTCACGAAAGCTTCAAATCTAGACTTATTATTGTTGTTGTTGTAAGTTATCAGCTGCACCCGGGCGCCGCTGTTCTTGCAATCGCACCTCGCGGGGAGCCGGTTTCCCGTCGTCACGGTGGGGCAATGAGAGTGGCGTGGTTTGGTGGAGGGCTGTCTTGGAATAGAAATCCGCGGCGGCGTTGAAGAGAAGAAATCCGCGGAAGCTTGGGCGGGCGTGGCGGGGCAGGGCCGCGCCTCCCCCCCTCGGGTGTTAACGCGACGTGCGCGCGCACATTGACGCGCGTGCGTGCGCGCGACGCTCTACAACTTTGCGAAAGCATTTTTATTTTATTTTTTTATAAATAAAAACTCGTCATTTTGAAGGTACAATTTGCGAGCGGCGCGAGAGTTAAGGTAAAGTCGAGCCTCGTGTTCGTGAATCTGTCGTTACGCAGCTGCGCGTGTGCTGTCGACGATTTGAATAAAAATACATTTCATATAAGGCACGCTAGTTCCGCAATTTGACATTGTTCGTTGACCATGTTTGCTTTGCGCGGGAGGCGAATTTTCTCGAGCGTGTATTCTCTCCCCTCCCCCTCTCCCCTCTTGTTATCGATATCTTCTTCTATATTACCGTATCGTCCGGATTATACCACGCGCGTTATCGCCCCTGCCCCCCCTCTTGGTGATATTAGAGCAAAGTTTGAGGGGAGCGCGGGAGCGGTGCGTCTTATAATGATCAATTAGCGATATCGGGCGAACGGTAACGTCGTTATCAGCGCGTCAAAAACAAACTCGATCAATACTTCTGAAGTGTGTTTTTCACTAAGAAATGTAATACATAAATAAAAATACGACCGAGGGTAAGGGGGGGGGGGCATTCATCCAGCAGTGGATTGACCATGGCTGATGATTCGATTGTGATTTTGTTGTTGTTGTTGTAAATTATCGCATTTCCTCTTCCCTCCAAAAAGAAGAAGATCATTTCCCATGACGAGCACAGGGGTGGTGGTGGGAGTGAATCACCTTCCATCAACACCGGAGCGAGGAGGAGGTGGTGGTGGTGATGGTGGAGCGAGATGCGATGATGGAGGAGGTGGTGGTGGAGGAGGTGGAGGAGGTGATGATGGTGCCGACGAGGTGAGAGAGAGCGTGAGAGAGGCGCTGGATTACCGCAGCGAGTTGCTCCAACGTCTGCAACAGCTGCACCTCGCCAGCCAGCAGGTGCGTGCGTGTGCTCGAGGTGCACCTAGCCTGGCACGAGCGCCGCGTTGACGTCAACCACCGTCGCTGAGTGGCGAATGTTGCGGTTGTTGTTGATTGCGTTTAAACGGATCCAGCGGGTTTCACCTTCCCGGTCTCATCAGCCGAGTGAGGCTTGTCAAACAAAAAGCTGCTGGGTTTACCGGATGTTCTTCGCCAGAGCGCTAACCAATATCACAACAGTGTTCTTCACTAATCTCCATTGGGGGCGGGGGGGGGGGTACTTTTAGCCCTCAAGACGTCAGTGTGAGGGCCCCCCACACTTTTAGCTTTAGACGTCAGTGTGAGGGCCCCCCACACTTTTAGCTTTAGTCGTCAGTGTGAGGGCCCCCCACACTTTTAGCTTAAGACGTCAGTGTGAGGGCCCCCCACACGTTATCTCTTAAGACGTCAGTGTGAGGGCCCCCCACACTTTTATCACTTAAGACATCAGTGTGAGGGGCCCCCCACACTTTCATCACTCAAGCCATCAGTATGAGGGCCCCCCACACTTTTAACTCTTAAGACGTCAGTGTGAGGGCCCCCCACACTTTAATCACTCAAGCCATCAGTATGAGGGCCCCCCACACTTTTAACTCTTAAGACATCAGGGTGTGAGCCCCCCACACTTTTAACTCTCAAGACGTCAGTGTGTGGGCCCCCCACACTTTTAGCTCTCGAGACATCAGTGTGAGGAGCCGCCACACATTTGTATTGCCGGCGGGCCGCACGCCAGGGGCCTCACGAGATAGCCACCAGGGACCGCCAGTGGCGCGTGGGACCTTGCACTGATGATGGACACGTGACACAACACAATCAACACAAACTCAACATGCGCTACCTCGGAGACACTGCGGGTCAAGGCCATCACGGTATACATGCGTGTCCATCTCGCTTATGGTGCCACCACTAGAGTTATCTATATATATAAAATCGCAAATCTGTCTGTCTGTCTGTGTGTCGCCGGACCATACGCAGTTTCATTGGACGGCGGTTGCCCCTGGCAACGGGTAGCGACGCATTCGCTGCGGGGTGGACGCCATTTTTAATTCCCGTTAAAAATATGCGCACGCATTAACACGCGACTCTGAGGTAAATTCATCAAAGTTTCACGTCCTCTTCACTCCCCCCCCCCACCCCAATGTGTGCAATTACTATTATAGGGTCGGTAGATAATAAAATTATAGCGATTAGACAGTATTATTGTAGCGCGGGGGGGGGGGGGGGGGAACGGCACCCGTACCCAGCCTCAACCAGGTGGGCAATTTAGGCGAGGCCGGAGGCTCTGCACGGTACTAGGCCTCGACACCCCACCACACTATAGGCCGTACATATTACTGCACAGCGGCCGAGGAGATCGTGGCTGGGGGGGGGGCAGGGGTAGCAGCCCATCTGTGTATATATGTAAGGTTATTAAGAAATATATTTTTCACCCGGGCAACGCCGGGTACTTCTGCTAGTGCACTTTAAAATAATCTATATCGAAAACGATTTTCTTTAAAACTGCTTCTTTTTGTGTTTAGTTTGATGTCATCCCCCCCCCCCCCCCCCCCAAGCACCTTCGATTAGCACGGGTTGGCTACGTCCGGTGGTGCGAAAGAAACTCAACATGCCTCCCCACCTACCGCACCACGCATACACGCGGGCACGCAGGTGAGCGTGAGCGGCGAGCGAACCCTTGCCGCGCTCGACAGCCACTTTGCCGGGCTCGAGGCGGCGCTGGCGGCGGCGGTGACGGCGCGCAGGGAAGTGCTGTGCGCTGCCGTGCGCGGCATGGTGAGCGACGCGTCGCGGCCGCTGCGCGAGTGCACGCAGCTCATCCGTCAGCGGGTGGACGCCGTCGAGGAGTTGCTCGCAGAAGGTGGGATCAGTGGGTGGGGTGGTGGGGGGGCGGTGAGATGCACCGTGCCTCCGATTAGCGCGGTTGGCTACGTACGGTGCAAAAGACGTTACAACGTACATTCACGACATCGAGGCTAAGACTGGTCAACACACTTTTTCTGGCATGAGGTATTCCAACGCTTCTAGGGTGATTTTGGGGTGCTGATTCCAAATCTGGCATCGGTTTTTGTCTATCACATCAGGTTTTTGAGATATCAAATATTGCATTTTCAATAAAAACTGCAGAAGAAATATTAAATAATTGTGGATATCTCCATAAAATGGTATTATAAACACGCTATCCTAGAAATACAGCACCATATTTTAACACTAAAGCAGTCACTGACTCGCAACAACTTGCAATCATAAGTGACAGAGTTAATTTCGGGTAAAATCAATGAAAATGGGGTATGCCGATAGCATAAAAATGAGATGTGATAGAGCAAATCTGAGATCAGATTTGGAATCAGCACCCTGAAATTAGTCTATAACATCTGCAAAAGTCCAGGCCAGAAAAAAATGTTTGTTGTTGTTGTTGTTGTTGACCAGTGTAATCGATCGGATGAGTTCGCACGCGTTCAGTTTATGTTGCCGTCTTCGTTGTCGTCAATGGCTCTGTTGCCATCGATGACGTCATCGTCGATGACGCCGCTTTCCTCATCAGGTGAGGCGGCCCTGGCCTCGTCGGGTCTGGAGCAGGAGTCGCTCCTCGCCAGCTTCACTCAGAGGTCTCTGCAGGTGCAGCTGGGCAGGTGAGGGTGGGGCAGCAGCAGCAGCAGGTGCAGCAGCTGCAGTAGCAGCTGCAGCAGCAGCAACAGCAGCAACAGCAGCAGCAGCAGCTGCAGCAGCTGCAGCAGCATCAGCTTCTCCTGCTGCAGGAGGAACTCAGCATCTTACCTGCCCTGTCCTTCCCTTCCTCTGCCCTAGTTATGTCCCCTTGCACTCTACCCATTGCCGAACCCCTTGCTGTTTCCTCCATAACCACCTCTACCTGCTCCCCCAATTGCTTGCCTGTCCTTGCCCTCACGTGCCCATGACGAACATTCCCCGCCCACCCTCCCCCTTCAATGCAGACACAATTCCATTGGCATCACGTGTCCCTACTCCAAGTAGCATTCGCGGTAGTCCCAATTTTGCGTGTTCCCATTCCCCAAGTCTCTTTGTCTCATGCCCTCGGCTCTCTTTTCGTGTCCCCAAGCTTGTCTCCGTGTCCCCGCAAACCATGCCCCATGTTGCCATGACCACGTACCTACATTTCCCACATCGTCATTTCTTCTTTACACTATGCCCCAACATGCCCTTCTACCTCCTGTCTCCTCGCATCTCATGCCACCATGTCCCGCCCATCCCATTGTCCCCGTATATTTCAAACAGAACTAAAACTGAACTATACATTTGGTTCTTTCGGTAAAGGTCACCTACGTGACTTTACCGAAAGAACTAAAGAGTATGGATTCATGCAGTCACGAAAGCTTCAAATCAAGATTCAAACTGAACTTTTTTTTGACCACGAAAGGCCCACTGATCTATATAGCTCTTTTTTCAGAAGCCACCTTACCACAAATAAACTCAGTGAAGTGGCTTTTCACGTAGACATTTATAGCAGCCAAATACTCGTTCTTTCGGTAAAGTCACGTAGAAGGGAAATACCGAAATAACCAAGAATATGAATCCCTGCAGTCACGAAAGCTTTAAATCGAAAAAAAAATTCAGCCAAATACTCTTCCTAAATGTGGAGGGGAAAAAAAACCATCTTGCCACCGCAGCACCCGATATCATACGCCCGTGCCCTTCATCCGGCGTCCCCCCTATGCCCCAGTGTCTCATGCCCACGTGTGCCCCACGCAGCCTGCCCGAGGTGCCGGCGCTGGGCGAGGTGGCGTGTGTGCGGGCCTCGCTGGACGCGTCGCTGGGACCTCGGCTCTGCTCGGTGCTCGCCGCTCACGGCCGCGTCGCTCCGCGCGCTCCTGTGCAGCTCGAGGAGACGAACGCGCGCCCAGCCGCCGTGCGTGTGCGGTGGTGTAAGGTGCGCGCGTGTGCTTCTATAGAGAGAGAGAGGGAAGCGGTGGTGCTCCGAACCCGCCGAGAGGAGGAACAGGGGTTGGATCACCTTCCAAATTTCTTTGTGTATGCATACAGACTTGGCATAGCGACCCCGTAGAATGCTGATTCGTTATTGCGTTTTTTTGTACTGGAGATATCCCCCCCCCTTCCCCAAAATCAGAAAATCCATCTTTGTTTACATTCGATCAGCCAATGAGAACGACGTGGTTGTGTGCGGGGAGCGGTGGTGCAGCGGTTAGCGCACCGCGCTACGAACCCGGCGACCCGAGTTTGATTCTCGCTCACGGCCAACACCCAGTGACGGTTACATAAACCGGTCCTGGGGTTCCTCCCCGAGGTCGACTCAATATGAGTACCTGGTGGGATGGTAAACATCGCCACTGGGGAGACAAAGGCGGTTGGGTGTGATGCTGCCCAACTACGTCCCCCAGGTACCGTACCGCCCTCCATAGGTGCTCACTAACAGCACTTTCCCCAAAGTATGTTGAGGCTGTACGGGGGATCTTTGTCTTGTCTGCTTGCCGTAGGTGGACGAGGAGTTCCCCGTGCAAGAGTACGTCCTCGAGTACTGCCGCGGTCGCACGGAGGACGTAGCGCAGATGACCAGGGTACGGGCTCCTTCCTTCATCATCGTCATCGTCGTCATCATCGCCACCATTAAACTTCATCGCCATTTGCAACATCCTCATTGAAGCCATCACCGACAGCACCGTTTTGTTATTTTTTCATCGCTGTAATTTAATCAGCAATATTATTTAAACAATAGAATTTTCACAATCATCACCACCGTCATCTTCTTGGTTCTTTCGGTAAAGTCACGTAGAAGGGAAATAATAAAATAATAAAAATAAAACATAATAAAATACAATTCTCACGACGTTTCGGCCACAACGCAAGCAGCCGTCCTCAGGTGAAGAACAGGTCTGTCGGAAAGACAGCGTCTGATTTTTTTTATTATTTTTATAATTTTATTATTTCCCTTCTACGTGACTTTACCGAAAGAAACAAGAAGATGAATCCCTGCAGTCGCGAAAGCTTTAAATCGAAAAATCACCACCATCATCATCATTTTCACAGTTATAATTTTCATTAGAATCATCATCAGCTCTATAAATACAGAGAACTGTACAAGTAAAAAAAATGTACAATGTTTTACGTGTCTCATTAAGTGCTTGCTATGTTTGTGTCCGTTGACGCCCTTGGACATCCTTGCAAACGAGGTGTTGTTATCTCAAGGGATCGTCCAGATTAAATATTTTAAGTCGTTTTCATCATGTATATTTTCACCATCCCTACCACACTTTAATTATCACCACCACCTCCACCATTATCACCACCACACCATCACCGTGTCAATAGTTTATTTCATTACTCTGTACACCCCCCATCTACCCTACTCCCCCACCCCCGCCCCCTCCCCCCTTCCTCGTGCCCCCCCCCCCCCCAGGTGTACTGCGGCCCCGATGCCGAGTTCACGGTGCCCCATCTGGAGCCGCACGCAGACTTCACGTTCCGCGTGGGGGCCCGCGAAGGAGGCCCCGAAGGCCCCATTGCCTGGAGCGTGCCCGTCACGACCAGCACCCCGCTACCCGCGCACGGTCCGTGCCTCCTTCCGTTGTAACCACCCCCGTGCGTCAGTGACACACCTTGACGGTGACGGACATGATGGTGTGACGACGCACTTTATGAGATCGCACTCGTTGCACACAAAGCGCTCGCCACAAATGAACCGCCATCACCTCGCCGAGCTCGTCAAGGAGCATAAAGCGTAATCACGTGACCTCCGGTCATCCTCGCCACAGCGGCTACTGGTTGACCTTCGATTTAAAGCTTTCGTGACTGCAGGGATTCATCTTCTTGGTTCTTTCGGTAAAGTCACGTAGAAGGGAAATAATAAAATAATAAAAATAAAACATAATAAAATACAATTCTCACGACGTTTCGGACACAACGCAAGCAGCCGTCCTCAGGTGAAGAACAGGTCTGTCGGGAAGACAGCGTCTGAATGAAACACCCCAGGCTTGGAGCGTCTATTTAAGCTGGGTTGGAGGGGGAAGAGCGCCTTGACAAAATAATTATTATGTTTTATTTTTATTATTTTATTATTTCCCTTCTACGTCACTTTACCGAAAGAACCAAGAAGATACTGGTTAACCGTCGAACAAAGAAGGTCGCCGCATCGCGCGCTTTCAACATGAGCTTCTGAGGCCGTCTGGAACGCTCTTCCCTCCGATATTAGGAAGCCACTGGAGTTATGCACTTTTAAATCGTCACCGAGATTGACAAACTCATTTCTTTAGAACTGCTTTTTGAGTTTAGTTAGTGTTATTTGTTCCCTCGCATCTCCAATTATCACGGTTGGCTGCATACGGTGCGAAAAAAGTTCAACATACGTACTTACATACCCGATGGTGGAACATCTGTTCACGAAGTATCTGTCATCGGTTACATGCCTGATGGTAACACAAGTTATTGACACACCTGTAGTGAAACACCTGTTCCTAACACACCTGCTCGTGATACATCTGAATTACACTCCTGTTGACGACACCCCCTGCTGTCGTTAGTGACACACCTGGTGTCGTTGGTGACACACCTGGTGTCGTTAGTGACACACCTGCAGTGACACACCTGGTGTCGTAGTGACACACCTGTGTCGTTAGTGACACATCTGTAGTGATACACCTGGTGTCGTAGTGACCAACCTGTGTCGTTGGTGACACATCTGTAGTGAAACACCTGTTCCTAACACACCTGCTCGTGATACATCTGAATTACACTCCTGTTGACGACACCCCCTGCTGTCGTTAGTGACACACCTGGTGTCGTTAGTGACACACCTGTAGTGAAACACCTGTTCCTAACACACCTGCTCGAGATACATCTGATTTACACTCCTGTTGACGACACCCCCTGCTGTCGTTAGTGACACACCTGGTGTCGTTGGTGACACACCTGGTGTCGTTAGTGACACGCCTGTAGTGACACACCTGATGTCGTTAGTGACACATCTGTGTCGTTGGTGACACACCTAGTGTCGTTAGTGACACACCTGTAGTGAAACACCTGGTGTCGTTAGTGACACATCTGTGTCGTTAGTGACACACCTGGTGTCGTTAGTGACACACCTAGTGTCGTTAGTGACACACCTGTAGTGAAACACCTGGTGTCGTAGTGACACACCTGTGTCGTTAGTGACACACCTGGTGTCGTTAGTGACACACCTAGTGTCGTTAGTGACACACCTGTAGTGAAACACCTGGTGTCGTTGGTGACACATCTGCTCTCGTTGGTGATTGACAGAATGGAGGCCGGACCACGCGGGGTTTGCGTTGAGCGCACGGAGGGACGTGGCGACGCGGGGCTCGGGGCCAGGGGGCACAGCCCTTTACTCGAGCCGACCCAGCCTGGCCCTCGGTCACTCCGTGAGCTTCAGGTGAGCCCCCCCCCCCTCCCCTGTTGTGCCGTCAGCGAGGAAGGCCGCGAAGGGTTGGCGGATCACGTGCCGCGTCACAACTATATTATCACGCAGATCAGTAAACGACTTGACAGTAATGGACTGACAATACCCACCTCTGATGAGGTCTCTAGGCAATAGACTCACAGACCGGTCTCTGATGGGGTCTCTTGGCAATAGACTCACAGACTGGTCTCTGAAAGGGTCTCAGACTGGTCTCTTGATGGGGTCTCTAGACAATAATAGACTGGCAGAATAATCTGAAAGGGTCTCAGAATGGTGTCTTGATGGGGTCTCTAGACAATAATAGACTGGCAGAATAATCTGAAAGGGTCTCAGAATGGTGTCTTGATGGGGTCTCTAGACAATAATAGACTGGCAGAATAATCTGAAAGGGTCTCAGAATGGTGTCTTGATGGGGTCTCTAGGCAATAATAGACTCACAGACTGGTCTCTTGATGGGGTCTCTAGACAATAATAGACTCACAGACTGGTTTCTTGATGGGGTCTCTAGACAATAATAGACTGGCAGAATGATCTGAAAGGGTCTCAGAATGGTGTCTTGATGGGGTCTCTAGACAATAATAGACTCACAGACTGGTCTCTTGATGGGGTCTCTAGACAATAATAGACTCACAGACTGGTTTCTTGATGGGGTCTCTAGACAATAATAGACTCACAGACTGGTCTCTTGATGGGGTCTCTAGACAATAATAGACTCACAGACTGGTTTCTTGATGGGGTCTCTAGACAATAATAGACTCACAGACTGGTCTCTTGATGGGGTCTCTAGACAATAATAGACTGGCAGACCGGTCTATAATGGGGTCTCTAAGCACTAGCCTTAGAGGCTATGAACTGTACCCGTCCCCCCCCCCCCACTGCTCCCCGTCCTCAGGGTTGAGCGGGTGGGCCCCCTTGGGTGGGATGACACCATTGGGCTCTGCGTGGAGCCCCGAGCCGACGCCAAGTCCCTCCGTTGGAACGGCGCCCTCTGCATCGCCTCCAACGGTGCGTCACACCGCAGCACTCCTGTCAAGTTACACCCACCTCATGATGATGACGGTGGTGGTGGTGGTGATGATGATGGTGTGTGGCGGTGATGACAGTGGTGATGGTGATGATGGTGATGATAATGAAGGTTGGCAGTGATGACAATAATGGTAATATTATACTAATGATGATGATTAGGTGGTCGTGGCGATAATGATGATGATGACAATGCTCGTGATTTTGATGGTGACAATGGTAGCGGCGATTCGAACGATCGTGATGATGGTGACGATGGCGGTGATGGTGTTGCCCGTGTCGGCAGCGGCAGCAATAACTGCGGTGGTGGCAATGCCGACGCTCACGTTAACAACAACGCCCATCCCGCCAGGCGCCGTGATCGTGAACGGCAAGGAGATGACCAACCAGCTGCCCTCTCTGGCCGTCGGCATGACGGTCACCTTCGGCACCGAGGGCCCGGAGCCCGGCTCCCCCGTGGTGCCTCCCCCGGGGCCTCTGGGCCTGCCGGCCGCTCTCCGCGGAGCGCCGCACAGGCTGCGCGTGAGCGTGGCGTGCGCTGAACGCGAGGTGGTGTCCGAATGGCTGCTGGAGCAGGCCTGGGAGGTCCTCTACTTCGGCTGCTCCTTCACCCACCCCGGGTGGAGCGTCCTGGTCTTCTGAGCGGAAGCTCCAGCGTTGCTGCTGCCTCTGCTGCCGCTGCCGAGTCTCTCGGCGGGGCAGGACGTAGCACCGTTGCGGGGCCCGCGATGTTTCACGATCAAATTCGTCGTTTGAAGGCGAGTGTCACGCTCGTGATGCCTGCAGTTCTCGTTGTGTGCGGGAGATCTAATTAATGCATGAATTTTCCACGGAAGGGGAGCGGTGGTGCAGCAGTTAGCTCGCTGTGCTACGAACCCGGCGACCCGAGTTCGATTCCCGCTCGCGGCCAACACCGGTGACGATTATCTGAACCGTTCCTTGGCCTCGCCTCGGTCGGCTCAGCATCAATTGAGTACCTGGTGCGATATGTTAACATTGTTAGTCGGGAGACAATGGCACACATGAATATGCGCACACGTTTACTACGCGATGTGTATTTGTGCGTGTGCATCAATGGGTTATTTAGATTCATTCAAATAATTTTCAATAAAAAAATGTTTAGGCTAAAAGCGCGTCACGTTGGACGTGTTTAACGGTCATCGAGTGAGCGCGTGCGGCATGGAACAAGTCAATTTGGACGGGGAGGAATAAATTGGTAAACGTGGAAGGACGCGGCATGGGGGTGGTGGTAGCGTGTGTGCGGTTGCCTGCGCTACTCGCTGAGGCGGAGGAGGGAACTGTAGTGAAGAGCCGGGACGTGGCACCTCGATCTCTGTGAGTTGTACTTCCCCCCGGCACCTCCGATTAGCACGGTTGGCTACGTACGGCGCGAAAGAAGTTCAACACGCATGCAAGCGAGAGAGAACGAGGGGAGAAATATGCCTAAACAGGTGACGCTACTTGTTTCCAGAGGCTCCTGCTCACAGCTGGGGGTCTTCTCGGTGCCTGTGGGTCATTGTGAATAAAACGCAGTTCAAGTGTCTCCATTGCTGTGGACATTGTTTCGGTGAGGTTTTCCGAGACTTGAAACGGCGCGCGGCGATGCTCTGACTAACCGACTGTTGTTGTCCTCTATGAAGCGCTTCATCTGCACGGGACAATTCCATAGATCTCCCTTGAAAAGGAGACATCTGGCCTCAGCTGTCTCTCAGTTGTGTCCAGCAATGAAGTTGGACTGCGACGGACTACGTGACCGAGCGCTAGCGGGTTCATTGCGCATTGCAGAGGTCCGGGATTCGAGCCCAGCGGCCACTCTGGTTAATACTGCGGGTGTATTGATGATAACATTGCGTGGGCCATTTTATTTCACAGTGGATGTTCAAGATTGTGATGTTATATATAAAAAATAAATAAACGAGGAGGCCAATGTGTGCCACTTTTACGGTCCAAATTAAAAAAAATCCTAAAATCACTTAAATGGGTGACACCACAGCAAGATCACCCCCCTGTTGACAGACTCTACTCCTCTACAAAACAGCGATTGGTGTGAGTACTAAATTGTTATATTTATATGTGTGTGTGTGTGTGTGTATCCGTCATCTAAAGAGCCTGCTTCATTTACCTGGGGTGGCGCTCATTTACATCGGCTGAGCCAACCCCCAACCGGGATTTGAACTCTATTCTTGTTTTTTTCGCTCAAGTCACGTAGAAGGGAAATAATACAATAATAAAACATAAAATGTTATTATTTTATTATGTCCCTTCTACGTGACTTTACCGAAAGGACCAAGAATATGAATCCCTGCAGTCACGAAAGCTTTAAATCGGGTTTCGGACTCTCTACTTTCCGATGTCGCGAACTGCTCGCTCCAACGCTGAGCCACCTGGCAGGTGGATTGCCAGCAGTATGATTAACCTGGTTAGGTGTGCAATCTCTCACCAGTGCAATTAATTAGTTTGTATTGCAGAGTGTAATTAACACAACTTTCACGTAATTGTAATTGAATTAATATACATTAATTAAAATGTATATATATATTAATTAGAAGAAAAGCGTTGGTATTGCCCAATAATTATTGAACTATACCTACGTTTTTCTTGATAACGATATCCAGTTGTGGGTGACTGATGGACGAACAAACTTTGTGTGTATGTTGAACTTCTTTCACACTCTACATAGCCAACCGCGCTAATCAGAGGTGCCGGGGAAGGACAAGAAACTAAACACACAAAGCAGTTCTTCCGTGCCTTCTCGATGGATTTGCCGCTGCGAGCAGTAGGGCTGTGAGACGCCGTGCTACGCAGATGCTCCACGTTGCAGTCGGGCGAGATCCGTTACACTCGGAGATGTCCTTACATGGGCCCGTTTGAAAAGTCATCTGCACTTGCTTTTCTTTTAAACACAACTCTGTAGTGAAGTGTAATACAGCCACAAGGATTCTCTGCTCACGCTTATTAAAGACACTGCGGTCGGTTGCATATTGTTTTTATTTTATTCATAGCAGCATTTTGGCGATGATTTACATATGATTGGCACGTTCAGTGTTGGGCAGCACCACGAAAACCATCTTATTCGAGCAAGCAACTTTCTGATAATTTTCAAAAAGCGTGCGACGCGCTCTTCGACTTCATGGCATGAGAGCGCAGTTAATAGGCAGACTTGAGATGGATGCAGATGCTGCTCAGAAGCTTCTCCCAGCCGGACTTGCCGTCGGCTGACAGGCCACCGTTGGCATGGTCCACTTCCTCCAGGATGGTGGCGGACAGCACCTGAGCAGAACACATCATTTTGGATTACTTAGAGTGTCAACGTGGAGGCTAAGGCGAGGCCTTGGCGTCACATGCAATGGTGAGTCTTTAAGACTTTTTTTTGTCGGTGAGGTTTCTGCATCGGTATGTTTGGCCAGTGACATCAAATCACTCTTTGGCTTTACGTACAAAGTGTAGCTGCAAGAGTTTCATTGCGCTAGAGCAGCGTTCTTCACTAATTTTCAAATGGGGGCACGTTCGCCGCTGAGACATCATCAGTCTGAGCGCCGCCACACCGCCTGCAAGGGGTGACTTCACATTTGTGTATTGTCGGGGGCCGCACGTCTCGGGCCACACTGAATACCACCAGGTGCCGCGAATGGCCCACGGGCCTTGCAATGAAAGAAGACCGCACTAGAGCCATCCTCTGCCTACCTTGGTGCCCAAGCGTGCAACACCTGACATTCCCAGCCAATCTATCCAATTACTAACCAGTCTCAACACACCCTGCTTAGTTTCCAAGATCTGACGAGATGAGAGAGGGAGGGAGGGAGGGGGCACATTCAGAGTGATTGCAAGGCATAAAAATTAACCCGTAAAAATAAAGTTTTTCACTCTAAATCCTTTATTTGCGTGGCGGCTCGAGTCCTCTCGTCCTCTGGCTTGAGATGGCTGCCACCTATGGGTCAGATGATTGTCTGCCAGCGTTAAGCCATTGGTAATTAAATATTTTAAAAAAATTCCATAAACAGTGTAAAATTTTGGAAAAAAAATTTCAGGAAAATTAATTATCACGCACAACGAGTCTGTGTGGAAAATGTCAGCTCGATTGGATCACGGGAAGTGTGTTAAAAACGACCGAAAGATTTGCACGGTCGTAAGCAATCAAGCAAGCACGCAAGCAAGCGAACTTAATATAAAGGATTTAAAAATGCCATCGTTGAGTTGCGGTGCCACGTACCTTGAAGTACTGGGAGTCCACGTGGAACTCGTAGGCGTGCTTCTGGCTCAGGGCCTTGAGCTTCAGGTTCTGCTTCTCGGGGTCGTCCAGGGCCACCACGGCGTCGTTGACGGCGTTGATGATCCTCTCGGCGTGCCAGCGCACGGCGGGAGACTTGCTCAGCTTGTCGGCCGAGTCGAGCCCCTTGAACTTGGGGAAGAAGTCCTGCACGCCGGGGTTGGACGTGAAGAACCTGGTGATGGTAAGGAGGGTGTGGTGGGTGGATGGGGGGGAGAGGGCACAGAGAGGTTGGTGGAGGAGTAAAAACTACATTTGGAATTACAACATCAAGAGTCATTTCTGGAAGAAGAAGAAAAAACTCACCACATTAAACATTGCATAGGTTGTAAAAAAAAATGTGTATCGTCTTGATCTAAAGAAATTAATACGGTTCCAAAAATGTCTTTTAAAGTTTGCAATATGCCGGGTTCTTGCGTGAGAAATAAATATTTATTCATAATTATGATTTTAAATGACAATTATAAAGTTCCCCTCTGCAAGGTACTCATCGCACGAATAAATTGATCGATTGCCAAACAAGTATAAATTACGTATCGGAGCTAATTGAGAGACCTCCAGCTTGACATCACGTGGATTTCAACTTCAATCTTAGAGCTCCTGCTTGAGAAAATCACTCTATGCGTGGATTTTGTAATCATGTAATTGACAATGTAAAAAAAAACACGTATACCAATGATAAGAAACAGGGAAGGCATGCATCTTTCATCATTGCCAAAATAAAATAGCGTTTAGCTCAACTGCCAAGTCATCAGCCATCTGGACAAATGTGTCCAGTGGCGTTTGTTGAAGCAATAGGACACCTCTTGCTAAACACGTTTCCACCTCTCTGAGCCTCTTGAGCAGCGCTGTTAATGTAGTTTAACACGTAGGCTTTCCCGAACAATATTGTTCATAATGAAGGTTTTTTTGGGTTAGATCGCGCAAATATAAATGTGTCGTTAACCTGCCACCACCCGACACAGGCAACCAGTAAGGTTTGTCACGTAAATAAAACGCGTCAATTAGTTACTACTTCAGCACACCGGTGTGTTGGAGAGTGAACCCACGACATTTAGCGCTAAATTTCGATTTAAAGCTTTCGTGACTGCAGGGATTCATCTTCTTGGTTCTTTCGGTAAAGTCACGTAGAAGGGAAGTAATAAAATAATAAAAATAAAACATAATAAAATCATTCTCACGACGTTTCGGCCACAACGCAAGCAGCTGTCTTCACCTGAGGACAGCTGCTTGCGTTGTGGCCGAAACGTCGTGAGAATGATTTTATTATGTTTTATTTTTATTTTTATTATTTTATTACTTCCCTTCTACGTGACTTTACCGAAAGAACCAAGAAGACAGTTAGCGCTGTTAACCCGCCACGTTCCACAACAAAGACAAAGACAAAGATCCCCCGTATAGCCTTAACAGACTGTAGGGGCAAGTGCTGTTAGCGAGCACCTATGAAGGCCAGAACGGTACACGAGGGGGTTGGGTGGCCAGCACCACGCCCGACCGCCTTTGTCTCCCCAGTGGCGATGTTTACATACCGCACCAGGTACTCATTTAAGGCTGAGTCGACCTAGGGGAGGCCCAGGACCGGTTCAGATAATCGTCACTGGTGTTAGCCGTGAGCGGGAATCGAACCCGGGTCGCCAGGTTCATAGCGCAGCGCGCTAACCGCTACACTACCGCTCCCCACGACACACACACAACACACACACGCGCGCGCACACATCACTCACTTGATGAGAACGGCCTTGCCCGCAGCCTCGTAGTTGGCGTACACTGCCTTCCAGCTGCCGGCGACCGCAGCCTTCTCAGAGGCAGAGAGGGCCCCAACGCTTCCAGAGTCGACGATAGGCATGGTGGGTGGTTGGCGGTGGAGGCTTTGAGAAGAGACACGAGAGAGCCGAAGGTGGCTTTGGGTGGCACTGAAGCTGTGGAAGTGGCCGGAGGGTCACACTTAAATACCTGAACGCGACCGCGTTGCTCAACCGCGATTGAGAAATTTTGAGGCATCTGAAGCGGATAATCTCACGCAGCTGCAGCAAAAAAAAACTGTGTGCTGCACCATTTTTCGTGAATGGTGATTAGGAAAGGCTGATCGATACAGATTCTTTGATAAATGATGCTGGCTCAATCGTGGTTGGGGGAGGGGATTAAGTGTGGCTTTAGCACAACGTTGTTGGCAAAACAACTTGCCATGAATGTTATAATTTGGCATTGTCCCAAAGCCTGCCCAGTGAAATTTATTTTTGGCGGGATAGGAAGGTCTTCTCTTTATGAGGTGTACTGAGAAGATGGGATCCAGAGCATGTCCACATTATGGAAGGCATAATTGAGTAATTGTATTCTTACACATTCAAAGGCAGAGAGGTCATTATCCTTAAATATGACGATGTCGTGACGTTTATGCGGGGCCTGTCACGTATTCCGCTATAGCGCGTTAAAGCATTTGCTCCGTTGGGGTATTAAACAGAAATAACCGATTTGAAGCTTTCGTGACTGCAGGAATCCATACTCTTTGGTTCTTTCGGTAAAGTCACGTAGGTAGAAAAATAATCGATCACGACGTTTCGATCGCAACACAAGCAATCGTCATCAGGTCGGGACAACCGCAGCAAAAAAAAACGGCTGTTATTTCTGTTGTTTCTCGCTTGTGTTGCGATCGAAACGTCGTGATCTATTATTTTTCTACCCACGTGACTTTTACCGAAAGAACCAAAGAGTATGAAAATTAACGGAGCCCGTTCGGCCATTTCCACGAGGCAAGCGTTTGACGTATCGGGGACCCAATCCCACGGCGTTGCAGCTTCCGCGTGAATCCGCATTCGTCGGCAATTTGGCAAGCGGCCAACACGATAGCATCCAACGATGGGTTTACAAACACCGCCGCGAAACCACCGCGCGTTTGCGCAATTGGCAAATCGAGCCCGGTACGCGCTTTTCCGCGCTCGTCGCTAAAATGAACAACTCCTCGGTGCTGGCCGATCGAGTGTCCCCGACAGAGCGCAGATGGTGAAGAAGAATTATATAAATTTCGATTTAAAGCTTTCGTGACTGCAGGGATTCATCATCTTGGTTCTTTCGGTAAAGTCACGTAGAAGGGAAGTACTAAGAATCTTCACCTGAAGACGGCTGCTTGCGTTGTGGCCGAAACGTCGTGAGAATTATTTTATCATGTTTTTTTATTTTTATTATTGTATTACTTCCCTTCTACGTGACTTTACCGAAAGAACCAAGAAGAAGAATTATTTTAAAAAAAAGAAGGAAGGGCACCAGCACAGGAGGCGTTAGAGATGTTCCAACGCCAAATGAACGCGCCGATTGCAAGGCACCACGTGCGCATTTCACAACACACACACACACTTCACGCGGCTCGTGGAAATTTTGTTCTGGAAGAGTGATTTGCCAAGTTTTGTGTGCGACGCTGAACACGACGGACGAAGCACTCCTCTGGGTTGTTCACACGCACGCCACGAGGTGTCAGATTCTGATAACTCTCATTCGACTGCCAGTGTTTTTGCATGTGCGTGATGTTTGTTGTTTTGCTGCTGCTGCTGCTGCATTGGCCGGGAGTCCAACATCACATCAGTGCTACGTCGAGGATAGGTGATTCGTAAAAAGAAAAAAAAATGGTGACGATCGAAAAGCGGTAAAGGTGATGCCTGAAACTGCTTGCTCATGGCACTGCTGGTGGAAGGATTTCTCACCGTACGTAGCCAACCCGATTAGCACGGTTGGATACGTACGGTGCGAAAGAAGTTCAACATACGTACATACATTAGAGCAGTGGTGCTTAGCTTTTACTGCAGCCTTGCAACCACGTTGGTTCTCAATCGTAAACAAAGTAGAATGTCAATAACTCACAGGGTTTGATGAAACAAAGTAGTTGTACTGACGTGTCCGTGCTTGATGTTTGTGTTCGATGATTTACCTTCTAAAACAAATCTGGCCGTGTCTCGCTAACCCCCCAGAAAGGACATCTCGCACCCCGAGGGGGAGGCGTTCCACCCCAGGTTAAGAAGGAGAAGAATAACCACTGGGCAGAGGTCGCAAACGGGTTTTTATTCCTTACCCGTACCCGGCCGCACCAGGGTCGCAAACGGCTACCCGTACCCGTACTCGCTTTTGTGGCATTTTGTTTCAACCGAGTTACACAACAACCCTTGCCTGACCCGACATGGACTCTGAGAAATTAACGTACGAATAATGAACGTCAATATTTTAACCAATTGTCCATTCTGTGAGGCATCCCCAACCGGCTTAGTAACGGGAAGCGAATAGAAAAAAAAATGGACGCTCTGCACGCGTGACGTCATTTGTTTGTTGGTCAAACTTTTTCAAGCCACATTGTTTACGATCGAGGAGTTCACGAAGGTCTTTGACATCGTTTCTCTGTTAACATACAGATTAAAATGTTATCGTCGTTTATTTTATATTGGCAGATTCATACGTGAGTATTCACCAATGACTCTCATGCATTGCATTATCTCACACACTTATAAATGACCTCAATGTGTCGTCTTAGGGTGGTCTGGAAATGTTTTGTTTCTAGATTTGAAGTCTTCGTGACTGCAAGGATCCATACTCTGTGGTTTTTTCGGTAAAGTCATGTGGGTGAAAAGAAAACAAATAAATTAAATCTCTTCACTTGATACAGCAATTTTGCTGTGACGGTTTCACCTGAAGACGGAAGCTTGTGTTGCCTCCGAAACGTCGTGATTTAATTTATTTGTTTTCTTTTAACCTACGTGACTTTACCGATAAAAACAAAAAGTAATGCTTTGTTTGTTTTTGCTGCCTTGACAAATCTTCATAAATCGGACGTCTGTAACGAAAGCGATTTTTTAAATATATATACTTAGGGACCTGCTTACCATTTTCTCGATGTCGCACTCACTCGAGTGCCTTTGTATTGTTCGCTGTTGTAACCCGCTGACGTGCCCCACGCTGGAACATCTGTGCTCAAGAGCTTCATAGCTCATCGGATTCCCCCTCCCAGTCGAAATAAAGATTCCCATTCTGGTAAGACAATATGTTCCGGAGCTCAATGCCAATACGGAGGTCTGCTGCTTGCCACGAGGGGGGCTTTAAGAGAGAGAGAGAGGGAGCGTGAGAGTTGGTGGACTTTTGCTGTTCCTGCCCAGTTGAGGGAGTGCAGGCCACAGTGTAGGTAAAAATGAAATTAAAATTAATAAAAATAAAATAAAACATTTTTTTATTTGTTTTATTTTTTATTATTTTGCTTTTATTAATTTTAATTTCATTTTTTACCCACGTGACTTTACCGAAAGAACTAAGAGTATAAATCCTTGCAGTCACGGAAGCTTCAAATCTAGAATTAGGGCACAGTGTGTTTACTCTACTGCCCGCAGTGCAGGGCTTTGCATGGCCCGTGTCTTTGATGACCCATTCATGATGGAGGTGTGCGCGTCGGCCTGTTTATGTATATATCTATCTATATGTTTTCCATGCGGCTGGTGGTTACACCACCGGTGTCTTGCACGAATAACGTCAAAGTCAGGAGGCACACACGACGTTTGGGTCTCCAATGAGGCGTCGATTCTGGACGCCTGCGTTGTTCCCCTCTGGCGCGTTGCGTCGTAGGAGGTCAGAACGCTGAGTTGGGAGCGATTCGAATGCTCGGTTCGAATCCAGGCAGCCACTGCTGTGATTAGCCCCGAGTCTCAACCTGATAACCGGTTCGACTACCTCCGTGGCTGAGTGCGATGATAGAGCGCTGCTACCTCGCGTGTTCATCAAAGTTCACTTCGAAGGGATCGCAGAAGTCCAGCTGTTCTGTAACAACACGGCGAATTGCATCGCGCTGTCGCTCTCTCTCTCTCTCTAACTTCCTAGAGAAAAAATATGCTGGAAGGTGACACTGACGGCTGCTCTGTGCTTCCAGTGTTCAGAGGCCTGCTTAAGGCGCGGCTCCGGCTGGAGCACGCGTACCACACACATGTCGGTGATGTGCAGCACGTCTTCTTCGAACGCTGGGGAGCCGGACACAAGCCCCTCTCTGTACCAGCGTGGACGGCACCCTCGTGGTGTTCACCTGCTGAAGCGCTCGCTCGTCACCGTGGCGTGCGCGATGACCACAACCACCACGTGACTTTTCTTTCGTATTGTGCGCGGTGCTTTTAACGCCACAGCGCGTGGATTTATAGCGTTTATTTTCATTTGTTTGCTGGTGACTTTGTGTATTTCATATCGAAATCGCCTCCAGTGCTTTTGCTGCTGGCGGCAATAAAAGTTGTTTAAAAGTCAAAAGTCTGACTTCCTCCGCACGAGTGTTACACGTAGTTTTGTTTCCTCTAAATCGTCTCACTGCTGAAGCTTCCAATGGGGAGATCAGTTTCCAAGTAGTGGGGAAATAAATCAGGCGGTGATTCGTCGCACAGAAGTAATGGTAACGAAAACAAACGTGTGCTGGGCTGCAAATGTGTGCGGAATGATGATGGAATGCGGTCGTCCTCCCACGCAGATGCAATTTAGTAAAACAAAAAACAGCGAACACACGCAATGACAAGGGCGGTAAGAAGCACAGACGCAAAGATGCTCTGAAGGTACAAGTTTCCGCAGTGAACCCACAACTGGGATAAACATCGCAGGAAGGGTCGAGGCTTTGTGACGAGCAAAGGGAAAAATAAACACATGGCATATTTAGGAAGGAATACGGTTGACAGATTTTTGAAGCGGGTCAATAATCTCGCCAGCTATAACAAAGGAAGAGTGTCTTTTTGGTTCTTTCGGTAAAGTCACGTAGAAGGGAAATAATAAAATAATAAAAATAAACATAATAAAATAAAATAATTCTCACGACGTTATTATTGTATTATTTCCCTTCTACAAAAAGCAGTTCTAAAAAAATGAGTTTGTCAATCTAGGTGACGATTCAAAAGTGCATAACTCCAGTGGCTTCCTAATATCGGAAGGAAGAGCGTTCCAAACGGCCTCAGAAGCTCATGTTGAAAGCGCGCGATGCGGCGACCTTCTTTGTTCGACGGTTAACCAGTATCTTCTTGGTTCTTTCGGTAAAGTGACGTAGAAGGGAAATAATAAAATAATAAAAATAAAACATCATAATTATTTTGTCAAGGTGCTCTTCCCCCTCCAACCCAGCTTAAATAGACGCTCCAAGCCTGGGGTGTTTCATTCAGACGCTGTCTTCCGAACAGACCTGTTCTTCACCTGAAGACGGCTGCTTGCGTTGTGGCCGAAACGTCGTGAGAATTGTATTTTATTATGTTTTACTTTTATTATTTATTATTTCCCTTCTACGTGACTTTACCGAAAGAACCAAGAAGGTGAATCCCTGCAGTCACGAAAGCTTTATATCGTAAAAAGGAAGTGACCGACACAATCGACGGCTAATTGGATGGCAGCCAGCTTACACGGGGCTTGCATGTATGCATGTTGAACTTCCTTCGCACCGTACGTAGCCAATCGCGCTAGGTGCGAGGTGAAGCGGAGAGGCCGTTCCACATCACCGTAGCCCAGGGGTCAGCAAGCCAAAGATAACAACAAGAAGAGCCATTTTTTCCGCCTTCTTCTTCTTCTTCTTCGAATTTGGTTTAAAAAACAAAAAACACCCCTCAATATTTAAAGAGCCGCAGTGCACTGCGGTGAATGCGAGAAGGCGGTGGTCCTTAATAAATAAACGAAGCCGCTCGCTCAGGATCCGCAGGTCGCCCGGCCCCCGTGGTGTTGACGGACATCGGTGAGATCCGCGGGAAGAATCAGCAGCTACCGTGACGGAAACGGGATAAATGAGTGTCGATAATTAATCGACGCTTTATCCGTGAAATCAACAACAGCAACAGGAACACGTGCGGGCAAATATGAACAAGTTTACGTTGGTACAGATAGAAGCCCATCTGCAGAGGGCTTGCACATCTTATCGGCTGAGAAGGGTCTGGTTTTTATTCGTGATAAGATCGCTTCGACGAAATGTAACTGCAGAGGAATCAAAATGTGACACGTTGCCAACGCGACGACTTCATAGGGAGCATAATTGTACATTGTGACTTAACGCCGCCATGAAGTTTACGTTGATTGCATCAGTATGGCTATTTACAACGATGGTTATATGACTGCAAAGACAAAGATCCCCCGTATAGTCTCAACAGACTGTTGGGGCAAGTGCTGTTAGCGAGTAGCACCTGTGACGGCCGGCACGGCACCGGAGGGGGTGGGTGGCCAGTAGCACGCCCGGCCGCCTTTGTCTCCATAGTGGCGATGTTTACACACCGTGACAGGTACTCATTTGAGGCTGAGTCGACCTAGGGGAGGCCCAGGACGATGGCGCAGCAAGACCTCTTGCCAGTAACACGCGTTCAGAACAAATTCCATGCTCGCGTTGGGCGGAAACATCGAATTATTTGGCCTCTAAAGTGTAAATAAGCTTAGCAAATGAGTATTTATTTGGAAAAAAATTGTAATAAAATATTACACCCAAGACGAAGTGTATTTGAGTCTGCGTGTGTGTGTTTGTTTATACTTTTGTGTTCATTTCTGTTTGCTGTACATCACCTGGGATGCAAAACTGTTGTGTTCTAAAATAGAAAAACTCGTTTCTTTGGAACGGCTTTTTTTCCGTGTGTTTTCTTGTCCGTCCCCTGCACCTCCGATTAGCACGGCTGGCTACGTGCGGTGCGAAAGAAGTTAAACGTACATGTACATAACAAACGTCCGTGTTGCATCTCGATTTCCTTGCTCGTTCGATAGGGAGGCATTCACTCAACCAGACAGAGGTTTGCACAAAGGTATCACATTCATGGGTTGCCTAAATATGGATAATATAATCATAATAATAACATCAGATACAATGAATGTATATCGGCATAATCATTTCATGCAATATGCATGCCCTGTATAAGCATGGCTTCCTGAGTGTCATCTTCAATGAACATCCGGATAGCTCCTCGCATGAAACGTTTCATGGCCCACGTCTGGCCCTTTGATGTTTTTCCTCGTGGCAACTTGCGTAAGAGACCTTCAATGAAGTGTGATGCAACCTGCGGTGACTTGCTCAATCGTGAATTTCAAATTCACCCTCTGCCCGCTCCGATTTGAAGTAGACAATTTTTTGTTCATTCTTAAAAACGGTGTTTTTAATCTTCTTGGTCCTTTCGTAAAGTCACGTAGAATGGAAATAATAAAATAATAAAAATAAAACATAATAAAACAATTCTCACGACGTTTCGGCCACAACGCAAGCAGCCGTCCTCAGGTGGAGAACAGGTCTGTCGAGAAGACAGAGTCTACGTGACTTTACCGAAAGAACCAAGAAGATGAATCCCTGCGGTGTTTTTTATTTTTAGTTTGTTGGTAGTTGTTGCGTGAAAAATGACAAATCCACGATTGTCTTCCTCATCCTTCCCCCTCGCTCCTCCACTCCTTCCCGTCCCTCCCCGACCCTTTCGTGATCCCCGAAGTACCTCTATCACTGCCACTCACTCCTCAATACCATTCTATCCTGTCGTCGTCGTTTTTTTTGTTTCAGTAAGCTACGTCGCCAAGTGCCTTGAGTGAAGGAGCAATGGGTACAAAATATAAATTCGATAAGACGACGGCGTCGCAGAATGTCTCTGTGTTTGTGGCCACGCGAAAGCGCTGCCTCCCTCGAAGCCATCGCCCTCTCTCTCGTGGTCTCCATCCATCCGTGGCAGCTACGCGCGAGCACGTTTTTTTTACACGCTTTCTATTAACTCACTCTGTCTGTTGTTATTGTATCCTCCAATCCTGTAACTCAATTTTAACCCACTTCCCAATGTGGTATCGACTGCAAACTTCGTATAGCTATGTCATACTGATGACAATACTATATTCTATCATTTAAAATAATATATATATTTTAATCAATCTTTTTAACGGCTCTAATTGTCCACGCTCAACTGACGTTGGCTGTAAATCACCACGGTCCCTTACGTCACGGCAAGCCTCGGGGAGCCACGCCCAGGGGCGGGGGGTGTGGAAGGAGGGGAGGGGCGATGGGGGAAGGGGACAGGGGGAGGGGCAGCTCGGACAGTACATTTCATTAAAGCGTGTTTTAAAAAAAAGTATTTTTAAGTATTTTTAAGTTATTTTACACGCTTTCTATTAACTCACTCTCTCTGTTGTTGTATCTTCAAATCTTGTAACTCAATTTTAACCCACTTCCCAAAGTAGTATCGACTGCAAACTTTGTATACTTATGTCATACTGATGACACTACTATATTCTGTCATAGAAAATATATATATTTTTTAACATTCTTTTTTATATGTTATGTATCGGCTTGGGTCTAATTGTCCACGCTCAACTGACGGTCCCTTACGTTATGGCAAGCTTCGGGGCCACTTCCTGGAGTCGTGGAGTTCTCCCATTACTAGTAGGGTACATTTCACTAAAGCGTGTTTAAAAAAAAGTTTTTTCAAATATTACTTATTTATTTATCGCTCCGTCTCCGCTGTGGGTGTGACCGGCCCGCGCGGCCACGCGTTCAC
This sequence comes from Lethenteron reissneri, assembly GCF_015708825.2. NCBI lineage: Eukaryota > Metazoa > Chordata > Hyperoartia > Petromyzontiformes > Petromyzontidae > Lethenteron > Lethenteron reissneri. Next base: position 11,582,055 of record NC_083788.1, read on the forward strand.
TCCTTTGGCTGTCGCTTCGTGGTTAAGTCTCGACCACCAGTCAGTGGTCTTTGTCCAGTGACGTGTCCTGGCTTAGCCCCAGTGTCGGATTATCCTCGTAGCAAAAGTAGCTACTACATATGTAGCTACGAGCCCCGTACTTTAAGTAGCCCCGCGCTAAACGCTTTCAAGCTATCAATTCCGGTTCAGTTATTCTGCACTTGCTCTATTACTATAGTACTATACTGCCTTCAAATTTTATGAACGACTGGGTGTTTAAGGTGAGCGATTTGTCCTCTTATCTGGATTATAGAAAATGAAAATATACAATTACTTGACTGTGCAATATTTATGTATACTTGTTTTATTTAGGGCCCCTTTAAAACATATGCTACAAGACCCGCACCAGCTTAATCCGGCACTGCCTAGCCCGCTTGGTTTTTTCTCTGAAAGTTGAAAACGATCTCTTAAACTTACGTACGTTCGCTGATCCATATCAATGTGCCTAAAAAATAAGATGCGGTAATTTTTTTTTACTAATGCGCCGTCTTATCACTTGGTATGACGTGGATCAGGAGTAGGAGCATTGGACAAAGACAATACAACGAATGTTCAACATACGCACACGGAGAAGCATATTTATGGCATCACATTGATAGCCGCCAAGAGAAAAACATCTGAACACAGTATCACGTTTAACGCGGTGTACGTTAACCAGCAAAGCGAGATCCTTACTCGCGATTGCCTGGCTTCCTCGGGTTTGAGAAGCCGCCCTTTGTAGGAGGATGCATCATCGTCACGCCGGCAATTCACGTCCACTCCGCTACTCATGACCGCAATTACCCGGCTCAGCCACCTCGATGTAGAATCGCAGCTGTTGCTCCACAAGTCCTACATCGAGGTCACCCGTGTGAATGATAATTCTGAAAACGTGAAATACTGCCGCATTGTTACCATCCTTCCTTTGAAAGAAGGCACTGTCATTGATATGGCGATTTCGGAATTGGTACGAGAGCGTTATTTCTATTCCTATTATTCCTTACAATCACTTTATGGTTTTTCTCCCAGACAACCATATCTTGTCATTTCACTCACATTGCATGCGCATTGTTAGAAATTGCAGCCGTGGAAACGGAATGAAAGTCCGCTGTAATTCTAAAGTTATTCATTGTGCGGTTTGAAAATGTTTATTTATATCTTGTAGTGTATTATTAGTACGTTTGAGTCAATATTTAAAAAATATATTCGTGTTGTTTTTACACTCTTGCAAACATTATCATCATTTTTTAAGTAATGTTTCATCGTTTTTTTTCAATACAAACGAAAGCTTCAAAGTCTTTGATAAGCTCATATTTGGATTTCTGGTTCATGAATTCGCACTATTGGATATTTTACTTGTCATGCTCAGAAAAGTATTGCTTTTGTTGTGAGTCCAAGCATGTAAACACTCAAAATCGCTGGTTTGCCACGCTGTCCAGACTGCTTGAACTAGCCACAGCATTCATAACATTCTCACAGCCATAATTACTGGGTGACTGTACTGACACAAATACATTTGAAGTTACATAGGTTGTTTTTATTTCTAGACTGGGGGAGGGGTTCGACTATTTAATTGGCCACGGTGGCGAGATGTTAACTCCCTTCCCTGAGATGTTAACGACCTCGCCTGGTATACAGGAGGTCGTTGCGTGGATTCGATCGCGACCCTGACCCCTGTATATTTGAAGTGTCCTTCGGTTTCCCCCTCCACATTTAGAAAAGATGCGTGCAGAGTATTTGGCTGCTCTAAATCTCCACGTGATAAGCCACTTCGTTGAGCTATCATTTGTGTATCGCATCAATGGTCGTTCATGAGTGATTGCAAGTGCATTTTTTTCAAGTTTACAAAAAAAAACCACGATGCACGTTTGACAAATCATTTGGTGATGCTGCTGCTGTTGCGTTGGCAGTCGTGCACAAAGAACCACACTGTGGCCTTAAAACTGAAATACAATCGGCGACGTATGTAGAACTTAATTCTAGATTTGAAGCTTTCGTGACTGCAAGGATTCATATTCTTAGGTTTTTTCGGTAAAGTCACGTAGGTAAAAAAATTTAATGAAAATTACTTTATTTTACTTTCATTAATTTAAATTTGTATTTTTTACCTACGTGACTTTACCGAAAAAAAAACCTAAGAGTATGTAGAACTTCTTTCGGCCCGTACGTAGCCAACCGTGCTAATCTCGGAGGTGTGGGGTCAGGACAACAAATTCAACACAAACAGAAGTTCTAAATAAATGGGTTTTCAATCTAGATTATTTGATAAAAAAAAATATGCATAACTCCAGTGGCTTCCTAATGTCGGAAGAGCGTTCCAGACGGCCGCAGAAGCGCATTTGAAAGCGCGCGATGCGGTGACAGCCGCCTTTGTTAGACGGCTAGCAGCCAAAAGCTGCTGCTGCTGCGACAATGACCGAAATTCGCGTGATGCTTTATGCTCCTTGATGATATCGGCACGGTATGGTGGTTCATTTGTGGAAAGCATTTCGTGTGCAATGACGTGCGCTAAGCAGAAGGACCATTGCCCGAAACGTTGTCAATTATATCCGGTATTGGGCAGGGTGGTGTAACGTTCTCCTACTGGGCATCTGCGAGAAAGAGCGTCATAGCTCATCGGATTCCTCCAGTATGAATAAATATGCAAATTGTTAAGAGGCCTACATTGGGTGAAAGGGCATTTTTTTATCATCATGGGACCTCCTTTGGCAGTACCAAAATATGAGAATAGGTTTTCCCCTTTTTTCTGGCAACAAAACAAGTGTTGAGATGTTAAAACACCAAACTGATTTTTTTTTACAAGGAATCATGTCTGCATTAACCATGATACTTGTGGTCGGAATGCAAAACAAAAAACACACTGATAATATATGCATTGTCTTTGAAACTGATTGGTCCACACCAGAGACAGCTTTCTTTTGAGCCTCGTCTCAAACGGTATTAGACTAGAGGACTCGAAAAGCGTGAAGATTTTGCTCACAATATCGCAAAGGCAGTCCGATTGTCGAACACTCGGGCGTAAGAGCCCACTAAGAGACCAAAATGTTTCTTTTGCAAGAGAGGCCTGAAGGTAAAAAAGTCAACACGGTTAACGGGAAACATGTTGCGGGGCAACAATTGAAATGCCGCAATAGCTGCACCATCGTGGCAGGGTAAGAATGTGGAAATTTTAGACCGCTTTGAGTACAACCTCATCTAAACACGGCGTTACAACAACAACAACAATAACAACATACTCTTAGTTTTTTCGGTAAAGTCACGTAGGTAAAAAATGAAATTAAAATTAATGAAATTAAAAAATTTCCCCTACGTGACTTTACCGAAAAAACTAATAGTATTAATCCTTGCAGTCACGAAAGCTTCAAATCTAGAAACAATAACAACAACAACAATAACCCCACCGAAAAACTGTACAACACTGAAAACCCTTCAGGGGTGATACAAAATTTTCATTCAGAATTGATCAAATCAGCCAGGATAAAATCTAATTTAAAAAAATACATAAATTAAAAGACACAGTGGTAATCAGCGCAGGCGGAGGGCATAATGGGTGCTGCTGCTGTTCATGATGTCAACACTGAATAGCATCCAAATATTAATGCATTCTGCAACTACAAAAAAACGTACAATCGGCTCGTCTGATAGCAACTGAATCTTATGGCGGTCACCTGGGTTACCAGAGTCTTCCGGCTCTCGCACAATGTCCGCGATGCAGTCATTTTTTAGTCTGTCGATGGTCGGCGATGCGGCAATCGACTCATCTCGACGAGCTGCACACGATGCACGAAGTTGAAAATTTCGATAACACATTTTGTTATGCTGATGTTTGGCGTTTCGACATCGCGGAGTGGCACTGAATTCGGAATTGATTGGTGCCCCAGTCACGGAGGGAAGTACACCCCCTGGCATAATATAGTGTCCCAGAATTAAAACTTTTAATTGCCTAGACCATTTTGTGTTATTTGGTGTCCCGGGAGTACCGCCATAAGGATAAAATATTCTGCGCTCTCAGTTGTCATGGACGGTGTTTAAATTTATATATATTTTAACTCCTGTTGTTTTTTTTTGCTGTTTCTCCAGCGTTCTTAACAGCTGTGCATTAACACAGTGGACGAGCGATGCCACAACGCCGCTAAATCGACCTGCCCGCCCACTAATGGAACCAAGTCCTCTTCCCACTTTACAGCAACGCTCTTTCCGTGACGGTTCCCACAAAAAAACACGAGCGGCTACTCTGCCAAGGCAGCTTGCTCATGGACACGGGGCACTAATGGGACAGCCTTGCCATTCGCATGAAATTGGTTCTTTTAGTTAAATATTCATTGACCAGTCACTGGCATTGTCCAGTTAAATTAAACGCGCGCGCGCACACACAAACAAAAACAAACGTAGTAAATGACGCTAACTTTTTGGTCTATTGAAGAAATGCCATAATTATGACGAGAAAATGCAACCCCCTTGATGCGTGTTGGTCCGTCAGTGTCGCTTGTTTGTGAGAGCATTTTGATCAAGCGGAGCTTATCTAATGCTGGCATTGTTCCGCAAGCCTGCAGATATATCGAGTATGTATGGGCTCACCGTGCGTTTAAGCCGCGTTTACTATCACGCGACACGAAAGGTTTATTTTAAAGGCTGAATGTCGCTCATTTTCATATATATTGTGCAGCATGCCGGCTATCAAAAACGGACGCCTGTAAGCGGTGAGAAATGGATGACTCTTAAACATGCCAGATGACAGCTTGCGTGCTGATGAACTCCAATGAAGGTGACGCCTGAGTACACCTGCCTGGTTTGTGACAATTGGCAGAGTGATTGATTGATTGATCTTTAAAGACCTTTTTTTGGCCAGTTCGAGGATAGTGAAAGTGCAGCCTCACTCCACTGCTGGCGGAAGGGAGCTCACTCGAACGTCCTCTAGAGGGTATTTGGCCTACTCTTCCATGCTGTCTACACAAATCTCGGGTGAGGTGGGAGTCCCGCACACGTTACCCCAGCGCACGCGGCCTGCCGATCGACTTTGGTGTTACCCATTCGTACTGGATTGCAAGGCCCACGGTGATAACCACGAATGAATTCGGGTTTAGTTTCATCGCAAAAACATTTCGAATGCTCAGATTTTTTTTAAGGGCAATTTGAATCTTGCTTTTTTATTTTATTTTATTGCTTTACGTTAAGTGCGAATGCTGTACAGGAAGTCTTCTTCGCTCGGACAACCGCGATGGCATAACTTTGGCGAGGGCGGTCGGGGGGTATAAATAAGCATACAAACAAATAAATAAATACAAATTTGAATAAATATTCCCCTGTGACGTCACAGTGGTGACGTCGCTTCGGGTTTTCGGATCAATGTGAATCCAGTAATTCATAATAGAGTGGGGGTGTTTTTTTTTTGGGGGGGGGGTTAGATCTAACCCAAAATAATAGTCCAGAATCGAGGGTTAGATCTAACCTAAACACCCCCCCCCCCTGTTATGGATAATATGGGTCGCGAAACCCGTACCACGTGTTCAACTAATCCAGCCATGTTCGCACGTCGGAAAACATTGTCGCCTGGACTGATTTTAGAATGAACCCGACAATTGAAAAGCACACCCCTCGTGGACTTTTGGCGGACTTCGCTGAATTCGCAGAACGATTAAGTGATCAACGATCCATCTTCTTGGTTCTTTCGGTAAAGTCACGTAGAAGAGAAATAATAAAATAAAAAAAATAAAAACATATAAAATAATTGTGAGAATAATTGTGAGAATTATTTTATTATGTTTTATTTTTATTATTTCCCTTCTACGTGACTTTACCGAACAAACCAAGAAGATGAATCCCTGCAGTCACGAAAGCTTTAAATTGATCAACGATCGTTCACGTCTTGGTCAATCAACTGCTGGATAGAGGCCTCCTCCTCTCGCCTTCATCCAGCGGTGAGGCTATGGCCAACGCCACCGTGCATGCCGTGGTGAGTTGATGTCATCTCGGACGGTCATCTCAGTCAGTCTGGGTCTGTCCTGTTGACCTCCTGCCGTCAGCGAGCCTTCGACACTTCACGTGGCCTTAAAGGGAACATAGCCTGGCACAATGGCCGTTGTGACGTCACCGCCACCTCGTGGCGAATGGCGGTTGTTATTGTTGTATTGTGTGTGTCTTTTGTATCTGTGTTTATGGGTCTCGATGTGAGTCTATGGATCTCTGTGTGAGTCTATGGGTCTCTGTGTGAGTCTACGGGTCTCTGTGAACCCGGCGACCCAAATTTGATTCCCGCTCACGGCCAAGACCAGTGACGATTATTTCAACCGGTCCTGGGCCTCTCCAAGGTCGACTCAGCCTCAAACGAGTACCTGGCGCGGTGTGTAATAAACATCGCCACTGGGGAGACAAAGGCGGCCGGGCGTGGTGGTGCTGGCCCCCCCACTGCATTGCCGGCCTTCACAGGTGCTACTCGCTAACAGCACTTGCCCCAACAGTCTTTTAAAGGCTATACGGGGGATCTTTGTCTTTGCAGTCATATAACCATCGTTGTAAATAGCCAGACTGATGTAAACTTCATGGCGGCGTTAAGTCACAATGTACAATTATGCTCCCTATGAAGTCGTCGCGTTGGCAACGTGTCACATTTTGATTCCTCTGCAGTTACATTTCGTCGAAGCGATCTTATCACGAATAAAAACCAGACCCTTCTCAGCCGATAAGATGTGCAAGCCCTCTGCAGATGGGCTTCTATCTGTACCAACGTAAACTTGTTCATATTTGCCCGCACGTGTTCCTGTTGCTGTTGTTGTTTTCACGGATAAAGTGTCGATTACACTGGTCAACAAAAAAAAAAAATTCTGGCCTGGACTTTTGCAGCTGTTTTAGATTAATTTCAGGGTGCTGATTCCAAATCTGATTTCAGATTTGCTCTATCACATCTCATTTTATGCTATCGGCATACCCCATTTTCATTGATTTTACCCGAAATTAACTCTGTCACTTATGATTGCAAGTTGTTGCGAGTCAATGACTGCTTTAGTGTTAAAATATGGTGCTGTATTTTTAGGATAGTGTGTTTATAATATAATTTTATGTAGATGTCCACATTTATTTAATATTTTTCTTCTGCTGTTTTTATTGAAAATGCAATATTTGATATCTCACAAACCATAATTATGATGAGATAGACAAAAACTGATGCCAGATTTGGAATCAGCACCCCAAAATTGCCTTAAAACCGTTGGAATACCTTATGCCAGAAAAAGTGTGTTGACCAGTGTTATCGAGACTCATTTATCCGTTTTCCGTCACGGTAGCTGCTGATTCTTCCTGCGGATCTCACCGATGTCCGTCAACACCACGGGGGCCGGGTCGACCCTCGGCTCCTTCGGGACTACTTCGTGGCGTTTTCATTTATTTATTTATTGAGGACTGTACGGGGAGATTTTTGTCTTGGGAGGAGGTCGGGGGTGAAAGCCAAGCACAGGTCCATTCATCGTTCAGCACTGACAGCATTGGCTGCGATTCGAACCTAGGGTCAGTGGGTTCAGACTGCAGCGCGCTAACCACTGCGCCACCACCCCCTCCACACACCACCACTACAACCTTCCTTCAGTTTGCCCTCCAATTACGTATATACCGTATTGTATCGTGACATTTAAAACGTATGCACGCTCACACTTAGCGCGCTGTGTTTTTTCTTTTCTTTATTTCGTGCTCGTGTATAACGTTTTGCGATATAATATGAATGAATGTAATCCGAGCAATTAAGGTGGCCCTTGATGGAACCTTCATGTTGGGTTCTTGTGATTGGTCTTTATAAATATATATATACCTGTCAAATCTCTATAGCCAATTCCATATATATCCATGCAGCAGCTGCACTTGCCATTACCAATATACACAGTGCATTGTTCAAGAGCGTGTTCCACTGAAATTAATTTTGCTATTTTGAGTGCTTAGCTTTTCACGTGTGCGGGGGGGGGGTGGGGGGAGTGGTGGTGCAGTGGTTAGCGCGCTGCTCAACGAACCTGGCGACCCGAGTTCGATTTTCCGCTCACGGCCAACACAGGTGACGATTATCTGCATCGGTCCTGAGCCTCACCTAGGTAAGCTCAGCCTCAAATGAGTACCTGGCGCGGTGTGTAAACATTGCCACTGGGGGGACATAGGCGGCCGGGCGTGCTGCTGGCCACCCACCCACTAGTGTGCCGTTCAAGCCTTCATAGGTGCTCGCTAACAGCACTTGCCCCAACAGTCTGTTAAGGCTATACGGGGGATCTTTGTCTTTGTGTGGGGAGCGGTAGCCTTTTGGCGTCATCTGGTCCAACCCATATGAGACTAGGCTCGAAGGAAAGCTGTCTCGGGTGTGGACCAATCAACTTCAAGGACAGTGCACATTATCAGAGTTATGTCTTTTGTTTGTATTTATGACTGCAGGTATTGCGGTCTATGCAAACATGACTCCTTGCAAAAAGGTGTCAGTTTTGTTGCCAGATAGAAGGGTAAAGAACCAATTATCATATTTTACTGGCAAATGAGGTCCCCATAGTGTAGATGCTTGCCCCGAGCTCTCATACTCTGATGGTGCATTGTCCTTGAGTTGTGCGCCTTTTGGCGTCATCTGGTCCAACCCATATGAGACTAGGCTCGAAGGAAAGCTGTCTCGGGTGTGGACCAATCAACTTCAAGGACAGTGCACATTATCAGAGTTATGTCTTTTGTTTGTATTTATGACTGCAGGTATTGCGGTCTATGCAAACATGACTCCTTGCAAAAAGGTGTCAGTTTTGTTGCCAGATAGAAGGGTAAAGAACCAATTATCAACAACATTTGAAGAGCGAAGGATTTTTTTTTAGAAACAGATGGCCACAGTGCCATTAGAGGTGGCTGATGTGCTCCCTCGGGTCTCTTTCGCCCAAATAAAATACTTCAATAATTGACTGCAATTTGAACGTTGGAGAAAAATGTCCAAATGCGACACCACAGCGAGAAATGCCCTCGCGGCTGCAGAGCACGTGTTTGTATTTTACCAGGTAAAGCCCACTGAGCTGTATAACTCTTTTTTTCAGAAACCACCTGGCCACAAATGATAGCTCAACGAAGTGGCTTATCGTCGGGTGGAAATGTATAGCAGCCAAATACTTTGAACGCGTGGATGTCGATTTTAAATGTGGAGGGAAACAACCGGTGGACCCGGAGACAAATCCACGCGACCACGGGGAGAGAGAGACACGCAGACTCCAAATATACAGCAGCAGGCGTCAGGGTCAGGATCGAACCCACGACCTCCTGTATACCAGGCGAGGTAGTTAACATCTCCTAGCCACCGTGATAATGATGAGAGAGACACGCAGACTCCAAATATACAGCAGCAGGCGTCAGGGTCAGGATCGAACCCACGACCTCCTGTAAACCAGGCGAGGTAGTTAACATCTCCTAGCCACCGGGATTATGATGAGAGAGAGAGACACGCAAACTCCAAATATACAGCAGCAGGCGCCAGGGTCGGGATCGAACCCACGACCTCCTGTATACCAGGCGAGGTAGTTAACATCTCCTAGCCACCGGGATTATGATGAGAGAGAGACGCAAACTCCAAATATACAGCAGCAGGCGTCAGGGTCAGGATCGAACCCACGACCTCCTGTATACCAGGCGAGGTAGTTAACATCTCCTAGCCACCGGGATGATGATAAGAGAGACACGCAGACTCCAAATATACAGCAGCAGGCGCCAGGGTTGGGATCGAACCCACAGCGTTCTGTCTACCAGGCGAGGTAGTAAACATCTCGCCACGATGACATCGATTTTACTTTTAATTTACAAAACGAGAAAACCTTACCCATCGCCGGGTCTGGTTACGTTCTTGAAAATCGCCGCGAACGGCCTAATCAGCGATCCGCAAACTCAAAGGCAAATGTGAAAACCGGGGTTTGGTCCCGGTTCGTAATACGACACCGACCCACCCGTTTGCTTTACGTTACCCTACATTAACCCAACACATAAAACAGGACGTATTTTTTTTTTACGTAATATATGATGAATACTGTCGAGACATGTAACGTGCCTCTTTGTTGTCGCCAGGGGTTGGATTCAAACTCGGCGCGCCGGATTCGTATCCCAGTAGGGTTCGTATCACAGTAGGGTTCGTATCCCAGTAGGGTTCGTATCACAGTAGGGTTCGTATCCCAGTAGGGTTCGTATCACAGTAGGGTTCGTATCACAGTAGGGTTCGTATCACAGTAGGGTTCGTATCCCAGTAGGGTTCGTATCACAGTAGGGTTCGTATCCCAGTAGGGTTCGTATCACAGTAGGGTTCGTATCCCAGTAGGGTTCGTATCACAGTAGGGTTCGTATCACAGTAGGGTTCGTATCACAGTAGGGTTCGTATCCCAGTAGGGTTCGTATCACAGTAGGGTTCGTATCACAGTAGGGTTCGTATCCCAGTAGGGTTCGTATCACAGTAGGGTTCGTATCCCAGTAGGGTTCGTATCACAGTAGGGTTCGTATCACAGTAGGGTTCGTATCACAGTAGGGTTCGTATCCCAGTAGGGTTCGTATCACAGGAGCGTGCAGCCACTGTTGCCACCACTCCATCCCATATAATACAAATGTTAATGTTTAGAGAGAATCGTAACTTTGTTTCTTTTGTAACGGCTTACATGTTAATTACGTGGATAGAATCCAAATTAATTGTACCATTGTGCAGGCTGGACGTTGATATGTCTGGTCGAGTGCAACATGGCAAGCGGAGGGTTTTGAAACACCGCTCTCCAAGGGCTCTCTAACCCCCCCCCCCCCCCCCCCGTGCTTCGCCTCCCCCTGGAGTGGAGGCGCTTCTGCATTGTGGTGATTATCTCCAGCAAAATTGATGCCGTGCCGGGAAGCTACTTAGCGGTGGCTGATGTTCACGTGAAAACTCGAGCGCCAAAGTGTGCACCTGGCCACTGTCGGTGTTGTTTGCTCCGTGAAAACCTCCCAAGTGCGTGCGGACCTCCGAGTATAGATTTTTGGCGCAGCTGCAAATTCAATTTGCAATTGCCGATTTAAAAAGAAAAGAGATAAACGGATCTAGGGTCTGAGCGGTCAGAGAAATTGTGCTGGCACTGTCAAGGCCTTCGGTTCAAATCTGGCAGGGAATCCGAATCAGAATCTTTAATTATCCGGGAGCAATCCTATGACGCCGTGGCATGACGCCATTGCTCTTGAGCACGTGCTATTTGAACGCAGTTTCTGATCTCAGACACGACGAGTCTGTTGTAGTTATTATTTTAATCTATAACAGCGACGCCTCAGCACATCTGCCTCGTTTGTGCCAGCTGGCAGAGATGTTTCATTGATTTTAAAGACCCTTTTTGGCCAGTAAAAAATGTGAAGTTACAGCCCTGAAAATACTCGCTCACATCACTGCTGATAATAAGTAGCTCACTGGCAAAATTTCGGCTCTTGACTTGAAGATAATAGTGTCGACAAGGAGGAGGGAATGTGCAGGTGCAGTTACGAAATCAATTGAAGAGATCTCAGGAGTAGTAGGTTATTATCCTTCCGAAATCTCCTTCCTTGGGCTGATTCTCGAATACAACTTCAGGCGCTGCTCACGAGGCGAGTTCCAAATGACTGTAGAGCACCATCGCATGACACGATGCTGGCAGCGCAAAGTGCAATGAATTCGTGAAAATGTGAACGTTTAAGTAAAAAAAAAATCCAAATTTCGACAAGACTCGGCCTCATTACCGTCATTATGTTTACAACAACAACAACAAGAAAAAATGTCCGACTGCGTTTAACTGGATTTGATTACGCTGGCCACAGGAAGCATCGCGTGGATACATTTCACAAGACGCGTAGCGATCGTGGCTTTCAGGCAATGTTTGGAGCCGCTGTCTTGGTGCGTCACCATTTAAGTGACCGCCAATTTGCGGGACGCGGTGGCGTCGAGAAAGGCGTCTAACCCTGACCCCCCCCCCCCCACCACCATCACGGGGCGACCTTTTGTGTGACATTGGATTTATCGACCGAACTTGATGGAGATTCTTGAACCTCTTGTTTTGAGCAATAACAAAAGAAAAGTCAATACCGATATGTACGCTAATTGTTCATATTCTTTGAATGCCAGATGCTTTTCTCGAGGACGACTTGTGCTTTTTTCTTCTTGGTTCTTTCGGTAAAGTCACGTAGGCGCACTCCCCCCCTCCAACCCAGCTTAAATTGACGCTCCAATCCTGGAGTGTGTCATTCAGACTCTGTCTTCTCGACAGACCTGTTCTTCACCTGAGGACGGCTGCTTGCGTTGTGGCCGAAACGTCGTGAGAATTATTTAATTGGTTTATTTTTATTATTTTATTATTTCCATTCTACGTGACTTTACCGAAAGAACCAAGAAGATGAATCCCTGCAGTCACGAAAGCTTTAAATCGAGACTTGTGCTTTATTAAAAAAATGTACTAATAATATGATTTTTGGTTGTTGTTGTTGTTTAAATGGCATTTCACACATGCAGTGTTCGCAAACAATGCGTCATTTACAGCCATTTGTCAATCCACTGCTGGATGAAGGCCTTCCCGCGCTGTGTCGGCCACGGGGATTGTTTGACCATACTTCACCACGCTGGTCAGTGTGGGTTGTGTGAAAGGGCTGCACGACTATTTCAGATCAGACGCGACACTTGATTTCAGCCAGTCCGCTGGGCTCGTAGCATAGCAGTGGGTGACCACTTTTGTCACCAACTCCTCCCGAATAATATATTCGAATAGCGAATAAAATAGTTAACTGATGATATTTTGCTGCGAGAGCTTTTGATTGACCGTCGTGGTCAGATGTTACTCGCCACTGATGTTAGTCGTGGTTAAAAATAAAACTCGGTTGGTTGCTTTCTTAGCACGCGGAGCGAGCAACAGTGTTCCATACTTTGGATGTTTAACTTTAATTTGAATTACGTTAAACAGCCATTCGTCAAAATGTGTAAAAACTTTTTGAAAATGTATTTTACTCGTTACGTTTACAGTACGGGTCACAATTTGAAGGTTGCAAATTCCAAAATTGCACTTGGGGGGCCACAGGGCAAATTCAACCCTTCATGCCTCCAAGGAGATGGATGGAAGCTTGTGTGTGTGACTTCAGCGTTTTCTCACTGCCATAGCAATGTGGAATTTTCACCAAACACTGAATCGGTGCTCTCTGACACAGCAGAGGAGTTTGAAGGCATCTTGAGCTTGTGAATGAAACGTAATATTTTGCCTTTCAAAAAAAATATATCCGGTCCGAACTTACGGTACCCAAGCACGACTGGATGTACGCATGGCTTAAAGCTTTCGTGGCTGCAGGAATTCATATTCATTGGGTGTTTCGGTAAAGCCACGCAGATATAAAAAAATCAAAAAAGTATCACGACGTTTCGATCGCAACACAATCGTCATCAAGCAATCGTCATCATTTTGACGAATGCCTGTTTAACGAAATGAAATTTTAAGTTAAACATCCCAAGTATGGAACACTGCCGCTAGCTCCGCGTGCTAAGAAGCTAGCCGCCCGAGTTTTATTTCAAAGCAATCGTGTTGCGATCGAAACGTCGTGATATTTTTTTTAAATTATTTTATCTATCTACGTGCCTTTACCGAAAGACACAATTAATTTGATGTACGCATGTTGAACTTCTTTGGCACCGTACATAAGCAACCGCGCTAATTTGGGGGGGGGGGGGGGGGGGGTCGGGGCGGGGGCAGGATAACTTAATGACCGCTCGATCAGCTGACGGCGCTGTGGCAATGCTGCACCCCCCCCCCCACACACGCGCGCGCGCAGATTAGCGCAGCTACGGCCCCATCGTAAATCCCTCGGCGCGCGGAGAGTTCCACTCCGCGGAGCGACATCACCCAAACCTGCGCTCTCGTTGGAACGCACGACACGTTCCTTTGGCTTCTCCCTCGGATGGGAATGTCCGTGGGGAGGGGGTGTGTTGGGGAGGGGGGAGGTGTCGTACGAAGAGACATTTATTGCACACCCCGTAACAAACGAGTTGATGTGTCGGCGCTGGGCGTGCCGCGTCCAGCGTGCCGGATGTCTTATTACGCTGTCAAAGTGTGAGACACTGCCAGTGCTTCAGCTCGCTGATTGGTGCCATGCAACACACTTTGTTTCATCTTCTTGGTTCTTTCGGTAAAGTCACGTAGGATGGAAATAATAAAATAATAAAAATAAAACATAATAAAATAATTCTCACGACGTTTCGGCCACAAAGCAAGCAGCCGTCCTCAGGTGAACAACAGGTCTGCAGCTCTATGTAGCGCCGCGGTGGCGAGATGTTAACTACCTCGCCTCGTATGCAGGATGGTTGTGGGTTCGATCCCAACCCTGGCGCAATCTGGGTATTTGGAGTTCGCGAGTTCGCGTGTTCCCGTGGTCGCTTCAAAACACGTGTTTCGAGTATTTTGACAGCCATACATTTCCAAATGATGATGATGATGATGATAAGCCAATTTCATTGGGCTATCATTTGTGGCCAGTTCGCTTCTGAATTTTAGTTTTGACGATTAGCTTAAGACTGACGATGATGACAGTTTGGAATATGAGGGTAGGTAGGTAGATCCACGGGCCCCGTGTAGTCTGTAACAGACTGTTGGGGCAAGTGCTGTTAGCGAGCGGCACCTATGAAGGCCGGCACGGCACACGAGGGGGTTGGGTGGCCAGCACCGCGCCCGACCGCCTTTGTCTTCCTCAGTGGCGATGTTTTTATACACCGCACTAGGGTACTCATTTAAGGCCGAGTCGACTTAGGGGGAGGCCCGGAACCGGTTCAAATAATCGTCACCGGGTTCGTAGCGCAGCGCGCTAACCGCTACGCTACCGCTCCCGGTGGACAATTAATGACAAGCGTGCCGAGGTTACCAACAACACTGCCGACCGTTGCGTGTTCATTCATGACGAGATCAGGGAGGGTCAAATCAGCCCATGATCTACACAGCATGGCGGGGCCTTCGTCCAGCAGTGCGTTGGACAAAGCGCTGCATGGTTCCAGTAAGGGCAGTCTTTGAAGAAAATTCGATATTTCGTCTGAGACGCCAACTCAATCCCCCCCTCCCCGCCACACAGAACGCACATACAGATTGTTAATGTTGCAATTATGAGAACTGTAATGGTTAAGCGTTCCGTGAAGTCTCGCGATTTTGCGGCGACGATTCCATTTGAGAGGGAAAACGAGTCACACTGGTGATACAATTTAGTCGTGGTTCGACTCCTGGTCAAGCACAGGTGGCATGGTGGCAGTAACTGTCGCTCTCCAACGTGGGTTCGGGGTCGTACCGCTGCGCGATGCCCGATGTGTTTTTTTTTATTTCTGTCCGCTGGGAGCTCCAACAGGAACAACATGCCAAACAGCGCGTGGTACATCGGAGAGTCATGCAGCACAACTGCAACAACACAAAAACCTCCGTAGTAATATGAAAAAAAACCTAATTTAACAGGGCCCTGTTTTGTTTGAGCATTTTTTAATACATTTTCCATTGACGTAATTTCTTAGCCACGCATCAATGGAAGGGATGTGTTGTTGAGATATTATGCTGGCTGATGCACACAAGGCGTCACAATGTGCATCTTTTAATAGAATCAGTCACCAGCCATGTTCACAGCAATGTCCGTGACACAACGTGCTAATCGGTACAATGGTGGCAGAAATTTTTATCGCGCATTTTTCTCTCTCGCAATAATAGCCGCGTCAATCGGACATTTGTCTTTTCACTATTTACATGTTTCAAGCTTGAGGCTTAATTTAATGTTGCATGTAATGACAGAGGAAAGCCACCTGCACGTTTTAGACATGCAAGCCATCCGTGGGATGTCCATAATATGCTTTGCATTATTACCGGACAAACACCAGCATGTATCTTATTTATGCAAAGATTAATTTAAATATCATTTAAATTTATCCAAGACACATTATTTCTCATTTCTTCAATACATTTGTGTTAAATTATCTTGCCTGGCCAGGCCAGACTGTTTTCACAAAGCGTTGAAGTGGAGCATTCTGGGTAACACGTAACATCGATGAAAAACAACTTATGTATCTCTGCATAAAAAAAAAACTCAATATTTTACACTTATCTTAAACGGCAGCATTTATTTAGAGCGGGTAAACTATTGCCTGGTTTCACACTTACGGGGCTCATTAGGAGCGTTGAGCAAATACTCCACAATCACCGTGATGGTGAGTTTACTTCCCACCATGTAACAACACAACTTCTGTTTAACAAGTAGGCTTTCACCGTTACTTCTACACGTTTTACTTTTCGATTTAAAGCTTTCGTGACTGCAGGGATTCATATTCTTGATCATTTCGGTAAAGTCACGTAGAAGGGAAATAATTAAAAAATTAAAATGAAACAATAAAATTCTCACAACGTTTCGATTGCAACCAATAATAAGTTTTACTTTATTTTAATTTGTTGCGCGGATGACGATCCCGTTCAGCCAGTGTCCCGGCTATTTTTCAAGGGAGATCCGTAGTGCGTGAGCACAACTGCAACCAAGCAAAGACACCAAAAAAAACATCAAAATTGCAAAGTACGCATACGTGGGCCCTTAAGGAATATCGCACAACAAGCGTGGCAGTTAACGGCCGCAAATCAAATACGCAAGCGCGTCAAATACCGTGCAAATGTAACAGTGAAAAACGAGTCAGCTGCAGGTGCAAGTAAGCTCTATATTTCCGCCTGACAAGTGACACAAACGCACGCAAATCGAAAAAAGCCGGTGCCGAACACGTGGGAGCGAGAGGCGCCGGAAGAAAACGTGAAGGTTAGAGGGGTTTGCGAGTCAGCTCCGTGTGGTTTCGTTCCACGGGGCAGTGAAGAGGCGAGGGGGGGGGGGGGGAGTGAAAGCGAACGGGAACTAAGCTGTAGATGAGCATCCAAGGGTATCGCAGTGCACAAAACAAGATTGCTTTACCGTGCGGTAGAATACTTTTCCCTTGTGTTAATGAGACGCGTTGCGCTGTGTGTGTGTTTTTAAATCCTTTATAGTAAGTTCACTTGCTTGCTTGCTTGCGCGCTTACGACCGTGCAAATCTTTCGGTCGTTTTTTTAACCCACTTCCCGTGACCCAATCGAGCTGACATTTTGCACACAGACTCGTTGTGCGTGACAATTTATTTTCGTGAAAATTTTTGTTCCAAAATTTAACACTTTTTAGGATTTTTTTTTATTATATTTAATTACCAATTGCTTAATGGTGGCAGGCAATCATCTGACCCACAGGTGGCAGCCATCTCAAGCCAGAGGACGAGAGGACTCTAGCCGCCACGCATATAAAGGATTTATAGTGAAAAACTTTGTTTTTACGGGTTAATTTTTTTTATTCCTTCGGCGGCATGCCGATGTGGTGTGAGGCTGACAGCACGTGGCTCGGCGAATATGCAATTTGCGAGTCTTGTATCCTCGCTTTAAACAAAAAAGAAAAACTCACGCAACATAGATCGTGTACAATTTTAATTGCGTACACATTTCTCGACTCGTACGGCCCAGGTGAGTGTCGTCTGCGGTGTCTGTTCTGCAAATTTTGTTTCTGGAAAACGGCTAATTAAAATGCCTTTTTAATAAACCTGCAATTTAATTGGGTACAATGTCACGTACGCTATGCGTGCGTCTGTGCGACGTCACACAGCGCCCAATGGATGCGAACTTAAAATTACCTCGGTCTAACAGTGTCCAAATGTACTGATTTTTTAAATATATATAACAGCAAAACCTTGTTGTGTTCAAACGTCAAAATATCACTGTCAAAAAATATGACCGTGGCTTACAGATAAATGTTGATCTTTCGATTTAAAGCTTTCGTGACTGCAGAGATTCATCTTCTTGGTTCTTTCGGTAAAGTCACGTAGAAAGGAAATAATAAAATAATAACAATAAAACATAATAATTCTCACGGCGTTTCGAAACGTCGTGATAATTATTGTTTTATTTTAATATTTTATTATTTCCCTTCTACGTGACTTTACCGAAAGAACCAAGAAGATAGATGTTGATCGTTAACACTTTTTTTTGGGACCAAATTGGACGCAGCTGCAGTATAATTGGTGCCGCTCACTCGACGTGCCATCCAGAGGTCACCAAATCCGTCCGATAACCCGGAGCGGCAGTTGAAATATTTGGGGCAGATTTTTTTTTTAAATCTCCATGTGCCTCTTGTCACCCCCCCTCGCCCCCCCCCCGCCTCTTCACTCGAGCTCCCACTCGAGCAGAGATGCACCTTCTTCTACCGGCAGTGGCATTGAGCAAATCAATTGCAGGAGCTGCATCTCTGCCTTTGCGTCTCGATGCTGAGGATCAACGAGGGGGGAATCCTTAGGCATTTTTAGTCACTTATGGAGAGAGTTAACCACGGATCGGGACATCACACGGTAAGTGCTTTACCGAGAAACTTGGGATATCAAAGCCGACTTGGAATATGAATAAACATTTTAATTTGTTTTACTCAAGAGGCTTACAACAAGCACTTTTTGTTTCCAAAGCAACGGCGGCGGCTGTTATTTCGCATCATTGCTGAGCTTTGTAGCACTGCGGCTGAGGCTGAGGTTTAATGTGGCGTGTCGCGTTGTGGATTTACCAGCGCACAGATGTAACGAAGATGTTTGACATTATTCAAACCTCCTGCTTCAAGAAAGACATTTGGTAGGCTTGGGCAGGACACATCTCAGGAAGGGACGGCGAATGAGATCGGTGATGGATTGGTAGCCTAAGCAAAGGGGGTGGCCAAGGTGGAGATGGATGGCTATCAGGGCCGTAGAGGTAGTCCTCGTTTAACGCGGCAAAAGCGTTCCTGAAAGACGCCGCGTTAAGCGAAAACACTTTCGCCCCATGAATAATGTGACGATAACGTTTGGCGAGATACGGTGTGTACGCACGCGGTGCGATGGTGGGTACAAATAACCGAGTGTCTGCCACCGCTTTACCGCACCGTTCCGCGTATTGTATCACACCGCGCACGCTCAAGAAAGTAGTTCTCTGTTGCCCGCGTTTATAACGCGCGTGTTCCGCGTTATAACGGTGCAAACTCCGCAACGTTAAGCGAGGACTTGCCGCATATGAGCAGGAAGCGAGATGGACGATGGCGTTGCAAGGCTGTGATGGTTGGCGACGTGAAGGCGAATATACATAGCGTCTGCGGGTTATGGTGGCCAAATAATATACAGCACTTTAAATGCCGTAATGACTTTCTAAAAAAAAAAAATTTCGTTTCAATTTCGCGTCCATTTCGAGCGAGCACACGTGCTAGATTTGTCTGCTTTTGTGCCTGACACGTGACCTTAGAAGGGTGGTAAACCGAGATTGATTCGCTTCGGCACAAATCTGCTGTACAAAAGAAGGGCGGAATGCCACTGTCTGTTGCCATAACGAGGCGTCGGGTGGAACCCATGCGTTTGAGTAATTTTCGAGAGTCTATTTCGTCCCGCGTGACTCCGAAGCTAATGCACTGCGTTTTGCAAAGGCATAACAACAATCGTATCAAATCGCTGCCTCGCAATCTTACGCATAAATTAGAATGATAGCAGTACAAATTATTTTAATTTTACTGTCACTGGGAGGAAGGGTATCAACATTTCTGCGGACCTGACTTTTTTTCAGTGATTGTAAAAAAAAATATTGAAAAAATATTATTCCAGCATTATCATCCGTAAAAAACAATCAATCATTTGAGTCAATCCTTTTCAACCCTTTTTTGGGGGGGACTGACAAAACCATCGCCCGAGAACGCCATTAGAGTATAGAAAAACCGCTGCCCCGTATTGAATTACAAAATGATGGAATGGAATACATTCATGCCTATGTTGTACAGCGGTGGGGGGGGGGGGGGGGGGGAGTAGAGCGGTCGTCGACCATTTGTGGATTCCTAATGATGCCTGAAACTCACCAGGGTTCTATGGACCCCTCGTTGAAAGCCCCTGATTTAAATAAAACGGGTCAGGCCACAGAGCGCCACCCCACCCACCACGCCTCATCAGATGCCTTGTATAGAAATTTTCTACGCCAAATAGCAATCACATGTCTATTGGAACGCGGAGGGTTATACTTTCCTGACTACACAGAGCTGCACAATTCAAATAATCAGGTAGGTAATAAACATAGCTGAAAGCCAGCGGCTCTTTAGCCATGATGATGATGATCATCATTACCAAAGCCATTGATGGTGCCATTAGTGGCCTTGACCATGATGATACCTTGATCTTGAACGGACACAGTTAATTACATTTTAAACAAACAAACAAACAAAAATACTCCTTAAGCCCGTAATTTTAGCGCTGCGGAAGAGAATAATATAATTTATCGCGAAACAAAAATGTGTCTGTTCGCTCTGTGGTTAAATTGCTAAACATGCCTCCACACACGCTCGCAAACCCATGTGGTGGAAAAGAAAAAAAAATGGTGAAAATAAGCGCCGACTCTACGGCATCACCCGTTGCTATGGCCTCGTAGGCACGTGCGAACACTGTGCCCGCGTTTTGTGTGTGAGAGACAGAGAGAGAAAAAACGATCGCTATTACTTTTTTCATTTATTCATTACAAAACAAAACACACGCCCAAGCTCGCGCATTGTTGAAAACTAAAAGGATCGCGTCGAAAGGCAGGTAAATAAAAAAAACATTCTTCCACGCAGTCAATTAGTGGCGTACGGTCGGCTTGCCTTTTATTGACGTATGCAAGATTTTACTCAATTATTCATGCCTCATTTTAAAAAAGTTATTTTGTTGTGAAATTCCACGGGAAAATAATGAGCGCACGTGCCCGAATGCCACTTGTTTTTGTTCCTTGGTAAAACTACAGAAGAATTCCGTTTGTGTGCTTGCGTGCTTCTGCACCAGTGTGGAGGAGCGGTGGCGCAGTGGTTAGGCGCACCGCGCTATGAACGCGGCGACCCGACTTCGATTTCCACTCACGGTCAATATTTGAATCGGTCCCTGGGGCCTCCGGTGGGTGAACATCAGCACCGGGGAGACAAAGGCGGACAGGCGTGGTGTTCGCCACTCAATCCCCGCGTTTGCCGTGCCGACATTCATCACGTCCAATCCTTACGCAACGCGCTTGTGTGCAAGGGCACGGCGTTGGAATGTGCCACGCAAATGCACCGCCCGTGCAAGTGAAACGATATCACGGGAGTCCCATCTTTTAGATTTGGTGTGTAAACAAGTAGCAGCAGTATCACCATCACCGATACGGTTTTGTTGTTTGCATGCGATGCGTTCTGCTCGTCTTGTTGTATTCTTCCTGCTGCTTGTACTATGTTGTTTTGCATGACTTTGGCACGCGGAATTTGACCATGCGCGGTTGTTGTCGGATTGTTTTGTTCTTGCCTTTGTTGTTGTGTTGTTTTTTCGATTTAAAGCTTTCGTGACTGCAGGGATTCATCTTCTTGGTTCTTTCGGTAAAGTCACGTAGAAGGGAAATAATAAAATAATAAAAATTAAACATAATACATTAATTCTCACGACGTTTCGGCCACAACGCAAACAGCCGTCGTCAGGTGAAGAACAGGTCTGTCGGGAAGACAGCGTCTGAATGAACACCACCAAGCTTGGCAGCGTATATTTAAGCTGGGTTGGAGGGGGAAGAGCGCCTTGACAGAAGCATTTGCATATCAAGAGGAATTTAGCATATTTTTGGTAAATGCAGATATGGGATTAGTCACTACTTGTGGAATGCGTAGGAGGTGGGCGGGGGGTTTCAATGTCATATTATGCCCGTGCATTATGCAGGATTAGCAGCATCAAAGGGAGGGAGTAGGGTTTGTTGATGTTGTTGCTGCTGCTGTAACCAGGTGTCTATTCAGTAACCAGCTCCCCGTCAAAAATGGGCATTCATTGCCCAATGTATTTTACCTGTGCAACAACAAGCTGAATACATATAAACAGAAATTCATCTGTAATTGTGGAATGCTTTAAATGTTGTCTTCCGGCCAAGTCGACCTTGGAAAAAACAGAGCTTCTTAGCTCTACGAGCTTTACTAAGTGGGAAATAAAATTCCCATTCTGATTCTTAAACAACAACCAACGGGGCGGCGAGGTTTTACAGGAGATGCTTCGTAAATGTGGCGGTGTGGAGCTTTGAGAGGTTTCCCCCTCGAACGTGCGGCAGTTTTTTTCTCTGGGCACTTTGGCTTCCTGCCAACGTGGCAAACGCTCATTCGTGGGATTGTCCAAATTCACCTCAAAGAGGGCTGCTTGAGACGCAGGCGTTCGTGAGAAAAAAATTAACCCGTAAAAACAAAGTTTTTCACTATAAATCCTTTATATGCGTGGCGGCTAGAGTCCTCTCGTCCTCTGGCTTGAGATGGCTGCCACCTATGGGTCAGATGATTGCCTGTCACCATTAAGCAATTGGTAATTAAGTAAATATTTTTTTTCCTAAAAAGTGTAAAATCTTGGAAAAAAAATTTCACGAAAATAAATTGTCACGCACAACGAGTCTGTGTGCAAAATGTCAGCTCAATTGGATGACGGGAAGTGGGTTAAAAAACGACCGAAAGATTTGCACGGTCGTAAGCGCGCAAGCAAGCAAGTAAGTGAACTTAATATAAAGGATTTAATAAAGGGGCATTATTGTTGTGACCGTACGCGGTCATCATCATAAATAAAGTTGCAGCATCACAAAGTGCACATTGAGCATCAAATATATAAATGTGGTCATTGCTAGATAATAATAAAAAGTAATTCAATATAATTTTATAGGTTATAACCTTCATGTTTTGTTATTACGGTATTTTTATGATTACGATTATTTAGTCAGGAAAGCCTCGCCAAGTCTCATGACTCTTTGACGAAATACTACAACATCCAACGCGCGTTTCACATATAAACACTCAAGTCTCTATTAACACCTTTAAAAAAAATGCATTACCAGCAAATTGGAAGACAAAGGCATGCATTTATTCACACACACACACACGCACGCACACACGCGCTCGTTTACTGTCTGTGTGCGCAATTTGCACGGACCCACGAACATGTACAAAGACAAAGGTCACCACTCACAGTATAGACTCGCAGACTCTTGGGGCAAGTGCAGACACGTGTTGGCAAGCCCCCTATTAAGAGCAGCATCGCACACGAGCGAGTGCTGTTGCCAGCCGACAAGAACCCCGACTACCTTTTGTCTCTGCAGCGCTGTTGTTTACACTACGTCGACCTAGGTGAGGTCTCTGGTCTGGTTCAAAATCATCACTCGTCGCCGATGCTAGTTAATTATCATGAATAATAATCACTGAAATGTATAATGCGCATTCAATCCGAGGATCCAAATGCGCAATGCATGGAAAGCAGGAAACAAAGGACAGAACCGGGGGCAGCCGACCAAACTCAAGCTTGAAGGCCTCTTGAAAGAGATGGGATTTTCAAAGCAGACGTGCATTTATCTACAGACTCTGCCTGATTTCAAGTGGCAAGGCGTTCCATAGCGTGGGTGCCACGCTAAGTAAAGCACCGGTCACCAATCGAGCGCAACCAATAGACATGGGAGTGCTGAGCAGTCGGAGATCAGAAGATGTTAAGGACCTCGATGGAATATATAAATGTATTAGTTCCTGCAAGCAATGCGGGGCGAGCACTTTCAAAGCCTTATGGGTTAAAAGCAGCGTCTTAAAATCCACTCGGAATTTTTCACGGGTAGCCAAATAGTTATCCACCGTCTGAAAATCGAACTCTGGCACCCGGGTAGGGCAGCGCATTGCGCCCACAACACTGCGGCGGGACTGCTCCCCCTTTAGGGGTCGTCCATAAATGACGTCACGCGATTTAGGACGATTTTTGACCCCCCCCCCCTCGTCGCACGGCGTCACAAGAAGTCAGACCCCCCCTCAAATATGACGTTATAAAGCTCTGCTCCACCCCCCCCCCACCCAAAAAAAAAACCATGCTTCAAATCGCTTTAAACTATTGCCGTTGTAGTGCGTATTTAATGTGGCGCTGCACTCTGCTGTTGTGGGAGAAAACATTTATTAAAAAGTCTATTTAATTAAGTAGAACGTGTTGTCTATATTCATTTAAAGTTGCGCATTTTTATGTGACGTCACAATCCTCAAACCTCCCCACCCCCCTCAGTCACACATCGTCACAAATGTCTGACCCCACCCCCCCCCCCCCAGGTGCGTGACGTCATTTATGGACGGCCTCTTAACAACATACACACACGTGTGCGCTGTTGTATTACCGGAGCACGATGTTACAAAGCGTCTGGTTCCAGACCAAGTCTTCCGATGAAAAAGATGCGGTGCCTTTAGCCGTTGTAGCTCGCACAAACGAGACAAATGGAGCATTTGGGGGTGATGAGAGTGTGTCTGATAGTATTTATCAGCTCCATAGCGTCGTGGGGAAGGGGGGAGGGGCGATAGGGGGCTGAGCCCCCCCCCCCCCCGAAGGATCAGACCCGTTTCTACATTGCACATTGCAGCCTCGCCTCGCATACGCATGTTGAACTTTTTTCGCACCGTACGTAACCAACCGTGCTAATCCGAGGTGCCGGGGAAGGACAACAATCTAAACACAACCAGGAGTTCTAAAAAAATGAGCTTTCAATCTGGATGATTTAAAAGTGCATCGCTTCTTAATATCGGAATGAAGAGCGTTCCAGACGGCTACAGAAGCGCATCTGAAAGCGAGCGACGCGGTGACCACCGCATTTGTTCGATGGTTAGCCGAAAAGCCGCTGCTACTGCTGTTGCTACTGCTGCTGCTACTGCTGCTACTACTGCTGCTACTACTGCTGCTGCTACTAATACTACTGCTGCTGCTGCTACTACTGCTGCTGCTACTGCTGCTGCTACTACTGCTGCTACTACTGCTGCTGCTACTAATACTACTGCTGCTGCTACTACTGCTGCTGCTACTGCTGCTGCTACTGCTGCTACTGCTGCTGCTGCGAGGAGGATGACCGGAGTTCACATGATGGTTTGTGCTCCTTGACGAGATCAGCGAGGTAATTGTGGTTCATTTGCGGCGAGCACTTTGTGTGTGCAATGCGTGCGACCTCATTCAGGGGGCACGGGGAGGCTGTGGCCTTCGATGCACGACTCTGCCATTTGTTACGCGCAAAGACAAATGTCACCCGTGTAGCCTTAACGGACTGTAGGGGCAAGTGCTGTTAGCGAGCGCCTATGAAGGCCAGCACGGTACACGGGGGGGGGGGGGGGGGGTGGCCGGCACCACGCCCGGCCGCCTTTGTCTCCCTATTGTCGCTATTTTTACACACCACACCAGGCACTGATTTGAGTCTGAGTCGACCTAGGGGAGGCCCAAGACCGGTTCAGATAATCGTCGCTGGTGTTGGCCGTGAGCGAGAATGGATCTCGGTTCTCCGGGTGTGAGCAGGGAGTGTGGTGCCGTTTCTGAACATCGAGGGGTGTTCGCACGAACTGCGTGACAGCCCCGCTGCTGTGTGAATGCGGGCAGCAGTAGACCGGGGGGCCGTTTGCCCTACACGTGTTGGAGGAGGAGGAGGCTGCCGAGTGGCTCTGTGGCTACGTGGGCTCACGTCCACTCGAAGAATATAGATTCATATATTGCAAATGTATCTTGCGTTTTGACTGCGGGAGGTCGCGCGAGATGGCATTCGCTAAATAAATAAGGAAAAGTAGATCTTGATGAGAAGCTTTCGTGACTGCAGGAATCCATAGTCTTTGTTTTTTTCGGTAAAGTCACGTAGGTTAAAAGAAAACAAATACATTAAATCACGACGTTTCGGAGGCAGCACAAGCTTCCGTCTTCAGGTGAAACCGTCACAGCAAAATTTCTGTATCACTTTTTGCAAAATTACTCTATAAAAACTGCTGTATCACTTTTTTTGCAAAATTGCTGTATCACTGTACTTGATACAGCAAGCGTACTTGATACAGCTATCGTGCTGTGACGGTTCCACCTGAAGACGGACGCTTGTGTTGCCTCCGAAACGTCGTGATTTTTATTTTACTTTTATTAATTTTAATTTTTTACCTACGTGACTTTACCGAAAAAAACCTAAGAATACGAGAATGATATGTCACGTGACGTGGCTGATGGGAATCACACGAACATCAGTAGCAACGTCGCGTGGTGGGGGGCGGGGCTTACGGGGGGGCTTACGATTTCACGCTGGGTTGTTGTTGTTTGACTCATCACCAAGTTTGAGTCGACCCTTTTTGGTAAATCTGCCTGGCTATCTAAAATGCAAGTCACAAAACTAAACTTAATAAGGACATGTTAATTATATTGTATCATCTTTACCAGAGTTGCCGTGACCCTCTTGAGGCAGACAGACATACAGACAGGGGATAATGCACGAACGCTTTCAACCTCATTTGAAAACATAACAAACCAAAAATAAACCCTCTCCAACGTACATTGTGTAGGATTCTTGCGCGCGCTTGAATTTAAGGTCAAGGTGTGAAAAGTGACAGGAATTGGAGGGCAGTGGGAGCCGCAATTCTGTGGATGAGTCTCTGACCCAATCCCCACCGAATCTAACATCTCTTGGGGTCCCCACCCCGTGCAATAACACATTTACAGGGGCCAGCCCCCCAGAGCAATATTGCTTCGTTCAGATTGCCTTCAACGGGCCCATGCACCTGCCAGAGGCTCACGCCCTCAATGCTCGACGGTGCGAATGACAAAGGCGGTCTCGGATGCGTTGCAGCGGCCGTCAGGAACGCTCTTTGCCCGGCTGGCTGCTGCCAATCCATCCCAACAATGACTCTGTTGTTGTTTCGATTTAAAGCTTTCGTGACTGCAGGGATTCATCTTCTTGTTTCTTTCGGTAAAGTCGTTGCTAACATCAGGTAAACCGTGCATGGCCGAAACAACTACCCCTACCACTACCCCAATCACTATCACTACCCTAACTCCTACCACTATACCAACCTCTACCACTACCCCAACCCCTATCACTACCCCTACCACTACCCCAATCCCTATCTATACCGCTATCACTACCCCAACCCCTATCACTACCCCTACCACTACCCCTACCCCTATCACTACCCCTACCACTACCCCAATCCCCATCACTTACCACTACCACTACCCCAATCCCTATCACTACCCCTACCACTACACCAATCCCTATCTATACCCCTATCATTACCCCAACCCCTATCACTACCCCAACCCCTATCACTACCCCTACCCCAACCCCTACCCCAACCCCTATCACTACCCCTACCACTACCCCAATCACTATCACTACCCCTACCACAACCCCTACCACTACCCCAATCACTATCACTACCCCAACCCCTATCACTACCCCTACCACTACCCCAATCCCTATCTCTAGCCCTACCCTAACTCCTACCACTACCCCAAGCCCTACCCCAATCCCCATCACTTACCCCTACCACTACCCTAACCCCTACCACTACCCCTACCCCAATCCCCATCACTTACCCCTATCCATCCTTAAGCACTCCCACGTGTCCTCCTCCTGTCGCCAGAACTACACCGCCACTTAGTTTTTTTTTTGTATCCACCCCACTCTTCATTATGGCGACCACTATAATCGTTGCGTACATTTTAATAATCGCTTTCAAGCGCCTCGGAACGGGGCGGTATGAAGCACCGCGCATCTGCATATGTCGCCGCTGCAACCCACTGCGTTTTTCGTGGAGGTGCAGCGTCTAGTGGGACATATATGACGACAGCAATGGGGCCGTTCATAAATGACGTCACGCGATTTTGGACGATTTTTTACTTCCCCCCCCCCTCCCTTCGTCACACAGCGTCAC
Source organism: Lethenteron reissneri (assembly GCF_015708825.2). Lineage (NCBI taxonomy): Eukaryota > Metazoa > Chordata > Hyperoartia > Petromyzontiformes > Petromyzontidae > Lethenteron > Lethenteron reissneri. The sequence continues at coordinate 11,609,775 of NC_083788.1, forward strand.
AAAAAGTCACACCCCCACTCAAATATGACGTCATAAAGCTCTGCACCCCCCCCCCCCCAAATAAAACATGCTTCAACTCGCGTTAAACTATTGTCATTGTAGTGCGTATTTAATATGGCGCTGCACTCTGATGTCGTAGGAGAAAACATTTATTAAAAAGTCTATTTAATTAAGTAGTTATTTAAAGTTGCGCATTTTGATGTGACGTCACATTTCTCAAATGACTGACACCCCCCCCCTAGGTGCGTGACGTCATTTATGGACGGCCCCTAAGGCGCCGCTGAAACCCACTGTGTTTCGTAGAGGTGCAGCGTCTAGTGGGACATAAATGACGACTGCAATTACGAATGTTGACAAATGTCACGTGGTTTTGTTTTGAATAATGCCGCATTGGCTGATGACCGTGCGAATGAGAGGTTACCCTCGCAACTGGTTGCTATGGCAACAACATCAGACACAATTGGCTTTGGTGGCAGCAGCAGCAGGATGATGATGAAAATGAATTTCCCTTCACTTTCCGCTTCGCAGCATTCTGCGTAATTATAACTCGCACCATCAGGCTATTCGCCTGATGATGCGAGTTGCAATTGCTGTCCGCCTGATGGTGCTGGTTGTAATTACTGTCCACCTGATGGTGCTGGTTGTAATTACTGTCTGCCTGATGATGCTGGTTGTAATTGCTGTCTGCCTGATGGTGCTGGTTGTAATTACTGTCCACCTGATGGTGCTGGTTGTAATTACTGTCCACCTGATGATGCTGGTTGTAATTGCTGTCTGCCTGATGGTGCTGGTTGTAATTACTGTCCACCTGATGGTGCTGGTTGCAATTGCTGTCTGCCTGATGGTGCTGGTTGTAATTACTGTCCACCTGATGGTGCTGGTTGCAATTGCTGTCTGCCTGATGGTGCTGGTTGCAATTACTGTCCGCCTGATGATGCTGGTTGCAATTACTGTCCGCCTGATGATGCTGGTTGCAATTACTGTCTGCCTGATGGTGCTGGTTGCAATTACTGTCCACCTGATGGTGCTGGTTGCAATTGCTGTCTGCCTGATGGTGCTGGTTGCAATTACTGTCTGCCTGATGGTGCTGGTTGCAATTGCTGTCCACCTGATGGTGCTGGTTGCAATTACTGTCCGCCTGATGGTGCTGGTTGTAATTGCTGTCCGCCTGATGGTGCTGGTTGTAATTGCTGTCCGCCTGATGATGCTGGTTGCAATTACTGTCCACCTGATGATGCTGGTTGCAATTACTGTCCACCTGATGATGCTGGTTGCAATTACTGTCCACCTGATGATGCTGGTTGCAATTACTGTCCACCTGATGATGCTGCTTGTAATTACTGTCCACCTGATGATGCTGGTTGCAATTACTGTCCGCCTGATGGTGCTGGTTGCAATTACTGTCCGCCTGATGATGCTGCTTGTAATTGCTGTCCGCCTGATGATGCTGCTTGTAATTGCTGTCCGCCTGATGATGCTGGTTGCAATTGCTGTCCACCTGATGATGCTGCTTGTAATTACTGTCCACCTGATGGTGCTGGTTGCAATTACTGTCTGCCTGATGATGCTGCTTGTAATTGCTGTCCGCCTGATGATGCTGTGTATGATCCTTATGGCGGTACCCCGGGGTACCAAATAACACAAAATGGCCGAGGCAATTAAATATTTTATTTCTTGGGACACTATTTTTTCCCAGGGGTGTACTCAACTCCGCGACTGGGGTACCAATCAATCCGAAATCAGTGCCACTCCGCAGTGAGGACGATTGCGCCGAAACCCGGAACGCTCGCGGCACGCACCGTGGTGGTGCATCGTGTACAGCTCGTCGAGATGAGTCGATCGCCGCATCGCCGACGCATCAACAGACTAAAAATGACTGCATCACGGACATGATGCGAGAGCCGGGGTACTGTGGTACCCCGGGGTACCGCCATAAGGTTCAGTTCCTCCATAAGTGAGACAACCAGGGGAGGGACTCCACTTCCAAACTGCGAATGCAGAAAGGTGCAAACCATCAGGCAAACATCAACGATGACTGCCCCAACGCAACCACGGCTGTATTCTGGTGGAATGTGTGGAATACTCCACTCAGCTACCCCAACACAACCACGGCTGTATTCTGGTGCAATGTGCGGAATACTCCACTCAGCTACCCCAACACAACCACGGCTGTATTCTGGTGCAATGTGCGTACTACTCCACTCAGCTACCCCAACACAACCACGGCTGTATTCTGGTGCAATGTGCGGAATACTCCACTCAGCTAACCCAACACAACCACGGCTGTATTCTGGTGCAACGTGCGGAATACTCCACTCAGCTACCACAACACAACCACGGCTGTATTCTGGTGCAATGTGCGTACTACTCCACTCAGCTACCCCAACACAACCACGGCTGTATTCTGGTGCAATGTGCAGAATACTCCTCTCAGCTACCCCAACACAACCACGGCTGTATTCTGGTGCAATGTGTGGAATACTCCACTCAGCTACCCCAACACAACCACGGCTGTATTCTGGTGCAATGTGCGGAATACTCCACTCAGCTACGCCAACACAACCACGGCTGTATTCTGGTGCAACGTGTGGAATACTCCACTCAGATACCCCAACACAACCACGGCTGTATTCTGGTGCAATGTGCGGAATATTTTACTCAGCTACCACCCCAGATGCTGCCGTGGAATGGCTTAGGAAGCAAATAAATAAACATACAAACGGCATACGAACTAAGAGCGAGTATAGCATGTGTGGAATCATATGAGAACCGCTGGGCCGCCACTATCGGTGCGGCAACGCACATGGTTGTCAAGAAGATAGATCTTGTTCTCGAATTGAATTGCCAATGTCATTGCATCGTGATGTGGTCGAACTGCCGCATGCATTTGTGTGCAGCGCTGTGATTACCTCCGGCCAATTCCGTGACCCAAGTCATCCTGAAGGCGAGCGTTCTGTTCTAATACCCCCAGCGGCGTCCCACTTCAACATTTACACTCTTTCAATTGTTTAGAGTGAGCGTTAAAAATAGCCGATAACGCCGGAGACGTGGCTGTGGGTTAACAATGTGGCGTGACCCAACGGAGCGTTTTCAGGTGCACGTGAAATAAGCACCCAGTATTGGTGTACGCAGGCACACACGCACGCAAAAACACGAATTAAATCGAAACCATGAATAATGACCGCGGTATATCGAAACTCATAGATGTGCCCGCGAGGATGAACTCAATTTATGTTGGAATCATTTAGCAAATGTGTTTATAATCTGGTTGAAATTGCTGACCACCGCATACGCTATGAAAATAATCATAGGTTTTATCTTGTCTATACTCTTTGGTTCTTTCGGTAAAGTCACGTAGGTATGAAATAAAATAAATCATGACGTTTCGGGCACAACACAAGCGTCCGTCTTCAGGTGGGAAAGCCTGGTCTGCTGCTGAGGCAGACTGTTTTAAAAGGTTTTAAATGGGTGTAGCCCAAGGGTCATACGTGACTTTACCGAAATAACCAACGAGTATGGATTCCTGCAGCCACGAAAGATTCAAATCAAGATTTAACCCTTTTGGCAATCGAGCAGGGGGTGTTCTAATGTTTAAACATCAAATATATTAATTTTGCAAGGAACCAGGTTACTGCATTCACCACACACAGTACTTGTGGTGAACATGCACACATAACATGCTCTGATAATATATGGGCATTGCCTTTGGGGCCGTCCATAAATGACGTCACGCAATTTTGGACGATTTTTACCCCCCCCCCCTCCTTCGTCACACGGCGTCACAAAAAGTCAGACCCCCACCTCAAATATGACGTCACAAAGCTCTGCCCCCCCCCCCCAAAAAAAAGAAATATGCTTCAAATCGCTTTAAACTATTGTCATTGTAGTACATATTTAATGTGGCGCTGCACTCTGATGTTGTAGGAGAAAACATTTATTACAAAGTCTATTTAATTAAGTAGAACGTGTTGTCTATATTTATTTAAAGTTGCGCATTTTGATGTGACGTCACATTTCTCACCCCCCCCTCGTCACACATCGTCACAAATGTCTGACCCCCCCCCCCCCAGGTGCGTGACGTCATTTATGGACGGCCCCTTTGAAACTGATTGGCGTACACCAGAGACGAAAAGGCGAACGGTACAAGGTTTATATTTGGTGTTGCAACATTTTACCACCTCCTGTTTTATTGCCAGAGAGGGTGACACCAATTGTTATGTTTCATACTTTGATACTGGCACAAAAAAGGTTCCATGATACCGCAGGCACTCTTTGACTTTGAACTTTAACGTCAGAGCACGTGGAGGGTGGCTGGTTGCATGGAGTGAGGTCAGAACACTGGGTCCGATTATATTCGGCGTTTAACTTCATTTCTTCAGAATAATGTATATTTTCTTAAAGTTTGAGCGCCATGCAGTGAACTTTTCCCGCAACGAGGTGCTTGAAGTGAAAAAAAAAAGTGCAAAGCTCCGAGTGTGCATACGAGGTCACTGAAAAGGATCTCAGTAGCAGTTCTGTTATACCTCGTTCTGCGTGCCATCCTCTGACACACGGAACGATGCACTGTGTCTCCGCGCATTCGGAATGGAGGCACCTCGTCCCATGATGCTGATAAAACAATTTGGAATAAAATTGGGGAAAATGACAAAACACTGATCTGAGATTTTGATAGAAGGTACTGAGAAAAAGAAAACACTTGATATAAAATAACTTGAGTTTCATCCTGCCATCATGAACATTGCATGCATTTTGTAGACTTTTGCCTAAAAGATAAATGGAAATTACAGAGAGCAGTGTGTGCGTGTGTACCGTATATATATATGCTTTCACTATATACAAATATATCTAATACGTAGAGATGAGTGGGCGACTGATGCAAATTATATGGCTCTTCTACAATGGCAACAACAAAAAAATCATGGCACAAACAGGGTTGTTGCTCTGCTTATTACTCGATACGTATTGCAAAAACAACATTGGGTCTCCAGAAAATAAGGCCCAGAGCTTGATTTAATTTACTCATATCGGGTTTGGTGAGCCTACATTTCTACATTGCACAAGACAATATACAATCTCTGTATCGTCAGCACGACGCTAAATCTGGCGAGAGCATGCAGGCAAAACTCGCCGCCGGTCACGAGATCCGTACATTTCTTTTAAGGTCAAATGATTAACATCGATAATGCAGCTGCAATATGTGTCCGCAAATGTGGCCACACTTATTTGAATGCACCGTTTGTATTGGGGGTTTTACAATCTCAATAAAAAAAAACAACAACCAAACATGACCCTTGTGAGGAAAACATTTTGAAAGCTGCAAATTGGGTTTGATAAAAAAAAAAAGATGAAATTCCCACCAGGCAATCATTGGAGCTGACGGAGGAGCTGACGGAGCTTCAGTGAGTGGGCATTAGATAATTATTTTCTAAGGGGGCTGTCAGATGCCTTTGCCAAATATGAGGCAGCAGCGAGGCAGGCCTGACCTCCGTAATGAAGTTGACCTTTTGCAAAAGACACACGTGACACGGATTAGACCAACTTGAACATCCTTGAAAAGAATCGAGTGACCGAGGTTCCGGAGGGCTGCGATGATCAGTTCCATCAAAGGCCTTGGGTGACGTCTATGAAGGCAGATGCGTCTCGTCTTGGTGGGGGAGATAGATCGAAATGAATATAAAAGAGGAGGAGCAAGGAGAGAGTAAAATACTGGTGGGGGAGTCGTAGGGGGAATCGATGGGGAGGAGCATGCCTTGAAAAATCGTCTTATCCGTAAAATGATTGCAGATCAAACGGAATAGCGTATCGGTAGACGCACGGAGACGGACGCACAAATGACGAAGCATTGATGGTGCTACACTCAAATCTAAAGCCAGATTAATTTGATGTAAAACAAAAATCCATAACACCCCAGTTGATCAACTGTTTCTGAACCAGTTTTTTGTAACGTTTTAGACTATATATATATAGACGAGATGAGAGATGGGGCTGGTAATTGGATGAGTTATTTGAATGTCGTCGTCCCCCCCCCCCCCCCCCCCCCCACGGACATTATGTCAATCTCAAATCAATGGACATTGACTTGGAATTGTCTTGACAAATTCAACAAAAGCTGTATGGGGGATGCAACGGCATAGCCACATATTTTTTTTAAATTTTGGAGCAATGTCGTCTTGGTCTGACAGTTAACAGCAATTATTATAATGATAACAGCTTATGTAGCACCTTTCATGAAATTTGAAGGCGCTTTATAAACTAATAAACTATTTTTTTTTAATATTTTACCAGCTAAGGCCCACTTAGAGTTTTTTTTCTTCTTCAGAAGTGACCTCGCCACAAATGATAGCCCAATGTTGACATTTATAGCAGCCAACTCCTCTAAGCGCATGTTCCTACTGTTTCAAATTTTAGTTTGACAAAAAAAAATGCTGCCTTCTTTAAGTACGAATGTTCTGAAAATTGTAAAAAAAATATGCCAAAATAAAATTGAAATCTAGAGGCGGAATAATTTGAGTTGGTGGATGAGTATGTCTCTACATACCAGTGCCCTACCTTATCACAGACCAATTCAGACCTAATTGGTCACCCCGTGTCCCCTTATAAATATCAACGTTCATCCTGCAAAGTCCCATCACAAGGGAGAAACACAAACAAATAGACATTTATTTATTGTGTGCCCGTATTGAAACGGCTATACGCCGCATGATCGTGAAAACTCAATTTCCCTGTACAAGAATACGGGGTAAACCGAATGGGTTGACAGGTATGGTATAGTAGTGTATAGTGCAGTGTATAGTAGTGTAGTGTATAGTGTAGTGTATATCATACCTGTCAATCCCGTATCAACGCCTACGTTATTACAGACCAATTCAGACCGTATTGGTCACCCCGTGTCTCTTATAAATCTGAACGTGCATCATACAAAGTCTCATCACGAGGGAGAACCACAAAACAAATAGACAAAAAAAATGTGTTTGTTACTCAATTTCCCTGTACAAAAATACTGGTGAACAGTATGGGTTGACGTACGGCGGTGTTATGGATTCACTCGTGACTAATTACCTTTAACGAAGCCATCGGCGTATATTCTGATCGCCGACAGCCGGTGCTGGATTATCCTCGTAGCACAAGTAGCTACTACATATGTAGCTACGGGCCCAGCACTTTCAAGGGCCCCGCGCAAAACGCTTTCAAGCTATCAATTCCGGTTCAGTGATTCTGCACTTGCTCTATTACTATAGTACTATACCGCCTTCAACTTTTACGAACGACTGGGTGTTTAAGGTTAGCGATGTGTCGTATTACCTGGCCGTGTAGCAAATGAAAAAATGCAATAACTTTACTATGCAAGTAAAAAAAAAATGTGTGTTTTAATATTTACGTGTTTATTTTATTTTATTTAGGGCCCGTTTATAGCAGCATATGCTACAGGCCCCGCACTGCATCCGGCACTGCCGACAGCGACAACGACGCGACTGATAACCAGAGAGGACAGCGAGGACAGCGTTTTCGAGAGAGGCGAGAGGCCATATTAAAATAAATAAAGAAAGCACACGGAACGAGAGTGACACTTAGGAATATAAATAAGGTTGCCATGGAGAAAGTGCTCAAGACTATTTCACGAACCATTTTTACACCCCTCCCCCCACCACCACCGGAGCGTCCTTTGTAAGGAAAAGAAAAAAATGTGTTATTCATATTATTAATATCCATCGTGTTATTTGATACGATATGCGTTGGTTCTTTCCGTGAGGTCACGTAGATAGAAAATAATACAAGAAAAAATATATTAATTAAAAAATATATTTTATAAATTAAAAAAAACACAAGCGGTGTTGTGATCGAAACGTCGTGAGTTTTAGTTTATTATTAATTTTTTAAATTTTTATTAATTTTATTATTTTTATTTTATCATTTTCTATCTATACGTGACTTTACCGAAAGAACCCAAAAAAATATGAATTCCCGCAGTCGCGAAAGTTTTAAGTCCAAATTTATTTGATACGTGTCACGTGACGCCATCGACGTCTCATTCCTACGATGGAACGCGTCCAATGTGCGAGCGTCAAGTTCACGGAGACGGGGAAGCAGACCGATGCGTGTGCCCTTTAAGATGCTAAAGGAATAAACAACAACAACAACTTCTTGGTTCTTTCGGTAAAGTCGCGTAGAATGGAAATAATAAAATCATAAAAAATAAAACATTATAAAATTATTCTCACGACGTTTCGGCCACAACGCAAGCAGCCGTCCTCAGGTGAAGAACAGGTCATTCAGACTCTGTCTTCTCGACAGACATGTTCTTCACCTGAGGACGGCTGCTTGCGTTGTGGCCGAAACGTCGTGAGAATAATTTTATTATGTTTAATTTTTACTATTTTATTATTTCCATTCTACATGACTTTACCGAAAGAACCAAGAAGATGAATCCCTGCAGTCACGAAAGCTTTAAATCGAAAAACAACAACAACAGCGCGTTTTGCAAATGCGATGTGTAACTTTGATCCTTTGACCCGTGCAACGATAGATCAATGTTGATGTGCAACCTTATTGAGGGACGACAGCGTTGGCGTTGCCTTGGTGGGGTCTGGGATTGTTGTTGTTGTTGTCGTCGTTGTTGTTGTTGTTTTGCTGCCTTGCCCAAGCTTGCATTTAGTTGGAGATCATCGTCACCGGTGCTGTTGCTGAGTCACACCAACCCCTCGTGCGCCAATAGGTGCTAAACAAATATTTAGATCATTTGTATACACACACACACGCGTATGTGTGTGTGTGTGCATATGGTCCTGGGCCTCCTCTAGGTCAACTCAGCCTCAAATCAGTACTTGATGCGGCGTGTAAACTTCACTACCGGGGAGACAAAGGCGGCCGGGTGTGGTGCTGACCACCCACCCCCTCGTGTGCCGTGCCGGCCTTCATAAAGTTCTCGCTAGCAGCACTTGCCCCAACAGTCTGCTAAGGCTATAGGGGTTTACATTTTGCCTTTGTAAGTGTTTGTATGAATGCGCGTGTTAATTTCTTGTCTTCGGTACACACACACACACGTCATTGTCCATGTGCGTGTGTGAAGATATGTTCTTTCTATTATCCGCAATATTTTTTTTTTACGGATAAGAGGATTCGCAGGCCATGCTCATCTACATTGATCCCCTCCTGTACCCCCACCACTCTTTTCCTCTCTCTCTCTATTTCCTCCGCCTCCTCCTCCTCCTTCAAAAACATGTTTTGATGCGATCTTTATCTCCGTAGAGTTGTTCCCTCGCATTTCCGTGGTTCCCCCACTTCAACAGGCGTGGGGGTCGCTGCCACACGGAGTGTCCGTGGCGGCCACTTACAAAGAACCGCCCGCTCCTGTTTCTGCAATGGTCGATTATGTTGAAACAATCCTTTTTTGCTGTTGTTTTGAAGCGGAGGAAAACAGAGGCTTAATTTGATATTGAAGAGCACCTTCGCGTGAGAAGAGCCAATGACGGTGGGATAAATAAGACGGCGTGTGCTCGTGGGTCGTGACTTGAGGCTACACTTCTGTGCCAACATCACGCAGCTCTGCCACCATTGCACAGCAGGTTCTGGGTGTTTCTTCACGCGGCCACGGACGCGTTCCTGAAAAGATCCGCGTTAAGCGAAAAAGAAAAAAAACGCGTTCAGCGAAAACACCCAGCCCCACCATCCCCACCCAGCCTCTCCACACCCTCCCAACCCTCCCCACCCAGCAACTTTAAATAAATATAGACAACACGTTCTACTTAATCAAATATGCTTTTTAATAAATGTTTTCTCCTCCAACATCAGCGTTCAGCGCCACATTAAATACGCACGACAATGACAATAGTTTAAAACGATTTGAAGCATGTTTTATTTTTGGGGGTGGGGGGGCAGAGCTTTGTGACGTCATATTTGAGGGGGGGTCTGACTTTTTGTGACGCCGTGTGACGAGGGGGGGGGGGGGAGGTCAAAAATCGTTCCAAATCGCGTGACGTCATTTATGGACGGCCCCAAAGTGTCCCCCCCGAATTGGAAGAAACCCGCGTTATAGTGAAATCGCGCTGCATGCGTGAACACGACGCGTTAAGCGGGGAACTTAGCCAGCTACCAAGTAGCCACGCCACGCTTGTTAGGTTGCATTTCTTTACGCTGATGACGGGATGCGTGTTTTTGATTCGTGAGTGTCAGAGACGCTCAAATGGTTCTGGGGAATGAGCGTTGCCTAGCTGCTCGAACATCAGCAGCGACGCTGCACGCAAAGGACAACACAGATTGTTCTGTTTATGCATTAGCAATAATTAATGTCTATTCTGGTGGGAGTTTGCATGTGTGTGTGTGTTTAGTCGGTGTGAGGAGCGGTGGTGCAGCGGTTATCGCTATGCTGCGTGACGTAACCAGGTATCCGAGTTCGATTCTCGCTCACGGCCAACACCCAGTGACGATTTATTTGAACCGGTCCTGGGCCTCCCCTAGGTCGACTCAGCCTCAAATTAGTACCTGGTGCGGTGTGTAGAAATATCGCCACTGGGGAGACAAAGGCGGTCGGGCGTGGTGTTGGCCACCCACCCCCCTCGTGTGTCGTGCCGGCCTTCGTAGGTGCTCGCCGTGAGCGGGAATCGAACCTGGGTCACCAGGAACGTAGCAGAGCACACGAACCGCTACAAGCACACACCACACACACGCCACACACAAGCACACACGCCACACACGCCACACACGCCACACACGCCACACAGTATACACCACACGCACACCACATACGCCACACACAAGCACACTACACACCACACGCACTACACACACCATACACACCACACACGCCACACACACACTACACCCACACACACACACGCCACACACGCCACACACACACTACACCCACACACACACACGCCACACACACACACGCCACACACACACCACACACACGCCACACACACACACGCCACACACGCCACACACACACCACACACACACACGCCACACACACGCCACACACACGCCACACGCACGCCACACGCACGCCACACGCACGCCACACGCACACCACACGCACGCCACACACACGCCACACACACGCCACACACACACACGCCACACACACACACCACACACACTACACAGTACACACCACACGCACACCACACACCCGCCACACACACGCCACACACACACGCCACACACACCACACACACTACACAGTACACACCACACGCACACCACACACACGCCACACACACGCCACACACACACACCACACACACTACACAGTACACACCACACGCACACCACACACACGCCACACACACACACGCCACACACACACACCACACACACTACATAGTACACACCACACGCACACCACACACACGCCACACACACGACACACACACACACGCCACACACACACACCACACACAGTACACACCACACGCACACCACACACACGCCACACACACCACACGCACACCACACACACACACACCACACACACACTACACACGCCACACACAAGCATACCACACACCACACAATAGCACACCAAACACCGCACACACACCACATACGCCACACACACACCACACACACAGCACACAGTACACACACCACACGCACACCACACACACAACAAACACGCACACCACACACACGCCACACACAAGCACACCACACACAAGCACACACCATACACCACACGCACAGACACTTGCGCCTTCTCCGCTCTCACGCGCGTCGCCTGGACCCTTTTGTGGTCCACAAATTTCCGGAGCTCCGTCCGTGCAGCCAAGATCGCGTCTCATCTCAGATCTGCATAGCGCCGCGTTCATCGAGGCGCTTTGCAAAACGTTACAGCAACATAAATGGTCCAGGGCAGCGCTCCCCAACCTTGGTGGCACCAGGGATCGGTTTCATGGAAGACAATTTTTTTCACGGACCGTGGTGGGGGGTCATCATTGGGTCTTTCCCCCTTTTCAAAAAAGCTCTCCAGCGACGTTTGTGTTTTACTCATTTTGGCTACTAGGGGTTAGCAGCTTGTGCGCTTACCACAACTGTGACTGAGACACGTGCGGGAAAGAGGCGCGGACGGAAGTGGTGAATAATAAAACAATGGGGGCGGGGGCCACGCGCGGACTCACCGCTCTCACCTCGTGCTGCTGTGCGGCCCGGTTCCTAGCAGGTCACGGGACCGGTACCGGTCCGCGGCACGGGGGTTGGGGACCCCTGGACTCCAGGGGACGGGTTGGTGGGTGAATTTACGAAACGTGCATGGGATGAGGAATACCAAGGGGGAAGGGTGGGCTCGGGTTTAATGCGGGGAAGGAATCAGGGCAATGTAGGGGGGGGGGGGGGGACAGGAGGAGAGAGGTAGGTACGAGTCATCGATATCACTGGTCGACACACTTTTCTGGCATAAGGTATTCCAACGGTTTTAAGGTAATTTTGGGGTGCTGATTCCAAATCTGGCATCAGTTTTTGTCTATCACATCAGGTTTTTGAGATATCAAATATGGCATTTTCAATAAAAACTGCAGAAGAAAAATATTAAATAAATGTGGATATCTACATAAAATGATATTATAAACACACTATCCTAAAAATACAGCACCATATTTTAACACTAAAGCAGTCACTGACTCGCAACAACTTGCAATCATAAGTGACAGAGTTAATTGCGGGTAAAATCAATTAAATGGGGGTATGCCGATAGCATAAAAATGAGATGTGATAGAGCAAATCTGAGATCACATTTGGAATCAGCATCCTGAAATTAGTCTAAAACAGCTGCAAAATTCCAGGCCAGAAAAAAAATGTTTTTTTTGTTGTTGTTGTCGAGGGAATCGTGGGGAGCTGGTTTGGCGAGGGCGATCGCTTGAGATGCAGTGTGCAGCTCGCTCCAACGGAGGGGAGCCAGAAGGACGAGAAGAGGAGTAGGAAGAAGAGGAAGCGGTCATGCCGAGACTGCGGGCGTAGGGCGCACGAGGGACGACTTCGTGAGAGCGCAGCGAGCGGGCGGGCGGGCGACATCAGAGGCGATGAAGGGAAGCGAGGTCATTGGGAGATTGATGAGATTCACGGAACTCTGCCCAGTGTCCTGCTGGGACAGCTGGGATCGGATTTGCATCCACGATGAAGCCTTGGCGACCGGCAATGCACAGCGGGTTTACGCGGCTCTGCTGCACTGCGCTGCTGGAACCCGTCGGAGAAGCCGGGTTCGATTCCCGCTCACGACCAATACATGCTTGGGCCGGCGAATGTTTGGAGCGATTCCTGGGCCTTCCGATCGTCAACACCTGGGTGCGGGTGCGTTCAGCATCGGCGGTGGGGAGGCGAAATGAGGGGCTTCGGCGTGGCTCTGGTCACACCACCCGAGGTGTCATAACCGTGGCTTGCCAAGAGAAGGCAGCACAGCAAAAACACTGCGGAACTCAACATGTTCGGTCGGTTGCGCGAGAGAGCGTTCTTTCCCCGTGAGCACGCGTGGGTTTTAATTGTGCTGAGAACAACGCAGAACTTGCTAGATTGATGAGGCCGGTTAACCTCGTAGCTGCAGCTGCTGCTGCTGCTACTGCTGCTACTGCCTCGCCGCTCGTCGCGGTGGCTAGGAGATGTTAACTACCTCGCCTGGTATGCAGGAGGTCCGTGGGTTCGATCCCGACCCTAACGCCGGCTGTACATATGTAGTTTGCGCGTGTCTCTCTCTCCGTGGTGAGATGTTAACTACCTCGCCTGGTATATAGGAGGTCGTGGGTTCGATCCAGACCCTAACGCCGGCTGTATATATGGAGTTTGCGCGTGGCTCTCTCTCCGTGGTGAGATGTTAACTACCTAGCCTGGTATACAGGAGGTCGTGGGTTCGATCCAGACCCTGACGCCGGCTGTATATTTGAAGTTTGCGTGTCTCTCTCTCTCTCCGTAGTCGCGTGGATTGTTTTCTCTCCCTCTACATTTAGAATGAACACGCCTTTCCATTATTTGGCTGCAATACATTTCCACGCGAGAAGCCCACTTCGTTGAGCTATCATTTGTGGCCAGGTCGCTTCTGAAAAAGAGCTGTGTAGTTCAGTGGGCCTTACCTGGTATAATAATTTTAAAAAAATATATAGTTAAGTTAACAGTTTAATATAGTATGTGGTTCCTCGTCCTGGTGCCTCTTGAGGTGCCCAATCCTCTCTCTATCTCTACGCGTGAGCGAGCGAACGCTGTGTAGCGGCGGTGCGTTACAAGTTGACATCATGAATGATTATTCTTCTTCTTCCAAGTACAGGTGGAGTCAACCGCTATTGTTGCATGCACGTGCGTTGAACTTCTTTCGCACCGTACGCAGCCAAGCGTGCTGATCGGAGGTGACCATCGCAGAGAATTCAAACACGTGTCACGGGGGTTGACGGACGGGGCGCGAGATCACCAAGAGATATCGCACCAAGCAACAACAACAACAATAACAACAACAAAGCAGTTGCCATTACGGTGATGTCCCCACAGCGCTTGTGCCAGGCTAGGTGCACTTTGAGGCGACGCGAAGCGCGAAAGATTCGCCGCAGGCAGGAGGTCACGGGACAGATCCATGCAGGTGCCGTGGGTCGAATGATTCAGATAACTGGCAGATGCACCACAGACAAAGATGCCCCCCGTGTAGTCTGAACAGACTGTCGGGGCGAGTGCTGTTAGCGAGCACCTATGAAGGCCGGCACGGCACGCTAGGGGGTGGGTGGCCAATACCACGCCCGGCCGTCTTTGTCTCCCGAGTGGCGATTTTACTACACATCGCACCGGGTACTGATTTGAGGCTGAGTTGACCTTGGGGAGGACCAGGACCGGTTCAGACAATCGTCACCGGTGTTGGTGGCCGTGGGCTGGAATCGAACTCGGGTCGCCGGATTCGTAGCGCAGTGCGGTGACCGCTTCACCACCGCTCCATCTCCCAACAACAATGACAACAGCAACCTCCCTTCACCACTAACACCACGTCCGGCCGCCTTTGTCTCCCCAGATGCACCACACACACACCACCACCACGCACGTTGCAGATCGGAAAACCACCGAATTAAAATGAAATGTTTTAATCAGCAGCAGCAGCAGCAGTGACTCACAACGTCCACCGCATTGCACCGAAGCGAAACAGAGGACAGAGAGGGGACACTTTCCACCTTTTCACGAATGCCCAACGACCACAACGACTAGCACGGGCGTATGATGGTGCGCAGGGATGGATGTGCAAAGCTTCACGCTGCCAACGAAATACACGACGCGCAACGGAAATGTCCCGTCAATGTCTCGTAAATGTCCCGTAAATGTCCCATAAATGTCCCGTCAATGTCCCCGTTGGTTGTGGTTGTTTTTGTCACCCTCTCGTTGAGTCGCGACACTGAGCGTAGGTGGGACGCGATAATGACCTCCTTTGACATCGACGATGAAGATTAATTTCCATCTGTTGCATCTTCTCGACTCGTTTTCGCTTCTTTTGTGTGTGTGTGTGTGCGTGTGGAATCCCAGTGTTTGGTATGCATTGGATTTCTCTCCTGGAACTCGCACTCTCTTTGATTCATTGTTTCTTTTTCTCGCCGAGGCATTTAAGAGCTCGTCCTATAAATGCAAATCCTTTTCCTTTCTTGTATCTACAGCACGCGCCCGCCGACAAAGAACTTCTAGGTGTGTCTGTGCGCGAAGCGCCACGAACCCGGCCACCCGAGTTCGATTCCCGCTCACGGCCAACACCGGCGACGATTATCTAAACCGGGCACCCTGAGCCTCCCCTAGGTCGACTCAGCCTCAAACGAGTACCCACTTGCGGTGCGTGTAAACATCGCCACTGGGACGACAAAGGCGGTCGGGCGTGGTGTCGGTGACCACCCCTCCCCCCCCGTGTGCCACAGTGCCGGCCTTCATAGCTACTACTCGCGAACAGCACTTGCCCCAACAGTCTGCTAAGGCTACACGGGGGGGGGGCTTTATCTTTGTCCACGAGCACACATTCATTAATGTAACGATTTGCAGCGCGAACAAATTGAACTTCAGTCGGACGCACGGCGATGTTTAACGGGGTGGGGGGCCCAAGGGGAGCCACCCATCCACGTGGAGCGGCGGAGTGGGGGGGTTGAATTCCGCCCGAATGCAGGAGGGGGGTGGCTTGCGTCCCATCGCACGAACGGAAAGGGATGACGGTGTTGCATTTTTTTTTGGGGGGGAGGTCCTTTCATTCGCCCGGGACGCGCAAAGGCATCGCCACGCGAACTCCGGGACCGCCCTTGGCGTCACAGCAGCAGCAGAGGCGGCGGCGGCGGCTTTTGGCTGCTAAGCCGTCGAAGTAAGGCGGTTGCGCTGCGCTTCTGCGGGTCCGTCTGGAACGCCTCTTAACTTCCGATAGTTGTACGCCACTGGGAGCTGTGCACTTTTAAATTCAGATTGGAAACTCCGTTTCTTGAGAAGTGTTCGTTGTTCCTCCCCCGCGTCTCCGATGGGCACGGTTGGCTACGTAGCGGTGCGAAACGATTTCAACATCATACATTCATTCAGCAGTTTATAGAGCGTCGGCTTGATGATGACCTTTACAATGAGTTATATGTATTCATCTTAGTCACGGGTGCAACGATTGGTTAATACTTCATAAGGAGAGATAGAGAGATCTGCTGGCCTATGCAGTTGACAGGCGGGTTATATTTAAAGGGGAGACGTCTTCGTTTTGTTTTTACCATATATGACAAACAGAATATTTCACAGATGTCCATATATACACGTGGTGGATCGTCAACGTTGCTTTTGCAAACGAGATGCCGAACTGACTTCATTGCTGTGGCCACTGATTCGCTGTGCGCGCGTCCCTCTTGTACGTCGCCTCTGACGGAACAGCTGCACGGAGACATCCGGGGATCCGCTCATGAAGAGTAAACGCGTCAGTGACCACTTCCCCATTGTCTAAAATCATGGATTGTTTCACACACACATACACGAGACAATAGCAAGTAGCCTGTACCATCTCTCATCATCAGCATCATCATCAGCATCATCAGCATCATCATCAGCATCATCAGCATCATCATCAGCATCGTCAGCATCATCATCAGCGTCGCGAGAATGACGCGCGGGCGACCTCGGGACGCAGAGGTTCCAAACCGAGACACGTTGACGACGGTGATTCGTACCCTGCGCTCGCCACCACGCGGAGTGCGTGGTCCAAGGCCATGGTGGTGATGATGATGATGGTGGCGATCTGGAGTCTCGATCGTGAGTGGGCCATGGTGATGATGGTGGTGATGATGGTGGTGGTGATGATGGTGATGATGGTGATGATGGTGGTGGTGGTGGTGATGATCCGGAGTCTCGATTGTGAATGGGCCATGGTGATGATGGTGGTGATGATGGTGGTGGTGATGATCGGCAGTCTCGATCGTGAGTGGGCCATGGTGATGATGGTGGTGGTGGTGATGGTGGTGATGATGGTGATGATGGTGATGATGGTGGTGATGATGGTGATGATGGTGATGGTGGTGGTGATGATGATGATGGTGATGATGGTGATGATGATGGTGATGATGGTGATGATGGTGATGATGGTGGTGGTGGTGGTGGTGATGGTGATGATGGTGGTGGTGGTGATGATGGTGATGATGATGATGATGGTGGTGATGGTGGAGGTGGTGGTGATGATGGTGATGATGGTGATGATGATGATGATGGTGGTGATGATGGTGGTGGTGATGGTGATGATGGTGATGATGGTGATGATGGTGGTGGTGATGGTGGTGATAGTGATGATGGTGATGATGGTGGTGATGATGGTGATGATGGTGATGATGGTGGTGGTGGTGATGATGGTGATGATGATGATGATGGTGGTGATGGTGGAGGTGGTGGTGATGATGGTGATGATGGTGATGATGATGGTGATGATGGTGATGATGATGATGATGGTAATGATGGTGGTGGTGATGATGATGGTGGTGATGATCGGCAGTCTCGATGGTGCGTGGGCCACGCCAGCCTTGGCCTACCGCTGCGGGTGCGGAGGGTCGCCTCCGATCTCGTGGTGGGACGACGCCGCCGCCGATGATCACGAGCGCGCTCCAGGGCTCCGGACTCGTCTGGGCCCCGTCTGATCTGTCGAGACGTCCCTTTGCCCAGCCAACGTGTCCGCTAGGACGCAAGTCTTACCATCACGTCGCACCATTCTCTTTTTCAAAGAAGACACTCAAGCAAAGGTGCGCACGTGCTGTCAGGGACGCGGAACCCCACAGCCAGTGCGTGGGCCGGACGCAACAACTTCAGTCCGACCAGGCCATTTGTGGTCACCCACACGAGAAGACGCCTGCCGCTTTGAAAGGGTCACCCGCGAGCAGTATTTTCCCATCACTGCCGGCATCTTGGTCGCAGTAATCGGGCGGTAGAGGGGAGGGAGGGGGTGGGGGGGGGGCATTCAAACTCGCGGCAACTCCGTTTCTAATCTCCGTTGCGCTCAGTTTGTGTCATTTCAAGGGGTGTTTCTTTCTCTCTCTCGCGGTGACAGTCCGAAGTTGTTCCCCGCACCTCCGATGAGCACGGCTGGCTACGTACGGTGCGAAAGAAGTGCAACGTACACACGTTGTCGTCGTCGTTGTTGTTACACGTGTTTGGCTGCCCCCGCTAAAGCTGTTTGAATGTCCGAGTTGGCCCACAGTAGGGGAAAGAATCTCCCCCACAGTCCCCCCCCCACAGTTTCCCCCCCCCCCACAGCCCCCTCTGCCCACCACAGCCCCACACACACCCCCCACAGCTCCTCCCCCGCCCCCGCCCGTCCTCTCTATCTACCTCTCCTACCGGTTCGCGCTCCGCGAGAGGGGACCTCCCCCCCACCCCCCCACCGACTCAACCTCAAAAAGTTCGGCTTCGAGAATCAACAACAACAACCACGACGACAACGAAAAGCCCATTAGCCAAACGACGAAATCCAAAGCTGCCGAGGTCTTTTTCGTCCGCTCGCTCTCCCCGCGCCGCGAGCCTCACACGGCCGCCTCGGTGCCACCGCCGCCACCACCACCGTTCCGCTCGCCCTGCGCGACCGGCCGCCCCTCCTCGAAGCGGACCGTGGTGGCCGATCGCCTCTCGCTCTGCCCCTCGGCGGCGCGCGCCAGCCTCGTGCTCTTGCGCAGACGCAGCGCCTTCTGGAAGCTCTTCTTGAAGTTGTCCGAGAGGAAGGCGTAGAGGATGGGATTGGCGCAGCTGTTGGCGTACGACAGCACCACCACGGTCGAGTAGATCTTGACGAGCGCCGGCTCCTCGGGCAGCGCCACCACCAGATTGGCGATGTTGAGCGCGTAAAATGGCAGCCAGCAGAAGACGAACACCGCCACGACGACCACCACCATGAGCGTCACGCGACGCTCCGAAGTGCGCCGCTTGGCCGCCCCGACGCGCGCCCCCGACGACTTGACGCGCACGACGATGAGGAGGTAGCAGAGGCAGATGACGGTGAGCGGCCCGAAGAAACCCAGCGCCGTCGTGTAGACGATGAACGCCGTGGACCACGTGGCCGCCGGCTCGGGCCAGTTCACGTTGCACGTGTCGCCCGCGTGGCTCGTGTACGAGAAGACGACGAGCGGCAGCGCGACGAGGATGGAGAGGCCCCAGACGGCGGCGTTCACCGTCTTGGCGACGAGGGGCCTCCTCCAGCGGGGGGCGCGCGCCGGGTGAACGACGGCCACGTAGCGGTCGACGCTCATCGCCGTGAGGCAGAAGATGCCCGTGAACTGGTTGACGCCATCCAGCGCCATGACGATTCGGCACGCGAGCGAGCCGAAGGGCCAGTAGGAGAGCGCGTTCTGGATGGCGAGGAAGGGCAGGCCGAACATGAAGAGCTCGTCGGCGATGGCCAGGTTGAGGATGTACACGTTGGTGACTGTCTTCATCTTGGCGTAGCGCAGCACCACGTAGACGACGAGGGTGTTGCCCGCGAGGCCCACGGCGCACACCGCGAAGTAGACGAGCGGCAGCAGCACGGCGCTCGCGGAGGAAGAGAAGGAGGAGGAGACGTCCTCCTGCCCAGCCTCCGTGTCGTTGCCGGAGACGTTGGGAGAAGAGCGGCAGGAGGAGGAGGGGGAGGAAGGGGAGGCGGTGGGGTATGCCGTGACGTTGGCTGGGCAAGAGGGGTCGATGCGCTCCATCGTGTGAGTCGCAGTGCCGCGCCCGGAGATTCTATCGTCTTGTTGTCGACGCTGGGGTGGAGAGGGCGGGGGGGGGGGCCTTCAGGCGTCGCGTCCTTCCCTCTCTCTGAAAAGGTCTCGAGGCAGGAGCACGCCCAGCCACGGCTTAGGGAGACGTGACAACAACAACAACAGCAACAACAACAGCGCACACAGTTACAACGCGGTTAGAACAGCTGGCGAGAGTGAGTGGACATCTGTGAAAAAGAGCTTTATAGTTCATCGGATTCCTCGAGTACGAATACATATATTCTGATTCGTGAAACTGAATAAAAAAAAACGTACAATTAATATTAATTATAAATCTAGGCGTCACTTAATGTCAAAAGAAAAGTTTGAGTTGGTATAACGTCCGAGCGAATAAATATTAATTTGAATACGCAGCTTTGCTGACGTCAATGGTTCTGACGTCATCCATTGTGACGTCGGTTTAATTCCGACGAGTGATGGCAGCGAAGGGTTGTGGAAGTTAACGAGTTGGAGGCGGGTGGCCAATTTGGGCTCCGGCTAAAGGCGAGCGAAAAACAAAGGTCTGCTTCGACAGCAAGTTTTTGGCAAACGGATAGAAGAAAATTATTCAAGCGACACAGCCAGATGAAAACAACATTGACTCTTAGTGATTGTGTAATGCTCTTTGGTTCTTTCGGTAAAGTCACATAGGTATAAAATAAAATAAATCACGACGATTCGATTGCAACACAAGCAATCATCATCAGGTGGGAAACCCAAAGCAAGAATTTTTTTTTGCTGAAGTGGGAGTATGGATTCCTGCAGTCACGAAAGCATAAAAAAAAGCTAGATTGAATGTGAGATGGCAGTAGTGTAGTGGTTATCTGAACCGATCCTGAGCCTCCACTCGGTCGACAATGTGTGAACAACGCCCCTGGGGAGACAAAGGCGGCCGGGCGTGGTGCTGGCCCACCCACCCCCTCGTGTACCGCGCCGGCCTTCATAGGTGCAGCACTTGCCCCAGCAGTCTGGTAAGGCTATACGTGGGGTCGTGGGGGATCTTTACCTTTTGTTGGCTTGGGCCAGAACACGTCACGGAAATCGTCGGGTGGTGGAATGGCTGCCCACAGGAGGCAACCCGACTTTAGATCTCACGCTGCGGTGGCTAGGAGATGTTAACTCCCTCGCCTGGTATGCAGGATGTCGTGGGTTCGGTTGCGGAGATCCTGACCCTGACGACGCCTGCTGTATATTTGGAGTTTGCATGTTTTCTCTCTCTCTCTTTCTCCCCGTGGTCGCGTGGATTTTTCTCCGAGTCAAGCCCGATGAGCTAAGGGGTCGTCCATAAATGACGTCACGCGATTTTGGATGATTTTGGACGATTTTTGACCCCCCCCTCCCGTTGTCACACGGCGTTACAAAAAATCAGACCCCCCTCAAATTTGACGTCACAAAGCTCTGCCCCCCCCCCCCCAAAAATAAATAAAACATGCTTCAAATCGCTTTCAACTATTGGCATTGTAGTGCGTATTTAATGTGGCGCTGCACTCTGATGTTGTAGGAGAAAACATTTATTAAAAAGTCTATTTATTAAGTAGAACGTGTCGTATATATTTATTTAAAGTTGCACATTTTGATGTGACGCCACATTTCTCAATCCCCCCCCCCTTTGTCACACATCGTCACAAATGTCTCCCCCCCCCCCCCCCCCAGGTGCGTGACGTCATTTATGGACGGCCCCTAAGGAACTACTTTTCACGGGTAACTCGGCCGGAAGACAACATCAACGCATTCCACAATTCCAGATAAAAAAAAACCCTTAACAATAAGAATAGCAATTGTGTTTTGTAGATAGATCGTGGTGGTGGTGTCATGGGGCCACGTGGGATGTCGATACCCATGGCGGAGGCCTTCATCCAGCAGTGGATCGCTCATAGACCAGAATGCAACGTGCTTTTTATTCAGGGTTGTGCGAACAACCCCCCAGAACCTGACCCCGCAATTCCATCGGTAGCCAAGACGCGTAAAGCCGCAACTCCTGGCAGGTGGCACCGAGGAGCCGTCTTTTGTCGCGTCAACAACAAAACCTGATGGACGCTTTCTGTAGCTGCGCTGTTCATTTCCCACTGTTAGGGAAGGGGGGGGGGGGGGGGCTGACAGTGCTGCTCGAGTTGGCGTCTCTAATGAATATAGCCTCGTCCCGAGACATCTGAGTGACACCCGCTGTAATGAGACATCCGCAAAATGCTTTCACGAGGTTTTAGCGTTAATGCGACTCAAATTAAGAGAGTCTTTTACCCGGAGACCACTCTCTGGGTTACCGTGCCGCTTTACAATTCCATTGTGGAAATTAACCAAACCAAAACCACCCCCACCGTACCGCCTCCGCGTGTCACAGTCACGGTGAGAGCGTGAATGTACTTGCCCACTCGAGCACACGAATTTTGTCTGTGCGCACGCTCGCGCGCGCGCGTGTGCGTGTGTGTGTAAATACAAACATCTTATATTTAACTGAGATTAATGGATGGGGCCAAGTGCTATTAACGATCACCCAATTAGGCCGAGGCAGCCAGTTACGTGGAAAAGGCGAAACCCGGCAGTCGCCTTCATCTCCCCGGTACAAAGACAAAGATCCCCCGTGTAGTCTTTAACAGACTGTTGGGGCAAGTGCTGTTCGCGAGTAGCACCTGTGAAGGCCGGCACGGCACACGACGGGGATGGGGGGCCAGCACCACACCCGGCCGCCTTTGTCTCCTTAGTGGCGATGTTCACACACCGCACTAGGTACTAGTTTGAGGCTGAGTCGACCTAGGGGAGGCCCAGGACCGGTTCAGATAATCGTCACTGGTGTTGGCCGTGAGCGGGAATCAAACTGGGCTCACCGAGTTGGAAGCGCAGCGTAGCGCTCACCACCGCACACCACCGCACACAAAGACAAAGATCCCCCGTGTAGCCTGTAACAGACTGTTGGGGCAAGTGCTGTTAGCGAGCACCTATAAAGGTCGGAACGGCACACGAGGGGGTGGGTGGCCAACACCACGCCCGACCACCTTTGTCTCCCCAGTGGCGATGTTCACACACCGCACCAGGTACTCATTTGAGGCCGAGTCGACCTGGGCGAGAGGCCAGGACCGGCTCAGATAATCGTCATCGGTGTTGGTGGGCGTAAGCGGGATCGATCGAACCCGGGGCGATTGCCGGAGTCGTTCGTGCTGCGCGCTAACCGCTGCGCCACCGCTCCTCTCACACACACGAAACCCGGCTCAGGCTGAGTAAAGCTGAGGAAGATCCATTCAACGTTCAAGGTCAATATTCGGTGAGTTATATTGCACAAAGGTCAACAATCATCTCACTGTGATGATTCTGATCGTGTGTTTTTTTGTATCCCGTCAAGCTTCAATAGCTCTCTCTCTCAAGGCGGGGTTTTTATTTTCAGTTGTGCTGCACTGAATTGTTGGTGCCGATTCCATGACCAAAATAAAAACATACTGTTTGGCACGTGCGATGAAATTCAGAGTATCTCTAAGGGACCCCCCCCCCCCCCCCACATTCGCAAGGAGGGTGACGCACAGCGCTGCCACATCGCTGGTCACCCGGCAGTCTCAGGGCTACAACACCCTGCCAGGTCCCCTTGACGCCTCCCATCCAAGACAAAGATCGCCCGCGTAGCCTCAGCAGACTGTAGGGGCAAGTGCTGTTAGCGAGTAGCACCTACGAATGTCGACACGGCGCACGAGGGGGTTGACGGGGCTAGCACCACGCCCGGCCGCCTTTGTCTCCCCAGTGGCGATGTTAACACGCACCGCACCAGGTGCTCATTGGAGGCTGAGTCGACCTAAGGGAGGCCCAGGACCGGTTCAGATATTCGCCACTGGTATTGCCCGTGAGCGGGAATCGAACTCGGTTCGCCGGGTTCGTACGGCAGCGCGCTAACCGCGACACTAATACGCTCCCATCACAGCACTTAATCAGCCTCTGCCCTGCTAATCTTCCGGGATTCAACAAAATTCGAACGTGTTCATGGTAACGGCGGCGGTAAGATTGCAGCTCAACGTGGTATCCAATATGCCGAGCACTCATCTACAAAGCCAAAGGCTCCCCCGCCCGTATAGCCTGCAACAGACTGTTTGGGGCAAGTGCTGTTAGCAAGCACCTATGAAGGCACGGCACGGCACGGCACACGAGGACATGGCTGGATAGCACCACGCCAAAGCGACCTCTTACAGAAGATGTCCCGGGAAAACCAGGGCAGGTGGCAACCGAGGGGAGAGCTTCGCAGTTCGTACTTGCGTGGTGGAATATATTGCAACATTCAGGCGTTGTGTCGTTCGCACTTTGATAGCAAGGTATCCAGAAGGCAGTAGAGATATTAATTATTGAATCCATCCGTGTGGAGCTTTGTGCGCTCCTCCCGTGTGTGGCTGATCGTTTGCCTCGGGCTACTTGGGTTTCTCTCTCACATTGAAGTCAAGGAGTCGTTCGTGGAATTGGTCACGCCACCCAATGAGGAATCCTCCTGAAAGTGAGTCTAGAAGATAAAGCGATGCTCTGGTGAGAGTAAATATGCTGTCGTACACATCGTATGACAGCTGCATATTGAGGGTTGGAAATTAAACTTCAGAAACGTAAAGAAGAACACGTGGGCAATTAGGGACAACGTGCAAATTAGAGGCATCAGGATAATTGAACAAAAGTGGTTTTGGCAAAGACACATCGCTCGAATGGATGATGGAATTGAAAATACATTGCTTTAGATCTGTGTTTTTTTGTGTTTAGTTTGTTGTCCTTCCCCCCTGCAGCTTCGATTAGCGCGGTTGGCTACGTACGGTAGTGCAACATAAGTTCAACATACGTACATATATGATGATAATGATGATGATAGCTGATGGGCGAGACTGGTCGTGGAATGGAAGCGAAAGGGGGATAGAGCGCAATCCGATAACACGACCACTGCGGAGATGAAGCGATGACATCCCAGGTCGGCATCACAAAAAACGTGGAGCCTCGGGATCAGGGGGGGTGGTGATGGCGAGGGAAGGAAGGCTTTCATCTAGCAGTGGATAGACAATAGCTGCTGATTATGCTGATGCTGATGATGTGTAGCACAGCACATTTCGCAAATCACGTTGGGTTCTTTCAAAACGAGAGCTTATACTACGGAATCGTCAGCTACGCTAGGGTGGGATTTTATGCCCGATTCTAAATTGTATTTTCTGCGTTGAGAAAGAAACAGCAAATAATTGTTTGCGCCAGAGAAAAATATATCTAGAATTCTTACGCTCACGTTTTCCCATAATATATATACCTACAAAGGCATGGATGATAAAGACCACGATTTTATATTTAATGGCTGCTTCCACAGCCCGTTAATCTGCCAGTATCATCTAATCGGAATGGAGCGCCAAATCCCATAGGTGTTACACTTACAATGCAGTTACTAAACACTACACACACACACACAATTTATCATCACGAGTGTGACGGAATTACTACACAGCGTGGCTTATTTGTGTCCGTTACATTTTTTTTATTCGGTCAACTTATGGTGAAAAGAAGCAGCAAATCAAACGTTACGTACGTATGTACGTCCGCGTGCGTGCGTACGTACGGTAAAAACATTACATTTGCAATAAAAAAATAACCAATCGATGGATTCAAAGAAGCAAACTTACCCTGAAGGATGCTCTCTCTTTCTCTCCTCCACAGTGAACTGCTCCTTCAAATGCTGTCCCTATAGCTGCCCCAACTGATACTGCTCCTACGGCTGCTGCTGCTCCTACGGCTGCTGCTCCTACTGCTTCTGCTGATCCTACAGCTGCCACTGCTACTACAGCTGCTCCTACTGCTCCTACTTCTGCTGCTGCCCCTATAGCTGATGCTACTCCTACAGCAACTGCTACTACTCCTACAGGTACTACCACAGCTGCTGCCACTACTACTGCCCTTACAGCTGCGACTACTCCTACAGCTGCTGCTTATACAGCTGCTGCTCCGACAGCTGCTGTTGCTTCTAGAGCTGCTGCTCCTACGGCTGCTACTACTCCTACAGCTGCTGCCACTACTACTGCTCCTACAGCTGCTACTACTCCTACAGCTACTGCTAACTACTACTGCTCCTACAGCTGCTACTACTACTACAGCTGCTGCCACTACTGCTGCTCCTACAGCTGCTACTACTCCTACAGCTACTGCTAACTACTACTGCTCCTACAGCTGCTACTACTACAGTTGCTGCTACTACTACTGCTCCTACAGCTACTACTACTACTACAGCTGCTACCACTACTGCTGCTCCTACAGCTGCTACTACTCCTACAGCTACTGCTAACTACTACTGCTCCTACAGCTGCTACTACTACAGTTGCTGCTACTACTACTGCTCCTACAGCTACTACTACTACAGCTGCTGCTACTACTACTGCTCCTACAGCTGCTGCTTCTTCTACAGCTGTTGCTACTGCTACTACAGCTGCTGCTGCTGCTTCTACAGCTGCTGCTGCTGTGAGCCTTCCGAGGCAAGCGTCCGTGCCCCTCTCTCTCTCGCACACTCAGACCCCCCCCCCCTCTCTCTCCGCGCCGCCCCCGTAAACAGAGAGCGGCGCGCGAGCACACCGGGACAGGAGGCAGGAGCGAGGGGCAGGGGGCACGGCGGTGATTATGAAACAACGCATGGGCAGGGGGGAAACCGGGGATGGGGGGGGGGCAGCGGAGGGAGGGGAGGTGATGCACCGGAGGGATCCGGGATGAGTGCACTTAGCAGGTATTTTTTCGTTCTCTCTTTATAGCCGGCAACCGGTAGACCGCTAGTGCCGTAATAACAGACGGGGGGGCGGGGGAGTAAGAAAACGTCCGAACAATAATTAGCCCTGATAATTGGTTCTTTACCCTTCTATCTGGCAACAAAACTGACACCTTTTTGCAAGGAGTCATGTTTGCATAGACCGCAATACCTGCAGTCATAAATACAAACAAAAGACATAACTCTGATAATGTGCACTGTCCCTGAAGTTGATTGGTCCACACCCGAGACAGCTTTCCTTCGAGCCTAGTCTCATATGGGTTGGACCAGATGACGCCAAAAGGCGCACGTGCGCCTTTTGGCGTCATCTGGTCCAACCCATATGAGACTAGGCTCGAAGGAAAGCTGTCTCGGGTGTGGACCAATCAACTTCAGGGACAGTGCACATTATCAGAGTTATGTCTTTTGTTTGTATTTATGACTGCAGGTATTGCGGTCTATGCAAACATGACTCCTTGCAAAAAGGTGTCAGTTTTGTTGCCAGATAGAAGGGTAAAGAACCAATTATCATATTTTTACTGGCAAATGAGGTCCCTATAGTGAATAATTAGCCCTCTTAGCGTTTGCTAAAGCTGTCACGTTGGTTGCCACGGTCCGGCTCTTGGTGAGAGCCCAGTGGTCAGAACGCGAGCGATGAACGGGTTGGGCACTGCGACGGATAGGAAGATGTTAACTACCTCGCCTGGTATGCAGGAGGTCGTGGGTTCGATCCCGATCCTAGACGCCTGCTGCTGTATATTTGGAGTGTGCGCGTCTCTCTCTTTCTTTCCCAGTGGTCGCGTGGGTTTCTTTTTTCACTTCTCTCCTCCACATTTAGAATCAACGCGCGTTCGGAGTGTTTGGTCGCGAAACATTTCCACGCGCATGGTGGTACACCGCTTTCGTCGAGCTATTATTCGTGAGCAGGTCGCTTCTGAAAAACAGAGCTATACAGCTCAGTGGGCCTTACCTGGTCAAATGTTTTTTGTATTTTTTTTTTAGTTGATAGATATAGTTCATCATCATCGTGCTGTTGTCAAACCCCCCAATGGTTTCCAATGTGTGGTGGCGGCACCTGACACACTGACGATGTATTATCGGCGAAAGACCCCCACCCCTTCCCCTCCCCCCTTCTGAAATTGAGTGAGGAACACTGCACCTCGAGCGGATGAGAAGAACGGGCACTGAAACCTCGTCCTCGTAGCTTTAAACGGAGGGGGGGGGGTATTCAATCGATTAATGAATACACCATCTTCAATCAGAATCAGGCGCGAGCCACGCAGATGTCCACCGACGGTGCGAGTGGACTAGTGGCCACGGGAGGTAATGACAGGGGAGTCAGCCTGCAGTGCGAATGGACTACTGGCCAGGCAAGGTAATGACAGGGAAATAAGCCTGCAGTGCGAATGGACTAGTGGCCACGGGAGGTAATGACTGGGGAGTCAGTCTGCAGTGAGGTCTCCGCCTGTTCAAGTGAACGTGTCTTCAATAAATAACCATCTCAAGACACGTGTGTCAAGTCGACATTGCATTAGCATTGGTGTAATAGGCATTGTGAAACTAATCAAATGCAACAAAATATCATCCTCCTCCACCCCCGCCCCCCCCCCTGTATAACCTTAACAGTGTTCTGTTAGCAGTCGCTATGAAGTCCAGTACCAGCACAGGAGGGGGTGGTCTGGCGAGCAACGTGCCTTTGTCTCTCCAGCACTCATCTGTATACACTAGCAGCAGGTACTCATTTGTGGCCGAGTCGATCTAGAAGACGCCCAGCTGGACTGGTCTTAAATATTCGCCACTGATGCGAGCCGTGATCGGGAAATAAACTGGGCTCGCAATCACCACAAAGACAAAGACCACCCTCATAGCCTTAACATACTGTTGGGGCAAGTGCTCTTAGCGAGCACGAAATGAAGGCCGGCACGATACACGAGGGGGTGGGTGGCCAGCTCCATGCCCGGCCGCCTTTGCCTGCCGAGTACTCATTTGAGGCTGAGTCGACCTAGGGTAGACCCAGGACCGGTTCATATAATCGTCACTGGCGTTTGCCGTGAGCGGGAATTGCATTCGGGTCTCCGGTTTCGCAGCGTAGCGTTGCGCTAACCGCTACACCACCGCAATCGAAAACACCACCACTCCCAAATAATTCGCAATCACCACCGTCGCCACCCATCATCATCATCACCACTGTACCGCGTGCCGCTATCAATCACGGGACTTGGGTCAACCGTCAATCACCCGCTGTGACACTGCTGTCCGCATTCACGCTGCAGCGACGCGCGCGGACGCACGCTACGCGCGAACGTCGGCTCGTGACCGACGACAAATGGGGGAGGGGGGGAGGGAGGGAGAGGAGGGAGGGGGGAAAGAGGTAGGGGAGGGGAGGGAGGGAGTGGAGGGAGGGAGGAGAGGGAGGGAGGGGAAGGGGTGAGAAAACGCGTAGGAAGATGGTGACGGAATGGCGACGACGTTGATGATGTTGTGTGGGTGTCTGCATCCGCGTTTTTTTGTTTGTTATAGCGAAGTGTCAATGCTCACAGGCGTAACTAAGGCGCTTCAGTTGGAGTTACCGCTTTCAAAGCTCGCATAACGAGAGAGAGAGAGGAGTCCATCGATACTCTTAAGTTTTTTCGGTAAAGTCACGTAGGTAAAAAATAAAATTAAAATTTATAAAAGTAAAATAAAAAAATCACGACGTTTCGGAGGCAACACAAGCTTCCTTCGTCAGGTGGAACCGTCACAGTACGATTGCTGTATCAAGTAAAGCGAAATTCCAAGAGACCCGACCTTGTATATAGAGTTCGGTGAGGACACAGCAGCAGATGTGAGTGTGAAAGCGATGGGTATTACCTTGTTATCACGGCATCTCTTGAGGAAGGCCAGCGTCTCGAGAAGCTGTGACTTCTTGTCTCATTGTCTGTTAAAAACTCGAACAGATAGGTGAAATTCCTCCCCGTAGAGGATGTTAATTCTAGATTTGAAGCTTTCCATCGAGTTGAACTCTCTCAAGGCGATTTCAGGGCTCTGAGCACAGAATCCCCGTTCTGATGCTGTGCGATGTGCCAACCGCTAAAAGAAATATCAAAGGGGCAGATTCACATATCGATGGGTGGTGGTGGTGGGGCAGACACTCAACGGTAAACAAACCGCTCAACCGAATTAGTTGCAAACGACACGACCTGCTTTTATTAGTCGTGCATTCTACTAACATTGCCCCACTTCCCCCACCTCCGTGCGCGTACGAGGGAAGGACCTACCAACATTTATTTACTTACCTAAACGCATTTTATTTTTAGAAGGGGCTCTGAGCTTTCATTCTGTTCATCCGTGAACATCTGTGGGGAAAAACAAACAAAAAAAAACCCAAAAAGTGTCATGGCTTATCGGATTCCTCCAGGATGGGGCCTGAGCAGTGTCCCCCACCTGCATCGTCACGTCGCCGTGAATTGATATCTACACCAGGGGTCGGGAACCTTTTTGACTGGGAGAGCCATAAAAGCCAAATATTTATAAATATATTTCATTGAGAGCCATATAGTATTTTTAACGTATAATAAATTAAATGTCTTACTTTTAATGCGACGGGACCCGTGACCCGAGAAATTTTATCTTCAAAACTAATTTCTGTTTACTTTAAAATGACACAGTATTATTAAGCAATATCACAAGTATTTTAAAATCAGTTCCAAACTGATTTTATTTTTATTTTTTTATTATTATTTTTTTCAACTCAAAATTGTCCGGGAGCCATATGCCGTCACCGGAAGAGCCATATATGGCTCGCGAGCTATAGGTTCCCGACCGCTGATCTACACGCACGCCTCGGTGCGTAGCTGTAGTCGTACTCTGTGTCTCACATCGAGAGACAAATCAAGGGAGACGCACGGATCGCAGAATGCGCACACGCTCGAGGCAGCCTATGGCGAGGTGTACGTACGTTGTTGAACTTCTTTCGCACCGTACGTAGCCAACCGCGCTCAATCGGACGTGCGGTGGGGAAGGATCACAAACTAATCACACACAAAGCATTTCTAAAATGAATTTATTTTCAATATAGATTATTTAAAAGTGCGTCGTTCCAGTGGCTTCCTAATACCGGAAGGAAGAGCGTTCCAGACGGCCCCAGAACGCGCATCTGAAAGCGCTCGATGCAGTGACCGTCTTTCTTCAATAGACATCCAAATGCCGTGATGAGTTAATGAATGGTCCCGAGGTGCCCTTACGTGACCCTTACTTCAGTAAGCTTGCGGGTGAGGGGGGGTAGGAATGCCAGCAAACTAAACACAAAATGTCGTTTTTAATTAAATTAGTTTTAAATCCGATTGCTAACGTTAAGTGGACAATCGATCGCGAGTCGGGAGGATAACTTGACGGTTGAAGAGGCCACTGACGTGGCAGCCAAAGCAAGGTAGACAGCCTAGAGGATGTCCGCTGTGGAGATGTCCGATGTGGACATGGATGTCCGATGTCGACATGGATCCATGGTGAAGCATCGGCACGCGTGTGGGTACGAGAGACAGAATGGTGCATCGTGAGACCTGGGTGGATAGATCATGGCCGATGGAGACGATGTAATGCCATGCACGTGTTGACAGGCGTGATACACGTTGCACGTATGTATGTTGCACGTATGCCAATCGATTGCTCCATTTGCCCATAACGTGACAACTCGTTTTGATTGTCTCTGTCGGGTGGTGGAGGGTTATCGTTAAACGTTGATATTATACCCACACAACGCCTTGGTTAAGGCGCTATATAAATGTGCGGTGTGCCAATTCACAGACACTAGTAAGAGGCACTCTCTCTTTTATTCCGGCCTTCACAGCCCGAGTAGATGACTACACACCGGGTCGGGACAGCCCAACACGATGCCAGAGCCACAGCTTGAAGAGGGCGAAGATCACAACCACGACGACGACAATTCCACTCCAGCTCGCAGCAGCCCCGACTGTGAGTCGGAGCTCGCCTTTTATTCTCCCCAGCGTGACCAGGCTCTACCCTCTGCCCAGCACCCCTCTGGATCCCCTAGAGGGCTCCGTGCCCTGTCCACGGGTGCAACTGCTAGAACGGGTTGCTACCCATAATGCTATTGTCTACCAATCTCCCAGTGGCACGCGCTGCAGTGACTCATTCAATGTCACTACAAATGTATGATAAGATAAGATGAGATCTAACCCAAAATAAATTAATTACGTACCTGGTAGATTTTGTGAAACTGATGTTAATAAAACTATTCCAAAATGCTCTTTGGTTCTTTCCGTAAAGTCACGTAGGTGAAAATAAAAAGAATAATACAAAATAAAATAAAAATGACTTTACCGAAAGAACCAAAGAGTATGGATCCTTGCAGTCACGAAAACTTCAAATCTTGAATTATTCCAAAATGATGTGACATTTAAAAGAACAATGCGTGCTGTTATTGGAGAGGAAACGCAAATACAATAAAATGACATTACATTAGAAATACAAAAAATCATTTTAAAAATGATGGTAAAATAAAAATATGAAATTAACAAACAAAGGGGATGTCTTGAGTTCGTAAAAATTGCAAGCCGTTTGTTTGTGTTGTTGTTGTTGTTGTCAAGGACTGGCAATTTGGGGAGGACATCGTAAATTGCTGAGCTAAGGGTAATTTAAAATAATCTCAGGTGGAACAGCACCGAAACGAGACAATTATATCTCGCGTGTAACATTAAATATCTGATGAAGGTGCTTTGGCGAGTGGCGAAGGGCACACCCGCCAAACATCGAACGTCACATCAGCAAGTTAAGCCCCTTGACTGGGGAGGCTTCACTCCTCGAAGCGACTGATTGAAATGTCAAATTGAATAAACGCGTGTTGCCACTTTGAATCAAGAATTAACGAGGAGTACTCTTAGTTCTTTCGGTAAAGTCACGTAGGTAAAAAATGAAATTAAAATTAATAAAAAATAAAATAAAAAATAAAATAAAAATCACGACGTTTCGGAGGCAACACAAGTCTCCGTCATCAGGTGGGACCGTCACGGCCAGATTTGCTGCATCATTGACGGAAACTTGTGTTGCCTCCGAAACGTCGTGATTTTTATTTTATTTTTTTATTCTATTTTTATTAATTTAAATTTTATTTTTTACCTACGTGACTTTACCGAAAGAACTAAGAGTATGAATCCTTGCAGTCACGAAAGCTTCAAATCTAGAATTAACTAGGAGGACAGTGAAAGGGGCATTGTCAGTGGGAGATTGGGGGGGGCATTCTCGGTTAGCGCTACGCTGCGCTATGAACCCGGCGTACCGAGTTCGATTCCCGCTCACGACCAACACCCATTGACGATTATCTGAACCGGGTCCTGGGCCTCCCCCTAGGTCGACTCGGCCTCAAATGAGTACCTGGTGTGGTGTGTGTAAACATCGCCACGGGGACGACAAAGACGGCCGGGCGTGGTGTTGGCCCCCCACCCCCTCGTGTGCCGCGCCGGCCTTTATAGGTGCTCGCTAACGGCACTTGCCCCTACAGTCTGTTCGGGTTATACGGGGGATCTTTGTCTTTGCGGGGACATTTTCCTTTAAAACACAACTGGCTGTCAGCCACTGACTAAGGCTCTCAAACCGACACGACGCACGCCTCTGAAATCCCGCAGCCCCTCCTGGATGTACGCTAAACTTTTTTTCGCCCCGTATGTAGTCCACCGTGCTGAAACTAAACTCTTGAACCAAGCTATATATTATTTTATTTTACTAGGTAAGGCCCACCGAGCTACCTGGTTATCACAGATGATAGCTCAACGAAGTTGCGTATCATCACGTGGAAATTTGTAGCAGTAAACACATGTTTCTAAATGTCTCGGGGGGGAGGGGGGGGTGATCCACGCGACCACGGGGAGAACGCGCAAACTCCAAATATTCAGGCGTCAGAGTCGGGATCGAACCCATGCGCTCCTGTATACCAAGGCAAGGCTTATGACATCTCACCACCGCGCTAATCGGGGTTGCGGGAGAAGGCCAACAAACTAAACACAAAAAAGCACTTCGAAAGAAATGAGCTTTTCATCGATATGATTTAAAAGCGCGTAGCTCCAAGCGGTTTCCTAATATCAGGAGGGAAGAGCGTTCCAGACGGCCCCAGAAGCGGCACGCCTGCGGCGACCGCCGTCTTTGCCCAATGGGCAGCCAAAAGTCGCAGCTGTGAGGGTGAGCGGAGTTCGCGTACACGGTTTACGTTCGGTGACAACATCAGCAGAGGTAATTGTGGTCAATTTTGTTTGGCACGTGCTTTGTGCGTAATGTCAGTGCGACACCGCGTAATGCAACCGGAAGCCAATGCAGCTTGGCGAGCCCTAAATAGCCACGGTCAAGGCGTGCCAGAGCACTGCTGGAATACACTCCAATCCCAATACACTCCAATCCCAATACACTCCAATCCCAATACACTCCAATCCCAATACACTCCAATCCCAATACACTCCAAGCCCAATACACTCCAATCCCAATACACTCCAATCCCAATACACTCCAATCCCAATACACTCCAAACCCAATACACTCCAAGCCCAATACACTCCAATCCCAATACACTCCAATCCCAATACACTCCAATCCCAATACACTCCAATCCCAATACACTCCAAGCCCAATACACTCCAAACCCAATACACTCCAAGCCCAATACACTCCAATCCCAATACACTCCAATCCCAATACACTCCAATCCCAATACACTCCAAACCCAATACACTCCAATCCCAATACACTCCAATCCCAATACACTCCAATCCCAATACACTCCAATCCCAATACACTCCAATCCCAATACACTCCAATCCCAATACACTCCAAGCCCAATACACTCCAATCCCAATACACTCCAATCCCAATACACTCCAATCCCAATACACTCCAATCCCAATACACTCCAGTCCCAATACACTCCAATCCCAATACACTCCAATCCCAATACACTCCAATCCCAATACACTCCAATCCCAATACACTCCAATCCCAATACACTCCAATCCCAATACACTCCAATCCCAATACACTCCAATCCCAATACACTCCAATCCCAATACACTCCAATCCGCAATACACTCCAAGCCAATACACTCCAATCCCAATACACTCCAATCCCAATACACTCCAATCCCAATACACTCCAGTCCCAATACACTCCAATCCCAATACACTCCAAGCCCAATACACTCCAATCCCAATACACTCCAAGCCCAATACACTCCAGTCCCAATACACTCCAAGCCCAATACACTCCAATCCTAATACACTCCAATCCCAATACACTCCAATCCCAATACACTCCAAGCCCAATACACTCTAATCCCAATACACTCCAATCCCAATACACTCCAGTCCCAATACACTCCAGTCCCAATACACTCCAAGCCCAATACACTCCAATCCCAATACACTCCAGTCCCAATACACTCCAAGCCCAATACACTCCAATCCCAATACACTCCAGTCCCAATACACTCCAATCCCAATACACTCCAATCCCAATACACTCCAATCCCAATACACTCCAAGCCCAATACACTCCAATCCCAATACACTCCAGTCCCAATACACTCCAAGCCCAATACACTCCAAGCCCAATACACTCCAATCCCAATACACTCCAATCCCAATACACTCCAATCCCAATACACTCCAATCCCAATACACTCCAAGCCCAATACACTCCAGTCCCAATACACTCCAAGCCCAATACACTCCAAGCCCAATACACTCCAATCCCAATACACTCCAATCCCAATACACTCCAATCCCAATACACTCCAATCCCAATATACTCCAAGCCCAATACACTCCAATCCCAATACACTCCAAGCCCAATACACTCCAATCCCAATACACTCCAATCCCAATACACTCCAATCCCAATACACTCCAATCCCAATACACTCCAGTCCCAATACACTTCAATCCCAATACACTCCAATCCCAATACACTCCAGTCCCAATACACTCCAAGCCCAATACACTCCAATCCCAATACACTCCAATCCCAATACACTCCAATCCCAATACACTCCAGTCCCAATACACTCCAAGCCCAATACACTCCAATCCCAATACACTCCAATCCCAATACACTCCAATCCCAATACACTCCAATCCCAATATACTCCAAGCCCGACAAACCGACGGCAGCCCGACCTCTCAACTGCGCGACTGCCGGCTGACTGCAAACGTCGGCGATTGACCCCTGAGCCCCCCCCCCCTCCTCAAAGAGGTTCACTCCTTCCGCGGAAAACTCGAAGGACCCTCGACCGCTGGAGGACAGGGCCGCCAGGGAACGAGACGAGGCCGCTTGCTCCGCGAGTGGAATGAGAGAAGCGGCGGCGGCGGCCCGAACTGTGACCGTGACCAACCAACCCCAAGTCAGACCATCGCCCCACGTGACGCCCAACTCCCTGGGCCCTGGGAGATCCATTGCCGGTGGCATTGCCGCCACTCACACTCTGCCTCACCTGAAGCCGTTGCACGGATCGCCAACCTCGGCATCAAACGATTGCTGCTTCACCAGCCATACGGTGAAGGAGGAGGGAGGAGGAGGGAGGATGAGACGTGTCATGGATGGTGACGCTGAAGAGGAGGTAGTAACGAATACAGAAGAGCGGCACGGCTAATTTAAAATCGCACGAAATTTTCAATTCATGCTCCCATCGATGCAATTCTTTCGCCAGAATATTCTTTAAATCCTAGAGAATATACATATATATGTTAAGTGGCTAACTCAAAACGGGTACGGTATTCGCAGTCAATATTGTGATTCATCACTGATGAACGAGCCAAAAAATATATTGTGAATGTCATTACCCAACATTTTGACGCGGAAAATGTTAAATATGCCAAGCAGGTAGAGAGGACCGGTTCCAATGCCTGCAATTAAAGCAACTAAAATGTTCTCGGCAAAATTGTGACATTTTAAAGATACCTACACGCTGCAGTGCAGGGATAAAACATCAAATTACCAAGGTTTCACAATTATAGATTTAAAATATATATCTATATATAAACACTTTAGAAAAATGTAACAGCTACACTGTTATTATCGCTTTTGTTAAAGTAAGTAGGGACGTGGGCGGATTATTATTTAAAGTTTTTAGATTATTTAGAGTATTCAAAGTATTGGGCTGCTATAACTTCCCACGTGATAAGCCACTTCGTTGAGCTATCGTTTGTGGCCAGATCACTTCTTAGGAATAAGCGAAAAGCTCAGTGAGCTTTACCTGGTATTATTTCAGTTTTAAGTTTCATTTATTAGGTATAACCCTGTGAGCCATGCGGCTCTTGACTCGGGTGCAACCGCAACAAAACAAAAAAATGAACAAGAAACATCTTAAAGTGACTACACGCAACAGAAAAAAAATCCTGGAAAAAACAGCAAAGTCTTCCAGAAAAAAACACCGCATTTCAACGCTGTGTGCAAAAATCCCAGTGGGGTGCAAGTCAAACAGTAACAACCACAAGACAATGTAGATTAAAGTTATCAGGCCAACTCTGTACTACAACAAACAAACATGGCCAGACCAAACCGTCCTCAAAATCACCGAAATAAAGCAACAAAAACAATGTAACAGTGATCATAAGAACTGTGATTCAAATTTAACAACAAATGATATACATAGCATGTACGACCAAACCCCGCAGCCACAGCTGGCTGCATGAGTCACTCCATAACATCTAATATAAAACATATATTTTCGTTTTACTTGTATTTTGTTTGTGATTTGTTTACTTTTCCTATACTCCACACTCCTGTCGTGTTTTGTACTGTTTGTTCTTGCAACGTTCTGACCCCGTGCCCCGACTGGACATCTGTAAAACAAAGAGCTTTATAACTCATCGGATTCCTGCTGCAGTCTAAATAAATCTTGTGATTTTGGAGAAGTCGTAATCCTTGGGCGAGCGTTTAAACAACATGGTGACAGCCAATTAACGGAACGCATCTAACAAGGGCGAAGAAAAAGATGGAGCCACGACATCAGTTCACGTGCAGCTATTTAAAAATATTTCAAAATATTTTTTTAAAACCCAAAAATATTGTTTCTTCTACCAGGTAAGGCCCACTGGGCTACGTGGCTATTTGTTTCAGAAGCGACCTGGCCACACAATGGATAGCACAACGAAGCGGCTTATCGTGTGGAAATGTATTGCAGCTAAATACTCCAACAGCACTCTTTGGTTCTTTCGGTAAAGTCACGTAGGTGAAAATAAAAAAGAATAAAAATAAAGATTAAAATAGAAATAATTTAAAAAAATGCCCACCACAGTAAAAAAACATTCTGTGGTTGTCCCACCTGATGACGGAAGCTTGTGTTGCTTCCGAAACGTCTTGATTTAATAAAGTTATTTCTATTTTATTATTTATTTTTATTCTTATTTTTATTTTTTATTTTCGCCTACGTGACTTTACCGAAAGAACCAAAGAGTATGGATCCTTGCAGTCACGAAAACTTAATATCTAGAAATACTCCAACAGCATGTTTCTAAATGGGGGGGGGGGGGGGGGGGGTGGAGAGACGGGGACGCGGAGACAAATCCACGCTCGACCACGGCGAGAGACATGTGCAGACTCCAAACAAAACAGGCGTCGTCAGGGTCGGGATTGAACCCACGAGCCTCCTCTATACCAGTCACGGTAGCCCACATCTTGTCATCGGGTGGATCGTTGCATCGCAGGATGGTGAGAGGCGGCGGAGAGGGAGACATTCATCCAGCCGTGGATTGGTCATGGATGAAAATGATGACGATGATGAAATACTTCGGCAACACAGCAAATGTTCGTACAACTGAACGTTCGGTTTATGTTGGATTCGCCGATAGTGGGTGACGGCGTTCCACCCCCTCCCCCCACTGGTACAAAGAAGGATGGACGGACGTATGCTTAGTGCTAATGTATAAAGGCTTTCAAGCTTTCGTTGGAAAGTGGTTAAAAGGTTACTCTGATCAGCAACATTGGTTGCCTCGAGTGATTCTTGTGGCTATTTCAGATGATGATGGTGGTGGTCTCGTTGAAGTCACGATGACTCACAGGCGTGACCCAACGTATCACGTTGTCCTTCCCCCGCACCTCCGATTAGCACGGTTGGCCTAGGTACGATGCGAAAAAAGTTCGACGTGCCTACATCATGGGGTTATGTTAAGCAATCATATTATTTTGTCAATGTCCGATCCACGAACCCATCGCCGGATTACAGGCCACATGCTGCATAGCCACCGCCACTGGACACTGCTAGGAGCATGTCCTGCAGAATCCAGTGGGTGACGTCTTCCAAAGTCCTCTTGTGTGTTCGTTAGATATTGTTCTGACGTTACTGTCGGTGACCATAACTGCCGCGAAGAAAATCCGACGCGAATGGCAATTTTCATGTCGAAGTCGTGTTGCTCGTGAGCGACTGACGCGTTGCTACATTTTGCAGTCACACGAAATGAAAACGACACACCGTCTTTGCTGAGAGAAGAGCTCAGCGCGTCGTCCTCTTTCGTACGGCTGCCGATGTGGATTGCAGAGCACTCCACAATTTCACGTTACGGTGGTCAAGCACCAGACTCTACCGCGTACGGAGCGGCCGAGTGGCGCACAACGCCGTCTCTGCGACGTCTCCTTCGCATTTGTGGATCGGGCCATCTCGTCGTTTCACGGTCTGTTTCAGGATGACCGCAAACTTGCGCCCAGTTCTTTGTCTTTTTAAGCAGGGCGCACGCACTGCTCCCTTCGAGAGGGAACCCAATTTTCTCCGACTCGTAGGCTGCCAGTGATCTCGAAGATAGATCAAAGAAACAACAACGACAACAACAACAACAAGGCTCATCAGTGTGGATGCGGGAGCAGCAGCAGCAGCAGCTGCCCCGTTCGTTATTTCAGCCACTCGGTGCGATGAACCCGGCGATCCGAGGTCTTCATCGCCGGGCATGGCTGACGTGCCTGGTGAAGTATGGTCACACAGCCCCCCCCCCCGCTCCTCCACCACCCCACAACCTACCCAACTACCCCCCATAACCACGAACGGGGAGGCCTTCACCACACCTCCAAACCAGCGGTGGATTGACAGCGGGCGTCTAATTATAGAAGTTACTCCAGGTTTACTCAGCACCGAATCTATCTGGAATGTTCTGGAAAATAGGTACATTACAAAATATCGCTGTCCTGGTCACAAAAGCAAAGTTTGTGGGGAATAAGAGCCATTCTCTGTACTTTTGACGCGTCAGCAATTAGGAAATAACACTTACTACCCAGGAACAATCAAAAAATGGTTACACAGTGTTATTGATGCGGTCATTGACTTTGATGCTTTAGCCAAAAGCCGCTGCTGATGCTGCTGATGCTGCTGATGCTGCTGCTGATGCTGCTGATGCTGTTGATGCTGCTGCTGATGCTGCTGATGCTGCTGCTGATGCTGCTGATGCTGCTGCTGCTGATGCTGCTGATGCTGCTGCTGATGCTGCTGCTGCTGATGCTGCTGATGCTGCTGTTGATGCTGCTGATGTTGCTGCTGCTGCACGTGCGGCAAGCACTTTGTTGTGCCCAACGTCCTTATTCTGCGCATCAACGCGAGAGGCTGCCTGGAGCGAAGTCTTTAGGGGGCGACTCATCTGTGTGTGTTTATATATACGCAGTGTGTTGAACTTCTTTCGCACCGTGCTAATAGGAGTATTGGCACGGTTCGATGTCAACGCCACTCTTGCCATTCCGAGCGACGAACGCAGTCTACTCACGGGACACGCTCGCAGACAGATCTCACCAGACACATCGCACGCATACACACGCCCTGTGACAAATACAAGAATCCTCGTGTAGCCTGTAACAGACTGTTGCTGGGGCAAGTGCTGTTAGCGAGCACCTAATGAAGGCCGGCACTGTGGCACACGAGGGGGTGGGTGGTCAGCACCACGCCCGGCCGCCTTTGTCTCCCTAGTGGCGATGTTTACACACACCGCACCTAATTTGAGGCTGAGTCGACCTAGGGTCGTCCCAGAATCGTTTCGTATAATCGTCACTGGGTGTTGGTGGCCGTGAGCGGGAATCGGTAGGGACAGCCGATGGCTACAAAGACATGGGCGCCTAGTTTGGACATCTCATGACACAAAGAGCTCTGAATTGCTACGTCGGAACAATAGAACATCACTACCTGTTCCCGAGAGCTTGGGGGGGGGGGGGCAAAGAGGGGGGGGGGGGGACGGAGGCGGGGATGTTGGCAAGTTAACCACAGCACACGTTCCGTGCAATTTCCCAATTGACATCGCTGTGAGTGGGGGTCATTTCGCTGAGTGGTGCCACGAATTGTTCTCCCGCGGCCGGGAGCCGACAAAGAGTGCCCCAGGCTGGTTCGGTCGCGCCGAGCAGGTGGCATCCTCATGGTCACGGACCTCAGCTTCCTGCGCCGCGCTCACCCAAACTCCAACACAGATTTGCTTCGCTCTACGCGGGTTCGGTTTGGGCGATTTCTCAGCCAATTTTGTACCCACAATTCGCTTTACGCGGTTTAAATTCGCTCTACATGCGGCTGCTATGCGGTGCGACGTAGGGAGACATCGTGTTGTGTACTCTCTGTGTGTACTGTGTTCGCAACTCGACCGGCAGCTGTCTCCTCGTGCGGTTTCGCTTCGTGCGCCCTCTG
This sequence comes from Lethenteron reissneri, assembly GCF_015708825.2. NCBI lineage: Eukaryota > Metazoa > Chordata > Hyperoartia > Petromyzontiformes > Petromyzontidae > Lethenteron > Lethenteron reissneri. Next base: position 11,651,279 of record NC_083788.1, read on the forward strand.
TTTTTAGAACGCATCTACCACCACCGCTACTACCGCTACTACCGCATAGAGCGAGGGGGGACCCTGTAGGCTCTTGTGTCTTCTCGGGGTCTTTCCACTGCTCGAGGATCGTGTCAGCCTGACTGTTGGCCCAGTGGTTCTGCAGCGAGGCACGTTGAGATTCGGTTGGCACGGTGTCTGATAGCGAGCAAGTACATTTATAGACGCGTAACTCCTAATCTCCTATAGCCTTTGCGATGTTTATTGAGGGACTGTGTGTCGTTGACTTGGTATGGTCTGGGACTGTCCTTGCTGTTGTTTTTGCTGCCTTGTCCAAGCTTGAGAATTGGTGTACTTACGCAATTGGAACTTATATACTTTACTAGCTGTACTACCCGGCTTCGCCCGGGACTTGGATTCACCACACCCGGCCGCCTTTGTCTCCCCAGTGGCGATGTTCACACCACAACAGTTACTCGTTTGAGGTTGAGTCGACCTAGGGGAGGCCCAGGACCGGTTCAAATAATCGTCACCGGTGGTGGCCGTGAGCGGGAATCGAACTCGGGTCGCCGGGTTCGTAGCGCAGCGTGGCGCTACCCGCTACACTACAACGCGTTACGCTTCCACGTGCGCGGGTCACGTGACAGATGTGACGTCACAACTCACTTGCCGTGCAAAAAAAATGCATTATTGAGCTCCCCCCCCCCCCCCCCCAAAAAAAAAGAAAACGTGTATTTTTATAATTTGTGCATGGTGTACAGTCTGGAAAGTACCCACATGGCAAATTTGCAGTTTGTTGCATGTCAAGAAGTACGCTAAACATCTTGAACAGACACACATATTCACAACTTTGCCTTTGATATACATGGATATATATTTAATGTATTTATGTTGAGTGAGTTGCTTTCCTTTCCTATGCATTCTTGGCACTCTGATCGGGGTTTCCCGTGCTGCTTGTCGCTGCCACTCCCTGACCCGCCACCCCTACAGGACATCTGTGATATAAAAAAGAGCTTCATAGCTCATCGGATTTCTCCAGGATAAATCGATTCTGATTTTGATTAGGGCCACACCTTGTGTCACGTGTCGATAGATACTAGACGCATATATCCGCGATTAAACAGACAAAACAGCGGCTGTAACACTTACGCGATCTGACGTGGTCTTACGTGCGTGGGTTATCACGTGATGTGACGAACATACAAGGTAAGCACGTGGTGACCAGTTGTGCTTGACAGCCCCTTTCTTAATCACGGTGGGCAGACAAAAAAAAGCATCCGTATTTGACAGTTACCGAATTAAAATCAAATAACTTCGATAATTCATATATTTAATGTGACATATGGAACGTCTACACCGCACAAAATATGGAACATTCTACTTCATCCAATTGCATAAATACTATATATTTTAGTTTCCTTTCCAGGCAGTGTGATTGATGAATGTGTTGGAATTTATTCTTGTTTTGCGCGCTTGTTCACGACAGCCAGCGAATTCTCACCCAATAATAAGTTCCGTTTGTCCGCTCTCATTACGCTTTGCAGAGAGCGACAGACAGACAGACAGCGAGTGACTCAACGAATAATTGACAGAATCAATAAGCTTTGTTGTGTGCACAGGGAACCATTGCTGCAGAAGGGGCTCGGGCAGAACAGCGCTGTGACCTCGCCGCTGGCTGGACCTCAGCCCCGCTGAGGATCGCAAAGCAAAGCAAAGCGGTCCATTGAACATTTGCAGCGGTGCCACCCGGTCTAGGCCACGAGGTGGCACGCGTGTCTCTCCCGTGCCCTGCGAATTGGTGGGGTGGGGGTGGTGAACCACACAAGAGAGTTATTCAATAACACTACAACCCCGCAGGGAAAACTTGGGGAGTTAAAACTGACAAAACGGCTACTAAAACACAAACAGTTGTGTGTGTGTGTGTGTGCGCGCTGTGGTCATATGTGTGCTCACGTGGTCATGTGTGTGTGTGGTGCCGGCCTTCAGAGGTGCTCGCTAACAGCACTTGCCCCAACAACACTGTTAAGACTACACGGGGGATCTTTGTTCTTTGGTGTCATGTGGCAGCGGTAGTGTAGTGGTTAGCGCGCTGTGGTGCAAACCCGGCCACCCGAGTTCGATTCCCGCACACGGCCACCGACACCAGTGACGATCAGCTAAACCGGAATCTGGGCATCCCCTAGGTCGACTCAGCCTCATACGAGTACCTGGTGTTTTAAGCATCGCCACTACGGAGACAAAGGCAGCTCGGGTCTGGTGCTGGCCATCCACCCCCTCGTGTGCCGTTCTGGCCTTCATAGGTGCTCGCTAGCAGCACTTGCCCCAACAGTCTGTTAAGGCTATACGGGCTGCGTGTGTGCTGTGGTCATGTGTGTGTGCTCACTTGGTCATCTTTGTCTTCGGTGTCATGTGACGAACGATATCAGCGCGCGCACCGCGGCGTGCGTGACATGCGGTCGTTCCACGGATGGCGTGTTGACTGCCAGCAATTGGATTCTTGGATGCATCTGTGTGGGAGCTGTGCATTTTTTTTGCTCCGGCGTGTGAAGACACGGATCAATCGGACAGATCAAACATTCCGGTGCAGGCAGGACCCTCCTGAAAAAAAGTCATCAGGACTTGTTGAGGCTTTCCTTGGTTAAGTAAATTGTATTTTTACGTTTGTATTATCCATGAAAAAGCGAGGAAAATTATTACATTCAAATCTGCGGTGAGAATTTTTTTCGGTGTCCAAGGGCAAAGCTAATTCCAGGCATAAACAAGATGGTTAAAAAAAAATCTAGGTCACGAGGTAGCCGATATTAGACCATTCTATTCCTGCGCATGATGACAGCAGCGATCTGTTCACGAGCTAAAGATGCCAATATCGAGGTATGTCAACCGTGACGAGAGGGCTTCAGCAGAGAGAGACTTCGTGTCGTTTTGGTGATCCTCCGTTGAAGGCGCGCAGACCACAGCGGTTTGCTCTAGGCCAGTGTTCTTCACTCATTTTTTCTTGAGCGGCGCCACTTTCGCCGATAAGACATCATCAGTGTGAGGAGGGCCGCTGCACGTTTGAAACCATTGGGGGGGGGTGGGGTTTGACAACAACACGATGATGATGGGGGGGGGGGGTCTCAACATTAGTGTATTGTCAGGGGCCGCACTAAAGGCCACCCAGAGACCGCCTGTAGCAGAGGTCGCAACCGGGTACCCGATACCCGTACCCTACACGATACCCGGCTACCCGTACCCGGCCGGGTACGGGTACCCGTTTGCGACCCTGGTGCGGCCGGGTACGGGTAGACCGTGAGTCACTGGTGAGTAACCGTTTGTCACTCATTTCCCAACGTCTTGTCTCTTCTCACAATTCAAGTTCCTAGAATCAACCCATCCGCGCCTGCAACATGGCTTCATCCCAGAGGTCGCAATCAGGTACCCGATACCCGTACCCGTTTGCGACCCTGGTGCGGCCAGGTACGGGTAGGCCGTGAGTCACTGGTGAGTAACCGTTTGTCACTCATTTCCCAACGTCTTGTCTCTTCTCACAATTCAAGTTCCTAGAATCAACCCATCCGCGCCTGCAACATGGCTTAATCCCAGAGGTCGCAATCAGGTACCCGATACCCGTACCCTACCTGTACCCGGCCGGGTACGGGTAGGGTACAGGTACGGCCGGGTACGGGTACCCGTTTGCGACCCTGGTGCGGCCAGGTACGGGTACGGGTAAGGAATCAAAACCCGTTTGCGACCTCTGGCCTGTAGCCTGCGGGGCCTTGCAATGAAGAACACTGCCCTCTGTACGGGGCCGTAGTTTGGGTTGCATGGCCGCACTGGCACGAGTGTGGCTCGTGTCTCTGATGTTCTATCGATGAAGGAGATGAGCGCGCAGCTGCCTGCTCGTTGATATTCTCATGCGGTTGATGGGACCTCAAGTGTCTTCGAGGAGGAGGAGGAGGAATGTCAAAGGCAGGAAGGTGTGCGATATTTATTAGACTGACTCCAATACATAGATTTATTTGAATTGCCTACAGGAGCAATATTTTATATATATGAAAGATGAAAGAAAAATGGATCTCACCACTTGAAATACAATAAAAGTCGCCTGTTATGAGCGTTATCGACAAATGCGTTGTGGAGTTTTTTGTGTTATTTTGTAGCACAGTCGAGTTTGTGTTATTTTAACACAGTCGAGTTTCGTGTTATTTTAACAGCAGTCGAGTTTTTTGTGTTATTTTAACGGCAGCCAAGTTTTTTGCGTTATTTTAACACAGTGGCTTTTTTGTTCGCGTGTTATTTTAACAGTAGCTGAGTTTTTGTGTTATTTTAACAGTAGCCGAGTTTTGGGTGTTATTTTAACAGTAGCCGAGTTATTGTGTTATTTGAACGGTAGTCGAGTTTTTGTGTTATTTTAACAGTAGCCGAGTTTTTGTGTTATTCTAACAGTATCCGAGTTTTTGTGTTACTTTAACAGTAGCCGAGTTTTTGTGTTATTCTAACGGTACCCGAGTTTTTGTGCTATTTTAACAGTAGCCGAGTTTTTGTGTCATTTTAACAGTATCCGAGTTTTTGTGTTACTTTAACAGTAGCCGAGTTTTGTGTCATTTTAACAGTAGCCGAGTTTTTGTGCTATTTTAACAGTAGCCGAGTTTTTCGCGTCCCTTTAAAACACATTTGGACGAGCAAAGGCAACCCCCCATCACGCTGTGGCACAACGCGTGGAAAGGGGACGATGACTCGAGGGAGGGAGGGGCAAACAACAACCACGCGAGGGCACGTGGCACCACAGGGCACGTGGTACCACGGCACATCCCTCCTCCTCCCCCGGGGGCCCGCTCACCTCACTTCACACCCGCACCGGAATTTGCCACTCAATATCTATCCGTGGAGAGAAAGAAAGGCGGGAGTGGGGGGGTATAGAAACAACAACACAAAACTGCTTATTTACCATTTCACAACAGTTCGTAATATCAACTCTCTTCGTAAAATTGTTGTGAGGCACCTCCCGTGCAAAGTGCGATCTCTAACTATCTATAAGTGCTAGCCCAGTATGTGTATATATGATCGTGTTAAAAAGTGTAGTCTTAATAACACACTGAAAGGTCTGTTTATGACGACACCCCCCGCCCCCGGCCCTCTACCCCCCCCGCCCCCACCACTGCCTACCCACGCCATCCTGGCTGGGTCCAATCCTGACCCCATGTCATTTAGTGTTGAAAAATCGGCAGGAATTTATGTACTTATGCGATTTGTACTGTAGGTTTTACTTTGGTGTTTAAACGTCGTAACACCTGTTTAGTTGCCAGAAAAAAGGGGAAAATCTATTCTCACTATTTGTACTTGTATATTTTTGTTATTTAGATGACTTACTTACCTTTTCTCCATTTTTCCCCTCCGATTGTTTTTTTTCATGAATGTCCGTAACTTCGCAGACCCACCCCTACGGGACATCTTCGAAAAATAGCTTTGTAGCTAATCGGATTCCTCCGTCCAGTCGAGATGAAGATTCTTATTCGAACAAATGTTACCCCTTTTTAAAATCCTTTATATTAAGTTCACTTGCTTGCTTGCTTGCGCGCTTACGACCGTGCAAATATTTCGGTCGTTTTTTAACCCACTTCCCGTGATCCAATCGAGCTGACATTTTGCACACAGACTCGTTGTGCGTGACAATTAATTTTCGTGAAAAATGTTTCCAAAATTTTACACTTTTTAGGGAATTTTTTTAAATATTTAATTACCAATTGCTTAATGGTGGCAGGCAATCATCTGACCCGTAGGTGGCAGCCATCTCAAGCCAGAGGACGAGAGTACTCTAGCCGCCCGTTTCAAAGACCAATGTGGGCTGGGTTGTGGCCCATTGAACACGCATATAAAGGATTTATAGTGAAAAACTTTGTTTTTACGGGTTATTTTTTTATTGTTGCTTTTGGAATCTTGAGACACTGCCACTGAAACCCAGGGGGGAACCAATGCCACATGCCGTGGCAATGTAATATTGTGGCTGATGCAAGAGGTCACCATATACCTTCAGGCGACGATTTGACTCGGGGCAATGTTAGCGTGCGATCGTCGCTGGCATCTAAATAGTAAAGTGTAGCTAAATCAGTCTACAAGTGGGTCGCGGCAATTATGAGTTCACATTTGGACAACAAAACGTCTGTCAATAGGAAATGGTGCAGGGGCTATTGTCTGTAACAATTGCCATGAAGTTGTCTTCATTGTATGCATGCACAGTGCGTATGCACAGTACCTAGCCAACCGTGCTAATCGGAGGTGCCGGGGAAGGACAACAAACTGAACACAAAAAGCAGTTTGAAAAAAATTAGATTTCAATCTAAATGATTTCGAAGCGCATTGCTCCAGTTGCTTCCTAATATCGGAATGAAGAGCGTTCCAGACGGCCGCAGAAGGCGCAACTACAATGACAATAGTTTAAAGCGATTTGAAGCATGTTTGATTTTTTTTGGGGGGGGGGGGCAGAACTTTGTGACGTCATATTTGAGGGGGGGTCTGACTTTTTGTGACGCCGTGTGACGAGGGGGCGGGGGGGGGGGGGTCAAAAATCGTCCAAAATCGCGTGACGTCATTTATGGACGGCCCCATAACCCACTTCGTCGACCCGTCATTTGTGGCAGGTCGCTTCTGAAAAAGAGCTGAATCGACCAGTGACTTTTTACCTCAGTAAAATAAAACAGTTTGAAGAACATCATCATCACCGCCATCACACCCGCGAGCATCTTGTAGGCAGAAAATGGAGGACCTTGAGTTGGGGCCTCCCCATGAATCGCCTCCTCCACCCAGATCCCTCTCGCAATCGAGACTAGCTCCTCCTCGTCTTCGCAAAAAATAGCTGAAATAATCGTTTTTTTTTGTTAATTACGAAAATGAACGATGCTAATCTGCGTTACTTTTACGTTTCAAAGCGTGCGCGCAGGGTGAACTTTTTTGACGGCACTCAAGAGGAGGAAGTTGCAATGTAATTAAAAAGGGGTGAATGGAGACGTTTACCCCTCCCCCCCACGCACCTACCCCTCCCCCCCACCCACCTACACCCCCACCCACCTACACCCCCCCACCCACCTACACCCCTCCCCCCCACGCACCTACCCCTCCCCCCCACCCACCTACACCCCCCCACGCACCTACCCCCCACCCCCCCACGCACCTACCCCTCCCCCCCACCCACCTACACCCCCCACTCACCTACACCCCACCCCCCCACGCACCTACCCCTCCCCCCCACCCACCTACACCCCACCCCCCCACGCACCTACCCCTCCCCCCCACCCACCTACACCCCACCCCCCCCACGCACCTACCCCTCCCCCCCACCCACCTACACCCCCACCCACCTACACCCCCCCCCCACGCACCTACCCATCCCCCCCAACCACCTACACCCCATCCCCTTGGCTTCTTTTAGCCCCTGAGAATCAAGCGCCAAAGCTTTCGGCGCCCTCACTGGCCCGCGGAGAGGTAATTAATTCGGTTGATTGAGCTCTCGCCCCCCCCCCATTTTCTCTCTCTCTCTCTTTCAATAAGCGAGTCATCTGGGCTACACAATAGCGCCATTGATGGGAAATTGGAGACATGTCCTCCTGCAGCTCCCCCTCCCACCCCCCGCCCCCCGTCATTACACGTTTGCTCATTATGCATCGCAAATATTCGTGTGCGATATTGCACTACGCGAGCCCAAGGATTGTTTGCACGATAGAGACATCGGAATTGAACCCGCTCGTAACGTGTTGCTTCGTTTGTTTGTTTGTCGTGCTTTTGTTTACAGTGCGCACGTGTATCTGTGTGTGTGTATATACATATAAATATAAAATTCGATGTAAAAAAAAATACAGAAGTAATTGCCACTCGCGTATTCATCCAAACCGTCGCGGTTTGAACCCAGCACAATATTGTAGCTCGGCACAGTACATGTGTAGTGACTAACTCGGAGACGATAAGACTTGGAGGCACTTCTTTTTTTATTAGCGAGCACCATCGGGGTTTACACTCTGAATAATAACGAGTCCGTCTATTGTCGGCGACGTTGTTACTCGGTCAGGATAGTTGTTAGGCTGCCTGACTGGTCGCTCCACGAGATGATGAAGACGACGACGAGAAGATCGGTGGCGAAGGACTTGAGCAGCACGACGGGAATTCCACTCCCAACAACAGGCCCCGAAGTCACCTACAGGGGCCCCTCTTATACTGTCACGTGACCTGGCTCCGCCCCCGGCCACGCCCCCTTTCTAGAACCTACCAGCGGGTTCTTGGTGTGACCCTTCTGTGACCTTTCCCCTCGACCCCCCCCCCCCCTCTGGTGTGTCACGTGGCCTGCTGACGTCGGGGCTGACGTACGCCGCAGATCCCCTTTCCTGCCAGCAGCCGGCGCTATGCTACTTGACTATGCCACTACATATGTCAATTATACACGTGTACATATATTAGTGGTAGTAACCTCCTGGTTACACCAGCCCACAGGGGATTATTGTGTCCGTCGTGCAGGGAGGGGCTGGGTGAGGAGGGTGGGGCTGGTTGGGGAGGGTGGGGAGGGGCTGGGTGGGGAGGGTGGGGCTGGGTGGGGAGGGTGGGAGGGGTGGGGCTGGGTGAGGAGGGGCTGGTCACCCCGTGGTGCCCTTATAAAACTCAACGTTTAACCTACTCACGCCGGCTTGTGCCCGCCCTCACAGTCGGGCATATTTGCGGAATACACCACGACGCCGTTGACTCTGGCCATTGACCGAGCAACCCAACGTTCCTACCAGCTCCCTCCGCAGGAATGTGTTTCGTAACTTTACGTCAGGGGTTGCCAAGGAACATCTTTCAACTATGAGGGCGCCGACGAGACGCGAAGTGGGTGGGTGACCAGCGCCACGGCCCGCCACCTTTGTCTCCCCAGTGGCGATGTTTACACGCCGCACCTCGCTATCCATTTGAGGCTGAGTCGACCTACTGTGGACACACACACCCGGGGTGTGTGTCCACAAATGCAGCCATCAAGATGCCACGAAAAGGACAAAGGGTTGTTCGTTGTTAATCGATCAGATCAGCAAACGTGCACGACGATTTAATGCCGATAGCAATGTGCAGGACACCTCCGCCAAAAGGTCCCGTTTCGTCGTTCCGCCGTCGTCAGGGGGGAACGTAGAACACAGGAACACGTGGGAGGGGAACGGGGTGGGGATGGTGGGAAGAGGTCAGAGTCCACCAGGACCATTCGTCTCTTATTCAACAAGGCAGCCGCGGTTGAAATTCATCAACCCGTCGAAGAGCGAGACGCGTACACACATACAGACGCAGATTGGAACCAGTTATCAGTTAAGTTACATTGGCGTACTCTGTATTAATACACGAATTCAAAGGGCAAGAAAAAACAACGCGTACACAATGAAGTTAAATTAAAATCCCTGGATGCGATAGGAGCAAAAAAAATAAATACAAATGTCACATTATAGATACACCATGTAATACAATTTAAGAAAGATAACAACGCGCGTTGCATTCCATTGTTTGCTGGCGACTTAGCATCCCCAGCGGGGCTTTGTTGAGTCTCGCAGAGATCTCTTCGTGATGCACCAACCCCCTCGCCTCCAATGCGATCGATCACGTGAGTGAACCAGCACGTCAATCGCAGCCGAGCCGCGAGGTGGTGGTGATGATGGGAAGGTGGTGGTGGGAAGGTGATGGTGGTGGTGGTGGGAAGGTGATGGTGGTGGTGGTGGTGATGTTAGGAAGGTGGTGGTGATGATGGGAAGGTGGTGGTGGTGGGAAGGTGATTATGGTGATGGGAAGGTGGTGGTGGTGATGTTAGGAAGGTGGTGGTGATGGGAAGGTGGTGGTGGTGGTGGTGATGGGAAGGTGGTGGTGGTTGGAAGGTGGTGGTGGTGGGAAGGTGGTGGTGGTGATCATGAACACCAAAGACAACTGATTATTAAATGGGACCCTTTTTTGGCCTGTAACAAAGGACGAAAAATAATAACACATTTTACCCTTTCTGGCAATAAAATAGTTGTGCAAATATGTTCAAACACCAAATATAAACCTTTTTGCAGGAAATCATGTCTACATTAACCACACATACTTGTGGTGAACATGCAAACAAAACATGCTCCGATTATTATATACGCATTGTCCTTGAAACGGATTGGTCTACACCAGAGGCAGCCTACTTTGGGGCCTGTTTTCACCAGTGTCAGACCAGAGAACGCCAAAAGGCGAACAGTCCCAAGACAGTGCACTATCAGGGCATTTATAGCTCGGGGTGAGCAGCTACAAAGCGACATGCAACTGATTATAATGACGAGGGTTGTTATGCGTCTCAGGATTTTGGCATGAAAACGACCACGTGGCCTGACGCAGAAGCCAACATAGATCACTCGTGAATCAAGTATGGCGGTTTTTTAGTGGATGACACATTCAGAAACCCCAATGGTGAATGAATGAACGGAAGATGTTGCTAAATCGTTTTGATCGATAACTAACGTTGATGGGATGATCGCTTTGAAGTTGGGGTAAACCACGAGGGAGCCACTTCCCCACTCTTGGGGATGATGGTCACAGCAGCAATGTGCTTCAGGAGCTGTAGATGCGAATGTCCAGGTCTGCTGCTGGTCGCGACGAGAAGGCTTCAGGAGAGAGGGAGTTCGTGTATCTTTGCAATTCCTCCTCCGTTTGAAGGAGGGCGGACTTACAGTAGTTCTCTATATATGGTCCAAATCAATAATCGGGAGCCACTGATAACTACGCATCGTGTTTAATGATGCAAGGCCCTGGATACGGACCATTAGTGTTAGCGACGAAGAGGACAATGATACCCTACAAATAATAAAAACGCAGAAAAGTGCATTAAGCAGCCAGACAATGTGATCAGTATGCTGTGAATGTCAAAATGACATAATTCTGTACCCATTCCTGTGATAGATACGCGTGCAGTATTAAACATGCGCTCGTTACACCACTGCCAACGTTACCCGACTGCTCTTAATTTCGATGACGCAACAACAACAACCGCCATTTGCCACTAACCTACACTTTTTTCATTTTACCAGGTAAGGCCCACTGAGCTATATAGCTCTTGTTTTAGAAGCGACCTGGCCACAACTAATAGTTCAACGAAACGACGTATCGTCATGTGAAACATTTATAGCAGTCAGATACCCTACACGCGTGTTTCTAAAAGTAGAGGTGACGTCACTACGGCGCGTGTGCCAGGCTGAGTGCACGTTGAGGCCATGCGAAGTGTCGAAGGCTCGCTGGCACACACTCGGGCACGGGCACTGCAACTTTTGAGACAAGGGAAGTCCCCCCCCCCATCTCATCCCCCCCCCCCATCTCATCCCCCCTCATCTCACCCCCCCCCATCTCCACCTCCCCCTACTATTGTCTGACAAACTTCCCATTCCGAATACACGCGATACACACGCGCAAAGACCCCCCGTGTAGCCTTAACAGACTGTTGGGGCCAAGTGCTGTTAGCGAGTAGCACCTGTGAAGGACGGCACGGCACACGAGGGGGTGGGTGGCCAGCACCACCACGCCCGGTGCGGATAATCGTTACTGGGTGTTGGCCCGTGAGCGGGAATCGAACTTGGGTCGCTGGGTGCGGATCGCGGCATGGCGCTAACCGCTACACTGCCGCTCCCCATACACACGCACACACCACACCCCAGAGGTCGCACACGGGTTTTGATTCCTTACCCGTACCCGGCCGCACCAGGGTTGCAAATGGGTACCCGTACCCGGCCAGGTACGGGTTCCCGTTCCCTACCCGTACCCGTACCCTACCCGAAATCAGTGACAAACGGTGACTCACCAGTGACTCACGGCCTATCCGTACCCGTACCCGGCCGCACCAGGGTCGCAAACGGCTACCCGTACCCGGCCGGGTAGCCGGGTATCGGGTAGGGTACGGGTACCCGGTTGCGACCTCTGCCACACACACAAACACCCACACACACCCACACACCCCCCCACACACACACGCGCGCGCACTCACAAGAGAGTTACGCGCGCACATTTCCCATGGCTATCGCTAACGGGCGCGATGAAGGGGCCTCTTTATGCTGCCCCCCCCCCCCACTCGTAGGCTTTCTTTCCTCGGGCAGACGCAACGCTGCACTCCGGTTGAAAGACGCCGTCTGTTGTGGGAGGGTTATTTTTTTTTAAACCCGATAAGCAATGCCCGTCCAGGTATAACAACAACAACGATGACGACGAGGGGGCGCGCGCGTGCGTGCGTGCGCGCGTGCGCGTGCGTGCCGATGGCCTTTCGCTCCTCCGCTTGCTTCTTGTTGAGCAAGCGGGAGGGGGTGGAGACAGAGAGACAGAAAGCCGCGGTCGGTCGGTGTGGGGGAGGGGATTTGTGTCGTCCACTTGTAAATGTTGGAGGGTTCTATTCTATTGAGGATTTATATCGCGCACTTTCCGTTGGTGCGAGGACGACGTGGAGGGTGAGTTTCAAGGTGAAGCTTGCAGGTGTATAGGTGGCCTACACCTGCGTAGCGAGCGTGGAGGCAGGCAGGGGGCTGGGGGAGGGCTTTAGACCCTCCCTGGTGGCCAAAGTCACGAGTTAGAGGTCCCCCTCCTTGACAACCACCGTGAAATTTGTTTTCAACAACAATGAAAAAAAATAACAAACACGTTTTTAAAACGCGGTTTAAATACATTTTTACTAAAATGCATTAATTCACGCTCCACGTTTTTCTTTCTTATTCAATTAAATTCGAGCAGCAGCAACGCAATGTTGCAAAGAGGGAGCTTCAGTGGCTGCATTTCGCGAAGCCGGAGCGCCACCTACAGCGTGAGATGCCCGAGGCCGTGAGCGTCACGACGACGTCGATTCGGGCAAGAGGAGTCGGCAGTGCGAGTCAAATTAAAATATTGGGGGGGTGGGCTCCACCTGACCGATTGCCGCACCCCCTGAGCTGATAGCGAGGTAGGCACGACGCCACTGGGGTGCGGGTGAGCGGATCGTGGTCGTTGCCACTCAACAGCAACGTGAGCCGTGCGAAGAAGAGAAGGATGCCGCCCCTAACGTCTGAGTCCACAACTGTGTTGTTGTTGTTGTGTTGTTGTAAATATCTGTTGACGTAAACAAAACAATGACCATATCCCTTACGCGCAACACGTCTTCGCACGATGCATCACACAATTAGCAAGGTGGCGACTGGATATAAACACTGGCATTTTTTATTTCAAAAACAAACGTAGCGATTTAAAAAACCAACAATTACAATAGCGAAATTAACAACAACAAAAACACATAACGACTGTTGATTGTATGCGTGTTGGCAATCCTCCTATCACAACCCTGCTGTGTGTGTGCGCGCGCGCGCACTGGGCCTCCCCTAGGTCGACTCAGCCTCAAATGAGAACGTGGTGCGATGTGTCAACATCGCCACTAGGGAGACAAAGGCGACCGTGCGTGGTGCTGGCCACCCACCACCTCGTGTAGCCTTCCGGCATTCATAGATGCTACTCGCGAACAGCACTTGCCCCCAAGAGTCTGTTAAGACTATACGGGGTATCTTTCTCTTTTTTTTATATACATATATCGCACGTACGGCGCAAAAGAGGTTCACCATACGTCCATGGAAACATCACCGTGCACAGCAACGCATGGGTTCGGCATTCAATAATGTATGCCACAGTACAGATTAAACACACACACGCGCGCGCGGTGCATCTATCTATCCCACGTGTTACTTTACAGGCTGGTCGATTGGTGCAACGTCACAGAGAGAATGCGAATGGAAACAAACATCACACACCAAGAAGAAGACCAACAAATACCGGATTCTCTCGGATTATAAGACGCCCCCCCCCCCCCGTCAATAAAGTTCGACAAATCCCATCCAAATGCCGCACACACACAAGCCGGATGACAAGACTAATCCCGAAACATTTCCTTTAAAACACAGGGGGGGGGGGGAGGAGGGGGTGGTCCATGGGAAGGGGGTTGCATTGCGTAGTATAATCCGGAGAATAGGGTATCTCTTATCGCGTGGAAGAGTACGTCTACATGCTGTGTCCCGGTGTTTGAAGTTTCGTGAATGAAAGGAACAAACAAACAAACCAAACAGTACTTTGAACGTCACAGGGGGCGCTCGCTGTCAACAGTGGCTCCGATGACCACGCGCCATTTTCCCACTGAAGGGTGCGGGGTGACGTCGCAGTGACGTCGCAGTGACGTGACCGATGCGTCATAATGACCGCAAGCTGTGGTTGGAACTAACGGGATGTCACCTGGCTGCCACCCATAAATCCTGGGTCTGAATCCGAGCAGCCGCCGCCGTGATAAGTACCGTTTTAAGTGGAGTGAATTCGTGTCAGCCCGGTTCACCAAATGAGAGCAACTAAAATCTCAATTTGGTTATTTTTAGAATACATATAAAAGATAATTCTGCACAATTAATATTTGGCCAAATTGCAGTTCTGAGAATGAAAACTAAAATTATATATCTGGTCGACTGTCGTTGCCAAGGACTCGTAGCAGGGTGGCGCGTGAAAAAGTGCGCTCCCCCCACTACTGTGACGGACGGGCAATTGTAGGGTGCTCGACAGCCCCGGCCTCACCGCCCCGCGAGATTTCCGATTCTTCGTTCCATGACACGGGAGGCGCCGACAAAGGCCACAACTGTTAAAATCCACCCTCTCAATACCGTCGTTTTCAACTCGTAGTGTCAGTCAGGCCGCGACACACACACAGCCTGGCACGTGTACTGTCGTTATATGATATAACTGCTCTTTGTTTTGTTAAATTAAGGCTTCCTTCTTTCAGTAGTGTTGGTCTTATGTGTCAAACGTCTGCTGGCACTGGGACTCTACAACATCCACGTGACAGATATACATTTGTAGTGACATAAGAAGGGAGGGGCTGCTGTAGGCTCTGGGTTCCCAGGTGGGTCCAGACGCGTAAGCCTTTGGGCGCCAGGCGTTGGGTTCCCAGGCGCTTAAGCCTTTTTGGCGCCGCCAACGGGGGGGGGGCTGTGTGTGCTCTGTGGGATGTCTGGTGGCGCACAAGACCCACCCCTCGTCGGACCAGGCATAAAAGGAGAGCTCCCTGGACGATCGGCCCAGTTGTAACTCAAGACCCAAGACCCACGACCAGCCATCTGAAGACCCTGGGATGCTGTGAGAGCCAGCGCTGGGACTCTGGAACTCCCGCCTCCGTCGCGACCGATGGACCTGCCACTCGGACTCGCTCAAAACTCAAACGATTTTCATGACCCCCGCCCACGAACTCTCGTCCCAACGCGACGCCACTCACTTTGCCATCATGTATAGTGGGCGATTGGGGCGTGCGTTCATCCTGCATATATGTGTTTATACAGTGTTGTTCTGCATCGGTGACCACAGGAGGGGGAGAGGCGCTTTCTTCTCATTTTTTTTTCTTGATTGTCACACACTCATTCTGATGGTTAACAAATAATTTCTTGTACAATTGTATTTTTTTTTGACAGCCGGGTCGGCTGGAGGCTACGTAGAGGGGGGTAATGTAGTGACATAAGAAGGGAGGGGCTGCTGTAGGCTCTGGGTTCCCAGGTGGGTCCAGACGCGTAAGCCTTTGGGCGCCAGGCGTTGGGTTCCCAGGCGCTTAAGCCTTTTTGGCGCCGCCAACGGGGGGGGGGGGCTGTGTGTGCTCTGTGGGATGTCTGGTGGCGCACAAGACCCACCCCTCGTCGGACCAGGCATAAAAGGAGAGCTCCCTGGACGATCGGCCCAGTTGTAACTCAAGACCCAAGACCCACGACCAGCCATCTGAAGACCCTGGGATGCTGTGAGAGCCAGCGCTGGGACTCTGGAACTCCCGACGCTACGACCTTGTGAGGGCGAGTCCAGAGCGTAGCCAGAGTAGAGTATCTAGGCTGTGTAGCTAGGCTGTGTACCTAGGCTGTAACAGAGTATCAGGACTGTTGGAGTGTTGTATTGTAATAAAGAAGTTACATCTACAAGTGTCTCCGGAACCCGTTACACATTTTACAATCGAATAACTTAAACGGGCCTTCATCAATCCACTGCTTGTCGAAGGCCGTTGACAAATCAAATATCGGTGCCCGCACCACCTGAGCTGTTAATGTCGCTACTACGCCACCGTGGGGTCAACCGGAACCTCAGCTGTATCCAGGCCTAAGTTGGGCATGGTCACTTCGGCAACTGTGTCCTGTAAGGCAATGATCCAGGCGACAAGGTGGCTCTGCATAATCTTGATTTGAAGCTTTCGTGACCGTAGGAATCCATACTCTTTGGTTCTTTCGGTAAAGTTTTATTTTATTTTATTTCTACCTACGTGACTTTACCGAAAGAACCAAAGAGTATGGCTCTGTACAAGTTTGCTACATTACATGTTTAGTGTATGTTTATCAGGGCTGTAATGACAGACTACCCCCTTACAGCGGATTATATGAATCGGAAACAGATTCAATAATCGATTCTAATTGTCTCGTTTTCATCGCGTCGTTTGCATTGTTTATCTTCCGCCCCCCCACCCCCCGTCTCGTTTGCTGTGTTTCTCGTTTCGCATCTATAGGAGTCGATTCACACAAACACAGTGCATGGATAGTGTAGCTTGAGAATCAACATTGATCGATTAATTTCTCATGCGTCTTTAATATATATTTTTAGTGGAAGCGCAACGATTCCATGAATAGTCTGGATTCAGGTTGCGAATGAATTTGAGAATTGCTTAATTTTTTTAAATACAGTATTGTGGTGAATGTAGTGGGCCTCTCGCGGCTTCAGGGGTCACATTGCAAACATCTTATCGTCATCCTCGTCATCATGGGAAACAGCCATGTCGTCATCCCTTACGGTTCTGCAATGCCAACGTGCACATCGCAAGCCGTAAAAACCCACGTCACTCGGCTAATCCCCTATCCCAGGCCGTTCCTCTTTCTCACTCGAAGAATTATTATTGGAGCTGGGACTGTTAACACAAGAGTACAAGGTACGCCTATCCATGATAATCCCTAGATTATCATAGGGTCGGTACTCTATATTCATACAATGCTATGACCATGAGTCTAAATATAAATGAGGACAAAATAGGGCAGCATTATGGGTGAGGAATCATTATTGAGGCATGTTCCAGTTGAAAGTAAGCACTGGTTATCTCATCTTCATAACGAGTGCATGTAAAGTCGTGCAGCTGTAGCGATGGCGTTTCACACGTGGGAGACGCGCACCGATTTGCCAAACAAACAGCGTCACAAAGAGCGTACACCACGTGTCTCACACGTGTGGGCTTGTACATAAACCAACGACTGTCGTGTACACTGTCAATCTCGCGAGAAAGGCGGACGAGATGGTCAGGGATGCTGTTCCCGAAAGCCCCCTTGGCGAAATTATTTCCGCACAAAGGGAAAATGCCGCTGTTATTCCAACCGTAAGCGCGAGCCTCCCAGCATGCCTTGCGTTGCCGTGTGACGTCACCATCCTGCGCGTTTGAAGCACGCACAGCCTCGTTCCGTGCCACCGAAGAGTCAAGAATTGTGGCCAGATTTTGTTTAGAGTAACGGAAAGGGCAGCTGTTGCGTGTATTGCTCCTCTTTATTGTCTTCCAGAATACACCAACTATTCCGTCTTATGAGGTTTCTCCACTTTTACAGAGAGAGTGTGTCTTAGAAGTGGTTTAGTAGCCTTTGTGGGGAGCGGTGGTGTAGCGGTTAGCGCGATGCGCTACGAACCCGGCGACCCGACTTCGATTCCCGCTCACGGCCAACACCAGTGACGATTATTTGAACCGGTCCCGGGCCTCTCTTTGGTCGGCTCAGCCTCAAATGAGTGCCTGGTTTGGTGTGTAAACATTGCCACTTGGGAGACAAAGGCAGCCGTGCGTGGTGACGGCCAACCCAAACCCCCTCGTGTGCCGTGCCGGCCTCCATAGGTGCTACTCGCTAACAGCACTTGCCCCAACAGTCTGTTAAATGCTATATGGGGGATATTTGTCTTTTGCGCGACCGATGGGCATTCTCAGCGCTTAATCTCTGCCGGGAACGGTCCGACAACTCCGTTCCGGGAATTATTTTGGCAACAAGCCAAGATAATACGTGACTTTTTTGAGTTTTTAATTAACACCTTCATATGATTATTGCATGGGGAAATATAGGTGGCAAGAATGTAGAGGATCATTGTGAAGGAGCATCATAATAAAACAGACGTAACTTCTGCTTTATTGGCGAGCGCCTCGTGGCGATAATCCCCACTCCACGCCAGGCCGAGCAGCGTTCCGGAAAACCAGGAGTGAGACGTGAATCCCCATGTGTTCCTATATACACATTTACACACACACACGCACGCGCGCTCGCGGGCACACAAACGCCTTTGTTAACAAGCGCATGCCTCAATAATGCATACACGCCGACTCACTCACTCCTCGGGTACCGAGCATTGGATCTCACGCGCAATAACGCTCTGACCTTTGCAGAGACACGTGTTGTGTGGGCGGTGCAGGTGTGTGTGTGTGTGTACATTTATCAAAAGATAAAGGCAAAGATCCCCCGTGCAGCCGTAGCAGACTGTTGGGTCAAGTGCTGTTAGCGAGCAACTATGAAAGCCGGCACGGCACACGAGGAGGTGGGTCGCTAACACCGCGCTCAGTCGCCTTTGTCTCCCCAGCGGCGATGTTTACACGCCGCAACAGGTAGTCATTTGGGGCTGAGTCGACCTAGGGGAGGCCCAGGACCCATTCAGATAATCGTCGCTGGTGTTGGCCGTGAGCGGGGAATCGAACTCGGAACGCCGTGTTCGTAGTGCAACGTAGCGCTAACCGTTGCACCGCCGCTCCCCACACTCCCCACACATATACGTACACGCACACCTGCAGTGACGGGGGGAGACAAATACATCCCTGGTGTGGTGCTGTTCACACCACCACCTCGTGTGCCACAGTGCCGGCCTTCAAAGGTGCTCCGCGCTAACACCACTTGCCCCGACAGTCTGCGCCTGAAAAGGATTTCTCCAGGACTCTGGCTGTCCGCCTGATGATGCTGGTTGTAATTACTGGCGAAGCATCGTGCTCGAATTGTGAACGTCGTGGGGTTTACTCTCTAACACACCGGTGTGGCTGTACTCGAAACAAACTGGCACATTTTGTTTACGTGACAAAACTTACTCATTGGCTGCATGTGTTGGGCGGTGGCGTGGTTTAACAACGCATTTATATTTTACGCGATCTAACGCAAAAAAAACCCTCTATGATGGATAATATTGGTCGAGAAAGCGTGTGAAAGAGCCTGCGCCAGGCGACTCCGTGTTCTTGAGTTGTACGACAAAGCAGTGACGGATTATCCTCGTAGCAAAAGTAGCTACATATGTAGTAGCTACTTAAGCAGTAGCTACATATGTAGTAGCTACCTAAGTAGTAGCTACCTAAGTAGTAGCTACCTAAGTAGTAGCTACCTAAGTAGTAGCTACGGGCCCCGCACTTTCAAGGTGCCCGCGCTAAATGCTTACAAGCTATCAATTCCGGTTCAGTGATTCTGCACTTGCTCTATTACTATAGTACTATACCGCCTTCAACTTTTATGAACGACTGGGTGTTTAAGTTTAGCAATATGTCGTATTATCTGGCTGTATAGAAAATGAAAAAATACAATTACTTTACTATGCAAGTTAAAAATTTGTGTTTTCATATTGTGTGCGTTTTTTATTTAGGGCCCCTTTATAACAAATGCTACAAGCCCCGCACTCAGCTTAATCCGACACTGCGACAAAGGGTGAGTTGCTCAGCAATGTCCCAGCATGCTTTGCGTGTCGAGAAGACGCCGTCACCCATTGGCGCGTCATCGGCAAAAAGAGGCTCCAAGGTTGTGGCGTCTTTAATTTTAGGGTTGTTTTTGTATTTATTAAACAAATATTGTTGATGGAGGTTGAGTTTACGTTATTGAGCAAATATGGGGTTTACTTGAACGCCAACTGCGTTTGGTCCTTTTAACGGGACTCAAATAACTTTATATATACATATTTATTTTTTGCAACGGCTACATAGAAAATATGTTTCATATTGAAGTTGTGTCTGTTAGAGTGCAGAAATATCACGGAAGCTTGGTGTGCTATGTTGTATACGATATGTCCTGAATAGATGCACCACCACCACGTGTAAAGCAAACCCGCAGGGGAAGCCATACACACACACAAATAAATTCAGTTAGTTAGAAGTAACAGCGTACATTTGAAGTGTACACATTATTGGGACTGAACTCCAAACAAACTCGGATGACATTATCCGATCTCTCAGTGATGTTCCACAAGACCAAGCTGACCACACACATACGCGCGCGTGTTTGGTGTCATTTATATAATAAATCTCTTCCAGTTAACGTAAAAATAACATCGCAAAGTCTTGAGACAATTGTTAATCGGCGACAGGACATGCCTGGAGAGGTCTGCACACTCCTGTCCAATTAATTAATTAATTAAGGAGGATCCATTGGCTCTCCCTCCGCCCACCTATGATTTGCGCATGCCAATCCACATGCACACCCATAGACCCCCACGCGCACCCATAGACCAGCACCCATAGACCTCCACGCGTACCCATAGACCCCCACGCGCATCCATAGACCAGCACCCATAGACCTCCACGCGTACCCAAAGACCCCCACGCGCACCCATAGACCCCCAAGCATACCCATAGACCCGCACCCATAGACCCCCACGCGTACCCATTGACCCCCGCGCGCACCCATAAACCCGAAAGCCCCCCCCCCCCCCCCTATACACAAGGCGTATTTAGAATGACGCAGCTGTTCGGGTTGCATTGGGGAGTGAGGCGAATCATCAAGGCTGTCTGTCGCATGTTTGATCATCGCGAGGGGTCTGGAGGGGCTTTTGAGGGTTGGCTGGACGATTCAAAGTCTCTCCCAACTCTTATAACCCGCGCACAGTACGCGCGGGACTGGCCTACAACAGACCCACAGTTTATATAAAACCGCCCACCCTTCAAATAACCATTCGGGTTGTGATACTATTATAATAATAATAGAGCAAGGCGAAGCTGATGTTGGTGCGCGGAACCATATGTGGGTAGAGCTCTGTTCTGTGTCTCCACGTATAGAACTTAGACGGGATGTAAGTCCCCGTCGGCCTTTTGATCGGCGTTACAGACAAAATATTATCCCGCAGGATTTGTTCACGCAAGCGATTGCCGGACAGGCTTTGAAAGTACATTGAACTTCTTTCGCACCGTACGTAGCCAACCGTGCTAATCGGAGGTGCGGGAAATCGGCGTCTCCTCCCCTCCCCTACAAGATGGGCTCTGTGCCTACTCGAGCTTTCGCGACGGGTGTGTGGGAAACGTCGCACCGGTCTCGTTTCATTTCGTTTAGAAAATACAGACGTGTCGCTCGCGAAATACAAGGGCGGCGTTTCACCAAACCCTGCTCCCGTGGCAAAAAAGGGATGATGCCGACTCTAAGACAAATAAACTGCGACCCGAGGTGCAGGCGGTGCAAGCGTTGCAGGTGGAATACTCGACTGTGCGTGCGGACATCATGGGTTCGTTCCATTGACAGCACAATAGATCGAGCCGTCGTGCAAGAGCCGTTTCCCGCAGCCTCGCTCCCAGCCTCGCTCCCAGCCTCGCACACTCCCCAGCACTCGTTGAGATGATGCGATCGTTCTCTAATCAGGTTTAAGGCAAACGTGGTTTATTTTGAGTTATATCGTGTAGGGGCATTGCATGTGGTCGCGTGAACAAAAACACGATGAAATGGCCCATTTGTCCACTTTACAACTTGATTTGGGTTTGCTTTGTCGGGGGTCAAAGCTCTTGATTGGCGTTACATCCGCACCATGATCTAATCCAAGCAAACCCCAATTGTGAATCGCAATACTGACCGTGAAAGCCTGTACGTGTGAAATTTGCTTATGTAGGCGGGCAAAGACTTCAAAGTACGATCTTGCACAATGCAGACTGACCCTTATAGAAGTAGTTCGATTTAAGCGTTCGTGACTGCAGGGATTCATATTATTGGTTCTTTCGGTAAAGTCACCTCGAAGGGAAATAATTAAATTATGAAAATAAAACATAATAAAATGCAATTCTCACGACGTCCCAATGAACTGTCTTTCCGACAACTCTGTTGCTTCACCTGAGGACGGCTGCTTGCGTTGTGGCCGAAACATCGTGAGAATTGTATTTTAGAATGTTTTATTTTTATTATTTAATTATTATTTCCCTTCTACTTGACTTTACCGAAAGAACCAAGAATACTTATAGAAGTAGTTACACAGTACAACGTGTGTGTGTGGATGCGTGAATCGATCGATTTACATCGGTTTTGATTTTCACCACCGGAGCAATGTGTGCGTCTCGTCATCATCGTGTGCGTCTCGTCATCATCGTGTGCGTCTCGTCATCATCGTGTGCGTCTCGTCATCATCGTGTGCGTCTCGTCATCATCGTGTGCGTCTCGTCATCATCGTGTGCGTCTCGTCATCGTCGTGTGCGTCTCGTCATCGTCGTGTGCGTCTCGTCATCATCGTGTGCGTCTCGTCGTCATCGTGTGCGTCTCGTCATCGTCGTGTGCGTCTCGTCATCATCGTGTGCGTCTCGTCATCATCGTGTGCGTCTCGTCATCATCGTGTGCGTCTCGTCATCATCATGTGCGTCTCTTCATCATCGTGTGCGTCTCGTCACTATCGTGTGCGTCTCGTCACCATCGTGTGCGTCTCGTCGTCATTGTCGTGGGTTCCTGCGAGGCCCCTTGCATGCGCCACCCTCCCGATCGGCAGGGCTTTTCGAGCCGGCCCAGTGTGAGTCGTCGCTAGCACCCAGCCAGGGGCTTGCCTGGCGTTGCAGGTGCGGCGGTGGTGGTGGTGGCTCGTTCCTGCCGGTCTCATCCCGCAAAAGGGGGAAGCCAAAACCGACTCGTTCACGGACCTGGCCTAACATCCCATTGCACCGGGGGTGGGAAGGGGGGGGTGTTTACAACTCTCGAAACTCAGCGAGGCTTTCCCACAAGGGTATAAACAATCTTCCACTGTTGTTGTTGCTGCTGTTGTTTTTATTTAACCTTGTTGCTCCTCAAGGCGATCTCGTCTGATTGTAAAGCAAAGACAACTTCGTTGATTGCGATTCGCATTTGGTCATTCTCGCCAGTGCGTAATGATGGCGCACTTACTAATGATGTTGTCATGGGAGGGAGGGGGGGAGTCTTTACCGTCGACTTCATAGACGGCGGTACGCTTTGGTAATTTCCCGCATGGATGCCTGGGACGCTTGAGTTCATTTGTGGCAGTCATCACACAGAGGGATGTTCACATCCCACAGTTGTCTCTTTCTCTCTCTCTCGCTCGCACTTTCTCTCTCTACGTGCCAACATATTCAACTAAACCATTTGAGCCACATGTACAGTATATATATAATAAACAAATTACTGTTGGGCATTAACACTCGTTTATAAGAGGGACGTTCGCCGTACAGCAGGGCAGTGTTAGTGACACACGTGGTAAAAATATTAATGATAATTTGTGCTTGTGCACTACTGAGAACGGAACACTTTGTTTTTTTTCATTTGAATGATTTTGCAAATGTGTAACCTCTCCGGCATATGTGCTGCGAAGAAGGGCCCCGTGCCCGAAACGTCGTCTATTAATATTTGTTTTATTAATTTAATTTGGAAGGCCAGTGTTTTGAGCGAATGCGTTGAGTTTTAATCTTTAATGCATTTCCCGGCCGCCTTTGTCTCCCTCGTGCTGGTGTTTTACACCATACACTGAACCGATGACATCGCTAAACAGGCGCCAGGGAGAATCATGGTGGGTCGCGCGCGAGGCGATGGGCACTGCACGTGCGCTGTGTATTTTCATGCACAATGTGCACGAACTACACCGCTTACTTTCAGACGGAGCTCGCCAGGACTGAGCGCTAGAAAATACCACCCCCACCATCACCTACCCACCATCACCATGGCGGTGGGGGCGAAAATCTATTATCGTGAGAAAATGATGCCCTGTGTACGCGCATGGGCTTAATTTCTCACTCGATAATTTCCGGAACGTCGCTAGGCTGGTTTTGGAGTTTGGATTGTCGGGGCGTAAGGCACTACAACTATCCATAGCAATCCTACACAAAGTGTACATTGGACCCTACACTTCCTATAATCCTATGGAAAGGTTTATTTTGACAATTACGACGACAAAATAAGGCGAGATCGATTTGGCAGGGTGCCATATATTACTTCCCCAGAACAGCCTTCTGGACTGTTCTGGCCGAAATTAAGCACTGCGTACCATCCCATGCATCTATTCTGCTGCATATGCCAAGTCCTCCACACAGGCGGGTCTTCATACGAGACGGCACCCCTCTCTGGTGACGGTCAAGGGTTGACCAAACTCCAGTCTTGGCGATACACCACCACTCCCCTCCTCCGTCTTTCCATGTTTACCAATTCACTCCCATCCAAATACACATTAAGCCGCACGCGCCCGACGATTCGTTAAACGCGTGCCACGTGACGCGCTAAGCTAACAACGGCATCTGCGGCACGTGGTACACACGTGGTACACGCGCGCGCGCGCACAGACACACATCGGACAGCCGGTTCAAATTAAGAGTGAGATCTTCGTGTGTGTGCATGTACACGTGGACCTTACCTGGTAAAAAATATATATATAATTTATACCCTTTGGTTCTTTCGGTAAAGTCACGTAGGTATAAAATAAAATAAATCACGACGTTTCGGGCGCAACACCATCATCAGGTGCAACCTTAAAACAGTCTGCCTCAGCAGCAGACCATGCTTTCCCACCTGATTATGGAGGCTTGTGTTGCGCCCGAAACGTCGTGATTTATTTTATTTTTTACCTACGTGACTTTACCGAAAGAACCAAAGAGTATGGATTCCTGCAGTCACGAAAGCTTCAAATCAAGATATATTATTTAGTTTAACAATCATCCGGCGCGTGCAGCCGTGAAACGAACGACTTTGATTGGTATTTGAAATGGCAGTGATTTGATAAGAACGGAAAGACGGAGCGTGTCGCTGGATCGCTCGGACTGGAGTTTGGGAAACTCTATCCCCCGACAAACACGTGTGTGTGTGCGTGTGTGTGCGTGTGTGCGCGCGTGTGTGTGTATGCGTGCGCGTGTGTGCGCGTGTGTGTGCGTGTGTGTTTGTGCGCGTGTGTGTGCGTGTGTGTTTGTGCGCGTGTGTGTGTGCGTGCGGCCGATGTTTACGCAACAGAGGCCGTGCATTGAACGGCGAGGAGAAGAACACATAACTCATTAAACTGCCTTGTCCTCATAGAGGATCCTAATGGACAAAGCCGTCCCTAGGGGTACGGGGAATCGGGGCGACCGCCCCGGGCCCCGCGTTTTTTTTGGGGGGGGAGGGGGCAGGGCTGCGCTTCAACGTCACGGTGTCAGATATCATCCTTTTGGTTTAGTTTGAAAGAGTATAGTTTGAAGGCGTCGGTGGGGGGCCCACGTGGTGTGTGAGTTGCCCCGGGCCCCGCACCCCCCTCCTATCGATGGCCCCGCTTATAGTAAATCACACTTCTGCCACGGTTGATTGAAATGCGCGTATCCCAATTATACACTGAAAACAATAGACCATAAGGACAATAACAAGGCATTGACAACTACATACATAGACATCGATCGGTCGTGTGTATATATATACAAAACAATGTGGCATTCTATACAGTATATTCATAGATGTATATAATTTGTATTCAATGTAGATTGTGAATGAACCACGAGGGAGAATGTCTCTCATCCTTTGGATCCTTTGGGATATATATGTGCCCTCGGGTGATGATTGCAAGCGGCACGGGAGTTAAAAAAATTAACTAAAGAGCTGGACTAGAGCAGTTTGGAGTGATTTATAAACTTTGATTCTTTACGTATTTTTTATGGTAAGGCCCCCTTGGAACTATATAGCCCAGTGCAGTGGCTTATCATGTGAACATTTATAGCAGCCAAATACTCTAAACGGGTGATGTTCATTCTAAATGCGGAGGGTGAAACCGGAGGACTCGGAGAAAAATCTACGCGACCACGGAGAGAACATTCAAAGCTCCAAATATACAGCAAGGTTCGGGATCGAACCCACGACCTCCTGTATACCAGGCGAGGTAGTTAACATCTCGCCACCGCGGCGCCCCCGAAGAAGAATGGTTGGATAAGGAACATGGACAATGGCAGAGAGAGGGGTAACACAAGTCACGAGATAACCGAGGGTCAATGCATTCTATTAAATTACACAAACAGATAGGGGAACGCACAAACACACAGCCAGAGACATCGTATTGACTGTTGAGATTTTGGTGGAACACACTGACACACACACATTTAAAAAAGAAGGGGCATTGGTCGATTGTGGAAAGACAGCCAAAGGAGGGAAAACACCCATGATAGAGGGCGTCAGATCGTGTAAATCACGGATGATATTGGTCGCGAAAGCCTCCGTGTTATGGAGGGAAAACAGGCCTCGAAAAGAATACACTGCGGCGGTTGGGGGCCGTCCATAAATGACGTCACGCGATTTTGGAAGATTTTTGCCCCCCCCCCCTTCGTCACACGGCGTCACAAAAGTCAACCCCCCACCCTCAAATATGACATCACAAAGCTCTGCCCTCCCCCCAAATAAAACATGCTTCAAATCGCTTTAAACTATTGTCATTGTAGTGCGTATTTAATGTGGCGCTGCACTCTGATGTTGTAGGAGAAAACATTTATTAAAAAGTCTATTTGATTAAGTAGAACGTGTTGTCTATATTTATTTAAAGTTGCGCATTTTGATGTGACGTCACATTTCTCAAACCCCCCCCCCCCCATCGTCACACATCGTCACAAATGTCTGACCCCCCCCCCTAGGTGCGTGACGTCATTTATGGACGTCCCCTTGGAGGATGAGTTCAACTCCCGTGCTGGGCTGACAAAGGATTGTGGCATCGTAAGACGGCAGGTAGGTTCGGCCTTTGTCCAACAGTGGATAGACCATGGCCCATGGCAATGAATGATGATGATGGTGATGCACAGCGCTGGTAAAAGTGAAGGATTACTCCTAAGCGTAAACTTAACGCGAGACGAAATCCGGACAAAAACGCACACACACACACCCATGGGCTGTTCGACAACGAGTTGTTTCAAGCGTCGTTCACGAGACACTGGCAGAGACAACAAAAACAACCGCATGCCGTACGCCAAAGGCGACTTCCTCTAACACTCTCCAACACGCGCGCCGTGTCCTAGTAGCGAGCGTCTCAGTTGGAGATGATAACGCGCCAGCGCCCAGCGTCAACGAAGCAAAGAGGGTCGCGTTACGTCCGCGACGAGACAACGGGGCTGGGGTAGCGGCCGGGCCGAGCCGGGCCACGACGCCGTGGCGGGACCGATCGTTATCGCTGTTTTGTTCATTTTTTTGGGGGGGGGGGGGGGTATCCAGGAGGTTTTAGGCATCGCTCGCATTAATTTGGCCGATTTTTTTTGTATCTTCCGAAAGCTTCCCCCCCCCCCCCCCCCGATATAGCAACGCGGGTTTACATAAACAACAACAAGTTTGGTTCGTATCGGATCATCTTTACGCGAGTTGCATTGCCTCCCCTCGGGCACAGGCGTACGTCGCTAAAGCTGTTCATCAAGGCACTTTAAAATATCCTGCAGCGACGCCCCCTGTAAGCGTGACTGCGACGATTTTCAGCCCTCTTGTCATTTATACGAATGGCTTTTTTTTTGCGTGCGCGCACTCGCGCTCCTGGAATCTGTCTCTCCCCATTTTATACATTTCGACCGCGCAATCAGCGTCGCGTTCTAAGGACGAAGACCATCAACTGTTGGGAACTCTCTCGCGGTCTCGAATTGCATCACACCACCCCCCGCCCCCACCCCCCCCCCCCGTGTCAAGCGGACGGCTCTCCCAAACTTCCGAGCTCGCTTTCTTAGAGGTGCTCTTTCATCGGCACACGTACAAAGCCGACGCCTTGTACACGGCGGAGTTATTATCCCTGCAAATACGTCTTCACCATCGCGCCCGGCGCGTGTCGCGGGCCACGTCTACAGCGGTGTCGTTGGAGGGGCATGGCGAGGTCAATTTACATTGTGCGAGTATTGTTTGCATTTATTTATTAGATCTCATTTAAGGCACGTTCACAACTCGTGTTGGACAGCTTACGAGATACGAGCAGCTGTTTTGTGTGCGCGTATGTTTTTATTTCATATAAAGTTTAAACGTTGGCATCGCTGCATCGTTCGCCTGATTGCTGCTGGAAGACTTACACGTTGGTTGATCTTGGATGATTTTATTTGTACGTACGGCTCCAGTCTTGGCAGAACAGTTAAAGCTTATAAACAGTCGAGCAGTCGGTCTTGTTCCAAATTGCCCTGCTCGATCGACGTTTCACTCAACCCTCGGGGTGGTAGAGACTTTCACAGATTGCAGCATTTCACATCAGCTTCTCATCAGTGCCGTGCCGTGGCGCCTATCGTGTGCGCTCGAGTGTCCGCGATGGTGGCGATGATGTTGTCTTCTTTGTTGAGAGCATCACGAATATCTTCGCTGTCCACGACGTCACCACCGACCTCATCATCGTCGTTAAGTCCCACGCGTCGCTAACTTCAGAGCACTGCGAAAATTCCGCAGTCAACGACCAAACCGAAACGAATTCGACAGACGCCTGCCTGCCTGCCTGCTCGTCGGACAATCACGAGGTCGCCTTCCCGGCGAAGAACTTGGAAGAATGCATTTGGTGAGGGTCGTGGCGGAGGTGGCGTTATCACGGCCTCCCCTCCCCCTCTGTGGAAAGGCACCGCACACACTCCGTTTCTCTCGCTGAGGTTAAGCCCTCTGGACTCTGTCACCCTCTTACAGGACGACCTGCGCTACCGTATTCCGAGGATTATCAGACGCTCCGGAAAGCAAGACGCAAGCATCCCACCCACCCACCCCCAAAAAATAAAAAGTAAAAACTTGTACTGGGTGTCAATAAAGTTATACAAATCTGGTCACTCGCTCGCGCACGGCAATGCAAGATTATGTAATACGCGCAAACCCCACACCGGCCACTTTTACTTTAATATACTTAGGCACACACACACAAAAAACACAAGTGTGTCTTATAATCCAGAGAATACGGTCTTTGTCGATTGCATATAACATTTATACGGTACCCGATCATGGAATTGGCCAAACATCCCCACGAAAGACACTCCTGAAAATGGGGCTTGAGACTCGTTGAGGCTTTCCTCGGCAATTAAAATGGTTATCCGTCTTATTCTTACAGTGTTGTGTGTGTGTATACATATAAATATATACACTATAGGCACGTTGGTGGTGAATACAAACGTTGACGAGACCGCCGCTGGTAGGCAGACAGACAGACAGACACACACACACGGGCACGTGTTGCCTCTCCCGTTACTACCGACGTCGTTCAAGAACGAGAAGAAGAAAAACTTGAATTATTCCCGACTCCCGTGTCAATCGCGCGGCTGAAACGCCCGCGGCCCCATCGCCACATCCGTCTCCATTCCAATACTTTAAAAAGACGCGCCCCCATTTGGAACGGTAATTCGTATTTAAAAAAACAAAATCATCATCATTATTATTAATATTACAGTGAATCTAAAACAACGAGGAATATACAGCCGCTCGCAAGGGGCACCTACGAATTCAGAATCCTCTCTCTCTCCTCCACTCGGTAGTAGCAGTAGTAAGTAGCAGACAGGTCTCCACCACCTCGCGTCCGCAGAGACCACCATCCCCAAAACAACGCTTCTAACAATCAGCAACAATCACTGCGTGTCTCCTTTGGTCACTGCACCCCCCCCTCCCCCAACCCCCTCGCCACCCGTGGCCACAACCTCCCCTTTACCAACCCACACAAATCCCCTCTCGACAACCTTCACGGGCGGCTGAGCTGCGTGTACACGGGCGTCGAGTCCCAGTGTTGGGGCGGGCTGTGTGACTGCGCGGGCGATGGGCTTGTCGCCTCGGGCACGGGCGGGTAGAGGGGCCTCTGAGCCGCCCCGTGCAGGTAGTGCGGGAACGCCGCGGGGTACAAACCCTGCCCGTAGAAGGAGGGAGGCCCCCCCGACAGGTGATGGTGGTGATGGTGGTGCTCTGCGTGCGCGGCCGACGCGGCCGCCACCGCGGCCACGAGGTCTGGCAGCTGCGAGCCCCGGGGAGGTTGGACGCCCTGCAGCTCGGCGTAGGCCTGCTGCTGCTGCTGTTGATGCTGCTGTTGCTGGTGGTGGTGGTGCTGCTGGTGGTGGTGGTGGTGCGGGTGGTGGCTTTGGAAGCCGAAGCCGACCTGTTGTTGCTGCTGCTGCTGCTGTTGCTGCTGCTGCTGGGGTTGGTAGTGTGCCGAGTAGCGGATCGGGCTCACGCTCTGCTGCTGCTGCTGCTCCGTTTTCACGCCACCGCCGCCACCGCCGCCCCTCGCCCTCTCCCTGCCGTCTCGCTCTCGGTCTCCGCCGCTCACGGGGCTCTTGGCCGGAGCCCACGCGGCCACCTGCCCCAGCGAGGACGCCGCGGTGGCCGCGGTGGCTGCGGCGGCGGCGGCGGAGGAGGCGGCGGCGGAGGAGGCGTTGGGACCCCCGCCGACGGCGCCACCGAAGCCGCCCGCGGCGAACGCGGCGGCCGAGTTGGTGGCGATGACGGACGAGTGCCCGCTGGGGGGCAGGTACTGGTCGAACTCGTTCACGTCGAAGTTGCCCATGCCCGAGATGGCCTCGGCCGCGATGTCACCCATGCCGATGGTCTGGAAGTCGAGGCTCGGGTGCCGGGGCCCCTCGCCCGTCGCCGCGGCGCCCCCCGCGTGTCCTCGCTTGCCCTGGCCCTTGCCCGCGGGGCCGTGGTCGGCCGTCTTGGGCGTGTTGGGTGGTGTCGGGGGGCTCTGGGGTTGACCTGCGAGCGAGGGCATTTGTTGGGGTTCGTCATCGCCGTCACCGTCCGCGGTCGGTATTTTCAAGGTCACCGCCACCGCACATCATAACCACCCCTGCCGTCATCGTCGCGATCGCGATCGCTGCCGTCGTCATCATCGGCAGCAGCAACGAGGTGATCAACGTTATCCATGAGAGGTGTTTTTTGGATTAGATCGCGTGGGTATAAATGTGTCGGGTGGTGGCGGGTTTAACGATACATTTATAAGTACGCCATTTAGCCCAAACGAAAACCTTTTATAGGTCAAATTGGTCGCGAAAACCTACGTGTTAAAAGCATCAACGTTGTCATTAAACATGCACATTGCAGAACAACGTGAACTCGAATGAAGGGTGTGGAGGTGTGGGACAAATGATGAAGAGGTGCTAAAGTCTGGCAAGATTTGCATGTATGACATTGATGGAGAGGCGGCAATCGTGCATGGTGGAGGACTTGAACACGAGTACGGACTTCCTAGTTGGCGTTGAGGTCCTCCACGCTTCGTTCTATACACGCTACAGAATGTCCAGAATCGACGCTCGTAAAGCCAAACGCACACATCGTCATTCACGTAATTTACTATCGATGTTGAGCGAATTTAATGGCAGTGAAGGAGAAGCAACTTGGGAATTCGGACAAACACGTGGCAAGAAGGCGCTGTGGATGCAATGAGGCCAAGGTGATAGTGGTGGGTGGGACGCACGTGTGTGTGGGGCAGGTGACCGAGAGAGTGGGCGATCGAGGAGAGGACCTGAAGTCAAATCTACATGGATGTTGAGACAGCTTGAGTGACCAGTAAAGGACCTATCGACTGCGTAATAAAGTGGTGATGTTGATTAGGAGACTACAAGATCAGACCTTCGGAGGTCGGGCATTGACTGTGCAACAACTGTGGAATCTTATCAGAAGGAAGCGTCATGACGAGTTGTGGAGGCATCAACCATTATGACCCCTCGACCTTGACCCTGATTATGATTGAGTAGGCGTGCTGGCAACCTCTGGGGTCAGAGCGCTAAGCCAACACTACGGGAGAAGAGGAGTTGCAAACCGGGTGCCATCAGCCCCATGAATTAAACCGAGTTCTCGTGTGTGCGGTTAGTTGATGGACTTGGCCCAACCGCCAACGATAAACACGAAAATTGTTTGTATGTTGAAATTCCTTCCCACTGTACATAGTTGACCGTGCCTATCGGAGGTGCGGGGGAAAAATAATAAACGAACACAAAAAGCAGTTTTCAATAAATGAGTTTTCAATCTTGATCTTAAAGTGCATGGCTCCGGTGGCTTCTCGCGTAAAAGTCGGGCTCTAAAACGTGAAAAGGATTTCGGAAGGAGTTCTGTTAAATCACCCTCCACAGGCCGTTCCCGAATTCCGAGTTGACTTTTCCATCTCGGGACTTGACGTCGGTAGCTAAGCTCAATCACTGATGATGATTGCTTGTGTTGCAGTCGAAACGTCGTGATAATTTTATTGTTTTATTTTTGTTTTTTTTCATCGTTTCTCTTCTACGTGACTTTACCGAAAGAACCAAGAATATGAATCCCTGCAGTCACGAAAGCTTTAAATCAAAATTTCATTCAGTTTTATTACATAACTGTACTACCAGACTCATGCCCACAAACCAAGTGTCCACGCGCCACTCTCGCGGGGCAATACCCCGTGGTAGCAAACGTCCCGCTGAAGGTGATTTCACAGAACTGCTTCTGACATCCCCTGGAGTGTGTTCGTCGCACATCTGTCAAAGCGAACATTTGTTTAGCTTCCAGAGCCGGAGTTTACGTGCAATTAAGTGAAAACTAAATTCAACATTAGCCTTTCACGCTATCGTTGTGCGCGTCTGGGCTGAAACCACGACCTCGCGGGTTAAGTTTATGTGTGTACGTTGAACTTATTTCGCACCGTACGTAGCCAACCGTGCTAAGCGGAGATGCGGCTACGGTGGGGTGGGTCAGGGATTTTCACCCAGCAGTGGATGAATCAAGGCTGACGACGACGACAACTTACTGGAACATCGGTAAACAAACGGGCTTCGCCATCTCGTCGGCTCCCTCCAGTCTAAATCACAAGACTCCTTGGCCTCCCAGATGAATGCGCCCGGGTGTGCGTATCGCCGCGCACCTGCCACGTGTCCGTGATGGGGGCCGTGCACGTCGAGAAGGGCCGCGTCTCCCGGGCCAGACAGATGCACGTAGGCGCCCCCCAGGGCACGCGCTTGCAGCTGAGGGGGGCCCGGCTCGGAGCTGTTCGTGTCGGCACCGTCACCCTTGCCCTGCTGCTTCCGCCTCCGCGGCTGGTACTTGTAATCGGGGTGGTCCTTCTTGTGCTGCATGCGCAGGCGTTCCGCCTCCTCCACGAACGGCCGCTTCTCGCCCTCGTTCAGGAGCCTGCGCGGCAGACAGGAGGAGAGGCTTGCAGCGGCCGCAATTTGGGTGAGGAGCGCTGTTTGGTTCGCGGGCACCTGCCGATTAAAGGTTCGCTGGGCACGGCGCGCTCGTGTCCGCGCGTGTGTGGGGAGCGGTAGTCAATACCGGTGACGATTATCTGAACCCGTCCTGGGCCTCCCCTGGGTCGACTCGGCCTCAAATGAGTACCTGGCCCAGTGTGTAAACATTACCACTGGGGAGACAAAGGCGGCCGGGGGTGGTGTTGGCCACCCACTCCCTCGTGTAGTCGTTCCGACATTCATAGGTGCTCGCTAACAGCACTTTCCCCAACAGTCTGTTAAGGCTATACGGGGGATCTTTGTCTTTGTGTGCGGTGGTGTGCGGTGATTAGCGCTACGCTGCGCTATGAACTCGGCGACCCCAGTTTTATTCCCGCTCACGGCCAACACCAGTGACGATTATCTGAACCAGTCCTGGGCCTCCCCTAGGTCGACTCAGCCTCAAATGAGTACCTAGTGCGGTGTGTAAAAATCGCCACTAGGGAGACAAAGGCGGCCGGGCGTGGTGTCGGCCACCCCACCCCCGTCGTGTGTCGTTCCGACCTTCACAGGTGCTACTCGCTCACAGCACTCGCCCCAACAGTCTGTTAAAGGCTACAGGGGGAATCTTTGGCGCGGCTTGTACAAGCACACACGTGTCAACTGCACGGTTCCAAGTGCCATATTCAGCTTTGTCAGTCATTGTTCTGCTCCGAAGAAGGCTCATTGCCCGAAACGTCAGCCTAGTCTATATATATATATTAATTTGCGACTGGCACGAGGCAGTGCTCACAACGAACGTGGGAGGTTCTAGATTTACGGGAGGTTAAGCAACAACAAAAAAATGGGGCCCGGCTGTCGCGAAGTGTTGAAGAGTCCCAGACGCGTGAGTCCCCACCCGTTGCTGCTTAACTTTAGTCACCTCTACACTCGCAAACTGCGCACGGTGTACACGGACAACTCCGCGCGCACCACCACGACTGGGCTGTGCTGGCAGCAACGTTACCAGACGCACAGGCTGGCGATGCAGACGCAGTGTGCTTGGAATTGTTGTTGAGCATTAGACGAGCAAACCCTGGCTCCGCCGAGATAGGAAAGCGAACTAAATAAATTTAAAAACACATCTATCCGCGCTCGCATAAACACTGCCTTGCAACAGAAAACATAATGGGGTTGACGGTGTCAGTCAACGTCGCTTTCTTTTCAGGGTAAAGAGTGAAACTCTCCGCGGTTTAAAGTGCGATCAAGAACTATACACAGGTCAGTCAGCAAACTGTTGTTCCGCTTCCGTTATAAGGCAACGTCAGGCGCGGCATTAGCGCACGTAGAGAGAGAGGTGAGTTTCGCTGTAAGGAGGTCCCTAGAGCCTGAAGCTGCAAGCCCGCCCAGTCAATCATTGTGAATTGAAGAGGTGGGCAGTCGTCTAAACCATACATACGCGCTGTCAGAATGCATCGGCCTAACAATCCAGAATTTGCTACGACTATTACGATTATGCTTCATTTCCCTTCGTGCGGCGTTGTGCCATGCGACGTACGAGGGCATTGAAGCGGAGCGCGGGTCGCGCGAATCAAACTAAACTTGCCGGCAGAGGCAAGGCAGAGGGCATTCACTACGAGAACCGCGGCAGAGAGAAAGAGAGAAACGTTGAATTAATTGTATACGGTATTCCGATTCATTACTGGTTCCTTTAGTTTTTTGTTAGATCGTCGCAGAGTGTAACAGTGCCAATTTTTATTGTAACCATAAAACCTCCACATGCCCGACGAAGTGAATCAAATCAGGTTGGCAGTTGGCACATTTATTCGGTTTATTGGCAAAACCGAATTGTTAAAAACCAAGCAAATGTTAATTTTTCCCCACGTGACAACCTGATTTGATTGGCTGTGTTGGGTGGACAGGGTTGATTATAATTAAACGTTTCACTAATTGGCGGTATACCTACACGAGTAGCGATCCCAGCAGAAACCAACCGTGACTCAGAAACGTAACGAGTACACATCAGAAGAAGAGAAATACATTGGCAGATATCGACGAAAATAAATCTATGGAGCATTAAACACAGGCGGTGCAGTTGTGTATCTAGAAATGTTCTTAAATAGAGAAAAAAAACACGTTAAATATCTCGCACGTACTCATTAAAAAAACATCACCGGCTTTAAAAAATTCGGGCCATATTTACAGGCTTATATAGCCTGGTATATTAGGCCAATTCATGAAAATGTTGAATTGTTATTTTAGGAGGGGGGCGGGATAATAGTAGATCATACATTGCTCTATAATTACCATTCTTACTTTCTTGTCAAACCGGCGATTGGATTATTTGTTGACCGGCATGTTTGGATAAAGTGCTTTAGTAGAAAAAATGTTAATTATTGATGCGCGTATTGAGACCGGTGCGATACATCTGGAGGGTTTTAATAAAAAAAATGTTGTGTTCCCTAAAATATATCCCTGAAATGTTAGTGGGGGGTCTCCAATGTAAACTAATCACCCGTGTCCAATTAGACAAAGTTCCATTACTACCAAGCTGGCAAATCATTGTGTTTCATCCCCTTACCGCTACTGTTTGTCTTAAAAAGTCAACCGATAACATCCTTAACACGGCAGCGCAAAAGTCACGAAGCCAGTAACCACCAACTCCATGGAATAACCTAAACCGCCCCCCCCCCCCACGTTCTAATTCACATCTTTGCACGTTCAAGTCACAAAACGTGCGGAGCCAGGATTTTCAGGTAGGGGTGTCAACCCCTCCAGCAATGAAAAATGATAGAGGAGTTGTTAGTAAGTAAAGAGTTGTTAGTAAGTAAAGACTTGTCCCTTGCTTTTAATTCGACGCGTGTGCGGCGATGGCGCAGCCATCGATCGAGGGTCGAATTCGAACCGCGTCGTGTGATCGGCATCGCGCTCGCTGAAGCTGTTGATGCCTTCAGGGAAGTCGTGTGCTGTATACGCAATTGCGCACAATTCTGTGAGTCACTTATAACCGCTTTGCCATTACTTATTGCCAATTATGGACTCAAACTATTATCCTATCATCTCATAGAGTCCCTGGCACGTAATAATATGCTACACAGAGGCAGTGGAGGTCGCAAAATGCCGATTTATTACTAATAAACCCCAATGATCCGATCGAAATTAGGGATTTCGATCGGATCATTGAGGGGGGGGGGGCACGTGCCACCCCCCCACCGTATTCATTGCTACGGTGTGATTAAACATAATACCGTAGTAATGAATTAAGCGTTTTCACAGAGTCGTGCTCGAACTCCTGTCACACGACATCTGCAGAAGCAGCAGCAGCAAGCGCA
The DNA here is from genome assembly GCF_015708825.2 of Lethenteron reissneri. NCBI lineage: Eukaryota > Metazoa > Chordata > Hyperoartia > Petromyzontiformes > Petromyzontidae > Lethenteron > Lethenteron reissneri. The sequence continues at coordinate 11,687,837 of NC_083788.1, forward strand.
GGGCCCACAACTACCACCACCACCAACACACCCACACCTGTCAACCCCCTTATCAGTGCCCTACCTTGTTACAGACCAATTCAGATCGTATTGGTCACCCCGTGCCCCTTACAAATCTCAACGTTCATCCTACAAAGTTCCATCACAAGGGAGAAACACAAACAGATAGAAAGAAAAAAAAAGATTCGCCCGTATTGAAACGGCCGTACGCCGCACGAACACGAAAACTCTATTTGCCCGTACAAAGAATACGGGGCTAAACCTCGTGGATCGTTACGGGTATCCCCCGCATACTGCTCAGCGTCCCGCCGCCTTGCATCGCACCGCACCTCCACAGCTTGCCAAGGGTCTTGCTGAGCTCGGCGTTGTGGAGCTGCGGGTATTGGTCGGACAGCTTCCTGCGAGCCGCTTGCGCCCACACCATGAACGCGTTCATGGGTCTCTTCACGTGGGGCTTCTCGCCCGGCTTGCATCCCCCCGGCCCACCGGCTCCACGCACGGGCACGGGCAACAGCGACCAGTCGTAGCCGTCCAGCACTTGACTCACGGCCGCCTGGATGCTCTCCGAGAAGGGGTCGTCGGTGCCTCCTCCCCTCGACGGCTCCGAGCCCGATGAGCTGCAGCCACCCGAGCCTCCTCCTCCTCCGCCGCCGCCGCCGCCTCCTCCGTGCTCGACGGAGCTCGGCTCGGGATCGCTGCGGCCAGGGGATCCGAGTCCAGACCCGGCGTCCGAGGAGCAGTGCGGGCTCGGAGTGCGCGACATCTCGTGATTGATATCCGACATGCTGACTGGCCGCTGATGAATCGATTAGCCCGATTGTGACGACGACGACGATGAGTGTTAATTGTATCGCGTTCAGTGCGGTTCGTTTTATACTAGCTTGCGGGACTTTGGTATCTGATAAGATATTTTTTGTTGCAATTTCAAATCAGTATTAATGAGACTATTATTAATTTACCTTTGCCTCGTAATATAATTTACGTGGTATAAAAAGTGTCTTCTTTTCCTCGATAGCATTACCAACGGCGAGCTGCCATCGCCCGTCGTACTGTTTTGTTGTTAACGTCGCTCTTTAATCCTTAAAAATCTTAACCTCGAATAACGGGGACTAAGGGATTTGCCAACTCGCAGCAGATCCACGTGATTCGCATGCCTCTCTCTGCCCTCCCTCCACGTGTTGTGACTGCGCGACCAACGGCACGCCCGCCAGTATTTATACCGCCGCCCACTGGGCGTGGTCAAGACTCCTCCCCCCCCCCCTCAAGCAGCCAATCGAGGAGCAGGACCGCGGCCACTTCGCCAAAGCTTCGCCCAATGACGAGAGAGTCCCCATTGGTCGATGTCTAAGAATGGGCGGAGCCAACTCCCCCCCCACTCCACGTGTTTGACAATCCCACCCTCAACACAGAGAGAGTTAAAAACACTTTATGGGACAGAATTGAGTGGCAGAGTTGAGCATCGTCACCATCTATTGCCCATTACTCTGAAGTCGAACATCACATCACCATCTATTGCCAATTGCTCAAGAGTAGACCAACTCCAAAATTGAAGATCACATCTACAGTGTTGCCCATTACTCCGGATTCAAACATCGCATCGATTGCCCATTACTCCAAAATCGAAAATGACATACATTGCTCATTAATCTGGTGTTGAACTTATCATAGATTGCCCATTACTCTGGAGTAGAACATCACTTTATGGGGCAGAATAGAGTAGCAGATTCCAGCATCATCACATCGATTGCCCATTACTCTGGAGTAGAACAACTCCAGAATTGAAAATCACGTCTACAGCGTCGCCCATTGCTCCGGAGTCAAACATTACTTATATTGCCCATTACTGCGGTGTAAACATACACAATATCATCGAACATACTCTTTTCCTTTCAGCAAAATCATAAACAGCTAAATGGGCTAATAGGCTCGTTAGTCCCTTTATGCTTTCTTGCACGAGTGTGGAGTGGGGGGGTGGGAGGTGTGTACAAAATAGGGCAATTGTACGCTAATTACAAACACTCTTAACACTCGTGCTATTGTGTACGCAGCAGCACGTACAGACCACGGCGCTCGGTTTAACTGAGTGCAAACCTAAATGCCGCATAGAACAATACAACGCATACATACACTCGCTCCTCTCGCCTGCCGCTTACTCTCCAACCCCCTACTGCTTTTCCTACATATAAAAAAAAAATTACTTCGCTGCATTACCCCCTACTCCCCATCCCGAATTCTGTACGACGTCCAGGGGACGCGTCGGCTCTTTGACGATCTACAAATGCAAACTTCCACTCCCGGTGAACTTGTTTAATTAATTGTACACAGTGCAGACGGGGGGAGGGGGGTGGGGGGGTGAGCGAGATGGGTACGTGACGCCGGGTCACGATGAGGGTGTGTTGAAGGCAAGCGGAATGCCGAGCGCCAAACCGTACAGTCGTAATATCCCATGACTCCGTTCGCAAGAGTTGGGCCATTGAGGGCCCAGTCACGGTAAAATTAGCCGCATGCTTTAAGTCATAGCGCCCACTGCTTCAAAAAGTTGCCTCGCTCTCTGCCTGCCCCTTCCACCACCACCCCCCCCCCTGCCTCCCTCCCTGGTGCCGGCGCTCCGAACAGAGTGGCCCTTGTGACTGCGCAGTTTAAATGTGGGGGGGGGGGGGGGGGGGGGCTGCGTGCCCTGCGGGCAGACACGCAATCACTACAACAGAGGACATCTCCGAAACGGAGAGTCTTGGCCATTTGGGGGAAAAAAAGAGCAGTTTCCAACGGTAAATTGTCTGCTATTCGCTGTCGTGTATCAGCAGCTGCTGGTGTTGTGCTGCGTATTGGTCAACCCTCTTGTTAATCCACTGCTGGATGAAGGCCTCCGCCACTCTTTGGCATTGGAGTTTATTTCTACTACCACAATCTACGGCTACTACTGCGGCTACTAGCACGCTGGCCCGTGCTGGATTGGTGAAGGGGGCCGGGTTCATGCGATATCGTTCGCCACTGATGTGAGCCGAGGCCAGGAATTGATGTTCTGTTGCTTAGCGCCACCGCTCTCCCACCCCCCGAACGCTTGCGTAATTGGTAAACATCTTCTAAATCCTTCACTAGCGTGGAGTTGTCTACAGACAATTTTTAAACCCTGCGCATTGTGTAACTCGTTGCAATTAAAATGCCTAAAATATATAACGCACTGAGTACCTGGTGCGGTGTGAAAACGTCGCCAAAAGTGAGACAAAGGCGGCCAGGCGCGGTACTGGCCACCCACCCCCTCGTGTGCCGTTCCGGCCTTCATATGTGCTCGCTAACAGCACTTGCCCCAACAGTCTGTTGAGGCTATACGGGGGATCTTTGATCTTTGATAGGACACATCAAGTGCAGCTCAATTCTCAGGACAAATGTAATTCCTCATTGTGTACACGTCTGTCATGCACGTCTGCAACAAAGCTGCAAGTTGCCTCTCAAATCTTCCCCCCTTGCCTCCGTCCACCCAGCATTTCGAATGGGTTACGCCACAGTTCAACGGATTGGCAGCTCGCTGTGCGGTGGGGTAAAGTGTGTGCACTCACACCTGGCCAGCGCCTAAGGATATAGGCCAAACCATCCACGTCGGTTAAGGCCCCTTCCGTCAGCAGGAGCGCGAGCAAGCGATTGCAAGGCTGCGCCTATACCTCTGGACGGGTATTTGAATGGAGCAATTTAAAAATGTCGCCCTGTCCAGTGCTATATTTAACCGGCTCAATGGCCGTTATTTCTCTCTCTCTCTCTCTCGTGCACAAAGAGCCACGTTTATTTCAAGGTTTTCATAAAATTCAAACGGTGCGGCCAAATTAGACGCGAGCGTTTAGCCCATTACCCACCGACTGGCATAATAGGGTTAGTTGCTTGGGTAATTATAGGTGTGGAGGCACACACACACACACAGGGGATATTCAACCAACACCTTTGTTTACTTCGCGGAGCGCCAGTGTGCCTGTGAACGCGGTGTAAATGTTTCCGATTTGTTTTTTTCTGAAACTGGATCAATTTTACCTGCGACTTACTTTTCTTTCTCTCTCTCTCTCTCAAATGTTCTAAATTGTATGTCTTGTATTCCGTGAACGGCAGTGGGTGGGGGCGGTATTTTCTTAATTGATTCAGTGGGGGGGGGGGGGGGGGCGGTATTTTCTTAATTGATTGATTCGTGTGGTGAAGGTCTCATGGAGGCTTCGTGTGGCGTGGTGGAGACTCAGTCACGAGCCGTCAGTGCTGATCGTCTCCGCTCACATTTGGGACATTATGACGCGCATTAAACTATTTTATTTATCGAATTCCCAACCCCATTGTCAATCCGCTGCTGGATGAAGGCCTCACCATGCCGTGTCGATCATGGGGGGGAGGGCGGGGGGTGTTTGACCATACTTCACCACGCTGGTCAATGTAGTATGGGCTGATGAAGGGTAGGGTCCAATCGCCACTGATGGATGTTAGCCACGGCTGGGAATCGAACTCAGGTTGGTGGGTTCATAGCATAGTGCGCTAACCACTGCACCACCCCATACCCTGTAGCCAATCCAGTACTATAGTAGTAATGTTTGTCTGGGAATTCGTCTTAAGATGTTTTAAAGAAGATCCTGCATTGAGATGCTCGGCCAATTGTAGCCATGCATGTTACCGTCTGCATGCAAGCCTTGCCCCAACAACAATCTATAATCCCAAAACACAGCCTATAGCCTGAACCAAAGTAAAACGTCAGCATACTTTTTCGTAATACACACTGCTATTTGTATACATTCAATAGCCGTAGTTTTTTTTGTTATAATAAAATAACAGACCAACGTAGATGGAGGTGTTACACTCTCATACGTATATAGGACAACTACATACACGCCACGAGTTTGTGTATATAGTTATCCTACACGCATATATATGCTCAGGTCTTAATTGAACAATACGCACCTACCGAAATCAACCGCGCGCACGCCCCAATTCTCGGGAAACCGATTTCCAACGGCGATCCATTTGCAGACACCCCACCTCCGTCGACCGGAGCGCTCTTCGCGTGCTTCTCCGCGGGCGATTGGATATCGCGAGAGCGGCGACGTTCGACCACGTGCATCAAGAAGAGAGCCGTCAAGGAGTGGTGGTGGTGGTTGTGGTTGTGGTGGGTGGTGGGGGCTTCACAATGCGCGCATTGAGATTGGCGGGAGGGGTAGCGAAAGAGCGACGGATGAATGAACCGTGTTGTTTTCCTCCAACGCACTTTCGCCGCACAGCGCTGTGGCGTGGCGGGGAGTGGAGGGAGGGTGGTGGGTGGTGGGGGGGGTATCTATAAATGGATCGCGCCGCCGTCGAAGACGCGGTCACACGGGCCCCGTTGTAAGGAACTCGTGTTATCGCGGGCGAGTTGCGGGTGAAGTCGTATGTGACATCGCATGTAAAGCGACGGTAGCGTCTGCTAACCCAGCAGCATTTCGATTTAAAGCTTTCGTGACTGCAGGGATTCATTCATCTTCTTGGTTCTTTCGGTAAAGTCACGTAGAAGGGAAGTAATAAAATAATAAAACATAATAAAATTTCGATTTAAAGCTTTCGTGACTGCAGGGATTCATTCATCTTCTTGGTTCTTTCGGTAAAGTCACGTAGAATGGAAGTAATAAAATAATAAAAATAAAACATAATAAAATAATTCAGGTCTGTCGAGAAGACAGAGACTCTGTCTTCTCGACATACCTGCTCTCCACCTGAGGACGGCTGCTTGCGTTGTGGCCGAAACGTCGTGAGAATTGCTTTATTATGTTTTATTTTTATTATTTTATTATTTCCATTCTACGTGACTTTACCGAAAGAACCAAGAAGACCAGCAGCATTTGTTCAGCAAGCTCGATTCTGATGACTCGACCCAGACGTGTTCAGTTTGTTATTGTTGTTGTGTTCAGTTTGTTGTCTCCCCCCCCACCCCCACCGCAACATCCGAATAGGACGGCTGGCTACGTACGGTGCGAAAGAAGTTTAACGTAAATACAAATCCAGTCCGGCAATCGCGTGCGTGAACAAATCCTGCTGCGTAATATTTGGTCTGTAACGCCGATCAAAAGGCCGACGGGGACTTACATCCCGTCTAAATTCTATACGTGGAGACACAGAACAGAGCTCTACCCACATATGCTTCCGCGCACCAACATCAACTTCGCCTTGCTCTATTATTATTATAATAGTATCACAACCCGTAATGGTTATTTGAAGGCTGGGCGGTGTATTTTAACCGTGGGTCTGTTGTAGGCCAGTCCCGCAAGTACTGTGCGCCTGGTTATAAGAGCTGGAGAGAGTTGTAATCGTCCAGACAGCCCTCACGACGATCAAACAACACGCACATGCAAACACAGTGCTTGTAAATTGCTTGTAAATTGCAACCCATCACACGTGTCACATATCGCACAGGCACCATTAACAGACAAACAATAACCCCTCAACGCACGCGTCAACAACACCCTGTGGCTGTAAAGGTAAAAATATATATGAGCGACGTTTCGGGCAATGACCCTGTTTCACTGCACATCACAAAGAAAGGCCAGCCAGGTACAGTGGGAAAGGTTTTGAGGATCTGAGTTGTCAGCTGCTCTCTCTCTCTGTCACGTGGGGCAAAGACAAAGCTCCCCCGTATAGCCTCAGCAGACGTTGGGAGCAAGTGCTGTTGGCGAGCGCCTATGAAGGCCGATACACACGTGCACACTTGCGTTACGCTGTAATCCTTACACACGCACACAATGTCGCAATTTTAATGGGCACTTTTCAGCGTTAACGGGGGGGGGGGGGGGCGTGTGGAGCAATCATCAGGCACGTGCAGCGTGTGACGACCTCATTTTTTGTATACCGTCTTTTTTTGAAAGCCCACGGTGTTATTGACGAATGTGTTGCGTTTCGTTTGCGGTTGTTGTTGTTGTTGATGTCACGTGCTGTAATATAGCAATATCCGTCTTTTATCATCACACACGTTGCTGCTGCTGCTGCTCCTACTGCTGCTGCTGTTGTAGTTGTTGATGTCCCACCAACGTATGTCACGAGACGGGGGGGGGGGGGTGTACGATGGGGCCACGCGAAACATGAAACAAGGGAAGGGGGCGGTCGGGGGCATTCATGTGAAGAGTCTCTCGCGTCTGTGGGCATGCAGGGGGGGGGGCAGTGCCACAGGGACCTCGAGGGCCGTGCCAACAAAACTGCCTCTCGAAATAAATAAATAAACACGTGTGGACCAACAGCGGCAACAGCAACGGCGGCAACAGCAACAGCAGCAGCAACGACAGCAGCAACAACAGCAGCAGCAACAGCAGCAGCAGCAACGACAGCAGCAACAACAGCAACAGCAGCAGCAACAAAGGCGCCAGCAACGGCAGCAGCAACAACAACGGCAGCAGCAGCAACTACAGCAGCAGCAGCAGCAGCGACAGCAGCAGCAACAGCAGCAGCAGCAACAGCAGCAGCAGCAACAGCAGCAGCAACAGCAGCAACAACAGCAGCAGCAACAGCAGCAGCAACAGCAGCAGCAACAACGGCAGCGGCAGCAGCAACAGCAGCAGGAACAGCAGCGGCAGCAGCAACAGCAGCAGCAACAACAGCAGCAGCAACAGCAGCAACGACAACAGCAGCAGCAGCAGCAACAGCAGCAGCAACGGCAACAGCAGCAGCAGCGTCACAGTGAGCTGGGTCCCTCTGTGTAAGATCGTTGTTCCGAGAGACGGGTTTGTCGGCAAGCAGCGGTAATTTAGTCAGCGTTTATTTATTAGAATAATTCTAATTTTTTTTCATCCGATTTTTTTGGTTTGTCATCGTCTTAGTTAGTCTCTGGTCGACGACAAACCTGCGGAGTTGTAGGAAAAAAAACTCCTTCGATCTATGTCAACACGTAACACATTGCAAATATTTAACTATTGTTTGGTGGTGGTGGTGGTGGTGGTGCTTGCGTTGGTAGCAAAGCAAAAGCTCACAAATACTGCACACATATCCACTCTATCTCTATCTGGCCTCGATATCGATATGCTATGGAGAAGGGTCATTGCTCAAAACGTCGCCGATTACATAATCTATTTAAAGGACGCAGTGTTGTTAACAAATGTGTTGAAGTATGTTGTTGTTGTTGTTTGCGCACCACTACCGACGCAGTATCACCAAATAAAAGATTCAACATACTCGTCAATATAACACTTCATAAAATAATGTATTTTATGCGACGTTTCGGGCAATAACCCTTATTCAGAGCACGTATACAGAGGTATAGAGGTATGTATGTTGAACTTTTTTCGCACCGTACGTAGCCAACCGTGCTAATCGGAGGTGTGGTTGCAAGCATCTAGATATCTATTTTTCTCCATCGATCTTATATCGGTATTCCCAGGACCAACATTACGATTGTCAAGCAGCAGGGTGTACGAGCGTGCAAAATTTGGTTCGAACGTCTGAGTCGCACTAGCAGGGTTAGGCTTGTTCAACAATCGCTGCTCAAATTGCCAAGGGGGGGGGGCAGTTTGTGAAATATCAGAGTCGAGTCTTATTCCGTGGATTTCATTTGGCGATCCTCTCGCAGCCTGGTGAACTAAAAGGCGGTCTCACTCTCGCTCGGTTATTAAATGTGAGGGGTACGCAATCCCCGCCCTCCCTCCACCTCCGCCACTTTCCCAATATCAGAATCAATCGGTGCCGTTATTTAGACTGGAGGAATCCGATGAGCTATGAAGCTCTTTATACAGATTTCCCATGAGCGGGTCAGCCATATGATGAGGTCAGCCAATCAGTGAACTCCGTCACCATTTAATGTAATAGCCCCAATATCCACGTGTGGTCGTTCTCAGGAAACTACTACGGTGGCGGGATATTAACTACCTCGCCAGGTACACAGGAGGTCGTAGGTTCAATCCCGACCCTGACGCCTAGGAGATGTTTACTACCTCGCCAAGTATGCAGGAGGTCGTAGGTTCGATCCCGACCCTGACGCCTGCTGCTGTATATTTGGAGTTTGCATGTCTCTGTCTCTCATCATCATCATCACGGTGGCGAAGAGATGTTAACTACCTCGCCAGATATGCAGGAGGTCGTAGGTTCGATCCCGACCCTGATGCCTGCTGCTGTATATTTGGAGTTTGCATGTTTCTGTCTCTCATCATCATCATCATCACGGTGGCTAAGAGATGTTAACTACCTCGCCAAGTATACAGGAGGTCGTAGGTTCGATCCCGACCCTGACGCCTGCTGCTGTATATTTTGAGTTTGCGTGTCTCTCTCTCTCTCATCATCACGGTGGCTAGGATATGTTAATTACCTCGCCTGTTATACAGGAGGCCGTGTGTTTGATCCCGACCCTGACGCTTGCTGCTGTATATTTGGAGTTTGCGTGTCTCTCATCATCATCACGGTGGCTAGGAGATGTTTACTATCTCGCTAGGTAGACAGGAGGTCGTAGGTTCGATCCCGACCCTGACGCCTTCTGTATATTTGGAGTTTGCGTGTCTCTCTCCCCCGTGGTCGCGTGCATTTGTCTACGGTCTTCCGGTTTTCCCCTCCACATTTAGAATCAGCATCACGCGTTTCGAGGGTTTGGCTGCTGTTAATGTCCACGTGATAATAATGATGATCCACTTCGTTCAGCTATCATTCGTGATGGCCATGTCGCGTTTGAAAAAGAGCTTGCCTAGTTCAGTGGGCCTTAACTGATAAAATTAAAAAAATAGTTTACTACCTTCTTTAATAACCTTGCTAAATTAATTAAATTATTATTTAATTGGTAAATTCTGATGTGCTGGCAGCAGGTGCACAAGCACACTTAATTAACAACAACAACGACGACCTCAACACATTCGTCGACGTTTCGGGCAATAGGCCTTCTTCAAAGGAAGCCAGAGAGAAAGAGACAGAGGTTTGGAAGCTGCACCAGTTTTGTAAAGGGACATAAGAATAGTTACACGAGTAGTAAACTAAACTAGAACCAAACTATGTTTTTTTTATTTCACCAGGCAAGGCTCACTGAGCTATGTAGCTCTTTTTCAGAAGCGGCCTGGCTTTCACAAATGACAGCCCAACGAAGTGGCCCATCACGTGCTAATGTATAACAGCCAACTACTCTAAACGTGTGTTGATTCTAAATGTTGGGGGGAAAACCGAAGGACCCGGAGAACAATCCACGCAACCACGTGGAGAGAGACACCGCAAACTCCAAATATACAGCAGGCGTCAGGGTCGGGATTGAAGGCACGACCACCTGCATACCACGCGAGGTAGTTAACATCTCGCCACCCTGGTAGCTATTGAGTAACCACACGAACCTTTGAGAACCGATCGAGTACCCGGACAACCCCTTCAAAGGATCAAAATCACGACTAAAACACATTTCTGCGGAAGGAGCTGGTAGGAACGTCGGGTTGCTCGGTCAATGGCCAGGGTCAACGGCGGCGTGGTGTATTCCGCAAATATGGCCGACTGCGAGGGCGGGAACAAGCCGGCGTAAGTAGGTTAAACGTTGAGTTTTATAAGGGCACCACGGGGTGACCAGCCCCTCCCCACCCAGCCCCACCCCTTCCACCCCTCACCCAGCCCCACCCTCCCCACCCAGCCCCTCGCCACCCTCCCCACCCAGCCCCTCGCCACCCTCCCCACCCAGCCCCTCCCTGCACGACGGACGCAATAATCCCCTGTGGGCTGGTGTAACCAGGAGGTTCCTGCCAGTATAAACTCGTGCGTGTCGTCACAGTCAGTCACGTCTTGCTCGCTGCTGGCTGTTGTCGTCATGGCTACGCGTTGATGGTTGTTTATCCGCTCACAGACATCGTCGGATAAAATTATAAAATGTAACAAATACATCAAATAACTCCACCCCCCTTCCCCCCTCCCCCGCGCTCAACACGTTCGCCAATAACACTGCCTTTTCATTAACACGCGTGCAATTAACAAGGGCTATGGCCCGAAACGTCGCCTATTATAGAGTGTTTTGTGTATTAAGGCCAACAACAACAGCCGCCGTTCGCGACTTAGTGGCGGTGACGTCACCACGGCGCTTGTGCCAGGCCAGGTGCACTTGGAGGCCACGTGAATTGTCGAAGGCTCTGACATTATGTCACGGGACATGCCTAGGTACCATGGGTTGACTGTTGTGCCAGGCTAGGTGCAGGAGGAGGTCACGGGACAGACGAAGGTGCCATGGGTTGACTGTTGTGCCAGGCTAGGTGCAGGAGGAGGTCACGGGACAGTCGCAGGTGCCATGGGTTGACTGTTGTGCCAGGCTAGGTGCAGGAGGAGGTCACGGGACAGACACAGGTGCCATGGGTTGACTGTTGTGCCAGGCTAGGTGCAGGAGGAGGTCACGGGACAGACCCAGGTGCCATGAGCTCACTGAGATGACTGGGAGATGCACCAACCGTGCCCCTTGCTGTGCCAACTCGCTGCGCTTTATCCGCCCGGCGCTCCGCACGTTTTTGTGAGCGTCGCTCCTCTGCCACCCGCTGCTGTTGGAGGGCGACTACCTTGTTGAGACAGCAATATTGTTGACAAATGTGTTGAGCTTTGATGTTGTTGACTGTGTTATTTGTCGTCATTCCTAGCGCCATAGATGGCAAAGCGAATCTCAAACAATTGGAGTGAGACCCACACCCCAAGGGTAAGTTGGTTTGACACACAAACACACACACACACGTAGCCTGCTCTCGGTCTATAGCGAACTGTGAGCGTCACCGGTGGAGCTGACAGCCCACGCTGTAGACAGAAGGACCACTCACCAACAACGTATTTTGTAATACCAGATGGGATGTTTTTTTTAAACACGCCGAACTCTGCTGATGAGCATCCAGAAAGGGGAATCCGGTCTCTCACCTCCAACCCACACGAGAGTGACAGAGCGAGCGTGTTAAGTAACAACACATGCTTCGAGTTAAACACTCAATTGGAAGGCCGATAGGTTGATATTCTAAAATATATTATATTTTTCTGGGGGGGGGGGGGGATATCCGTAAGGAAAGGTGATTCATTTAATTTATAACGGACCTAGTTGAATGTATATGAATATACAGTTGACACCCCCCCACTATCACCCTCCCCTCCCTCCTCCCCCCTACCACCAAGCCCCCCCGCTCCTCGCCTCCACCTCACTCCCTTCCACCACCGCTCCATGCCCCACTGCTCCACCACCGCTCCATGCCCCAATGCTTCACCACCGCTCCCTTCCCCACTGCTCCACCACCGCTCCATGCCCCACTGCTTCCTGCTCCATCCCTTTCCCCGGCCTTCCTCCCTCCCCATGCCCCCCCCCCCCCCCACCACCACCCACCCACCCCTGCCCCCCCCCTCGCTACCCCCCCCCTTAGGAATTAGGGGCCGCCCTGCCACACAGAGGGGGGTTTTGTGTGCACGGGATGGAGGCTGCCGAACAATGGGGCCGTTTATGCGGCTCAGCTCAGACTTTACTTACCTCACTGTGTCTCGGCTCTTGCAGCAGCAGCAGCGGCGGCAGCGGCGGCGAAGGAGACCCCGATTCCGCGTGCGCGTGCGTGCGCGTGTGTGTGTCTTCTACGCCCGCGCGTGTGCAATTGCATACGCGAGGAGCGGTGGCGCAGTAGTCGCCGCTGCACTGGCGATTCCCCCCCCCCCCCCCCCGATAGCAGTCCCTGGGCCACCCGCCCCCCCCCCCCTAGGTCGACTCAGCCTCAAATGAAGTAGCCTGTGAACATCGCCACGAGCGAGACAAATTGCGGCCGGGCTCGGTGCTGGCCACCCAGCCCCCTCGGCCTTCATAGGTGCTCGCTAACAACACTTGCACTACAAGTCTGTGAAGGCTATACGTGGGATCTTTGTCTTGTGCACATATATATACACACACACGCACAATGCATGTGTATCGGCCACGGTCTATGTGAGTGATATGGTACGTGATATCACGTTCTCAACTAACCCCCACCTTTCAGCAACCTCGCAATGACCAGCGTGGTGAAGTATGGTCAACTAACCCCTTAATGACTGCGCAGCGTCGGGAGGGAGTGCGCTCATCAGCAAGCTGTTGATTGACACTTGGCTTGGGCTCCTTATCCATGCGCAAATTGAGTTGTTTACAGGGACTCCTCTACTTACGAACGAGTTAGGTTCCAGAGGTCTGTTCGTAAGTCGATTTGTTCGTAAGTCCAACTTTACTCCCATTGATTCCTAACGTGTTGTACGGCGTGTACACTGAACACGGGGAAATGCTTTAAAAGTTGTGTAATCTCATGTAGATGTAGATGCCGCTGGTTCTTCGCTTTCTGCAGATGTAGATGCCGCCACCACCGCCAAGTTTATTGCGCGGGTGTCGAACTTACGACTCTCGGTCCGAACAGGCAACTGGACATACGGACCAGGTTCGTTCGCATCCCTCAAAGTTCGCGAGTCGAGTGTTCGCGAGAAGGGCAGCAGTCCCCTGCATTATTAATATCACTGGTCAACAAAAAAAAACTTTTTTTCTGGCCTGGACTTTTGCAGCTGTTTTAGACTAATTTCAGGTGCTGATTCCAAATCTGATCTCAGATTTGCTCTATCACATCTCATTTTTATGCTATCGGCATACCCCATTTTCATTGATTTTACCCGAAATTAACTCTGTCACTTATGATTGCAAGTTGTTGCGAGTCAGTGACTGCTTTAGTGTTAAAATATTGTGCTGTATTTTTAGGATAGTGTGTTTATAATATCATTTTATGTAGATATCCACATTTATTTAATATTTTTCTTCTGCAGTTTTATTGAAAATGCAATATTTGATATCTCAAAAACCTGGTGTGATAGACAAAAAGTGATGCCAGATTTGGAATCAGCACCCCCCAAAATTACCTTAAAACCGTTGGAATACCTTATGCCAGAAAAAGTGTGTTGACCAGTGTTATTATATTGCTATGCGCCACGAGTGTGACGGATGCAATGGTGGGTATTCTTGTGGCACGCGCGTCAATCCGTGATTCGGTGATCACGCGCGCTGAGCTTCCGTGCTCTTCAATCTGCGGTCTCGTTCTCATCACCGACGATCGATTTCTTGTTTCTTCGTCCCGTGACAGACGCTGTCCATCTTTTCGCCACGCGTTCTGCGTCTCTCATGGACAGTCCCGTCCAACTATCCGTCTCGCGGTTGTCCCCGCTGTCTCGCGTTCTCGCGTTACCCCGCCGTCTCGCGTCGCCCCACTGTTTCACGTCGCCCCACTGTTTCACGTCGCCCCACTGTTTCACGTCGCCCCACTGTCTCGCGTCGCCCCACTGTTTCACGTCGCCCCACTGTTTCGCATTGTCCCACAGTCCCGCACTGTCCCACCAGGTAACCCGTAGTTTTCCCCAAACCCCCTCCCATGTTCCCCTCCCCCCCCTCCCCCTCCTCTTCGAGATTCATCTTCTTGTCATCTTCAGCGGCGACCCTTCTTGTAGGCTATACCCCCCCTCCCGCGTGTGTCACCGCCCTGCCACGCATATACTTGCGTGGCAACTATCAACTGGTGGTGAGTGGAGGGGGGGGGGCATTGCCCGCTAAGTATCGGCTTCACCGTGGCCTCACTTCTCCCCCAAGAAAGCACCGCAGACGACGAAAGACAACAGGACGTTATCGTGAATTTGATGTCACACCCGGGTGGCGGCGGCGGTGGCTACACGTAGCCGTTGGCACGCGGCACGGCAAGTCGAGCACTTTGGAGGCTGCGGCGAGGAGTTGGCGGATCAGCCGCCGGCACACACGAATGTTGCGAAAGCCTCCCTTCGCGTGAGCGTCGAGGCTGGTGTCATACACCCCCCATCCCCCGCCACCCCCTGGCGTGCCAGGTTCGTGCGGTGCGGCAAAGTGCGGACTAATATTATCTGTCCCAATCGGTATGGGGTGGAGTTGCTGCCCGGGACGCACGTGTCAAGTTTTACTCCGGGTGCTCTGGTTTCCTCCCGCACGTAAAATAAAGGCTCATTCATCGGACGAAAACATCTTGATATATCGAGGACTCGAGAGCTTTGGGCAACTCACCGCGAGGCCGCCTCCCAATCCGCGTGGCTCCCGTAAACGACGATGCTACTCTACACAACGAGCACATGCTTGTATTGTTGTTATTATTATGTTTGCATTCAGTAGAATAGTGAAGTAACGGCTCGCGCACTGCGCAACGCACCCGCCGAGCTGAGTTTGATTCCCGGGCCAAGGCTAACGTCCATCGGTGACCAGCGGTAACTGATCCGCTCATGGCTCGTATCCTCCGTCCCTTCACCAACAAGCCGCGCTGTCCAGCGTGGTGAAGTATGGTCAAACAAACCCCGTACGAGGCCGACGTGGCGTGGGGAAGAAGCCCTTCATCCAGCAGTGGAATGACGAAGCGACCGCACGGCCCTTTGAAATTCCCCGAATGTAGACCGTTAATATTTGTTGGTCAAAAAAACCCAACTCTGAAATATTTTGCCTCCCCCCCCCCACCCCGCCCTTCCCTATTTTCGGAGGCCTCAAACTGCCACTGTTGATCTATGGAATTTAACGTCATGTTTTATTTTTGTGTTATTATACGTGGACTCGAGCTCCCTTCAAAACATCCAGATACAAACGTTCGTCGTGGGGCGCAGGTTAAAAGTGAAGCCAACACTCAGGGCTGTCCATAGGGGGGGGGGTGGGTTACAAGGCCTGGGGAAAACCTAATTCGTCTACAACCCCCCCCCCCCCCCCAACGCCTTCAAACTAAACTGGAAGTATTACATCTAACGCCGTTGCATCGAAGCACGCGCCCCCGCCCCCCTTCCCCACGGGGCCCCGGGCGGTCGCCCCGAATCGCCGTTACCCCCAGGGCACGGCTCAGCCAACGTTGTTCGGCTCATCATATTGTGCGAGACACAAATACGAAAAAAAAGACGATCCGATGTGTTCGATACTAACCAGCAAACTCGACGACATCTCTGCGAAATTTTACCTCTCTTGAGCACCGTCGAGAAGAAAAACAGACTTCACCCGAGTCACTCTAAACTAAACTATTTACTAAACTTTAACATTTTGCCACGTAAGGCCCACTGAGCTGTATAACTGTTTTTCAGAAGCGATCTGGTCATCACAAATGATGGCTCAACAAAAGTGGCTTGTCACGTGGACATTTATAGCAGACACATACTCTAAACGCGTGTCGTTGATTCTGAATGTGGAGGGAAAACCCGGAGGTCCTGGAGAAAAATCCACGAGACCACGGGGAGAGAGACACCGCAAACTCCAAATATACAGCAGCAGGCATCGTCAGGGTCACGATCGAACTCACGACCTCCTGCATACCAGGCGAGGTAGTTAACATCTCCTAGCCACCGTGATGATGATAATGATGAGAGAGAGATACGCAAACTCCAAATATACAGCTGGCGTCAGGGTCGGGATCGAACCCACCTCCTCCTGTATATCAGGCGAGGTAGTTAACATTTCCTAGCCACCGTGGTGATGATGATGAGAGAGAGACACGCAAACTCCAAATATACAGCAGCAGGCATCGTCAGGGTCGCGATCGAACCAACGACCTCCTGCACACCAGGCGAAGTGGTTAACATCTCTCCACTCGCTCGGTCAATCACGGCCGGTTAGATTTAAAATACATTAACACCAGTTAAGTTATATTTATTTTTTACTTAATCGCTTTCAAGTCGTCCGTCCCTCTGCGTGCGCAATGTGTACACACACGCGTGCGCGCGCTCGACTTCGAACGCGCGCGCATGGGGTGTTCGATTGTGCTCGAATGCGTGTGTCATCGCCAAGATCCCGAGGTCGACGCATAACCCTCCCCCCCGTCGTACACAATTCTGGGCAATGAAAGGGGACACATTCGTGCATTCGCTGTGGCCATTCACGCAGCTTAGTGGAGCTGAGACCGTGAGTCCATTGAGTGGGATGAATCCGGACAAATTGTAATCGACGACTGCGATACGTGATCGATTACTCGGGTCGCTGAAAGAACGGCGACTGTCCCCACATCCTGTCTCCCGAAGACGAGACCCCCCCTCCTCACCCGCCCCCCTCCACCTCCCCGCCACTCCCTCTACCCCCGCCCCCCCCCTCCAGCCCCCCACCCCCTCTACCTCCCCGCCCCCCTCCACCTCCTCCACCCCCCGCCCCCTCCTCCAACCCCCGCCCCCCCTCCACCTCCACCCCTCGCCCCACCTCCACCTCCCCACCCCCACCTCCCCGCCCCCCGCCCCCCCTCCACCTCCAGCCCCCCCCCCCCCACTACAAGCCACGCCTACCCTGAATCCACTCATGATACCGCTGACACCCCCAAGCCCCGCGCACGACCTCCCGTCCAGCGGCACACGTGAGAACCCGAGGTGGAAAATCTGTTTTCCCCCGCATCTATATTCGTGCTCTCCGATGAGTCGAGTCATCACACCGATAATAATCGGTCGAATAATCGATTACTAATATAATCGGATATAACAGCTCTAAGGCTTGGCTCACTGAGCACCCTGGCTCATACTGTCAGAGTAACGTTTGTCCCCTTCTGATTTATTAGTACGGAAGAAGAAAAACCCCGACATACTCGAGGAACGTTAGCGAAGGTACGGATCAAAACATTCCGAATCTATTTGTAAGCGTACACGTCAGTGGGTCTATTTCTGATCGGCAAAGGCCCATTCGAAATGTCCGTGCCATAATTCATTACGAGTATGTATAGTGAACCCTGCACATTGCCTGGCGAGATTTCCACAGTGCAATATATATGACAACAAAGACAAAGATCACCCGTATAGCTTCAACAGACTTTTTTGGGGCAAGTGCTGTTAAGCGAGCACCTATGAAGGCCGGAACGGCACACGACGGGGTGGGTCGCCAGCACCACGCCCGGCCACCTTTGCCTTCCTCGTGACGATGTTTACGACAGGCAGCACCAGGAACTGAATTGAGGCTGAGTCGACCTAGGGGGAGGCCGAGGACCGGTTCAGAAAATCGTCACTGGGTGTTGGTGGACCTGCAGGAGCAAGAATCGAACTCGGGTCGCTGGATTCGCATCATAACGCGCCACTACACTACCGCTCCCCCACACATTTTTTTATTTTATTTTACCAGGCAAGGCCCACCGAGCTATGTAGCTCTTTTTCAGCAGCGACCTGGCTACCGCAAATGATAGCTCAACGAAGTGGCTTTTCACGGAGAAATTATAATGCAACCAAATACTCTAAACGCACGTTTATAAAGACTGGGCCGAGTAAGGGGGAGGGGGGTGGAATTGGACGACCTGGAGAAGAATCCACGTGACCATGGGGGAGAGAGACACGCAAACTCCAAATATACAACAGGCGGGAAGATCGGGATCGAACCCACGACCTCCTGTATTCCAGGCGAGGTAGTTAACATCTCAGGCACCACCATCACCCGTAGCCACCACCACCACCACGATCGGCCCCCACTCCCCAAGACTCACTCGCCACTGAGATCCCTCTCATCCAACACAGCATCCCCCCCCCACCACCACCACCTCCCCTTGAGAACGAGGAGGCGACTTCGCTGCGCGCGGCTAACACAATGGACTCATTTCATGGAGCGGCACAAACAGCGTCAGCTGAGAGGGAGGCATCTCGCTCGATGTCTTTTGATGTGTCCTAAATAGCGCGAAGCGAGCGCTAATGATGAAGAAAGAAACACAAGGAATGAAGGAAAGCGCGAGGCATTCCTCCACTCCCCCCTCCTCCATCCCTACATGCCGCCTCCTGGCAAGGCGCGTGACCCGCAAGAAGCGACATCGTTCATAGGCAATGACATTTTGGTTGATATCTCGTTGTTATGTTTGTTGTTGTTGTTGTTGTCGTCAATAATTACGCGCGTATTCTAATCGCGTAACTATTGTACGCGGTGATTTTTTTTTTAATATATAGGCGATAGTTAAACGTACGTGTGTTAATGGGCATGTGATACTATGCCGTGCTGGTGAAAGTTAAAACCAAACGTTAAGGGTCACAACGTAGCAGCGAATAATATCTCGATTTGAAGTTTCCGTGACTGCAGGGATCCATACTCTTTGGTTCTTTCGTTAAAATCACGTGGGTATAAAATAAATTAAATTAAATCACGACGTTTCGATCGCAACACAAGCGACCGTCATCAGACGGAACCGACACAGCAGGACAACTGTTGATTTAGGAGAAAGATCCGTTAACAATAA
Source organism: Lethenteron reissneri (assembly GCF_015708825.2). Classification (NCBI taxonomy): domain Eukaryota; kingdom Metazoa; phylum Chordata; class Hyperoartia; order Petromyzontiformes; family Petromyzontidae; genus Lethenteron; species Lethenteron reissneri. The sequence continues at coordinate 11,706,946 of NC_083788.1, forward strand.
GAGCTTATAAAGGGTTTTGGTGGGCTCAAGCCCACTTACCCCTGGGGTTATTTTATTTTATACCAACGTGACTTTACCGAAAGAACCAACGAGTGCAGCGACGATCATCAGCGGCATGCGGGACGAGATGAGACACAGCGAGGGCCGTGCGTGGTGTTGGCCACCCATATGTGCTCGCTAACAGCACTTGCCCCAACAGTCTGTTGCGACTAGACGGGGGATCTTTGTCTTTGTATGACAACGGTGGTGGAGCGGTTACCGCGCTGCGCTACGGACTCCCAAGTTCGATTCCCGCTCACGGCCAACACCGGCGATGAATGTCTGAACCGGTCACGGGCCTCCCCTAGGTCGACTCAGCCTCAAATGAGTACCCCGGTGCGGTGTATAGTAAACTTCGCTACCGGGGAGACAAAGGCGGGCCCGGGCGTGGTGTTGGCCACCCACCACATAGTGCGCCGTACCGGCCTTCATAGGTGCTCGCTAACAGCACTTGCCCCAACAGTCTGTTAAGGCTAGACGGGGGATCTTTGTCTTTGTGTGCGCGTGTGTGTGTATATATATTGCGGTGACTCAATGGTTAGGGTGCTGCGCTACGGACCTGACCACGCCGGACTTGCCGATTTCAAGCCGCAGAGGCTCATTTTTCTCCCACTCTACTTTCGAAACCGCCCAAAAAAATTGGAAAATGTAAAGAGGCAAACCGGAGGGGCAAATTAAACGCGCACAACAACAACAACCCCCTGGCTTTGTGCCGTCGCATCTTTGAATGAAAGGTCCAAATGAGTGTTTTTCTATATTGTGCCTTTGGTGGAATTCACGCACTCGGCGCACTCACGCATTGACCCGAGCGGCGCGTTGAGCGTGAAGACTTCACGGGGTTGGACTTGGTTCACCGGCGTGCGACGGAGACGCAACCCGAATTCGAAGGCGGCGAAGGTGGCCCGGACAAAGCAGTCACGAATCTCGTGATAACGTCACAGTGATTTGCTGCTCGTATGAGTGTGGAGCCACGAGTGGGCATCTTCCGTTTACAGCTCTGAGCCAGTGGTGGGAATTCTACATTCCTATGGCGGGGGGAGGGGGAGGGTGGGCGGGGTGGTGAGCCTCCCCCATAGAATACTACTGCTGACTCGCCCACAGAGTGGCACTCATTTTATCGACCGCGAAAGGGATGATGGGCTGAGTCAATTCCACATCCAGGATGTGAACTCGCAACCTTCCGATTGCGATCCGCTCGTGCTACGTCTGACCTGCCTCGCTTATCGAATAACGCTTCCCGAACAACAACACCAGCAACAACAATGATAACAATAATGCTAATCATTAAAACATATATGAGTACGTAGCGATATCCCCGCTGTCGTCTAAAGAATGAAGGCACCGCTGAGTTTCACACGCACGGTCTGCGGAAGCACTCCGCTCGGTGCACGATACCACTTGGTGTGTCACCTGCCGCGTAAGATCTTCGAATTTGGCAAAAACAAAAAAGTTGAACCCGTGAGCCCCGGCGCGCACAATTTTTTGGCCTGCTCGTTTCGAATGCCGACACGAGGTCTTCAACGTCCCCCGGCGAAGCAGACGGCGTGTGTGCTTGAGGCTTAATACAGAACAAAGATCTTCCCCCCCCAGCCCCCCCCCCCCCCGTGTAGGCTTTACCAGACTGTAGGAGCAAGTGCTGTTAGCGAGTAGCACCTATCAAGGGCCGGCACGCGGCACACGTGGTGATGGGTGGACAACAGCGCGTCCGGCCGCCTTTGTCTCCCCAGTGGCGATGTTTACACACACACCACACCGGGTACTCACTTGAGGCTGAGTCGACCTAGGGGAAGATAATGACCGGTTCGGATAATCGTCACTGGTGTTGGCCGTGCGCGGGAAGCGAACTGGAGTCGCCTGGTTCGTAAGCGCGCTAACCGCTACGCCACCGCTCCTCACAACACACACACACGCGCGCTATACATCAAAGACAAAGATCCCCCGTATAGCCTTAACATACTGTTGGGGCAAGTGCTGTTAGCTCGAGCCTATCAATCACACACCCACTCTAGATTTGAAGCTTTCGTGACTGCAAGGATTAATACTCTCAGTTATTTCGGTAAAGTCACGTAGGTAAAAAATTTGAAATTAAAATTAATAAAAATAAAATAATAAAATCAAGACGTTTCGGAGGCAACACAAGTCTCCGTCATCAGGTGGGACCGTCACAGCCAGATTTGCTGCATCAAGATGCATCAAGATGCATCAAGATGCAGCAAATCTAGCTGTGACGGTCCCACCTGATGACGGAGACTTGTGTTGCCTCCGAAACGTCGTGAGTTTATTATTTTATTAATTTTAATTTCATTTTCATTTTTTACCTACGTGACTTTACCGAAAGAACTGAGAGTACACACCCACTCACACACTCATTGGACTCAGGTGGGTCACGTAACCACGCGGCACGGACGCGAGGGAGCGCATTCTGCAGGTCTTGATTGTGGGCGCTGTAAGGCGGTGAAACGGGGATGACCGCTGATGAGATGGAGCCGAACAGCGCCGATAGGGAACGGCTTCCACAGGTGGCGCAGCGACATGCGGCCGTCTGGAACGCTCTTGCCCCTTCCGATATTAGGAAGCCACTGGATCGAGGCTGAAAACTCGTTTCTTTACAGATGCTCTTTGCCTGTGTTTGTGTTGTCTTTTTCCACCGGCACCTCCGATTAATTGTCACCGTTGGCTACGTACGGCGCGAAAGAGGTTCAACACACGTACGTATATAGTTTGAGTTGCATGGCCACAACCGCACCGCTGTGGTTGGTGCATTTAATGAACCATTGAACAAATTCCACCGTTAAAGCCAACATTTCCTGCAAAATGAATGCATGTAAATCGGTCTAAAACGTAGCTGAAAGCAGTGATTTTACTACGAAAATCACGGCAAAATCCAGGAATCGCGCGCTGTGACAACGGCACACTCTCAGCAGCCAGTCACGGGGGCATTGCTCCTCGTGGAGTTGAAACGGCGAGTTTTAGCTCGAACACGGTACGAATGACAAACAACGAAAGACAAAAGAATGGCCACAGACTCCACGCAACCAAACAGCGCCATGAGGACGCAACATCTGCAGGTGTCGCAACAACAACGGCGACTGCCATTTGGAATGCGTCCCATAAGGGAACAAGCCCGTCTCGGGGAGAACACAAGGCGGAGGAAGAACGGCAGGGAACGAGAGGGGACCGAGAGCAAAGGGAATGGAAATTCACTCCGTGGGAAGATTTCCCAGTGGCGATACAAAAGCGCGTGCCAGTGGCGAGGCATTGTGTCTGCTTCGAAGCGTGTGTCACTAACAAGGGGACGGGATCAGGTTTAAGTAGCAAGGAGGTTGGGCGTTATTCGTGGCAATTCTATCGGGGAAGGGGGCGATGAGATATTTGCTCCTTAATGAACTGCAGTTTCCCCCCTCCCCCACCAACAGCCTCATCATATTCTATGTGCCCACCTCCCTCCCTGCCCCCCCCCCCCGCCGCACACGGAGGTGCTCAACGTTGGAGGCAGTGGCCCTCCAGCAACAACGGAGGGCAAGAGGAGCGACGCTCACAACAACGAGCGGAGCGCCGGGCGGCTAAAGCGAAACAAGTTGGCACAGTCGGGTGGTACAGCTGCTGCATCTGCCAGTCATCTCAATCAGACATCCCATGGCACCTGGGTCTGTCCCGTGACCTTCTCCTGCACCTAGCCTGGCACAACAGTCAACCCATGGTACCTAGGCATGTCCCGTGACATATTGTGAAAGAGCCTTCGACACTTCACTTGGCCTCGAAGTGCACGTGACCTGGCACAAGCACCGTGGTGACGTCACCGCCACTTAGTCGCGACGACGACTGTTGTTGTTGGCCTCAACAAACAAAACACTCTATAATAGGCGACGTTTCGGGCCATTGCCCTTGTTAATTGCACGCGTGTTCATGAAAAGGCAGTGTTATTGACGAACGTCTTGAGCGCGGGGGAGGGGAGGGGGGGGGGTGGAGTTATTTTATGTATTTGTTAAATGTTTATAATTTTATCCGTAGATGCCTGTGAGCGGATACACAACCATCAACGCGTAGCCATAACGACAACAGCCAGCAGCGAGCAAGGCGTGAGTGACTGTGACGACACGACGCGAACGAGTCTGGGCTCATTCACGCACGAGTTTATTTAGTCGTGATGTTGATCCTTTGCAGTGGTTGTGCGGGCACTCGATCGGTTTCTCATGGGTCCGTCTGGTTACTCAATAGCTGTCCCCCCGTGTTCCTCCTGCCAGCAGCGAGGCCTTCGACAACTTCGCGTGGCCTCAAAGTGCACCTGGCCTGGCACAGACGCCGTGGTGACCTCACCATCACTTCGTGGCGAACGGGCGAGTATTGGCATCGGTGCTCAACGTTTCAAGCCAAAGAGGTCAAACTCACAGCCAGTACCACTGATGACCCCCCTCCCCCCCGCCCCACCACAGCTCGCGACATCGTCTCGCAGATGCCGCGACGATTCGAGATCGGAGCTTGCGACGTCCACAAGCTCCGATCCCGCAAGTCTCATCCCGGCGCCGACTCCGACGTTGCAATTCTGCGTCCGTCTTCATGTCGTTCGTGGCCACGCTACGATGCGTACATCTGCGCCGAATGTTTCACTCGCGCGCACGCTCGAGCGAGCGCCGTTTCCTTCGCGTGAACGACGGAGCTCACCGTCGGGGGGGGCGGACGAGTAGGGGGTGGGAAGGTTTCGCGATTGTGTCGTCCCTATCGCTGCCCCCTGCGAAAAAAAAGTGACTTCTGCACTTCTGGAGGAAGCCACCCCCCCCCCAACAATCAGCACGAATGAGCAACGGCGGTGGCACGTGGAGCGAAACGTCGGGGACGCGCGCGCGAATTTACATTTAACTGCTTTCCCCTCCGCACGTGGCAAACCGTGCTCAAGACGCCGGTACAGCCGCGAAAATCCTACCCACCATGAGCCCAAGCAAATGCGAAGTTGCATGCCGAGACTACAGCTAGCAAAAGAGGGTGGTGGTGGTAGGGGTGGTGGGGGGGGGGTGCGCGGCGTGGCGTGCAGGGGACGTGAGTGGGCGATGCTGCGAGGTATGCGTGCGCAAGTTGAGGGTTGGTGGGTGGATCGAGTCCTGCGCATGACCGGGATAGAAAGGTTGGGGGGGGTCTGGGGTGGGTGGGAGGGGGGAGTTGTGGGGAGTGGAGGGAAAGTGGTGGGGGGGGGAAGGGGGGCTGCTGGAGAGTCGCTCCGCGTTGCGCGGGGTTCTAAGGTTACGCCGCGTAGCCCAGAGCTCAAATTTGCCGCAACGCAGCCCGGACCGCGGGGCTTTCCGACACGCAGCGTGCACCTGAGGGGCCAAAGGCGTCTTTGTTTGAGCGCAGCCGCCGCGCTCTCTCCCTCTCCCTCGCTCGCTCTCGCTCCCTCTCGCTCCCTCTCTCTGTGTGCGAAGGGGGAAGCCGTCCCGCCTATGAGCACTGCAGCGGGTCGGGGGGGGGGGGGCGCCCCCTTCTTCTGCTGCTGCGTTGCGCTCTTCGTGGACTGTGCACAGCGGTGCCGTCCGGGTTTTTGTTATTCGCCGCTGTTGCCGCTTTCGGTTTTTAGCAGCGACTGTCCGGCGTTTCGCTCCTCGTGCACCGGGAGATTTCAAGGTCCTGCAGAAATTCCCATGCGCCTCCCCCCCCCCCCCACTAGTCCCTGCCCGCCCTCCCCACCCTGCACCCCCATCAACGTGGAGCGAGCAACGCGCGGTACAAACTCGAGGTCTCATTGGAGGGCTCTCATCCCTCCTACACTTCTCCCTTCACGATGGGTAGGACCGTTGGGTTCACAACGCATTGACGATGAGCCATCGTTGCATTGGAATCATGATTTACTTCAAGTTCTTGCTGACTGAGCTCCTGTCCAGCACCCCAACAGTAACTCGCTGCGGAGGCCGTTGCCACAGAAATTATAGCTGGGTAACTGGCTACACGGCGGAAGAAGATGTTACCATCGTGGATGATCACACCTGACGAGGTGGGAGTCACGAATACAGAAGAGCCACGGGGCTCTTTCAAAATCGCTCAAACCTTTCAATTCACGCTCTCATCGGGGCAATTCTTTCGCCGGAATATTCGTTGTCGATACCCAGGGAATATATACATCAAACTCCACGTGTAGATCATATCTTGGCAGATGAATCTTTAGTGTTCCGAGTAGAGGAGGATTGCGAGGCGAGCCACTGACAGCTGATCAACAACGGGGTTTCACCGACTCGCGAAGAGCAAGGTGACCCCGTTTTTGTAATTTTTCCCTGGATAAGTAGAGGAGGATTCCGAGGCGAGCACTGCCGCTGACCGCTGCCTCTCGCTTTCCACCGCAGATCAACAACGGGGTTTCGCCGACTTCGCGAAGATGAAGATGACCCCGTTTTTGTAAAACAAATATTCCCTGGAAATCATCTTCTTAGTTCTGTCGGTACATAATAAAATAAAATAATTATTTTATTATGTTTAATTTGTATTATTTTATTACTTCCCTTCTACGTGACTTTACCGAAAGAACCAAGAAGAAGAATCCCTGCAGTCATGAAAGCTTTAAATCGAAATTCCCTGTAAAGTTTCACCCGAGTCTCAGGAGTCGGCCTCAGCAGGAGCGGGGGGGGGGGGGCTGTGGCCGCGGACGTCTGGCGGCCCAGAATTTGTTGCCGTTCCCGTTAGTACCGGGAGGTAAGCGGAGAGAGACCAGGAGAACACTCGAGTCTGGTGCGAGGTGGTGGGGTGGTGGGTGGTTGCCACTCTGGCATTTCCGTCCTCCAGAGCTCACCTCGCAGGCCCCACCCCCCAACCCCACCTGCCAGGTCCTGGTAATCGCCCATCCAGGCACCAGCCAGGCTCAACTCAGCTTAGCGCTGCTCAGATCCGACGAGATCGGATGCAATTAGAAGGGGTGGTGGTGGGGGGTTTGGTAATAATCGGCATTGCCAAGACACTATCCACGCCGCGCTAAGCACTCTGTAGGAATTCTCAGCGCTCCCAGCGAGTGCTGCACGCGGGTTGAATAATATAAAGAGTGCAGCGAGGGTTGTTGTTATTTGTTAATTAAATCAAACACTTTACATCTCCCGGTGAGATAACGATGTAATAATTTTTTTATGCGTGTCCCAGTACAACTGGTAGAATCTGCGAGGGGCTTTCCTGGCCCCCGCCCCACACTCCACCCCAGTTTGCTGGACTGAATGCAGCCTGCTGTGTACGCTACCTACAACTCAAATACAAAGACACGTAGCCTTTGATCGGATGTTGGGGCAAGGGCGGATTTTGCGACTAGCACCTATGAAGGTCGGCACGGCGCACCACGTCCGGACAAAGACAAAGAGACAAATATCCCCCAAAGACAAAGATCCCCCGTATAGCCTTAACAGACTGTTAGGGCAAGTGCTGTGAGCGAACATCTGTGTAGGCCGGCACGGCACACGACGGGGTGGGTGGCCAGCACCACGCCCGGCCACTTCGTCTCCGCAGTGGCGATGTGTACACATCGCACAAGGTACTAATTTCAGGCTAAGTCGACGTAGGGGAGGCCCAGGACCGATTTAAATCACCGTCACTGGTATGGGACAAATGTATATCGTAGTTTGCTAAACCACTCGTGTATTGCATAGTCGTAAGTTAAAATCATCAATCATCATCTCGTCTTATTTTATATTTTATATATCATAAGCCATGATCTCTCCACTGCTGGATGAAGACCCCCCAGTCTTGCGATGCAACAATCCATCAACTATTTCATCGCTCCATCTCCGCAGACAAGACAGTCCTGCTGGCGCTGCGTGTCACCTCCCCCGAATTTACAATTTGCTCATTCACGACGCTGGTAAGAAAAAATATATATATATACACACACAGTATATTTATACAGCAGCAACAACAGCAATGCTCCCCCTCGCTACCCTGCCTTTACAATCAGAATTCCCAACGCTCTATCACAAAAAAACAGTGCCTAACCCATGAAGACGTTAACGGCGCAGCTGTAGCAAGCGTTACGAGCGACGCCTATCAGCAGAGTGGAAGGCTGCAACGACCCACAGCAGCTGTCACAGGTGAAATGCCAGTCAGCGCGAATGTAACATGTGCTTTTCATTTATACAAGTTTTTTTTTGCGCGCGCGTGTGTGTGTGTTAACATTCACCAAAGGCCCTTTCTTAACCTCGCACCGCCGCAGTCTCCCGTGAAAATGTAGGTGCAGTGTTCTGCCCATTGCCAGGAAAATGTGCCTAATTTTTGGACATTATTTATTGACATTTCTTCACGTAGTCTGCTGCCGCGCAGTAGCAGTATCATCATCATCGTCATCTTCATCCTCGCGTAGCGAGTCTCGATGGTTGAGCATCACTGGCGTTTGCATGCACGTGTCAAATGCATCCGGAGTTATTAATGATGATGATGGCAACCACAATTCATCGATTCATATCGATTGTCGAGTGTAGGAATGCATGCAAATAATGTATGTATGTTGAACTTCTTTCGCACCGTACATAGCCAACCGTGGTAATCGGAGGTGCGGGGGAAGGACAACAAACTGAACACAAAGAGCAGTTTTATAGACATGAGTTTTCAATCTAAATTGAAAAGTGCTTAGCTCCAGTGGCGTCCTAATATCGGAAAGAAGAACGTTCCAGACGGCCGCATGTTATTGCATGCGCTTTACTACGCGTAAAAAGACCAGTAACTCACTTATCTTGAGTACTCATCACAACAAATAATGCCATCGCTTAGAGGAGGGGAGATTTTAATGCCTTTGTGATGAGGTTGGTCCCCCCCCCCCCCCCCCCGCCGTTGATCGCGTGCACACTCCGGGCTCATGAACGACCCATCTCGTGAAATCTCAGTTATCGATCATGGCAGCGAGGTGATGACCCCCTCCATTCTCTCCGTCATCCCCACCCACCACGAGTCAATCTCGGACACCGTCAACGAATGGCCGTCACGCCACCGGCGGTCAGAGGTTTGCATGCACCGCGTGTTAAACTTGTGTCGCAACTTCAGCTTGCGTTTGTCTGACGTGGATGCAGAGCAGCAGCTGGCAATTTCACATTGAGGTGGTGAAGCCAGCAGCGTACGTAGCAAAACCGTGTTAATCGGAGGTGCGGGAGGACAACGAACCTCTTGGCTGCAGGAGGTAGCAATGTCGAGGCATCAGACAAGGTGGTCGGTAACCCCAGGAATCAACCAATTCTAGCACCAATGGGTTTCGTGGGAAGCTCTTTTTTTTTCATCCTGTTGATCGGAGTTGGTGGCAGCAATGTCGAGGCATCAGCCAAGGTGGTCGGTAACCCCAGGAATCAACCAATTCTAGCACCAATGGGTTTTGTGGGATGCTCTTTTTTCCATATTGTTGATCGGAGTCGGTGGTAGGGTAGCAAGCTCGGCAGCGTTCATTTGGAATCCCCTTCGGCACAGAGGAAGACGCCATCGTCGTATTCGCATGCAACGTCCTCTGCAACTTGCGCCTCGGAATCCCAGAGCGATCTTCGCTTTGGGTCTCTCAGCTCTCGAGCCATCGCCCCCGCCTGTGGTGTTGTTGTGGGTTGTTGGTTGTTTGTTGTTGTTGCTGTTATTGTCGTCTTTGAAGCGAGCGAATGCGTCGACATCATGCCGAATGCTCGGTGCTTCGGTTTGGCACGCACGTTTAGGGGTGACTTGACGTATGAACTTTTAATGTCTTCCATGGAACACTACTCCTATTCAGTGTTTAATCGCGGGGGTGGCGAGGGGATATGGGGAATGAGAAGGTGGGGGAGGGGTTGGGGGGGGGCGGCACCGGGCAGCCTCATGGAAAAATAAAACTTCTCAAAAATTGCACCAAAACAGTTTCACGAACAATTAATTAAAAAAACCCAATACAGTGCGGAACCATCCCCTCTAACACCCCCCTCCCCCCCCAAATATATATAAATCCCATACAGGTCAAGCACGCACGACATTCACCGTTGTAGCACGCGTCCCGTGCACGCCACCTCTCCCCGAGCCCCCCACACCCCCCGCCATAACTCCGTTGCCCTGCCCACCACAGGCAACGCAGCCAATGGGAGAGAGGCTATGGTCGAGTGGTCCTGATGATGGCCAAGAATGGCCTGGCTTGCGCTATGGGTTGCCGAGCTTAGACTGCGTCGTCGTCATCATCACCAGCATCACCAGCAGCAGCAGCAGCGTCAGCAGGATCAGCAGCATTCATTTAGCCCAGGGGTCGGAAACAAAAACAACAAGAAGAGCCTTTTTTTTGAGAATTCGGTAAAAATGAAAACTCAATATTTCAAGAGCCGCAATGCGATGTGAATACGAGATGGTGTTCCTCAACAAATAACGTCACGGAGTAGCCCTTAATGAGCCGCAGGTTGTCAACCCCTGCCCATGGTGAACTGGACTTCCATGGTGAACTGAACTCCCATGGTGAACTGGACTTCCATGTTGAACTGGACTCACATGGTGAACTGGACTTCCATGTTGAACTGGACTCCCATGGTGAACTGGACTTCCATGTTAAACTGGACTCCCATGGTGAACTGGACTCCCATGGTGAACTGGACACCCATGGTGAATTGGACTACCATGGTGAACTGGATTCCCATGGTGAACTGGACTTCTATGGTGAACTGGACTCCCATGGTGAACTGGACTCCCATGGTAAACTGGACTTCCATGGTGAACTGAACTCCCATGGTGAACTGGACTTCTATGGTGAACTAAACTCCCATGGTGAACTGGACTTCCATGTTAAACTGGACTCCCATGGTGAACTGGACTTCCATGTTAAACTGGACTCCCATGGTGAACTGGACTCCCATGGTGAACTGGACTCCCATGGTGAACTGGACTCCCATGGTGAACTGGATTCCCATGGTGAACAGGACTTCCATGGTGAACTGGACTTCCATGTTGAACTGGACTCCCATGGTGAACTGGACTTCCATGTTAAACTGGACTTCCATGGTGAACTAAACTCCCATGGTGAACTGGACTCCCATGGTGAACTATACTCCCATGGTGAACTGGACTTCCATGGTAAACTGGACTTCCATGGTGAACTGAACTCCCATGGTGAACTGGACTTCCATGGTGAACTGGACTCACATGGTGAACTGGACTCCCATGGTGAACTGGACTCCCATGGTCAGGGGCCGGCAACCACAGCAACAAGAAGAGCCATCTTTTGTCGAATTTCAAGAGCCGCCACTGCAGCCCTCAAAGAGCCACCGCATGAGGCTCTGGAGCCGCGGGCTACCGACCGACCCCCCGATGTCGCCACTGGCGGGTGAAGGAACTCCCCAAGCCTTCGTCATCATTCCCCCACGCGGTCTCGCGGTGCAACGAAGTCATCTCGCTCCCCCCCCCCCCTCCTGAGCACGAAGATTTTTTTTAAAATCGCTCCATCTCCACGTTGCACGTTTTCTCGGGCTCGTTCCCCAATACCAATGTTTGCAAAGGTGAATGTGCATTTGATGACGCGATTACGCGTAACGGATTTATAATCTCAATATGCATACTTTTCAATTGATTGATAATAATATTATTTATCTAATAGTACAGCAATGAACCTGTACTGGGCAGCGTGGTGAAGTAAGTAGACTGTAGCCTAGTTCTAGATTATAGACTGCCAGTACGTTCACTCAGTTTAATAACCATTGCTACAGTCTACATTATAGACTGCCAGTAAACTCACCAAACTGAATAACCAGGCTACAGTCTACATTATAGACTGCCAGTACACTCACCCAGCTTAATAACCATTGATACAGTCTACATTATAGACTGTCAGTACACTCACCCAGCTTAATAACCAGGCCACAGTCTACATTATAGACTGTCAGTACACTCATAGAGCTTAATAACCAAGCTACAGTCTACATTATAGACTGTCAGTATACTCACTCAGCTTAATAACCAGGCTACAGTCAACATTATAGACTGTCAGTACACTCACTCAGCTTAATAACCAGGCTACAGTCTACATTATAGACTGCCAGTACACTCAGATTAAGAACTACGCTACAGTCTACAATAGTGTTTTTTATTATTTTTATTACATTTTTTATTATTTTTTTATTCACTTTATTTTTAGTTTTATATCTACGTGACTTTCCCGAAAGAACCAAAGAACATGGAAGGGGTGATATGATACAGCTCTGTACAGCTAATGTTAATCCACATATCGACCAACACATCTGGCTTATCAGTGTACTTGAAAAAAATCACGTTCGCCTTTTAATCCATCACCCCTTTTCCGTGGCCTTTCCGGACCAATGTGTTAACAGCAGATATTTGTGGAAGCATGCGAAAGATGGTGCCCGGTTGCTTTCAGCTTCTCGGTTGAGTTTTGGATGATTCCTGCTGCCATAAAATGGGTTGTCTGGACTCACGGACAAGGAGAACCCCCTCCGTGACAACCGTTCAATTTGTTTTTCGTGGCATCAAAAAACTTCGCTGTCGACGCGTGAATAGTTGCGAAGCGTGGTGGGACAGTGGAATGAACGCCTGGATGAGAACAATAAACAAACCAAAAAAAACCCTGCGGAAAAAAAACCGAAGGAACTGATTCATGGGTGGCACTCACAATATGTACACAAGCAGGGTTTCTGAGCAACCTGCTTGCTGTACTGCCCTCGTGCTAGCCCCGCAGGTAGATGTGTAATATCCAGTACACAAACAAAGCCAAGACTATCTGTCGTATCCATGGTCAGCCGTAATGTGACACTCATGCGGCCGGTGGCGTGCAGTTAAGATAAGGCGCAACGCTGTTGACAATGACCGCAGTTGTAAAACATTCCACGCGAATTTCCATAACCGACGCAAGTTGAGACTCAATGGGAACTCCTAATTTGCATGAATGGCTTCATTGAAATAGGGCATGAAACCTAAAAAAAAAATCATTTCGAAAATAATTTCTGCCAACAAGTCCAGCATTACATCGCTCAGCCGCAAATCGTCAGCTACGACTGTTTTTACAGCCACTCCGAACTTAGGGGGGGGAGGGGGGTGGTGTGGACACAACACACACGCGCATCAGATTGCTCCAAACGCCAACACACCGGACCTGGACACGTTCAGTAATTTTTTGCGTATCAAGTAGGCGGGCTCCACGCGTTTGTACAACAGCATTACACGTGTGCATTACATTACTGTAAAAAGTCACATCTCAGCAGGGACTGCCCAACATTTAACTCTAAAGCACTCCGCTTATATATATATGCCCATGTCAACAGAACCTTTTTTAAACTACCAGAATACGCCAAAACAAGTGTCTGGCCGCTGAGATTTATTTACTAGAAAATATTTTCCACGCAGCAGCAGCAGAAGAAGAAAAAAAAACGTTGAAAAACATTAGAAAAAAATTAAAGTAATTTGGGTTTTTTTTTTTTACGAGCAAGCTAAAACGTTTTAGGTGGAAAATTCCAAACATCCAACTTTGTCGCCGGCTCGTACACCCTGACGGCCAGACTCGGCGTTATAACAAGGGCTGGCTTTCTTACACACGTGGGCTGCATGTGCCGCTTTACACGGGAGTCTGTTGAAATTAAGACTCCCTTTTTTTCCGCGCGGCAATATTGGCCTTGGCAGCCTTTTTGAAAGAAAAAAAAGTCTGTATGCAGAGGTAGAAAGCAACATCAACAAGAAAAGAAACGACTTTAAAACGGCGTTGCTGTGCAACGCTATTTACGAAGCGTGCTATGCGTGCGTTTGTTTGTCGTCGTGACTTTCCGACCCCCCCAATTTACTGGGCACCGGTGAAAAAAAAAGATTCTGACTCCTCTTTCTCCCTCTCTCTCTCTCGTTGTGTCCGAATTGGGCATTTGGAAGTCCTCGATTCGCTCACAATGCTGCCCCCCCCACCCGCCGCCCTACAGCAGCGACATCACCGTAAAATAAATCATCAATGTATAATACATAAGACAAAGATCCCCTCCGTTTTAGCCTCAACAGACTGTTGGGACAAGTGCTGTCAGCGAGTAGCAACTATGAAAGCAGGCACGGCCCACGAGGGGGTTAGGTGGTCAGCACCACGCCCGGCCGCCTTTGTCTCCCCAGTGGCGATGTTTATACACCTTCCACCAGATACTCATTCGAGGCCGAGTCGGCCGAAGACAAGCCCAACACCGGTTCAGATAATCGTCACTGGTGCCGTTGGCCTTGAGCTGGAATCGATCTCGGATCGCCGGGTGCGTTGCGCGGCGCGCTAATCACAGCGCCACCGCTCCTCGCGTGCACGTATAAATAAATACATGAATACACGTGAACACATGCCTTTCGTCTATGCGTAATGAGCATGCCCCACCCTTCCCCCTCCCCCCCCCCCAATGTGTTTTCTATAGACGGCGTATTGAGATGCACATGCATTTGTAGACGCTGCGTAAATCCAACCTTGTATTGTGTACGCATTGTTTGTTTTTGTTTGACCAACACGACTGTGCAATGTGTCTGTGTGCGTACGTGTATGTTTATACATGCCAAATGCACACGTGTGTGTGTGTGTACTGGGTGCTGCGCTACGAACCCGGCGACCAGCGTTCGATTCCCGCACACGGCCACCAACACCCAGTGACGATCATCTAAACCGGTCCTGGGTCCTCTGCTAGGTCGACTCGGCCTAGCCTCAAATGAGTACCTGGTGCAATGTGTATAAACATCGCTACTGGGGAGACAAAGGCGGCCGGGCGTGGTGCCGGTCACCCACCTCCGTATGTGCCGCGCCGGCCTTTATAGGTGCTACATTACACTACTATACACTACACTACTACACACTACTATCCACTACAATACTATACACTACACTATACACTACACATTGGGCTCTATGGAGGCTCGTCGTCAAGCGATTAGTCGTTAACAGAGGTGGTCGTTGAGAGGGGTGCGACTGTAATTGACTCCGGCTAAATCGGGAACATCTGGCGCAGGTGCGGAGAGCCAGCGACATACGATCGCCGAGGAGTTACCGATAAAGAAGTCCTCACTGGGTGTGGGAGACGCCACGTGTGCCCAGTGCTGGATTAAGCTAGTGCGGGGCCTGTAGCATATGTTATGAAGGGGCCCTAAATAAAATAAAAACACGTAAATAGTAAAACAGAAACGTTGTAACTTGTATAGTAAAGTAATTGTATTTTTTCATTTACCATACAGACAGATAATACGACAAATCGCTAACCTTAAACACCCAGTCGTTCAACACATTCCTCCTGCGGAGGGAGCTGGTAGGAACGTTGGGTTGCTCGGTCAATGGCCAGGGTCAACGGCGACGTGGTGTATTCCGCAAATATGCCCGACTGTGAGGGCGGGCACAAGCCGGCGTGAGTAGGTTAAACCTTGAGTTTTAAAAAGGAACCACGGGGTGACCAGCCCCTCCCCACCCAGCCCCTCCCCACCCAACCCCACCTCTCCCCCCCCCACCCTCCCCACCCGTGCCCCTCCCCACCCTCCCCTCCCCACCCAGCCCCACCCTCCCCACCCAGCCCCTCCCCACCCTCCCCTCCCCACCCAGCCCCTCTCTGCACGACGGACGGACACAATAATCCCCTGTGGGCTGGTGTAACCAGGAGGTTCCTACCAGTATAAATGTTGAAGGCAGTATAGTACTATAATAATAGAGCAAGTGCAGAATCACTGAACCGGAATTGATAGCTTGAAAGCATTTAACGCGGGGGCCCTTGAAAGTGCGGGGCCCGTAGCATTTGTAGCTAATTTTGCTACTCGGGTAATCCGGCCCTGCGTGTGCCGCATGCCTCGTGTGCCACTGCCTTTACCAGGCCAGACTCGCAGCGTTTGTGCGCTCCCTAACAGTTATAACCTCCATATCGTTCTGACAGGACGCTTACGCAGATTGGGGTGCATTGGCGTGTGTGTGTGCATGAGCGCCGTGTGATTGGGGCGTCTCTGGTGTTCATTGTATTCGATAAGCGTGTACGCGTGTTTGTGTGTGTCCTACGGGGAGCGGTGGTGCAACGGTCAGCTCGCTGCGCTACGAATCCGTCGACCCGAATTCGATTCGCGCTCACGCCAAACTAACACCAATGGCGATTATCTGAGCCAGTCCTGGGCCTCTCCTAGGTCGACTCAGCCTCAAAAATGGTACTTGGTGCGATGTGTCAACATCGCCAGCGGGGAGACAAAAGCGGCAGTGCGTGGTGCTGGCCACCCACCCCCTCGTCGAAATGCCTACACGGGGGATCTTTGTGTTTTTGTTGCATGTGCCCAGCTGCACTCATGTGCCAATGGTGTTTACGACTGTGCTGCTGCTGCTGACGTCACTGAGAGCCCCCCCCCCATCCCTCGCAATCCCAATTAGTTTGTGCAATTTACAGAGAGTGAGACCAGTTGGCAATTTACAGACTCATAAACTTGGGAAAACTGCACGGCAAGGTGGACGCGAGCCAAGCGGCAACGCGGGCGTGGTGCACGGACATCGACTGAGCCCACTCGAGCAGGTTGCATCTGCACTCGATCACCGCGGTGTTAATCGACAACAACAGCGATCTAGCGACTCTGTGTGGGAGCACCCACCCACCTTTGTCCACTGCGTTCAACCGTAGGGGTGGCACAGACCGTGCTATCTCTCGCTTGCTCAGCCCAACGGAGACATGCCCTCTGACGTACGCTCGGCGACAAATGCCCGACACCCCCCCCCCCCCGCAAAAAAAAAACCAAAGTGCGCATTGCACGAACGCGCGAGTTACAGATTGGTGGGGGGGGAGGTGGTGGGTGGGGTGCACTCACCTCTCTTACCTTCTTGTCGTTTTTGGCACGCGCCGCTCAGCCGTAAACCCCCAAAAATGTATCCCAAATTTTGTAACAAAAAATTATTACGATAATACACACATTCACATATATGTGTATACATATATGTGTATGTGTGTGTGTGTTAAACACGTGTCAATAATATTAAGCGTTCGCAATAACCATTCAGCTCGTTGTTGTGCGTGTGTTGACATGACGATTTACGTTTTCACTCACAATCCAATGAAAGCCAGACTGCGTGATGGAGTAATTCACAAAACACATTTTCCGACTGTTACCGATACAAGCGACAGCGGCGGTGGGGGGCGGGGGGTGGGGTGTTAGCATTCCGAATTTCAAAACTAAATCGTACCGCATTACGATGGCAATTTTCTCTCGTGAGAGAAACTGAAAATGATGTCGCGACGCGCAGTTTGGCTTTGAACAAAAAAGAGAAAATGCCAATGTGTCACGATATACCCTGTGTCACGGTACACCCAGTGTCACGGTATACCCCGTGTCACGGACGAGGCAATGATTTGCGTTTCCAATCGCTTTTTGGGAGTTGGGATCACCTCCATCACCACCAACAACAACAGCAACAGCAGCAACAACAGCAGCAGCAGCAGCAACAACAACAGCCACGCGCCACTAAGCGGCGGTGACGTCTGCGCGGCGTTGTGTGCCACGCTCGGTGCCCATTGAGGCCATCGCGTGAAATGTCGAAGGCTCGCTGCTGGCAGGAGGTCACGGGACAGACCCCCATGTACCACGTTGTTCGACCGACTGAGATGACTTGGCAGATGCACCACCTGTGCCCACCACCGTTACCACCGCCATCATCATCATCATCAATCTCGTCAAGGAGCATAAAGCATCACGCAAACTCTGGTTATCCTCGCAGACGCGCTTCTGCGGCCGTCTGGAACGTTCTACCTCCCGATATCAGAAAGCCACTGGGAATTATGCACTTTTCATTCATCTAGAGTTTTTTTTTTTACAATTTTTTCGTGTTTCGATTTGCACGGTTGG
Source organism: Lethenteron reissneri (assembly GCF_015708825.2). Lineage (NCBI taxonomy): Eukaryota > Metazoa > Chordata > Hyperoartia > Petromyzontiformes > Petromyzontidae > Lethenteron > Lethenteron reissneri. The sequence goes on from NC_083788.1 coordinate 11,724,724, forward strand.
CTACGTACGGTGTTGAAAAAGTTCAAAATACTTTACGTGAATACCATCACCGCCGTCATCACTACCACCAACGTTACCGTTCTTCTCGATCGAATTTAAACGTCAGGTTGACACATTCCACGGGCTTACGATCGGGGGGAGGGCACCGCGCCCAGCCTGCTATTATTAATTTAGTTTATTTTGTTTATTATTGTTGTTGTTGTTGGTGTTGTTGTTGTTGTCGCAGGTGAGAGGAGCGCCACCACCAACAACAACAACACGGTGGCTTCACTCTCGCCGACACAGAAACAAAATCTCTCCGCGCTCTGCGGCGTCTCTCGGCCCCATCGCCACTGGCAGCCCCCGCGTTTCCCTTGAAGAGCGCACCCCCAACGAAGCCGCGCTCTTCTTTCGGCGCCAGACCTGGGACGGCTGGAGGGGGGGGGCTCAAGGAGACACACCGTGGCATCTCAAACCAAGCACCTTGTTGAAGACCCAAAGAAGGAGCAGCCCTGGTGTGTGTCTCTCTCTCTCTCTCTCCACCACTCTCAACAACCGCGATGGCTACGAGATGTTAACTACCTCGCCTGTTCATAATATAGGTTTTTGGGTCAGATCGCGTTATTTATAACTGTGTCGTAACCCTCCACCACCCGACACGGCCAAACAGTAAAAAATGCTTCACGTTTTTAAAAGGACAAAATAATTCATTTCTTTAGCCCCACCGGTGTGCTGAAGAGAGAATCAATAGCATTTAAAAATTTGAGTAGTACGACGTTTCGCTGATAATTACAATCAGCTTCATCGGGCAAGAATGGTGAAGCTCTCCTGTTGCTTCCGGTCTTAAATAGAAATAGAGCAGCATCAGGGTGACGTCATCATTCAATTCAATTCAATCTGGTGCAGTGATTCGAGGCAAAGAGGGGGAGGGTATTGTAATTATATAGATTGGTAATCATTCAATTGTTATTCATTGGTATGTGTTTCCCTTATAAGTATATAAGTATAAGGGAAATAATGGTATGAAAGAGCACGTGAGTGAGATCTACTGTATATTTGGAGTTTGCCTCTCTCTTTCTCTCCGTGGTCGCGTGTATTTTACCCCCCCACGTCTTCCGATTTTCCCCTCCACATTTAGCATCAACATCACGCGTTTAAGAGTATTTGGCCGCTATACATTTCCGCGTGGTGGTGATGATGATAAGCCACTTCGTTGAGCTGTCATTTGTGGCCAGGTCGCTTCTGAAAAAGAGCTACATAGCTCGGTGGAGCCTTACCCAGGTTAAAACAATGCTTAGTTTAGTTAGTTTTAGTGTCTCAACAACAACAACCACCACCACACCAATAACACGTGGAGGAAGAAAGTCGTGTGGGGATATTCCCTCCATAAATGGAACGTTCAGGGGGACTCCGCCACCAAACCTGCGAATGCGGTGAGATGCAAACCCAAGACTTCAAATTCTTAGGTTTATTTCGGTAAAGTCACGTAGGTAAAAAATTAAAATTAATAAAAGTAAAATAAAAATAAAATAAAAATCACGACGTGTCGGAGGCAACACAAGCCTCCGTCTTCAGGTGACGGTTTATTTTTATTTTACTTTTATAAATTTTAATTTTTTACCTACGTGACTTTACCGAAAAAACCTAAGAATATGAATCCTTGCAGTCACGAAAGCTTCAAATCTAAAACCCAAGACTGTCGCTAGGCCTCGGTACAAAATAACCACATGGGCAACACAATGGCATTAGTACGGTTGGCATCTCCGATCAGCATGGTTGGATACGTACGGTGCGAAAAAAGTTCAACATACATACAACGCCATCACCTACCTGCCTAACGCAATAGCTACAGCACTCACCATGACCACCAAGTTGCGTGTCGTGGAATAAGCTCCCTACCTCTAAGCCCCACTCCCATTCTGAGCGAAAACTAATCCAACTCCGTAATTATTACAGATCCTAACCGGACACTGGCAAACAGTGCCCCTCACCCTAACTGCACCGAACCCAGGCCCTTTTACCCTAATCCTATTGCTAATTGTAACTCACGCACTGAACCTTAACCCATTGAAGCTGCAACGAGCCGAGTTATGTGCGTGTTGACATTTTCGGGCTCTTGTAAGAACTTTTCACCTCGGTCTTAATCTCAGGGTGGCCCCTATAAATGTTCTCCCCCCCCCCACCCCGATCATTAAAAAGGCAAGATGGAAATAAAGTTATACATCTAAAATGTCATTTCATGTCGGTGCTAAAGAGCAAGCATTTTAGGATTTTTCTGCGCACTTCGCGAAGAAAATAAAAAAGCCGTGGGGAAGAATGAAAAAAAGTGAGGGCCTTTTTGTGCGCAGGGCAAAAAAAAGACAGAGAGTGCTTTGTCAAAACGAAATGCTCATCGATGTTAATAGTGCCACCTCTCCCCCCCCCCTACCTCCCACCCCCCACACCCTCCCCCATGCCCCCCCCCCCCACCAACAGCACCATCCCCACTCCCAAAGACGACCGCCGCGTGAGACAACAGCGTGCATTCACATTTGTCGCATGCTGATGATTGGCAACTAAACTAAAAAGCAAACTACTTTCTTTTTTAAACTCAACTATTTTGTTTTATTACCAGGTAAGGCTCACTGAGCTATATAGCTCTGCTTCAGAAGCGACCTGCTCACAAATGATATCCCAATTAAGTTGGCTTATTACCATGCGGATATTTATAGCAGCCAAATACTCGGAGAAATGCTCACGCGACCACGGGGAGAACATGCAAACTCCTAAATACGCAGGCGTCAGGGTTAGGATCGAACACCACAAACCTCCTGTATACCAGGCGAATAATTTAACATCCCGCCACCGGTGAAGCCAGAGAACAGACGTCTAATTGTTCCGCTGATGGTGCTGATGATGATGATGATGCTGCTGCCCTCTGGGAAAAAAAATCGCCACAATTTGGAATCTTGGTTCCATTCTTGCGCATGATGGCAATATGTTCGGCAGCTGAATGCCAATTTCGATGTCTGCTAGCCACGAAGAGGGCTTCGAGTCTTGGCGATGTCACATTTTGATATTGTCACAGTATGAATGAACTTAAAGCTTTACTCGTAGTCATTATTGTGTTATCATGCATGTAAGTCGGCTCGAAGGGTGTTTACATTAACTTCGTTACAACTAAGCATCAATTACCAATAAAGGCTTCTTCACTAACAGGCTAACCATAATTATTATATCGTATAAGTATTGTTAGATTCAAAGCCAAATGCAAAGATCCCCCGTATAGCCTGCACACACGGTTGGGGCAAGTGCTGTTCGCGAGAATCTATGACGGCCGTCAAAGCACACGAGGAGGTGGGTGGCCAGCACCACGCCCAGCCCCCTTTGTCTTTCCCGTGGTGATGTTTATACACCACTCCAGTTACTCATTTGAGGCTGAGTCGACCTAGGGGAAGCACATGACCGGTTCAGATAATCGTCGCTGGTGTTGGCCGTGAGCGGGAATCGAACTCGGATCGCCGGGTTCGTAGCAGCAGCACCCTAGCCGCGACGCTAACGCTCTCCACATTATCATATGCAGTACTGCACTCACAAATATTCTTGATGTACAGAATCTTTATTTTACGGCCCAGGATTCAATTTGCACACGCAAGGTTCATATCAGCGCCACGCATACATGGATCATAATAGAGGTGGCAGGGTGTGTGTTTGTTTTTCTCCTGATTAAAAAAAACAGAAAGCGAAACACACAATTGCTCTTCTTTGGTTCTTTCGGTAAAGTCACGGAGATAGAAAAAAATAAAATAATTTTTTTTTTTATAAAACCCAATTTTTTACATTACAATTTTTGTACTTTTAATTAGATTATTTTGATTCTTTATTATTTTGATTTTATTATTTTCTACCTACGTGGCTTTACCGAAAGAACCAAAGAAGATGAATTCCTGCAGTCACGAAAAATTTTAAATCAAAATCTACACAATCGCTATTAATTTCGGCGAACACAACCCAGCCACATGCACTCACTCGTCGTTCGCACAAACTACGCACGCATCATCCTACATTGACGCAGTCAACTTGCACGTACATCGGCATGGCCCAACGTGCGGCCCGCGTGAACATTGTGCATGCGAGGCCACTTAAGCTTCATGATACATTTTTTGTTTTCTTCAAACGAGCCAAATTGAAGGCGTCTCTTGACCCCCCTATTACATTTCCCATAATTCCTCACCAACTTCCCACACCACCCTCCAACTCGCCCAGATCTCCTCCCCCCGCCCCCCCCACCACCGCCAGTGTCGCATTCCACAGCTGTACTGTGTGCCATCATGAGGAGCTGCATTATTCGCTATCAATTGCCGGCTGCCCTTTGGCCCCGTGAAGTCATCGAGCCCACAATGTGGCTCATTGAGACGGGCCCATGATTAACCTTCTCGGCCACGGGGCAAATTCGGACATTGCCTCTCTTTATTGTGGCGGGGGCCTTTTTTTTTGCTGTCTTCTGTTTTATTTTATTTTTTATTTTTACATCCATTTTACAGCTGTGTTGACACCCCCCCCCCCCCCTCATCCCCACCCCCCTCTCCCCAGGTCGCATTTTTTTGTGGGGCGGTAAAGTCGTCCGGGCTAATCCCACGCCTTCCGAGAGACGTTTGCAACCACGCTAGCGTGGAAGAGCAGGCCAAGGTCTTCGTGGAGGCCCTTTCAATAGCCGGTGGCTTGAGAGGAGTCGTTGCAGAGCTGCGCCCTTTTACAGCTCTGCTGGCAGCCGGCGATATCAATCGATTTGGGAAATTCAATTGTCGCTGTCATTGCACGGATGGCGTATCGAAGAGCGGAGATGAGAGGTGGCACGGGTTAGCGTTGCCCTGAATGGTTAAAGCTCACGGTGCTTTCATCGGATCAATGCTTTGTTAGAAATGTGTGTGTCAAGTGGATTCACATCATCCCCTGCGGCCACAAACAAACAAACAAACTGGCGACATTCTACTCCTCATCCTCCTCCTTCTTCGTCGTATCTCTGGGTGCGAAGACAGCCGACGAGACAGACGACATCGGGGTCGCAGCCGTGACGCGTCGACTACGAGCGGGTCACGTGGTCTCCTTGGGTGGGTGATTCGGTACGTATGTGCCTACGTTGAACTTATTTCGCACCGTACGGATCCGGCCGCGCTGATCGCAGGTGCGGGGAAGGAAGGACAGTCAAACTAAACAACAACAAAGTTGTAAAGAAATTAGTTTTTGATCTAGAATATTAATTTCCAATGATTCGGTCTTATTGCTGCTCCAGATTATTCCTCTCCTTCCTGCTATCGTTGAGTTGTCACCAAGTGCCGAGATCTTTGCTGCAGCAGCATCAAGAGCAGCATCAGGAGCAGCAGCAGGAGCAGGAGCATCAATAACCGCAGCAGGAGCAGCAGCAGCAGGGGAAGCAGTAGCAGCAGCAGGAGCAAAAGCAGGAGCATCAGCCGTAGGAGCAGCAGCAGCAGTAGGAGCAGTAACAGCAGCAGGAGCAGCAGGAGCAGTAGCATCAGTCACCGCAGCAGGAGCAGCAGGGGAAGCAGGAGCAGCAGCAGGACCAGAAGCAGGAGCAGCAGCAGGAGCAGCAGCAGTAGTAACAGCAGTAGTAACAGCAGCAGCATTAGCAGCAGGAGCAGTAGCAGCATCAGCAGCAGGAGCAGCAGGAGCAGCAGGAGCAGCATCTGCAGCAGGAGCAGCAGCAGCAGGAGCAGCAGCAGCAGGAGAAGCAGGAGCAGCAGTAGCAGCATCTGCAGCAGGAACAGCAGGAGCAGCAGCAGGAGCAGCAGCAGCAGGAGCAGCAGCAGGAGTAGCAGAAGCAGGAGCAGCAGCAGTAGCAGCAGGAGCAGCAGCAGGAGCAGCAGCAGCAGTAAACTCTTCGTCCGTCTGAGACGATCCCTGGGCGATCATCTCGCCCCGAGTCGACTTCGCTGCGCTGCTCAAGGGAATGGGGATCGGTTCACGATTCGTTCTGTGGGCCTCGATCACGGTTTGGGGTTTGTGGGTGGGTAGGGTTAAGCCCATTTAGTTATTAGTTGATGGGCCACTCAATTTCCATCTGAGTGAGCGAACTTTCATACCTCACTGGAAAATATTTCCCCCGCTCCACCCCCCCACCACCAAAGGAAAAAAAAAACGCTAACAAACAATTCCACGACGCTCAGTCATTTGGGTGAAATTTTACTTTTAGAAACGAACCCAAATCTGAGAGAGAAAATATATATATAATCCAGGCAATTTACAAGCGATGAAAATTCTTAAAGGATGAAATAGTTGCACAACAAACACGCGTACGGGCTCTCCGTGACGTTATTTGTCATCGTCGAAACGTTCTAATTATTAGACATCAGTGCGAACTGCGCGGTCGAAATGCTACCAGCATATTCCTCACATACGTACTTGAGTTTGTTTGTTGGTTCTTGTTGTTGTTGTTTCAAAACAAAAGGCCTTGAGGGGGTCTTCTACATCACAATAACGGAGGCATTGGAAATCATCACAGAGGTTTCCTTTTGGGTTAGGTCGCGTTCATATATAAATGTGTCGTTAAACCCACCACCACCCGGCACAGCCAACTAGTAATGGTTGTGACGTAAACAGAACGTGCCAAATCGTTGTTAGTTGGAGAGTAAACCCACAACATTTACAATTCGTGCACGACGTTTCGCCAGTACAATTACAGCCAGCATCATCAGGCGACAGACAGATTTGTATTTACGCGACAGACACATTTAGATTTACGCGAAATAACCCCCCCCCCCCAAAAAAAAAGCCTCCGTTATGGATCATATTTGTCGCGAAAGCCTGCCACGTGTTAATCTGCGCCTGTCTGAAATGTCGATGCCATCAGCGTTGCGCGTCGCACGCGGCGTGGGGAGCGGTGGCACAGCGGTTAGCGCGCTGCCCGCTACGAACCCGGCAAGGCCCACGACACCTGTGACGATTATCTGAACCGGTCCTGGGCCTCACCTGCGTCGACTCAGCCTCAAAATTGAATGCCTGGTGCGGTGTGTAAACATCGTCACTGGGGAGACAAAGGCGACCCGGGCGTGGTGCTGGCCAGCCACCCCCTCGTGTGTCGTTCCGGCCTTCATAGGTGCTCGATGACAGCACTTGCCCCAATAGTCTGTTACAGGCTACACGGGGGATCTTTGCCCTGAGTGCATACGTGAAAGTTTGTAGGTATAAGACTCAAGCAATGCAATCTTCATTCTCCCAAGTACATATATGTCTGCGTGTATAATTGTATCAGCCTAATTCAGACTGCTGTCTAACTCTAATTACTTAATCGTGGATGGATGACACAATTAGTTTTGTCGCGAGCGCCCTGTCCGTATAGATTGTCCGTGAGTATTGGGAAGATTGAGACTGAGAGAGAGAGGGAGGGGTGGGTGGGGTGGGGAGGAGAGGGAGGGGGGATGGGTGGGGTGGAGAGGGAGGGGGAATGGGTGGGGTGGAGAGGGAGGGAGTGGTGGGTGAGGTGGGTGGGTGGGGTGGGGAGGGGAGGGAGGGGGGATGGGTGGGGTGGAGAGGGATGGGGGTGGGTGGGTGAGGTGGGTGGGGTGGGGAGGGAGGGGGTGGGTGGGGTGGATGGGGTGGGGAGGGAGGGGGATGGTTGGGGTGGGGAGGGAGGGGGGATGGGTGGGGTGGCGAGGGAGGGGGGATGGGTGGGGTTGGTGGGGTGGGAAGGGAGTGGGATGGGTGGGGTGGGGTGGGAGGGGAGGAAGGGAAACTCAGATCCTGAAAGCGCGCGGTGCCCAATACATTTCGTGCCCGATAGGCAGTAAGTAAATGGCAGGGACCTGGCGTGTAATGTATACCGCGCCCACTCTGGGGCGACGGGGGTTGGTGGTGGGCGTTCGTGGTGGGGGTGGGGGAGGTGGAGGGTTTGGCAAGCACATCGCCACGCACAGAGGCCCGCTTGTTCCAGCAGCCAGTGAGCGAGCAAGCCCCTCGAACGGCCAAATTAATTAGTGTGCGGACTGGGCTGGGATGCAGGGAAAGGGGGAGGAGGAGGGAGTCGGGATGGCTGTGTGTGCGTGCGTGCGCGTGTGTGTGTGCGTGTGTGGTGCGTGCGTGCGTGCGCGTGTGTGGTGCGTGGGGAGCGGTGGCGCAGCGATTAGCGCGCCGCGCCACGAACCCGGCGACTCGAGTTCCATTCACGGCCACCAACACCAGTGATAATTATCTGAACCGGTGCTGAGCCTCCCCCAGGTCGACTCAACCTCAAATTAGTACATTGAGCCGTATATGAACAAAGGGGGCCGGGCGTGGTGCTGGCCACCCACCCCCTCGTGTGCCGGGCGGGCCTTCACATCGGTGCTCCTCGCTAACTGCGCTGGCCCCAAATAAGTCGACGAATGATCTACGGGGGAACTTTGCCTCTTGTGGGTGTCGCGGCAAATTTGGCAAATGGAAAAGTTTCCTTTGCCACCACCACCACCACCGCGAGCATCATCAGCAGCAGCAGCCCTGCCACCAGCATGGCACAGCCAATATCCACGTTCATCTCGAACGCACCGCAGCCGTGTAATCGGTGTACGAAGCAGCAGCAACAGCGGCGGCGGTGGTGTTTGAATCAAACCTCGGGCAGTGCGCGCTGAATCACGCGGTCGCCGCCACTGTGAGCCACAGCTGAGCCTCACCCGCGGCAGTTCGACTCACGCACGAACTTTCTTGTGCACCGTACGGGGACAGCGGCCTCGCTCACGTACGCACCGAGAATGAAACACCATTAAACTATTAAACTATTTTGATTTAAAGCTTTCGTGACTGCAGGGATTCATATTCTTGGTTCTTTCGGTAAAGTCACGTAGAAGGGAAACAATAAAATAATAAAAACATAAAACAATATATTTAATATTTATTATAAAGTCACGTAGAAGGGAAACAAAATAATAAAAATATAAAACAATATATTTTATATTTGTATTATTTTATTGGTTCTCTTCTACGTGACTTTACCGAAAGAACCAAGAATATTAAACTATTTTTAATATTACAAGATAAGGCCCCACTCAGTTATGTATCTCTTGTTACAAAAGCCACCTGGCTATCACAAATGACAGCTCAACGAAGTGGGCTGATGATCACGTGGCCATTTATAGCAGGCAAACACTCTAAACGCGTGACGATGATTCTACATGTGGAGGGGAAGAACCGGAGAACCCCGGATTAGAATCCACGCGACCACGGGAAGAGAGAGAGACACCGCAAACTCCAAATATACAGCAGCAGGCGTCAGGGGTCTGGATCGAACCCACTCACTCCTGCATACCAGGCGAGGTAGTTAACATCTCTGTGGCACCCCCCATGGGCGGACACAGAAAACTCCGAAGGGAATTACAGACGCGTGCCACCTTCTGCGAAGTGGACGTCAAAACCCAAATCAAACCGTTGGCACGAATGAGCCAAGTTTTTTTATTTCCAAAACATTTTTGTCGCGATTCAAATTGTTGCAACGTGAATACTCTGCCGTTACGCAACGGAACTTTCCCAGGCCTACCCTGTGAAGGTTGTTGGTGGTGGTGGTTGGGGGTGACGACGACGACGACGATGATGATGATGGTGATGATGAAGAATCTCAACGGAGATTCATCGCGAAACGCGAAATAAAGAAAGGCCACGAATTGTCAACGCCGTGGAGCGATGGTTAAGAGCGACTTACGATCCTGACCGGAGTCGCCGGTTCCATCTCCCGGAGCGGCAGCTGCAACAGCGGTGCACGGTTTTTAATTCAACCACCGCCCCATGCCGCCTCTGTATAAATGGAGACATCACGGGTCACCAACAGCAGGTCGCGTGGTGGTGGGGTAGAGCGTGGGTACATCGTGGAAGAGCAGTCGCCGCGAGAGGAGTTCCCTCTGCAGTGTGCCAGCAGCGGCGCGAGCCGGGCAGTTGCAGGGCCGCGCCTTTACCGGCGGCGTGCACGAAATTGTGACGAAGCAGACGGGTTGTGATAAAACAAACTAAACGCGCGCGCAAGCATACATTAACAAGGTGTCTACAAACAGGATTTGAAGCTTTTGTGACTGCAGGAATTACTTTTTGTTTTTTTTTCGTTAAAGCCACGTAGAAAGAAAATGTATGAAAAAAATATTAATTAATTTGCTTATTTGTATTCTAATACATGTAATAATTTATTATCTTTTTATCGTGACTTTACCGAAAGAATCAAAGATTAAGATGTCTACAGTTCCATTTTGTTGTATTTTGTTTATTTTATAAGACGCGGAACTCGGCTACCAGAACGGAATGACCACTACGGACAAATAACAGCAGCGAAAAACGAACGCCGTTTACGTTCCAACCCCTCTGGGAGTGTGCGTGGGGAGAGAGTGGAGAGAGCGCGGAGAGCGTGGGGAGAGTGTGGAGAGAGTGTGGAAAGTATAGGGAGAGTGTGGGGAGAGCGTGGGGACAGAGTGGAGAGAGTGGACAGAGCGTGGGGACAGCGTGGAGAGTATATGGAGAGTGTGGAGAGAGCGTGGGGAGAGTGTGGAGAGAGTGTGGAGAGAGCGTGGGGAGAGTGTGGAGAGAGCGTGGAAAGTGTAGGGAGAGTGTGGAGAGAGCGTGGGGAGAGTGTGGAGAGTATATGGAGAGTGTGGAGAGAGCGTGGGGAGAGTGTGGAGACAGTGTGGAAAGTGTAGGGAGAGTGTGGAGAGAGCGTGGGGACAGAGCAGAGTGGAGAGTGTGGAGAGAGCGTGGGGAGAGCGTGGAGAGTGTAGGGAGAGTGTAGGGAGAGTGTGGAGAGAGCGTGGGGACAGAGTGGAGAGAGCGTGGGGAGTGTAGAGAGAGTGTGGAGAGTATATAGAGAGTGTGGAGAGAGCGTGGGGAGAGTGTGGAGAGAGTGTGGAAAGTGTAGGGAGAGTGTGGAGAGAGCGTGGGGACAGAGCAGAGTGGAGAGTGTGGAGAGAGCGTGGGGAGAGTGTGGAGAGAGTGGGGAAAGTGTAGGGAGAGTGTGGGGAGAGCGTGGGGACAGAGTGGAGAGAGTGGAGAGAGTGGACAGAGCGTGGGGAGAGCGTGGAGAGTGTAGGGAGAGTGTAGGGAGAGTGTGGAGAGAGCGTGGGGACAGAGCAGAGTGGAGAGTGTGGAGAGAGCGTGGGGAGAGCGTGGGGAGAGCGTGGAGAGAGTGTAGGGAGAGTGTGGAGCGCGTGGGGAGAGAGTGGAGAGAGTGGAGAGAGCGTGGGGAGAGCAGGGAGAGCGTGGAGAGTATAGGGAGAGTGTGGAGAGAGCGTGGGGAGAGCGTGGAGAGAGCGGAGGGGAGCGTGGGCACAGCGGGGAGAGCGAGGAGAGCGACCTCGGCACGGCTCGAGAAATGCGCAAAATCACGCGCGTTTATTCGTAAACTGAAACATTAACCGCGGAGAAAAGTGTTTAAACCCACAGTGTGATAATCCATTGTTTATTCCCTTAAGCTTGACACGCAAAGCCATTTAATCCGCGTGTTAAGCCCCCTGTAACCGTGTGTCATAGCCGGTGTGCGCATGGACTGCCCTTTTTGTGTTCTTTGGATAGCCACCACAGCATACTCGGAGCTTTTTTTGCGTAGAAGAAATGCCAAGAGCCCCCCCCCCCCCCCCCATTCATCCCCCTATCCAATAAAAAAAATACAAACAAAACCCAGACTGCTCGTAGGACGTTGCAAGGGGTGCTACTGCCGCTGGAATTGCTCTCCACGGGCGCAATGCAATATCTATCCTGGCCGCGTTTTTTTTCCCACCTCTTCGGCCGAGTCTCAAAAGGCTGGACTCTTTCTTCTCCTCTTCTGCCTAATGGGTCATTTACGCTGACCCGTAAACAGGACCTATGCGCACACATAATACGATCGCCGCTCAAGTACATTTTGGTTGTTGGCTTTTTTGTGAAAACCAAAAAAACTAAATATATATATATACGTATAAGAACAATATTTGTCCAAATTATATCGCAATCGAGTAATCGGCATTGTTTTAATGAGGTGTTGGCATTTTTTTTTAGTTGCAGTGTATCACCAATGGCAGAGCCAGGATTTTCAGGTGGGGGGGGGGGGGCAACCCCTCCAGCAATGAAAATCATCGAGGAGTTGTTAGTAGGTAAGGAGTTGTTAGTAAGTAAGGAGTTGTTAGTAAGTAAGGAGTTGTTAGTAAGTAAGGACTTGTCCCTTGAATTGTATTCGACGCGTGTACGGCGACGGCGCAGCCATCGATCGAGGGTCGAATTCGAACCGCGTTGTGTGATCGGCATCGCGCTCGCTGAAGGGGAATGCCTTCAGGGAAGTCGTGTACTGTTTACGCAACTGCTCACAATTCTGTGAGTCACTTATAACTGCTTTGCCGTTACTTACCGCCAAGTATGGACTCAGACTATTGTCCTATCATCTCATAAAGTCCCTGGCACGTAATAATATGCTACACAGTGGCAGTGGGGGTCACCAAAAGCCGATTTATTACTAATAAACCCCAATGATCCGATCGAAATTAGGGATTTTTATCGGATCATTGGGGGGGCACGTGCCACCCCCCACCCCCCCACTGGCTCCGCCAGTGTGTATCACCCTGATGTCATGGACCAGGCCCAAGAGCTGATGGCCAAAGAACTACAGTACTGTGCGCTACTGAGACCTTTGGCACTGACGATGAGTTACACTCAACCTATGACCTGCGTGAAAATATAACCACCGACGGAATAAAAAAATAAAAATACGTCACCATGTGACTCTTGCAGCGGATTACCCGTTTATCAATTCTGTTTCTCAAGCTGCGAATATCTTGGGACGAAATTTTTTTGTATTCCTGCCAACACTCTGGAAACATGCAGGAGACAAATGTGATGTATATAGTTCCATGGCTCACGTAAACCCCGAGCTATCACCTAAACAGCACTTTCGTGCTATTCATATAGAGGGGACAAAGACAAAGGTCCACCATGTTGCCTTTAACAAACAGTCGGGGCAAGTGCTGCTAGCGGGCACCTATTAAGGCTGGCACGGCACACAAGGTAGTGGGGTGGCCAACACCACGCCCGGCCGCCTTTGTCTCCCCAGTTGCGATGCTCACACTTCGCACCAGGTACTCATTTGAGCTTGAGTTGGCTTAAAACTGGTTCAGATTATCGTTACCGATAATGACCATGAACGGGAATCGAACTCGGGTGGCCGGATTCGTAGCGCCGCGCGCCAACCGCCACACCATCACTCCCCACACAACAACAACATCAACAACCGCCATTCGCCACTAAATGACGTCAACACGGCGCTTGTGCCAAGCTAAGTGCACTTTAAGGCCACGTGACGGGACAGACCCAGGTGCCATGGGTTGCCTGACTGAGTTGACTAGCCAATGCACCACCTGTGCCCCCTACTGTGCCATCTCCCTAAACTGACACACACATAGAGGCACACACACACACACACGTAAAACAATTATTAATACGCACGCGGCAAGTGCTGAAATATAGATCTTAAAAAATAACAGCGAGGGGCCCTTTAATAGCCCTTATTCAACCACGCTGCTCGCACTCAAACCTCCAGGGCCGCTGACCATTACGAGGCCCACGATGCTGGCAGCGCTAAGTGGCCACGTGGCATTTTTTAGGGCCCTCCGTGGCCAACCGCGGCAGAGCTATTCGCGGTTTGATGTGAGGAGCGCGGGAGGAGGGCGCCCCTTGAACCGCGTCACGGTGCGGCGGACCAAACAAGCGTCGACTCTTCGTGGAACGCGTGGCCGATTCGATCACGTGGGGCTGCCCCCCGGACCCTCCCCCATGTGATGTCCGTTCGGAACGGACAGTCCACATCTCTGAAGCCGTCAGCGGGTTTGGCTTTCGGACATGCAAACCGTGGCGGCATCCCGTGATGTTTGATGTCTGGGGAGAGAAGGCGATTGTGCGCTCTGTGTCATGGCTTAATGTTTAACACCGAGGATGCTTTTGCCCGATTCTCCAGATTCGTAGCAAAAAAGAAACAGAGGATTGGTTTTGTGCCCCGCTGCGGAACTCGATGGGCAGTCCCCCCCCCCCTCAACCCGCAGAAGGATGAGAGATTGGCCAAAGCTACGAGTTGGGGCCCCCTTGGCGACCGCAATGATGGGCCATGTTTTCAACAACAGTGACAAAGAACAAAAACGTATTTAAGACGGAGCGCCCCTACAGCGTTAAATGTTCGAGACCGTGAGCGTAACGACCACGTTGATTGGGGCAGATGGAGTCCGCGATACAGAATAGCCTCTAGGTGTGACCCTGCGAGAAATATCAAATATTGAGGCCCCACCTGACGACTGGAGGTTGGGAAATGGGTTCCCTGTGGAGAGATCCGATTAAAATGAAGATTGAAATCTCGGTGTGTGTACCACGTGTACATCCAGCGAGTCACGCGTTTAAAAATCACCGGGCGCATGCAGTGTGCAACGAATTGATTTGTATTCGAATGGGAGTGCATTGGTAACGGCGGAAAGATGGAACGGGGCGCTGGTTTTTGAGGACTGGAGTTTGGGGAATCGGTTCCCTGTGGAGAGATCCGATTAAAATGAAAATGTAGATCTCGTCTCCACGTGACCCCAACCAACGTGGTACAAACGGAGGAGGCGTCCTCTGTTCGGACCCAGCGATTCTCGACAAGCCCCGACTCCTAAAACTACTCCACAGACATCAAGAATCGCACCCCCCCCCCCCCCCCCCCACCGTACTTGCTATGAACTCTACCTCTCTAATACAGAATGTGATGGCTGTGATGATGACGAAACAGATTACCGTGTGATAACATGCATTATTGTGCGGCTGTCACAGCAGAGTGGATTATCGCCGGATTTAAATGTAGACTGATTGATTAAGGGCTGTATGAGGAATGAATTCATGGGCGTGGCCAATCATTGATGGATCATTTGGTGAGTGAACCTGGTGAACATGAGAGTCTAGTTCATTCATTATAAGTACAATAACACATTCCTGCGGAGGGAGCTGGTAGGAACGTTGGGTTGCTCGGTCAATGGCCTGCAGGGTCAACGGCGGCGTGGTGTATTCCGCAAATATGCCCGACTGTGAGGGTGGGCAGAAGCCGGCGTGAGTAGGTTAAACGTTGAGTTTTATAAGGGCACCACGGGGTGACCAGCCCCTCCCCACCCTCCCCCTCCTCACCCTCCCCACCCTCCCCGCCCAGCCCCACCCAGCCCCTCCCCACCCTCCCCTCCCCACCCAGCCCCTCCCTCCCCACGCAGCACCACGGACGGACGGACACAATAATTCCCTGTGGGCTGGTGTAACCAGGAGGTTCCTACCAGTAAAAGTATACATCTGACGTGCATCTGCGATTATTTTTAAATACCTTTGGCGGGAAACCAAAGACAAATATCCCCCTCATAGCCTTCACAGTCTGTTGGGGCAAGTGCTGTTAGCGAGCACCTATGAAGGCCGGAAACTGCACACTAGTGGGTGGGTGGACAGCACGACGCCCGCCCGGCCGCCTTTGTCTCCCCCAGTGCTGATGTTCACGGACCGCACCAGGTACTTATTTGAGGCTGAGTCGACCTAGGGGAGGCCCAGGACCAGTTCAAATAATCGTCACTGGTGTTGGCCGTGAGCGGGAATCAAACCCGGGTCGCCAGGTTCGTATCGCAGCGCGCTAACCGCTACACCACCGCTCCCCATACACATTGACACACACACACATTGACACACACTCGCACAGACACACACACACATTGACACACACACACACCGTGAGCTGGTCCAAGGAAAACGTGCGTGCGGGCGAGCTATAAAGAGGCCTTTCGCAGTGCCTCAAGTGACCGAGCTCGCTAAAATTAGAAGCGCGGTGTTGCTAGGTTGAAAATGTGCGTCCCTCGAGTGCCCGATTAGCGCGCCTAATATGCTTGAGAAGTGACGGAGCAATATCATTGTCCGCCGCGGACCGCATGACGAATTTAAGGCGAAGATCTCCTACGTCGCTTCTAAAGACGTTTTGGGGCAAGTTCTGTCAGCGAGCACCTACGAAGACCGGCAACGGCGCACGAGGGGCTGGGTGGCCGGCCAGCAACCACGCCCGACCGCCTTTGTCTCCCGCGTGGCGATGTTTACACATTACACATCGCACCAGGTGCTCATTTGAGGCTGAGTCGGCCCAGGGGAAGCCCCAGGACCCGTTCAGATCATCGTCACCCGTCTTGGTGGCGGTGAACATGAATCGAACTTGGCTCGCCGGGTACGTATGTACATATGTACGTTGAACTTCTTTCACACCGTACGCAACCAAGCGTGCTCATCGGAGGTGCGGCGGCGGTGGTGGGGGGGAGGAGAGAACAGCGCGCTAACCGCTGCACCACCGCTCCTCACCGCCTATCTGTCTGCCTCCGTCGCTGGCCACGATCTTGCGATGTCTCTAACCTTCACGCGCTCCTTCTCTCGTTGATCTCGTTGACATTTCTGCTGAGCGTCTGCGACTCTTTGAACCCCGTGGCGTTACGAGAACCGCCCCCCCCTGAAGGCGCCGATGTTGTAAACGGTGACTCTATTTGGAAGTTGTTTAGTAAGGCGTGACGTGCCCACGCCTGACATCACATTTTTGCTGCAATCACAAAATTAGGCGTTTGGCACAAAATGTAATTCCATAAATTGCTATTCAGTTAATTGCATTAATTGCTCGACGTTTCACAGTTAAGATGTTAAAACTAAATCTCTACGTCGACGTTAATATTTTATGAACATATTATTTGGGTGTTTCGGTAAAGTCACGTAAGATATGTTCAAAGAAAATAACAAAAAAACTACGACGTTTCGATCGCAACAAAAGCGTTCGTCATCAGGACGATGATCAGGAAGCTGATGACGACCGCTCGTGTTGCGATCGAAACGTCGTAGTTTTTTGTTATTTTCTTTGAACCTATCTGCGTGACTTTACCGAAAGACCCAAATAATATGAATTCCTACAGTCGCGAAAGCTTTAAGTCAAGATTTGATTAACAGTACACTCATAATGACAACCTTTAACCTTTTCTTAAGAATCAGGGCTTAATTTAAACTAAAAACTAAACTATTTTATTTTACCAGATAAGGCCCACTGATCTATGCAGCTATTTTTTCAGAAGCGACCTGGCCACAAATGATAGCTCAACGAAGTGGCTTATCGCGTGGAAATGTATAAGCAGCAAACACTCTAAACGCGTTTCTAAATGTAGAGGGGCAAATATCGGAGGACCCGGAGAAAAATCCGCGCGACCACGGGGAGAGAGAGTGACACGCAAACTCCAAATATACAACAGGTGCCAAGGGTCGGAATCGAACCCACGGGGGTCCCCTGTACACCAGGCGAGGTAGTTAACATCTCCGAGCCACCGTGGCGCACAACTAGTTAGTGTTACAGAGCTCTCTCGAGCAAGCTCACACGAGGGCGTTGGTCAGAAACCCTACTCGGCCACGCGCGCTCACATTTCCCAATTCGCTCACTTTTTTTCTCACCGCGAAAAGAAAAAAGAAATGTTACAGCTCAGGAGGAGGTATTTTTATTTTCCTACAAAAGTTTTGCCGCTTTTCCGCCCAAACGCTCGTCAGCTTTCAATGGCCGAAATCTCTGCCTCTTCCGCTCAAACTTACAAAACTTACTCCTTCTTAGTATTCTTCTTTTTTGAGTAACCATTACATTTCCAACCATTCGCTACCGATGGAAAGCTAACCATCTGAACAACTCTCTCTTTTTTTCTTCTTGGTTCTTTCGGTAAAGTCACGTAGACTTTACCGAAAGAACCAAGACGTACTCACGACGTTTCGGCCACAACGCAAGTAGCCGTCCTCAGGACGGCTACTTACGTTGTGGACGGCTACTTGCGTTGTGGCCGAAACGTCGTGAGAATTATTTTATTATGTTTTATTTTTATTATTTTATTATTTCCCTTCTACGTGACTTTACCGAAAAAACCAAGAAGATGAATCCCTGCAGTCACGAAAGCTTTAAATCGAAATTTAACTCTCTCTTTCTCTCTCTCTCCCAAGCTGTAGTGTAGAGGCGGTGCCTTGGTAAATGACCAAACTGCAGTGTAACACTGCCCTCTGACGGACGAGAAGAACACGGGTCTTCCCATACCAGGACTCCGGCTCCTACGGGATCCACAATCCAGTGGCTATCTGTGCCAGTCCCAAGCCTGGCATGACAAGGAGGGGGAGGAGTAAGGGTCGGGCGAGAGAGTTCCTGAATACTTGGGCCGTAAGGAAGAAGAAAACAAAGTCATCCAACACACAAGAGATTGGTGCCAGAGAAGAGAGGTGGCCAAAATGCTTGAGCATATTGGCACCGCAAGACGGTGAGAAAAGTTTGAAGCGAATGACGAAATGTTGCAGTGGACACCTACTACGGGCTATACGGCCCCATGGATCGTGATGATGATGATGACTGCCCCAACCAGTGTCCCACCCACCACACATTGAGCCTTGCTACCTTCGGTTTTCACTCGACGTCTTGCAATTCAGCAGGCAGTCCTCGACTCTTGATTTGAAGCTTTCGTGACTGCAGGAATCCATCCTCTTTGGTTCTTTCGGTAAAGTCACAAAATAAAATAAATCACGACGTTTCGTGCGCCCGAAACATCGTGATCTATTTTATTTTATTTAATAGCTACGTGACTTTACCGAAAGAACCAAAGAGTATGTCCTCTACTCACGAGCCGGCAGGGGGCACTCCGCCACCGCTTCTTGCGCGTGATGGAAGATGGCTCGTGAGCCTCCAATGCTGAAGTCTGTCGAGCCACGACGAGGAGGGCTTTGGGGGCCATCCATAAATGACGTCATTTTGGACGATTTTTTTACCCCCCCCCCCCCCTCGTCACACGGCGTCACAAAAAGTCAGAGCCCCTCTCAAATATGACGTCACAAAGCTCCCCCCCCCCCAAAAAATAAATAAAACATGCTTCAAATCGCTTTAAACTATTGTCATTGTAGTGCGTGTTTAATGTGCCGCTGCACTTTGATGTCGTAGGAGAAAACATTTATTTAAAAGTCTATTTAATTAAGTAGAACGTGTTGTCTATATTTAAAGTTGCACATTTTGATGTGACGTTACATTTCTCAACCCCCCCCCCCCCTCGTCACACATCGTCACAAATGTCTGACCCCCCCCCCCTAGGTGCGTGACGTCATTTATGGACAGCCCCTCATCAGCCGCCGGAGAATTCGTGTTAGTTCTTTTGCTTTAACTCCGACTCCTCCGTTGAAGAATCGCAGGCTACAGTGGGTTTGCGGCGCGGTAGTAGATGCGTTCCAAAGCAAAAGGGTCGCACAAAAAAACAATTCCCGTAGCGCGGACCACACCGTCACCCCGACCCCACAATGCACCGCACGGGACAGCCGCCTGCCGAGTAGCGCAGTCAGAACCCACCCAGTATACTCGTTGGTTCTTTCGGTAAAGTCACGTAGGTAGAAATACGTGACTTTACCGAAAGAACCAAAGAGTATGGATTCCTGCAGTCACGAAAGCTTCAAATCAAGATTACACACGGTATATACACACACACAACGCATACGGTACACACACAGTATATATACACCCACACACAACACATACGGTACACACACAGTACACAGCGCTGCTCCGCGTCCGACCGCATATCCGCATCGGAGTGAATTTCAACCCGCACCATCGAGGGAATGTTTGGGTGGGAACGGGGTGCAGCGCGGAATTGCACAAGCCAAACCCGCGAATAACGAGGGAACTCCCCCCCCCCGTGCCGCCGTTACTTCGCGCCACGTGGCCCTGGTCGCGTCGCGCCCGTCCGCTGCTCCGGTGACCGCGTGCGTGAGCGGGGCTATTGACGACGATGGTTGCACGTGATGAGGAGGGGGACGGGGAAAGAGGGAGCCACAGCACGCATCTGCCGCCAGGGAGGCGCCGCTGTTTGTCCCGCCTCAACTTGTCGCCGAGATGATGATGATGACGACGGTGGTGGTGGTGGTGTCGTTTGGAGGAATATCATCACCCCGCGTGTCCCGGTGTTTTTTTTCTTTCAAGTTTGTTTGATTCGTTACGCGGGTGATGTGGCTCACGTTGAGCCACACTCGCACGCGTATTTGACGCGGGGAAGGAGCCGTTGTGGTGCAGGCGCACAGCAGCAGCAGCAACAACGACCACAGCGACAGCAGCAAACAACAAACAACAACAGAAGACAACAACAACAACAAAACGTCGATAATGCGGAGCTGGATTCTTCGGGGACAATGCGCAGCGAATGAGAGCGAGAGACATTTAACGATCGCAAAAGAAACGCGCGCGCGAGTCAACGAAAAGAAACATCTCCGGTGTGTCTTCTTGGTTCTTTCGGTAAAGTCACGTAGAATGGAAATAATAAAATAATAAAAATAAAACATAATAAAATAATTCAGAGACTCTGTCTTCTCGACAGACCTGTTCTCCGCCTGAGGACGGCTGCTTGCGTTGTGGCCGAAACGTCGAAGAGTTCGGTACAGGCGCACGTAAGCGCTACGCTATGCCGTGTTTGCGCGCGTGCGTGTGTTTGTGCGTGTGTGCGTGCGTGTGTGTGTGCGCGTGTGTGTGCGCGTGTGCTTGTGTGTGTGTGTGGGGGGAGCGGTAGTGTAGCGGTTAGCGCTACGATGCGCTATGAATCTAGCGACCCGGGTTCGATTCCCGCTCACGGCCAACATAGGTGACGATTATCTGAACCGGTCCCGGGCCTCCCCTAGGTCGACTCAGCCTCAAATGAGTACCTGGTGCGGTGTGTAAACATCGCCACTAGGGAGACAAAGGCGGTCGGGCGTGGTGCTGGCCACCCATCCCTTCGTGTACCGTTGCGGCCTTCATAGATGCTCGCTAACAGCACTTGCCCCTACAGTCTGTTAAGGCTATATGGGGAATCTTTATGTGGGGAGTGGTAGTGCAGCAGTTAGCGCTATGAACCTGGCGACCCGGGTTCGATTCCCGCTCACGGCCAACAACGGTGACGATTATCTGAACCGGTCCTGGGCCTTCCCTAGGTCGAATCAGCCTCAAATGAGTGCCTGGTGCGGTGTGTAAACATCGCAACTGGGGAGACAAAAGCGGTCGGGGGTGGTGTTGGCCACCCACCCCCTCGTCTACCGTTCCGGCCTTCATAGGTGCTCGCTAATAGCACTTGCCCCGACAGTCTGTTAAGGCTATACGGGGATCTTTGTTTGTTGTTGTGTGCGTGTGTGTGTTTAACTTATTTCGCAAGGCACGTGGCCAACCGCGCGAGGCGGAGGTGCGCGCGTGGGGAATGACAACAGAAATGCATTTTGTTTCAATCTGCACGATTTAAAAGTGTATGGCTCCAGCGGCTTCCTGAGAGCGGAGGAAAGGGCGTTCCATACGGCCGCGGGTGACATAAACACGCGCGCGCGTGCACATCGACAACTTGCAAACACGTGGGAGCAAGAGCGCCTCACTCCAAGGCGCGAATTAAATCTACATGATTAAATCGAGTTAAAGATTAACACGTAGACTTTCGTGAACAATATCATACATAATACAGGTTTTTTTTTTGGGGGGGGGGTTAGATCACGTAAATATATAATGTGTCGTTAAAGCCGCCACCACCTGACACAAAACTGATTAAGCAAGTTGTAATTACTGGCGAAACGTTGTACTCAGATCGTAAATGTTGTGGCTTTGCTCTCCAACACACCGGTGTGCTGTACTAGTAACGAATTGGCCATTATGGACAATATAAGATGTAAGATAAAAGACGTCGGTGAGAGGCAGTGCGCTTTGATATCCAATCACAATCAAAACGTGTCATTTCTGCTCACGAATTGAGCAAAACACGAAGAGAGCGAGCGAGAGAGCGAGAGAGAGAGAGAGAGTGAGCGAGAGGTGGGGCTTTACATAAAGCAGAGTTTAAAAATGTAAATTTAATTTTAAAAAATTACGAAATGATGAACGAAGCAAAGTGCCGAATACACCGAGCATCTTCTTGTTTCCACATATCGTAAAAAAGAGAGCGAGCGTGCTGCGTCACCCCGCCTCGCACGAGACTCCCAACGCGCACAAGAGTCGAAGCCGACATCGACCCAGGTGATCTGGTCGCCATGGAGACCCCATGACGTCGTTGCCTCCTTACCTGAGTTGCTCATCGCCACAGGTGTGAGGATGGAGGAGGAGGGGGAGGGGGGCTGGGTGCCCCTTGTGAGCAGTCGTGTTTACAGCGAGACGAACAGACAGAGCAGAGAGGAGAGCGTCTTGAAACTCGGGGACAGTTTCAGTTTCAATTATTAGGTGTAGCCCTGTGAATCATGCGGCTTTTGGACTCGGGTGCAACCGCAACAAACAAAAACACGAACAAAGAACATCGAAAAGTGACGACGCGCAGCAGAAAAATCCAGGAAAAAACAGCAAAGTCTTCCAGAAAAAATCACCGCACATCAACGCTGTGTGCAAAAATCCCAGTGTGGTGCAAGTCAAACAATAACAACCATGAGACAATTGAGATTAAAGTTATCAGGCTAACTCTGTACTTCAACAAACAACAGACAAACATACTCTTTGTTTTTTTCGGTAAAGACACGTAGGTAAAAAATAACATTTAATAAAAGAACGGTTCCACCTGAAGACGGAAGCTTGTGTTGCCTCCGAAACGTCGTGATTTAATTTAGTTGTTTTATTTTCTTTTATTTATTTTTACCTACGTGACTTTACCGAAAAAAATAAAGAGTATAAATCCTTGCAGTCACGAAAGCTTCAAATCTAGAACAGACAAACAAACGGACAGGAAACGATGTTGAAGGCATTTACACAACCACAACGGCCGGCGGCGGTTGATTGGTTGGCGGTGGCCTCCACTGCTGCTATGCGTGGCTGGCCTGGAGTCTGGCACTTCGGAGGGCAGCAGCGAGGGTTTTGGTGGATCGACGCACAGAAGTTGCCGTGAAGCTCCCTTCCTGCAGAGGGCGTCTCGGAGGTGGCGTCGCCTGGCTCGGCAAGAGGTTGCGGATGGAACGTTGACCCCGGTGTTGCACTTCGAGACTCGCGCTGCGGGCGAGACTTCAAATGTTGGCCACTGGTGTAGAATGAGACAGTCGCAGCTATAAAACTATTTTTATTTGTTTATTTTAGCAGGTAAGGTCCACTGAGCTATGTAGCTTTTTTTCAGAAGCGACCTGGTCAACAAATGATAGCTCAACGTAGTGGCTTATCATCATGTGGAAATGTATAGCAGCCAAATACTCTTAACACGTGTTTCTAAATGTGGAGGGGGGGGGGGGGGGAACGGAGGACCCGGAGAAAAACCCACGCTACCGGGGGGGGAGAAAAGTGCAAACTCCAATTATACAGGCATCGTCAGGGTCGGGATCGAAGCCACGACTTCCCTGCATACCGGGCGAGGTAGTTAACACCTCACCATCGCGGCGCACCGCGCGACGCCCTTGACCCGGCGGGGTCCAGACCCGCTGTTTGCGGGGCAAGCTGACACCGCGAGGTCAATACGTGATGACGCTCTCGATTCACTGGTGCGATGTGCAAACTAGATGACCGTAATGTACGTTGACTCATTAATCCACTTTGCGCAAGAGCGCAGAAGCGTGGTTACCACATCTACGCCTCGATATATGGAACGAAACAGGTGGACTTCTCCACAAATCTGGCTGTCGCCTAATGAAGCTGGTTGTAATTACTGGCGAAACGTCGTACGCTCAGATTGTAAATGTTGTGGCTTGGCTCTCCAACACACCGGTGGTGCTGTACCAGTGACTAATTTGCCACGTTCTGTTTACCTGACAACCCTTACTAGCCGTCTGTGTCGGGTAGTGGCGGTTTTTAACGACGCATTTATATATTTACGCGATCTAACCCAAAAAAAAAAAACGATTACGGCTTACCGTGTCCGAAGGTCAAACGAGAGGGCGCCACTGCCGCAGCACGCGATCGAGGATCATGACGTTTCACGGCTCATGGCTTCACTCGGCGTCGAACTCCACACGAAGGTTTTCCGATCGACCAAATCCGCGCGGCCCACCGGGAGATCGGATCTGGCTGGAGGCAGTCCAGCTGTTTCCACTCGTGCATTAAACATCGCCTGGCTCCGCTCCCACACCCTCCCCCCCCCCTCCACCACTCACTCACCACTGCACTGTAATCAATGCGTTCGTTTACCTGCTCGCGATGGCGAAACCAAAGGCGGAACACACTGCCCGCCTGACCCCGGAGGTCACGGAACAAACCCTGCGATACTGGAAGAACAAAGCCTGTGGTGCAGCAGCCAGGGTCAATCCACTGCTGGACCGAGGCCTCTCCCCAAAACAGCCGATATCTCTCGCGATTCCTCACGCGATGCAAATTGACGGTCCGCCTGGCAAGTGCCGATTCCATCGCTCCATCTCCCCGACGCACGTGTTGTCAGTTGGTGGTTGTGAGCCAGCCTTACTAATTAAGTCTTATCATGGGGCCTTTTTGGCAGTATCAACGTGTGAAAACTCAAAATAGATTGTACCCTTTCTGGCAATAGCACAGGAGGTGTGAAATAGATTCCCTTTGCGCGGATTCAAGTCTGCATTCACCACACGTACATGTGGCGAACATGCAAAACAAACATCCTTTGATCATTTTATATGCATTGCCTGTGAAGGCTGTCTCTGGAGTAGGCCAATCAGTTGCAAAGACAATGCATGTATTACTATCAGAGCATGTTTGTCTGCATGTTCACCGCAATTACGCGTGAGTGGTTAATGCAGTACTTGATATCCGCGCGCCACAGGTTTCTACTTGGTGTTGGAGCATCTTAACGCAATGTTTCATTCGCCCAACAAGGGTAACAACATATTCTCATTTTGTCATAATTAAGTCTTGACAGTCGGCGAGCCCTCGTTTATTCCATCCCTCCGTTGCCAGCGACGCGTCCTGCCCACGGCTCACCGGGCCGCGCTGATAATGACCGAGTCGCGTCTGAAGCAGCCCTCCCGCTGTAATAACGCCGCTGTGTCGCCCGCCTCTCCCTCTCTCTCTCTCATCTGTACGCGTGGCTCAGCTGGGATCACGGATCACGCGCAGAAACATTGCAGGAGCAGCAACATCGCCCACCACCACTAACCCGACTGCGACAACTTGGCAGGAACCTCCGAAAGAAAGAACCTGTATTTTTGATAATTCGGGGAGGCCTTCTGACGCATCTCCGATGAGCGCGGTTGGCTACGTACGGTGCGAAAGAAGTTCGACGTACACAATACGTATATGGGTAGAATGAGCGTAATCACAACAACAACAACGACAGCAGCAATACCAATCGTTATGTACAGTGGCGTAACTAACATTGTCAGCTCAGGGGGTGCGGCAGATGGGGCCCCAATGTGCCCGGTCGCACCTCGAGGCAATTATGGATCGCGTCTCCTCTTATCTAATGGCATCGTTACGCTCACGGTCTCGAACATTTAACGCTGTGGGGACGCTCCGTATTCGCAAAATGCACCAACTACCACCACTGCTACTACTAAATGAAAGCATTTTCATAAACAATAAATGTAAAACCGCGTTTTTTAAATCCTTTATATTAAGTTCGCTTGCTTGCTTGCTTGTGTGCTTACGACCGTGCAAATCTTTCGGTCGTTTTTAACCCACTTCCCGTGATCCAATCGAGCTGACATTTTGCACACAGACTCGTTGTGCGAGACAATTAATGTTCGTGAAAATTTTTTTCCAAAATTTTACACTGTTTAGGGAAAACAAATTAAATATTTAATTACCAATTGCTTAATACTGGCAGACAATCATCTGACCCATAGGTGGCAGCCATCTCAAGCCAGAGGACTAGAGGACTCTAGCCGCCACGCATATAAAGGATTTATAGTGAAAAACTTTGTTTTTACGGGTTATACTTATTTTAAGTATCGTTTCCGGTTTTTTTTACGCTGCTGTTGTTGAAAACAAATCTCACGGTCGTTGTCAAAGGTGGGGGGGGGGGGGGCAGCTCATAGATTTGGCCACGAGGGGGGGGGGCTCAAGGAACCCCCCCCCCTGCCTGCCCCTGCCCCCCCAAACTCGTGATGTGTCCCGGCGTCTCAGACGAGCTCATGGAACTCCGCGGCTGAGCGCGCGGGGTTCCAACTCCTCCGTGTGCGCGGGGAGCGGTGGCGTAGCGGTTAGCGCGCTGCGCTACAAAACCCATGGCGAACCGAGTTCGGTTCCCGCTCACGGCCAAACACCGGTGACGAATATTTGAACCGATCCGGTTCCTAGGTCGACTCGGCCTCAAATGAGCACCCCGTTCTGTGCCGTGCCGGCCTTCAAAGAATTGCTCGTTGACAGCACTTGTCCGAACAGTCTGTTAAAGGCTACACGGGGAAGTGGGGGGGGGATCTTTGTCTTTGTGCCATTTGAAAGATGTGTCCGGGTGCCAACGGCAGCACGGCGAATTGAAACTCTGCCCTCGCCCTGCGCTCACCGTAGACTTCGCCGAAGAGCGCAACGCCACGGCAGGCAAACGAATCCACAACCAACACTTCTCTTCCACATAACAAACGAAAGGAGGAGGGCTTTTGAGCCGGCGGCGGCGGCGGTGGCGATGATATAGAGTAGGCGTATTTGGTGAGATTCACTCGTGTTCAAACAATGTCCGTCGCCCGTTTGCTGTCGTTGCTGCTGCTGCTGTTGCTGCTGTTGCTGCTGTTGCTGCTACTGCTGCTGTTGCTGCTGTTGGTGCTGCTGCTGCTGTTGCTGCTGCTGTTGCTGCTGCTGTTGCTGCTGCTGTTGCTGCTGCTGTTGCGTGTTATTTATTAGTGCGTTGTATCTTCCTGTGGATGCAGCGCACTCCGCGGGCATTGTTTTGTTTTCCCGTCATCCTCCTCTGCGTCGTAGGTCATCGTCAAAATGTGTGCATTTTGATCAGACTAATCCTGTGTGCATTTCCCGCCTGCGTTGTTGTTCTGTTAAGATCATTACGACGATTGTTTTCTCAAGTCGCTTACATGTGTGATTAGTGTACGTGTGTACCGTATGTTGAACCTCTTTCGCGTCGTACGTAGCCAAACCGTGCCGATCGGAGGTGCGGTAATTTGGTGACAATACCCCAAGCTAATGAGCGCCATAGCCACATGCGGGCGGGCGGGGGGACACTCCATATCGCAGGCAGACTTAGCCACGGTGACCATTGGGTGACCATGCCGCGCTGATGAGTCTTCGTGAGGGCAAGCACCGGTGCACAGTTGTCCATTACTGACTGCTTCACTGCTCCCGTGTCGCGCGGTCGGCGACGTGCGGCGTGAAAGACGCTCAGCGTGACACACGCACATTGAGTGCTGCAGTCAGTCAGTCGCATTGGTTCAAATATATTTGGACGGGGACCTCAGACAAACAAATGCCGTGGGGTTATTGGCACGTGCACGAATCCTGCGCGCTGCTCACACTTTTTTATTCTTCCTAGGTATGTTGTTTAATAGTCGCACGAATTTACTTTTTGTTTTTGTTAAATTTATATTATAATTATCAAGCTGTTCACGAACGTGGCGGGTGTAGCCGCATACGGTGCCGCACACAAACTCCAGACTCCCGCCGCTAATTATCGGCGGAGGTGGAAATTCCGCTCCAGCCCCGGCGCAGACTGACGGGGTGGACCTGGGCAACCTCTAATTGGAGCGGGATGTCAAATAGCTCGCCTGGTATGCAGGAGGTCGTGGATTCGATCCCGACCCTGACGCCTGCTGCTGTATATTTGGAGTTTGCGGTGTCTCTCTCTCATCATCATCATCATGGTGGTTAGGAGATGTCAAATACCTCGCCTGGTATGCAGGAGGTCGTGGGTTCGATCCCGACCCTGACGCCTGCTGCTGTATATTTGGAGTGTGCGTGTCTGTCTCTCTCTTTTCCCATGGTCGCGTGGATTTTTCTCCGGGTCCTCCTGGTTTTTTTCCACTCCATATTTAGAATTAACGTCACACCTTTTCGAGTTGTTGGCTGCAATAAATGCCCACACGATAGGCCACTTCGTTGAGCTATCATTTGTGGCCAGGTCGCTTCTGAAAGAAAGCTATTTAGCTCAGGTGGGGCTTTACCTGGTAAAATAAAAAATAAAATTTAAATTATTAGTTAATTCGCCGCTCCTTTTGTCGCCCCACCTGCAAACTCGTGGACGCGGGCCGAGAAATTAATGATCCCTTCCTCAATCATGCGAACATCAACACATTCGTCGATGCCACTGTGGCCTGATTGTGTGATTGACAAAGGTCACTCCTCGCCCTCCTCCTCCTCCTCCTCGAAGTCACTGCTGCAACCGTCAAACCGCGTCAGGACATTACCAAACAGGCCGAGTGCACGCCGTCTCCTTCGTGAGTGGAACATTAAAGGCACGAGCCACAGTGGCCCGATTGTGGCCATGCAAGCCAAACTTTGGACCACGTAGTAAACCCATCGAGACAAACAGAGACTCAGGGGTATTCATGCTCATAGAGACATACAGATATGCCTTTAAGACACGGGTCACAATGGTGCGCCTGTGGCGCACCATTGTGCGCCACAGGCGCACTTTGGACCACGTAGTAAACCCCATTACACCTGAAGACGGAAGCTTGTGTTGCCTCCGAAACGTCGTGATTTTTATTTTATTTTTATTTTACTTTTATAAATTTTATTTTTTTTACCTACGTGACTTTACCGAAAAAACCCAAGAATATTAATCCTTGCAGTCACGAAAGCTTCAAATCTAGAGACAAACAAAGACTCAGAGATTTGCACGCTCACAGAGACACGTAGAGATGGCTGAAAGACACGAGCCGCAGAGTTGCGAGCGTGGCCGTGCAACCCAAACTATGGACCTATTCAACAAGGTGTGGTGTCTGCATGAAAAATATCTCGACCTGCGCGTTGTATATAGCGGCAGGCAGGCATGGCAGGCGGCCAAGACACAACCATTGCACTAATTTTAAATATATATACGTAAAAATAAATCTGCTACGTAATTGGAGGGTAATTGGAGGAAACGACCTTTAATTTGTAAAGGTCGAGATATTTTTCATCCGAAGCCGTTATAGCTTCTGTCTTCACGTGGCCCAGGTTTGCTGGCGCCCTGCAGAGTGGCATCACAGATGGGGGGGGGGGGGGGGGACAGAACATTCGCAGTGTAGCTACCGACAAGGAGATTGCTGTGATATATGGCAAGTCTCGTGCTGGATTGTGTAACCGTAAGCGCCGGAGAGACATCAGCGCTCGAGAGACAAAATGCGACCGGGAGTGGTTACTGGCCACTCCATCCCGCTCGTGTGCCACAGCGCCGGCCTTCATAGGTGCTCGCGAAGAGCACTTGCCCCGAACCGTCTGTAAAAATCTATACGGGAAGGTCTTCGCCTTCGTCTCGTACTACAGCCATGTTGACGCCGGACACAAGTTCGGGATGAGTCCAAGTTTTATGGCGTCTTCACGACGCCATAAAACACCTTCGAGCGTATTCTTAGGTGTTTTCGGTAAAGTCACGTTGTAAAAATTTTAAATTAATAAAAGTAAAATAAAAATAAAATAAAAATCACGACGTTTCGGAGGCAACACAAGCTTCCGTCTTCAGGTGGAACCGTCACAGCACGATAGCTGTATCAAGTGAGAGAAATTCCAAGAATTCTAGATTTGAAGCTTTTGTGACTGCAAAGATTCATATTCTTAGGTTTTTTCGGTTAAGTCACGTAAGTAAAATATCAAAATAAAAAATAAAATAAAAAATCACGACGTTTCGGAGGCAACACAAGTCTCCGTCATGACGGTCCCACCCGATGACGGAGACTTGTGTTGCCTCCGAAACGTCGTGATTTTTTATTTTATTTTTTATTTTGATATTTTACTTACGTGACTTAACCGAAAAAACCTAAAAATTCCAAGAACACAGTATTTGTATATATACTGGTTGAGGGTGGAAGGAGCCAAGGTAGGCCCTGAATATTATTTTTGAGCGGTTCACGTGGCAGAGAACAGACGCAGAATGAGTGAGACGCAGCGGCAGGAGACACTCGTGCATGTGGTGGGGGTGGATGACTCGTGGCTGTTAAAGATCTCACTCGATTTACAACGCGGTTCCCAAGAAGAAGAACAATAATAAACACCGTTGAGACCTTCAACTAAACGTTTATCTCATTTTAAATTGACGCACGTAAATAGACGTGGCGTTCTTTGAACATTGCAGCTCCCCCCCCCCCCCCTGTGTCTGGGCCACGAGACTTACGATGGCCGAGCGATGGCCAGGGAACGACAGTCTTCAGACGATGTCCACGCACACGCGAGAGAGCGCTTGTCACGCCGAACGCCGCGTGCGCAACGACACGCGGCTCGGACCAAAAACCCAGCACCGTTATTTGTGAACATTTCTGCCAAAGGTGTTTACACAATTTCCATGGAGGCGACATGCACCAGCCTCGCCGCGATCTCGTGTCATGGACTAATTTTACTCCCTTTACGCGGTGGGGAGGAGGGTGGAGGGGTGTTTACGGATTTACAAGGAGCCACTCTAAACTCCTACGACTCACCGCGGGGGACTTCAACTGACTCACGCTTGTCCGCTTCTCTCTCTCGCTCCCCCCCCCCCCGCTTGCAGATCCTCTGCAGGCTCCTCACAATGTGCACGAGGCAGGTGCGGAGTGAGGCCTGCAAGCGGGGACGAGGACGAGGAGGGAGGGTGGCGGTGGTGGTTATTTTCAGTCTTGCGTCAACAAGGTTTTGTCCAGACATTGACTCAGGACGTTGACTACGAGGTGGGGGAGTAGGGGGGGGCGGGGGGGGGGGGGGTTACTACCCCACTGGGCCTTGAGAACAGCGGCTCCGCTGTCCTGATCGTGGCGCAATTAAAGTCCACGTTAAGAGACAGCTGCAAATGCGGTAATTATGAAAGCGACGAAAATGTCGCTAATTTAAACCGATTGTATTTCGGTGCTGTTCGCCCACGGCTCGTGTGTGTGTGTGTACAGTATTTGTGTTCGTGTGTGTGCCCTGACTTGGACCTCCCCTAGGTCGACTCAGCCTAAAAAAAGTATGCCGCGTTAACATAAATGCTGGGCACACGAAACTGGAATTTAATTGCGAAGACACGCAAGTTCCTAGTTGAAGTTCAGTTAAATAGCTGTTCACTTACAGAAGAAAATGGATTATCCTCTGTTCCTTTAATTCGGTGGATTGAAACGCCACTTTGCAAATCCCGACCTTCACATTTCAAATCAGCATGAGGTCACGTGGCTGCTTGACCCGAGGTCAGATGACTCGGGGAATGCTCCCTGCAATGCGTGGGCTCGGATCCGGGTTTAAGATACCCGTGATTGTAAACCGATGTGTAAATTGTCGCGAGTTTATGGGCTCCGCTCGGTCAACAAATGACTGCATGACTTTGTTTAAAAACAAAGAGCACGTTAAATTTGCGTTCCACTGAATTGGCTTGAGTTTCAGCTTTGTTGAGAATTGAACATGTGTTCGATTGCCGAAAGTTAGGCTGCAGCACAGCTCTTTGCGGGAAATTGAGGCCCCAGTCAGCGGAAAAGAGATCACGTGGGGGCATCTCAGATGTAGTTCTTTGAAATCTTTTTTTTCCATCGGACCGTTCTCTACAACACGCTTCCCAGGGAGTCACAAATGGAAAATTCCGAGTCTTGTGACGAGACGCTGGGAATAAAGCGGGCAGATAAACAACGAGAAAAGATTTGTTTTAACCTCAAGTACAACGTCGCATATCCGATGATCGCATATCCACCCGCACCAATTAACCGCTCTCACCTGGTGTAGTTTATGCGCATGCGCGCTGTAACTGCAATACAGTGGCGAGAAAAAAGTTTGTGAACTCCAATGATGATTATGGAAAATACCATGACAGCCTTCTTGAATCAGAAACGGTCTTTTCTTAAACTCCCTTATGGACAATATTGGTCGCGAAAGCGTACGTACGTGTTAAACTTTGTTGAACTAATTTCGTAGCCGTTCGTAGCCAACCATGCTAATCGGAGGTGCATAAGTTTAAATCGGAGATGCATAATTAAATTAGTTTAATTATTTACGCGATCTAACCAAAACACCTCTTATGGATATTTTTATTTATTTATATTTAACAATATTTACGCGATATAACCCAAAAAACTATCTTATGGACAATAAACTTATTTACATGATCTAACCCAAAACATCTATATAATACATTTCAACATAAAACAATCGATTTAAAGCTTTCGTGATTGCAGGGATTCATATTTTTGGTTCTTTCGGTAAAGTCACGTAGAAGGGAAATAATAACATAATAAAAAGAAAACAATAAAATTCTCACGACGTTTCGATTACAACACAAGCAATCATTATCAGGTGTGAAAACCACAACAAGAAAAAACCGCCACTTTTTTCAAAAGATTTCTTGCTGTGGTTTTCACACCTGATGATGATTGTTTGTGTTGCAATCGAAACGTCGTGAGAATTTTATTATGTTTTATTTTTATTATTGTATTATTTCCCTTCTACATGACTTTACCGAAAGAACCAAGAATATGAATAAATTTGTTAGTATTATTAACCCCCGCGGTTACGGGGGCCCTGTGTGTCTGTGTCAACTTTTTAAAATGTTTTTGCCGATTTTTTTCCCCCCTTTGTTGTTGTACTCCCTCCAATGTTTCTAAACCGAGCTTTTGGCACCAAAGTCGTGGCATTTTTACGTTGACCAAGACGTCTCTATATTTGGGGCACTCCTCGTAATGTTCGTTCGACGCTACATGGGCAGAGTTGATTTAGTTTGACCACGGTGAGAAAACTCAAGACACCAAGGATGGGTCTCATTTGCAAGCGTAACCTAAGTAAGGCCTGGAGTGGATGTATTTCACGACACGAATACATTCTTTATTTTCACCCCCTTTGTCAATCCACCGCTGGATCAAGGTCTCCGAAGTATGTGTCAATCGTGGAGGTAGTTTGATTGGAATGCACCCCGCTCACCCCCGACAATGTCGAATGCGGGTCGGTGATGAAAGGAGAGCCCAGGACCGGTTCAAATGTCGCTCGCCTCTGATGTGAGCCGTGGATGAAAATGGATCTCAGTATTGCCGGGCCGGTTAATGGCACTGCGCCACCATCACCCACACCCCCTCTTCCCCGCGCGCCCCCCTACCGCCCCCCACTACCCCCACCCCACCATATCAAAACGTACACGCTCATTAATAACAACAACAATTTATTCACAACTTCAACTTGTAACGCGGTGCGCGCGCGGTGTTCTCTCGCTCTCGAAGAGGCGAGAAAGACCACAGACAGACAGACAGACACGTGCCGAGCCAGCAGACGAATTTCCCTCCAATCTCTGCGGTCCTCTCGAGCATGAAGGTTTTATCGGACAATTGATGACGCCTGTTGACACACGCGGGAGGGGAAACCCGAGCAGCCGGAGAGAAACCCACACGTGCGAGAGGGGCAGGACTCTCTATGCCGAACGGATGTAACAGATGGAGTCGACGTTTCGCGCACCGCCTTCTCCGGGCGTCATCCAGGGGGGTTGTGGCTCCTTCTCGACACCCGCGGGTGGAAGGGAGCTGTCACGGCAACGTCTGTAACGCGGTGATGCGCCAACGCTCGCCGCTGCCTCCACAGTGCTGGACTATAGGGAAAGCCACGTGCATCAGCGTAGCCGCCACCACCGCCACCGGCACGGGCCCGGCTAATACTTGCCAAAACATCACGGCTCTTCTTCTTGGTTCTTTCGGTAAAGTCACGTAGAAGGGAAATAATAAAATAACAAAAATAAAACATAATAAAATAATTCTCACGACGTTTCGGCCACAACGCAAGCAGCCGTCCTCAGGTGAAGAACAAGTCTGTCGGGAAGACATCGTCTGAATGTTTTATTTTTATTTTATTATGTTTTATTGTTATTATCTTATTATTTCCCTTCTACGTGACTTTACCGAAAGAACCAAGAAGATGAATCCTTGCAGTCACGAAAGCTTTAAACCGAAAAATCACGGCTCTTCTTCATTTGACGTGCTGTGATAGCCTCGGTAAGATTGAGGTGTTAACATTGAGACACCGCACTGTGAGTTTTTCCATCAGGGTATGATTACACGCTATAATGGTTTTTTTTTATTTGCCTGCGGATACTGATCACTGCTTACCCTTCTCTCATTGCAAGCGACAACTCCGCTTACTGTACGGCGTGTTTGTGTTTGGATATTTCATCAGCGCAATTTATTATTGTGTTGACAATCGGCGGCCGATGTACGATGTCGCTGAATCTAAAATTACGGTAATAGTTACCGTAATAATTATTATCATTTGTTGACTTTAAGTCGATCCACGGTTGCATGAATGCCTTCTGATGCCGTTGGCAGTCATAGGGGATTGAGTGACCATACTTCACCACGCTGGTCACGTGCCGGATGGCGAGGGGGGTGGGCCCAGGACTGGTTCAGATAGCACTCAGAATCTTTATTTATCCTGGAGGAATCCGATGAGCTATGAAGCTCTTTTACACAGGTGTCCAGTAGGGGCGGGTCAGAACGTTACAACAACAAACAGTACAAAAACACGATAGGACTGCAGAGCATGGGAAACGTAAACAAATCACTTAACAAAAAAATATACAAATAAAACGATTTTTTTAAATATTTTACCGGACAAAGCCCACCGAGCCATGAGCTTATTTTTCAGAAGCGACTTGGCTATCACAAGTGATCGCTAAAGAAAGTGGCTTGTCACGTGGCAATTTATAGCAGCCGTGAGCAGTGGCCCGAACCACCGCTGACGCCGCACCCACACGGAGCGAGAGACAGATCGGTAGGTAGGGTCCTTCATGCGTAACCAGGTGAGAACTCGTCGCTTCTTCTTTGCTAGAGAGACGCAAGTTTAAATGGCGTGCAGCTAAAACAGCAAACAGCTTCATAAGCCGAACCGATACAAAGCAGTGGAAGTCAACCGCGATGTTTACACCGCGCAGTTCAGAGCGAATATGAAATAAGACAAGTTGAAGTGCCAAAAACGACCTAAAATTACTTTAAGCAGACACCTTGTTGAAGTGGGTTTAAAGTATAAACTTCGAAACGATTATTTTAACGTGTTAAAAGTTCGTTATTAAGTGGGTCAATATCCAACGTTATTCCGTGACCTTTCCATTAATTATAGGTTTTTTGTGTTATCTGTACCTCGTCCAAAATGATTTATTTACTGACAATTGCCGTGCCCAAATTGTAGCCTTATTCATAAAACTTAATATACATTCATTTTATCGAGTGTCATTCATGCTAATTGCATCTCACAGCGCTGTACATTAATCCCATGTAAGGGACAACTCCTATTTAAAGCAACTACCAAGAAAACGAAAAGCCTCAGAAAATAAAGCAACGAATAACCAACGTCAATAAATGGCACCAAAACAAAAAGGCGCTTTACGTCGGGATGCTTATTCTTCCGGTCTTTCGTTAAAGTCACGTAGATAGGTTCAAAGAAAATAACAAACAAAAAAACTACGCTGGGATGGTCAGAGCCAGATGACTGCGGTCACAAGTAATGGAATGACGAATCGCTGCTGTGATGGTGGTGATGATGACGTTGGTGGTGATGATGACGATGGCGCCTCCTCCTCCTCCTCCTTCGTTTTTGTGAATCGAGCTGCGAGTCGTTCTCTGTTCCGCCGTCCTCTGGTGTGCACAGGCGATCACAGCCACCGCGCGAGCGAGCGAACGAGCGAACGCGTCGGTGCTAATTACGCGCCGATCAAACTCTCAAATCCGCGGACGTTCACGAACGTCGTCGCGGACAGCCGCGGCTGTTCACCGGCAATCGCTTGGCACGGAGCCGTCGTGCAAAGCGATGGACGCATCGAGGCACCATCAACGTTGCCCTCCACGGCAACGCCGTTCATCGAGGACGCCTGCCCAAAGGAAAGAACGCTTCGACATCACGAGGAGGGCGATGATGCCTCGCCGCTGGGCATCGGGAGTGGCAGGCCGAGCACCGCGTTCACGCCCCGCGTCTTGCAACAACAACAGCAACAACAACAACAGCAAAAAATTAACCCGTAAAAACAAAGTTTTTCACTATAAATCCTTTATATGCGTGGCGGCTAGAGTCCTCTCGTCCTCTGGCTTGAGATGGCTGCCACCTATGGGTCAGATGATTGCCTGCCACCATTAAGCAATTGGTAATTAAATATAAAAAAACATTTTCCTAAAATGTTGAAAATTTTGGAGAAAAAAAATTCACGAAAATAAATTGTCACGCACAACGAGTCTGTGTGCAAAATGTCAGCTCGATTGGATCACGGGAAGTGGGTTAAAAAACGACCGAAAGATTTGCACGGTCGTAAGCGCGCAAGCAAGTGAACTTAATATAAAGGATTTAAAAAGGGGAGACCCCCCGCGGGACGAGGCGAACGAGTTGATGTGGCGAGCGTGCGGGCGTTGCGCTCGGGCTAAGCACGCGAAGGTCGTCTTCATTCTGACACCGTGCACGCGGAACCACGGTCGAACAGATGCCACCTCAGCGATGGGCACACCGTGCACAGACGCACACGTGGTTCGCGTTAAAGCGCGCACTCGTCCCATACCCCCCCCCCCCCGTTCGCCCCCCTCCGCACCCCCCCCCCCCCCAACACAGCTGCTATAACAGCCGTGCCCGGCGGCGGCGGTGGCTATCCACGTGGCAGCAGCAGCCTGTAAGTCCAGCACTGTTGGGAGGAGGCAGCAGCGAGCGTTGGTGAGGGTCGCACACAAATGTTGTGAAAATCTCTTCCGCCATGGGGGGGGGGGGGCGTTGAGAAGGAGCCACCATCATCATCCTCCCGATGGCTCGCCACGAGAAAGCGGTACAGCAAAAAATGCCGGACGGACGCTCATGACAGAGTTGACATTTGGTTGAACGCATTACACTTCACTGTGGATGTTGATGGCGTCATTACTGCATTGGGAAAAGTTTGTTGGCTGGATAGCTGGCTGGCCGTTCGGATGCCACGTCCCGAGGGAGGGAGGGAGGACCACCTCCAAAAGACGTGCGGACTTCCAGTTAATTATGAAGAGAGAGAAAAACACAAAGCGACAAAATACAATTAGCTATCTTGCAATGGATGAAGATGGGGGGGGGGGCCTAGGACTCGTCAACTCGCAACTCTGCAGACGTCACGGCCGAGCTGACGGCGATCATCCGGTGTCCTGCAAGCCATCCGATTACTTTATTGTTTGCAGATGTATTACAGGCCGCGTTTGCGTGCCGTATTAAAGGCTCACATCGCCAAGGAGAAACAAGCATATTTATTTTACTCGTCAAGTTAAACACGCGCCCCCTCCCCCTCCCCTCGTCCCTCCGTGATCACGGTCATTGGCAAAGGTAAACGCAGCACGCACTGCAGTCAAGGTCGTTAAGGGGGGAGCTGTGGAGGTGGAATCACAAGGCCCAGATGACCGCACGTTGCAGACTGACTCACAGAGTCGGGCAATCCACACGTGGGACAGCGCCTGGAGGGGGTCCTAAAAGGCCTCATCGTCGACACCATCATCATCATTTATGACCAATCATATAGACTTTAAGTCGATCCACGGTTGGATAAAGGCCGTTGCCAGTCATGGGGGTAGATTGACCATACTTCACCACGCTGGTCACGTGTCGGCTGGCGAGGTGGTGGGCCCAGGACTGGTTCAGATATCATACTGGAGGAATCCGATGAGCGATAAAGCTCTTTTCTTCACAGATATTCAGTAAGGGTGGGTCAGAAAGTTACAACAACAACAGTACAAAAAATACGATAGCAGTGCAAAGTATAGGAAAGTTAAGCAAATCACACTAAAACACCTTTTTATTTTACCAACAAAAACCCACTGAGCTATTCGCTTCTTCAGAAGCTGCGGCAACATTGATTTTTTTTTGTTTGTCCGATGTTGTCAGACAAATCATGACGAGTGGTGCTTGTTATTATTATCAGTGGTGTTATCCACGTGGGGGAGGAGAAAACCGGACGCCACGCGCAAGGGGAAGGAGCTGAGGGGGGAGGGGCTTACCACTCCATCCCCGTACAGATGGAACCCCGATGGCGATTCGTCCACACTTTGCTCATTCGGTGAGTCAGGGTACGGCTCCTCCTCGACGCCTACCCACGGGAAGGGCAGCTTGTGCGCCGTGAGCCACCAAGCATCGCTGCTACCTCCACAGTGCTGGAGGACTGCGGGCAGGCAGCCCACGTGGGGCGGCGTTACCGGCACCAGCGGTCGGGTAAAGGACGTGGAGAGGAAAACAAATTGGGTTTTACCCTTCATAGCAATAAAACAGACTTTGTTACGATTGTTCAAACGCCGAATAGAAACCTTTCGCAAGGAATCAAGTACTGCATCAGCCACACGCACGTGGAGCAAAAAAACATGGCAACAAACATGCTCTGATAATAATGTAAAAGTTGTCTTTGGAACTGATTGGCCCACACCAGAGACAGCCTTCTCTAGGGCCTAGCCTCACCAGTGTCAGAGCAGAGAACATCGCCTGAAGGCGAACAGCACAAAGATAATGCAAGAATCAGAGCATGTACATAGCTCGGGTTGCGCAGTTAGATCGATGGGACATTTTTTTGATTGCCAGTATCAAAATGACGAGAGAGCGAAAACTTATAATAGTTCGTTTTTAACCCTTCTTTGGCCATAAAACAGGAGGCGCTAAGATGTTCAAACACTCTTTGGTTCTTTCGGTAAAGTCACGTATAAAATAAAATAATAAATTAAATACTAGCATACGACGTTTCGATTGCAGCACAAGCAA
The DNA here is from genome assembly GCF_015708825.2 of Lethenteron reissneri. Classification (NCBI taxonomy): domain Eukaryota; kingdom Metazoa; phylum Chordata; class Hyperoartia; order Petromyzontiformes; family Petromyzontidae; genus Lethenteron; species Lethenteron reissneri. Next base: position 11,763,335 of record NC_083788.1, read on the forward strand.
TCATCATCAGATATAAATGAAATAGAAACACAAATTTCATTTATACCTGATGATGATTGCTTGTGTTGCAATCGAAACGTCGTATGATAGTATTTAATCTATTATTTTATCTTTATACGTGACTTTACCGAAATAACCAAAGAGTAATTCCTGCAGTCACGAAAGCTCCAAATTAACTTATGTTCAAACACCGAACAAATTGAGAAAAAAGCAAACGCCGGGGGAGACATGACGCAGATCGACGCCACCGTGCGACCTCGCATTTTTTTTTTAAAACCTCCATCGCGCAGAGCTCCGACCTTTGACTCGTTCCAAGACTGCATCATCATCATCATCAGCTCAGAGGCGGCACCACCAGATGCCGACATCGGGCGCAGATTAGTCCACTCGGCGGGAAGGTGGGCGTCATGTCTTCACTCCAGGACGTCTTGACCTACAGGAGGACATTTTTCACTTCGGACGTTTCGTTATTGTTGTTGGGGTTTTTGTTTGGGAAGAAACTACCCCCCCCCCCAATCTCATTCGCGTGTCGTGCCGGTTTAGGTGCGTGGGGGGGGGGGGCAACGTGTCTTCTGGGACCGCAGAACGCACGGATTTTGGCGCGGCGCCCCATCCAAATCTTTGTGCCGCTTCGCTCGCCCTCTTTCGGGACGAAAGCCAGGCGAACTCCCTCTCCACCCCCTCCACCACCACCTGGAATCAGCCTCGTGTCTTGTCACAAGCGAAAGAGAGACACGTGAGCAGAGTCTGAACCACACACACACTGTGCCCTCCGATTGTAGCCGCGGTATCAGGGTGTGTACACTCGACTCGGCATTGAAACGTCATCTTTGGCGGAGGGAGGTGGGGGGGATTTATACCTGCATGGTAAACAAAGAAACGGATCTCCGTGTGTTAGATCGCGTAAATGTATAAATGTGTCGTTAAACCCGCCACCACCCGACACAGCCAACTAGTAAGGGTTGTCACGTAAACAGAACGTGGCCAATTCATTACTAGTACAGCAACACTGGTGTGTTGGAGAGCCAAGCCACAACATTTACAATCCTGTATTATGGATGATAGTGGTCGCGAAAGCCTACGTGTTAAACTCCGTGTGTTCATTGTTTGAACACACGAAGGTCATTGGACAACACGGTGTCTAGGAGATGTTAACTACCTCGCCTGGTACGCAGGAGGTTGTGGGTTCGATTTCCACCCTGACGCCTGCTGCTGTATATTTGGAGTTTGCGTGTCTCTCTCTCTCTCTCCTTGTGGTAGCGTGGATTTTTCTCCGGGTCCTTCGGGTTTTCCCTCCACATTTAGAAACAACGTCTCTACGCGCTCGGAGTTTTTGTCTGATATAAATGCCCACGCGATGACAATGCCAACTTCATTTTCGATTTAAAGCTTTCGTGACTGCAGGGATTCATCTTCTTGGTTCTTTCGGTAAAGTCACGTAGAATGGAAATAATAAAATAATAAAAATAATAAATACAAATATATAAACGTTATAAAATAATATAATAATGTAATAGAATAAAATAATAGAATAAATTATTTTATTACGCTTTCTTTTTATTATTTTATTATTTCCATTCTACGTGACTTTACCGAACCAAGAAGATGAATGCCAACTTCGTTGAGCTATCATTTGTGACAGCGAGGTCGCTCCTGAAAAAGAGCTCTGGAGTAGCTCAGTGTGTCCTGCCTCTCTCGCCTGGTAAGCTGTGTGAGATTTTATTCCGGCCACAGCTCACATCAGTGGAAAGTGACATCTGAGCCATTCCTGCCCCCCCCCTCCCCCCATCCATCCTCCAACCCGCACTGACCAGCATGGCGAACTACGGTCAAACAACTCCCGCGACCACCACGGCACGGGGAAGCCTTCATCCAGCAGTGGATTGACACGGGTCTGTTTAAAAAAATACATTGGAGAAAGAGTAAAACATAAAAATGTAATCCTTCACTAACGTTACATAACACACTTGCCAATCTGGCACGACAGCTGTGGGTACGGCTAAAGGTCGACCAACTGACGAGAGAGCGAGCGGCTCGCGATCGTGAAAGTTAGGAGTTCAATTCCTGGATAGGGGGGGGTGGTGTTGACTCAGCCCATCATCCCTCTGGGGTCAATAAAATAGAAACATATGTACGTCAAAAAAGTGACACTTACACCACCCTGACACTTCTTCTTGGTTCTTTCGGTAAAGTCACGTAGACAGGTCTGTCGGAAAGACGCTGTCTTTCCGAAAGACCTGTTCTTCACCCGAGGACGGCTGCTTGCGTTGTGGCCGAAACGTCGTGAGAATTATATTTTATTATGTTTTATTTTTATTATTTTATTATTTCCCTTCTACGTGACTTTGCCGAAAGAACCAAGAAGATGAATCCCTGCAGTCACGAAAGTTTTAAATCACCCTGACATTGTTAATTGATCAGGAGCGGACATGTGGTGGTTTGATATGTGGCGTAGTACTGCTGCATTCCTCTACCGTACATACCCTTCGCCATCGCGTGCCTGGTGGTGACATGTCAGATCAATGTTTCCACACAAATGCCTTCATATTTTAAGCATGACGCGCAGACCACCCCCAAACCGCCATCCCAGTGCTGAGCTCTGCAGTGTTCCCACGTGCATTGTTGTCGCATTGTTAGCTCTGATCCTTTATGCCACACGGGGGTCAAAAAGCCAGGGACGGGAGCAGTGGTCCCGGTCGCCACCCCTCTGCCCCCCTTCTGCCCAAAAGGATGACGACAATCGTCGTGGGCGACTGACACTTTAACATGAAGAGGAATCTTCTTGGTTCTTTCGGTAAAGTCACGTAGAATGGAAATAATAAAATAATAAAAATAAAACATAATTAAATAATTCTCACGACGTTTCGGCCACAACGCAAGCAGCCGTCCTCAGGAGAAGAACAGGTCTGTCGAGAAGACAGACGTCGTGAGAATTATTTTATTATGTTTATTTTTATTATTTTATTACTTCCCTTCTACGTGACTTTACCGAAATAACCAAGAAGATGAATCCCTGCAGTCACGAAAGCTTTAAATCGAAAAATGAAGAGGAATCTCCGGGTTTGTTTTGAAGTCTCCCGTGCAGACAGCGCCGTCGTGCCTCCATTGTTATTAGCTCAGGGGGGGGTCCGACCATCGGTCAGGCGGAGCCCCCCGATATTTGATTTGTCTCGCACCGTCGCAGCTCGAGGCGATTCTATTTCGCGGACTCCTCTGGCCCGAATCGACGTCGTCGTGACGCTCACGGTCTCGAGCATCTAACGCTGTCCGGACGCTACGTCTACGTGAAATGCAGCCCCTGCAGCTGCGTTAGAACATATTTGCAATGTTGCGTTACCGCTCTAATTGAATTAAAATAAAAACGCGGAACGTAAATGAAAGAATTTCATGAAAAAATATATATTTAAACCGCGTTTTTAAAAAGTTCTGTTCTGTTACACTGCTGTTGAAAACAAATTTCGCCACGAGGGGGAGGGCGAGGCACCCCCTGCTTGCCCCACACTCGTCACGATATCACCCCTCGTGCAGACCGCATGCCGACAACAACCAACCAACGACAACAACCAACCAACGACTTCACGCGTAGGTAGGCTTTCGCGCCACGATAGAGGTTTTTTTTTGGGTTAGATCGCGTTAATATATAAATGTGTCGTTAAACCCGCCACCAACCGACATAGCCAATTAGTAAGGGTTGGCCCGTAACGTGCCAATCCGTTACTGGTACAGCAAACCGGTGTGTTGGAGAATAAACGCCACTACATATAAAAATCGAGTACGACGTTTCGCAAATAAACACCACTGGCACCATCAAGCGGACAGCAATTACAATCAGCATCATCAGGCGGACAGTAATTACAACTAGCATCATCAGGCAAAGAGTAATTACAACCACCATCATCAGGCAGACAGTAATTACAACCAGCATCATCAGGCGGACAGCAATTACAAGCAGCACCATCAGGCGGACAGTAATTACAACCAGCTGATCAGGCGGCGAGAAATTACAACCATCATCATCAGGCGGAGAGAAATTACAACCATCATCATCAGGCCGAGAGTAATTACAACCACCATCATCAGGCCGAGAGTAATTACAACCACCACCATCAGGCGGACAGCAATTACAACCACCATCATCAAGCCGAGAGTAATTACAACCACCATCATCAGGCCGAGAGTAATTACAACCAGCACCATCAGGCGGACAGCAATTACAACTAGCAATCCGTAAAGCATTTTTTTTTTACAACGAGCTCAGAGCACGAGCTCAGCCACTTCCTCGGAAGCTGTTGGCGGTTGTCCTCCAAGCGAATGCTTGACGATGCTCATTGGGTCAGGTTACAGATGATGCAGTGGCCCACAATTTTCGACTGCTATCATTCTAGGACCGGATTAAAGGACAGCTGGGCGACCCAAGACCCACGTGACGCAAGACCGTGGAAGTAGGAGCTGGCAGCAGCGATCGACCTTTTTTGGGGCGAGTCTCAACACCTTGCCGAGGACAGGAAGAAGTGAGTGGGGGAGGGGGGAACTCATTGTGGCCTCGTGTCTCATCGGAGATTAAGAGGATTAACTACGTAACTGTCATTACCGTATCCTCCGGATTATAAGACGCACCGGGAAGTAAGACGTGGCCCCAAACCTATGTCATGTGTCAATAAAACAAAGAAAAATATATTTCCAGAATCTGCTCACATACCGGTTGTTAAGATGCGACGCAAATGTTGCTTTCAAATATAGGGGGGGGGGACGGGTCGGACAGCATCTTATAATTTGAAGAATGTAATAAGGATATAATTAGCCCATAATAAGGTCAATGCAACGGATCAATTACCGTCGCCACGCTGTGTAGTAGTAAGTGCCGTCAAACCATGTGAAACTGAACCGGATTGCCGTTCTACAATGAGATTAAATCTATGCGCCTAGCTGCTGACTGCATACTCAGCATAGTGTTCACGTGCGACTGTGTCTTTACATTTTAAAGGTTCCGCCATCAGCATGAATCAGCATTTGTAACCTTGCTAAAGGTGTCAGAAAAATACCAAGATTTACTTTTCCAATATGCTGTGGGTGCCTCTTAAGCCATGGCGCGTCTAAAATTATCGCGAGCTCCCGGCAGAGGTCGCAAACGGGTTTTGATTCCTTACCCGTACCCATACCCGGCCGCACCAGGATCGCAAATGGGTACCCGTACCCTACCCGATACCCGGCTACCCGTACCCGGCCGGGTGTTGGGTAGGGTACGGGTATTAGGTACCCGATTGCGACCTCTGGAATGAAGCCATGTTGCAGGCGCGGGTGGGTTAATTCTAGGAACTTGAATTGTGAGAAGAGACAAGACGTTGGGAAATGAGTGACAAACAGTTACTCACCAGTGACTCACGGTCTACCCGTAACCGTACCCGGCCGCACCAGGGTCGCAAACGGGTACCCGTACCCGGCCGGGTACGGGTAGCCGGGTACGGGTAGCCGGGTATCGGGTACCCGATTGCGACCTCTGGTGCCACCCCCAATGACTGCAACGCCTGGTCCCGGGAAACTGGGATAACCAAAACAAGACAAATACACGACGCGAGATTGACCACATTCTGCCATCTATCTTTCCCCCACGTCAACACCACCACCACCACAACAACAACAACGGTGGCGACGACGACGCAAGGGCCCCTTGCCCACCAACTTGAGTGACTTTGGCCAAACGTTAAATTTAGGGGCGCTTGCAGAATCTGACACCGTTGCCAAGCATACTTCAAAACAGGTTATTTACAGGCTGCTTGTGGCTTACGCTTTTAATTTAATTCACCCGACCACCACCACCACCACCGACGCCATATCCGTGCCACGGTCTCAACAACAACAACTCGCCTAAGAAATCAATAGGAGTGATTTGCGTAATCGGCACGGTCGAATTGGAGACGGGGCTTCCATTGACGTCGCCATCGCGAGTGAATGGTTGTGCAACGGTGCCCCCTACCCCACCCTGCGTGCCTCCTTCTCACAAACGTGGCTCTTGTGTGCCAGTGCAGCAGCAGCAGCACAGCAAAGCCCTCTCGTGCCACACACGTGTCCTGGCATCGTGATTGAGAGGCGGCTTGCGCGCGCAAGTTCTGCTGGAGCTTGTGTCACGCACGCAGCCAACACCACTTTTGGGATTTACTAATAGGGTTTTTCCCCATTTTTCTGGAAACAAAACTGACACCTTTTGCAAGGAATCATGCTTACATTAACCACAATACTTGCAGTCAAATGCAAACAAAACACAATACTCTGATAATTTATGCATTGGCTTTGAAACTGATTGGTCCACACCAGAGACAGCTTTCTTTAGAGCCTAGTCTCATATGGTGTTCGACCAGATGACGCCAAAAGGCGAACACCATATGAGACTAGGCTCTAAAGAAAGCTGTCTCTGGTGTGGACCAATCAGTTTCAAAGACAATGCATAAATTATCAGAGTATAGTTTTTTGTTTGCATTTGACTGCAAGTATTGTGGTTAATGTAAGCATGATTCCTTGCAAAAGGTGTCAGTTTTGTTGCCAGAAAAAAGGGGTAAACCCCTATTAGTATATTTTGGTACTGGCAAAGGAGGTCCCATGACTTTGTTTTTTGTTGTTGTTGCTGCTGCTTTCAAAGACAAACAAACACTCCCCCCACCCCCGGGGTAGCCACACAGAGAGTTGAGGAAAGTCCTCGTCAGCGAGCAATTGCTAAGAACGAAGGCCGCAAAAACAACGGCCAGATCCACGCCCGGATGGCGTCGTCACCCCCACCTCCCCCAGTGCTCATGTTTTACACACAGCACCGGCAGTGCCGGATTAAGCGAAGTGTGGGGCCTGTAGCATATGTTATAAAGGGGCCCTAAATTTTAAAAAAACACACGCATTTTTTTACTTGCATAGTAAAGTAATTGTATTTTTTTTCATTTGCTATACAGCCAGATAATACGACAAATCGCTAAACTTAAACACCCAGTCGTTCATAAAAGTTGAAGGCAGTATAGTACTACAGTAATAGAGCAAGTGCAGAATCAATGAACCGGGATTGATAGCTTGAAAGCATTTGGCGCGGGGCCCTTGCAAGTGCGGGGCCCGTAGCATATGTGGCTACTTTTGCTATTAGGATAATCCGGCACTGACCACCAGGGCACTCAGTTAAGGCTGAGTTGACCTTGGTGAGGCCCAGGGCCAGTTCGCCAGTGCAGATATTTGCCGATTGATGTTGGCTGTGAGCGGGAATCGAACTCAGGCCGCAGGGTTTGCGAATCACCACGCCATCGCTTCTCCCATATGTTTTTGTTATTTTTATAACAGTTATGTCCACTCTTCTTGGTTCTTTCGGTAAAGTCACGCGTTGTGGCCGAAACGTCGTGAGAATTATTTTATTATGTTTTATTTTTATTATTTTATTATTTCCCTTCTACGTGACTTTACCGAAAGAACCAAGAAGATGAATCCCTGCAGTCACGAAAGCTTTAAATCGAAAGTTATGTCCACTGCTTATCAATGGCCATTGCTTTGACAATTTTGGAATCCGATGAGCTATGAAGCTCTTTAACACAGAAGTCCAGGAAACGATGACTTCGCTAGCTCGGAGGGATATACGTTCGATAAAACACAATCTCATTCGCATGTAACTTTGGCGAAGATCTCGTGTAACATTCGTTGCAGAAAATATTACTGACAATTGCCCAGAACACGAGTTTGGTCAATGATGATTTTCTTTATTCTCGTTAAATTGGAAATATTTAGTGTGTGCGAAACAAGTCACTACCGCATCAGTGAGAGCTCCCAGCACGCTCCACAGGAAGACTCTCAAACAATGACAACAGTCAACTTTGTCAGATAATTACGGTGTTAATCTCGGCTTATCTGTAGAAAAAAAAAACACTCGCTCATGCCCCGCTGTGACCCCCCCCCCCCCCCCATGCAACTAATTTCGTGGCATTCCTCTGAAACCATCTGCCAAAGGGACCTTTGCACCGAATGATTGGCCGCTGTTACAGCGAAACGTTAACGTTTTCCCTCTCCATTTTCACGTGAAGACAGCCATCGAGGACAAAGCCCCCTTTTTTTCGGCCGTCACATCACCGGCACCTTTCCTGACCTTTGCCGATACCCCCCAATGTTGACCCACACACACCAAAGGCAAATGTCCCCCGTATAGCTTTGACATGCTGTTGGGGCAAGTGCTGTTAGCGAGCAATTATCAAGAAGGCCGGCACGGCACACGAGTGGGTGGGTGGGTGCGTGGGTGGGTGGCCAGCACCACGCCCGGCCGCCTTTGTCTCCCCAGCGGCGATGATTGTACACACTTCACCAGGTACTCATTTGAGGCTGGGTCGACCTAGGAAGGCCCAGGACCGGTTCAGATAATCGTCACCGGTGTAGGGCGTGAGTGGGAATCGAACTCGGGTCGCCGGTTTCAAAGCGCAGCGTAGCGCTAACCGCTACCCGACCCACACGATGCACAACACACCACTGGCCGCTCGTTATTTTGAGGTGCGCTGTCAAACGTTGCGACTCCGTCTACAGAGCCGTGTAAAATAGACGCACTTCTTGGTCGGGCTTTTGAAACTGACCGGGAATTATAAGAGCGAGACGTGGAAGAATGAACGCAGGTGATCCCCAGGGCTTCATCCCGCACTCGACATTTTACCGGCACGCTGCTGCTACGCTAGAATTGAGTACGGATTCTCGGCGTAAGGTACTACCACTAGAGTACAAAGCATGCACTTCATTCCATGACAATCCTATATCATTGTGCCATGCATTAATATAATCCCATCAACAGATTGATATAGGGTACAATCAGTGAAATGTCAAGCTCCTTGTAAATAGGGCCCTACATTGAACGATTTTATTCTGGTAAATATGAATAAAATACCAATTTCCGGGGTCTCAATGGGATGGGGGTGGGGTTGGACTTGTGGGGGGAGGGGACATCGCCCCCGCTTGGTAAAATGAGGACAACACAAGGCGTAGCGGCATGGATGTGGCTGGTTGCCAAGATCATCGTTCGGTAGGTTTCCGACTCAAATGTAGGCACTGGTGACCTCTCCAAAACATCCGATCTGTATTCCACGTAAACTATAAACTTTTTTTATTTCACCATCAAGTGGCTCTATTTTACCATCATGTGGATATTTATAGCGACCAATATTTATAGCGACCAAGTACTCTAAATGCTCGTTGATTCTAAATGTGGAGGGAACACTCAGAGGATCCGGAGAAAACTTCACGCGACCACGGGGCGAGAGAGAGAGAGAGAGCATGCCAACTTCAAATATACAGCAGCAGGCGTCAGGGTCAGAGATCGAACCCACGACCTCCTGTATTCCAGGCGAGGGAGTCAACATCTCCTCGCCACGTGGAGACTGCCTGCGTGGTGCGATTCGCGAGTCCCGATCCCATCGCTTATGAGATCGTGCTGCAGCCGCAGCAGCTACTTGCTGCAGCAACGTCCTGCTGCTGCTGCTGCTACTGCAACAGCTGTCACCCGGTCCTAGAGTTCTCACCGAGGTTAGGGAAGAACGCTGCTGCTGTGCGAACAGAGTGCAACAACGCGGGCGTCCAGAAAAAAACAGCCTCATGTCGAGACCCAGACATCGTCCTGAATTTGTTATTCCTCGAAGGCACCGATGTGACCGTCAACAGGACAGTGCGCACATCTCATTCGCGAATGAAAACATTGATAGCCACGGGAGTGCGACTGTGGCCATGCAAAACCCCCAAACCTATGGACCAGATAGCAATCCACTGTAGCCTGCGCTCCTTCCGTCGGAGGAACAGCAGAACGACACAAACTCTCTCTCTCTCTCTCTGCTGAAGCCCTCTCGTCGTGGCTATCATCATGCGCAATAATAGAATAGCTGCATGTAAATGTGAAGGGTACCGTGTGTATGTATGTGTATGTACAGGGGGTATGTGCGTGTGGGTGTGTGCGTGTGTGTGAGTGTGTGTGTGCGGGGAGCGGTAGTGCAGCGGTTAGCGCGCTGCGCTACAAACCTGGCAACCCGGGTTCGATTGCCGCTCACGGTCAACACCGGTGACGATTATCTGAACCGGTCCTGGACCTCCCCTAGTTCGACTCGGCATCAAATGAGTACCTGGTGCGGTGTGTACACATCACCACTCGGGAGACAAAGGCGGCCGGGCGTGGTGCTGATCACCCACCCCCTCGTGCGCTGTATATGCCTTCATAGGTGCTCGCTAACAGTTTGTGTGTACTACAACAACAACGGAGGGCAGATAAGCGACGCTCACAACAACAAGCGTAACAAACGACGGATAAAATGCATCAAGTTGACACGGTAGGGGGCACAAGCTGGCGCATCATCTCAGTCAGGCAACCCGTGGCACCCGGGTCTGTCCCGTGACCTCCTGTCAGCGAGCAATCGAAACTTCACGGAGCCTCGAAGTGCACCTGGCCTGGCATAAGCGCCCTGGCGACGTCACCGCCACTCAGTGGCGAATGGCGGTTGTCGTTGTTGTTGTGTACGTGTGAATCTGTGACGTAAGTATGCATGGTGAACTTATTTCGCGCCGTACGTAGCTAACCGTGGCAAGGCACGAGGGATTGGTGGTTGTGATCATCGTTCAAAGCCACCCGCCTTTCTCCACACTTCACACCGCACGGCTCCCTCGCCACCACGATCGTCGTTATGGACCACGCTCAATCGTCTGCCGCGTGGATGTCGCAGGCGTCTGCAATGCAGCCAGCATCTGCACAGGGAAAGCGACATTCATCGCCTCGTCTCCGTGGGTGAACGTGCCTCTACAGGACGCGTTCCATTTTCTCGTTACTGCCACACGTGGCAATCGGCCATCAGTCCTTTCTGGCCATGGAACGTTTGTTTTTGTGCGAGCCCACTCTTCATGTCGTTTGAACGGTGCCATCAACCTGCGTAATGTTATATTATGAACGTTGGATGTTCTATGCTGCATTAATGGTAATGTGTGTGGATGTGTGTGTGTACAAATTCTAGGTAATGTCTAAAGAATCGGTATACACAAAACATAGAAAATATATACAAATTTAGTGCAAAAAAATTCACGCTGTAAATATCACGTGTCGTTGTTGTTGTCCCAGCAGTAAATGTAACATCGAGTGCTCTTGTATTGCTCGTAAATTACCACTTCATAAAATATTAATCGTATTTAATTCTCACGTTTCGTTTCTTCTTTCGCGTATTTATTGGCACGAGTCAATCTAAAACAAAGTATCGTTTTTTTTTTAAATCTCACAAAAAATAATTACTGTAAATGAAACACGAAAAACAATTATGAGTGGGGAAAAAAAATCTGCGTATTGTTTATGTACAATTCAACATAATAATGAGCGTGTCGATTGATGCGTGATGGTGTATACCCCAAGGAAGCCGGTGTTTGTACAGACCCACGTCCACATCACGGGGAACCCATCAGCTTGTCGAGCCGATTGACAACGATCATTACCACCTCAACGGGAGGTGTCTCGTCATTTACTTTGATCCACAGATACCGTTGAATATAATAGTATCGATACGAGTTGACGGCCCTTCGTACATCCACTGCTAGATGAAGGCGTGCCCATACCGTTGTTTCACCAGACTTTACTTGCCTGTGAGTGCGTGTTCGTGAAGGGAGGTGGGTGCGGGGGATGTGGGGGGGGGGTGAAAGAGGGGTGAAGGGTGGGGGGTGAAGGGTAGGGGGATGAAGGGGGGGAGTCAAAGAAGGGAGGGTAAAGGGTGGGGGGTGGGTGAAGGGTGGGGGTATGAAGGGGGGGGGGGGTCAAAGAAGGGAGGGTGAAGGGTGGGGGTAGTGAAGGGGGTGGGGGGGTGTCCGGTGAGGGGGACAAGGGTGAAGGGGGTGTGAAGGGTGGGGGAGTGAAGGGGTGGGGGTGAAGGACTGGTTCAGGTATCACTCACTCACCACACGTGTGATCCGCGGCAGGCAATTGGACTTGTTCGCGGCGCGATGCTCGCACCGTTGCGCCACCGCTCCCTTCTGCCCTGCTGATCACGGGTTTCCCAAAACGTCGACCGTAGCCCGCAACCGGGGGGAGCGTGGAGCGAGGGGGTGGGGGCGTGCAGAGGCATTCAGTTGCACGAATGTCACCCGCAAACCAAACTCGTAGCCCAACGGGAGGAGGTGGAGGGGGGGAGGAGGAGGAGGATGGAGGGGAGGGGGTGAGTTTCACGTGGTTACACCGCGCTTAAAAGGTGTCGCGTTTGCAACACGACCAGAAGAAGCCAGCAGATCCAGGCGGTGCCCGCGACTGACGACGTGAAACTCACGAGGCCTCGGTTCGATTCCCAGCCATAGCTTACACCAGTGGCCAGTCGTATCGTAGCTGGTGCGTAGGGGATCCTTGGTGGTCCATACCCTTGACCAACCCACACTGACCGGGGTGGTGAAGTATGGCCAGGTAACGCCCCCATCACCGACACGGAGTAGGGGAGGACACTTTCCATTGAGCACGGTTGGCTACGTACGGTGCGAAATAAGTTCAACGTACGTATACGAATGGAAATCTAGATGGCCGAAATCAAACCTGTTGTTTACAAGACCCAGCATTTTTAAACGGTTACGTCATTCTTTTTGTTAAACGTCAATTAATGAAGTTGGCAAGACTCGATAGCGCGTGTCAATATTGTGTAGCCACAACTCGGCCACAACCAGGCCTAACCTCCTTGCTCCCAAAATGCAATTCGAACGAAACATTTTTTTGTTACTTACCATTAACGGAGCCCTTGAATTCACATCGCTATTTGTGTCTCGATTGTTGTCCTTCACCCGCGCCTCCGATGAGCACGTTCGGCTACGTACGGTGCGAAAAAAGTTCAACACACACCCACACACATTTGCACTGGGTATAGTCATCTTTAGACCGCGATTCAACCCAGGCGGTTTCGCAAATTTGCCACTGACGTTGAGCCGTGACCGGGCAAATGGGTTTATTTCTTTTTTATTTGCAACACGAGTGAAAGCGTGCCAACAACCGCTGGCGCCGCCGCTCCTAACCACTCCACCCCACGTGCGCATGGGGCAGTGGGCTGCCCCACATGCTCCCAACGCGAGCGGCGGGCCGGCTGATTGCTTGCTGCTGATGCTGCTGCTGAATGTATGTACGTATGTAGAACTTCTTTCGCACCCTATGCAGCCAAACCCCGGTGCTTAATCGAAGGTGCGGCAAAATGTTCAGGAGCTGAATGCCATCGTCGAGGCCTCGCCGTCTGCGAGAGGGCTTCGGGAGAGAGAGAGAGAGTTCGTGGAGCACTGCGTCATTGATGTCTGTACCGATGTTGGACTCATATCGTAATCCGTACGTAGCCAAACGTACTCATCGGAGGTGCGGGGGAGGGCAGTTTTAAACAAATGAGTTTGTCAATCTAGGTGATGATTTAAAAGTCCATGGCTCACAGTGGCTTCCTAATATCGGAAGAAAGAGCGTTCCAGGGGGACCGCAGTAGGGCATCCGAAAGCGTGCGATGCAGTGTCCGTCTTTGTTCGATGGCCGAGCTAAAAGCCGCTGCTGCTGCTGTTGCTGCTGCGAGGATGGTCGGAGTTCGCGTGTCGGTGTCTGCTCCCTTGACGAGATCGGCGAGGTAATTGCGTTTCATTTGTGGCAAGCACGTTGTGTGTAACGAGCGCGACCTTATAATTCCGCTGCTGCTGCTGCTGCTGCCGGGCGATATTTGGGTAACAGCGACCACAGTCCAGACACAGGAGGGAGGGGAGGGGGTCTCCTTAAAGCGGCCAATTTCTTATTTTACGAGCGGACTCCCGCTGGACGCGGCTTGGCACGCAAATATCCATACTCTCCCGGGGAGTTCCGGATGAGGGCCTTGTGCTTCTGTTACGTTATCTAAGCCGCAACTAGAAACCTGTAAACAGCAACGTCATTTTCCGTCCGGGCCGCTCGTTCCGTGACCACATCAATCAGCGCCGGAGAGAAAAGAGCCACCCTTGGTGGCCAAGCGAAAGGTGGCAAAGGGCAAAAAAATGCAACCGCTGCTGGAAAGAAAAAAAAACGAAAAACCCATTTTGTCCCAAAGGCTCGTAGATTGATGGACGATAAATATATTGTTTTACCGGCTGAACCAAACCACGATATTTGCCACTACATTGCAGTGTGCGTGGGTCCGCTTGGCAGGAGCTCGCACTACGTGCATATTGTGCGACAAAAGAAGTGACAGCGTTGTATCAGAGGTGGCCAACGGGGTAAAGGTGCAGACCCTGCAACTGCCTGCTCACACGCCGCTGCCGGCGAGAGGGCCTCCCAACTGCAGAGAGATAGTTCTAGAGGTCTCCTCCAAATGGGTACTTGGCCTACAGATGTCTTGGACGACATGGGAGTCGTCGTAGGTTAAACCTCACCGCACGCCGGCCCTCCCGATCGGCTAGCCGCGGTGTCACCCACGATTTAGACGCTGGCGGGGTTGAGTTAGCAGGCAGGGTGGACATCTCTGTCAAAGAGCTTTATAGCTCATCGGATTCCTCCAGTATAAATTCATGTTCTGGTTCTGGCCGGAGGGGGGGGGGGGTCCAGTAACTCGCACCGGTGTTCCAATTGCCGCGCCAGAAGGCGTCGCGTGTGCTAACAAAGACTCGGAAGTTCCAGTGTTCTAACAAACACACCACGGCAGCATCCGCGAAATGTTTTTTTTTTGTTAAACTATTAAAAAAATGTACACACTCTGGAACTGCATAACATGTACATTAACTACTGAAACATGTACAACACAATAGGATTGAATAAACTGTGGTGTTTCAGAGTTAACGCTTGTGATAATAATAATAACGCAATTTGTAATCGGCACACACATGTCGCGAAACGTACAAAACGTACTTCGATCGCGATCAACGATTTGTGATATAGAATTGTAATCGTCGCCATCATCATCATAATCATCGGCCATGGTCGATCCACTGCTGGATGAAGGTCTCCCGAAGCCACCAACCATCTCTCACGGCCCTGCGATGCACTCATTAACGTTGCATAAACATACCACGTGAAACGCAACACTGGGAGCAAAAACCCCTCCTTTAATGAAATCAACAATAAAATATAATTCGAGCGCATGACATGACGTTTCCGGCTTAGGCTTGTTAGCAAAACAATTAGATTAAAGTGTCAGCTAAATTAATTATACCTTATTTATTTCGTACTGATATGTGCATTGTTCATAATTGGCCATCATCATCGTCATCGTATTCAGCCATGTCTATCCACTGCTGAATGAAGAACCTCCCCCAAACTCCATCATCGACCATTCTTGATTTGAAGCTTTCGTGACTGCAGGAATCCATACTTTTTGGTTCTTTCGGTAAAGTCACGTAGGTATAAATAAATACAATAATCACGACGTTTCGGGCGCAACACAAGCGTCCTTCGTCAGGTGGGAAAGCATTGTCTGCTGCTGATGCAGACTGTTTGGGGGAGGTCTGTTTTAAAAGTCTGCATCAGCAGCAGACCATGCTTTCCTACCTGATGAAGGACGCTTGTGTTGCACCCGAAACGTCGTGATCCATCGACCATCTGTCTCTCGTGAACCTCGCGGTGCACCTGTAACCACGCGTTGACCGCACTTTTACTTTCCTTCAGAAGCACCGCAATCGGCGTGCTCCTCATTGCAAATGCGAAGCAAGCGCGACGCGCTGGAAAGGCATTTTGTGCGTTTCAGATTTTGTTCCATTCGCTCCGTCGACGTCCAGATTTCTGATCCCCGGAGGTCGCAACGGGGCTACGCGCGATGGCTGAAAACGCTCTGCTGCGGGCGCGTTGCGACTGACTCAAATAAGCGTTGATGCGTGATGGTATGACATTCATCTTCTTGGTTCTTTCGGTAAAATCACGTAGAATGGAAATAATAAAATAATAAAAATAAAACCATAATAACATAATTCTCACGACGTTTCGGCCACAACGCAAGCAGCCGTCCTCAGGTGAAGACCATGACATTCATGAGCCCTTTCTGGGATTTGATTGAGAGGCTGTATATGGTCCGTGGTGTAAAAAAAATATTTTAAAATCGTAAATCCAACTTGCTCACGTCATTGGCTGGCCTCGAAAGTGCCCTTCACGTGTGCCCCTGTGATGCGCGCCGTGCCGATACATCGATCCTTCTTCAGCGTTGGCTGCTTGTCTCACTTTCGGAATTTGAGAATGGCAGATACTTGTAGCATATTTTAATTTCCGCACAGAACACTTCCTGAGTAGGTCCATTAACTGTTTTGACAGGTGAATCGGGCTGCGTTGACGATGTCCAAAATCGTTTCATCCTACCTGCGTGGGAGCTTTCCCTGCCCTTCCACACTGAGAAGGGCAGGGCAATGGCTTACTCCTTCGCCTGTGACATCTGGGGGACCTCCTATTTCTCTGAAACCCGATGGGGTTGTTTTTCTTCTTCTGGCCGGTATGATGTTTCATGCGTGCAGAGATCTGCAGCTACGCGCACTCTTCAAGAATTCCCTTGACAATTATTGGCTTTTCAACCCATTGTTTGACGGCCCAAAGCTCACATTCTTCACACACCACAGTCCCTTTAGAAACAGGCAAAAACTTATTAGCAGTGCCAGCGGCATCAAACGCACATCGTAAATAATAAATGACGGCTGTGACGAACACGGAACCGAGTGGACCTTACTTCACATGCACGCGAAATATATATATATGCGTGTGTACGGACACTCAAAACCTCGCCAAACACCGGATCGTGTTTGGAATGCACCCTCTATTCTCGCTACACTTCACCATCTACTGGAATGTGTTGCAATAAATAGCAGTTTTCATCGCCTACAATAGCGACGAGCCTTAAAAGGCCCGTATCGTGTTGACAGTCGGCGTTGCGCCAACATCTTCCGCCGCTTTCGCTAAACTAAACTATTTTCATTTGACCAGGTAAGGCCCCACTGACCTATTTAGCTCTTTTTTTTCAGAAGCGACCTGGCTAACGCAAATTATAGCTCAACGAAGTGGCTATATCACGTGGACATTAAGAGCAGCCGAATACTCGAAACGCCGTGACGTTGATTCTAAACGTGGAGGGAAAAACCGGAGGACCCGCAGAAAAATCCACGCGACCACGGGGAGAGAGAGAGAGACACAACGCAAACTCCAAATACACAGCAGCAGGCGTCAGGGGTCGGGATCGAACCCACGACCTCCTGTGTACCAGGCGAGAGATCTCTCCTAGGTCAAGGCTGCTCCGTTGTGTCCTAACCGACCATGGTGATGGTAGCACGGACCCCTTAGGCCGGATTAATCATTGATAGTCGCAGGTACCCACGACATCACTTTTTCCACTCGCCGTGGCCCCTGCTCTTTGTTGCCGCTGCCTCTCCCCTCTCTCCTTCACCTGGGTGAACCCAACCCGATCCGTGGAAACCAGACGCCGCCTCCGGCCCGCGAGCGGAGCGAACGAGCGAGCGAGATCCCACCCCCACCACCCCCACGCGTGCGTGCGGCAGAGCGCCTGTGGATAAACGAGCGCGAGCACCGGGCCCGTGTGAAAGAGGTGGTTTTCGATTTCTCACCACGAGCGAAAATATGCCCTCTGGTCCCTCCAGTATACTGGAAGCCAGGAGTTGACAACCTACATCTCGTGACTTTGTTTCATGTGGAACGTGACCTCGTTTCATGTGGCCCATGACCGTGTTTCATGTGTCCCATGACCGTGTTTCATGTGTCCCATGACCATGTTTCACGTGGCCCGTGACCGTGTTCCATGTGTCCCATGACCGTGTTTCATGTGGCCCATGACCTTATGTCATGTGGCCCATGACCGTGTTTCATGTGTCCCATGACCATGTTTCATGTGGCCCATGATTGTGTTTCATGTGTCCCATGACCGTGTTTCATGTGGCCCATGACCTTATGTCATGTGGCCCATGACCGTGTTTCATGTGGCCCATCACCTTGTTTCATGTGGCCCATCACCTTGTTTCATGTGGCCCATGACCGTGTTCATGTGGCCCATGACCGTGTTTCATGTGGCCCATGACCTTATGTCATGTGGCCCATGACCGTGTTTCATGTGGCCCATCACCTTGTTTCATGTGGCCCATGACCATATTTCATTTGGCCCATGACCTTATGTCATGTGGCCCATGACCGTGTTTCATGTGGCCCATCACCTTGTTACATGTGGCCCATGACCATGTTTCATGTGGCTCATGACAATGCTTCGTGTGGCTCGTGACTTTTGCTTCGTGTGGCCCGTGACAATGCTACGTGTGGCCCGTGACTTTGCTTCATATATATTTGGACCTGGAATATATTGAACCTGGCTACACTGAGTTTTGGGGCAGTGATGTCGCCACTTGTTGCAGAGGTTCGCACATGCGGCCGCCCTGGTTACTACTGCGGGTGTATTTACCATGATATCCTGTGGTCACATTTTTTCCAAATTTGAAAAGTGATTTAAAAATTACTTCATTGGTAAACTTGCAGCAATCATCGCCCACTACTGTTAAACCCTTAGAAGGAACCTCCTATAAAAATAATCGTGAGACTCAATTAATCTTCCTACGTAAACGACCATAATTATTTTGATTATTTCAGTGCCACGCTAAATTACTTATGTCAATGCAAGGGGCCTCCTCCAGTGAGTCACGCAGTGTTCTTCACTCATTTTCAGAGGGGGCCACTTTCGGAATTTGACAGGACGTCGTATATTGTGGGTGGGGGGGGGCGCACGTCAAGGGCCGCACCAAAAGCCACCAGAGACCACCAATGGCCCGCGAGGCTTTGCGATGAAGAACACCGCACTAAAGGTAATGGATAGTCCTGCTCGGGCCCCGAGCGAGGAAAGCATTCCCCACCCCTTCCCCGTACACGGCACAAACGCGCGCGCGAGTACACAGGCCAATGTCAAGGTGCCCTCGTGCTCGAATCAAACCTTTGCCCATCCTTAATAGGAACCCTATTAGGTTTGGGGAGAGCTCAAAATTCAACTTCCCTACAGCCTAGACGAGTCTCCCCGTTGTGACAACAACCTCTTGGCGCTCGATGGGCGTCGCGGTCGTTTTACGGACCCCCCTGGGAGGGATCACGGGTCGAGCCCACCCTTGCTGGGAGTTTAGTTCCGTGATCCCATGATACTCGGAGCCCCCCCCCCCCCCCATGCTTAATTTGCTTGAGCCGTATTTTAGCCGTATTTTAGCCGTATTTTTCACCTGTGCACAGCGATAAACACACACGTACGTTGCACTTCTTTTACACCGTGCGTAGCCAACCGCAAGGTGCAAAGATAAAATATCGCTAAATGTTATTTTACATGCAGAGTTGTTTGACACGTAGCACGCTTTCGCCACCAATATTATGATTCGTAGTTGATTTTTCGGAGCGGGGGGTCGGGTCGCGTGAGTAAAACGTGTGTCGTGGTACCCTCCTCCACGCGACGCAACCAGTTAATAAAGGCGTCGCTTCAACAAGCGTGCCAATGTATATGACTGCTTCGGTGTGTTGGAGAGAGAGGCGATCCACACGTTTAACAATTGCGTGTGACGTTTCACTCATAGTTACAACAAGCATCATCAGACAGTTGCCAGATATCTGAAAATGCCCTTCAGTCTTGGGCGGGAATATTGTTGTTAAAATGTGACAATTTTTTTGTGTTGGGCTTCTATTGAGTGAATGCAATTCTCGCGATACACATCGTATACATTGTGTGAATAAATAGATGCAATTCAGTGACATAAGTGCCATTGTTTTACTGAATCAGAGCCAATCTCCCATTTCTGTACCATAATGCGATGTTAATTCAGGTTTCACAAACGTAACTAAGATACTTTAACGACGTTTCTCCAAAATCGTGCAAATTCCAAAATCCACCGATTGATGTTGGAAGTTCCCAGAAATGTTCCACATAACAGAAAGCCAATGTGGGTGTCCCGAGCACGTAAAAAATATATATTTTATCACCCGCTTGGTCAAAACAGCAAGCTTTCTACTCAACAATGGCCATCGAACAAGACTCGCCTGTACCTCCGCGAGAAAGTTAAGCGACGCTGTTCGTGCCATCAAGACTAAAGGGTAGGGAGGGTCACTGCTCGGGGAGTGAGAGATTGACGATGTCAGTTCTATCTTAAGACCACCTGGCTACACTCGGCAGATTGTGGAGAAAACTCTACGGCCACGGCTCACGATTTAGCCAGCTGTCACATCCACGTTTGGCTCATCACACACTCACGGAACAGATTTCGATTTCACGCGAAACTCCCTGGCCGGCGCTAAGCTCCTCGCTCTGGAAACCTACGGTGTTTAACGGAAACTGTAAACTGGAAACGGTAGCGGTCCAGTGGCACCAGGAATGTCCCTTGTTTTGTCGTCCGTCTACTGACCTGGCTGCTGTAGTAAAAATGACTGCATGTTATGGAGAATTCCGGGAGAACTTTCTCGCAAGTTTTTACGTAATCCACGATGTTAGGCCTCGGAACTGGGCACGATTTACAGCCGCAACTGCACCGCAGTGGCGAGATGTTAACTACCTCGCCTGGTATACAGGAGGTTGTGGGTCCGATCCCGACCGTTGACTCGTGTGTATTTGGAGTTTAAATGTTCTCGCCATGGTCGCGTGGATTTTTATCCAGGTCCTCCGGTGTCTCCCTGCATAATTATAAACATGCGCTTACAGTATTTGGCTGCTATAAATTTCCACGTTATGATAAGCCACTTCGTTGAGCTATCAATTGTTGGCAAGGTTGCTTCTGAAAAAGAGCTGCATAGCTCAGTGGGGCCTTGCCTCGTGAAATAAAATGATAAAGTAAAATAGTATTTTTTTCCTTCTTTAATCCCGAACTTAAGTTCGACTCGGATTAGTCAAGTAAACAAAGTTCACGTGCTCTGTGGCCAATTGTGGGCCTCTGCTCGTCATGATAGAATTGCTGCAAATGCCTGGAAGAAATGGGCTTCAGTCACGTGTTCCCTCTGAAGTAATGAGAGGCATTGCATTTCCGGCGGAGCAAATGTACAGACGCTTTCACAACTCAATGTGGAGCCACGTTGCACAATTGCAAGAGAGTATTTGTTTAAAAAGAAAAACAAAGCTTGCTGACCCAAAATAGCCTGTTGTGTGTTAGTGTTGTCGGACGGACAATATATCAACAATTAAAAAAGTCTAAAATTATATCTTACCCTTTTTCCCAGTTGTATTCAAATTATGCTATTTGTGTCACACTATCAGAGTGGTCAAGTCAGAACTCTTGCAGAAAGTTGCATCACCCCGTGTGTTTGACAACAGCCCGTGGACGTAGATAACGCAGAACTACTTACTATATGCCCTGACGAAATCTTTACATCCACAGACTAGGGAGGGTAGGCACTGTCTCAACACCCCGTTACATAAACAGATGAATGTTTGCCGCACAGGCAGTCAAAGCAGTATTTGTAGTTTTCGGAGCTGGAGTTTTGACAAAGAAGTATGAGGCTGAGACCATCAACTCGTTACACTTGAGGTTGCTGCCCAAATTTAAACGCAGGATTTCGGTAGCGATGGCTCAGTGTTATGACCCCTGCTCTCTCCCCAATCACCACATTAGTTTTAAAGGTCAAGGTGTGCCCGGTCCACAGGGGATCACGAATATAGAATTACTCATTTAATGAGGAGGGTCACAGCGGGGTCTAAAATACTCGTTCCCAGGAAGATCCCACATTGGGTTGGTTGACCAATACTAATGACATCGTGGCGGTCGATTTTCGTATCATGGGATGACACCATAGAACCTGGAAGGATGCCATGACAACACCGGAGGAGAGCGTACAAAGCTCCACACACACGGAGGTCCTGCTTGCTGCGAGTATAACGAGTGGGGGCGCAGCGGTGATGAGATGTTAACTCGCTCGCCTTGTATGCAGCAGATCGTGGATTCGATCCCGACCGCTGACGCCTGCTGCTGTATATTTGGAGTGTTCGTTTCTCTCTCCCCCCGTGGTCGCGTGGATTTTTTTCTCGGAGTCCTCCGGTGTTTCCTTCCAAATTTAGAAACAAAATACGTTGCGAGTATTTGGCTGCTGCTATGCCATTTCCACGTGATGAGCCACTTCGTTGAGCTATAATTTGTGATTGCCATGTCGCTTCTGAAAAAGAGCGAAATAGCTCAGGGGGCCATAACCTGATAAAATAAAATAAAACGTTTAGTTTAATAGTTTCATTGTTAACTGGCTCTCTCTCTCTACATATCAGACATGAACAATATTCCCACGGATCACGCAAGGGGGCTCTAGAAAAGGGCTCATCTACAGCATATTTGGCTTTCACTTCCACGCTGGCTCGGACGTCTTGGAATAAATACATAGAAAAGCACCCGCAACTTTAACCCACCAGACGCGGACCTGCCTTGCAACTCGCATCGCACCCATTCACACCGTTTTGGTTGGGCAGAGGCGGCTTTCAACTGCCGCGTCAGGACATCGTACTGACGCGGGCTGTATTACAAGTCCGGGTTGCGCTATTCTTGCGTTCGGCGTCTTGCGTTAGAATTAACGACGTCCATTTCGGCCAGATGACAGGGTGGCATTAAGTCTCGCGTTCAACGTGTGGCACGAAAACACCGTGACAGGTGGAGACCACCGCGAGGAGGGGGACCCAACCGTCTCCTCCCATATTCTTAGGTTTTTTCGGTAAAGTCACGTAGGTAAAACATTTTAATTAATAAAAGTAAAAGAAAAAGAAAAAAGAAAAACGTCGTGATTTTTTTATTTTACTTTTATTAATTTACATTTTTTACCTACGTGACTTTAACGAAAAAAACCTAAGAATATGAATCCTTGCAGTCACGAAAGCTTCAAATCTAGAATCAACCGTCTCCCGCCCCACCGAGATATAAACACGGGGGTGGGATGGGTGGGATGGGTGGTGGTGGTATTGGCCCTTGTGAAAGGCGGGCGGGCGGGCGGGGGGGCGGCGCAGCGAGCAGGGGACGTGGCGTCGAGTCTCTCTAAAGACGTCAACTCAACAGCTGTCCGCTGAGCGAGTTGCTCGCCGCAGAATGCGAGCACAGAGGGCAGCACCACGTGACTGGTATCCGCCCTCTCAGGGTTGTCGGCTTAACGGAACGGGCTATTTTTTTTATTTAACCAGGTACGCTACCACTGAGCTATGGAGCGCTCTTCTTTTCGTTCTTTAGAAGTGGCATGGCCACGAATGATAGCTTAACGAAGTTGGCTTACCATGTGCACATTTACAGCAGCCAAGGACTCTACACGCGTGACGTTGCGTGTGAGAGCATGCGCATCGTTGCGGTGCAGAAATACCCTCCCGTCTGTGCAAACGCACAGAACCATTTATGTTTCATTTTACCAGGTAAGGCCCACTGAGCGACCTGGTCGCAAATGATAGCTCAAAGAAGTGGCTTATCACGTTGAAATGTATAGCAGCCAAATACTCTAAACACACGTTAATTCTAAAACGTGGAGGGGAAAAAACTGGAGGACGCGGAGAAAAATCCACGCGACCACAGGGAGAGGCACGCAAACTCCAAATATACAGCAGCAGGCGTCAGGGTCGGGACCGAACCCACGACCTCCTGTATACCAGGCGAGGTAGTTAACATCTCCGAGTCGCGTTGCACCCGTGCCTCCCCACTGTTTTTCAACCTCAGAGTCTCCCGATCTCCGAAGCGATGTGACTATTATACGTAACATCCATGAAGGGTTATGTCGAGGCAGCTACAATGTATACATGTTTATTTAGATTATTTTCGCTGCTATAAATTTTCACGTGATAAGCCACTATGCTGAGCTATTATTTGTGACCAGGTCGTTTCTGAACAATAAGTTAATAGCTCAGTGGGCTTTACCTGGTAAGATTTAAAAAAAAATGTTTCTTTAAACTTTAATATTTTTTGCAAGTGATTTGCTTACCTTTCCAATACGATGCACTGCTTTCGTCTTCACGTATCGTTTTGTTGTTGTAACTTTTTTTTCACCCGCCCCTACTGCTCATCGGATTCCTCCAGCTTAAATATTCCGACATTAATGTTTAGAGAGCGGCGAGTGCGACAACTTTGGCGTTGAACGATCCACGTGGAGCATGGCAGTCCCCACGCTTCTCCCCCTCCCCCCAATCACTACCCCCTTCTAGATACAATCTTGGCAAGTTTCTGGTTGCTGTCGGAAGATAATATTTCAAGAAGCGCCTCGCGATTACCGCCAGGGATTTTTTTGTGTGTGTCGCTCGCGGAACCAAAGCGCGAGTCGCGAGGACTTGGCGGCGTGCCTCGCGAATAGAGAAGCCGTTGCACAATCCTTCCGACGGTCGGGTGGGCGGGGGGGACATCTGACGCCTGGTGCCATCGTGGAGATAACGAGGATACGTTGTGAGGCTCAGTGAAAGCGCGGTGGATTAACGTGTACCCTTGATTTATTTTTGTTTTACTTGACAAACGTAAAACTATAAATTAAACTTTTTTTATTTTCCCAGGTAAGACCCCCCCCCCCCCGCCGCTGGGCCTATATAGCTCTTTTTTTAAATCCTTTATATTAAGTTCGCTTGCTTGCGTGCTTGCGTGCTTGCTTGCTTACGACTGTGCAAATCTTTCGGTCGTTTTTTAACCCACTTCTCGTGATCCAATCGAGCTGACATTTTCCACACAGACTCGTTGTGCGTGACAATTAATTTTCTTGAACATTTTTTTC
The DNA here is from genome assembly GCF_015708825.2 of Lethenteron reissneri. Classification (NCBI taxonomy): domain Eukaryota; kingdom Metazoa; phylum Chordata; class Hyperoartia; order Petromyzontiformes; family Petromyzontidae; genus Lethenteron; species Lethenteron reissneri. Next base: position 11,787,954 of record NC_083788.1, read on the forward strand.
CAAAATTTTACACTGTTTATGGGAAAAAATATTAAATTACCAATTGCTTAATGGTGGCAGACAATCATCTGACCCATAGGTGGCAGCCATCTCAAGCCAGAGGACGAGAGGACTCTAGCCGCCACGCATATAAAGGATTTATAGTGAAAAACTTTGCTTTTACGGGTTAATTATTTTCAGAAGCGACCAGGCTATATTGCAAATGATAGCTCAACGAAGTGGCTTATCTCGTGGGAAATACATAGCAGCCAATACTCTAAACGCGTGTGTTTTTTTTAATGTGGAGAGAAAAATTGGGAGGACTCGAAGCAAAATTCCAAGCGACCACGTGGAGAAACACGCAAACTCCAAATATACAGGGCGTAATGGTCGGGATCGAACTCACGCCGCCCTCCTGTATATCACGCGAGGTAGTGAACATCTCGCCACGGTGGTGCCCCAAATGTTGTGTAGGTGTGGGGGTTGCAATGTGGCGACGTGATGGCAGTGCCGAGTGTCACCCCGCTCGTGTGCGCGGGGTTTCTCCGGTGACTCTGGTTTCCGACCACACACCAAAGCCTTCTCTATAACAGACTCGCCAAATATATACTCGAAAGGAGGGCCCACCTAAAAAAAAAACCTTGAGACTCAGCCTTTCCCGAGTAAACAATTGACACCATTACACTTCGGGAGAGAACATGATAGCAGTAATATTTATAGAAACCAAAAAAAACACAAAGGATTACCAGTATCCATAATAATTATATTCTTTTTATTCCTGGGTTTTATTTTTCTCTTCAAAATGAAATAATCATAAATCACGTGCATTTTGATAAGAGGTTGTTTTTTGTTGCAAAATATGTACTCTCTCTCTCCGCAAATCTTAAGACTCGGTCGCATTCAATCATTCATGAGCAAAACAAATACGGGTCATAAAAACGAGTCAGAATCCGACTGAAAATACGTTCAATACAGTGTACGTTTGTAACAGTAATAACTATTGCACAATAGATTACATTATTACAAAAAAATCACAAATTACAAAAAAAACAAGACGATAAAGTGAACTAAATGAGAAGCTCTAAAGTGTATAAATAACAATAATTTGCACTTGTAAAAAGGCATCTTTCGCAAAACAGTCTCAAGGCACGGTTAGCAACAATATAATCATTAATTTGAGCTTACGGAGTTCATGTCACACACACACGGGCCTTGTTAACAATGTGCAAGCACACGAGACCGATTGCAGTTTTCACATCTTGATCGGTCTCGATGGGCCGAGATCACGGACTGATTTTTTTCGCTCCCTCTTAAGGCCCCACCACGCGTTTTCTGACGCGGTCGGTGCCCAGAGAACCCTTTGACCCGCCCTGTACCATCGCTCCCAAGGCCACGCAACCCGTCGCCCTAGCAAAACAGCAGCCCGTCCCGTCACTCGGTAGCCCTACCCCACAGAGGGCGTCCAGGTCTGACCTTCAAACCTTCGCTTCGCATTTACGTCACTCTAGACCAGTGGTTCTTCTTATTCTTCTTAACCTAGGGTGGCACGGCCAGATTTATTTTAAAAAGGCAAATCGTCGAAACACAAATTAAGCAGGGGCACGTAAGTAACAACTTACTTTGTTTCACCCAAACCAATGCATTTATTAACATTATTTAAAAAAACATAATTAACGATTGAGATCGAAAGGGGTGCAAGGCTGCTGCAAAAGTGAAGAACCACTGCTCGGATTCGAAAACTCATTCCTTTAAACTGCATGTTGTGTCCTGCCCCCCGCGCCTCCGACTTAACACGATTGGCAACGCGCAGTGCCACACGAGGTTCGAGGTGCGCGCGTGTCCGTCAACGCTCGCCGGTTTCCACTTCTCGCCGCAGTTTCCGTAAACCCGTGTTGGGCGCAACCCCGCCTATTGCATTTTACCCAAAACGAAGCGCGCAACAAAACGAACCCCCCCCCCCCCCCTAACGTGCACCGGGAAAATTAACCCGTAAAAACTCAGTTTTTCACTATAAATCCTTTATATGCGTGGCGGCTAGAGTCCTCTCGTCTTCTGGCTTGAGATGGCTGCCACCTATGGGTCAGATGAATACCTGCCAGCATTAAGCAATTGGTAATTAAATAAATGAATAAATCCTTAAAAGTTTAACATTTTGGAAAAAAAATTCACGAAAATACATTGTCACGCACAACGAGTCAGTGTGCAGAATGTCAGCTCGATTGGATCACGGGAAGTGGATTAAAAAACGACCGAAAGATTTGCACGGTCGTAAGCAAGTGAACTTAATATAAAGGATTTAAAAAGGGATTCGTGCATCAGGTACAGCGGAAGGTGTTGGTGGGAGGGAGTAGGGGGACGACGAGGGTGGTGGCGGGCCCAGCGAAATCCATCATTCTTGTTCTTGGCCCAGGCGTGCGAGCTACATCGGGGTCACGCTCGGGAGTCAAAGCGGCCTTTATGCCACGGGTTTCATTCGTGCCGATGCTCGGTCGTAATTACAGACGGCTCGCGTGCGCACGCACGCACGCACGCACACACAGACACACGCACGCACACACGCACACACGCACACACGCACGCACACAGACACAGACACACGCACACACACGCACACACGCACACACGCACACACACAGACACGCACACACGCACACACGCACACACACAGACACGCACGCACGCACACACGCACACACGCACGCACGCACACACGCACGCACACACGCACACACGCACGCACGCACACACACAGACAGACACAGAGGCGGCTTCACTCGGGAGTAGAAATAACCACGACCGCAACACGTTACGTCCAAACGAGCGTCTATTTACGTTCTGCACCAAGCTTCATATACCGGCTGTGAAGGAACCTACTGGGTTCACTCATGGAAAATGTCATCATCATCATCGTGGTCGTCATCGTCGTATTAAGCATCGTGCTTGTCCCAACGTGCACCGAGCGTGGCACAAGCCGCTGTGGCGATTTCACTGCAACTTAGTGGCGAACGGCTGGTGTTGTTCATTTCCAGTATAGACTCCATACGGAGTCTGACATTTGTTGTGTAGCCATTACGGTCAATTCTTCTTGGTTCATTCGGTAAAGTCACGTAGAATGGAAATAATAAAATAATAAGAATAAAACATAATATGTTTTTATTGCTTTTTTATTTTATTATTTCCATTCTACGTGATTTTTATTTTATTTTTTTATTTCCATTCTACGTGACTTTACCGAAAGAACCAGGAAGATGAATCCCTGCAGTCACGAAAGCTTTAAGTCGAAAAATTACGGTCAATTGTTTTAAAGTCAGGTTGTTTGACGATGAAAATCAGTTTTCATTTCTATTAATACGATCTAAATTAAACCGTGGTCGATTCCAATCATTTAAATCGATATGCCAACTTCACAACGTTTTGTATCCGTAAAAATACGTTTGCAATCCGTGGGCCTAACTGCCCTTCCGGGTTGAAGTCAATTACAATTCACCGTTGGTAATTGTAAGCAAAGAATATTGGGGGGGGGGGGTGAGCAGAGGCTGACTGTCACAAAGACAGATCCTTTGGACAAATGCCGATCTCGACCACTCGACGCGGTCCAGGCTTTCACGCCGAGCGCGAGAACGAGACCCAGCAAGCGCAGCAAAGCAGGCGACGCTTCAGTGGCCGAGATGGCAGAAAAACACCGCCGAATGACCCAAGCCGTCACGGCGGCGCTTAACACCCCCCTCTGTGAACACGGCACGGCGAATGAGAAATCGTTCTGAAGGCGATCTTCACACACCCCCCCCCGCCCCTCCTCTCCAGCTTTCCCCAGCGCCACGGCAACTTGCCGCATCTCCTCGCAGCCCTTTGGAGGTAGAGGCCGCCACAGGCTTTAGGGTCGTCAGGTGACTCCAGCCTTGTACATCCACTTTCCTGCGCTTTGTTTTAGACTTTTTGTTTTACTGCGAGGTTTTTATTTTCTCCACATACCCCCTCGACACACACACACACAGACGTGCGTGCACCAACGGTATCGAGTAGTCACAATGATAACAGCGCCACAGTAACGGACCATGCGCAGGTTTGAGGCAATCAGCTGTTGTTGTTGTTGGGCGCATTTATTTATTTCATTGCACGTGCTTGATAACGCCGCATTTTGGAAGACATTCCCACTTCAGTGACACCTCGTCACAGCGTGCGCGTGTGGAGGGGGGGGGGAGAAGAACTCCTGTATCTTCCTACTCGATAGTGAAATTGCTTGATGTGAAAAGGACAAGAGAACGATGAGAAAATATGACGAGACACGGATGACGAAAAGTGTCGAATGCTACCAACCCTACAGGACTGACAAACGAAATAAATCAACCACTTTGGTTTCACTTCATCAAAACAGTCAAGATCACCCCCCCCCCTCCCCCCGATCTCCGCCTCGTTCAGCCCCCGGCTCCAACACCACCCCCGAAGACCATCACGACCACCACGAGTTTCATGGCCGGCCCCCTTCCCAGTCCCCCCCCCCCAACACCTGGAGGTGGCGACCAACCTGCTGCTTCTGCTGCTAAAACTAAACCATTGTTTTACTTTCGACGCATGATGTTGTTCCGAACTAAACTGTGGAGGGAAAAACCGGAGGACCCGGAGAAAAATTCACACGACCACGGGGAGAGAGAGACACACGCAAACTCCACATATACAGCAGGCGTCACGGGGTCGGGATCGAATCCACGACCTCCTGCATACCAGGCGAGGTAGTTAACATCTCGCCACCGTGGCGTCCCCCCTCGGATTCCTCCTCCAGCCGAGCAGGAACTCAGATTCAGAGCTGCTGCCCCCCCCCTTCCCCGTTGGGCTGGTCACTCGGAAGAGAGCCACGTGACCATCAAACGGCTCGCGCTGAAGAGGCCTCAGACCCAGTCACCCGAAGCATCTCGATTGTTCGAAGCGAAACAAAAATCAACCCCGCCCGTACCCAAAACAGCAGGACTAGATATAAAATTGGACCCCACCCCGACACGTGTTGCAGTGACGTCATATGTGATTGTGACGTCACATCTAGCTGTAGCGTCACAGCGCGACGCGACCCAATGGGCTGCGCCGCAGCGTATCCCATTGGCTGCGTGGCCTCGCTGGTACGAAGGGGGGGGGGAGAAATACATTGTAGCTAGCGCCAGTTACCAAATAACTAGCAAAACTGCAAAGTCACAAGGTTAATATTGAAATGTACGTTGAAAAATTAACGTGCAATTTTGATTTGTGTATTACATTGTTTTACGTAGTGAATCGCGTGGATGTGAAGGGTGCGTTGATCTGCTGAACGCCGTGACAGAGATGCGACCTCGTGCAGCACGATACGCAACGTTGACCGGAGAGACACATCGGCAAAGAGCTAAAGTCGCGTACATTTTTTTTTCAGACCTTAAAACAACTCAATTACGCTCTAGAAATATACGCCTTGTTTTTTGTTCCATTTCATTCTGTGTACACACACATATACATAGCACAAATTACCCAGTCCAGGTCGTATTAAGCTATAAATATGCTGGCCAAACAAAATCTGCCAGCCAAACGTGAGATCGTTGTTGGGTCACAACGTACAGCTCTTAATTGTAATCGTAGCGCCCAGTGCGCCAATGCTTTTAGCCGCGACCACCACCACTCAAGTGTGTGAATTAGAGATGGAAAGCTATTTATAACTTCCACCCCCCCCCCCATCACCACCACCGTTTCCCCCCACCCACCCCCATGGGAGGGGGTAGGTGGTCGGGGGTGGACGCCAATTCGAACTCAGAGTACACCTGGCCGGGACAGCGGAAAGACTTATCACGCTACCGGGCCCTACCGTAAAAGGAGAAACTCGCAAAGATTAGGATTTGCGTGCGTGCTCGACAGCAGCTGGTTGCCTCAACGTCTCGAGCGGGGGGGGGGGGGGTTGTCCCCGCACGCGGCTCTCCGTTCGGCTCGATGTCCGACGTTTCGGCACACGTGCTGCTGCGGGACAAAACGTTGAATTCCTGTAGCAGCACGTGGAGCGAAACGTCGAGGGGGGGGGGGGTGTGGTGCTGGGTGGGTGGGTGAACACACATCGTGCCGAACGACGCGTGGCGGTACGACCCCCTAAAAGCAACCGCAGCGTCGTTTGACGAAATCTGTTGGCGTTCTGCGTTTGTGTCCGACCGGCGACCACTTGTGGACTCGTGCAAACACCGGCGGTTGAACCCGATCCGGCGAACGCACGCGCACACACGCACGTGCACGTGTGTGTTAAGTGTCACTACGCCGACTGAGTGAGCGAGCGGAGAGCGTGCGTGTCTATTGTGCACGCTCGTGCCACACAGCGACCAGTGGGTTTGACGGGCTCACAAGGGCAACGATGTTGATCAATTGCAATCTAACGCACGGTTTGCTTTTAGTGCCAAGGTTTCGCTGCCCGCTGCCCCCCCCCCTCCTCCTCCAACCACCAACACCCGCGAACACAGACGCGACCGTTCGTTCGTTCACTCGTGCGTGTAGAAGTGTGCACGCGAAGGTAAACAAACACGGGCGCAAAGCGCACAAAGACAAAGATCCCCCGCGTGAAGCCTTGGCTGTTGGGGCAAGTGCAAGTTTAGCGAGCACCCTATGAAGGCCGGAACGGCACACGAGTGGGGTGGGTGGCCAGCACCACGCCCGACCGCCTTTATCTCCCCAGTGGCGATGTTTACACACCGCACCAGGTACTCGTTTGAGTCGACCTAGGGGAGGCACGGGACCGGTTCAGATAATCGTCACTGGTGTTGGCCGTGAGCGGGAATTGAACCCAGGTTGCCGGGTTCATAGCGCTGCGCGTTAACCACCACACAACCGCTCCCCACACACACACACATGAGTGTGCGTGTCTGTGTGCGTGTGTGTAAGCACGACCTCTTTAAAATGAAAATCGAAGATCGTTCCAACGCCCAAAATCGACAAAACAACAAGTGAAAACTTCTGTTTTAAACCGACTTCTCCCACCGGCCCTCTCTTCATCCACACGGGGACAGAATCGTCGTGGATTTGTTTTTTGCATAAATTGTGCACAGGGAAAACTGAAAAACACAATTGGAGTTTTAATGCTCAAATCTAGCAGCCAGCCCCTTCACTTGGGTTCATTGCACAGGGCGCGAACGCAAACGAGAGACATGGTTTTATCGGAGCCAAACGTGTCCATGTCATTGCACAGACCCGCGGTGTCCAGTTACATCTGTAAAAAAAATTAAGAGCATTATAGCTCATCGGAATCCTCCAGTATAAATACATATTCTGTTTCTGACAAGGGGGGGGGGGGAGGAAGGGACGTTGCAAGAGTCGGCGTTCATTTCCCAAACAAACTGCCGACAATGAAGATTTACCAAGGAGCCGGGAATCAAAAACATACCGACATATCAATTATAAATAGCCAAATCGATTATTGAGAGTCTCGGATGTTTAAACGAAGGCCAAAGTGGTGCGAGGCGGCCGGGAGAACTGAACTGTACCGTACCCGGCAGCTATTCCCGATCACTGCAGATGGGTGCTGCTCTGTGGATATACGGTGACATTCATGACCGACTGCGTTTGTAACCGTGTACTTCTAGCCAGAGGTAAAAAAAAACGGTTGTGGGTTTTTTTTTCCGTAAGGCACTCGGGAGGTTGTGGGGTGGGGGAGCGGTTATCTTCCTTGTCAGCGTGGATTCCATCTAAATGTAACCCACCTAAGCCTTTGAAACCCCCCTCTTGCTGTATTAGCTGTACCCCCAGAGGGGCGGGGGAGAGGCATACACACGAGATGATTCCGTGTCATCCCACCGTAATAGAGGCTGTCTATTGGATATGAAACGTCAGCACGTGGTGCCGAAACGCGAACCTTGGCAATCATCACTGTACAATTTTTTTTAATTGTGTGATGCATCGATTGATAAGGGTACGCTCGCACAAATACACCCGTGTGAGAAACCGTTATCTGTGGGACCCCCATTCTCCTGCCAGTAGCAATATATAAAAAATTGCCTTAGCACTCACCGGCACGAACAACAAAGCGGTGTTAAGATGTTCATACGCCAGATAGACACGTCAATTGCAAGGCATCGAGTCTGCGTCAACCACACATTGTGCGTGTGATGAAAACAAACCATGCAATTGAAGGCTTTAAAGTTTAGAACACGTGGGAGGGCTTTCGCGACCAACATCATCCATTAGAGGTTTTTGGGTTAGATCGTCTATATATACAAAGGCGTCATTAAGCCCTCCACCAAGCGGCACAGCCAACTAGTAACGTATGTCACGTAAATGCCAATTCGTTACTAGATCAGCACACACCGGTTAGTGCTGTACTACTGACGAATTGGCACGTTCAATTTACGTGACAAACCTTACTAATTGGTCGTAAGGTGGTGGCGGGTTTAAGGACACATTTATATTTACGCGATCGAACCCAAAAACACTGTTATGGATAAAGACCATAATGAAGGCCGTCTCTGGTATAGGCCAATCAGTTTCAAAGACAATGTATACATTTTCAAAGCATGTCGCAGTTGCAAGAGGCGTCAATTCGGCGTTTCAACATCTTTAAACACCTCCTGTATTATTATCAGAATGGCTAAAATAAAATAAAAATGTTTTTCGAATTGTGTAGCGTTGTATGCTTGGAAATTGGTTAACTTCACCGCCACGTACAAAAAAAAAACCTCCACAAGTAAAACAAATTTGTCTCGAAACTGCGTTCTTGCTCTGAAGAACGCTTAAATTATAGCCTTGCCGTGTTCAATGTAGAATGTGAGCTAATGGCGCCCACGTGAGAGATATAAATAAAATGGTGTTGTCCCCATTCGTGTTTGTTGTTTGCACGCTCGGATTTAGAACGCAGCGAGGGGACCCACTGGCAGAGCGCAAACGCAGGGGACTGCTGCATCCTTCCAAGCGGAGAACGGCTGCGTGACAATACGTTGCAAAACCAAGGCACACGGCCATTTGTGCATTACGTAACAACAAAAAACAGCATATCCTGCATAAAAAAAATGGCAGTCGTCCTCTTTGCCTTAGGTCACCATCAGAATACATTTGAGCACGCGTGGCTGACTAACTGGCAGCAGCAGCAGCAGCACCTATGCAGTGGTAGACACCTTGTGGGCTGCTGCATCACTGCTGCAGTCCCACCACGTCACATTTGGACGTACTGGCGGTACACACCGGTGCAGCAAAACACACCGGTCCTCATTAAAAAAATTATTTTTTAAAAACACGCAATTTGAACCGACATTCGTCGTCAGGCTGCTTTGACATGACGAGAACGGATTTTGACGCACCACCACCACCGAAATTATTATTTCTGACCGGGAGTTGCGAATTGCAAGGAAAATAAATAATTGCGAAAATTTAGCTTCGTTTTTTTTTACCGCGCACCACCCGTGGACTGCCAATACGCTCATTTGGTCAAATTGATTTTGATGGTCACCTACGATAAAAAAATGCCCAAAAGGCACTTCTTCAGGAAATGTCGATGTGGGGGGGGGGGGGGGGGGAGGGGGGTTCTTCTCATAATAAAGGTTTTTGGGTTAGATCGTGTAAGTATAAATGTGTCGTAACCCTCCACCACCCGACACAGCCAGTAAGGTTTGTCACGTAAACAACACGCGCCAATTAGTTAACTACTTCAGCCCACAGGCGTGTTGGGAGAATACATCCACAACATTCACAATTTGAAAACGACGTTTCGCTTCTAATTACATCTAGGATCAAATCGGCCGATTCGCCCGAATAGTCACGACAACATTTATACTTACGTACTGCAACCCAAAAACCTTCCTTATGAATAATATTGGTAGCGAAAGTCTACGTGGGTTTTTTTGTTGTTGTTGCATGATGCACAAATGGCTGTTTTTCTTTTCCCCCAATCGAATGTTTTTCTTGCGTTTCATCTCCAAGTATAGCTATGGCTTGACGACCGTGTGTTTGTTCGCAATGGGTTCGCGTGACCCCTTGCAGCCACAAGGGGAAGCTACCCGATCACGGTGACGACGATAGGGGGAGGGGGTGGGAGCAGGCTGGGAGAAACGACAAGGGCAGTTGTGCCGGATAATGCGTCGACGCATGTATGCAGAACTTCTTTCGCACCATCCGCAGTCAATCGTGTTCATCGGAGACGCGGATTAGATGTATGACAGAAGAAACGCACCGATCATCCGGAGTGTAGGTTTCTTTAAGAAGACAACGTTGCATTACGTATTACACCATTCCCCCCCCACCCGCCTTTTCACCGCAAACGCTAAACAACAATAAATGTACAGAACATTTACGCGCTACTTTCAAAAGTCGAAACTCTTTACTTCACGTGCGTTCAGAGCCGAAGGCGCGCGCATCAACATCCTCGCACAACTTTCACAGCCGCACGCTGGCGGGCAATGCGCCTTTTGATTTAATGCACAAAAATGATCACAGCCGGCAAAAAAACAATACAACGCGGGTCTGCGTGCCAGCGTAGCGGCAGCAGCAGCTGTTTCAGAGGCGCGACCAATGCACGGCAGGTGCACAAGCCCAGGTGAAATGCATTCAATTTGACTGGATATTGGAAATGTTTCCACAAGGGCCTGGCACGTGATGAGACCACGCAAATACGTCTTCTTCCAACTTCAGGCCTTCACGGAAGGCAGATTTCACCCTGTGCATAAAAACACACAACCTCCACCATACATAACAGTGACATGTGCTCACACACACACAAAACAACGATCCCCTTGTAAGCCTACATATGAATGTCGATGCAAGGGTTATTAGCGAGCACCTATTAAGGCCAGCACCATGCACGGTAACATTAATTTTTCCCCCAATTCTAAGGTCTACAAAACCTCACACCAGGTACTCATTTCAGGCTCAGGTCGACCTGTTTGGGGGACGGAGGGCCCAGGACAGGTTCAGATGTCACTCGGCACCGACATTTACCGTGGCCAGGAATCCAACTCGGGGTCACTTGCATCATAGCGCAGTGTGCCAACCCACTGCACGACCGCTCCCCGCGCACACACACACACAAAGTACATTCAGTGCGTATTTAAACGTGCTTCAGTATTTTCGAGTATGTAGTTACAAACATGTAGCAGATATAATTTATATTTTCAATAATTTAACTTTTTTTTTTTAAACTCCATCATATTTCCGCTCGGACACTGTGCATTCAGAAATACAGTGAATTGCCGCATACACCTCTCTTTACAGTGACAGAGTGGTGACGCTAAACTTAAGACTTTCATATCCTCGGGCTTTTTTAGTCAAGTTCCATGGCCTTAGCCTCATGAGACACAGTTTGCACGTACCGAAACATCAAACGCTTCATGGACAATATATGTACTGTACAGTACATAGGCATTGCCATGTATAAAAACCACACTGAAACTGCACGGAATATTGTTTTTTCAAAACACAGATCTCGATTAAGGCACTTAATATCATCAAGTGACTATGTTGGCACAAGAATATATATTTGTTTTAGGTACAAATTACATAACAGCAACAAAGAAATATATTTAAAGCAGGAGAAAAAAAATATTATTTATATCGGTTAAAACCCATGTTATTTTCAATCTGCGATTGAAGGGGTAGAGAGGTTCTGTTACACGCTTATTTTTAGAAGCAAAATAAATAAATATTTATAGGGCCGACAAATGCAGGGGGGGGGGGGGAGCCGAAATTATTGGAACTCGTAGAACATAAAGGGCAAAGTCGCATAGCCGGCCTCGCTCGTGGAGGAGGTAACAGCACTTCCGATTAGTGCGGCTGGCTACGTACGGTGCGAAAGAAGTTCAACATACACGTGATACATTCGGTTACGTTCACAGCCGTAAGTCCGCTACCCAGCCGTGCGCCAATAGGCTACGGGACACAACAGCTAATCACAAGCCCCTTCGAACACGCTGGAGGTAGAGGGGGGGGGAAATGCTTGACCGTGCTTTAGAAGTGAACTTGCGTACGCGATATTAAGAAACGATTAGCACGGTTGGCTTGCGCACTGCAAGAAAGAAATTCAACGTAATGCATACGTACAGACGCTTGTGCTGCGTCTGTAGGGGTCCAAATTCGTGAACGTCTCGCCTCAGAAAGTGACAGCTTAGACCGTGCAGAAAATACCACACCGGGTGTGGACGCTTAACCGGATAGGGAGATGTGCGGCCGCTCGGTTACGCAACTTTTTTTTGTCGTTCTGTGCAAAAAAAAATAGATAAACCTGCCTGTTTTTGGGCATGACAGCCACGTAGAGTGACAGCCAAGTAGCAGTTGTCGTTCAACCCTTCCTCCTCCAATCTCATGAGAATCGCCCGGGGCACTTTATTTAGGTGGGAACGGCTTGATAGTGATGAAGGGCAGCCAAGTACAACAGTATGAGCCAGAGGTGGGACAAAGTCATTGTTATGCAAGTCCAAGTCGAGTCTCAAGTCATCAAATTCATGACTCGAGTCTGACTCGAGTCCAAGTCACATGACTCGAGTCCACACCTCAGAGGTGGGACAAAGTCATTGTTATGCAAGTCCAAGTCGAGTCTCAAGTCATCAAATTCATGACTCGAGTCTGACTCGAGTCCAAGTCACATGACTCGAGTCCACACCTCTGGTATGAGCAGAGGCTGGAATTCAACTGGGGGGGGGGAGGGGGGGAGGCATGCCGACACTGCCAAGTTCCTTGCCCCAGAAATAAAAAAAATGCCGGGGATTCAAAAAAAAACACCAAAAAATTTAATTTGCATTTCACGCGGGCACGCCGATACCGATTTTAAAACCTCTTTCAAGCGGTTTTAACAATAATTGTGAAAAATAGATGTTTGCATGGATAGCACTCTGTATAAAGTCTATAAAACCGCCTTCATTAATGTACACGTGCATGCATAACACACACACAGCCGCTTGTAGTGTAATATCTATGACGCCAACTTCTATTGCAACATAATGTGCCCTGTGGACGTTGAGAAACTGCTGGTCAATTTCACAGATTTAACAACAAGCGCGTCCGCACGCACGCGCAAAACGCGTGCTTGCAGCACTGAACGAACAAAGCTCTTAGGCCTTATCCAGACAAACGTGTGACAGTGTGTGGCCACGTGTCGTCCCTTTAGAACCACCAACTGAAAAAAACCGTTGAGAAAACGTGGCCATCCCAGCGGCGGACAAAATGGCCACCATCGCAGTCAGTTCCTTATGAGCGGGTGGTCTGGACAACGCCATGCACAGTTCACCTCGCCGGGGGTGTGCCTCTTCATCGACGACAGATTCGAATTTAGATTTCATTTTTCGGTAATTAATCTCCGCAGGCATAACCCATCCCTGCTGACGTAACTTCCTCGACTCCGGGTATTGTTTAGCCCCAGTTTAGATATCAGAGCTGGCTGCCAGATGCCAATGTCCGAAATTAATCTCGGTTGCGTGCTGCTATCGGGTTTTTGTGAAGCGGGCGGGGGGGGCAGTGTGGGGTGCGGAGACACGTTTCACATTCGCACGGGAGCCAGTGTCGGCGGAGAAGCCGCGCACACACACACACACACAGGGACCTCTTTGTGCACGAAAAACAACGCGGGCCTTTGTCGAGCCGCGTCGAAAAAGACGCTCTCCCGGAGTGAGAGAGAGAGAGAGAACCGAGTGAGTGAGAGCGTGCGAGTGAAAGAAAGGGAGACTTGCGAGAAAAAACATTTCGCAATGTACACGCGATCGTCGTGAGAAACGAGGCGGTCACGGCGGCGACGGGTAAAAAGAAAACAAAAAACGGACCCACAGGTGAATTGTCCTCTTCGCACAATTTTTTTTTGGACTCCAGCTTGAACACCTTTTTCTTTGTTGCACGAGCTAAAGTACGACAGGGAGTTTATTCCTTTTAAAACAAAAGTTCACATCGAAAGTAAAAAGACACGTTTCATAATAATAATAGTAGTTAGTAGAGTTTTAAAAAATAGCATGCTAGACCAAAGATCTAAAATGTAGCAGCATTTGGCAATAAAAAGTACAGATGATCTTCTCCCACGCTGGGGGAGACTTCACCAGGACAGTCAGTGTTTATTTTTTTGCGAATCGCAGGAGGCGACCCCCCCCCCCCCTTTTTATCCAAGGACGACTAAAAGTGCCCGCTCACGATGAGCCACGGCGAGCCACGGCCATGGCGAGCCACGGCGGCACCGACAGGACAAGGCACATGCCCCCCCCCCCCCCCCAAAGGCCGTCCCATTCAGCTGTCCGGCCCCGACCTCTTCGCCGAGCTGCGACCCGACTTCAGACCTGAGGTGCACAATAATTCATTTGCGGGGACCGACTCAGTAGTACTTGGCTCGCGACACTCCCGCCTCGGGCCACGAGGGTCAGGGGGCCCCCGTGGCGGGTCGGTCACCCTTTGTGCGACGGGACGTGCCCACCACCTGACAGCGGTGGCAAGTCCGCGAGCGGTGGCCTTGACGAACTAGCGTCCGACATCGTCGCGTTGCCCTTCCACAGTGAACCGCACCGAGGGTTGCGCGCTCAAATCTCCGACTCTCGCCGCTGCTGGCCCTCGTCGAGTGGGACGGTGGCCTGCGACGGCCGCCCCTCGTGCAGGCCTGAAAGTGGCCGCACGAGGCTCTTCTGCTCGGCCACGTCCGGCACCGGCGCGCCACCCCGGCCCAGGTTCAGCTCGTTCTCGTACGAGAAGTCACCGCACGGTACCACGTATTTGTTCTCGGCGAGGTCCTTGGAGCTGCAGAGCGGCGTCGCCACCTCATAGGTGTCGTGGAACTTTGAGAAGTCCACACGGTAGTTGTCCTTCTCCTCGGTGAGCAGGGGCTCGAAGCGGTGGCCCCACAGCACCTCGCTGGACAGGTAGGAGGTACGCGCCTGAGTCGTCATGGCGGTCGCCTCCACCATGCCCTCGAGGATCACCACGATCTCGAAGTCCTCCGCGTCCAGGTCGCGCTTGCTCATCGCGTACAGCGGGCTGTCCTCGTCGATCACGTGCACGATCATCACGGGCGACACCAGGAAGATGCGGTCGAGGCCCTGGTCGTAGCCCACGTTGAGGTCCTGATGGTCGAGCGGGATGTACTCGCCCTCCTCGGTGACGCGCGGCCGGACGAGCTGGGCGCGCACGTGCGCCTCGACCAGGTGGCTGCGCCGCAGGTTGCCCACGCGCCACGCCAGGCACAGCTTGCCGTCGCGCATCGCCACGATGGCGTGGCGGCTGAACACGAGCGTCTGCGCCCGCTTCTTGGGGCGTGCCATCTTCGTCATGATGGCGCCGATGGCGAAGCAGTCGACGATGCAGCCGGCGACCGACTGCAGCACGACGAGCAGCACGGCGGCCGGGCACTCCTCGGTGACGCAGCGGTAGCCGTAGCCGATGGTGGTCTGCGTCTCGAGCGAGAAGAGGAACGCCGACGTGAAGCCGTCCACGTTGGCGACGCACGGCTCGCCGTCGGGGGAGTCGCGGGGGCGCGCCGTGTCGCCGTGCAGCCACGCCAGCAGCCAGAAGCCGAGGCCGAAGGCCAGCCAGGACAGCACGAAGGCGAGCGAGAAGATGAGGAACATCCAGCGCCAGCGCACGTCCACGCACGTCGTGAAGATGTCGGAGAGGAAGCGTCGCGGCCGGTTGTCCACGTTCACGAAGTGCACGTTGCACTGCCCCGTCTTCTTGACGAAGCGGCTGCGCCCCGGCGCGGGCCGCCGGTAGAGTTTGTTGCCGCTCGGGTGGCCGTTCTGCGCGGAGACGCCCTTCAGTGCCATGCCCTCCTCGGCCTCGGAGCGAACGACACCGTACATCTCTGGACGCAAACTCCTCACCATGCGATCGTACATTGCTGTGGCGTCGCTTCGACACCCTCCGTGGTTCTCTACCGATGGAAGCGGCACAGGTTGAAGCGGCTTGGCTCAGTAGATGCCAGGGTGGTGCGTCTCCCCCCCCCCCCCCCAGCCGCTTTTCCAAAGCAGTTCAAATTCCAGCCGCCCGCTTAAATTGTCGCGTCGACAGAAACGCGATTGTTAAGAGCGCGCGTTTACCGGCTCCGCTTGCAGGGATCGATCTCCGCGTGCATGCAGATTGAACGTCGCCAAAGTTGGGTTTCTAAGAACAAAAAACAAACAAAAAAGCATTTAAATATAATCAAATATATATATGGTGTATATATGGTATAACGGACTTTTAGATAATATTTCAAAATGGGTGAATTGCAGTTCTTTTTTTCAAACAAATAAAAGACGCTTCACTACATTTCAGTCAGCGCAAAATACTTTTTTTATAAATTCGGTAGGATCCCCCTGCCACAAGTGTATGCATGCAGCACTTCTAACTTTCGCACCGTACATAGCCAACAGTGCTAATCGGAAGAGGGTAGCACTCTATCCCCCATGCAGATGGAATGGATAGATATTAGCAGAATCTGCCAGCACTCCCCCCACCCCACCCCCATGCACCGATTGTAACCGTGTTAAAACACCGTTACAACCCCGTTTTAACGCTGTTATAAAACACACCGCCTGCACAGGCGCATGGCGGAACGCTCTACATCGCCTCGCAGGACAGCGCGCACTCCTGAACGGCTGTATCGCGAGGCGAGGGTCGCGTTACCGACTGACCAATCAACTTCCATCTCAGGTGTGACAGCACCACCCGAGCCTGGGTCAGTCGCTGTTGTTGCTGGACAATCACCATCCATCATCGAGAGGTTCACCTTGACAAGCCCGGAGGTAGCTCCAAATGCCCCCACCCCCGAGTTAAATAAACGATGTCATGGGCGTGGAAGGTGTTGTTGCAGTGGGCTCCAACCCCTCCATCACCACCCTCCACACTTCAACGGCCAGTTGCCCAGTGTCCGAGCGCCGTGGTCACCCCGAGATAAATCGGGCCTCGCCACAATTTCCCACCGCCGTCACATTCCCAGCTGTACTTTACTTGCGAATTATTAAGATGGCACGGTTCGTGCGCTAGACTTGCAAGTCCAGAGGTCGCCGGGAGAGGGGGAGGGGTGGGGGTCGTTCGGCCTCCCCGGTGCGGCCGCTGTAAATGGCCGCACCGCAGTTGGGTCGAACGGCAATTAAGTTACAGAAGCATACAAAAAAAACATGTCAGCGGATTATTGCAATCGTATGCAAACAGACGGGGATTGGTACGGTTCACAAATGTGCACGATCCAGGTGCTAGATTGACAGCATCTGTACGCCACCACCCACTGGGCTGTGTGATACCGCACAGGCCTACGACGACCACGAGTAGCAAAGAAGCCAGGCCAATGGTGGGCAACCTGGAGCCACCCCCCCCCCCTCCCCACCCCTCCTCGTGATGGCCTCGACTCAGTGTGTCTCGAGGGTGATGTGTGGGGGTCACACTAACCCAGCGTTCTTCACCGCAAGTACACAAGTGTAAAAAAACCACCACCTATCGTCATGCCGTCAAAACTCAATGGGTTTCAAATGAGTAAAAATAAATATTCAGATTCTGCAAGTGTGGCCCCCCCGCCACCCCTGAGAATTCGTGAAGGACGCCGCACGAACTAGTCGACGTTTGCCCATCACTGGGCCTGACCGTGCGAGAAGCTGCAGGTCGCTTTAGATACAGTGCGATGCAGACAGATACTGTACCCCGCTGGGATTTCTAATGACCCTCTTTAGCTCCTTTCTGCCCATGTGGCCCTCTTGCAAAGTGGAAAGACAAATAAAAGAGCGCAAGCTTTCTTCTCTCTCCCTCTCTGACTAGGTAACACTGTTTGCTCACCAGTCCACTCGTCTCTACGCTTGAGGTTTACAATCCGATCCACCATCATATTCACACCCACCTCCTACAACCACCCCCCAGAGCCATGCGTGTAATAATCTATTCCTTCCGATGAATAAAAATTACATGCCGGTGTAAAAAAAAATGTATTCATGGCACAAACTCAAGTGTACAAAAATAAGACAGACCGTGAACAAAAAAAAAATTCTCGAAAAACCGAGACAAAAAAAGGATCGAATCCTTTCCAGAATCGAATTGTGACCGACAAATTTGTACAACCACCGAGGGAGCAGCGAACCTCGGAAACGAACTCGAAACATCCGAAACCTCCGATTAGCACGGTTGGCTACGTCAAGCGCGAATCAAGCTCGCCACAGTGACATACCCGAGTGACCTCGCAACGAGGTTCCAGCGCTACAGGTTCGATACGGGGGGGGGCGGGGGGTGGCATCGTCGAAATATCACAACCGGCGAACACGGTCCCTACGACGCTCCGAAAATAACACCGCTCCTTGCACACCAGCCACGCGAGGGCTTTCACACACCTGCACCGCACTGGGATGAGTCTCTCTTTTGCCAAACCCCCCCACCCCACCACTGCCCCCCCCCCCAGGCAATAATTAACATTCAAAACCTGTACGAAATGCATACTTGACACATTAAGCCAGTGTAAACGGAGGTGTCCGTGAGGTTATCACCTCTTGGAGATACCAAACAAAAAAAACACATCATGGGAAGAACATCTCTCGGCACTGGAAAAGGGCAGAGAACCGCCTTGTTGATTTCCCAGGAAAGGCTAGCGACCACCACGATGAGGACGTCCTGGGAAGAGACAACAACAACAACAAAAACCCCAGGACAGGTGGCAACAGCCCTGTGCTGGCAATGTTGTCATGGTACCACGTCGTGACACCGCAGCCACGCCGTTCCGACGGGTGGCACCGTTCGTACCGCGGCGGCAGGCGGGGAGGGCCACTACATCCATGATGAGCCCGAAAGTCTCCACTGCCACCAAAATAATGGTGGCGTGTCCCAGCCTCTCGTCCTTGGGTTCTATTGTGTGCGGGGGGGGCTGTCCATAAAAGGCATCTTCCATTTTTTTCAGCTCTGTTGATGAAACAAAAACAAGCATCGCCTGTATAGTCTTAACAGACTGTTGGGGCAAGTGCTGTTAGCGAGCACCCATGAAGGCCGGCACGGCACACGAAGGGGTGGGTGGCCAGCACCACCCGCGGCCGCCTTTGTCTCCGCAGTGGCGATGTTTGCACATCGCACCAGGTACTCATTTGAGGCCGAGTCGACTTGGGGGAGGTCTATGACCATGAGCAGGAATTGAACCCGGGTTGCCAGGTTCGTAGTGCAGCTCATTAACCGTTACACTACCACTTAGCGCTAAACTAAAACTGAACAAGCACAAATGCATGGTAGCATGTAGAATTTATCATGATAGTTTCATCCATTGTGACTTCAAATGCAAATTGGGGGGTTGACTCAGGTCATCATTCCTTCGAGGTTGATAAAGTGAGTACCCGCTTTGTGTGAAAGTGCAACAGCAGTTGTGCCGAACTAGTAACTAATTGGCATGTTGTGTTTACGTGACAAAGCTTGCCAATTGGCTGTGTCGGGTGGTGGTGGGTTTAACAACATATTTACACTTACGCGACCCAACCCAAAAAAAAACCTCTGTTATGGATATTACTGGTCACTGTACACTCACTCGCGCGAGAGATATCACTTCGATTTCCATGGAGTTACAACAATCGATGCGATCGGCGCCCATGGGGGGGGGGGGGGGGGGGAGTCGTCACGTTTTCGCTTTGTAAGCATTTCGTCGTGTGGACATGTAAAGTGCCCTACAAAAGGTTGTCTTTTTTTTTTACGATCAGTGGAAACAAGAAGATGCTCGGTGTATTCGGCACTTTGTTTCGTTCATTATTTCGTTTTTTATTTTTATTTTTTTTAAAACGGGGCTTTATGTAACCCTCGCTCGCTCGCTCTCTCGCTCTCTCACTCTCTCACTCTCACTCGTTCTGTCGCTCATTCTCTCGCTCACTCTCTCGTTCTACACGTAGACCCCCCTCGCAGTCCGACGGCCTCCGACGGGTAGCTCATAACAGCATGCAGAGCTCCCCGTCATCTGCCACCGAGCACACGGCCTCCTCCATCGCCCACTGCTCCTTGAGGGCCGGCACTGCGTGGGTCAGCCGCGCCACATGGCGGAACTCAAAAGGTTGTCAACGCGCGCCTCCAACACGAACGAAACCCGCACTTCGCTACTGACGCCGCACAAAGAGCAAACATCGCAGTCCGCACCTGCGAAATGAACGCCTCCTCTCATCTCTACAGAAGCATCACCAACCCACATCCAATTAACACGGTTGGCTACGTACATACTTTTCGCACACCTTTCATGATTAAACCGCCGCATGTGCTATTGTACTGGCGCAGATCACGCCCGCTTAAACACTTTACTAATTGGCAATTAAAGCCAAGGTTGGCGCATTTCAGCAAAGGGTCAGACCGATGCGCTGCACGCAACCGTGCCCTGGCCGTTGGCCAGATGAACGGCACGACCAATGAGCTGGGGCTGAGACGTCAACAGGCGCGGTGGGTCCCGTGGGGCTGTTTGTGCTGCGAGGTGGAAGAAAGATTCGCGGTGCCGTTCTCAACGAAGCGCAGCAGTACAGTACAACGTCGCATATCCGTCTCGGCTGGGCAAGGAGGTAGATTCGGGTCGGGCGTTTGCGTGGAAAAGTCGGATTCGTGGTCATCGATGGAGAACGACCGTTACGCCAAATACGACTGCACTGCATGCTAAACGCTTCTTTGGTCAGGTCGGATATGTGACGGTCGGATATGTGACGTCGTTTTTGTGCTCCCATCTCAATGGAGACGTGAACAGACCACGTGACGTTTTCAAGGCGAGGGTCGTTGTCCCGGCCCGTAAACACAAATGAACTCGCAAAATGTGTTGAATCCATAATACACGCAAGCTTTCACGTGTTGAATCTCCCGTTTCTGGGTTGTAGCAAATACTAGAAATTCCACGTTCCTATGGCAGAATTAACGCTTTGTCTATTGGATGGCCACCGTAGAATTTCCACAACAATAACAATGATCGTCTCTACCAACCTCCTGCCGCCTCGATCTATACAATTGCAAAGGAGATAATGAACCCAAAATACACTCGTGTGTGAAGCATTATATATTTATTTCTAACATTCCCCAAGTTATTCACTTCAGTTTCTATCGCATTTAATATGGTAACATTCAGATCTTGCCAAAGTCCAAACATACCCACGTGCACATTTCGTTCAGCAGCTCATCCAAATTCCCCCGATTCCAAAGCAAATTCATATAGTGGGGCGTGACATTACAAACGGTCTGCAGTAGATATGACCGCGCATTGTGTCACCGTGAAACTAAAATTTCCGCACGATACGTAGCCAAACATTAACATCATGATCACCGTGTCATTCTTTTTTTCGTCATCACCACCACCAACTGAGAGACCACTGGGAACAAGCGAGACCTGGCTCAAGAGACAAGAATCTGCTTGGAAATGTGCACCGTTTTACTAACTTTTGTTTTACTTAGTCGGCAGTTAATCAAATGGGGGTTAATCAACGGGGGTTATAATGCGGTTACCAGGAGCAATCGAAAGACATCCCGGGGCATCAATACCGAACAAAAGCCACCTTCTCTACTTCACGGGAGTTCAATTAAAGCAGGAAACAAACGGGCGTGCCCGTTTTAGTACCGATAAAAATTCAACGCATTTTTTTAATAACACCGCGTCTAAATAAATAAACATATACTAATAGGAAACGTTTTTAGCAATGGCGCTTATTCAGAGGGGAACCACTGCCCAAAACTTGTATACCGTTCTTGCTTTCAAGGCCACAGTTTAGCTTTTTTTTACGAACGTGTTGACCTTTTCTGCTGCTCCTGTTGTTGTTGTTAACTGTGCACCAGTGACAACGCAACAACGGCAGACTCACCAAATCATTGTAATCCACAATAGAGGTTTCTGGGTTAGATGGCGCAAATATAAACACGTGTCGACGTTAAACCCGCCGCCACCCGACACAGCTAATTACAGGAAGGTTTGGTCACGTAAACAGAACGTGCCAATTCGTAACTAGTACAGCACACCGGTGTGTTGGCGAGTAAAGCCACAACACTTAGTACCACGAGTGATTATGTTTGCCGACAGCGGCCAATGGATTTACAATGCCAATTAAGTCTCAACTGCAAGGCTGAATTTCTTACTAATTGGTTCTTTTGGTAAAGTCACGTAGGTATAAAATAAAATAAATTAAATCACGACGTTTCGGGCGCAACACAAGCGTCCGTCATCAGGTGGGACAACCACAGCTAGAAACAATTGCTGAAGTGGACAAAAGGGGTGCTTGTATCAAGAGGCTATATAGGTAAGGGAGGGGGAGGGAGAGATAGAGAGGGTGGGGGTGTGGGGTAGGGCGAATGGGGATGCTGCTTTATCGAAAGAACCAAAGAGTATGGATCCCTGCAGTCACGAAAACGTCAAATCTAGCTTCATTTCTTATTTGAGATTTTCCGGAACGCCGCTAGGCTCCCTTTGAGAAGGGTTCGTCGGTGTAAGGCACTACAACTAGAGCACAAGGCATGCCTATATAGAAGTGCTATGCTGTATTACCGTCCCCTATAAACAAATAATCATATTAACAGGTGTATGGGAATATAGGGTATACAATGAGGACAAAATAAGGCCAGATGGGCATGTGGTGCAAAATGAATTCTAGAATATTTCCGGCCGAAACGATGCACAGAGGGGTATTTACTCCAACCAGGATAGAACGCCACGAGGCATCGCATCTACTGGGCACAGGTGACCGAGGTCAACAGGGTGACGGAGGTCAACAGGGCGTCAAAGGTCAACAGGGCGTCAGAGGTCAACAGAGGTTAATGTACCCCCCCCCCCCCACCAACGCAAGACAAGACAACTCCAACAGAGGATACATTTAAACCAGAAAAACAACGGAGCTAAAGGGAAAAAAAACACTTTCTAAGAGTGCAAAAGCGTATCCAGAAGCAGCTGAAGGAATAATATCATGAAAGAAACGGAACCAAAAATGTAAACGCAACTCTAAAACCAAGACAACGATTGGCATTTATTTCACCATCGTTCCAAGAGACGACCTTGCTTTCCATCATGGCCACACACACCGAGGGGATGGAGGGGTGGTTTATTCTCGTTAACCGAATTGAATTCCATTTTTTTTATGCTAGAAACATCCAAGATCACAAAAAGGAGGGGGGGGGGGGAGAGAGAAATATCTTCCCTTGACACACAGGGGGTTTTAAAGGCATACGGCCAACATTGACAATGAAAAAAACCTGACGAGAGAGAGAGGGTGTGTGAGGGGCATGAGTAAGACCGTCATCTCTCGTTAGGGCAAATTTGTGTGGAAATTTCCACTGCCCGTGTTCGAACGCAAAAGTTGGTTGCATTAAATCATTAACACGTTAAGCGCCTTTATATAATTTGACCGCGTTATTAGTTTATTTGTACAGCACATTCCGTCTGCCCCTTCAGTATCACGACGGTTGTGCTTTGGGATAGTTTTTTTTACCGTAATCGCAGATCCACGACTGCCTGGTCATTAAATGACCGGCGACTCGCGCAAGCAATTCGCAGTTCGCGCAACTGCCTTGCTAAGGATAAGCAGGTAGAAAACAAATATATGTATACACAGGCCAACGTTTCGGTCAATGAAACCTTGGAATAACGCACTTTGCACCGTGCAGAGGAAGAAACGAGAGGACCGATTCGGAGCGCGCTCATCGCCTCGCCACGCACCGCTAAGCCGAGTGGGGCTTCAATCCAAACGCGTGCGCTCACCACTGCGCCACCGTGCTCCTGGCACCGCACGTGTGCAGGTGAACTGGCAAAACTTCATTCATAGAAACGTTTTTGGTTTTTTTTTAAACCTCACAGCCGTCGTGAAGCTCAACACTTTACGTAACTTTCGATTTAAAGCTTTCGTGACTGCACGGATTCATCTTCTTGGTTCTTTCGGTAAAGTCACGTAGAAGGGAAGTAATAAAATAATTAAAATATAAAACATAATAGAATAATTCTCACGACGTTTCGGCCACAACGCAAGCAGCCGTCCTCAGGTGAAGAAACAGGTCTGTCGAGAAGACAGCGTCTGAATGACAGACCTGTTTCTTCACCTGAGGACGGCTGCTTGCGTTGTGGCCGAAACGTCGTGAGAATTATTTTATTAGGTTTTATTTTTATTATTTTATTACTGTACTTGCCTTCTACGTGACTTTACCGAAAGAACCAAGAAGACTTTACGTAACCGTCACGGGGATATCCACGGCGCTTAATGCGTTTAATAAACAATTGGGCGACAAGGCATTTGTGTGCCGTCATGTCGATACTGTATATTGCAAATGCTTTGCCTTACGTAAGCACGCAAGGGTATACATGTCCCACCATATATTCATACATGCGTGAATATGCCTGACGCACAGCAATAGAAGCCAAAGAGATGCATTGTTAATAATTTACGCGTGTTGAACTTCTTTCGGACCCTACATAGCCAACCGCACCAACCTCATTCACAACACACAGAAATCAGTTATTAAGATGTGAATTTACAATCTAGACTTAATAGCGCATGGAGTTCCTGTGGCTTCCGAATTTAAAATGTGCAATTGCCCATCAGTGTGCGTGCCCAATAAACTCACGTTATTCAGGGTACGCACAGCACTCTCTCTACCTGCTCATTTACACAGCGTTAGACGGCTGAATAGCTGTATGCAGATATACTTACACGAGACACATTCAGGTAACTTTTTACACACGCACAGGGGTACCACTTGCCCGAGGCTGCTCGGGCAAGTGGTACATCCAAAATACAAATATCCCACGTGTAGCCTTACCAGGCTGTTGGGGCAAGTGGTACATTCAAAATACAAACAAAGATAAAGATCCCACGTGTAGCCTTAACAGGCTGTTGGGGCAAGTGGTACATCCAAAATACAAACAAAGATAAAGATCCCACGTGTAGCCTTAATAGGCTGTTGGGGCAAGTGGTACATCTAAAACACAAACAAAAGACAAAGATCCCACGAATATCCTTAACAGGCTGTTCGGGCAAATGGTACATCCAAAAGAATAAAGATCCCACGTGTAGCCTTAACAGGCTGTTTGGGGCAAAGTGCTACATCCAAAAGATAAAGATCCCACGTATATAGTCTTAAGAGGCTGTTGGGGCAAGTTGCTACATCAATCAAACACACGCGCGCGTATGCCAGCCAGCTGATAGGCGACTTCTACCACAGTCAACGAACACGCCGCAAACGTTCTTCACAAGACCCATCGGTCGCAAGCGCACAAACTCATTCTGGCAAGCGAGACGTGTTGACAACACCCAGAGGACTGAAACATTATTAAATGCTGCTTAATGATATCGCCATAGCTTCCCTTGCACGCGTTCTCCCGGGACAGCTCACAGAGGTTTGAGTAACCATTGGATAACCCCCCCCCCCCCCAACAAACCACAACCCACCACAATCTCCCCCCGCAAATTAAGAGTATATTTATTTTCTTGTACGCAAAACAAAAGAGAGAATACACGATCTTACCGTCTCCTTTGGTTTGTGGGTTGGGGAAGTGTTATTTTTCAGCAGCTTTGCTTTGTAGATTAAAAAGGGACCCCACACCAACACACAGCGCTGCTGTACACCCACACACGGACGAGGAATCCTCTAGCGTGTGGATGCGACGGCCTTCGCTTTTATAGCCGCGGAGGGAGGGAGGGTGTGGCGTGACGTCACAGCGGTGGGCGTGTCCGCCGTGAATGGGCGGTGCCTCTGTCGTGTAACCACGCCCCCTTTAAAGTTAAAGCATCTTGGTTCTTTCGGTAAAATCACGTAGAAGGGAAATAATAAAATAATAAAAATAAAACATTATAAAATAATTCTCACGACGTTTCGGCCACAACGCAAGCAGCCGTCCTCAGGTCTGTCGATGAGACATTATTATTTTATTATTTCCATTCTACGTGACTTTACCGAAAGAAGATGAATCTCTGCAGTCACGAAAGCTTTAAATCGAAATTTTAAGTAAATAAATTAAGAGGTTGACACACGCAAGGTTGTCCGCTCCGATTATGCTATAGCTGCAATTGCTGGCCTAACGTCGTACTCTCCAAGGCACCGGTATGCTGAACTCGTCATGAATTTCGATTTAAAGCTTTCGTGACTGCAGGGATTCATCTTATTGATTCTTTCGGTAAAGTCACGTAGAAGGGAAGTAATAAAATAATAAAAATAAAAATAAAACATAATAAAATAATATAATAATGTAACAAAAGAATAAAATAATATTTTTTTATAATTTATTAATATTTTTTATATATATAATTATGTTTTATTTTTTATTATTTTATTACTTCCTTTCTACGTGACTTTACCGAAAGAACCAACAAGATAGTTACGAATTGGCACGTTTTGTTGACGTGAAGAACCCTGACTAATTGGCTGTGTCGGGTGGTGGTGGTTTTTACGACACATTTATATTTACGCGATCTAACCCCCCCCCCCCCCCCCAAAAAAAAACTATATTATGGATAAATAATTAGAGTTTTGCCAGTTGTTTTGTTTTGCCTTACGAGTTTATTGTGTTTGATATTTCTTCAAATAGGAATTAGTACCCAATATATGAGCGAAATTTATTTCTGCATGTAAATTATTAATATTATTTTTCAGTCCATCAGCCGGTTTATTTTGCAGACCAATATTATTAAGCGCCCTTCGTTTAGGCACGAAACGTCTGGATCGCCTTCGAGCCTCTGGATATCATCAGCAATCAGGCTTGTGTGTGAGTACTGCAAAATCTTGGGATTATTCAAGTCAACAGGTGAAATGTCGACTTACATTGCAAGGCGGATTTCCCCTCTCTGCTCTCCGTCTCAGAATCCGAATCCGAATCTTTCATTTTTTTAGACTGGAGAAATCCGATACGCTACGAAATCTCTTTTTTTTTTGTTTACAGATGTCCAGCCTGGAGCGTGAACTCTTACTCGCGCAGTCCACTCTCCCATCTCGGCTTGACGCGGTCACGTCTCGGCTTGGTTCCAACCTAAGTGTTGCCAAATCTCGAAGCATTCCTCCGCTGGCAAAAGGTGCACTCTCTGCAAAGACGGCAATCCGTGCGTGCACCTCGTAAACTCACATTTATAATCATCTTTAGGGCATGTGTGCGTGTGTGGGCAGTGGTTAAATGGCCAGTATACGGCGGTATACCGTGACGGCAACGTCCAACAACGCCAAACAGTCATCGCCAGCCTCCTATTCCTTATCCGCAGAGGGGAAACGGCAGTCAACATCACACATTCTCATTCAGTTCTCTCCTTTCACTCCACTGGACTGGCTCCCCATCACCAGCAGAGCCACTGCACCTCTACTTTGGGTCGTCCACCCTTTCTCTCTCTCTCTCTCCGCTCTTGTCCACCTGCAATACAGCTCCTGTCACCCTGCACCACAGCTCCTGTCACCCTGCACCACAGCTCCTGTCACCCTGCACTACAGCTGCTGTCACCCTGCACTACAGCTCCTGTCACCCTGCACCACAGCTGCTGTCACCCTGCACTACAGCTCCTGTCACCCTGTACCACAGCTCCTGTCACCCTGCACTACAGCTCCTGTCACCCTGCACTACAGCTCCTGTCACCCTGCACTACAGCCCCTGTCACCCTGCACCACAGCTCCTATCACCCTGCACCACAGCTCCTGTCACCCTGCACTACAGCTCCTGTCACCCTGCACTACAGCCCCTGTCACCCTGCACTACAGCTGCTGTCACCCTGCACTACAGCTCCTGTCACCCTGCACTACAGCCCCTGTCACCCTGCACCACAGCTCCTGTCACCCTGCACCACAGCTCCTGTCACCCTGCACTACAGCTCCTGTAGTGCAGGGTGACAGGAACTCTAAGCAGCAACAGCGCGACCCACAGCCCCCTGCTCCTCTTCTCTCACCGAAGAGCAGGAGGCCGTGGTCACTGGCGCCCGCATCCTTTCTCCGCGGAAGCTCCCGCGCCGTCTGAAAAGAAGCCATAAACCTACTTCACATTCGCGGCAGCATTCACATTTAAGAGACAATTTAATGCCCCCCCACCTCACCCCACATCCACACGTCAGTGAAATATTGCATTATTATTATTGTAATAACATGGACTGAAAGGACGAATAGGCTCCATATCCGGCACTTCAACATTTAAAATTGGACCACTCCGTATTTGTGTGTGTGTGTGTGTACATTGTGTGTATCCATGCGTGTGCGCGTCTGTGTTTTGGTGTTACCACGCCTTGTGGTTGCCTGCAATCGCCTTCCTGGCATTTAACTTTTTTTTATTAAACCAGGTGTCCCGGTTGAAAAAAAAAGAAAAACTTCTCGAAAAACATGATGTAGGGCTGATGCTTTGCCACTGGCAAATTCCCAAGTGAACATGCTAACAGGTTCTTTGGAATGTGCCTGGTTTTGCGGTAAAGCTCAGTCACTTAGTGCGACGCGTGAACGACATTTCTCAACGCAGTCAATGACAAACTCCACCCATGCCCCTTCAGAATTAAAGAACTACAAGCTAAATAAAAAAAACGTACGGGTTTTATCATAGCAAATTTCAATGATCCATATCTTCTGGGTTTTGGTTTGGGCAAGGCCACGTGGTGGTCGTTTTATGCCAACATCCTTGTCATTAACCCTCCACAACCCAACTGGATTGTCGCGTTCACAGAGATATTACGTACACGTGGCAATGTGTTCATCAATTTAGGCAATAGACGGACAACACAACTGATTAATTACTGGTTTCATCTTTTTCGATACACATCTGAGTAGTGAGTACCACAACCGGCATTGTATACTGCTGCCATTCGGCAGAAGCAGAATCAGAATCTGTATTTATACTGGAGGAATCCGATGAGCTATGAAGCTCTGTTTTCACAGATGCCCAGTGCCTGGGGTGCTTATGTTCAGCAGCCTGCCCACCAAACTGTGGGGCTGACTTCGCCACAGATTATGGGAAATTCAAGCACCTTGTGTTTTGTGTGTGTGTGTATATATATGTATGTTATGTATGTCCAGCGGTGTGTTGCGGTTAGCGCGCTGCGCTAAGAACCCAGCGACCCGAGTTCGATTCCCGCTCACGGCCAACACCAGTGATAATTATCTGAACCGGTCCTGGGCCTCCCCTAGGTCAACTCAGCCTGAAATAAATACCTGCTGCGGTGTGTAAACATCACCACTAGGGAGACAAAGGCAGTCGGGCGTGGCGCTGGCCACCCACCCCCTCGTGTACCGTACCGGCCTTCATAGGTGCTCGCTAACCGCACTTGTCCCAACAGTCTGTTAAGGCTATACGGGGGATCTTTGTCTTTGTCATGCATGTCCATCCTGCATTGCTTTATTTCTGGCTGCTGAATTGCCTTCGGAAAAAGAAGTGCTTGCGTATGGTGCTGGACTGCACGTTTAAAATAGGATCTCGGGTGGCCGGGTGGCTCGGAAAAACTGAAGTCCGTGTCGTGACACTGACCCGGGACCTTTTTTCCAGCCTGCGTTCAAGCCCCTTGTTGACCCCTCGGGTAAAAATTATCTCGTGTCCGAGTGGGTTTGATTGTGTGTGGCTACAAATGTACCTCTGCAAGCCAGCAAACTGCCTTTAATCTCTGAACACACGGATCAACGGTAAAGTCGGTTAATGAGGATCGCAGTCACACGCTGGGAGCTGGCTCCTGACACCGACGTGCAACTGGGGGAATTATCGCAGTCGATGCATCACAAAGGCTGGATACAAAGCGACCTGCTGAACAGTTTGGTAAACAGGACAGACCACAAATTGGTGATGCTTGTCAGTTTAGAGGAATTAACCGCCTGGCTGAGAGGAATGAATAATTAGTTTAGAAAGAATGCACACTTCGGAAGGAGGGGGTTGAGCCGGGAGATGTGTATGCGTAATCAGTAATATTTAAAAACACGCTTGAATGTAATGTACCGTACGAGTAATGGCAGAACTCCACGACTCCAGGAAGTGGCCCCGAAGCTTGCCACAACGTAAGGGACCGTGGTGATTTACAGCCAACGTGAGTTGAGCATGGATAATTAGACCCAAGCCGAAACATAACATGTAAAAAAAGATAACTTTAAAATATGTTTATTTTTAATTTTTAATGATAGAATATAGTATTGTCATCAGTATGACATACGCATACCAAGTTTGCAGTCGATACCATATTGGGAAGTGGGTTAAAATTGAGTTACAAGATTTGATGATACGACAACAGAGTTGAGGATACAACAGAGTGAGTTAAATAAAAGCGTGTAGTAATAAAAAAGTGGATCGTTGTTCACGAGGAGACCTCAAAGTGACTGATGAGCTCTGTGCGTATCGAAGTCAGGGAGGTGGCAATATGTAAACATAGAGCTTCAATTAAAATCTGCAACAAACGATGAGAACCCCCATCACAGGTGAAAAAATAGTGCAGGCCGGAAAAAGCTTCAACAAGACTCACGAAAATGTCCTCTGCGTGCGTGTGTGTGTGAATAAAACGCTCTCAGCATGAAGCAAAGAAGTGCAATATACATACATACAAAACGGTTGGCTACGTACGGTGCGAAAGAAGTTCAACGTACATAGTTCGAGCTGACTGGAGAGATGGGAGGAGACGCACCTGTTGTACCATCGCTGAGAATGAGTGGCTTTAGAGGCACCTGGGTGGAGCGTGCGGAGAGGACGCGGTTGGATGGGCAGCTGAGCGACACATTGGTTACACTCGTACCTGACAGCAAGAAAGAACCCGGGTTCGATTCCTGACTGGGGCACCTTTCTACGCTGATTTTGCATGGTCTCCCTCTGTTTCCTCTGGGCTCTGCGATCTCTTCCTATAGCTATAAATATACTAGTTGTAACTTACTAATAGGGTTTTCCCCTTTTCTCTGGCAACAACACTGGAAAAAAAACCCTATTAGTATATTTTGGTACTGGCAAAGAAGGTCTCATGATGTAGATGCTTACCCCGAGCTCTCATTACTCTGATAGTGCGTTGTCTTTGAACTGTGTGCCTTTTGGTGTCATCAGGTCGAACACCATATGAGACTAGGCTCTAAGAAAAGCTGTCTCTGGTGTGGACCAATCCGTTTCGAGGACAATGCATAAATTATCAGAGTATTGTTTTTTGTTTGCATTTGACTGCAAGTCTTGTGGTTAATGTTAACTTGATTCCTTGCAAAGGTGTCAGTTTTGTTGCCATAGAAAAGGGGAAAGACCCGATTAGTATATTTTGGTAGCGGCAAAGGAGGTCTCATGACGTTGTTACTTTTATTGGCCAAAAACATCCCAGTGCTGAAAGTCACTTCCAAATCATCCAATTTACACACAGCAGCAACATCGTCCCCTACTTCGAAAACTTTGGCAAGACCCTACTGAAAAAAAAACAGCCTTGGGACTAAGAGTGAGGCTTTTCTGGGTTAACAAGCTACAACAACCAAATGGATGTAAAGGTGTGGGGCTGCTGTGAAGAGAGCGAGCATTGGACAGACGGGGTCAGAGGTTAGACATATCTGTGATGAGTCACAAAGCCATCACAAGTTTGTGTAACATGTTTTTAACTCCATGATGCAGTTTTTTTCTGAGTTAGATCGCGTAAATATATAAATGTGCCGTTAAACCCGCCACCACCAAGGTTTGTCACGTAAACAGAACGTCGCCAATTCGTTGCTAGTACAGCACCACCGGTGTATTGGAGAGCAAAGACACAACATTTACAATCTGAGTACGACGTTTCGCCAGTAATTACAACTAGTATCAGGCGACAGCCAGATTTGTGGAGAAATCCTCCCGTTTCGTTCCTTAAATATCGGGGTAGGTGTGATGACGTCACTGCTGAGCACTTCCTGAGTCCATGTGGGTGGGTGGGGTGGATTAACGGCTAATAAACTGCAGCGTGAAGTGTCTCCGTCACTGCGGGGGGGGGGGCAGTGTTTGGCAATTGCTGAGGCTTCAGATTCCGACAGCACCAACAAAAGCCTAGCGAGAAGAAAATCATCTTAGAGTCGGCGTTTGCACTGAAGGGCCATTTTTTTTGGGAGGGCGGTTAGATGGCGGAAAAGCTCAGAGTCACTCGAAAGTCAGGTTGTAGAGGTGAGTTGTTAAGTGTCTCTTGAAGGAGTTGATGGAGGTGATTCTGCGAATGTGCAGAGGGGATGGCGTTCCAGACTGTGGGGGCAGCCACCGAGAAGCGGCGCATAGCCGTGACCGTCCTGGATCTTGATATCGAGAGGAGGTCATCAGTCGCACTGTGAAGCAATCTGCCGTGTGCTGTGCTGCAAGTCGTCACTAGTGAAGAGAGGTAAGGGGTTGGGTTATTAATTACGCGACCTAGCCCAACAAAACCCCCCTTCATCGCGGATATTGGTCGCGAAAGTCTACTCGCGCGTTAAACTCAGGAACACCGCGGGGGGACGGGATTCCCGTGGCGTTTCTCAGTCCGGCGTTATGCTCTGCCAGCGTGCGTGCGTTTCCTTGTAAACGGCAGAATTCCGACAATGCAAATGGTGCCCTGTCAATGACAATGGCGGCCATAATGAGGGGAACGTATCTATGGGCGAAGTCAGTTTTTGTATTAAACTTTTTTGCTTCTCAAAAAACCTCTGTGCGCACAGGTGCGTGCGCGTACGCATGTTTAATGGTATGCACAGCGTTGAATAAAAGACCGGATTTCATTCAAGAAGGCTCTCATGGTAGAAACTGTGGAATTTCCATAATTGCCATTGGGGTTCACACACTTTTTCTCGGCACTGTTCGTTGAACTTCTTTCGCACCGTACATTGCCAACCGTGCTAAGCGGAGGTGCGGGGTTCCCGAAGTATCTCGGCTAACCCCACCTGTTACCTTTGCCCCAGATACCTCTCCTTCTCTGATTGGTTGTTACTTTAACCGTGCTCGTACCCGTGATTCCCTTTCCCGGCCAACAGGTGTCATCCTGTCATTACAATAGTATAAGGCGGTGGTGAGGCCGGTGCTGTTGTATGGGGCCGAGTGCTGGGCCACAAGACAGAGGGAGGACCGAAGCTATGGCAGCCACAGAGATGAGGATGTTGCGGTGGATGTTGGGCTAAACAAGGACGGCGTGAGAAAGGAAGAAGCGAGAGGAAGACTCAAGGTGGTAGACATCACAGGGAAGATGAGAGAGAGAAAAGGCTCTGGTGCGGTTCGGTCATGTAAATAGACAACAGGAAAATGATGTGGGTCAAAAGGTGGCGAGTGATACAGGTGGAAGGAAAGAGTTGAAGAGGAAGGCAGAAGAGGTTGGTGGGGGGGGGTGATGTGGTGCGATCGGTGGCCCGAGGAGCGGAAAGAGAGATGGCGCAGGACAGGGCAGCGTGTGGAGAAGGTTGGCAAGGACAGTGGGACAAACGCGTGGAAGATGAAGACGAATGAACATACTTAAGCGTGCACTATCCTTGTCACATTTCATTCATTGCCTGGCTTCCTCGGGAAACGGGTGAAAACAGTGTTTGTAAACACATTCACTTGCATAATTGTGAGCTGGTGAGAGATTAGGTGTGTGCAATGACGGATGTTGGCACACAAGCTACTCACATTTAACTACTCATAATTCTACACCGTTTTGCCTCGAAACATAAATTACGCTTCAGTGAAAGGGCCTTTTGATTACGGGAAAGGCAGATGACATTAAGTAGGGTTGAATGGGCATTTGGTGTTTTGGAACCAAAGTAGCGGAACGGATTACATAGAGTGGCAGGATATATGACCAGTGCGCACACATTTTATAAATTTAAGACGACATTTAGAAAATATATTGTTTTTGAATATTGTATTCAATGTGCACTCGCTTCCTAAAGAAGAATAAAAAAACATGTTAAATAACGTTTAACTCATGCACCTTCGAGATATCTCCTGCGTGGCAAGTGCAGTATGAATAATACTTGATGATGACAATGACGTTGCATGACCATTCAAGTATTGCAACGCTGCGCTATATATAAATCTCTATATCGATGGCAACGAAGATGGGTCTGGTCTCATCGCGGCACCACTCTCACTTGAATACACGAACCCCGTGGCATTGAGGCAGCTGTTTCACACTCCCCTCTGCTGTCCACTCCGTGATGTTGCGTATTTGGCTGTCTTTGCCCCCCACGCCCCGCCACCGCTCCCCATTGTTCGGGAGAAAGAGAAAATCTCGCCCTGGATGACAACCATGGGCGTGACGGTGAGTCACCCCCACCACCCACCCCAGCCCTATACACGGCAGCTGCGAGACATCCAGGACATTGAACGTCGTCATCGCTTGAACACGCGTTCCAGTCGAGAAGCCGGTGCGTGTGGACTCGTCACGAGACATGTTGCGAGTTCACACTTGCGGCCTTATATATTTCCACACACGCCCACGCCCCGTGTGTATGTGTGTGGTAAAGTTCACGAGCGTGAACCACTCCTCGACTGTTAAGGTCGTGCGCTGTGTTGGGTATTTTTGTTTCTGCCGATCAAACGAATCAACACAATGGCCCACAGCGCTCCTCCCGAGTCATGAATAAGTTCTGGGCGCCGCTTAATTTCTCACTCGATATTTCACAGAACACTGTAAGAGCGGTCAAGCTTAGAGGTAGGGATTAGAGTACAAGTTAAGCCTATCCATAATACAGGAAACCCCCGATGTACGTCCCCTCCCCTTTACGTCGTTTCGCAATTACGTTGTCACTTTATTAATACCACGAACCCGATTTGCGTCGTCTCAACCTCCACACTTACGTCGCTGACAGCGTCGCCGTCCGTCCCGACGTCTCGTTTACCCGTCGCCTCTCAGCCTCCTCCTCCTCCACCCGCAGCCTCCCTCCCTAGCCCCTTTACATCGCTTCCACTTATTACGTCGTTTCGATATGCGTCGTCGCCGCCGCACCTTTCAGGAACGCATCCCCGACGTAAACCGGGGGTATTACCGTAGTGATCCTATATCGTTGTCACCCTATACTCCTATAAAACATATTCTTAGGTGTTTTCGGTAAAGTCACGTGGGTAAAAAATTAAAATTAATAAAAGTAAAATAAAAATCACGACGTTTCGGAGGCAAGACAAGCTTCCGTCTTCAGGTGGAACCGTCACAGCACGCTTGCTGTATCAAGTGAGATAAATTCTTGATACAGCAATCGTGCTGTGACGGTTCCACCTGAAGACGGAAGCTTGTGTTGCCTCCGAAACGTCGTGATTTTTATTTTATTTTACTTTTATTAATTTAAAATTTTTACCTACGTGACTTTACCGAAAAAACCTAAGAATATGAATCCTTGCAGTCACGAAAGCTTCAAATCTAGAATCCTATAAAACACTTTGAACAGATCTGTGAAACGACACCAACGCAATATAACGAGGACAAAAATTAAGGCCGCGAGATGGATGTGGCGTGCCAAAAATTAATTCGTGGAACGGAACAGCGTTCCCCCAAATGCCCCGTGTGTCGTGAAGGACCGGCTCCGATGTGCGGGTCAGTGAGTGTTCACACTTTGAACCTCGTTCCGCGTTTACACAACAACGACACCTGGAGAATCCGCACGTGAATGTCCCGTGGGGCTCTGCGCGTGCCACACCTTGAACATCTTCGCGCTGGAATCAACAGCGACTGCAAATTCTTTCGTTGTTGTTGTTGTTTTAAACTAAACTATGTTTTTTTTTACCAGGTAGAGTCCACTGAGCCATATATCATAGCTCTTTTCTCAGAAGCGACCTGGCTATAATAAATGATAGCCCAACGAAGTGGCTTATCGTGTGGAAATGTATAGCAGCCAAATACTCTATAAACGCGTGTTTGTTGATTCTAAATGTGGAGGGGGGAAAACCTCGGAGGACCCGGAGAAAAATCAACGCGACCACGGGGAGAGAGACGCGCAAACTCCACATATACAGCAGCAGGCATTGTCAGGGATCGGGATTGAACTCACGTCCTCCTGCATACCAGGCGAGGTAGTGAACATCTCCTAGCCACCGTGATGATGCTGAGAGAGAGAGACACACACACAAACTCCAAATATACAGCAGCAGGCGTCAGGGTCAGGCTCGATCCCACGACCTCCTATATACCAGGCGAGGTAGTTAACATCTCCGAGCCACCGTGATGATGCTGAGAGAGAGACACACACAAACTACAAATATACAGCAGGCGTCAGGGTCGGTATCGAACCCACGACCTCTTGTATACCAGGCGAGGTAGTTAACATCTCCGAGCCACCGTGGCATCCCAACGGCAGGGTAAGGGGCCCATCGTGTGACGGACGGATCATCGCGTGACTTGGGGAACAATCGCCAACGGGAACCGCCGCCCGTATAGTAGTCTCAAGTGCTGTTAGCGAGCACCTATGAAGGTAGCAACTCCTGGCGGCACACAGTCCACCAGGCCACCTCCTTTTTCGAAGATACCCGCAGGGCCCGTATGGAGGACAAAAGGAGAAGGAGGAAGAACCATGATCCCTCAGCACCCATCCCAGATGAGACCTATACTTGCAGCTGTTGTGGCAGGACCTGCTTGTCCCGCATAGGCCTCTTCAGCCACCAGCGTGCCTGCAGAAGACGTGGATGTCCTTCCTAGATCTTCGTTCGCGAAGCCAAGCCATGATGATGATGAAGGTAGTGTACCGGTTATCGCGCTGCACTACGAAGCCGGCGACCCGAGGCTGTGTCCTACTCAAGGCCAACAGCCAGTGACGATTATCTGGACCGGTGCTGGGCCTCCCCTAGGTCGACTCAAACTCAAATGAGTACCTTGTGTGGTGTGTAAAAATCATCGCCGTTGGGGAGACAAATGCGGTCGGGCGTGGTGCTGGCCACCCACCCCATCGTGTGCCGTGCCGGCCTTCATAGGTGCTCGCTAATAGCACTTGCCCCAATAGCCTGTAACAGGCTATGCGGGGGATCTTCGTCTTTGTTATATGGTACGAACAGGGTTGTGGTGCACAGTGTATTGTATTTACATCTGGAAGGGCTACAGGAAGAAGCAGATCGAGTGCTCCTCCACGCTGGCGAGACCCGTCTGGGGAGAGGTGGGAATACCCACACTGTACCCCACCACAGCGACCACATGATCGACTGTGCCATTCTCACGAATACTGCCCATCGACTAACTGTGGCATTCTCACGTACACTGCGGGGTAGACACGTGTGTTCATTGGTATACCGCCACCCCCCCCTATATTACTCATCAGCCATGATCTATCCACTGCTGAGTTCTATATAATATTAAAGAAAAAAAATCATTACATACAGATCACCGCCATCGTCAACTCAACTTATAACGCAATTTATTTACCGCGAATGTAGCTTTTTATTTCCCCGTGTTATGTAAAACGAACACTACTTCCCCATTCCCTTTTTAAATCGTCAAACTTCCTGCGGCTACATGACCGGCGGCGAGGCCGAGGCAATGCTATTTCACACCGATGTGCACGTTGCCAAATGTGGCGACACCTCTTGTCATCCTTTGCGAGAGCCGACGTTGAGTCGACTCTATACTGAGAGCCAAAACCCCGGCAGCTTTTGTCATGGGACACATTTCGTAAACAATATATTTTTTTTAAAACACGTCTACCTATCTGCTGCCAGTTGACAGTAGCTATATGGTTACCGTTGTAGTATTTTCCCATCGAATGATAGTATTGAATTTGTCAGCGTACATTTATTCATATTCTTGGTTCTTTCGGTAAAGTCACGTAGAAGGGAAATAATAAAATAAAAAATAAAAAAATTCTCACGACGTTACGATTGCAACACAAGCAATCATTATCTGGTGTGAAACCCAAAGCAAGAAAATTTTAAATTTTATTTACAGAAAGAACCAAAAATATGAATCCCTGCAGTCACGAAAGCTTTAAATCGAAAAATAAATGCATTCATTAACTTGGTGGACATATCTTTCTCGGCGCCTCTGGACAGCGTAGACGTTTCAGAACGTCGTGATTTTTATTTTATTTTTATTAACTTAAATTTTGTAATCTAAATATACAGCAGGAGTCAGGGTCGGGATCGGGATCGAACCCATGACCTCCTGCACACCAGGCGAGAGAGTTAACATCTCGCCACCGTGACGCCCACGTAATTGACCACAGTCTCCGCAAAATGACCGGGCAGTGTTCAATTTTCCATTGTGCGTCATCACCATCATCATCATCATCATCCGGTATCTGCATCGGCCGCCGCTACGGCAGCCATGGATTGTTGCAGTGGATGTGGTTTCTGGCCCGAGAAGCTTCGTTTGAGTTCGTGGGCTGCTCTTTTCGCGTGGAGGGGTTCGTGCGCGCCTCCCTGCAAGCTCCGTTCGGCAGGCGGTGGTCAATTTTACGCGAAAATGAGACGGACGTCGAGGTCCATTACAAAGCTCGCTCGCTGAAATCCCTGAAATGACCTCTCACCGAACGCAGATAACGCCCTGCGATGGGAGAGAGGTTGGAGGGGGGGGGCGTCCCCGTGAATTCAAAAGTTAACTTAATCCGGAGACAAAAGAAACGCGCAGAGGCACGGCTTGCTCTCCTCCAGCAGGTTTCGTTTTTGTTTTACATCGGCATTGCGTGAAGACGACGGTTCCCATCCCCACCCCGCCCCACATCAGATGCTCGACGCGGTTTTGTTAATCTGATTAAATTTGAAATCTTAGAACAGGACAGCCTCCCTTGCGGCAGTCTTGATTGCCAGGCACAGAACAAACAGTCGTGCATTACCGACGCAAACCAGAACAATTCTCTCTTCCACTTGTGCCGACTGGAAGAGAATTGTGGCTCATCAATTGCCAACGACACGGCCCCACCATCGAGCAAAAACCTGGCCTGCGAAAGTGTCTCTCTCTCTCCTCCAAACAAAGATTCTCCCCGTGTAGCCAAAACAGACTGTTGGGGCAAGTGCTGTTAGCGAGCCACCTATGAAGGCCGGCACGGCACACGAGTGTGGATGGCCAGCACCACACAATCACAAAGACAAAGATCCCCCGTGTAGTCAAAACAGACTGTTGGGGCAAGTGCTGTTAGCGAGCCACCTATGAAGGCCGGCACGGCACACGAGTGTGGATGGCCAGCACCGCACAATCACAAAGACAAAGATCCCCCGTGTAGCCTAAACAGACTGTTGGGGTAAGTACTGTTAGCGAGCAACCTGTGAAGGCCGGCACGACACACGAGGGTGGATGGCCAACACCACACAATCACAAAGACAAAGATCCCCCGTTTAGACTTCATAGACTGTGGGGGCAAGTGCTGTTAGCGAGCCACCTATGAAGGCCGGCACGGCACACGCGAGGGTTGGGTGACCAGCACCACAAAACGCACGTACACGTACACACACATGCCGGAAGGGCCAACATTTCAAGAGTATACATACAGGTGAGTGTCTAGTTCTCACTGGCCTGAACCAGTTGGTATTTACGAGACCTAAGGGGGGATGGGTGGGGGGGCGGTCACTGCTTGACTCTTTGAAGCGTGTGCTTGTGAGAGTAAGGGCAGTTGTCATTAAGTCTCAAACATCCCTGGCAGGACAGATTGAACAACGTATGTATGTTAAACTTCTTTCGCGCCGTACGTAGCCAACCGTGCTAAGGGGCCATCCATTTAGTAGGTACGCCAAAAATATGTCAAAACTTGACCCTTCCACCCCCTCCCTGTACGCACGCCGACTTTTTACCCCCCCCACCACCTGCGTACGTACGATTGATGCCCCCCCCCCCGAATTTGATAGAACGGCCGATATTTAATCGATGCAAGAAACAATCAAGGATTAATACTATTCACGTGTTTAAGCAAACAGATAGCAGATAGTCCACCGCCGGACTAACTAACTAATTTGAAGGCCAATGTAGACAAATTATTATCGAGGCTTCACCCCCGCCCCCCCCCCCGTTTCCTATGCGTACGCACATTGTCGGTAGACCCCCCGATACCCAAGCGAACGCATTGGGGTTAACCCCCCCTCCCCCCTCTATGCGAACCTACTCAATGGATGTCCCCTAATCGGAGGTGCGCGAGGGAAGGACAATAAACTAACACACACAAAGGCGTTTCTAAAGTAAATGAGTTCGTCAATTTAGGTGATGATTTAAAAGTGCGCACAGCTCCCGTGGCTTCCTAATATCGGAAGGAAGAGCGTTCCAGACGGCCGCAGGAGCGCAACTGACGGCGCGCGATGCTGTCCGATTCATAGACGCACTTCGTATTTGTTCCGCCATTCCATAGATTATATTTTTTATCACGTGAGCATGCCTCACTTGAATCCAAAACATTAGTCGCCGTCGCACGTACTCTGGGTTCTCTTGCTGTCACGGAATTGCCTTCAACGCGACGGATCACTGCCGTGTTGCTAAAGTCTCCAGGCGATACTACGATGTTATCATTTCTTGTCGTTGGATACGGGCTCCACAATCATCATGTACTAGGCTGGTTTTACGAAATATAGCTAAACCACCGTTATCGCTGCTCATCGATGGGGGGGGGGGGGGGGGTTCTTCTCTAAAATATTTTATTCACTCACCAAAAATAGTTGCCTTAAAGCCCAAACTCGATAATTGAAGTAAATAAAAAATAGTATGGTTTTGTTTTGCGGTGTTAAAGTAGTCAAGTAGTACTTACCGAGATGCCTGCCAGGGTATTCATGACGACATGGTGGTAATTTGACGTTGGAGAGTCGAGCAGAAACCGAAAACCGAATCTAAGTTACTTCTGTGCGTTCATGAGAATGCACTACGCCGTAACGAATCAAAACAAACCAATTAACATTCCATAACAATTATCAGACTTACTCGAAACCATACTTTGACGATTACGCTCTCGGGTGACGCTACCGTTAAACCAGAAAACTAAATTTCGATTTAAAGCTTTCGTGACTGCAGGGATTCATCTTCTTGGTTCTTTCGGTAAAGTCACGTAGAAGGGAAATAATAAAATAATAAAATACAACTTTAGAACATTTAATTATCACGACGTTTCGGCCACAAAACAAAGACGGCTGCTTGTGTTGTGGCCAAAACGTCGTGAGAATTTTTTTATGATGTTTTATTTTGTATTATTTTATTATTTCCCTTCTACGTGACTCTACGGAAAGAACCAAGAAAACAGAAAACTAAAATCGTCATAAATGGCAGGAAGAACAATTTAACGAAGCCTTCACTTACAAATAAATATGTACCTCGGTTTGTCTCTCCGTAGCGAGCGGACTGCGCATCGCTCGTGTGAGCAGCTGGATTTGTGGCAAAGCAGAATTCAGTCAAACAAAGTCCACCACGTGTTAGCCCCACATCGTAGGCCGCACGAATGAAGGTGACGTGAACGTCCTTCGACTGCCATTCACGTCCATGCCTTAAGTATTTTAAATATCACAACGCGATAAATCGATAACGTTTATGGACACTCGAGGCTACATGCATGGGAGCCGGTAATGTTGCTATTTTTTGAGTGAAGATACGAAATAAAAAAAATTCTTCTTATCAGAAGTTAACCTTTCGAGGTTCAACCCGTTTTGAGTTCACCCGAACCGTAACCGACCGTTTCGACTCCGTCTTTGACGCCAGAATATCGGTCGGTTTAGTATCATTATTTCATTTAGTTGTTGAGCAACTGCAATGCAGAATGTGCCCTGTGAACGTTAGGGGTTGTTGTAAAGATGTATTGGTCAGGATAAAACGATACAGCAAAACATGTGGACTCCACTTTGTTCCATCCGTATGGGATCTAGCGTTTCCCCCTCGCACGCGTGAGTTTTTCTCCGCGCTCTTCGATTGCCCGCCACATGTACAAACACTCATATGATTGGCCCGTAACACCTTCAATGTACAGAGAACCGCAGAACCTTGGTGGCGAGAAGGTGGAGTCAGCTCACCACGTGGCTGCTACTGCTGCTGCTGCCTTTCCTGCTGATCTGTGGTTCTCTCCTCGTGCCGCCTCTGAGTCGCCATTCTCTCTCTACGAGAACACCGTGTGGCGGTGGACGGTGGTGGACGTGGTAGTGGTGGTGGTGGCAAAGCGTTCCAACGTTGCAATCATTATTAATCTTCACCTCAAAAACTCATCGAGATGCACAGTGTGATCTCTTGCGTGAAGGAGACCAAGCATCCATCGTCAAAATTTGAATCTTTATTTATACTGCAGGAGGAATCCGATGAGCTATAAAGTTATTTTTCACAGATGTCCCGTACAAACAGTACAAAAACACGACAGTAGTGCAAAGTACAAGAAAGGTAAACAAATAACGTAAACATAAACAAACACAACTGAACCATCCGCACCCTACTCGGCAAAGCCCACCGAGGTATTCACTTATTTTTCAGAAGCGACCTGGCCACAAGTGATAGCCCAATAAAGTGGCCCATCATTTGGACATTTACAGCACCAAAATAATCTAAATAATCTAAATAATCCCAATGCATGTTTCTAAATGGGGAGGGAAAACCCGACCACGGGGAGAACATGCAGAGTCCAAATATGCAGCAGCAGGCGTCAGGGTCGGGATCGAACCCCCGACCTCCTGCATACCTGGCGTGCAAGATAACATCACACCGCCGTGGCTTCCCTTGAATTAATAAATACAACACATGAGATCAGAGTGCATCGTCAATTCCCAGGTTTCGACAAGGAAGTGAAACAAAAACAGGTCCCAGACCACATCAAGACGAGCAGACAGTTTCTAAAAAAAATGTACATTAAAATTGAGCTCTCAGTACATTGTTAAGGATTACATTTACAAATCACACTGGCAAATGTGGCTCTGCCAAGCACTAATCTTCTGCTTCGGAATATTTTTAGAAAAAAAACGCTGGCCACAATAATGAAAAAAACCCTAATTCAATCGAGTCACCTTCATTGCAATACCAGTTGTTATTGTTGTATAACCACCGGCGTTGCCTTGTAAGGTTATTGTGAAAGAGGTAGGGGGCAAACCAGTAGTCGTGATTATGTGGCAGTGTGAAAGGTTTTGTCATTTGTACACACGTTACATTTTTCATGCCCAGGGGCCACCATTACTGACGGAATTTAGTGGTTGGAATTAACAACAACAAAAATCCCCTCCACCCATGTCCAGTAAGGTAATTCAAACAAAACAACCTTAACACCTTTGTAATTTCAACGCGTGGCCGAATGCATTAAACGCCAAGCCACGTGGCCCACATTAAAGGTGGTTGGCGAGCGGTTCTGAATGCCCTTCCAGCACAAGCGAAAAGAGTGGCCCCAAGAACAAACCCACTCACAAACCTCTTCAGTGGTATCTTTTTTTACGTGGATTACAATTGAGTGAACTTTGTAACCCCGTATCTCACTCACGAGGGGCTTTGTACGGCTGCATGCTGGGCTAATTTTTGTTTCCATGGAATATTTTACCTGAAACTTGTGCCGGATAGAGGTGGGCTAAACGGGCGTGGCACGGGGTAAAACAAAAATCAATGGGCCCGTCTATAGTGGCGGGGTGGGGTGGTGCAGGGCTCGGAGAAACCACACCGTATGGGTCCCGCTTCCCCACCGACCCGACGCCTTCAAACTCAATCGGAAATATTGCATCTCATACCGTGACATCGAAGTGCGGGGGGCGCCCCCCAAACCGCGGGGCCCGGGGTGGTGGCCCAGATTCGCCGTGGTACCCTAGAGGGGAGGACGGCTCTCTGTGTGTGGATTCATCGCGGCTGTGAACGACGATGTTTGATGTGTGTGTGTGTACACACGTACCCGCGTGCGTGTACGTCGCCTATACGCCGGCTCGTAATTATGTAACGCGATCGAACTTCACGCCAACTATTCTCAGAGCCAAGGAAAACAAGCCGGGGTCCTCAAGGTCTCGACACAAAACAATAACTGGCCAAGCCAATGGAAAAGCGACGAATGTTTTGCTGTCCTTGCTGCAAACAAAGTGCTGTCAATCAACGTCATGCGAGAGGCAATCGCGAAATCAGGTATGTTAGAATATAGAAAGAATCGCTTTTCTCCAAGGAGAAAAAAAAAACCT
This sequence comes from Lethenteron reissneri, assembly GCF_015708825.2. Taxonomy (NCBI): domain Eukaryota; kingdom Metazoa; phylum Chordata; class Hyperoartia; order Petromyzontiformes; family Petromyzontidae; genus Lethenteron; species Lethenteron reissneri. Next base: position 11,831,650 of record NC_083788.1, read on the forward strand.
CTGTAATTTGCCGATGATGCTCGTGTATTATTAACCCACTGTCAGTCACCCGTGTCTTTCACATTCTCTCCTCGCTGATTCACAAACAAGTTTTGTCTTACGAAAACAATGCCATGCGCCGAATTAAAATAATAATAATTCTGATGAGTATTGGTAGTACTTTACAGCATTTGAGTCAACCCACTGAGGATGATTGCCTCCCCACGCCCCGTGCCGGTCATGTCAGAGGTCGGGGTTGTTTTAACATACTTCACTGCAGGCATCAACTCCCCCAATGATGCCAGGGCCCGGGATTAAACTCGAGTCGCCAGGCTCGAGCACCAACGCTGCGTCCCCCATCCCCAAATCGATCGTGACTCCATTTATGTATCGATTCAAATTATCCCCCAAACAAAGTCAGTGTACGCCTATGGGTCTCGATGTCAGTCTGTGGGTCTCCATGGAAGTCTGTGCATCTCTGCCCGATGATGCTGGATGTTGTACTCAGATTGTAAACGTTCTGGAGGGTTTCGACACATTTATACTTACGCGATCTAACCCTAACCCCTTGATAATGAACGTTTTCGCTTCTCCACGCTGGCGAGTGCGTGTTGTTCAAGTGGCCGAGTGGTAACCAGAACTGGTTCAGATGTCTCACTCTCCATTGGCATTAACTAGGGCCACGGACCAGACTCGGGTGGCTGGATTCCCAGTGCGATGCACGGAGCGACCGCTGCATCACAGATAGACACGAACCAGATCAGATTAAACATCGGAATATGTATTTATACTGGAGGTATCCGATAAGCTATACATCTCATTGTTTTCACAGACGTCCAATTGGAGCAGGGCAGAACAATAGGAGTCCAAACTATAGGAAATGTCAAATCAAGGTAAAGGCGTAGCTCTAGAGAGCCACCTCCAGAGCGTATTTGGCCTACTCTTCCACGCTTGCCAGACATGTTTGGGGAGGTGGTAGTACCCACACTTAAACCACCCCCACATCTGAATTGAACGCGACTTTGTTATTCGTCAATTAAATTGATTCCCTAACAAAAAATAGTTTTCAATCGTGGTTAAAACGGGTACAAACCTCTTATTTGCAGAACGAATTCACTAAATGTGCCGACCAACAAACGCACACTTGACCAGAGGGGTTTGCGTGCATGACCGTGGTGAATGCTTGGACATTGAAAAAAAAGAAAGGCACGTGGCTTAGCAATTGTAATGATTAATAAACACGCGTTAGACACACGCACTCCCTGTGCTGAGTGGCAGGAAATACAACAACTCGGTGTTCCATTAACAGAACACGTAAAAGCTGTTAACATTCTACAGCATATTGGTGCCATCTGCATTCGCTATGTCAGCTTGCCGCCACGCGCACCGTCACAGTCCCATAATCAGCGGGGGGTGGTGGGGGGGTGGGTGACAATCATACATTCCCCGAGCACAGTATGTGTAGATTTTTTTATCGAAAGTTTACGATCGGCGTTGGAGACTTCGTCGCCATGAATCCCGCCATCTGCAATGTTTCACATTTCACCGAGTCGAGCGGCTGGTTGCTCATGAAATCGGTGGCGCACCGAGAGGGCTTCAGTGGCCCTTCATCGCCTCTGCGCTCGGGGTTCAATGCGCCAGTGTTGTGCCCTGCACTCGTGCGTTGGCAGTGCTAGTGCAGTGTGCGGCGTTCACATTTCACGTGAAAACGTAGCGTTTAGAATGTTTTTGGGGTGTTTTGTCGTTAGATTGTTTTGTCGTGAATGTTGTACGGGAGTGAGAGGCTTGTGAGAGTGACCCCGTATTGTCGCGGAGTGAGATCTGCCGCGGTCCCTGTGTTGTTCTTTGTAACAAACAAAAAATTTGGCCTGAGAACGCGACAAATGAATAAAAAAAAATCGTCCAAAAAAATTTCTCGTGTATATTTTTTTTTTCTCAAAATACATTTTCAGAAGAGTCGCTCAATGTCACCGAAGAAGTCCGGAGATTTTTATCGCGACAATTTATTTTAGGATTGGCGAAAGCCCCGGCGAAACATCGACGACGCGGACTGATTTTGTTTGGGAATTTCGCTGAATCGCGGTCGATTCAGTTTGCGCGAGTTTGTGTTTTTTTATTCTCCTTGGTTCTTTCGGTAAAGTCACGTAGTTAGAAATAAAATAAAATAAAACAAATCACGACGTTTCGATCGCAACACAAGCGGTCGTCATCATGCCTGAAACGTCGTGATTTATTTTATTTTATTTCCACCTACGTGACTTTATCGAAAGAAACCAAAGAGTATGATTCCTGCAGTCACGAAAGCTTCAAATCAAGATTGTATTTTTACTTGCAGGGTGCGGGTCTGCTTGTGGCTCCATCCCCATTTTGGTATTTTGCTCTATAATAGAAGCTTTTTTGGGGAGTTAATTCCCAACCCCGCTTTGTCAATCCATCTTGCTTTACTGCATCAAAACTACACCACGTACAATAACCCAATTCTTTATTTCAAATTATTTTCGTGCTATGTACAATTTTATAATTGCCGTAAAGCGCCTTAGTAAAGGCATTTGCTAAAGTGCTATATAAATCTCATTAAGATAAGATGATCAATAAAAATGTGTCGTTAAACCTGCCACCATTCGACACAGGAAATTTGTAAGGATTGTCACGTAAACAACACGTGTCACTTCGTTACTAGTACAGCACACCGGTGTGTTGGAGAATAAACCCACAACAACATTGATAATTGGAGTTCGACGTTTCGCCAGTAATTACATCGAGCATCATCAGGCAACAGCCAAAGTTGTGGAGAAATCCTCTGCCGGGGGGCTTTCGCGAAACAGGACCATTTATCTACAAGATTTGAAGCTTTCGTGACTGCAAGGATTCATGAATAAAAGTAAAATAAAAATAAAATAAAAATCACGACGTTTCGGAGGCAACACAAGCTTCCGTCTTCAGGTGGAACCGTCACAGCACGATAGCTGTATCAAGTGATACAAGTGATACAGCTATCGTGCTGTGACGGTTCCACCTGAAGACGGAAGCTTGTGTTGCCTCCGAAACGTCGTGATTTTTATTTTATTTTTATTTTACTTTTATTAATTTTAATTTTTTACCTACGTGACTTTACCGAAAAAACCTAAGAAAATTTATCTACAAATCTGGTGTCGGGTGGTGGCGTGTTTAACGACACATTCATATTTACGCGATCTAACCCAAATAATCCTCTTATTGTGGATAATGTCGGTCGCGATAGCCTGCCTCGTGTTAACATAACCTGTCACGTTGCAAATGGGGGGGAGGGGGTGGTGACATGGTGGGGGGGGGGGACACAATTTTGGAGGATGCAGCCCATGTCAAGCAGTGCTCGGCACCCATCGGCAGAGCCTGCTAATTAAACACGGAGGTAGCAATGGACAAATAACGCGGTGATGATAACCGCAGACCTTTGTTCGATTGGAGAGCCCATCGAGACTGAAATCCATTGGGGGGGGGGGGGGAGGGAGGGTTTGTTTCTCTTCACGAGAGACAACATTGATGAGCAACAGAGAAAATGTCATTGTTCAGAATGAAGTCATTTTATCATTCACGCCGATAGAGAGGTCGTGGTGGTGCAGTGGTTGGCACGCTGCGTTGTAAACCCCACGAACCCCCCCTCCCCCCCCCCAGGTTCCAGGGAGGCTGACGTCAGCCGAAAGTGACCTCTGACCTAGCCCTGGGGCTCCCCTCCATCACCATCTAACAACGACCAGCGTGGTGAAGTATAGTCCATCCTGGCACGATTGAGACCGGTCGCGATAGCCTTCATCCAGCAGTGGATTGACAACAGGCACACGTGTTTTATTATCATTACCATCATGTTCACGTCGCAGAAAGCGCGTACGACGCACGGTGCGTTTAACAAATGATGCGTTAGGTTTGTTGTCCTTTCCCCGCACCTGCGATTGGCACGGCTGGCTACGTACGGTGCGAAAGAAGTTCAACATGCACTGCGTTAGCAGCGGTGCACGAGCACGAGCAACAAAAGAGAGTTTTTTTTTGGTTTTCGATCGCGTAAATATAAATGTGTCGTTAAACCCGCCACCACCCGACACAGCCAATTAATAAAGCTTTTGTCACGTGAACAAAACGTGGCAATTCGTTACTAGTTCAGCACACACCACCGTATTGGAGAGTAAACCCCACAACATGGACAATTCGAGAACGACCGTCATCACCAGTAATTACAACGAACGCCGTACTCGAATTGTGAATGTCGTGGTGTTTACTCTCCACCACAGCGGTGTGCTGAACTATTCACGAATCGGCAGGTTTTTTTACGTGACAAACATTACTTCATTGTCTGTGTCGGGTGTAGGCCTCGGCAAGGTAAGGTAAAAGTGTAAAAAAGCAACGAGCCTACCTTTTACCCTACCCTTTACCCTTACCCCTTGGCATGTCGACACCTTTACCTTTACCCTTTTACCCGGTAAAAAGGGTACAATAACCTTACCTTGCCGAGGCCTAGTCGGGTGGTGGCGGGTTTAACGACGCATTTATATATTTACGCGATCTAACCCCCCCCAAAAAACCTCTATTATTCGATAATATTGGCCGCAAAAAGCCTACCACGTGGTAAGCTGACAAATAACAAACACAGCTCAACACATCCGTCAAGAATAACACCGCAGATTGTTTTTAAACCAAATCAAAAGTTATACAACATGGGCGACGTTTCGGGCAATGGGCCCTCTTCACACCGCATAGAGAGTGCACGTAAAATTATTTATTTTATGAAGATTTACATTTGGAGGCGCTCCATTCGTTCCGTGCACTGTTCGCTTTTTTTAGTTGGGCACTTTCCGACGGGATCCAGAGTTGATTTCTGCCGGACTTTACCCAAACGCTGGTGGTGCAGTCTACTCTGTTTTTAGTTGTCAAAGGGGGCATTGCAGCCTTGTGAACAAACAAGATCGACAGTGAACATAAGAATGTGTGCATTTTTATAGCCAAATGTACATTTTTTTTATATAAGATCACTGTGCCCTGCATAATGCTAATTTGTACCTCTTGTATAACCCTACACCACTCGATAAAGTCAATAAGATAAGGTTGTCACATCGTGGGCCAAAATGCCAATTAAACTGAACTATACTATTTTTGTTTTAATCAGGTAAGGCCCCACTGAGCTATGTAGCTCTTTTTTAGAAGCGACCTGGCCACAAATGACAGCTCAACGAAGTGGCTTATCATCATCACGTGGGAATGTATAGCAGCCAAATACTCTAAACGCGCGATGTTGATTCTAAATGTGGAGGGGAAAACCAGAGAACCCAGAGACAAATCCACGCGACCACGGAGAGAGAGAGAGAAGTGTGAAAACTCCAAATATACAGCAGGCATCAGGGTCGGGATCGAACCCACTATCCCCTGTATACCAAGCGAGGAAGTTAACCCCTCTTGCCACCGTGGCGGTGATTTTGGTTCATCAGCAAAACCGGCGGAATGTTGGCAGTTTTTAAATACGACGTTTCACTGTTTAACACGAGCTCAACCTCCATGTGACAGATATTTAATTAAAAACAATCACGACAAGAAGAAATGGCAGAATGTTGCTTGGGCTTTTCAGCATTCCGCCTTCGGATTTTGCGAGGGAAAAAAAACCTTTCATACATTTGCATATTTTCATAGTTGACAACTTGATTTGATTGGCGGCGTCGGTGTGTTCGAGATTAACACATTGGCATGATGAATGACGCAATGATCTACCCACAAATATTAAGCAATTATAAATCGTGGCATTTGTCGTGAAAACCTACGTACAACGTGTCCATTGTTTGGGTGACACATGCGATCTATTTTAAACTAAACTATAAAACAGTTTTTTTTTATATTTTACCAGGCAAGGCCCCACTGAGATGTTATGGCTCTTTTTTAAAAAAGCTACCTGGCCACAAATGACAGCTGGACAAAGTGGCCTTATCACTTGGAAATGTATATCAGCCAAATACTCTAAACGCGTGCTCATTCTAAATGTGGAGAGAAAACCCGGAGGACCCGGAGAAAAATCATACGTTGCCACGAGGAGACAGACACGCAAACTCCAAATACACAGCAGCAGGCAGGCGTCACAGGGTCGGGCTCGATCCTACGACCTCCTGCATACAAGGCGAGGAAGTTAACATCTCCGAGCCACCATGATGATGATGAGAGAGACACGCAAACTCCAAATATATAGCAGGCGTCAGGGTCAGGTTTGAACCCACGACCTCCTGTATACCAGGCGAGGTAGTTAACATCTCCTAGCCACCGTAATGATGATGATGAGAGAGACACGCAAACTCCAAATATACAGCAGGCGTCAGGGTCGGGTTTGAACCCACGACCTCCTGTATACCAGGCGAGGTAGTTAACATCTAGCCACCGTAATGATGATGATGAGAGACAGACACGCAAACTCCAAATATACAGCAGGCGTCAGGGTCGGGTTTGAACCCACGACCTAATGTAGACCAGGCGAGGTAGTTAACATCTCCTAGCCACCGTGATGATGATGATGAGAGAGACACGCAAACTCCAAATATACAGCAGGCGTCAGGGTCAGGTTTGAACCCACGACCTCCTGTATACCAGGCGAGGGAGTTAACATCTCGCCACCGTGGCATCCCATTGGACACCATGCCTTTCCAAGGAGGTGTGCTGTCTAAGCCCACGTCGTTTTCTTTAGCGTTTTAACATTATTATTCGGGTCTTTCGGTAAAGTCACGTAGATAGTTTCAAAGAAAATAACCAAAAATAACCAAAAACTACGACGTTTCAATCGCGGCGCAAGCGGTCGTCATCGGGAGGAAAAAAGAGAGGAAAGCTGCAGAGGCAGACTGTTTTAAAGGGTCAAAAACGAAGTGGACGGGGCTATTGATGTTAATGTGAGAAATTAGCAAGTTAATGGGAGATCTGAGGACGACCTTCACGACGAGCGCGCAGAGGTGGCTATGTTAACGTGCAGATAAATATCATTTCGATTTAAAGCTTTCGTGACTGCAGGGATTCATCTTCTAGGTTCTTTCGGTAAAGTCACGTAGAATGGAAATAATAAAATAATAAAAATAAAACATAATAAAATAATTCTCACGACGTTTCGGCCACAACGCAAGCAGCCGTCTTCAGGTGGAGAACAGGTCTTGCGTTGTGGCCGAAACGTCGTGAGAATTATTTTATTATGTTCTATTTTTATTATTTTATTATTTCCATTCTACCTGACTTTACCGAAAGAATCAAGAAGAGAAATTATCATGTTGATGGCAGATCGCAGAGCCGCAACCACGTCGGCGCATGAGGTGGCCGAGAAATTTAACCCATACTCTTTGGTTCTTTCGGTAAAGTCACTTAGGTAGAAAAATAAAATAAAACGACAAAAATAATATATCACGACGTTTCGATCTCAAACACAAGCGGTCGTCCTCATGACGAGCGCGCCGAGGTGGCTTTGTTATTGTTTTTAATTGTTTTATATTTTCATTATTTAATTATTTCCCTTCTACGTGACTTTACCGAAAGAACCAAGAATATAGAATATGTGGCTTAACCTGTTAGTGTAAAATCAGAGAGCCGCAAAACTAACATCGGAAGGTAGGATGGAAACATCACAGCAAGTTATGACTTAAACTGGTTAATAACGTACTTCGAATAATTGCTCAGTTTGTACCAATTCTTCTCGGTTGAAATTCTGTCTGTGTCTATATATCTGGATGGCTTCATGGACGAATCTTTGTTGATAGCCAGTGGGTTTGCAACGTACCGTCGTCTTAGAGAAATAAATTTCGTGTGAGCCCACCGCATTAAAACAATGATCAGCCACGGCCAAGGTATTGGTCCTACCGTGTTTCACATCTGCCTTATGTTCACGAACACGGTCCGAGACACGTCGCTTAGTTTCCCCAATGTAACCACTGCCGCAGACACAGCTTAGTTTGTAGACGCCGGGGTATTGCATGTCATGGATCACATCCTTCACAGATGGGATCAGATCACGTTTTAATATTGCCTTTAAGCATCATATGTTCTCTTCGCCACGTGTTTCTCTTTCTCTCTCGCAACATATAATTAACCGCGCGTGCATCGCTCCGCGCTTATTTGCGAATTACAAACATTAAAAAAAGGATCCCTCCTTTCTGGCCACAAATGACAGCTCAACCGTTGTCCTTTGAAATCGAAGTAAAGAAATAATACCGGTAGGAACCACCTGGTTCCACCAGCCCACAGGGGATTATTGTGTCCGTCCGTCCTGCATCCAAAAATGGGAGGGGTGGGGCTGGGTGGAGAGGGGAGGGTGGGAAGGGGCTGGGTGGGGAGGGTGGGGAGGGGCTGGGTGGGGAGGTTGGGGAGGGGCTGGGTGGGGAGGGTGGGGCTGGGTGGGGGGTGGGAGGGGTGGGGCTGGGTGGGGAGGGGCTGGTCACCCCGTGGTGCCCTTATAAAACTCAACGTTTAACCTACTCACGCCAGCTTGTGCCCGCCCTCACAGTCGGCCATATTTGCGGAATACACCACGCCGCCGTTGACCCTGGCCATTGACCGAGCAACCCAACGTTCCTACCAGCTCCCTCCGCAGCAGGAATGTGTTCCCAAACCGCCCGTGGCTGGTTTAGCCTGCACGGTTCACCGGTGGCCCAAACTGCAATGCCCCGACCCAAGGACTGTGGACCCGCACGCTTCGCGCGAGCCGCTCAGTGCGCAAACCTGAGAGCACGCGTCTCGTGCAAGCGTCTTGCCGCGACGCTTCGTCGACGTTCGCGCGGTTGGACACGTGGGGGGTGGAGGGGGTGTTGGTTTGCAGCGCGTTCCACCGCAGGAGGGAGGAAAATGCAACACCGTTGCCACTCATACTCTTGGTTCTTGCGGTAAAGTGACGTAGGTAAAGAAAATAATCAATGAAAATAAAATAAAAGATAAACAATAAATGAAATTAAATCACGACGTTTCCATTGCAGCACAAGCAATCACCATCAGGTGTGGACACCAGGGCAAGAAATGTTAGACTGTTGCCACTCCCTCGCCATTCTCAAACCGCGCGGCGCTTCAAACCCCGTTCCTACACGACGCCTCTTGACGCCACAGCCCTCCCCTCCCTCCCTCTCTCTCCTTCACAGTTCACGCGAAGTGTCCAATTTGTGCTCGTGTTGTCCGTGAGCCACGCAATGTGTTGGCCTTCTTTACGTTCGGCGCACTGCGCTCACGCCGTCTCGCTCACCTCTCTTTCCCGTTGAGCTCCTCCAATCGCGTTTGATCCAATCAATTTCTCGGCTTTTTTTTTGTTGTGTCACTCGGTTTAATTCCGTGCGTCTACACCTCGCAACTGCCTGTTGTCAATCAACTGCTGGATGAATGCCTCCGCACGCCGTGTCCATCGTGCCAGGATTGACTATACTTCACCGCGCTGGTCGCTGTTAGTTGGCGATGGAGGGGAGCCCCCAGGACTAGGTCAGCTGTCACCAGAGGTCGCAAACGGGTTTTGTTTCCTTACCCGTACCCGGGTACCCGTACCCGGCCCGGCCGGGTACGGGTACCCGTTCCCTACCCGTACCCGTACCCTACCCGAAATGAGTGACAAACGGTTACTCACCAGTGACTCACGGCCTACCCGTACCCGTACCCGGCCGCACCAGAGTCGCAAACGGGTACCCGTACCCGTACCCGGCCGGGTACGGGTAGCCGGGTATCGGGTAGGGTACGGGTATCGGGTACCCGATTGCGACCTCTGGCTGTTACTCTCGGCTGACGTCAGTCTCCCTCGAACCTCGGTGAACTTTTCGCCTTTTGTTTTCCCATTCTCCTTTGTGCAGAGCGCCCACTTTCTGGTGCGCGTGCGCCAGACAGCAGGTAGCAAGCAACCCAGTGCCTGCAGTCTCGTTTGGGGGACACTGTTTCGTTTGCTTTTCGTGATCAAGTTCAGTTTTTCAAAGGCAACTCCTCTAACCTTGCTTCGCGTCCCCCCCCCTCCCCCATTTTATTCCATCGGTTTGATCTCGGCCCACAATAATTAACTGCCCTGGGTTAAGCACGCGCGTGTGTTGAACTTCTTTCGCACCGCACGTAGCCAGCCGTGCTAATCGGAGGCGCGCGCGCGCACACACATAGACACACACACACTTCTGTGAATTCACAACTTTGTGTTGTTCGTTTGTTTAAGCACTCATTGAGCGGCTTAAGTACGAAACCAAATATTTGTAGTGGCTTCTATTTCACCATCGCTACCCCACGCTGGCTCTCCGGCCTCTCTGTTTGCCTGCTATGTCCAAGGGCCATTGTCTGTTGTGTCGTTTCTCAATCCGCTCGTTCCGGCAGCATGTTGAACAGTGGGGGGGGGGATGTCCAGACCTCCCTTTGCCTGGCGACAGACTCCAGCAATACATTACTATACATTTCGATTTAAAGCTTTCGTGACTGCAGGGATTCATCTTCTTGGTTCTTTCGGTAAAGTCACGTAGAAGAGAAGTAATGAAATAATAAAAATAAAACATAATAACGTAATAAAATAATTATCACGACGTTTCGGCCACAACGCAAGCAGCGGTCCTCAGGTGGAGAACAGGTCCTATACATTACTATACATTACTATACACTGCTACACTACTATACGCAGACTCTATGTCGATAAAGCCAGCGTGTCCTGGGTCGGCCCCAGGGCCTCCCCCCCCCCCCCCCCCCCCCCCCCCCGTTATGTATGATTTTCTTTTAAGGCCACGGTGTCATTGACACAGACCGTGTTGAGCTTATGTTCATTAACACGGCCACCGAACCTGCGGCGCTAGTTTCAATCGGTGCGTGCTATCTGCTGTGACACGTGGATTCGGAATGACGGACATTAGTGCAGATAACAGAAACTGTTTTTGTTCGAATGTTCAAATACACGCGGAGACATGCGTGCTTTAATTTACATCGCGAAACAGAAAGGGAAGACGTGGATTAGATGACACAATGAGGGTTAAAGACAATATTGAAACGGCGAAGAAAAGTGAGTTGGCTGATATAGCACGCGTCTCTGGAAATGATGGTGACGTCCATTGCGGTGCCACGGTGTTAATTACCTCGCCTGGTATGCAGGAAATCGTGGGATTGATCCTGACGCGTGTATATTTTGGAGTTTGCATGTCTGTCTGCTCGTGGTCACGTAGATTTTTCTCCGGGTCCTCCTGGCATTCCCTCCACATTTAGAATCAACATCACGCGTTTAGAGTTTTTGGCAGCTAGAAATTTCCACGCGATAAGCCACTTCGTTGAGCTGTCATTTGTGATAGCCAGGTCGCTACTGAAAAAAGAGCTACATATGATAATTGTTTTTTTACCATTTTATCTGGCAACAAAACTGACACCTTTTTTACAAGGAGTCGTGTTTGCATAGACCACAATACCTGCAGTCGTAATGCAAACAAAAAACATAACTCTGATAATGTATGCACTGTCCTTGAAGTTGATTAGTCCACACCCGAGACAGCTTTCCTTAAAGCTTAGTCTCAAATGGTGTTGGACCAGATGACACCAAAAGGCGCACAACTCAAAGACAATGCACCATCAGAGTATGATAGCTCGGGGTAAGCATTTCCACCATTGGAACCTCAATTGCCAGAAGAAAAAATATGATAATTGTTTTTTTTACCCTTTTATCTGAGGTCCCAATGGTGAAGAGCTACATAGCTCAGTGAATAGAATAAAAACTAGTTTTAGTTTAGTTAAGGTGGAGAATAGTGACGGATGGGAGCCTAAGTATGCAACGCGTCTCAGCGCACGCCCACCGGAGAGACGGAGCGTTCAAATCAACTCGTGCGCAGGTGCGAGGCGAATTATTGCATCGTGAGACTACGATGGCTGCCGGTAGCTTGAGAAGAATTTCATCCAGCAGTGGAATAATCGTGGCTGGTGATGCTGATGAAGAGCTTCGTTGAGCCATCATTTGTGGCCGGGTCGCTTCTGGAAAAGAGCTATGTAGCTCAGAGGGCCTTACCTGGTCAAATAAAACATGGAATAGTGAGCCATTGTGGTTAGTTAAGTGGGAGCCAGGGAATTATACCCAGAATCCCAGTGATGCTCCGTCAACTCTCTGATGCGGGCAGAGCAATTCGCTACGCTGAGCCATTAGTGAATATCTGAGAACACAGACACGCCTGCTGTGATTTCAGAACAATCGACTCGTGCTGCTTAAAACATTACACGCGTGGACGGTTTTATATAATTGCCAATTAATTTATGTAACCTGAATGTAAATACGAAGGATTAGTGTCAGCTGAGATATTCAAGCTTTGACATAAGTCAAAAAGGCAGTTTTTATTTAATCAAGTCTCCCGCACTAATCTTGCCTTCTGGATATACGCACCCACTCAGTGACATGTGTTTGATCGTGTGGATCTTTAAATGGAAAGAAACACATCATTGTTGGCTCGTGGCATCTGAGCCCACACAGATTATTGAGTAATGGTTACGTGCGTGGGTTCACCCCTAACCTAACCCTAACCAGCTGTCCTGGCTTAATGGTGCGCATGGTCGACTTGCAGTCCAGAGGTCGCAAGGCTTTATTTTAAATACCATCACCCACGTCGCATTCAGAATGTGCAACATGGCTAGCTAAAACACGCGGGCCGGTCCATCGGCGGGTCAAGTGCGGTGGGGTCAAGTGTGTGTTACGGTACGCCCACGTGGTCATCGTCACAAATAAACAAACACAACGAATAGACCAAAATACCACTCGAGATATATTTTGTTGTTGTTATTGCCCCCAGCAGAAGCGGCTGCACACGGAAGTGATTGCAGGGGCCCTGTACCTTTTACAGTTTAACCGAGAATAAAAAAACGGTGGGGGGGGGGGTCACGGTGGGGGGGATGGAGTCACCCACGCAGGTGACTTTGTCGCCGTGCCACAGCTGGATGTGCCCGAGATGGAGGCGAGCGCCCTCGGCACGAATTCGCCGAAGACGCCCCAAGCCGGCTGAAACTTTCGGCACTTTTTTCGATTTAAAGCTTTCGTGACTGCAGGGATTCATCTTCTTGGTTCTTTCGGTAAAGTCACGTAGAAGGGAAATAATAAAATAATAATAAAACATAATAAACTAATATAATAATGTAATAATATAATAAAATAATACAATAATATAATATCATAATATAAAAAAATTATGTTTTATTTTTATTATTTTATTATTTCCCTTCTACGTGACTTTACCGAAAGAACCAAGAAGATTTCGGCACTTTATTCCGAAGAGCAATAGAAATTTAAACCATTTTAAAAAATGAAAAAATCCGTAATTCCCCCTTTTATGACCGAAAAGAAAACGACAAAAAACGCCTGCGCGTGAAGTTAAATCGCTCGAGGGAGCAATTACGATTACCATCGCGACGGAGAATTAAACACGAGCCTCTTCTTCTTAATTGGCCTGACCTGCCACGTGGGCGAACGGTGAAACAGGGCGCTTTAACCCGGAAAACAACACGGGCGGAAACAAAGTTGACAAGCAAATAATGGATCGGATTACAAAAGCCTCTCGCCGCCAATGGGTCGTCATCAGACATGGTCAATCCACTCCTGGATTAATGCCCAACCCCCCCTCCCACCCCCTCCAATCAGCCGCTATCCTTCACGATCCTGCCATGTGTACGAATCCAACTGGCACCTGGACACGAGTTGCATTCAACGCTCCATCACCCCGGTGGCCGTCCAACATATCGCATATGCGATCCATTCCCTGGCTGTCGCTCCGTTATTATCCTCGCCCATCGGCGTGCGTCCAAATTCCAGAGCGGTGTCTTATCCGAAGCCCCGCTCAGAATCAAAATCTGAAAATGTATTTCTACCGGATGTCCACTCGCTTCTCCGAACAGTTTTGAATGCTGCCATTGACCTGCGTGTGTTCTGTCGTCCATGTGTGTTCCTCTTAATGTTTCTCCGAAAAAAAGGGAATCATTCATCTGCTGTGTACGGTACTTCTGTTTAAGATGCGTAGTGTTTGTATGTATGTGGAACTTCTTTCGCACCGTACTGTATTTAGCCAACCGTGCTAATCAGCGAAGGACGACAAACTGAACACTGCATTGGCAGTGATGCACGAAGCACACCAACAACAAACTCAACACATTCATCAATAATACTGCCATTCGTCAATAAAATGCAGCCTATGTATCATTCTTGTTTGTCCCTTGCGAGGCAGTGTTTCCTGAGAAGCTGCTGGAGTTGCATCATTTGCAGTTTTACATTTTTTGTTTTTATTTCGGTCAGGGTTGGTCATTAGACCATACTTCACCACGCTGGTCAGTGCGGGTTGGTGAAGAGGGGGGGACCCGGACCGGTTTTGATATCACTAGCCACTGATGTTAGCCGTGGATGAGAAATTAATGTTTGTCCAGAGGTCCAAATCTCCAGAGGGCAATTCAATACGAGCCACTAGGACCCCATTACCAAAGCGCTGTTATTAAAATTCGTAAATATTTTTCGGCGAAAAATGGCCATAAGAGATGTCCTCGTTGCAATATAATTGTGCACGTCGAGGAATTACGTTCGTCTTCTTTTGTGTGGTCCATGAGAGCTTCCTATTCGAGCTTCGGTCGTGAGAGTTTCAGCCTGAGGGTTGCTTAATTGCACATCACGCCAACCCACGCGGCGCATTCGCGTGCAATTCAGGGACGGCTGTGCGAAATGACACCCTCGGCGGTTTCGGAATTTGTAGCCCCAAGTCGCACGCAGGCAAATGGTCATTCTGATCTTCCAGTCGCGTAAGTCCGCGGTTCGTGCCGGTCCGGTCGAACGCTGCCCATTGCTTCTATGGGAGCTGGAAGCAGGGCAGTGTGGTGGTGGTGGTGGTGGGGTCACTGATCAGGTGTTTAGAGGAAGGTCAAAGCCGGGTAGTGTGGTGGTCTGGTCAGTGACCAGCTGTGGAATGTTGTTTGGAACGTTGCGTGAAAACCACGAGTTGGGTGGGTGGCAGTACCATGATGAAATTCGCAGTACGCAGAGTTTGTGCCTCGCCTTCCCGAAAAACGGCTTCCTCAGTCTCCGCCGCGGTTGAGACTTTCGCTGTTCAGATCGCCGTTGCTTGAACGGGATTGGGTCAGGTGTAAAGAGTCACTCCAAAATAACGCGGTCACAGAAGTTGTTGAGATGACAGATGGCGGCGGCTTGGAGAGGTCTCCAGGCCTTCATCTAGCAGTGAAATAACCATGGCTGATGGTGATGAAGAACCAGAGAGGGCGGCGTCTGCGTGGGGTGATCTGCACCCTGATAGCTGATTTCAAACGATGGTTTCTATGCAAAAAGGTAAAATGGGAATCCCAGCACGATTTGAATCTCAAGATAACATCACACTTCTTGCACGCGTTTTTTTCTGTCAAAGTCCTGTGATAGCCACCAACGAACTCAAATGAGTCATGATTGTATGTAGCTTTCTTTTAAATCAGGCAGCAGAAGAAAAGCAAGTTAACTGGATAATACCGCATTCATCGTTGTTAGGACTCATCAGTATAGGATAACCATCATTGCCCTGGCTTTCCATAATATCAATAATGACACTATGTTATTGCGCCTTATATTCCAATAGTCAAATTAACAGATGTATAAAAGTTCAGATATGAGGACTCACAAATTAAGGCGAGATATCAAGTGGCTGGGTGCCACATTGATTCTTTGAGCAGCGATCCGGACTGTTTGGTCTAAATTAGAGTACATGCGTGCGAGAGCACATGCGTGTGAGAGCACATGCGTTGCGTGTGAGGGCACGTGCATCGTTGCCGCGACTGTGCAAACGCACCCAACTTTTTTTTTATTTTCCAAGTAAGGCCCACTGAGCTATATAGCTATTTTTCAGAAGCAACCTGGCCACAAATGATAGCTCAACGAAGTGGCTTATCATGTTGACATGTATAGCAGCCAAACACTCTAAACGCGTGATGTTGTTTCTAAATGTGGAGGGAAAACCGGAGGACCCCAGAGAAAAATCCACGTGATCACGGGGATAGAGAGAGAGAGACACGCAAACTCCAAAAAAACAGCAGACGTCAGGGTCGAGATCGCAAACTCGACCCCCTGCATACCAGGCGAGGTGGTTAACATCCCCTAGCCACCGTGATGATGATGATGAAAGAAAGACACCAAACTCTAAATATACAGCAGGTGCCAGGGTCGGGATCGCACACACGACCTCCTGAGAGACCGGGCGAGGTGGTTAACATCCCCTAGCCACCGTGGCACCCGGCAGCAGGCAGCCGCCGACGGACCCAGGTCACGCACTGAGCGCCGTGCACGCATCGCGATCCAATCCGCGCAGTGACCTGCGGACAAACGCACCGAAACGAAACACCGAGAGTGACCTCCGGGTAATTTTTGAAGTCTCGAGCATCTACGGCCAACTCAGTCACACCACCCCACCTGCCCGTATCACCCCCCACCAACACCCCCATCCCCCCGTATAATTCCATGCCCTGGGCTACGAGAGGACGCCACCAAAAACTTAAAACATTCCTCCACCGCGTTTCACTCGCTGCACAATGGGAACAGGTCTCGGCTGGTTTCAGCCGCTCGCGTTCGGTTGCAAGCGGCTGACTTTGTCCACACGAGGTGGTGTTCACTCCTCGAGACGGCAAATCGGAGGACCCCTCCCACCCATCCACCCTCCCCTCGCCGCACTCGTGCGAGCTTTTGGGGGCTTCATTTTGAAATCGGGCAGCAGATGGAAAGCGAGTTGACTGCATAAACATACTCTTTGGTTCTTTCGGTAAAGTCACGCAGGTATAAAATAAAACAAAATAAATCACGACGTTTCGGGCGCAACACAAGCGTCCGTCATCAGGTGGGAAAGCATGATCATCTTTGTTATGACTCGTTCAGTATAGCATCTTTGTTAGGACTCATTCAGTATAGCATAGCCATCATTTCCCTAGCTATCCAATAATCATATTAACACCTTTTTATATTTCGTATACGTTATGATCATAATAATCACCATCTTTATTTTAGAAAGCGTATTCTCAGTCGAAATACTCGATCTCAAAGTCGCTCTACATTAAACAAAAATTAAACAAAGGTGCACTCACAGAGATAAAAATCCAATCGAAATACAGTACCAATTATAGCGTTTTAATAATAGGAGGAATAATGACAGCCACACTTGCAATATAGATACAATAAAAAAACTACGGTGAAAGCCAATACCCGTAAAATTAATTATTACACTCAGAGTAATAAAAGTATGATTACACTGGAGGTGAAATTAAATGAAACGACAAGAAAACGCAGTGATTAAAATACCGTATGGGTGATTAATTTCTGCCCGAGTGGTCCAGAACGCTGTTTCGGGAATGATTTTGATACCCAACCGCATCCACGGGCGTCACGGTGGCTAGGAGATGTTAACTACCTCGCCTGGTACACAGGAGGTCGTGTGTTTTATCCCGACTCTGACGCGTGTATATATAGAGTTTGCATGCCTCCGTGCTCACGTAAATTTGTCTGTGGATCCTCCGGTTTCTCCTTCCCACATTTAGAATCAACGTGCGTTTAAAGTGTTTGGCTGCTATACATTTCCACACGATAAGCAACTTCGTTGAGCCATGATTAGTGGGGTCAGGCAGCTTCCTAAAAAGACCTGCATAGCTCAGTGGGCCTTACCTGGTAAAATAAACGAAAATCGTAAAAATAGAACATATGTTGATGGGCTGACTCAAAGCCACCCCTACCAGGACTTGAACTCAATACCCTCCGATTGCGAGCCTCCCGGCCAGAAAACATGATGGCAGACCATCGACTTTGTATCCGCGCTCTATAGAAACTCAAAGAGAGAGAGAGAATGATTCGAGAGGCGAGATGAAGAGCCACAGACACACCGTGTTCCTTTGCTTACGAGAAACCAGACAAGCCCCCTGTTTATTAGCCAATGCAACGGATATGACCTTAATTATCGCAACCCTCACCGCACGAGACGAATACGAGGGCCGTGTAAGCGTGTGGATACGTAACTCATTGAGACGTACACAAACATTTACATTGGGTTATGCTTGAGGTCAGGGTCTTAAACGCTTGTCTACCTTATATCGTTAATAATTATCTACAGTCCTGTGGCAACACACTGCTGGATAAAGGCCCCTTCTGCATGCCATGTCGAGAATGGGCGTTGATTGACCATACTTCATCACGCTGATCAGTGCGCGTTTGTAAAATCGAAGCAAGTGGGCGGTAAGGGTCGGTTCATATATTAACTCGTCAACGATGTTCGCCTTGGTTGGGTAATCGAACTCAGGTTACCGCGGTTCGTAGCGCAGCGTGCTAACAAGTGCACCGATCGAGGCAGTCGACTGTGATTATACTCTTAGGTTTGTTTCGGTAAAGTCACGTAGGTAAAAAATAAAATTAATAAAAGTAATAATAGAAATAAAATAAAATAATTCTCTAAAACTAATTATAGTATTTTATTTATTTTATTACTTTTATTAATTTTAATGTTATTTTTTTCATACGTGACTTTATATAATTATTTTATTTTATTTATATTATTACTTTTATTAATTTTAATTACATTTTTTACCTACGTGACTTTACCGAAAAAAACCTAAGAGTATGATTCCTTGCAATCACGAAAGCTTCAAGTCTAGAATCGACTGTGATTATTTTAATGGGAGCAGGTAAGGCTCACTGAGCTACGTAGCTCTTTTTCAGAAACGACCTGGCAGTGTTGAGTCTATCGTGCAATGTTGAATCTATCGTGCAGCGTTGAGTCTATGGTGCAGTGTTGAGTCTATGGTGCAGCGTTGAGTCTATGGGCAGTGCTGAGTCTATAGGCAGTGTTGAGTCTATGTGCAGTGTTGAGTCTTTGGGCGGTGTGAGTCTATGGTGCAGTGTTGAGTCTATGGTACAATGTTGAATCTATCGTGCAGCGTTGAGTCTATGGTGCAGTGTTGAGTCTGTGGATAGTGTGAGTCTATGGTGCAGTGTTGAGTCTATGGTGCAGTGTTGAGTCTATGGTGCAGTGGTGAGTCTATGGTGCAGTGTTGAGTCTATGGTGCAGTGTTGAGTCTATGGTGCAGTGGTGAGTCTATGGTGCAGCTTTGAGTCTATGGTGCAGTGTTGAGTCTATGGTGCAGTGTTGAGTCTATGGTGCAGTGTTGAGTCTATGGTGCAGTGGTGAGTCTATGGTGCAGTGTTGAGTCTATGGTGCAGTGTTGAGTCCATGGTGCAGTGTTGAGTCTATGGTGCAGTGTTGAGTCTATCGTGCAGCTTTGAGTCTATGATGCAGTGTTGAGTCTATGTGCAGTGTTGAGTCTTTGGGCGGTGTGAGTCTACGGGCAGTGTTGAGTTTACGGTGCAGTGTTGAGTCCATGGTGCAGTGTTGAGTCTATGTGCAGTGTTGAGTCCATGGTGCAGTGTTGAGTCCATGGTGCAGTGTTGAGTCTATGGTGCAGTGTTGAGTCTATGGTGCAGTGTTGAGTCTATGGTGCAATGTTGAATCTATCGTGCAGCTTTGAGTCTATGGTGCAGTGTTGAGTCTGTGGACAGTGTAAGTATATGGTGCAGTGTTGAGTCTATGGTGCAGTGTTGAGTCTATGGTGCAGTGTTGAGTCTATGGTGCAGTGTTGAGTCTGTGGTGCAGTGTTGAGTCTATGGTGCAGTGTTGAGTCTATGGTGCAATGTTGAATCTATCGTGCAGCTTTGAGTCTATGGTGCAGTGTTGAGTCTATGTGCAGTGTTGAGTCTTTGGGCGGTGTGAGTCTACGGGCAGTGTTGAGTTTACGGTGCAGTGTTGAGTCTATGGTGCAGTGTTGAGTCTATGGTGCAGTGTTGAGTCTATGGTGCAATGTTGAATCTATCATGCAGCTTTGAGTCTATGGGCAGTGTTGAGTCTATGTGCAGTGTTGAGTCTTTGGGCGGTGTGAGTCTACGGGCAGTGTTGATTCCATGGTGCAGTGTTGAGTCTATGGTGCAGTGTTGAGTCTATGGTGCAGTGTTGAGTCTATGGTGCAATGTTGAATCTATCATGCAGCTTTGAGTCTATGGGCAGTGTTGAGTCTATGTGCAGTGTTGAGTCTTTGGGCGGTGTGAGTCTACGGGCAGTGTTGAGTTTACGGTGCAGTGTTGAGTCTATGGTGCAGTGTTGAGTCTATGGTGCAGTGTTGAGTCTATGGTACAATGTTGAATCTATCGTGCAGCGTTGAGTCTATGGTGCAGTGTTGAGTCTGTGGATAGTGTGAGTCTATGGTGCAGTGTTGAGTCTATGGTGCAGTGTTGAGTCTATGGTGCAGTGTTGAGTCTATGGTGCAGTGTTGAGTCTATGGTGCAGTGGTGAGTCTATGGTGCAGTGTTGAGTCTATGGTGCAGTGTTGAGTCTATGGTGCAGTGGTGAGTCTATGGTGCAGCTTTGAGTCTATGGTGCAGTGTTGAGTCTATGGTGCAGTGTTGAGTCTATGGTGCAGTGTTGAGTCTATGGTGCAGTGGTGAGTCTATGGTGCAGTGTTGAGTCTATGGTGCAGTGTTGAGTCTATCGTGCAGCTTTGAGTCTATGATGCAGTGTTGAGTCTATGTGCAGTGTTGAGTCTTTGGGCGGTGTGAGTCTACGGGCAGTGTTGAGTTTACGGTGCAGTGTTGAGTCCATGGTGCAGTGTTGAGTCTATGTGCAGTGTTGAGTCCATGGTGCAGTGTTGAGTCCATGGTGCAGTGTTGAGTCTATGGTGCAGTGTTGAGTCTATGGTGCAGTGTTGAGTCTATGGTGCAATGTTGAATCTATCGTGCAGCTTTGAGTCTATGGTGCAGTGTTGAGTCTGTGGACAGTGTAAGTCTATGGTGCAGTGTTGAGTCTATGGTGCAGTGTTGAGTCTATGGTGCAGTGTTGAGTCTATGGTGCAGTGTTGAGTCTGTGGTGCAGTGTTGAGTCTATGGTGCAGTGTTGAGTCTATGGTGCAATGTTGAGTCTATGGTGCAATGTTGAATCTATCATGCAGCTTTGAGTCTATGGGCAGTGTTGAGTCTATGTGCAGTGTTGAGTCTTTGGGCGGTGTGAGTCTATGGGCAGTGTTGAGTTTACGGTGCAGTGTTGAGTCTATGGTGCAGTGTTGAGTCTATGGTGCAGTGTTGAGTCTGTGGATAGTGTGAGTCTATGGTGCAGTGTTGAGTCTATGGTGCAGTGTTGAGTCTATGGTGCAGTGGTGAGTCTATGGTGCAGTGTTGAGTCTATGGTGCAGTGTTGAGTCTATGGTGCAGTGGTGAGTCTATGGTGCAGCTTTGAGTCTATGGTGCAGTGTTGAGTCTATGGTGCAGTGTTGAGTCTATGGTGCAGTGTTGAGTCTATGGTGCAGTGGTGAGTCTATGGTGCAGTGTTGAGTCTATGGTGCAGTGTTGAGTCTATCGTGCAGCTTTGAGTCCATGGTGCAGTGTTGAGTCTATGTGCAGTGTTGAGTCTTTGGGCGGTGTGAGTCTACGGGCAGTGTTGATTCCATGGTGCAGTGTTGAGACTATGGTGCAGTGTTGAGTCTATGGTGCAGTGTTGAGTCTATGGTGCAATGTTGAATCTATCATGCAGCTTTGAGTCTATGGGCAGTGTTGAGTCTATGTGCAGTGTTGAGTCTTTGGGCGGTGTGAGTCTACGGGCAGTGTTGAGTCCATGGTGCAGTGTTGAATCTATGGTGCAGTGTTGAATTCTATGGGCAGTGTTGAATCTTTGGGCAGCGTTGAGTCTATGGTGGGTCTGTGTTGCTCAATGTGCAAGGAGGGTTGATTCCAATGGAGGGGTGCAAGCGGTGGAGATGGACCGTGGCTCTCAGGGTCGCCTGTAGTTTTCCCCCGCGGGAGTGGAAAACCACCAAGGAGACTTGGAGACAAGTTGATGACGCTCGTGCCAATGACAAACGAGGAAAGTGCACGCGCGTTGCACTGCCGGCCTGCATCACCCCCGCAACATTGCGTGAAAGAGAGAGGTGGGGTCGGTGTGAGAACGAGAGGTTGGGATAGGGGCGGAGAAGGTGAAAATGTCGTGTTCCTGTGACGGCGCAACTTGATCTCCGCACATCGGATTACTCAACAAATCCTACGCCCTTGGCAAGAGGTTCCTTTTTAAATCCTTTATATTAAGTTCGCGTGCTTGCTTGCTTAGGACCGTGCAAATCTTTCGGTCGTTTTTTAACCCACTTCCCGTGATCCAATCGAGCTGACATTTTCCACACAGACTCGTTGTGCCAGACAATTAATGTTCGTGAAAAAAATTCCCAAAATTTTACACTTTTTAGGCAAAAAAAATTTATTTTACATATATTCAAACGAACTCATTCTTGGCTTTGGCTGAACGTCACAGTATAAGAGCCCAAAGCGTAACCCCTCCACAGGCCGTGGCGGAGTAGCGCAGTTGGTAGCGCCCTTGCTTCCCATGCCAAAGGTCGCGGGATCGATCCCCGCGTCCTCCACAGGCGAATATATTTTTTAAAATCCTTTATATTAAGTTCGCTTGCGTGCTTGCTTGCTTGCTTACGACCGTGCAAATCTTTCGGTCTTTTTTAACCCACTTCCCGTGATCCAATCGAGCTGACATTTTCCACACAGACTCGTTGTGCGTGACAATTAATTTTCGTGGAAAAAAAATCAAAAATTTTACACTGTTTAGGGAAAATTTTTAAATATTTAATTACCAATTGCCTAATGCTGGCAGACAATCATCTGACCCATAGGCGGCAGCCATCTCAAGCCAGAGGACGAGAGGACTCTAGCCGCCACGCATATAAAGGATTTAGAGTGAAAAACTTTGTTTTTACGGGTTAATTTTTCAGCGCTTTCTTTTCAGCCGGAACCTTTGCAGAACAACGGTACGAGAAACGTCTCAAGTCAAGCAACCCTGAAGTCGAATTGACAATCGCACGGCCGTGTCTTCTTAAATTAATTTTTATTTCTTTTCTTGAAAGATATGTGAACCCCCCCCCCCTCCCATCGATCATGCCGATTGATGTTCTCACGCGGTCGATGGTTTCCACCATCAGGTGCCCTCTCAGACAGTGGCTCTTCTTCTTCTTAACCTGGGGTGGCACGCATCTTCTGGGGGTGCGAGATGCCCTTTCTGGGGGCGGCAGGGGGTGGGGGTACGATACATGGCCAGATTTCTTGTAGAAGGTAAATCATCGAAACACACAAATTCAGCACGGGCACGTAGCTAACAACTTACATTAAACTAAACTAAACTCTGATAATGCATTGTCTTTGAACTGTGCACCTTTTGGCGTCATTGGTCGAACACAATATGAGACTAGGCTGTAAAGAAAGCTGTTTCTGGTGTGGACCAATCAGTTTCAAGGACAATGCATACATTATCAGAGTATTGTTTTTTGTTTGCATTTGACTGCAAGTATTGTGGTTAATGTCAACATGATTCCTTGCAAAAGGTGTCAGTTTTGTTGCCAGAAAAAAGGGGGAAACCCCTATTAGTATATTTTGGTACTGGCAAAGGAGGTCTCATGATGAAGCAACTTACATTGTTTCATCAAACCCCGTGTATTAAGAACCAAATGGGTTGCAGGCTGCAGAAAGGAGCGCTGAAGCCGCGAGGAGGCTTTGCGATGTTGTGTTGGGTCAAGGACGAGCTGTTACATTCAGAACGCACGCGTTGTCCAATTCTGTTCCGGCAGCGGCGATGTTCCGCATCTGAGTGACAGTCTCGGAGATTGCGACAGCAGAATGGGGTGGCGGGTGGGGGGGTAGGAGATCGGAACTTGAGAGTTCGGTGGCGATGTACGCTGTCGTTTTGTCGTTGGCGAGATCGACGTTGGGTTGACGCTTTCGTGACTGCGGGAATCCATACTCTTTGGTTCTTTCGGTAAAGTCACGTGGGTAGAGATAACATAAAATAAATCAAATCACGACGTTTCGATCGCAACACAAGCGGTCGTCATCAGGCAGCAAAAACAAAACGATGACGACCGCTCGTGTTGCGATCGAAACGTCGTGATTTGCTTCGTTGTATTTCGAACTACGTGACTTTACCGAAAGAACCAAAGAGTAGAGATCAACGTTGTTGAACTCCCTTGCAGGCCGCGAGTTCGTTACGATGTGTCACGCACGCGCGCGCGCGCGTGCGCGTGCCTGGTTCGTAACTTGGGCACGAAAGCCGTGCGTGCGATGTTGTTTCCCTACCCCCCCCCCCACACACACAACACTCGCAATGCGCAACAGTCGGTAATTGCGTTGCGGTGCGTGTCAGAATGAGCGCTGTTAATTGTTTTAATTGCTTGCGCATGGCTACCCCTTTTTTTCTATTGGTGAAATTTTAAAAAATAACGTCATCCCCCCCCCCACTCACCCCCCCCCCCCACTCCCTTAGCCATAGATCTCGGGAACATGAAAAAAAATCTTGGCCAACAAAAGTTTGAAATCATTAAGATCAAGTAAAACTCTTTCTTTCATTATTCCCATTTGCCGAGATGCGCCTTAAAAGATCACGACCCATACGTTTCGAAACCACACACTCACTAATAACCATTAGCACTTGCTGCCTAACTGCATTCATAGTGACCTAATAACAGCACGTGTTTCACTCGCTTTATGCGAGTGCGGTTTGTGCGATTTCGCGCTGTATATGGCGGCTAACCTATTAGGACCCAAAATTCGCTAAACGAAGTGGCTTGCATTCACTCTACATGCGGCTACGCGATCTAACGTGGGACAACACTGTGTGTGTACGGTGCGTGTACTGTGCGTGTACTGTATGTACTGTGAGCGTGTACTGTGTACGGTGTGTGTACTGTATGTACTGTGAGTGTTTCTGTGTGTACTGTGTGTACTGTGTGTGTACTGTGTGCGTACTGTGTGTACTGTATGTACTGTGAGTGTGTACTGTGTGTACGGTGTGTGTACTGTATGTACTGTGAGTGTTTCTGTGTGTACTGTGTGTGTACTGTATGTGCTGTGTGTGTACTGTGTGTATTGCGTGTGTACTCTGTGTGTACTGTATGTACTGTGAATGCGTACTGTGTCCGTACTGTGTGTGTACTGTATGTACTGTGTGTACTGTGTGCGCTACTCGGCATGCCGCTGTCTCCACGTGGGGCTTCGCTTTGTGCGCCATTTTTTTTTGGAACGCATCTACCACCACCACCACTACGACCGCGTCGAGCGAGGGGGCAACCTGCATGTGTATTGTTTCCCCATAACAGCGGTCGGCATTCCACATCGCCGCGGTTATCCACGTGCAGGAATGTCGGCTTCACTCGCTGCGCAGGCCTTTTGTCGTTTGCTGTCAAAAGGCCCTATTCACGATGTCCAGACCTCGTTAGTTGCAACAGGTTTAATTAAGCGGTCACATTTTGGCCAACCCGTTAGACCTTGTTACCGAATGGGGTTGTTCGGACAACAATAAAATGCATCGCACTTCCGTTCGTTTCGATCTGAAAACGGATTCCTGGAATGCATATTTAAAAAAGAAAAAAATCAAACGCCGATGACACATTGCAAACACACTTAGTTATATGCTTAGGTTTTTTTCGGTAAAGTCACGTAGGTAAAAAAAATAATTTTACATTTTTTTACCTACGTGACTTTACCGAAAAACCCTAAGAATATGAATCCTTGCAGTCACGAAAGCTTCAAATCTAGAATTAACACACTTAGTTAGTCCAGCAAATCAATTCAATGTGTATTTACTCCTAGATATTTCAACGTGTATTTGTTTCACGGAAGAAGAAGAATAAGAAAAACATCCCGTGTAGCCAGTTACCCAGCTAGCTTGGAAAGGATATCACTGCATAACAACAACACTGGGATTCATTGGCCATCAAACCCGATCCACCTTCTAGGCGTAAAAAGACGCGCTCACTGTCGAAGCTAAGTAAAGATTGTAAAGCTAAATCAGGAAGGTCTTACGCACCCACTTTGGATGCGTCCCCGTTGAATCCTGACGCTCAGTTCGGGAGCATCCGAGGACGGTGCCAACGTGCAGTCCACAATGGGCGCGTCATTGTTGACGACACGAAATAATCTCCCGATTTCAATTCATCCCACAAGCACCACCGGGGCTGGCATCCACTATCGTATGGGGAGCTTTGCATGTCAGGTGCGGCGATATCGTCTCATTGTTACACGCTAAGGGGCCGTCCATAAATGACGTCACGCGATTTTTGACGATTTTTGACCCCCCCACCTCGTCACACGGCGTCACAAAAAGTCAGACCCTCTCACCCTCAAATATGACGTCACAAAGCTCTACCCCCCCCCACCAAAAAAATAAAAATGCTTAAAATCGCTTTAAACTATTGTCATTGTAGTGCGTGTTTAATGTGCCGCTGCACTCGGATGTTGTAGGAGAAAACATTGATTAAAAAGTCTATTTAATTAAGTAGAACGTGTTGTCTATATTTATTTAAAGTTGCGCATTTTGATGTGACGTCACATTTCTCAACCCCCCCCCCCCCTCGTCACACATCGTCACAAATGTCTGACCCCCCCCCCCCCCTGGGTGCGTGACGTCATTTATGGACGGCCCCTAACGGACAATTTAGAAACGCCCCAAAGTGTGAAAGCGAGCAACCAATCTCGACCCAATGGAGCAACATCGTGCCACGCCCATTGCCAGTTTTGATCACTTAAATGGATGAGGTCTAATGACAAAACTTATTTTAATTTTAACTAAACTAACCTTTTTTTCCCCCCAGGTAAGGCGCACTGGGCTATATAGCGGCTTTTTTCAGAAGCGAGCTGGCCACAAATGATAGCTCAACGAAGCGGCTCATCGTGTGGATATGTACAGCAGACAACGACTCTAAACGCGTGATGATGTGGAGGGAAAACCCAGAGGACCCAGGAGAAACATCAACGCGACCACGGGGAGAGAGACACGCAGACGCAAAATATACAGCAAGCTTGAGGGGTCGGGATCGAACCCACGACCTCCTGCATACCAGGCGAGGTAGTTAACATCTCGCCACCGTGGTGCACGTGACGACGCGGCGTGGTGAAGTATGGTCAAACGACTCGCCACGACCGACAGCCACGACACAGGGAGGTTGTGTTGACCGTCATCCAGCAGTGGATTGACACAGATCTGGTCCAGATGCCTTGTGACCCCACACACACAAAATTAATCAACCCCTAACATTGCCCTCCTTTGCATATTCATTTCTGTTTCATATAAACTTTACTTGAAAAATATTAAGTTTTACAAAATTAAATGGGGTCACAAGACATCTGGATATTCGTTAACATCTTCCCACAGTGGCGCCCCATCTTTACCGTGACCATGCGGGTTGTTAGATCAGCCTGGCTTGCGGTAGTGGGTGGTGTAGGAGTGAGTGGGTGGTGGGTTGGTGGGTGGTGGGTGGGTGAGTGGGTGGTGGGTGAGTGGGTGGTGAGTGGGTGGTGGATTGGTGGGTGGAGGTGCCTTATCTTTGTTTAACCCGCTTTGTGTCTTGCGAGCGAGTTGGGTAATGCCGCCACGTTCACTGCGAATGCGCGCCGCGTCTCAACTCCAATCGGTCGCCTCCCCACCAGCCCCCCACCCACCGCAGACATCCGCAGAAGTCCCACCATCCCGTCTCGCGACCCCCCACCCACCCCCAACCACCCCACCCCACCCCACTCACCCCCACTAGCACGGTTGTTGTTGTTGACAGTTCAGACTTGTTGACGTCAAGTATGATTGTGTTACACAATTACGAGATGGCGTATATGTAGATTGATACACGTACGCAACTTACGTACGTATGCACAAACGTATCATTATCATCATCGTCATCATCCATGAACTGTCCACTGCTAGATGAATGATTTCCCAAACCGTCGCTGTAGTGCCGGGTGACAGGAGCTGTGGTGCAGGGAGACAGGAGCTGTGGTGCAGGGTGACAGGAGCTGTAGTGCAGGGTGACAGGAGCTGTGGTGCAGGGAGACAGGAGCTGTGGTGCAGGGTGACAGGAGCTGTAGTGCAGGGTGACAGGAGCTGTGGTGCAGGGAGACAGGAGCTGTGGTGCAGGGTGACAGGAGCTGTAGTGCAGGGTGACAGGAGCTGTGGTGCAGGGAGACAGGAGCTGTGGTGCAGGGAGACAGGAGCTGTAGTGCAGGGTGACAGGAGCTGTGGTGCAGGGAGACAGGAGCTGTGGTGCAGGGAGACAGGAGCTGTAGTGCAGGGTGACAGGAGCTGTGGTGCAGGGAGACAGGAGCTGTGGTGCAGGGTGACAGGAGCTATGGTGCAGAGAGACAGGAGCTGTGGTGCAGGGAGACAGGAGCTGTGGTGCAGGGTGACAGGAGCTGTGGTGCAGGGAGACAGGAGCTGTAGTGCAGGGAGACAGGAGCTGTGGTGCAGGGAGACAGGAGCTGTAGTGCAGGATGACAGGAGCTGTAGTGCAGGGTGACAGGAGCTATGGTGCAGAGAGACAGGAGCTGTGGTGCAGGGAGACAGGAGCTGTAGTGCAGGATGACAGGAGCTGTGGTGCAGGGAGACAGGAGCTGTGGTGCAGGGAGACAGGAGCTGTGGTGCAGGGTGACAGGAGCTGTAGTGCAGGATGACAGGAGCTGTAGTGCAGGGTGACAGGAGCTATGGTGCAGGGAGACAGGAGCTGTAGTGCAGGGTGACAGGAGCTGTGGTGCAGGGAGACAGGAGCTGTGGTGCAGGGTGACAGGAGCTATGGTGCAGAGAGACAGGAGCTGTGGTGCAGGGTGACAGGAGATGTGGTGCCGGGTGACAGGAGCTGTGGTGCAGGGAGACAGGAGCTGTGGTGCAGGGTGACAGGAGCTGTGGTGCAGGGAGACAGGAGCTGTGGTGCAGGGTGACAGGAGCTATGGTGCAGAGAGACAGGAGCTGTGGTGCAGGGTGACAGGAGATGTGGTGCCGGGTGACAGGAGCTGTGGTGCAGGGAGACAGGAGCTGTGGTACAGGGTGACAGGAGCTGTAGTGCAGGGTGACAGGAGCTGTAGTGCAGGGTGACAGGAGCTGTGGTGCAGAGTGACATGAGCAGAGAGAGGGAGAGAGATACGGTTGACAACCGATTGCGAGTTTTTTTTTGGAAATTTCTATCGGGGTCAATTGATGTAAACTTGTCTTGGTCACGTACAGACTCGCGTTCAGGCGCTTTCCTTTTCTGCGTACCCCAGAAGTTCAAAAATAGCCGAGTGGATAATGTTCATAAGACTGTCCCGTCTAAAATAGTGTCGTGGAATGCCTCCGTTTCCAGTGTCGGCTTGCAGCGCGCGAACTCCGGTCACATACACTCACACCAGGGCCCTTGGCAATGCAGGTGAACACAAGTGACAGGGCATATATCCTGTGCCGTACCGTGCGGTAGTAACTGGGGATTTGTCGTTTCGCGGTGAGCGCACAGCGCTACGAACCCGACAACAAACACGAGTTCGATTCGTACTCTTTGGTTTTTTGTGGTAAAGTCACGTAGGTAAAAAAATAAAATAAATGAAAATAACTCGATTAAATCACGGCGTTTCGGGCGCAACACAAGCGTCCGTCATCAAATCTAGAATTAACGAGTTCGATTCCCGCGCACGGCCAACACCGGTGACGATTATGTGACCCGGTCCTGGGGCCTCAAATGCGGTCCGGCAGGTGATGCTGACCACCCACTCCTCCTCGTGCACTGTGCCGGCCTTCTTTAGATGCTCGTTAACAGCACTTGCGATCAACAATTTGTGGGGGCTATATGGGGGATCTTTGTCTTGGAAGAAGCTGCAATCCCGGCCACCCGAGTTCGATGTCCACTTATTTTAGATGCGGCTGCTTCTGCGGGCGTCTGGAACGCTCCTTCCGATATTAGGAAGCTACCTGGAGCTGTGCGCTTTCAAATCGTCTACACTGACAAAAAACACGTTTCTTTGGAACTGATTTTTTTTGTGTGTGTGTTCAAGTTTGTTGCCCTTTACCCCCTCCCTCCGCAATTCCAATTAGCGCGGTTGGCTACGTACGGTGCGCCAAACAAGTTCGACACACACACACAGCACCGTAGTCAGCCATCGGTGTCCGTGGCCGTGAGCGGGACTCGAACTCGGGTGCGTCGGATTCGTCGCGCCGAACGCTCCCGCCCGCGCTGTTCTCCACGCGCAAACACAAATCGAGGCGACGACTCGGAGCGTTCCACGGGTGATTTCAAATCGGTTTAATGTGAAAAGGCGCGGTACACTTACTCCTCTTAAAACGTCACCCCCCCCCACCCCCCGCTTGCTGCGGCACTCAAGCTGGCGGATTCGCGGGTCCGCAAACCAAAAAGCAAAGTTCGTGCGCGCACGTGGGATCATGGGGGGGGGGGGGGGGGGGGGGAACGCACGCGCGCGTGGGATCATGGGGGGGGGGAACACGCGCGCACGTGGGATCATGGGGGGGGGGGACGCACGCGCGCGTGGGATCATGGGGGGGATGGAGGGGGGGAACGCGCGCGCGCGCGTCCGTAACACCCAGTT
Organism: Lethenteron reissneri; assembly: GCF_015708825.2. Taxonomy (NCBI): domain Eukaryota; kingdom Metazoa; phylum Chordata; class Hyperoartia; order Petromyzontiformes; family Petromyzontidae; genus Lethenteron; species Lethenteron reissneri. The sequence goes on from NC_083788.1 coordinate 11,861,978, forward strand.
GTGACATGACCCTGACACCAGCCGCACCCCCCCCCCCCCCATTTTTCAAGTATTGCTGAAGAATGCCCACCCCTCCCCCCTGCCCCCCCCCCCCCGCTTCACCATACCGCCTGCCCCAGGTATTGCATATATTTGCCGCATTTTCACAAACGCGTCGTGTATTACTCCGAGCGGTGGATTACGTTGCACGCGAAAATAAAAAGCACGTTTATAATGATGCTTCCCATTTTTCTTTTTTCGTTTTGTTTTGTTTAAGCTTTTAAATACAATTGCATCAATTCTGAGCTGGGAAAAAGAAAAACCAGGGGGGGGGGAGGCAAAAAAACAACCTCGGGTTAACTTCCAAGTTAGACAGCAAATAAAGTACGTCTATGCAAATAAATATGCTCGTGACTTTTTTTTTTATAACGCCGCTCTTTCGTATCCCACGGTTGGCGCGGTCACTAGAGCTCTTGAAAGACGCAACATTTATCATTCTCTTTACAACAACAACAGCAACAACAACAACAACAACAAAACCCACACTCGATCTGACAGCGACGTCGATGGCACTGATAATAAATAAACACCATCTGAAACAAAACAATGAAGGGAATAAATATGCTTACAAAGGTAAGACTTGATTCTGGAGAGAGCGACGTTTGGCGCAAACGATGCTCCCTCGCCACGTGCGCTTTTTGCTCGGCATTTTGGTTTTCCAACGGCGGAACAGATATAGACGAGGCAAAGAGATGCGTTCTTGAGAAAGCAGGAGACGGAAGGGAAGCCGCAACATTTACAGGCGCTCTCCCCGTTTCACCGACATCGGTGGGGCCGACTCGCCCGTGAAATCAAGGTCAGCGCGCTGGACTTGAAATCCTGCTTCGATGCCACGTGCTGACGAGGCAATGGAGCGAGTTTCAGAAAAAAATTAACCCGTAAAAACAAAGGTTTTCACTATAAATCCTTTATATGCGTGGCATCGGTTTTATTTTATTATTCATTTCTGTTTTTCTTGAGTAAGAGTTTCATTTTTATCACATTGGTATTTTAAATGAAATATGGAAAAAAAATCCTAAAAAGTGGAAAATTTTGGAAAAAATTTTTCACGAAAATAAATTGTCAAGCACAACGAGTCTGTGTGCAAAATATCAGCTCGATTGGATCACGCGAAGTGGGTTAACAACTACCGAAAGATTTGCACGGTCGTAAGCGCACAAGCAAGCAAGTAAGTGAACTTACTATAAAAGATTTAAAAACGTCACCCGCCACCTCTGCCCAAGCCAGCGGCACAACTGGTGGCACCAGTCGGTCGGATCGGCAGGTGGCGTGTGGCGGGGTAAAGTGTGGGTAACTCTGCCACCTCTTCCACAACGCCTGGCCGAATAGCCTCGAGGAGATCCTTCCGAGCGAAGGCCCTTCCATTGGCAGTGGCGTAGAGCAGGCGATTGCAGGGGCTGCACCTTTATCTTTGTACTTCCACTATGGCAGTACCTTGCTGATCTCGTTAAGGAGCAGAAACCATCGCGTGAACTCCGGTCATCCTTACAGCGGCCTTTGGCTAACCATTGAACAAAGGTGGTCACCGCATCACACGCTTGCACGTGCGCTTATGCGGCCGTCTGGAACGCTATTCCCTCCGATATTAGGGAGACATTGGAGCTAATGCACTTTAAAATCTAGACTGAAAACTCATTTCTTTAGCACTGCTTTTTGTGTTAGTTTGTTGTCCTTCCCCCGCACCTCCGATTAGCACGGTTGACTACGTACGGTGTGAAAGAATATTTAAAATACACCCGTACGTTACGCACACGAATGAGGCCGACTAGTCTTCAGCACGGAGCTATTGTCTTGCTTTCGCGCGCTCGGCGGAGCATGCAGGGTCACTGCGAGAGTGTGCGGCCGAACGCAGAGGGCAGAGGGAAGAAAAGCGAAGCAGTGACAAGAGAGAGAGAGAAATCACTGGCTGTAGGAGTGCTGGAAGTGGAATTGAATTCCAATGCCGGACGGCCTAGTGGTCACTGTTCGCTCCTCCCTGAGAGCACGTCTCTGTGCATGGGGATGACCGTTCAAGTTGAAACATCCGCCACCGCAACACAGTGAAAGCACGCCGAGAAGATTGTTCCAAATGACAACATGGATGTTAAATACCCTGCAGCATCCAATACCCCCCCCCCCCGCCCCCCCCCGGAATGACAGCAGAACGTCAAGTCCCCACGCCCAAATTACAAAGGCGAAACATTCTCTGGCAGCGAATGAAGAAAGTGTTTTTTTTTGTTTTGGTTGTAACTGAAGAAGAGTTGGGAGACGCGAGAGGGAACCGACGCCGTTCGCCGTCTCTCGGACTGCAAACGTCGAGGCGGGAAAGGAGGGAGGGGGGGGGGTGAAAGCTAAATTCTGCACACTAGCCACCATGGAGGCCGACTTAAAAGGCACTACTTAATCAATGAAATAAAACCAGTCTTCAATCAAGGCGCTAAATGAACCAAAAAAAACTGGGATGGCAACCGTAGGCGGAGTACGCGCGATGAGAATCTTCGTGAGCCGAGTTGTTGATACGAAGAGAGAAGGGAAAAAAAACAAAACCAGATTTGACGACATGGCTTCTGAGAATGTAATCACTTGCAAGGCCCACGTCCGGGCTTGGTCGTGATACAGGCCGGGTCGTGGAAGAGAGGGGCTCTTGGAGCCGCCCCCTCGATGAAAAACAAACAACAACAAGTAAATCGCATGATTGTCTGTTGCGATATGTGGATATGGTGAGGATGAACTATAACAAAAAAGGCACTTTGCTTCATTAAATAAAATAAAAACCGTCTTCTCGCTTTGCCTCTGCCGCAGCCGAGGCCCAGAATCTTAGCCGGTAAGACTACGTCCTGACCTGATGAACTCGTTCCGACAAGACGAATGCAAGCACCCCCTCCCCCCTCCCGCCACAGTGCACACAACGTTGTGCCTTGGCCATCCTTATTCCGGCCCTCTTTATAATAAAACAAAGAGCGTGGTGTGATCTTGAGCGGTATTAAAGCATTTGAGTGCACCGTGAAAAGATTTTTTTTTTCTGTTAATTCAACGGACGCGCCGTTTTTATCTCGACCGCTGCCGCTTTCTCTTTTTTTTTCTCCTCCAGAATTTTCGCCACCGTGACCGCGTGTTCCCAGAAAGTCCCGCGAGGAGGGAACAGCGCGCCGGGAGCACGCGGAAGCAAAAGGAATTCAGAGTTTCACCGCGTCCGTGCACCGGTCATCTTAGCAGCAGCAGCAGCAGCAGCGGGAGCGGGGGCGGCGGCTTTCTGGCTAACCGTCAGAGGGTCACCACATCGCGCGGCGCTTTCAGATGCGCCTTGTGCGGCCGTCTGGAACGCCTCTTCCTTCCGATATCAGGAAGCCACTGGAGCTAAGCACTGTTAAATCCAAATTGAAAACCCGTTTCTTTAGAACTGTTTTTTTTGTGTGTTCAGTTTGTTGTCCTTCGCCCCGCACCTGCGATTTCGCACACAGTTGGCTGTGTGCGGTGCGAAAAAAATGTTCAACATATGTACAGAAACATCGTCAGTGGCTTTCAAACCACACAGTACTAAAGGCGGTGGCCTCGTATATCAGCCCCTGAGCGACCAGAATTTAAATCAGATCGAAAACACGTCAAAGAAGCCTCCGAGTGACCGATCGGCCCATAATTCCACCAAATGCAAAGCTAAAAATGTTGTTTTAAGCTCTTCCCGCAAACACACTCAAAAGAAGCGTGACATTTACAGGGTCCTTTGTAAAACAAAAGTCGAGTATATTGTTCCTCATTTCTATAAATGGTGGGTGGTGAAGGGGCTTGCTCACTACGCACTCAGGCAACACGAAGTAAACCAAATCAAATCCACCATCAAACACACACAAAATACGTACACTATAACAACCATGTAATACTTATTAAAAGTTACTTAAGACACGAAAATAACAATTTGACTAAAACTGTCCATCGATGCACACACCACGCACAGCCACTCACAAATCAACAAACATCATCATCACCATCACGGATCATTCTGCTTCATATCGTTTCCCCCCCGGGCCCACCCCCCTTGCCCCGCGACTGATCGTGGTGTAAATGCTGACGAGTGTGAAGGCCTCAGAGACTGCTGCAAGACCCCGGTAGGTCCCGCAGGACCACGAATCTTTGGAGATTCCAGGGGACGGGCAGACGGCAACCATCACCGTCGTTTTGTTACAACCCTCCGCTCGATGCCCCGCCCCCCCCCCCCGCCTTTAAAGAAGGGACTCATCTTAACCGCGTTTTAGGGCGAGGTCGATACAAAAAACACAACAACAAACAACCGAACGGGCAGTGTTGAGTCCATGGTGCAGTGTTGAATCTATGGTGCAGTGTTGAATTCTATGGGCAGTGTTGAATCTTTGGGCAGCGTTGAGTCTATGGTGGGTCTGTGTTGCTCAATGTGCAAGGAGGGTTGATTCCAATGGAGGGGTGCAAGCGGTGGAGATGGACCGTGGCTCTCAGGGTCGCCTGTAGTTTTCCCCCGCGGGAGTGGAAAACCACCAAGGAGACTTGGAGACAAGTTGATGACGCTCGTGCCAATGACAAACGAGGAAAGTGCACGCGCGTTGCACTGCCGGCCTGCATCACCCCCGCAACATTGCGTGAAAGAGAGAGGTGGGGTCGGTGTGAGAACGAGAGGTTGGGATAGGGGCGGAGAAGGTGAAAATGTCGTGTTCCTGTGACGGCGCAACTTGATCTCCGCACATCGGATTACTCAACAAATCCTACGCCCTTGGCAAGAGGTTCCTTTTTAAATCCTTTATATTAAGTTCGCGTGCTTGCTTGCTTAGGACCGTGCAAATCTTTCGGTCGTTTTTTAACCCACTTCCCGTGATCCAATCGAGCTGACATTTTCCACACAGACTCGTTGTGCCAGACAATTAATGTTCGTGAAAAAAATTCCCAAAATTTTACACTTTTTAGGCAAAAAAAATTTATTTTACATATATTCAAACGAACTCATTCTTGGCTTTGGCTGAACGTCACAGTATAAGAGCCCAAAGCGTAACCCCTCCACAGGCCGTGGCGGAGTAGCGCAGTTGGTAGCGCCCTTGCTTCCCATGCCAAAGGTCGCGGGATCGATCCCCGCGTCCTCCACAGGCGAATATATTTTTTAAAATCTTTTATATTAAGTTCGCTTGCGTGCTTGCTTGCTTGCTTACGACCGTGCAAATCTTTCGGTCTTTTTTAACCCACTTCCCGTGATCCAATCGAGCTGACATTTTCCACACAGACTCGTTGTGCGTGACAATTAATTTTCGTGGAAAAAAAATCAAAAATTTTACACTGTTTAGGGAAAATTTTTAAATATTTAATTACCAATTGCCTAATGCTGGCAGACAATCATCTGACCCATAGGCGGCAGCCATCTCAAGCCAGAGGACGAGAGGACTCTAGCCGCCACGCATATAAAGGATTTAGAGTGAAAAACTTTGTTTTTACGGGTTAATTTTTCAGCGCTTTCTTTTCAGCCGGAACCTTTGCAGAACAACGGTACGAGAAACGTCTCAAGTCAAGCAACCCTGAAGTCGAATTGACAATCGCACGGCCGTGTCTTCTTAAATTAATTTTTATTTCTTTTCTTGAAAGATATGTGAACCCCCCCCCCCCTCCCATCGATCATGCCGATTGATGTTCTCACGCGGTCGATGGTTTCCACCATCAGGTGCCCTCTCAGACAGTGGCTCTTCTTCTTCTTAACCTGGGGTGGCACGCATCTTCTGGGGGTGCGAGATGCCCTTTCTGGGGGCGGCAGGGGGTGGGGGTACGATACATGGCCAGATTTCTTGTAGAAGGTAAATCATCGAAACACACAAATTCAGCACGGGCACGTAGCTAACAACTTACATTAAACTAAACTAAACTCTGATAATGCATTGTCTTTGAACTGTGCACCTTTTGGCGTCATTGGTCGAACACAATATGAGACTAGGCTGTAAAGAAAGCTGTTTCTGGTGTGGACCAATCAGTTTCAAGGACAATGCATACATTATCAGAGTATTGTTTTTTGTTTGCATTTGACTGCAAGTATTGTGGTTAATGTCAACATGATTCCTTGCAAAAGGTGTCAGTTTTGTTGCCAGAAAAAAGGGGGAAACCCCTATTAGTATATTTTGGTACTGGCAAAGGAGGTCTCATGATGAAGCAACTTACATTGTTTCATCAAACCCCGTGTATTAAGAACCAAATGGGTTGCAGGCTGCAGAAAGGAGCGCTGAAGCCGCGAGGAGGCTTTGCGATGTTGTGTTGGGTCAAGGACGAGCTGTTACATTCAGAACGCACGCGTTGTCCAATTCTGTTCCGGCAGCGGCGATGTTCCGCATCTGAGTGACAGTCTCGGAGATTGCGACAGCAGAATGGGGTGGCGGGTGGGGGGGAGTTAGGAGATCGGAACTTGAGAGTTCGGTGGCGATGTACGCTGTCGTTTTGTCGTTGGCGAGATCGACGTTGGGTTGACGCTTTCGTGACTGCGGGAATCCATACTCTTTGGTTCTTTCGGTAAAGTCACGTGGGTAGAGATAACATAAAATAAATCAAATCACGACGTTTCGATCGCAACACGAGCGGTCGTCATCAGGCAGCAAAAACAAAACGATGACGACCGCTCGTGTTGCGATCGAAACGTCGTGATTTGCTTCGTTGTATTTCGAACTACGTGACTTTACCGAAAGAACCAAAGAGTAGAGATCAACGTTGTTGAACTCCCTTGCAGGCCGCGAGTTCGTTACGATGTGTCACGCACGCGCGCGCGCGCGTGCGCGTGCCTGGTTCGTAACTTGGGCACTAAAGCCGTGCGTGCGATGTTGTTTCCCTACCCCCCCCCCACACACACACAACACTCGCAATGCGCAACAGTCGGTAATTGCGTTGCGGTGCGTGTCAGAATGAGCGCTGTTAATTGTTTTAATTGCTTGCGCATGGCTACCCCTTTTTTTCTATTGGTGAAATTTTAAAAAATAACGTCATCCCCCCCCCACTCACCCCCCCCCCACTCCCTTAGCCATAGATCTCGGGAACATGAAAAAAAATCTTGGCCAACAAAAGTTTGAAATCATTAAGATCAAGTAAAACTCTTTCTTTCATTATTCCCATTTGCCGAGATGCGCCTTAAAAGCTCACGACCCATACGTTTCGAAACCACACACTCACTAATAACCATTAGCACTTGCTGCCTAACTGCATTCATAGTGACCTCCTAATAACAGCACGTGTTTCACTCGCTTTATGCGAGTGCGGTTTGTGCGATTTCGCGCTGTATATGGCGGCTAACCTATTAGGACCCAAAATTCGCTAAACGAAGTGGCTTGCATTCACTCTACATGCGGCTACGCGATCTAACGTGGGACAACACTGTGTGTGTACGGTGCGTGTACTGTGCGTGTACTGTATGTACTGTGAGCGTGTACTGTGTACGGTGTGTGTACTGTATGTACTGTGAGTGTTTCTGTGTGTACTGTGTGTACTGTGTGTGTACTGTGTGCGTACTGTGTGTACTGTATGTACTGTGAGTGTGTACTGTGTGTACGGTGTGTGTACTGTATGTACTGTGAGTGTTTCTGTGTGTACTGTGTGTGTACTGTATGTGCTGTGTGTGTACTGTGTGTATTGCGTGTGTACTCTGTGTGTACTGTATGTACTGTGAATGCGTACTGTGTCCGTACTGTGTGTGTACTGTATGTACTGTGTGTACTGTGTGCGCTACTCGGCATGCCGCTGTCTCCACGTGGGGCTTCGCTTTGTGCGCCATTTTTTTTTGGAACGCATCTACCACCACCACCACTACGACCGCGTCGAGCGAGGGGGCAACCTGCATGTGTATTGTTTCCCCATAACAGCGGTCGGCATTCCACATCGCCGCGGTTATCCACGTGCAGGAATGTCGGCTTCACTCGCTGCGCAGGCCTTTTGTCGTTTGCTGTCAAAAGGCCCTATTCACGATGTCCAGACCTCGTTAGTTGCAACAGGTTTAATTAAGCGGTCACATTTTGGCCAACCCGTTAGACCTTGTTACCGAATGGGGTTGTTCGGACAACAATAAAATGCATCGCACTTCCGTTCGTTTCGATCTGAAAACGGATTCCTGGAATGCATATTTAAAAAAGAAAAAAATCAAACGCCGATGACACATTGCAAACACACTTAGTTATATGCTTAGGTTTTTTTCGGTAAAGTCACGTAGGTAAAAAAAATAATTTTACATTTTTTTACCTACGTGACTTTACCGAAAAACCCTAAGAATATGAATCCTTGCAGTCACGAAAGCTTCAAATCTAGAATTAACACACTTAGTTAGTCCAGCAAATCAATTCAATGTGTATTTACTCCTAGATATTTCAACGTGTATTTGTTTCACGGAAGAAGAAGAATAAGAAAAACATCCCGTGTAGCCAGTTACCCAGCTAGCTTGGAAAGGATATCACTGCATAACAACAACACTGGGATTCATTGGCCATCAAACCCGATCCACCTTCTAGGCGTAAAAAGACGCGCTCACTGTCGAAGCTAAGTAAAGATTGTAAAGCTAAATCAGGAAGGTCTTACGCACCCACTTTGGATGCGTCCCCGTTGAATCCTGACGCTCAGTTCGGGAGCATCCGAGGACGGTGCCAACGTGCAGTCCACAATGGGCGCGTCATTGTTGACGACACGAAATAATCTCCCGATTTCAATTCATCCCACAAGCACCACCGGGGCTGGCATCCACTATCGTATGGGGAGCTTTGCATGTCAGGTGCGGCGATATCGTCTCATTGTTACACGCTAAGGGGCCGTCCATAAATGACGTCACGCGATTTTTGACGATTTTTGACCCCCCCACCTCGTCACACGGCGTCACAAAAAGTCAGACCCTCTCACCCTCAAATATGACGTCACAAAGCTCTACCCCCCCCACCAAAAAAATAAAAATGCTTAAAATCGCTTTAAACTATTGTCATTGTAGTGCGTGTTTAATGTGCCGCTGCACTCGGATGTTGTAGGAGAAAACATTGATTAAAAAGTCTATTTAATTAAGTAGACCGTGTTGTCTATATTTATTTAAAGTTGCGCATTTTGATGTGACGTCACATTTCTCAACCCCCCCCCCCCCTCGTCACACATCGTCACAAATGTCTGACCCCCCCCCCCCCCCTGGGTGCGTGACGTCATTTATGGACGGCCCCTAACGGACAATTTAGAAACGCCCCAAAGTGTGAAAGCGAGCAACCAATCTCGACCCAATGGAGCAACATCGTGCCACGCCCATTGCCAGTTTTGATCACTTAAATGGATGAGGTCTAATGACAAAACTTATTTTAATTTTAACTAAACTAACCTTTTTTTCCCCCCAGGTAAGGCGCACTGGGCTATATAGCGGCTTTTTTCAGAAGCGAGCTGGCCACAAATGATAGCTCAACGAAGCGGCTCATCGTGTGGATATGTACAGCAGACAACGACTCTAAACGCGTGATGATGTGGAGGGAAAACCCAGAGGACCCAGGAGAAACATCAACGCGACCACGGGGAGAGAGACACGCAGACTCAAAATATACAGCAAGCTTGAGGGGTCGGGATCGAACCCACGACCTCCTGCATACCAGGCGAGGTAGTTAACATCTCGCCACCGTGGTGCACGTGACGACGCGGCGTGGTGAAGTATGGTCAAACGACTCGCCACGACCGACAGCCACGACACAGGGAGGTTGTGTTGACCGTCATCCAGCAGTGGATTGACACAGATCTGGTCCAGATGCCTTGTGACCCCACACACACAAAATTAATCAACCCCTAACATTGCCCTCCTTTGCATATTCATTTCTGTTTCATATAAACTTTACTTGAAAAATATTAAGTTTTACAAAATTAAATGGGGTCACAAGACATCTGGATATTCGTTAACATCTTCCCACAGTGGCGCCCCATCTTTACCGTGACCATGCGGGTTGTTAGATCAGCCTGGCTTGCGGTAGTGGGTGGTGTAGGAGTGAGTGGGTGGTGGGTTGGTGGGTGGTGGGTGGGTGAGTGGGTGGTGGGTGAGTGGGTGGTGAGTGGGTGGTGGATTGGTGGGTGGAGGTGCCTTATCTTTGTTTAACCCGCTTTGTGTCTTGCGAGCGAGTTGGGTAATGCCGCCACGTTCACTGCGAATGCGCGCCGCGTCTCAACTCCAATCGGTCGCCTCCCCACCAGCCCCCCACCCACCGCAGACATCCGCAGAAGTCCCACCATCCCGTCTCGCGACCCCCCACCCACCCCCAACCACCCCACCCCACCCCACTCACCCCCACTAGCACGGTTGTTGTTGTTGACAGTTCAGACTTGTTGACGTCAAGTATGATTGTGTTACACAATTACGAGATGGCGTATATGTAGATTGATACACGTACGCAACTTACGTACGTATGCACAAACGTATCATTATCATCATCGTCATCATCCATGAACTGTCCACTGCTAGATGAATGATTTCCCAAACCGTCGCTGTAGTGCCGGGTGACAGGAGCTGTGGTGCAGGGAGACAAGAGCTGTGGTGCAGGGTGACAGGAGCTGTAGTGCAGGGTGACAGGAGCTGTGGTGCAGGGAGACAGGAGCTGTGGTGCAGGGTGACAGGAGCTGTAGTGCAGGGTGACAGGAGCTGTGGTGCAGGGAGACAGGAGCTGTGGTGCAGGGTGACAGGAGCTGTAGTGCAGGGTGACAGGAGCTGTGGTGCAGGGAGACAGGAGCTGTGGTGCAGGGAGACAGGAGCTGTAGTGCAGGGTGACAGGAGCTGTGGTGCAGGGAGACAGGAGCTGTGGTGCAGGGAGACAGGAGCTGTAGTGCAGGGTGACAGGAGCTGTGGTGCAGGGAGACAGGAGCTGTGGTGCAGGGTGACAGGAGCTATGGTGCAGAGAGACAGGAGCTGTGGTGCAGGGAGACAGGAGCTGTGGTGCAGGGTGACAGGAGCTGTGGTGCAGGGAGACAGGAGCTGTAGTGCAGGGAGACAGGAGCTGTGGTGCAGGGAGACAGGAGCTGTAGTGCAGGATGACAGGAGCTGTAGTGCAGGGTGACAGGAGCTATGGTGCAGAGAGACAGGAGCTGTGGTGCAGGGAGACAGGAGCTGTAGTGCAGGATGACAGGAGCTGTGGTGCAGGGAGACAGGAGCTGTGGTGCAGGGAGACAGGAGCTGTGGTGCAGGGTGACAGGAGCTGTAGTGCAGGATGACAGGAGCTGTAGTGCAGGGTGACAGGAGCTATGGTGCAGGGAGACAGGAGCTGTAGTGCAGGGTGACAGGAGCTGTGGTGCAGGGAGACAGGAGCTGTGGTGCAGGGTGACAGGAGCTATGGTGCAGAGAGACAGGAGCTGTGGTGCAGGGTGACAGGAGATGTGGTGCCGGGTGACAGGAGCTGTGGTGCAGGGAGACAGGAGCTGTGGTGCAGGGTGACAGGAGCTGTGGTGCAGGGAGACAGGAGCTGTGGTGCAGGGTGACAGGAGCTATGGTGCAGAGAGACAGGAGCTGTGGTGCAGGGTGACAGGAGATGTGGTGCCGGGTGACAGGAGCTGTGGTGCAGGGAGACAGGAGCTGTGGTACAGGGTGACAGGAGCTGTAGTGCAGGGTGACAGGAGCTGTAGTGCAGGGTGACAGGAGCTGTGGTGCAGAGTGACATGAGCAGAGAGAGGGAGAGAGATACGGTTGACAACCGATTGCGAGTTTTTTTTTGGAAATTTCTATCGGGGTCAATTGATGTAAACTTGTCTTGGTCACGTACAGACTCGCGTTCAGGCGCTTTCCTTTTCTGCGTACCCCAGAAGTTCAAAAATAGCCGAGTGGATAATGTTCATAAGACTGTCCCGTCTAAAATAGTGTCGTGGAATGCCTCCGTTTCCAGTGTCGGCTTGCAGCGCGCGAACTCCGGTCACATACACTCACACCAGGGCCCTTGGCAATGCAGGTGAACACAAGTGACAGGGCATATATCCTGTGCCGTACCGTGCGGTAGTAACTGGGGATTTGTCGTTTCGCGGTGAGCGCACAGCGCTACGAACCCGACAACAAACACGAGTTCGATTCGTACTCTTTGGTTTTTTGTGGTAAAGTCACGTAGGTAAAAAAATAAAATAAATGAAAATAACTCGATTAAATCACGGCGTTTCGGGCGCAACACAAGCGTCCGTCATCAAATCTAGAATTAACGAGTTCGATTCCCGCGCACGGCCAACACCGGTGACGATTATGTGACCCGGTCCTGGGGCCTCAAATGAGACAAATGCGGTCCGGCAGGTGATGCTGACCACCCACTCCTCCTCGTGCACTGTGCCGGCCTTCTTTAGATGCTCGTTAACAGCACTTGCGATCAACAATTTGTGGGGGCTATATGGGGATCTTTGTCTTGGAAGAAGCTGCAATCCCGGCCACCCGAGTTCGATGTCCACTTATTTTAGATGCGGCTGCTTCTGCGGGCGTCTGGAACGCTCCTTCCGATATTAGGAAGCTACCTGGAGCTGTGCGCTTTCAAATCGTCTACACTGACAAAAAACACGTTTCTTTGGAACTGATTTTTTTTGTGTGTGTGTTCAAGTTTGTTGCCCTTTACCCCCTCCCTCCGCAATTCCAATTAGCGCGGTTGGCTACGTACGGTGCGCCAAACAAGTTCGACACACACACACAGCACCGTAGTCAGCCATCGGTGTCCGTGGCCGTGAGCGGGACTCGAACTCGGGTGCGTCGGATTCGTCGCGCCGAACGCTCCCGCCCGCGCTGTTCTCCACGCGCAAACACAAATCGAGGCGACGACTCGGAGCGTTCCACGGGTGATTTCAAATCGGTTTAATGTGAAAAGGCGCGGTACACTTACTCCTCTTAAAACGTCACCCCCCCCCCACCCCCCGCTTGCTGCGGCACTCAAGCTGGCGGATTCGCGGGTCCGCAAACCAAAAAGCAAAGTTCGTGCGCGCACGTGGGATCATGGGGGGGGGGGGGGGGGGGAACGCACGCGCGCGTGGGATCATGGGGGGGGGGAACACGCGCGCACGTGGGATCATGGGGGGGGGGGACGCACGCGCGCGTGGGATCATGGGGGGGATGGAGGGGGGGAACGCGCGCGCGCGCGTCCGTAACACCCAGTTGTGACATGACCCTGACACCAGCCGCACCCCCCCCCCCCCCATTTTTCAAGTATTGCTGAAGAATGCCCACCCCTCCCCCCTGCCCCCCCCCCCGCTTCACCATACCGCCTGCCCCAGGTATTGCATATATTTGCCGCATTTTCACAAACGCGTCGTGTATTACTCCGAGCGGTGGATTACGTTGCACGCGAAAATAAAAAGCACGTTTATAATGATGCTTCCCATTTTTCTTTTTTCGTTTTGTTTTGTTTAAGCTTTTAAATACAATTGCATCAATTCTGAGCTGGGAAAAAGAAAAACCAGGGGGGGGGGGAGGCAAAAAAACAACCTCGGGTTAACTTCCAAGTTAGACAGCAAATAAAGTACGTCTATGCAAATAAATATGCTCGTGACTTTTTTTTTTATAACGCCGCTCTTTCGTATCCCACGGTTGGCGCGGTCACTAGAGCTCTTGAAAGACGCAACATTTATCATTCTCTTTACAACAACAACAGCAACAACAACAACAACAAAACCCACACTCGATCTGACAGCGACGTCGATGGCACTGATAATAAATAAACACCATCTGAAACAAAACAATGAAGGGAATAAATATGCTTACAAAGGTAAGACTTGATTCTGGAGAGAGCGACGTTTGGCGCAAACGATGCTCCCTCGCCACGTGCGCTTTTTGCTCGGCATTTTGGTTTTCCAACGGCGGAACAGATATAGACGAGGCAAAGAGATGCGTTCTTGAGAAAGCAGGAGACGGAAGGGAAGCCGCAACATTTACAGGCGCTCTCCCCGTTTCACCGACATCGGTGGGGCCGACTCGCCCGTGAAATCAAGGTCAGCGCGCTGGACTTGAAATCCTGCTTCGATGCCACGTGCTGACGAGGCAATGGAGCGAGTTTCAGAAAAAAATTAACCCGTAAAAACAAAGGTTTTCACTATAAATCCTTTATATGCGTGGCATCGGTTTTATTTTATTATTCATTTCTGTTTTTCTTGAGTAAGAGTTTCATTTTTATCACATTGGTATTTTAAATGAAATATGGAAAAAAAATCCTAAAAAGTGGAAAATTTTGGAAAAAATTTTTCACGAAAATAAATTGTCAAGCACAACGAGTCTGTGTGCAAAATATCAGCTCGATTGGATCACGCGAAGTGGGTTAACAACTACCGAAAGATTTGCACGGTCGTAAGCGCACAAGCAAGCAAGTAAGTGAACTTACTATAAAGGATTTAAAAACGTCACCCGCCACCTCTGCCCAAGCCAGCGGCACAACTGGTGGCACCAGTCGGTCGGATCGGCAGGTGGCGTGTGGCGGGGTAAAGTGTGGGTAACTCTGCCACCTCTTCCACAACGCCTGGCCGAATAGCCTCGAGGAGATCCTTCCGAGCGAAGGCCCTTCCATTGGCAGTGGCGTAGAGCAGGCGATTGCAGGGGCTGCACCTTTATCTTTGTACTGCCACTATGGCAGTACCTTGCTGATCTCGTTAAGGAGCAGAAACCATCGCGTGAACTCCGGTCATCCTTACAGCGGCCTTTGGCTAACCATTGAACAAAGGTGGTCACCGCATCACACGCTTGCACGTGCGCTTCTGCGGCCGTCTGGAACGCTATTCCCTCCGATATTAGGGAGACATTGGAGCTAATGCACTTTAAATCTCGACTGAAAACTCATTTCTTTAGCACTGCTTTTTGTGTTAGTTTGTTGTCCTTCCCCCGCACCTCCGATTAGCACGGTTGACTACGTACGGTGTGAAAGAATATTTAAAATACACCCGTACGTTACGCACACGAATGAGGCCGACTAGTCTTCAGCACGGAGCTATTGTCTTGCTTTCGCGCGCTCGGCGGAGCATGCAGGGTCACTGCGAGAGTGTGCGGCCGAACGCAGAGGGCAGAGGGAAGAAAAGCGAAGCAGTGACAAGAGAGAGAGAGAAATCACTGGCTGTAGGAGTGCTGGAAGTGGAATTGAATTCCAATGCCGGACGGCCTAGTGGTCACTGTTCGCTCCTCCCTGAGAGCACGTCTCTGTGCATGGGGATGACCGTTCAAGTTGAAACATCCGCCACCGCAACACAGTGAAAGCACGCCGAGAAGATTGTTCCAAATGACAACATGGATGTTAAATACCCTGCAGCATCCAATACCGCCCTCCCCGCCCCCCCCCGGAATGACAGCAGAACGTCAAGTCCCCACGCCCAAATTACAAAGGCGAAACATTCTCTGGCAGCGAATGAAGAAAGTGTTTTTTTTTGTTTTGGTTGTAACTGAAGAAGAGTTGGGAGACGCGAGAGGGAACCGACGCCGTTCACCGTCTCTCGGACTGCAAACGTCGAGGCGGGAAAGGAGGGAGGGGGTGAAAGCTAAATTCTGCTCACTAGCCACCAGCGAGGCCGACTTAAAAGGCACTACTTAATCAATGAAATAAAACCAGTCTTCAATCAAGGCGCTAAATGAACCAAAAAAAATTGGGATGGCAACCGTAGACGGAGTACGCGCGATGAGAATCTCGTGAGCCGAGTTGTTGATACGAAGAGAGAAGGAAAAAAAACAGATTTGACGACATGGCTTCTGAGAATGTAATCACTGGCAAGGCCCACGTCCGGGCTTGGTCGTGAAACAGGCCGGGTCGTGAAAGAGAGGGGCTCTTGGAGCCGCCCCTCGATGAAAAACAAACAACAACAAGTAAATCGCATTATTGTCTGTTGCGATATGTGGATATGGTGAGGATGAACTATAACAAATAAGGCACTTTGCTTCATTAAATAAAATAAAAACCGTCTTCTCGCTTTGCCTCTGCCGCAACCAAGGCCCAGAATCTCAGCCGGTAAGACTACGTCCTGACCTGATGAACTCGTTCCGACAAGACGAATGCAAGCACCCCCCCCCCCGCCACAGTGCACACAACGTTGTGCCTTGGCCATCCTTATTCCGGCCCTCTTTATAATAAAACAAAGAGCGTGGTGTGATCTTGAGCGGTATTAAAGCATTTGAGTGCACCGTGAAAAGATTTTTTTTTCTGTTAATTCAACGGACGCGCCGTTTTTATCTCGACCGCTGCCGCTTTCTCTTTTTTTTTCTCCTCCAGAATTTTCGCCACCGTGACCGCGTGTTCCCAGAAAGTCCCGCGAGGAGGGAACAGCGCGCCGGGAGCACGCGGAAGCAAAAGGAATTCAGAGTTTCACCGCGTCCGTGCACCGGTCATCTTAGCAGCAGCAGCAGCAGCGGGAGCGGGGGCGGCGGCTTTCTGGTTAACCGTCAAACAGAGGGTCACCACATCGCGCGGCGCTTTCAGATGCGCCTTGTGCGGCCGTCTGGAACGCCTCTTCCTTCCGATATTAGGAAGCCACTGGAGCTAAGCACTGTTAAATTCAAATTGAAAACCCGTTTCTTTAGAACTGTTTTTTTTTGTGTGTTCAGTTTGTTGTCCTTCGCCCCGCACCTGCGATTTCGCACACAGTTGGCTGTGTGCGGTGCGAAAAAAATGTTCAACATATGTACAGAAACATCGTCAGTGGCTTTCAAACCACACAGTACTAAAGGCGGTGGCCTCGTATATCAGCCCCTGAGCGACCAGAATTTAAATCAGATCGAAAACACGTCAAAGAAGCCTCCGAGTAACCGATCGGCCCATAATTCCACCAAATGCAAAGCTAAAAATGTTGTTTTAAGCTCTTCCTGCAAACACACTCAAAAGAAGCGTGACATTTACAGGGTCCTTTGTAAAACAAAAGTCGAGTATATTGTTCCTCATTTCTATAAATGGTGGGTGGTGAAGGGGCTTGCTCACTATGCACTCAGGCAACACGAAGTAAACCAAATCAAATCCACCATCAAACACACACAAAATACGTACACTATAACAACCATGTAATACTTATTAAAAGTTACTTAAGACACGAAAATAACAATTTGACTAAAACTGTCCATCGATGCACACACCACGCACAGCCACTCACAAATCAACAAACATCATCATCACCATCACGGATCATTCTGCTTCATATCGTTTCCCCCCCGGGCCCACCCCCCTTGCCCCGCGACTGATCGTGGTGTAAATGCTGACGAGTGTGAAGGCCTCAGAGACTGCTGCAAGACCCCGGTAGGTCCCGCAGGACCACGAATCTTTGGAGGTTCCAGGGGACGGGCAGACGGCAACCATCACCGTCGTTTTGTTACAACCCTCCGCTCGATGCCCCCCTGCCCCCCCCCCCCCCCCGCCTTTAAAGAAGGGACTCATCTTAACCGCACTACGCCACGTCGCGTTTTAGGGCGATGTCGATACAAAAAACACAACAACAAACAACCGAACGCACTTTGTAAGTAATGCAAAACAACGACGACAACAACAACGGATTTGACTGCACCCGTTTTAGACGCGGGCTGCCGACGCGGTAGATTTAACGGGCCGTGAAACAACCGTCGCTGCTCGTCGCACCGCTGTGAACCACGACTGACCCCCTTGCAGCAGCCCGTGTTCTCGCGAGTGGGGGGACACTGTCGCGCTTGCCGGAAACTTTAAGGATTCTCGAAACTAACCAACAACAGCAGCAGCAACAACAAAATCGCAACCCGCTCCACGGCACCGAAACGGTGGCGGCAGCGTGCGGTGTGCTGGCCGGCACACGGGAGGGGCGCGCTTGAGGATTTGAGGATCACGGAGAGGAATTCCGCTGAAGATCACTCACAAAAACGTCGCAGGCTTCAAACTCCCGCAAAGCAAAACATCATTTTGCTCACCGCCACTTACATATATCTCTTTCTCCGAGCAGCCGTTTGAGAGGGCCGATTGGTATTTGAACAGGTTACATTTTTGTACACTTGCTTAGAAAAAACGAATTTTTTAAAATTCTGCAGATGTCGCACCCTCCTGCGGGGGTGGGGGCTGTGTGTGGGGGGGGGTTGTGTTTCCGTCGAGGTCATGCGGGGCTCTCTCTCCCCCCTTCACTGCGACGGCGACTCCACCAGAATCTGCTTCACGAACGTGGCCACGTCCGTCTCCTTGGTGTCGTGCATCTTGAAAAACGGGTGCTCCTGAAACACGCAAAGGGGGAGGAGGAGCGTTGCGATGGCGAGATGTTAACTACCTCGCCTAGTATACAGGCGCTCGTGGGTACGTCGGTTCGATCCCGACCCTGATAACGCCTGTATATTTGTCTCTCTCCTCAGTCTTCTCTATGGGGAGAGAGAGAAAACATGCAAACTCCAAATATACGGGCGTCACTCAGGGTCAGGATCGAACCCACGACCTCCTGCATAACAGGCGAGCGAGTTAACATCTCACCACCGCACGTGTCTAAGTAGACGAGGACCCTTGGAACTAACGATTCCCGTGGGCCAACGGGGACCCACACAGTCGCTCCCAACTCGTCCCAAAATTACATTCGTAGTTGGGCCCGAAGAAGCCCGAGGCTTGTGTAAAAGCTGGAACGACAATAGCTGGCGACAGGACGTCGATGACATCATGGCCAGCAATGCAACACGCGGCAGGCAGAGATCTCTGGGCGCCAGCCGCATTGCTGTGCCTACCAACTCTGATCTGCCGTGCGTGTTGCGACCTCTACCGCACACAAGAGGCGTTGCACGCTCATTCCTGGGAAGTGCAGTGTGGGGGGGGGGGAGACCCCTTCTGGGTGAGGTTGCCCACCAACGATTAAAGCAAAGAGCCAAGCAAGGGGTTAGGTCGGTACCCACATGGGGTGGCAAATGCTACCAGTGTCCACTACGGGCAGTGTCCACTATGAGCAATCTCCACCAAAATTGGTTTACAATACAAACTAAACTATTCTTTTCACTTGACCAGGTAAGGCCCACTGAGCTACGTAGCTCTTTTTCAGAAGCAACCAGGCCACAAATGACAGCTCAACGAAGTGGCTTATCATCACGTCGACATTTCTAGCAGCCAAATACTCGGAAAAACCCGGAGGACTCTGGGTAAAATCCACGCCTATGAAAAACAGCGTTATAGATCATCGGATTCCTCCAGTATGAATAAAGTTTCTGATTCATGTATGTGGGCCAGTGAGCCAGAGGATCAGAATGTTTTGCCATTTACCATCAGCTCGGCGTAAGTTGGCCTGTCCTTGGGGTTCTTCTTCAGGCTGAAATAAAATTTAAAAAACGGGAAACAAACATTGAACTTTAAGTAAGATATCACAACGCAATGTACGTAAAAGAGTTAATGCGTCGTGATAATTGTTTTTTTACCCTTTTATCTTGCAACAAAACTGACACCTTTTTTTTGTTGCCAGATAAAAGGGTAAAAAAAACAATTATCATAATTTTTACTGGTAAATGAGGTTCCAATGGTGTATAAGTGTACGCGTCGTTCGACCGGCCATTCGTTTAAAAAATAATAAACATGCAGTGTCAGACAAACAAGATCCCGTTAACGTACAATGAGTGTCATACAAACAAGAGGTCATTAACATACAATGAGTCCCCTCCTCTAAGGCAACAACATCAATGCTGTTTCCTCTCAGATTTCTGACCAGGAAGCCACATTTAGGTGTTGTAGAGTCCCTTCAGTGTTTAGTTCGGTGCACTCAAAGGCCTCGTCCGATTGGCCTGGACGACGGCATCAGTCGTGTTAACGTTAACACAAGAACGTGTAGCAGGTGGCGCGTGCGTGCGCGGTGTACCAATGCGCGGCAAACTGCACGAACTCCGGGGAGAAACGGTCGGCGGGCAGCTGCGGCGACGGCTCGTCCACCACCTGCTTGAGCTGCTGGAAGGGCGTCCCCCACGACTCGTACGGGAACTTGAGGATGGCCAGTTCGATCTGCCACGGCAAGGACGCTCGCTCGCTTCACCACACCACCCTCTCCTCCCGCTCCTCCCTCCCTCTCCCCCTCCCTCTCTCTCCTGCCTCACATCCTACCTCTCCTCACTCCCCCTCCTCCCTCCCTATCGTCCGTTTCTCCCTCCCTCTCCTCTCTCCCTCCCTATCCTCCATTTCTCCCTCCCTCTCTTCCTCTCCTGCCTCACATCCTCCCTCTCCTCCCTCCCCCTCCTCCCTCCCTCTCCTCCATTCCTCCCTCCCTCTCTTTCCTGCCTCCCTCTCCTCCCTCTCTTTCCTGCCTCCCTCTCCTCCCTCTTCTGCCTCCCTCCCTTCTCTCCCTCCCTCTCCTCCCTCCCCCTCCTCCCTCCCTCCTTTTCCTGCCTCCCTCTCCTTCCTCTCCTGCCTCCCTCCCCTCTCTCTCTCCCTCTCCTCCCTCCGCTCTACAATCGGACCGCCAGGTTCAGGCCGAGCGGCCCGAGCCGTCACTGGCTCCTGGGCGCGTGGGCCCGCGACGCTGCGACCGACGCACGGCGCTACGGTAAAGCCCCGGTTACAAAAAAAAACCTGAGTTCCAGTCCACACACTGCGGCCGTCGCGAAATGCAAGACGCATCCTTCTACAATCTGGGCTCTTGTCTGTGCTGCCTGCTGTGGGGGGGACGGGGGGGGGGACGGGGGGGGGGCCCGTCTGTCCTGTGAGCTGTCGGTCTAATTTTGGGACTCGCACAAACTCCCTTTGGGGAAACGTCCGACACAGCCGCCTCAGCATCACAGTGTGGGGGGGTCTCAGACCCCTGCCCCCCACCCCCCCCCCCCCCGCCTTTGTCTGTCTCCCTGCGTCTCGCTTGACACCTCCGATTTTAGCTCTTCGTGCTTATTTTGTTAATTCTAGATTTGAAACTTTCGTGACTGCAAGGATTCATACTCTTAGGTTTTTTCGGTAAAGTCACGTAGGTAAAATTTTTATTTAAATTAATAAAAGTCAAATAAAAAATCACGACGTTTCGGAGGCAACACAAGCTTCCGTCTTCAGGTGGAATCCTTCCCCCCCCCCCCACCTCCGAGTATCCACGGTTAGCTACGTACGGTGCAAAAGAAGCTCAACACACGTACATAGCTTCTTCGTGTCTCTCTCCCTACGTCTACTACACCTGAAGCCACCTATTTCTCCTTTGGTATGTAATAAACTTCATTCGTGAATTCCACTTACCATGGTGATGCCCAGACTCCAAATGTCGGACTTGACATTGTAACCTTTCTGGCTCAAGTCAGGGTTAATCCTCTCCGGCTGTAGACAAGAAGAGAGACAGCAAAAGGCACACAGCGGTTCATTTGCTAATAAGATGTTTGCCGTCTCTTACCTGGTTGAATAAAGCACGGTGGATTTTGAAATTACGCCTCCCAAGAATATGACAACACACATGACACGTCACCGCCACAAAATAACAATAGGCAGAGCTTTCACGTGCAGAAAAAAATAGGTCAAAGTCTAAAGATCAAATAACATAGATGTATTGTTAAGTGCCGTAAAGTACCGTGCTGCTGGCAATGTAAGAGTAATGATGATACTGTAATAGCAGTTATTTACAGATAAAAATTAACCCGTAAAAACAAAGTTTTTCACTATAAATCCTTTATATGCGTGGCATCGGTTTTATTTTATTATTCATTTCTGTTTTTCTTGAGTAAGAGTTTCATTTTTATCACATTGGTATTTTAAATTAAATATGAAACAAAAAATCCTCAAAAGTGGAAAATTTTGGGAAAAAATTTTCACGAAAATTAATTGTCACGCACAACGAGTCTGTGTGCAAAATGTCAGCTCGATTGGATCACGGGAAGTGGGTTAAAAAACGACCGAAAGATTTGCACGGTCGTAAGCGCGCAAGCAAGCAAGTGAACTTAATATAAAGGATTTAAAAAATACTCGCTCATGGGATGGCCCTTAAATACTGGGTTGTTTGTCCAATACGATTCATGAGTGATGTGCCAGAAATGTTTTAAGTAGCCGGAGAAAACCCAAACCGAAAAGGAGATAATGTCCAAAGTTTGTTGTGGACAGAGCCCCATTGCCTCCGTGTTCAGAATCAGAATATTTATTTATACTCCAGAATCCGATGAGCTATGAATCTCTTTTTATCACAGACGTCCAGTAGGGACATCCCGCAGCCCCGCGACGACGACACGTGATCTGTCCACGTGCTCGCCCACTGAATCGCTAACCAGGCTTTAAACTAAAAAACCGCTCCGGAGATTGGTCGAGGTCGAGCGAAAGCGTCCGCGGGGCGATTGCATCGCGGTGGTGATCATTATTGAACCCATCCAGCGGTGACGAGCACACCAAAACGCCCTGCAGAGGGCGCCACCCAACCTGCAACCACCAATAGCTCTGCCTGCTCAGCGCCGGAGCAAAGCCTGCAGGGGGGTCAAGTGTTCGCTCACGTCCGCCAGGACAACACGTGGAGGGGGTGGGGGCGATGCTTTCTAATTATTTACCACCACATCCTCTGGATTACGAGACGCTCTGGGGAGTAAGACGCACCCCAGACTAAACTTGCACCCCGGGAGCGTCAATACAGCTTCTGTACATAAATCTGGCGTGTGCACGCGCATTCACCCACACACCTATGCCAGATAATAATTATATAAGACGCACATCCCCAACTTATTGCTTTTAATTACACGCGGAAGGAGCGCGTCTTCATTTGAGTACAGCGATGCGCATCGCATTTGTTTGCAAACATTAGCATCGGGGAGACAAAACAGCAGCGAGGCATTCGGTCAAAATACATACGTACAACATACATCCGACATGCATACATACTTACTGCCATGTAGGGCTTGCAACCGGCATCCATTGTCTTGGCCACGGAGTCGACCAGGTAGCCACTGATTCCGAAGTCGCACATCTTCACGTGACCCTGCGTGTTGATGAGCACGTTTGAAGGTTTCACATCTAGTGGGGAAATCAAGCGGGTGGGGATTGGGAGACAGAAACTATTACGCTAGAAACTACTTGTGAATTTATCAGGCAAGACCCCACCGAGCTATTTTCATCTCTTTTTTTTTTCAGAAGCGACCTGGCCGCAAATTATAGCTCAACGAAGTGGTTTATCGCGTGTAAATGTATAGCAGCCAAATGCATGTTGATTATAAATTGGAGGGGAAAATCGGAGGACCCGGAGAAAAATCCACGCGACCACGGGGAGAGAGAGAGAGAGAGAGACGCAAACTCCAAATATACAGCAGGCATCCGGATCGGGACCGAACCCACGACATCCTGCACATCAGGCATGGTAGTTGACATCTCCTCGCCACCGCCAATCAAAAGCGCTCGGTTCAACAATCACAGTCCACGACGGTGGACGATGGGCGAGCAAGCAGCTGTGTGTGAAGGAGCTCGACAACAACGCAATCCCTTACCTCTGTGAATCACGGACAGCTTCCTGTGCAAGTGCTCCAAAGCCTTAACGATCTGTTGAGAGGGCACACGTAAGAGGAACATTGTTTCACTGATTACAGCGCAATATTTAACTTCACGTACGCCCGCTTGCTAAACCGGCTCAGCATTGTAGATTGCATACAGTATGCCGTTTACAAAATCAGTGCCACAAAGTTTAATTATCCACGGGTTCGTAAATTGGGATAATACGGAGCAAATCATTGCTCCCCTTACTGGCAGCGGACACGAATGCCCGTTTGCAGGACGACAAGGTGCCGAAGGTGCCGAGTCACCTTGTGCCCACAGGGGCAGCTGCCAGTGGGGGTGCCCTTTCAAACGTGTTGAGATGAGAGATGCCACAACACATCCATTTCTATTTTATTTTTATTTTACGAGGCAAGGCCTCACTGAGCTATGCAGCTCTCTTTCAGAAGCAGCCTGGCTATCACAAATGATAGCGCAACGAAGAGGCTTATCGCGTGGACATTTACAGCAGCCAAATACTCTAAACGCACATTGACTCTAAATGTGGAGGGAGAAACCGGAGGATCCGGAGAAAAATCCACGTGACCAACGGGGAGAGAGACATGCAAACTCCAAATAAACAAGCATCAGGGTCGAGATCGAACCCATGACCTCCTGTATACCAGGCGAAGTAGTTAACATCTCGCCGCAGTGGTACACGTGACGTGGCGTGGCGAAGTATGGTTATTTAACATCTCGCCACTTTGGCGCCACATAGGAGGGCGCCTCTATCAAACACGAAATCGTTAACACCTAGAGCGAGCGAGCGAGCAAGCAAGCGTGGCGATGACGATCAAAGGCTGCGAACGGGCGAGGTGATGACACGGGAGACGTACGGAGACGGAGATTTTGCCCAGGATGTCCTCGGGGATCGTCTGCTTCTTCTCGATCACCTTCTTGTAGAACTTGTCCAGAGACGTGTCCAGCAGCTCCATGCAGATCCACACATCGCCCTGCAAGCCCCACGATGACAATGGTCACCCGTAACGCCAAACGCTGTCGAGGCAAGAGCCGTTCGTGAGCACCTATTAAGGCGGGCAATAACCCTCAAAGGACGCAGGTGTAGCCAGCATCGTACCTGCCCACCTTTGTCTCCCCATTGCTGATGTTTACACACCGCCGCAGCTGGTACTCATTTAAGGCTGAGCCGACCTAAGGGAGGACCGGTTCACATAGCCGTGAGCGGGAATAGAACTTAGGGAACCGGGTTTGTCTCGCGGTGTGCTGACCACCGTGCTGCCGCTCGCGGCACCCTCTTCGCGGCCACGCACGACGCGCGAGCCGTTCTATTGGTGGCAAGAAAGCGGTGGGAATTCCACATTCCTACAACGAGGGCGAGTCCATCCAGCTCGGCGGGAGCGAGCCCCTCGACCGGACACCGCTGAAGCACCTGGCACGTAAAACACAGCCATATGGAAATACTTCACCCATAATAGGGGTGGGAGCGGCGCATCCATTCACGTAAATGTTTACGCTCACGATGCATGCAATCGAATCGTGTAAAGACGAAAAAAGATATTGGGATTCGTATAAGTTGCATGCGATGTATGCATGTTGAACTTCTTTCGCACTGTACGTAGCCAACCATGCTAATCGGATGTGCGGGGAGGGGGGGGGAGCAGTTCTAAAGAAATAACTTTTCAATCGCGATGAGTTAAAGGCATCCCAGCCGGCCGCAGAAGCGCATCTGAAAGCGCGCAAATGGCCGTTTGCGATGGTTTCGACATGACCCCCTGCGCTCAGCCCTGTAGTGTGACCTTGTTTAAAAAGGGAGCGGGGTGGGTTGGGGGACAACGCACGACAAAGTCAACGTCAAACTTCAGACGGACACTCGACGCCACCAGAGTGAACGAGTCACGGGGACCGTCTGCTCCCGGCGAATCGAGGGATTCCCTCTCGAGCTCTCACCTCGCGGAAAAGCGCTCCGTAGAACGTGACGGTGTAGGGGCAGTCGACGGTGCGCATCGAGATGTCCAGGTCCATGAGCAGGCGCTTCTGCTCCTGCGAGTTCACCGTGGCACGGATGCGCTGCGGCAGCCACGTACACAAAGATAAAGACCACCACCCCGCATAACCTTCACAGACTGTTGTTGGGGCGAATGATGTTGGCAAGCACCTTATGAAGGCCGGTACGGTACACGAGAGGGTGGGTGGCCAGCACCACGCCCGGGGTCAGGGGTAGGCGGGGCAAAGTGTCGACACTCCGTCCTCTTCCAAGACATCTGACCATCACGGACGAGTAGGCCAAAACACCCTCTCTACAGGGGCTCGATATAGCGGAGGTCATTCTGCCGGTGCAGGTGAGAGCAAGCTACTGCAGGGCTGCACCTTTGCCGCGAGCTGATCGTCGTCATTCTCACCTTGACGGCCATGATGGTCTCGCTGGGCGCGTGCCGCATCTTCTCCACGACGCCGTACGCGCCGCGGCCCAGCTCGCTCAGGGTCTCCAGGTCATCGGCCTTCACCTCAAAGTTCTGCTGACACGCAGGTGGTTCCCGTCACACACCACCGACCGGCGCGACCGGCGCGACCGGCGGCTCGACGACACTACGTTATTTCCGCGGCGATAGTTGCTGCTACGCGGGTCGGGAAAACGAACGTGCCGAACAAAGACATCGTCGAGGACCACCGACCGTGGAAGTGCCGGGATTGTCTCTCCCGCGACGGCCATGGACATCGCCGAGCCGCGCTCGGGTGCGGCACGGGAGATGCGCGTCGTACATGTCCCATAAGTGGGAAATCAAAGAATCGCCAAACTGCGGTGAGGTCGAAACCATCGCACGCGTCACCGACGAGCTGCGACATCCACGCACACCCAGGCGGTATATTTCTGCAATCCGTAGCGGCGTCTACCGCCCGCCTTGGATCAGTTGAAGGACCCTTAACATTCAACTATGACATCGTCTACACAAACTGTGTGTATGAGCATGGCAGATTGTGCCATCGTAGATCCGTGAGGTATCACATTGGTGTGGTGAGGCCTAACATCCAGCAGTGGACTGATGATTGTAGCCCGTAAAAGTACAGTCATAAATTCGCACTGCGTTCGCCCTGTGATGTAACACAAATCAATACGTGGCATGTACACACAGTGCATCTGAAGACACACTGTGCCCGATTGTGTGCATACGCACATTGGGTAAGTAATAGAATTGCTTGAATTTCCGTCACTGTGGTATGATGGAGAGCATACGAACCTTATCTCCAATAGTGATGCATGCCTTTGAATCCAGATCTCTTGGTGGCCTAAGCAGAGTCAAAATACAAATTTTAAACATATTATGAGAATTATAAAGTGCGCATACTACTACTATAATCACCCAGGAATGTCGTTAACGCTCGTGACGTCACTCCACGTCGACCAGCCCCCCTCATTAATAATCATGAACAGGTTACGTCCTCCACGTGGACACCCCCCCCTACATTAATAATAATTAGCGGGTGACGTCACTCCACATGGAGGTGACGTCACTCCACATCGAACAGGCCCCCTCATTAATTATCATGAGCGGGTGACGTCACTCCACATGGGGGGGGGGGCGAGGCGCCTCCTCCTCCCCCCTCCTCAGCTACAAAGCCAGAACCCTCACGTCACGCGAACTAAAAATAACGTCATGATGAACAAGGGATTATAACCTTTAAATTAAATAAGTCTGTGTCACCGCGGCCTTACAAATTGCACACGAATGGATGCACTGCAATACACCCGTCCCTTGGATGGGCAAAATGCTAGTTTTTAAAGACTTATTATAATTTATAGTAGGAAGAATCAAAACCCAACCTCGATCAAACGTCGTGTAAATATTGTGGCTTGGCTCTCCAACACACCGGTGTGCTGTGCTAGTGACGAATTGGCCACGTTCTGTTTACGTGACAACCCTTACTGGTAGTTGGCTGTGTCGGGTGGTGAAGGGTTTAACGACACATTTATAGATTTACGCGATCTAACACAAAAAGCCTCTATTATGGGTGAGTCTGAATCACTACTGTGAAAAATGTAACCTGTATGCTGACATAAAGGTGAGAGCTTGCCCAAAAGTTAGAAACACCACAACCCTCCCTCCACTCCATTACAGTGTCATTTTCACACAGCGCCGTCCACTTTACAGCAAGCACAGCTGTGGATTGCATTTGGCACAAGGTGGTCTCCTAATGACCTGTGATTATTTACATTTTTAACATCACTTACGAAGGCGTGACATGGTTTAGGTCATCGTTATGATCACCTTCACCGCCATTATCACCATCACCATTTGCCCGCACCTGCGATTAGCCACGGTTGGCTATGTACATACGTACGTACGCCATCATCCCTCGTCATTATCATCTTCTAGTCTCACAGGGCATCTCCCACGTACTGTGTTCACTTCTGCCTCCGCCTGGCCCCCCCCCACTAACATCGTCCAACACTGCCCGCTTCGACCACAGACATCTGCATCATCTTCACCATGCCCGCAGACGTCAGAATGGCTCAACAGACTTGACACTAACATAAAACCGTCGCTGGCCACCCCGCACTCCGCCATATGGAAAGAAGCGGAACTAAACTAAACTTTTTTTTATCTCGCCAGGTTAAGGCCAACTGAGCAATATAGCTGTTATATTCTTGGTTCTTTCGGTAAAGTCACGTAGAAGGGAAATAATGGATTTCACACCTAATGATGATTGCTTGTGTTGCAATCGAAACGTGAGAATTTTTATTGTTTTATTTTTATATTATTTTATTATTTCCCTTCTACGTGTCTTTACCGAAAGAACCAAGAATATGTATCCCTGCAGTCACGAAAGCTTTCAATCAAAATAAAGCTCTTCTTCAGAAGCAACCTGACCACAAATGAGAGCTCAACGAAGTGGCTTATCCCGTGTTGATTTTAAATGTGGAGGCAAAAACCGGAGGACCCGGAGAAAAATCCACGCGACCACGGGGAGAGGAAGACAGGCAAACTCCAAATGTCCAGGCGTCCTCAGGGTCGTGATCGAAGACACGACGACCACCTGGATACCAGACGAGGGAGTTTAACATCTCGCCACCGCCGGACGGCTTGCGCGTGGCAGGCCGACGGGGCAGCACTTACGTCGTGGGCGGCGTGGGCGCGAACACCTCCTTGGTGATGGTGAGCGGAGGCCGCTTTTTCACCTTGTGTCCTGCTGGCAAAACGAGAGGACACAGCATTTGGGGTTTAGCGACTGTACCGGAAAACCGAGTGCGGACACAAAACCAACCCCGGGGCGTGCTCAGCGCTGCAGCTGCGATCGCGGCCATCAGAGGTACACATGTTTAGCACGGGAGGCACGTTTTCAGGTTGCCAAACGAATGCATTGTAAGGTGGCACTCGTTACACACAAAGTGCTTGCCACAAATTAACCGCAATACCTTGCCGATGTCGTCAAGGAGCATCAACCGTCACATGGAATCCGGTCATCCTCGCAGGCCATCGAACAAAGACGGTCAACGCATCGCGCGCTTTCAAATGCGTTTCTGCAGCCGTCTGGAACGCTCTTCCTTCTGATATTAGGAAGCCACTGGAGCTATGCACTTTGCAATCATTAAGATTTAAAACTCATTTCTTTAGAACTGATTTTGGTGTTTAGTTTGTTGTCGTTCCCCCGCACCTCCGATTAGTGCGGTTGGCTACGTATGGTGTGAAAGAAGTTCAACATACAGACATACATACGTTTTAACACCTAGGCTTTTGCGACCAATATCATCCATAATAAAACAAAATTGGGGTTAAATCGCTTAAACACAACAGGCGACTGATGAAGCTAGTTGTAATCACTGGCGAAACGTCGTAATCAGTTTGTAAATGTTGTGGATTTGCTCTCCAACACACCGGTGTGCTGTACTAACGAATTGGCACATAGTGTTTATGTAACAAACCTCACCAATTGGCTGTGTTGGGGTGGTGGCGGGTTTAACGACACATTTATATTGACGTGACATAACCCCAAAAAAACCGTACATTATGGATACGTACATACAACGGACATCAATGCTGCCTCGCTTACTAGGTAGAGCAGGGGTACCCCCAACCCCTGGGCCACGGACCGGTACCGGTCCATGGCCTGTTAGGAACCGGGCCGCACAGCAGTACGAGGTGAGAGCGGTGAGTCCGCGCGCGGCCTGCCCCATTATTTTATTATTCACCGCTTTCATCCGTGCCTCTTTCCCGTACCGCTCACTTGTCTCAGTCACAGTTGTGCTAAGCCCACAAGCTGCTAACCCCTAGTAGCCAAAATGAGTAAGAAAACAAACGTCACTGGACAGCTTCTTTGAAAAGGGTGAAAGACCCCATGATGACCCCCCCCCCCACCCCGGTCCGTGAAAAAATTGTCTTCCACGAAATCGGTCCCTGGTACCAAGAAAGTTGTGGACCGCTGAGTTCCACCTCGTGGCTGTTTGGAGGCAGCCGCGGCCCCCACCTCTGGCCCAGGGTGGCGCGACTTCGACGGTGGCAAGGCGCGGCTACCACCACCTTTGCGTTGCCGTGGCAACGCAGAGAGGCCACCTCTGCGTTGCCGTGGCAACGAGCAAAGTGCAATAGGAGGGGCAATAAAGTATACGGGCGGCCATTAAACCCTCGTGATGTCCACCCAACTTGGCCACGTAGGGAAGAAGACACAATCTCTCCCGCTGCGCAAACACACGCCGTATGTTCGCTCCGTGTACGCGTGTTCTCTCTGGGCACGATTGCATAGCCGTCAACCCACACGGTTCACCCCGTATTCTTTCGGTAAAGTCACGTAGGTAGAAAAATAAGTTGGTTCAGAAGTTGGATTATATTTTTTTGTCCGCCTGAGGACGACCGCTTGTGTTGCGATCGAAACGTCGTGATGTATTATTTTTGTTTTATTTTTCTACCTACGTGACTTTACTGAAAGAACCAAAGAGAGTTTGTACAGTAAAATTTAGGTTTTTTTCAGGTCCATATGGCATACAGCCGTTTCAATACGGGTACAAAAAAGATTTCTATTTAATTGTCTTTCTCCTTTGCGATATGACTTTTTAGGATGAACTTTGAGATTAATAAGGGCACCGGGTGACCAATAAGATCTGAATTTGTCTGTAATAAGCGAGGCACTTACCACGGGTTGACAGGTATGCGATTGTGTGCACTGAAAATATAGTTGGTAGGGTTTATCAGGGGCAACGCGTTATAACTACATGTATTATTAATATTACCCCAAGTACACAAAGACAAAGGTCTCCCGTTTAGCCTGAACAGACTGTAGGGGCAAGTGCTGCTAACGAGCACCTATGAAGGCCAGAACGGTACTCGAGGGATATGTGGCCAGCACCACGCCCGACCGCCTTTGTCTCCCCAGTGGCGAGGTTTACACCGCACAAGGTACTCATTTGAGGCTGAGTCGACCTAGGGGAGGCCCAGGACCGGTTCAGATAATCGTCACTGGTGTTGACTGTGAGCGGGAATCGAACTCGGGTCGCCGGGTTTGTAGCGCAGCGCGCTAACCGCTACACTACCGCTCACCACAAGTACACACACACACGCTCCTACATCAGCACTTGCCACAGGCGTCTTTAAAGGTTATACAAGAGACGTTTGTCTTCATGGAGGCATGCCCCGTGCATTTAAAATTAAAATAATAAGTCAAAACTATTGCAAGCATCTGCCTTTGTCTGCACTCTATAGAATATTAAGTAATGGCATAATAAGTGTGCGTACTCATCCAGAAATGCTCGCGACCGCCAACATTTTACGTGAAATACGAACAGCAAAACAAACACCAGACATTCCACGACCCTTTGTTAATTGCAACAAACACATCCATACCTCGGCTGTGCCACGGGCTCGTGTACAGGTGAATATCTACGTCTCGTTGTGCAAGAACAACAACAATGTTTTAATTTGTTCAGAATGTCGCTTTAACTCTGTGCGCTCGCTGCATGTAAACAATCACTTTTTTTTCTAGAGCCATGACCTGACCGCTCGTGAGAGGCCTTAGCGGGCAATATAAATACTGGGAGCTTCAGGGGGAGGTGCCGGGGAATGAAAACACAATCCTGCTCGTCCCTGTGACCCCAGGCCTGGGTAGGCGTGAGGACAGAAGGTCCATGTGCCATCAACAACGGAGGGCCGGACTTGGCAAGCGAGCGATCCGTGTGCGTGAGTGAGCGGGTGTGTGAGTGGGTGTGTGAATGAGTGAGCGAGTGAGCGGGCAAGGGAGTGAGCGAGTGAGCGGGCGAGGGAGTGAGCGAGTGAGCGGGCGAGCGAGTGAGCGGGCGAGAGAGTGAGCGGGCGAGGGAGTGAGGGGCGCATGATTGACCCTGTGCACGAGTGTGCCAGGCTGAAAAATCACACGGCCCCTGCTCCACAACCAACATTGGCTCCAAGCCCTCTGTGATTGAAGAGTCAGACCGACTACAGTATTACCTTGTTGCAATTTGACTGAGATTAATATTACCCCTTCGGCTAATGCCACTACAACTCGCTCAACGCAGGCGTCCTCCTGCCCTAGGGAGAAAAAAAAATAAGAGGGGGGGGGGGTAAAGAAAAAACCCAACAATTTTATGTAATAGTTTTTAGTGAATTGAGTACTCTCTCTAAATTTCGCCATCACGCTTTGGCACGGTGGCCCGTCCCCACTTCATCGTCCAGAAATATTTTTCGTGCCGGTACGAAGATTTTTTTTAAGATACCACCACAGCTCTTGGCGACGGCGATGAATGCGGCGTTTTTTTTTTTCACGCATTCTGGTGCCGAACAGGCCGCTAATTCGATAATGGCCACGACGACAATCACAATAGCCCCCAGCTGCCAACAGAGAGGGAAAAAAAACCTTAACTACAGTACCTGCGCTTGTCCTAAAGTATTTTTTTCCTCCTAGCGTCTGCAGACGAGAGCACACAGAACCAGCTGTAGTGGCAAGGCATGCGCGGTGAAAATCTGAGCTGAGCCACGCGCACGCGTGTGCCCTGGCAACACGTGTTATTCATTCCATGTGCCGTCGCTCGATTTAAAGGCGCGCGGTGGAAATGATCACCAGAGTGGCTTTTAACGGAGAGAAGCCGTTTAAAAAGTTGACGTGTGCCAGCCATCGAATACATGTAATGAAAGATGTGAAAATGCATTAGGCCGAGAGAGAGATTGAGGGAGAGACCAAAGGAAGCAACACGTGGATTAGAGAAGCATACGCAGGTCAATGACATAATTTACAAGTGTTTGGAAAATCAAGTGAGTGGGGCTTGGGAAGGGTACGGTCGGTCATGGGATGGGTCAAGAATGATGGGAGTGGCGGCCAACGGACGGAACGAATCCAAGAGGACGTCCACCGAGAATATGGAGCGATATAATCAGCCAATGCATGGATGAGAGGTGGATGATTAAAACCATAGGATCGATCGTAAGAGGTGGCAGGGGCCTTGGATTTCCAATTTCACTTGCATTACACGACAACACCTGCATTACTAAAGCCTGCAAGGAATCGACCACTTACAAAGTCAACGATCGCTATCTTGAGTTTATTATGACAGTATGATGTTAGTCTGTGCTCCCTCAATGGAAGAGGGATATCAAAACGACACGAACTCCCCTTTCCTGAAGCCCTCTCGCAGACAGCAAGACGTCCACGATGGCATTTAGCCCCTGAACATTTCACCGCACTTTCCAATTATGCACGGAGTTGGCTACGCACAGTGAGATAGAAGTTCAACAAACGTACAACACGCGCGAGAAAATAATTACTCTGCTCGTTTACCCAATGGAAAGCCTCACCGAGTCAGCACGACTCCCTTTCAGGAGGGCCCTGCCAAGTTTTGCACAGTTCGGAGGCGATGATTACCATGTGTATATTCCCAACAGAGTTATATAATTTATGTTCATCAACTAACGGCCCTAAGCCCTGTTAAGCACAGGAGCAATATTTATCAGG
Source organism: Lethenteron reissneri (assembly GCF_015708825.2). Taxonomy (NCBI): domain Eukaryota; kingdom Metazoa; phylum Chordata; class Hyperoartia; order Petromyzontiformes; family Petromyzontidae; genus Lethenteron; species Lethenteron reissneri. The sequence continues at coordinate 11,895,211 of NC_083788.1, forward strand.
TGGAAACATCCACGGCGAGGGATTAAAAGTGCAGAGGGTCGACTCTCGCTGGTGAAGTACGCGACGTCTGACTTGGTGTTCTTGTTGACTTAACAACAATGGAAGCCGGGGGTAGAACATTTTTGGCAGCTTCACAAGAGGGGAAAAACGCATTACAGTGTTGTCTTACATGTGACCCCGACTAAAGTTGGGCGACTTCAGCCACCAGAAAACCCGAGCTGATATTATCTTTTGGTTATGTAATCTATCGTGAGGTCGCACCGGCATGAAACTCGCGAACAACCACTGAGGAACTCGGTGTTCCAATAGCGAGCACCGGGTGTTGGTTTTTTTTTAAAGAGCGTTGGACCCATTACCGAGGGGGGTTATTGCTTTGACACTCAAGTGCTGTGGTCGAAACGCGTACAGCATTGCTCGCAACGTGCTGTCCGCAACAGAAGCCGGTGTCCCATTAACGCGTCTGCCTCTCTCCAGCGTTTCAGGGCAGTGACAGCAAAAGCAACCTCCACCCCCCCCACCCCCCCCCCCCCAGAACTCCGTGGTATTGGGTGCACTGGCGGTGCCATGGGCAATAAGTCAACTGCGCAAAGGCTTTGGAGCTACCTACCCCCGCCCCCGCCCCCCCAAGGTCACTCAAGGGGGTGAGGGGGGGTTCATCGGAGTATTGATAAATATTCTTATGTTTTTTCGGTAAAGTCACGTAGGTAAAAAAAATTTAATAAAAGTAAAATTAAAATAAAATAAAAATCACGACGTTTCGGAGGCAACACAAGCTTCTGTCTTCAGGTGGAACCGTCACAGCACGATTGCTGTATCAGCTATCGTGCTGTGTATCAGCTATCGTGCTGTGACGGTTCCACCTGAAGACGGAAGCTTGTGTTGCCTCCGAAACGTCGTGATTTTTATTTTATTTTTATTTTACTGTTATTAATTTTAATTTTTTACCTACGTGACTTTACCGAAAAAACCTAAGAATATGAATCATTGCAGTCACGAAAGCTTCAAATCTAGAAGTATTGATAAAAACAAATTCGGGGTACACCAAAAACGAACTCGTCGCCACATCACGCCCTGCAGGTGTCCAATGCCACATTTCGCCATTCGTTTCCACTTTCGTCTCCTCCGCCTTGCGTCGTCAACATGCTCAGGTAGCACGTGGACATCTTCCTGGCACCATTCTCGGATGTCGTCGAGCCATTCGAAAACGAGCACCGATTCTTGTAAAATAAAAAAACGCACATCGTTCTTCAACAGGAGGGCTCAGGTGGGTGACGCCGGAGGCCATGTGTCCCCCCCCTCCCTCCTCTGCAAAAGGATCAGCCCCCCCACCCCCGCTAAAATTCCTGTCAATGAAGCGATGGATGGGTGGTCACGGACTTTCCTCACATACGCAAGTGGGCGAGTGCCGGCATCAGACAAAAAGCAGATGGTGTAAGTTGCTCATTCCGTCTGGCGTTTAACGTGTATTTAAAGTGTTGCGGTTAATGGTGTGCCCCATTAGACACCGAGACCTGCTCGACCCTCCACGAATCCGTCTGAAATCCCAGAACCCAATCAGGGATCGCAGCGAGACTACTGGATGGCGCGGGGGTCAACTGAAAGACCGCCGGCGAACGCTGCGGAGTTCTGCGGAGTTCTGCGGAGGTTCTAAATAAGTCTCATCGACGACCCCCCGCCGTACGCTCCGCACGGCCACAATCTGCCAAGAAAACCGCGGTGCTGTCAACCGCTTCAGAACAACACTGGCAGAAGGTCACGGGACAGACGCAGCAGGTGCCATGGGTTGACTGACTGAGATGACTGGCCGAAAACACACACATGCAAAAACGTGCACATGTAACTGATATTCGCCAAACATCCCAATTCTAAAAAACAAAAATTGCCAGCAAAAATACATAAAATTTTGTAAACAACCAGAAAAATATTAATAATGCGCTAACCTTAATTTCGGAAGGAACTATTCTTTAACCAGGCAACTTCAAGGGAGCGTTCCATTGCACCGACTGTAGTACGAGCATAGCATTAGTATATACACAGTACTGTGGTACAAATACTATGTACAGTGGCAGATACTGCAATGACAAATACGTCATCATCCTCCGTCTCTCATGTTTATTCACGTGCAAACAACTGCAATCTATTAACTTACTGATCTTACAGGCTTAACGTTCACCAGTTAGACTCTAATCAGAACGAACAATCGATATCAGCGGCCCGGCTTTGTTGTCACGAACTCTGAATGCGGGGGAAAGACCGGAGTGCACGTTTCATTTAAAACTTGACGAAGGCTTTGAGAGGGGAGCGGTGGTATAGCGGTGAGCGCGCTCCGCTACGAACCTGGCCACCCGGGTTCAATTCCCGCTCGCGGCCAACACCGGTGACGATTATCTGAACTGGTCCTGGGCCTCCCCTAGGTCGGCTCGGCCTCAAATGAGCACCCGGTTCGGTGTGCAGTTAACGTCACCACTGGGGAGACAAAGGCGGCCGAGCGTGGTGTTGGACACCCACCCCCTCGTGTACCGTGCCCGGTTTTCATAGGCGCTCGCGAACAGCACTTGCCCGTTGCAGGCTACTACTTTGTCTTTGCTTTGGCGTGAACAATCTTGGGTCGAGGTTGCGAGAGACCAAACAGACGGGGTGGCAACAGCAACAACAAAAACCCTCTCCCCTGGCTTTATTAATAACAGACTGAACAAAATCAACTTGGGGGTGGTGGTGGTGGAGGGGTTGGGGGGGGATTTGCAGAAAACTGCCGCGCCCTGTGCAGGACCTTTTCCTGGAAATGGGCGTCGGTTGTGTATGGCGAGTATTTATACCCACGCACACAGCTCCAGCCAACGAGCACAACACCATCACCGGGGCCTCCCTCTCTCCCTGTGCGTGGTGCTGCAGCAGCAGCAACACTGGCTCAGCTGTGCCCCGGGCAAACTCCACTTGCGATGATGGAGGTGTGGGATTGGTGCTGGAGGAGGAGGGGGGTGGGGCGTTATTATAATACATTTGAATTATCACACCAAAACTAATTACTCCCGGATTATTGAAAATGTCGCTTGAACGCCTGTGAGTTTTTTTTTTACGTTTGGTTGAACGGCTCCAACCGACTCCCGGAACAATGCCGTCCGTACGATATAGATGTAAACTATTTTTTTTACCAGCTTAGTGCCCCCCACTGAGTTACACAGCTCTTTTTCAGAAGTAACGTGGCCATCGCAAATGATAGCTCAACGAATCGGCTTATCACGTAGAAATGTATAGCGGCCAAACACTCTATATGTGGAGGTGAAAAACCGAAACCCGCGGAGAAAAATCCACGTGACCACGGAAAGAACATACACACTCCAAATATACAGGCATCAGGGTTGGAACCGAACCCACGACCTCCTGTATACCCAGCGAGACATTCAACATCTTGCCACCGTGGTACACGTGACGACGTGGTGTGGTGAAGTATGGTTAAATGACTCACCACGACAGACAGTCACGACACAGGGAGGTTGGCACAGATCTGGTCCAGATGTCTTGTGACCCCCCACTTAATCGACCCCTAACATTTTCTTCCTTTGCATATTCGTTTATGTTTCATGTAAACTTTACTTGAAAAATATAAAGTTTTAGAGTATAAAACGGGGGTTCCAAGACATCTGGACCACCCTGCACACGTGACTTGGATGTTGCAGGCCCTCCCCCCTCACCCTCACAATTCAATGAAATTGTCACGATTTGTGGTGGCAACTTGATCGAAGGATAGAGTCCTTCAGATTATGCATGCGATCGCGCGATCGTTAAGATTCGATTCCAACCGACGACTCGTTCCATTGTTACATCCCCAAAATGGATGGCCAATGTCCTCCGGGCCAAACCGCTCCATGGTAACACGTGGCACGCAACGGAACAACGGCAAACACCGCATTCATTGCACACTGCCCCGTGTACTGCATTGTGCTCGTCGTCGATGGGCTCAGAGCAAATACATGACTTGTTAATACCACCAGAGAGATGGCGACACTTGAGCTATGACAACATCTTTAAATGGCCAACCAGCGAATTACACAATAACCGTATTTAACAAGTACGTTTATCACGTAGTTGCCATTGTATAACCCACGCACACAAATTTGTATAGCTAAATAACTGCCTCCTCTTCTTGGTTCTTTCGGTAAAGTCATGTAGATTGGGAATAATTATTTTATTATTTCCATTCTACGTGACTTTACCGAAAGAACCAAGAAGATGGATCCCTGCAGTCACGAAAGCTTTAAATCGAAATTTAACTGCCTCCTGTAGTGGAAATGGATTCTGCGTTGGCGCATGGCCTACGTACAAAAGTCTATGATGTTTTTAAACCAAAGTTTGGGTTCAATATTGATTGATCAGATCTCAAAATGAATCATAAACTTTTTCAGTGATCAATCACTAAGGCCCCCTTTTAAAACGGCATTGTCAGTGCTTGTCTGCAGATGAGTATGTCTCTGAGGACACACGCGGGAACAGAGGTGAGATTAATATCCAACTATTTCGGGGTATTCGATTCATGGAGAAATTGACCCTAATTGGTGGGGTAAAAATACTCGATTCATTGGATAGCCGGGCTTCAAGGCTTCGTCTATAATCTCCCTTAGGACAAATCAAAACCCGGGCCCACCCAACAAAAAAGTTCGAGACAAACGGATCCCTCATTAAAACCGAGAATAGCATTTCAGATTTTTTTTTTTTTAAGCGAATGTTTATCTTCAAACTTTTTTTTTCCTCTTTAAAACAACAAAAATCCGGCTAATTGCGTTTCAAACATGCAACAAGAGGTATCTGTTAAGAGGCACACCACGGCACGAAACAGCTGCGAGTTTTTCGTGGTTTCGAGAGGAAGAATTGCCAGCCAGCGACAGTCGCAGAAACCCCCAATGGGACCCCACTGCAACCCGCTTGTCTGGGTGGCGGCCGTAGCGTATATTTGTGTTTTTGCATGGCAGGTTTGTTCCCTGTGTGCCGGAAAAGCCCCCCCCCCCCCTCCCAAAACCCCTCAAAGGGTTTGCAGAAGAAGAAACATAGTCATCTCGTCTCATGCAAGTGCCCCCCGCCCCCCCGTGTCCACACAATTGTCTGTCGTAATGCAGCAACAACACCGCCCTCTCGAACATTCCGCTAAAAAAAGGAGACAACGCGGAAGAAAAGATCGGAGCCATCCGATCAATTTTGCAGCGTCGCCCGTGTCACGCAGGTCCCTTGCAGCAGACCATCCCTCGCTAACATTCTGCTAAAAGGGGGAATGAACATCATTTCCGAGCCACAAAATACAAACTCGTTGTGCACATTAACACACACGCGCACACAATAATTAAGACACGACTCACTTTGCTAGACACATTAACACAGCAGCGTTACGTGGATGTGTGTGTGCGTGTGCAGACACCATCTGCACGCCGTTAAAAATAAATAAACATCATCCCAGAGTCGAGTGCTTTATTTCATTAATTTAAGGTCAATGGGGCCAAAAGTATTGCGAACTTCAAGACCGTCTACAGATATTAATGTACCCCCCCCCCCCCCGTTCGCCGCCGCCGCTCTGTCTGACACACCCAGTGACTCATGCGGCGTGAATGATGTGACAACGTTCGCTTAACCGGAGTGCACCACAGACGCCACACGCTGTCGTACTACGGGGGCACCAACACACACACACACACACGGCCCAACGATCCCAGCAACAACAACAAAAACGCCGAGCAACGCAGTCTCAAGCATTTATTGCGCGTGTGTTTGTCACCTTTAGGGCCCTTCTCTCTGTTCATGTCCCCCGTATTATTATTTTTTCCACCGGTGCCGTATTTGCGACCGCGCATATCGTGAATTTGCATGCTGGCCTGGAAAACCCCCAGAGGGGAGGCGGGGAGGGTGCAATGCTGTGGGCCCATTACCCAAAGGTTTGGCACGTGTTGAACGTGCGTTTAGAGTATTTAACATTATTTTCTCTGCTATACATTTCCAAATGGAGAGCCACTTTGTTGAGCTATCGCACGTGGCCAGGTCACTTCTGAAAAATATGCTAATAGGTCAGTGGGCTTTAACCTGGGAAAGTACAAATCGTGTAGTTTTATTTGTATCTTTTACCCTTCCTATACTTTGCACTCGTATCGTGTTTGTGTGTCGCTTGTTGTTGTAAAGTGCCCCGACTGGACATCTGTGAAAAAGAGCGTTATAGCTTATCGGATTCCTCCAGTTTAAAAAAAATATTCAGATTCTGACTCGTAAATGCTGATCACCAAACCGAGAGAGCTGGACTGCGTTTCAAGACTCCTTTAATACAATTTAATAGTAAGGTCGAGTGCAATTATGCATCAGCTCTGTCCATTTGATGAACCAATATGAATTGAATGTTCTTCTAAAGTTGTATTGTTATAAGGAAGTTTCCCTATAAAAAAAAACTGGACAAAATATGTCAAATGGTAATTCAAAAATTGGAAATAAAAACCATAACAGAAAAAAGTTTAAGTCCAAATATGCAACTGCGTTTTTGCACTGGCAGTGTCCCGCCAGCTTGCAAATCAACAGTTACCTTCAGAGGACAAATTGCCGACCTGGAAAGCGTTACAGAATCCACGCACGCGCGCGCTTATGAATTTCCTGTACATCCTTTTGTCAGGAGGGCCCCTCGCTTCTGGATGTTTGGTCAATGTTGTACCAATAATTTATATACTTGGTGATGCTGTTGCTGCGTTAGCAGTGATGCACAAGCACAAATAATAACAACAAACTCACTGAGGTCAAGAACACTGTCGCCTATGCCTACACCACCTGGCAAGCCCCTGGGTGGTCACCCGCCATAGAATAACGCAGACTCAAAACTGTTACTTTGAATACATTTGGTCCACGTGCTTAACAGCGGCCCGGTTGTAAATTGATACAACAGCAAAAAAAATATTGTTACAAGTCGGTAACGAAAGTCCGGCTTGTGGCCAGAAATGACTCATCCGTGTTTGATGTATAATCATGCCAGGTGAGGGTGAGCGCGGTCAGGTGCGAGCACGTCTCGTGAGTCACCACCGACTGCGGGCCAAACCAAGCCTGGCACGGCTCATAAATAAAGCACAAAGTGGCAGGCATTGTCTCCCTCCCTACATGGGCAACCTTCTTCACCTCCGCTGGCACAACTGGATGTGTGTGTACACATGTGCGCCGTGTGTGTAGGGGAGCGGTGTTGTGGCGGTTAGTGCTACGCTGCTCTACGATCCCGACGACCCGAGTTCGATTCCCGCTCACGGCCATCAACACCAGTGACGATTATCTAAACCCAATCTGGTCCTCCCCCTAGGTCGACTCAGCCTCAAATGAGTAGCTGGTGCGGTTTGTAGTCATCATCACCACCGGGGAAATAGAGGCTGCCGGGCATGCTTGCTGGCCACCCACCCCCTCGTGTGCCATGCCGACCTTCATAGGTGCTACTCGCTAAATGGCACTTGCCCCAACAGTCCGTTAAGGCTACACGGGTGGGGGGGGGTCTTTGTCTTTTGTCTGTGCGACACACTCTTAAAACACATGCTGCTGGAGAGCGGCCGGTGATTAATTACTCGGCGTAAACCGAGAGGGGTTCCTATTTATCAACTCAACGCCCTATACTTAAGCAACGCTCCACGTGCAAGAATAACCCCCACCCCACCCCCCATTGATCCCGTGCACCACAAACACCCTGTTGAGGCCAAGCCAGTGGGCCACATTTAGTAACCAACACATTGTAGACAATTTCTACACAGGGCGCTACATCACTCGTTGAATGTTTATTTTTTCGTATTAAATCGCCACGACGACGACGACGACGCCGTGGTGTAACTTTGCACGCACCCCCCCCCACACCTCCTTCGTATCATCAATCAAGTTGGGAATCTGACACAGGCCTTTGGGACCTGGCCCACCAAGCTTCGTCCCTGATGCTCGTAGGCCTGGGAAAAGAAGTGGGCCTCCCCCATATAAGCCCAGGATTTAGGTTGTGTGCAAGTGAAAACATTAAAGCCATCCAATTGCCGAATTGTCCTCAGCCAGATTATGGGACGATCCAACTGTAGTACCTTATTTTTTTTAATGCGCATTGCATTGCAGCATAGCCCTTATTATAAAATAAACGTTAAGAAAAATGTAAAAAGGGAGAGAGAGAGAAGGCACTCAGGTGCTTTTAAATGCAGCTCAGTTTCTTGGAAAAATTGTTTCTTGAGTGCCGGGTGACTTCATACGCGAAACTATTAAGCGGGAATTGTGACTCGTTTGAAGAAAAATGCCGAGGAAAACAATGGGGCTCGCTCAGTTTGTGTTCACGTTGCTTTGACGACTCGGGCGACTTTGACGGGGCGAACGCCTTCCACACACGCGCACGCACACACACACTGAGTCCGTGCGCGGCGTTATATCGGCCGTTATGTAACCGCGTAATAAAATCGCGCTCTGCAAACTCTATCCCCAGAAAAATGTGCGACATCATGTGACCGCCATACCCCCAAGCAGTCCGGAGCAGCTCAAAAAAAGCCACACGGGCACACGAGTTGACCCCATAATTCACCCGTGGGATGAAAAATCACTGCTACGGAAATGATGTGCGTAACTCGCCCCCCCCCCCCTCCGTCTACATCTACCCTGTCTCACGGAGTCATCTGCTCCCTTTGTGTTGCTATTGCACCTCATGTCACCCACCCATTTGCTGTCTCAAGACAAATGTATCATCCGTTATTTAAAAAAATATCTATAAAGAATAATAATGAAGACAGGAGCTTGGAACTGCATGGTCGATGTGTTCATGCACCGTATTCTTTATGAACTTAAAATGGGGATAAAGTCTACGCGACTTTACCGAAAGACCCAAATAATATTTCGAAAGGGATTTTACAAACCCGTGCCTCTCGAGTGATCCTCAACAGTACGTGACAAGAAGCATTCGAGACAATCACAGCCGAGACGCTGACGAACATCTGGGAATCTCAAATCGCGATGCGACTACGCGTGTCTCCTCGTGCCACGAGCGATGAGAGTCGTAGGATAACATCTTCATCTTTGTCGCTTTATCGCCCTAGTTCAAAACTTTTGCCCAATTATAATTCTTTCAAAGTAATGCACGATAACTTCACGCACCCCACGGTATGTTTTAAGTAAATGCGGCGTTTTGAAATGCATGTCATCTTATTTGTCTGTTTGTTTATTTATCCACGACAGCGTTATTTTTGTTTTCTGTTGGCACGCTGCTAGGGCTCACTCGATCGCATTTGCACGACGTCAATTCCCAGGTCTCCTTGAAACGTAGGGCTCGGTCAGCTCGGCAGGGCCCTTCAACACATTCCTCGACAAAGGACTCGTTGTTGCATCCAATTACCGTTTTATAGTGAGGCGCCGTGGCTAGGAGATGTTAACTACCTCGCCCGGTATGCAGGAGGTCGTGGGTTCGATCCCGACCCTAACGCCTGCTGTATATTTGGAGTTTGCGTGTCTCTCTACCCCGTGGTGGCGTGGATTTTTCTCCGGGCCCTCTCGTTTTTCCCTTCACATTTGCATTTGGGAGTATTTGGCTGCTGTACATTTCCAGGCGATAAGCCGCTTGGTTGAGATATCATTTGTGGCCAGGTCGCTTATGGAAAAAAAAAAGATCCGTATAGCTCAGTGGGCCTTACCTAGTATAGAAAAAGTTTACGTTAAGTACCGTAATCACGACGAAAATGTAAAATGTTGCTGTTTGCGAGTGCAACTTCGCGGCGACGATTACAACGTGGTGCCCCCCCCCCCCCCCCCCCGGCAAGCCCCAGTGGTTGCCAAAGTAAGACGTCTCTTCTCACTTCCAAGTGGATTTGCGAATTTCCCCGAGCGATGCTCACGAGTGCGTTCGATGGAAGTTCGTGGTTTCCGCGAGCGGAATTTGCCAACGCCCTCGTAGCTCTCGTGCAGGGGTTTTCAGCGAAATTTTGCGGAATTAATTTCGACACTCCGAAACTTCCCACGGCACGGGCTGAGAATGACAATCGTCGGGTCCGTTTGGCAAAGCTTCGCGCGATCGCTATCATCGTTGCACGGTTTACTTTCCTGACAAAGTGTTCATTGAAATAGCAATTGCTTCATTAAATTAGGATACAATATGTTGAGGTAAAGTATTACCTATTAAATCAGTGCTTGAGAGATTTTCATAGTTATTGCAATAAATTTTTCCTCATGTAACTCACATGCAGCATGTGCTTTGTAAGCGTGACAGATGGTAAAGTTTACATTGAGTGAACTGCCGTTAAGGAAATCTTTATTCGTACTATAAATTACAGCAAAGCACGAGAACAACACAATCCAGCGCGAAATTCGATTACAAAGCTACGGTCAACTGATATCGCATCATTCCGTACCGTGGAAAAATATTATATGGCGGCAGCCTTCACTGCAAGCGGCCTGGGGATTCCAACTGCAAGTTGCCCCATCCCAAAATAACCACCGTGTCTCGCATGTCAGGGTGGTGGCGGTAACTAAAAAACACTCCCCCACCACCCCCCCCTCTTCAAAAACCGTCCTCATTCACGCGCCGATAAACAGCGAAACCAGCGAGCGCACCACGCCACAACTTAGGGAACTGCAGGCAAAAGTAAGTGGCAAGCACAAGGGGAACGGACAAAGCGGAGGCAAGAGCAAGACGAATCTCAGCGATCAATCGATCGATCGATCGTAGAGGTGACCGGGGGTGTGGTGCAAAGGGGTCAGGGGATTGAACCCGGCCACTGCTCACACCTGGGGTGCGCGTTCCAGCCGTCCGCGATTGGATCCCAAGAGCGAGCGAGAGACAAAGTGCTCGGAAAGCGGCACTGCGAACGGTGAATCGGTTGGAGAGCTTGGTTTTGGTCGTGTCTTACAACGGATAAAAAAAAAATTGATGCTCGACATTTGTTACTTGATGGCCATTTCGAGGAGCGAGCTTCGGCTTGCAGAGAAAAGTAAAAAAAAAACAACGCCAGCATTGATGGTTTTCTGTTTAAATATTTCAGGTCTTATCAACCCTTTAACGAACAGGATACAAAAAAGGGGAAAAGCTCTGCATCAGTCATTCGGCGAACGGACGGACGCTGTCGCTCGCCGCTTGTGCAATTCTGCAACGTAATTTAATTTCGATGGCTTTCGCTGTATCGTGACTGCACCCACGCGCCAGACTCCGTGTGTGGAAACACCACCGGCAGCAATGAGTCGACCGGGCAGACTCCCGTTACCCGTCAAGGCCATCAAAGTCTCACGTTTGGAAGAAGCAGAAGTCTTATTATCGGAATTGGCTGGCCCCTTGACCCAACAACGGCAGCGATTTAGCGGACATTTCACAGAATTCAAAAGGAAAATTTCAAACCTGTCAGCAGCAAAGACTAAATTCACACGTGGGCCGCCCCCACCACCACCTCCCCTGCACCCGATTGGCCGAGACGTCGCTATGACGATGCTCCAAAGCGTAACGACTGCCCCCTGCCATTGGCTGCTGGCGGAATGAGGGCAAACGTTTTGCAGGAATGACAGCTCCGCTGGGTTTACACGTGAACAATGGGGATGTTCTGCGCCGCGAATTGAGAGATTAAACGCACGGTCGACGTGCACAATCAGCGCTGCGAATAAAATTACTCCTGCAGACGACGCATCGATTGGCCGTTTCGACTCGCCGGTCGATGTGAACGTCTTATACCGTAGAACGTACTTTTTTTTAATCATAGAAGTCAAGTCAATTCGGTGTATCCACACTCTCGCAAATGACACCCAACCGACCCTAGTTGTGTTGGCAAGGCAACAGCGCAATTTATTTAGAATCGCAGGTAATTGCCTAATTTGATGTCTGCGCTGATATGGCACAACGGAGGTCCCAGTTTTGCACATGAGGTCACAAGGGGGTGACTAACACTGCGCTTGTCACTGGGCAAATCCCCAAATGATGTGATGCAGTCACGGAACTGCTGTGGTCACGATACTATTCAAGAGAATCAATTCCTCTTTCCCCTCCCCGTTTTTATTGTTTTCTCATTGGTGGCAGATGTTATCGTGGGTCCGATCCCGACCCTGACCCCTGCATGTATATTTGGAGTTTCCACGTTCCCTCTACCTGTGGTGGCATGGATTTTTCTCCTGTTCCTCCGGTTTTTCCCTCCACGTGCGTTGAGAGTATTTGACTGCTATAAATGCCCACGTGATGATAAGCCGCTTCGTTGAGTTATCATTTGTGGCCAGGGTCACTTCTGAAATAGAGGTATATAGCTCAGTGGGCCTTACCTGGTAAAATACTAAAACATTCTTAGTTTTCAGTAACAATTAGCAACATCATTAGCACGCATTATTTGCATACAGAGCACATCGTCGGTTCTCACGCGCGCGCTTCGACTGCACTCGTCACGAGCGTAAACGACGGGGCCTGTCACCGACGTCATTTTCCCACGGAAATTTAATGACAGCAGCAGCAGCAGCGACAATTAATTGCGAACTCCCTAAAAATAACCCGAGCAGTCACATGCGGTAAGATTGAGCAATCTCGGTGGGTTTTCCTACCGACAGGATCACACTTAATTCAGGGATAGTGTCATAATCAATCACAGTCCGTTTGTCAATGCACTGTTTGCTTTATACTTTATAGTATTACCCCATGCACCAAGTCACACGAACTGAAGCAACATTTGTGCTGGGAGTGGAATACTGCAAGACACAGCAAAGCGGGTAATCAGGTTCTTTTTGTGTCACCATACTTCACCAAGGCTGACATGACCGAAGCCGATATCACTCCGCAACTGATAGCCGTGGCCTCGAATTGAACTCGGATCGACGGGATTAATAGCACAGCGCTTTACACCCCCATCGATTCCCGTTATCAGGTCAGCGGGCCGCGCTATCAAGTGTGCAGGCGCTGCAATTGCGCCAGGGTTCAAGGGTCAGAAGGGCCTGTACGCCAGGCTACCGAGACAAGGCGTCCCGTTTCCATCGTTGCACCAAGGGCCCATGCACAACCACGGGGCCACAACCACCGACTACACAACCCACAGACTACAACAACCGCTTTTTAAACCGCCATCAGCCAGTGTCTATCCACTGTTAGATGAAGGCCTCCGCACACTCCGTGACGCGGCGTTCTTCCTCCTCCTTGCGCGCGTTGCATGCGTTGCATTTAAAGCCAGCGTCTTAAAAAAAACGAGTATTTAAGTTTTCAAAAATTACAAAATCCTGTATATATAGCAAAGAACACCGAATCAATTTGCTCCACCAGTTGACAGTACCAGTCGAATTTCTCAAGGCACGCGACTACAAAAGTGTTCGTTCGTGTAAGCCAAGTGTGAGTGCAGGTCTTTTGTTTGTTGTTGTTGTTGTTTATTAATGCCACAAAGCCCAGCGTGACACAGCCGCAAACTTATGCCAACTGCACACGCGCTACTGACTGGGCGCAGTCACCTCCCCCAGCTTTCTCGGGGCATCGCGCGCGTGCCACTTGCGAGAGTGCTCGTCCGCCGTCCCGCGGGCAGGAATGTTTATAACCTGACAGCCATCGCGCATCATCCTCCATCCCCCACAACCACCTCCCACCTAAAGCGCCCAATTGCTGCCAAACGCAGACTAGGGGAGGCCTGTGTTGTAGTGGTTGTTGTTGTTGCTGCTGTTGCTAACGCACGGCAAGTTCGCCCCGAGTGTTGTCGCGTAGCTGCTGTTTCAGGCCGTAAATAATGCTGCAGCAAGAACAACAACAATAACAACAACAACACACAGCGGTTCAAACCAATGGGCAAAGCGATATTGAATTTCCACCAGCTCCCGTCCACCAAAGCAACACGAGTTGGTTACAAACACCACCACTGTTTAGACGACAAGGTCGCGTGTGATACGGTGGGGGGGGGGGGGGGTTAAAGGTGTTTAACATGCGAGGACAACAGGTAGCCACATATCCTCAAGAGCAGTGCTGGCGACCCTGGCATCTCCCGAGCCGCATGCCGCTCTGTAATCCACCAGCGTGCGGCTCTATCGAAGGGGGGCATCACGTAGAACGTGCTATCACAAGCAGTAGCAACGTATAATGAACGTCTCCCGTGCTGTGCCGAAAATTATCAACATACATACAGTGCACTTATAATGTGTACACTTGTTTTTTTTACCCTTTTATCTGGCAACAAAACTGACACCTTTTTTACAAGGAGTCATGTTTGCATTGACCACAATACCTGCAGTCGGAATGCAAACAAAAAACATAACTCTGATAATGTATGCACTGTCCTTGAAATTGATTGGTCCACACCCGAGACAGACAAGAACAATGAACCATCATAGTATGAGTATGCTTACCCCGAGCTCTCATACTCTGATGGTTCATTGTCCTTGAGTTGTGCGCCTTTTGGCGTCATCTGGTCCAACCCATGTGAGACTAGGCTCTAAAGAAAGCTGTCTCGGGTGTGGACCAATCAACTTCAAGGACAGTGCATACATTATCAGAGTTATGTTTTTGTTTACATTCCGACTGCAGGTATTGTGGTCAATGCAAACATGACTCCTTGTAAAAAAAGGTGTCAGTTTTGTTTCCAGATAAAAGGGTAAAAAAACAATTATCATATTTTGTTACTGGCAAATGAGGTTCCAATGGTGTGTACACTTGGTTCTTTGCAGAACTCACGGCTACTTTTTGGATCTTGGTCCATTCAAGGTTTGGCCACCCCTGCTCCGTAGAGAAGCGTTTCGAGTGGAGGCAACGGCGTGAAACCCCAGCAATTCACGTTTCAAGTTTCATTCATCAGGTATAGCCCTGTGAGCCATGCGGCTCTTGAGTCGGGTGCAACCGCAACAAGCAAACTATGAACAGAGAACATCTTAAAGCGACGACGCGCAACAGAAACATCCTGGATAAACCAGCAAATCTTCCATAAAAAAACACCGCGTTACCACTCGAAACGCAGAGCTGCATATTTACCGACCTGCCTACCAACCCCCCCTGATGCGTTTTTTTCTGGCTTGTCTTCATGCATTCCATCCTTGCAAAACGAGACCACGTTACAAGCGTGTTCTGCTATTAAAGTGATGCCCTCCAACAAGAACAACAACAACAACCGTCGCCAACACCGCGAGTATTCAAACAAAAAGAGGACATCCCAGTGAAATGGGCGGGAGCACGTTTCACCGTCCAGACAAAAGGAGCCACACATTACACTGCTTAAGCTTAGCAGAGCTGCTGGGCCTTTGAGCAAACAGGATGTGCGTACACGTTCTCAGTCATGCCAGCCAGCACCTAACGGGTTCTGAATTTGTAATAATAATTTACAGCCTTGTGTCGGTTCACGACCGGTCATCGGTTGCCGTTTGACTATACTTCACCAAGCTGGGTAGTAAGTGTGGGTTCATGTTAAGGGCAATCGGTGAAAGGAGTTGGGGTGGGGGGGGGCATTTACCGGATCACCAATACCGCTTGCCACTCACAGATGTTAGCCGTGGTGAGGAATCGAACTCAGGGTTGCCGGCAAACTACCATTTCCCTCCTCCACCTTACCCATCCACTTACCTAACTGGCAAATTCGCAAGATCACACAAAAACAATACAAAGAGTAACAGAGAGCAACTGAACGTGCGGCTTCTTCTTGGGTTGAATCTGTTATGTAAGCGCATGTGTCAATGAGAATAAACCAACAATCGAACCGAAGACTGTCCGTGGGCATCGCGCGCTTTCAGGTGCGCTTCTGCGGCCGTCTGGAACGCTCTTCTCTTCCGATATTAGTAAGCCGCTGGAGCTATGTGCACTTTCAAATCAAGATTGAAAACTCTTTGCTTTAGAACTGCTTCGTGCGTCTAGTTTGATGCCCTTCAAACAGCCGCAGCCTTCGATTAGCACGGTTGGCTACGTAAGCTGCGCGAAGGAAGTTAAACATACATACACACAGACATATACAAACATACACGTAACCCACCTTTACTCTTGTCCATTGCTCGCAAGCTTCATACACAACAGCTCGGATGATGAAACCCACTGCCGAGTTTCTGCTGTTGCTCCGATCCAGATCGCGTTCAGACAATTAAAAGAACAAACCGCCCTCTTTCTAGTTGCGGTGCAAGAGCGACCTTTTGTTTTGCTACCGTCCGTTTGATAACACGCACACAGGAGGAAAAAAAAGAAGAAACCGCGTGAATGAATGAACCTCGGCTCGTTTTTTTTTGGTCGTTCGCTGCATCAAAACGTGCAAGCTGCCGCCGCCGCCGCTGCTGCTGATGTGACCGCCTCTAAATGACGATCCCGCGGTTGAACTCACGCTTAAAAGTGTCCCTTAATACGCCCCGAGCCACCGTTTATTGTGCAATCCGCAGCTCGGTCGCGCTGTGGCACCACCCACCACCGACCCCACACCCCCCTCCGAACATCACGATACTTGACATATATTGGATGGACGCGGCAAGCGCTACCAAACAAAAAAACTAGGAGGCTATCAGTTGAAATTCACAACACACCAACAGCAGCAGCAGCAGCAGCGGGCAGCACCAGCAAGCAAATAGAATGCGAACACAGGAAACCCGAAGTCACGCAGAAAAAAAAACCGTGTGTGGTCCGGCCTCAGCAACAACGTCCTTTGTTGCACGAAGCTCGGACGCGACCTCCTCCTAAAGTGAGGTTTCCTGCTTTGGCAGAGAGAGAGAGAAATGCTGCAAAAGCCACCGCCTGTATGATTTACACGTGTCTCTGCCAGGAGGGGGGGTGATGGGGGCCACAGAGGGAGGGTCTTGACGGACAACCACCACAAACCACCGCCACCCGCTTCAGGAAACTAGAGACATCTTCCCCCCCCCCACTCCGCCCTAAGGCCACCAGTTCTCCTAACCAGTTTCGGTTTTTATTTTACTTTTTTTATCTCCCACTCACACTTAGTTCCCCTTTAACAAACGCAAAACCCGTGCACAAAATGTGCGTGCTATTTGCACGTCTACGCTCGTACAAAGCGTGTCGATGCGTGCTCCAAGGTAAATTCGGGGCTCAGGGACACTGCGTCGTATTGCACTGTGTTTGTGTTCTACAGGGTGGTCCAGATGTCTTGTGCTCACCCCCCAATCAGAAACAGAATATTTATTTAGACTGCAGGAGGAATCCGATGAGCTTTCAAGCTCTTTTTCACAAATGTCCAGGAGGGGCACGGGGTAAAAACGTGACAACAACGAACAGTACAAAAACACGACACGTACAAATACAACACGAAACCATCCCCACATGGCCGCAAATGATCGCTCGACCAAGTGACCCGTCATTTGTACATTTATTAGCACCACAAATCATCTCAATAATGTATTATTCTTCATCGTAAATGCATTCCTTTGCATATTAGTTTCCCTTTTAAATAAGCATTACTTGAACAAATATTAAGTTTTAGAGAAGCAATCGGAGGTCACAAGACATCTGGACCATCCTGTAGTTAGGATTGGGGGAGTTAAATGCAAGCTTGGACATCTGCCTGCATATGTGAATAACCATATCTGCCTTCTTAATTGGCATCAAACACCAGACATGAGAATTATGGTTGACAATTCTGACTGACGCTATTCCGTTTCATTTATTATTATTTTAACCAACTTGTGATAATTGTTTTTTACCCTTTTATCTGGCAACAAAACTGACACCTTTTTTACAAGGAGTCATATTTGCATTGACCACAATACCTGCGGTCGGAATGCAAAGAAAACCACAACTCTAATAATGTATGCACTGTCCTTGAAGTTGATTGGTCCACACCCGAGACAGCCTTTCCTAGAGCCTAGTCTCACATGGTGTTGGACCAGATGACGCCAAAACGCGCACAACTCAAATACAATGCACCACCAGGTATGAGAGCTCGGAGTAAGCATTTACACATGATCAGAATGTGATAGAGCAAATCTGAGATCAGATTTGGAATCAGCACCCTGAAATTAGTCTAAAACAGCTGCAAAAGTCCAGGCCAGAAAACAAAACAAAAAATTGTTGATCAGTGAATTATTTCCCTTCGAACAAAAAAATATGGCCATGTCTCGCTAAACCCCGCCCCCTTCCCCCCAGAAAGGGCATCTCGCACCCCCCAAGTGATGCGTGAGCCCCAGGTGAAGAAGAAGCACTTGCTTTAGAACGAGTGTGCTCTCACCACAGCGGGCAGCAGGGGGCGGGAAGGGAAGGGTTGGGATTCCAGCCCTGCTTGGAGGAGGAGACGGCTGCGTGCAAAAACAAAGTGTCCAATTTGCATTGCATTTCAATCGGTCGGGGGGTGGGTGGGGGGGATGACACTCATTGTCAACTCTCAGTGTTGTTTCATTCATCACAATCAACCGCATGCACATATTGCAGCCCTATTGTTGACCTACCACCACTGGATAAGGGGGCCAACCCCATGCCATGAAGGTCGTGGTGGGGCGGGAGGGAGTGTTTATTAGATTCGACCATACTTCACCACGCTGGTCAGTGAAGGCTCATGGAAATCATTAACAGTGACATCTTAAGCAAGCTGTAAGAAGGGAGGATTGGAGGTGAGGGTGGGTGGGGCGAGCCATCCCTACCCCCCATCCCCGAACCCGATCCTGAAGACAAAAACGCCACCGTACTAGATTATCATCGATCAGCAAAACAATTTGTACAACCAAGCGATACCGTGGCGCTCGCAATTTCTCCACATGCACAGGGCGCGAGAGATAGAGAGAGAGACGTAGAGCTAGAGAAGAAGGCGCGATATGCAGAGGCTGATCGTATTCGTCGGGAATTCCGTTGAGCGTTTAACATTTGTTTGGAGTGCGCGCTTGGCTATGTTGTGCGGCTACCCCTTTTAGATTCAGAATAATCACAATACTTATTTAGACTGCAAGAGGAATCCTATGAGCTGTAAAGCTCTTTTTTTCACAGATGTCCAGTAAGGACACGGGGTAGGAACGTTTACAACAACAAAGAGGACAATAAACACGATAGTAGTGCAATGTTCAGGAAATGTAAACAAATCACCCAAACACACAAACGAATAAAACGAAACCATCCCAATCCTACCAGGCAAAGCCCACTGGGGGTATTTAACTTATTTTTTCAGAAAGCGACCTGGCCACAAATGATAACTCACCAAAGTGACCCATCATTTGGATATTTATAGCCCATCCACCCCCCTCCTATAAAGAACTGTGAAAAAATTAACCCGTAAAAACAAAGTTTTTCACTATAAATCCTTTATATGCGTGGCGGCTAGAGTCCTCTCATCCTCTGGCTTGAGATGGCTGCCACCTATGGGTCAGATGATTGCCTGCCATCATTAAGCAATTGGTAATGAAATATTAAACAAAAAATTCCTAAAATGTGTGAAGTTATGGAAATGTTTTTTCACGAAAATAAATTGTCACGCACAACGAGTCTGTGTGCAAAATGTCAGCTCGATTGGATCACGAGAAGTGGGTTAAAAAGCGACCGAAAGATTTGCACGGTCGTAAGCGCGCAAGCAAACAAGTGAACTTAATATAAAGGATTTAAAAATAGCTTCATAGCTCATCGGATTTATCCAGTGTAAAAACACATTCCGATTCTAAACAAGATCAAAGCGACCGGGTTGCATTCAGTTGCTCACTCCTTTCTTTTGGAGCCAATTTCACCCCGGGGACCGAGCACAGAAAGTGTGCCGACTCATCATCATCACACTCTGAGTTGGGGGTGACTAAACTTCCTGTAACCTCCGA
The DNA here is from genome assembly GCF_015708825.2 of Lethenteron reissneri. Lineage (NCBI taxonomy): Eukaryota > Metazoa > Chordata > Hyperoartia > Petromyzontiformes > Petromyzontidae > Lethenteron > Lethenteron reissneri. The sequence continues at coordinate 11,914,855 of NC_083788.1, forward strand.
TGAATAAGGGCAAGTTGCCTATGGGGGTGGAGGTAGAGGAGATGCAATCAACGAGGCGGGGCTGTGGGTTCGCATCGGGCGGGTGTCGTAAGGTACAGTTCGGAAGCATTGAAGACAAAGATCCACACCCGTCGCCTGTAACATACTGTTGGGGCAAGTGCTGTTAGCGAGCACCTATGAAGGCCGGCACGGCACACGAGGTGGTGGGTGGCCAGCACCACGCCAGGCCGCCTTTGTCTCCCCAGTTGCGATATTAACACATCGCACCAGGTATTCATTTGAGGCCGAGTCGACTTAGGGGAGGCCCAGGACCCGGTTCAGATAATCGTCGCTGGTATTTGCCGTGAGCGGGAATCGAACCTCGGGTCGCCGGGTTCGTAGCGCAGCGTAGCGCACTAACCGCTGCACCAGGATGCACAGACATCATGATCCATTTGAAATGTTGTGTGTGAGTGTGCGTGTGATTTGTTTTTCACGTGTCTCACACACACACACGCCCTGAAATCTGTTATTAATGTTCACGAGCAATCAACAGACTATTTACCCAGCACTGCAATTAACCCACATCGCTCTGTGTTGTTGTTGTTGAAAGTATGCTGCTACGGAATTGCGCGTTAACACCATTGCGTGATAATTATCATTCTCTAGCCACTGCTGGGCGATTGCAGTCCACGCTGCCGATGCAGATCGTTTTTGCCGTGTGAGTGTGTGTGTATATATAACATTACAATACCATAATATTTACCGTGTTATTATGCCGTTGCATTTGCTTTGCCGATGACCAAATCTCCCCGGAATGCACCTCCCCCCCCCTCTATTTCGTCAGTGTGCGTTATGGGCAGCAGCGGGTTAGGGAATAACAACAACAAAAATCCCATCGTTGATTTAAACTCTGCCCCCCTCCTCCTTCATCAAGCCGCAATCACCGCCATGGTGAAGTATGGCCAATTATCCCTCTAGATCTGCATTAGCGTGGAGGGCACCGCGGTGGCTAGGAGATGTTAACTACCTCGCCTGGTATGCAGGAGGTCGTGGGTTCGATCCGGACCTGACGCTTGCTGCTGCTGTAGATTTGGAGTTTGCGTGTCTCTCTCATCATCATCACGGTGGCTAGGAGATGTTAACTACCTCGCCTGGTATGCAGGAGGTCGTGGGTTCGATCCGGACCTGACGCCTGCTGCTGTATATTTGGAGTTTGCGTGTCTCTCTCTCTCATCATCATCACGGTGGCTAGGAGATGTTAACTACCTCGCCTGGTATGCAGGAGGTCGTGGGTTCGATCCGGACCTGACGCCTGCTGCTGCTGTATATTTGGAGTTTGCGTGTCTCGCTCTCTTCCCGTGGCCGCGTGGATTGTTCTCCGGGTCCTCCGGTTTTTCCCTCCACATTTGAAATCGACATCACGCGTTTAGAGTGTTTGGCTGCATTAAAAGTGTCCACGTCATGATAAGCCACTTCGTTGAGGTATCATTTGTGGCCAGGTCGCTTCTGATAATTAGCTATATAGCTCATTGGGCCTTACCTGGTAAAATAAATATAATAAATAATAGATTAAAAAGTTACACTCAACAATGGCAATACCTCTTCCTGGAGTTGCAGGACCCTCAACACTGAGCTCATCTTAATAATAATTCAAACAAAAAATGCGTAAATCCTCCGAATGTTTCAAGCCGAGATACCAACACCCAAATGACCTCTTGTTTATTATTTATGCTTGGAGAACAAAAGGCAATGCATATTAAGGGAGGAAACACGAAGCATCTCAGATTTGCCGATGGCATCCGTCACTTTTAAATGTCCACCGGGAACAAACTTCAGGAAATGATTGACTAAGCTGCACGAAGCAGGCTGCTGGGAGGTTGGGGCTCAGGATAAACATGAGCCAGACAAAGGTTCGCGTCAAAACGAGATCACTAGACTATCGGAGACTTGTACCACGTGTCCCGTTGGAGGGACAGCAACTGGAAAACACAGCAGACGAACCTTTACCTAGGACAGCTACCGAATGCTGTGACCGGAATCAAAATAACGAAACATACAGGGTTTGCCTGTTACCCAAGTGTGTACTTGGGTGTAAGACACGTCAATGTAAAAAGAAGCAGATGGGAGGAGGTGGAAGTGCTCTTGGAAAGCTGAAGTCGACTGATGCGAAGGAGTGAATCAATGTGCCTTCCTAAGAACGTTCGTAAATCTGTGCATCCTACCTGCTGTGAGACGCGGTTCAGAAACACTGTCATTAAAAACACAGAATGATAAACTAAAACTGAAAACTCTCCGCGTTATTTACAGAGACATAGACAAGAACACAAATGGATTAGAGAACGTACGCTGGCTTTCAGACAGCTCTGTTTCTTCACCTGAGGACGGCTGCTTGTGTTGTGGCCGAAACGTCGTGAGAATTCTAATTTATTATGTTGAATTTTTATTATTTTATTATTTCCCTTCTACGTGACTTTACCGAAAGAACCAAGAAGATCATGCAAACCGTTAAGAAAATCAAGCGGGCATGGGCAGAACGCGTTGTTCTAAGGGATGATGATGATGATGATTGTGGCTGATGGTCAAGAACAAGGACGGGAGTGGCAGCCGAGTACGAGAGTGAGGGCCCAGGTCGCTTCCGAGATGAACCAAGGAAATCATCTCGTGTGCCGTCGGGTGCCGGCTGGATTACATTTGAAGAATCGTGCGAGATTGCAAAGGCCGGCTTGACGACGACGAAAGGTCATGGGGGCTGTGTGCGTGTTTACGGGGCAGACAGAAAGAAGACGACACAAAGATTATCAGCACGAGCAGTTAGTCGCGGATGATTACGGCCGAGTCTAGACTGGGAGGCTAACGGAAGAAGTCTCGGCCAACGTGACGACCGCTCTCCCGCAACTGGCAGCGAAAAGACAACAGCGGGGTTATAGCTGCCACGTGTGAACCAAGTGGACCAGTGGAGCAGAGGCCACGTGTGATTTTTTTGTTTGTTCAGGAAATTCTACGAAAGGAATGGATCTTGGGAGTGACTGCACGGCCGTAGAAGGAGACCCCCCCCCAACCCCCCCCCCCACCACCCTTTGTTGATGTGCACCTTTCACAAATGTTGTTGTGCCCCGATCATTCGTTCGCTCATTCATTACGCAGCGTAGTTCGTAGTCGCGCTAACGATCTTGTTTGTCCCCTTGATATTACATCTTTACGCATTTGGAGGGTCGATTACTCTGTTTTGTTTACTACTCGAACTAAGTGCTGCATTGCAAATCATCTGGCGCCTTGTTGTTTTGCTCCGTGGCTCGGAAATTCGGCCAATTATTCTGAACATTGTAAATTTGCTTGGTTTTTATTTCTGCAAATTACACCTGACAGCAGATGAGGGCAAAACAATAACTAACACGGCACGGTTATTTTTTTTAAACACTGACACGGCTTCACATCGGTTCTATGCTTGCGTGCGATGGCAGCGATACGTTGAAGAGCTAAATGCCAAAGTCGAGGTCTGCTGGTCACGACGAGAGGGGCTTCGGGAGAGAATTCCGTGTTGTTTTGCTGTTTGTCCTGCATTGAATGAGCTGAGACTACATTGGTGAACTACGTGGTCCATGGTGTGAGTTGCATGGGCCACAATCAGTCTTCCTATGATGCGCGTACAAGTAAAATACAGCATGACCTGAACTCTGTTTTGCATCTCAATATATATTGAAAAAATAACAATCGTGTTTAGTCTATAAACCTAATGACTTTCCAGAATGTGTTAAAGCAAGCAAACTCTTGGACCGGTTTTCAACCTTCTGGGCCTCATCAGCAGAGGCGGCAGCAGCAGGCTTGTGTTGTGTGTTAATCAAATCACAATATGTGGGTGTGTTCAAATCTGACATTAGTACAGAAAACGTGGTTGCAAGAAGTCTGAGACTCACATTTATATTTCACAATTTTTTTAAGCATCAACCACTTCAGAAAATAAATGGTGACCGAACCCCCACCCCCTCCCCCGCCCCCTTTATATATGTAAAGGAACAGCATTTGCATGTTGCCCTTTGTGGGCCTTGGCTCTCGCTCCGAGCAATTGGGGAGTCAATTCCATTGGTCTACGACACCACACGTTTCATCTAGGATCAACAAAAGCGCTGTTGCGGTTCACAGCAGCAGCAGACACTCTGCATGAAAATACTCGTATTATAAATGCATTTTATGAAATACATTTACGAAATGAACTAAAAGTTTCACAAGCGGAAGCGTATAAATCGGTTTTAAAGATCTTGATTTGAAGCTTTGGTGACTGCAGGAATCCATACTCTTTGGTTCTTTCGGTAAAGTCACGTAGGTAGACATACAATCAAATAAATCACGACGTTTCGAACGCAACACAAGCAATCATCATCAGTTGAAAATCGCGATAGCTGCGATGTCTGCTGCTCGCAGCAGACCTTGACGGGATGTATGGGTGCAGCATGTCAGCGATGTTGGCTGCGGCAAGGTGGTAAATGGGAAAGCACCGACTGACCTAGCTAACATTTAGTGTGTAATAACGTTAACATTTACTGCGTTGGCTGTGGAAATGTCGGGGGGCGGGAGGTAGCATTTTTTTTTCGAATTCGGTAACAAAAAAAAACCTTATTATTTCAACAGCTCAATATACGAGAGACGGTGTTGGTGGTCCTTAATGAATATGGCGTCACGAAGCGGCAGCCCTTAAAGAGCCGCGTGACGCTCGGCAGCCGCAGATTTGACGAGCCCCCCCCCCGACCCAAATCCACCAACCCTGCCACCACGTAGTGGCAACGCAAACACGTGAGCGTGCGAGCGGAGCAGTCTGGGACGGGGCAGACTGGAGTCGCAGCAGATAGCTGAGCAAATAATGGAAACAGGCAAAGCATGGTGGGGGGAGGGGGGTTGCATGCTGGCAGATCAGTGGCAGACAGTTCAATTGCAGGCACGCACTGAAGAAGATGCTGGATTACTCTAATAGTGCGCAGCCAATGAAAGCCAAAACGCTGGACAGATAGTTAAAAATATATGCGCGTTAAAATATACAACGACAATTTGTGGGACTGGCAGGTTAGCATGCGCTGGTGGTGTAGTAACGTGTGGAAAATCCCACCACTTCCAATGCGTCTAGCCAGCGTGTAAGAGTAGGCCAATCACCATATACCGGTACTATAACATAGACCTCTTTCTGGTGAAGGGTGGTCCCTTCCGCCAGCAGTGCCGCGAGCAAGCACTTGCAGGGCTGAGCCTTTACCGCGCATCGAATTTATTTTTTTTCCTGTCGACTGAGGGCTCTGTTAACCATCCAAGAGGCGCACGAGAATGATATCTGTGCACGAGTTTCAGCGCAGAGCGTGGTGGATTCCCATAGGCGATGCAGCTGCGAGGAAGGGGGTGCGTGGTATGGTGGTGGGCTCGGCAACACTCGGGTTGCAGAAGCGGCAGCAGCAGCAGACGTTGCGACTTAATAACAGACGCGCACTGGAAATGCCCCCGTGTGCGTGCCACCATCATCACCATCATCATCACCGCCACCCCACCACCAACCCCCGAGTCACGAAGCTCGCAGACTCTGAACGCGTGGCCCCAACTCGGCATGTTCACAGCACGACGGCACGGGACGGGATTCCTCCCCCATCGACCCATGGGATTTCCATCGCAGGCGCCTTCGTGGAAAGCGTGCAGGAGAAATTTCGAATGTGCGCGTAGGGGTAGGGGTTGGGATCGTCGCGTTGCGGCGACAAAACAAACAGACAAACGAGGCATATCTTGGGTCTCTTGAGTGTGCATCCTCATTGAACAAATTTAAATCTTCTTGCAATTTGCAATTTGAAGACAGACGCACCGCACGAGACGAACGACTTACTAACACCGCGTTGAAACTAAAACTATAAAACTAGTTTTTATTTGACCAGGTAAGGCCCACTGAGCTTTAGAGCTCGTTTTTTTCAAAAGCGACCTGGCCACAAATGGATAGCTCAAGGAAGTGGGAATATCATCACGTGTAAATGTAGTGCAGCCAAATACTCTAAACGCGTGACGTTGATTCTAAATGTGGAGGGAAAACCCGGAGGACCCGGAGAAAAACCCACGCGACCATGCGGAGAGAGACATGTAAACTGCAAATATCCAGCAGGCGTCACGGTTGGCATCGAACCTATGACCTCCTGCATACCAGGCGAGCTAGTTAACATCATGCTACCGTGAATAGAGGCCTGGTGGACACCACGTGTTCTCTACCTCTCTGCGGCCTGAGTGGTTAGCACACTCCTGCGCCACGAACCCAGCGACGCGAGTTGTGATTTTGCTCAAAGCCATTATCATCTTCTTGGTTCTTTCGGTAAAGTCACGTAGAATGGAAGTAATACAATAATAAAAATAAAACATAATAAAATAATTCTCACGACGTTTCGGCCACAATGCAAGCAGCCGTCCTCAGGTGGAGAACAGGTCTGTCGAGAAGACAGAGTCTGAATGACTTCTCGACAGACCTGTTCTCCACCTGAGGACGACTGCTTGCGTTGTGGCCGAAACGTCGTGAGAATTATTTTATTATGTTTTATTTTTATTATTTTATTATTTCCATTCTACGTGACTTTACCGAAAGAACCAAGAAGATGAATCCCTGCAGTCACGAAAGCTTTAAATCGAAAAGCCAATATCGTTGAGGAATATCTGAACCCGGTCCTGGGCCTCCCGAGCTCGGTCGACTCAGTCTCAAATGAGTACCTGGTGCGGGGTGTAAACACCGGCATTGGGGAGACAAAGGCTGCCGGGCGTGGTGTCGTCCACACACCCCTCTCTGCGTGTGCCACGTTGCTAACAGCATTTGCCCCAAGTCTGTTAAGGCTATAGGCGAGATCATTGTCTTTGAGCTATGGAAGCTCTTTTTGGCAGGTGTCCAATGTGGGCGGGTCAAGAGTTTTCACATAAACGGTCTAATCCACACTCCGAAACTGGTGGAAGCCTACGCACACATTTATAGAATGGAGGTGTTACGGACATTATACATATCACCGCGGCACGAGTTTTTTCTCGTTTCCACATTGCCACTTCCTTATGTACAGATGCAAATATTGAAAACCGACACAAAACAACCACGCCAGTTGCAACCACGCGAATAACCTGCGAGGGGTCTTCTCGTGAAATTCACAATGAGGAAAAAGCGTGCGTGCGTTACGCGTGCGTGCGTTCGTTACGCATGCATTCCGGAATGCTTTTCCGTAACGTGCAGTTGTCCACGGAAGTAGTGCTGCTGCATTCAGTTACCGGTACAAAAGCTTAAGTCTATATAGCCACAGCCGTCAGGACAAAATCATGCTCTTGGCATATACTGTATGCAAAACAATAGGCCTCTTTAGCGCCGGTTTATCTTCCCAAGTTTTGGTCACTCGTTTGAACCAATTTAGCCGGCTTAATAATAGCGGCTCTAATTTACGCGCAAATTTTGTTTTGTGTTCGCGTTGCATCATCACCATCATCATCTTCACGGGAAATTGTCGTCCGCAGGCTGCTGCAATGACATCCCGGGACGAGCTGCTCCGCCTGGGAGGGCCCACATCGGTTGCTTAGGGCCACCCAGTCCCGGCTTGGGTTTTCGAGTTTTTTGGAAAATCCTTGTATCGATTTGTCCGGTTTTGAAGAGGGAAAGTCCCCGAACAGAAACACAACTCCACAGCAAGACTTTGAAGTTTTTTCCTGGATTTTTCTGTTTGCGCATAGTCACTTTAAGATGTTTTCTTGTTTTTTCTTTTTTGTTTGTTGCGGTTGTACCCGATTCAAGAGCCGAATGGCTCACAGGGCTATATCAAATAAATGAAAACTGAAACTGAACGTTCGGTTGATATTTTTTTGGCGACGGACGAAATCGATGTAAACACTTTTTCGACGTCCGTTTGAAATTCCTAACGCATGACGGAGCGCGATTTCATCTGTTTCCAATCAAACAAATATTTGTTTTAGTTCTTCCATCTTTCCGAAGGCGGAGCGATCTAGCACAATGGATACACACGGCATTACTGTCAACCACTAGAGGCGCTACCATCACCGCAACAAGGACTAACATAAAACCTAAGAGTCAAAACCCTCTCAATGAATCGAACGGTTACAAACAATCGAATCGCCTGGGGAAATCCAGTGACCTCAATTTCCAAGAAAGCGTGACTCTTGTCCACAATTTCCACAAGCGCCGCAGATCGCTGTTGACAAGGAAGCGGTGATTTCTGTTCGAATGTCGGAGGCGGCGGCGGCGGGGAAGGGAGAGATTACGGATCGAGCCAGCGTGAGAATGAAACGCGGTTCACTGAGAGTTGAACAACTGTGCATCGTATGGCGCAAGTGCGCATTAACACTGCTTACTGTTGATGTTGGAACCAAAATGAAACGCACACCTGGGGTGACACACTGGCTAAGATGATACCCCCCCCCCCTCTGTCCCCCCCCACCAGTCCCCACCCCCGCATTGCCCCACACATGCTTGCCCACTTTAGCTCAGCCAGTACACCCGACAGAGCAGAAAGCACGGTCACCCCAGCCCTGGAAGCTTGTTTACGTCCCGAGCAAAGCAAGCAAGCGCAACTTGTTTCCAAGCCCTCCTTTTTTCCTGGAAAGTGTAACGAGAACATCCGAGTGCCACCCTGCTGAGCTCGAATTTAATACGGGCAAAGGGGGCCGCAGTTCACGCTGCTTGTAAATAAGTATTACGATGCTGCTCTCCGTATTGAACAGGGTGCCATAGTCTACACGGGGTGCTCTTTTCAATAACAACCTATTAACTCAGCAGGAGTTGCCTGATGGGCCCAAGGCTTGAGTTGGGTGGAGTTGGTCTCGAAAAGCTAATAAGGCCGATGGAAAAACATAGTTTTTTCCTATTTAAGATATATATGTATACTTTTATATATATTTTAATATTTATTTGTATTTATATTTGGAGACACAGAGGGGAGTTGTGCTTATGGAAATCTGTAACTGCTGGAGCACTTTGATAGACATGCGCTGGCTTGCAATACAAGTCGCTTGAAATGTGCTGTAGTAACAGAGAAATCAAGTTGCCGATGACGACGTTGATGATGATGATGGGCGAGTCAAACGTAATTACACACAGCGCTTGAAATTACACTGCAAAGAATCGTCCTCATCAGGGCTGAATTGCAGACGGATCTGTCTGGGTCAGCAATCCGAAATAAAAAAAAAACATTTCCACTCCCGGCACACCACATCCAGTAACAACCTTGGGCTGTGGTTACGAGTTACGTGCACCGATTCGTCGCGGTGAAGAGCTGTTGAACGATGTCACAATTCAACGCAAGTCAACGGTCACAGCCCGAACAATGTCTTTAACGTCCCACTTCTCTCCGCCGCCATCACCAGGTCTACGAATTCGGAGGTGGATTTTAAAATGTACCGCGCGTTTCCAAACCCAGGCGGCTATAAATAAATGCATGCTCAGCCAGGCACGCGGTTGCTGTGAGCGCACATTGCGTGATAAATCAGTTGAGTCGTGCGATCATTAACTGCGAAGAAAGCATGCAATTTTATATTCACGTTGTCGACAGCCTGTACGTAATACTGATAGTCAAATACAAAGTACCGGAAGATATTCCGAATTTGTAGTTCTTACACCTGCGTCACATTCATATTTTGTTCATAAAGGATTCTGGAGAGAACAAATTAATTCACCAAAAATATATCATTTCAATCAATTTCAAAACCATGCCCATTTCTTTTCTTTAAATAACATTTGCCAATGTCATATCAACGCCCAATCTCAACTTTAGAGTCGTAACAGCTGCACTCACATGCCAGTCAAAACCGGCGATTCAATGCATTTCACTTAAAACTAAAAGATAAATCTTCTAAAATTAACTTCGCTTTTTTTTCTCTTTCTGGTCCAAAGGAATCTTCAACCAGGATGTGAAACTGCACCTCGATCTGATCAAAGGTCTCACTCGCTCCATGGCAGCCGTGCGACAAACACCCGTGGTCGAGCACTTTGGCGACGAACGGTTTTAGTGGATCACGACATAAAGACGTGAAATTCCCAAACTGCTGGCCTGCAAGGTGACCAAGATTGATGGCGGGTACAGCGTGGCGCGTGCAAGTTATCACCACGCGTGCAAGAGTTATCAGCACGCGTGGTGTTTCGTGAGAGCCACTCGTATGCGTGGGTTTCTTCTGGGCACTTTGAATTACCCCCCCCCCCCCACACACACAATACAAAATGCTCATTAATGAAATTGGCCAATGCATGAACCCTTCTGAGTCTTGAGAGCCTTGTGCTGGGAACACCTGCAGACGTTGCATGTTTGCATGTATCTTGAACTTTCCTTTGCACCGCACGTAGCCGACCGTGCTCATCGAAAAATTTAAAAAAAACAACCAAAAGGCCCACGGAAAAGTGCTCGCTTAGTCACTTGGCATGTCGTAGGAGGCTTGCGAGTCTTGAGGACCCGTAAGATGCGGGGGAGAGGGGGGGATTTGAGGTTACCATCATCATCATAAAAGAAGACAGGAAATGGACAGAGTTGGAGGTGGTGTGAGTCAGATGGAGGCGGTGTGGGAGAGCAGGGGGGTCCATTCGGGATTTTTTGTTGTTGGTGCCATACAAACAACACCTGCCGGCGAATGCGCAACTCAAATCACGCACGCGCACATACGCACGCACGCGCACGCACGCACGCGCACAGCGGCGCAGCAGCAGAGGAGAGGCTACAAGAAGCCAACAACCGCTGCGTTGCTACTGCTGCTGCCAGTTGTCATCGTCGCTGCCAACGTGGTCTCAAATCCAACAAGGCACGGGCGTACACTTCCAGCTCCGCGATTTTAACGCCCCCCCAGAGGAGGGGGGGGCGCGTACGGACGCCGCCACGCCACGAAAACGCCACCGCTCGTCAACTTTGCAGCTTTCGTTTTCGTGCAGACAAAACGAGGCATCCCATGCAAGGAGAGGAGGTGGGGGGAGGGGGGGGGGGCAAAGGTCAGCGAAACTATCCGGGCCCTTCCTTTCTCGCAAGACACACGCCCGCGTGAAACCTTAACCCAAGCCGTTGCTGCTCCTCCTTCCTTCTCCCTCCTAGAAAAAAATAGCATGCGTGATCTTAATCGAGTCTTTAGTCTGTGATCTCCGTGTTGTCATTTATGTCTCGACCAGTCTCGCTCATCACGCGTTGTGGAGCGAGGTGGGCGTCAAGTCCAGGACACCGTTGCAAACGAGATTGTGCACCACATTTAGGGACCTTTTGCGGATGCAATATTTTTTTTGTATTAATATTTAATAATATTACCAGGCCAGCCCATCAACCAACTCACCGCACACGCCACAAGTACAAATGAAGGCGAGAGATGGGAGCAAGTCTGGAATGCGGGCGACGTCAAAAATGAACATCTCCTACAGCGACCCGACCGTCTAACAATCCCGGTTTCAACCTTCCACGCCGCCAACGCTTGACCATCCACCGAATCGGTTGACCATCCTATACAACTGCTTTATCGTGACCAGACTAAGAGAATGACAACACGGAGATCACAGACTAAAGATTCGATTAAAATCACGCTTGCTGTTTTTTGTAGGATGAAGGAGCAGCAACGGCTTAGGTTAAGGTTTCACGCCGGCGTGTGTATTGCGAGAGAGGAAGGGCCCGGATAGTTTCGCTGACCTTTGCCCCCCCCCTCCTCCCCCCTCCTCCCCCCACCTCCTCTCCTTGCATGGGACGCCTCGTCTTGTCTGCTCGAAAACGAAAGGTGCAAAGTTGACGAGCGGTGGCGTTTTCGTGGCGTGGCGGCGTCCGTACGCGCCGCCCCCCTACTCTGGTACCGACGGAGGTGGGTGGCGTTAAAAGCCGGTTGTCCATCACCAGGTTGACCATCAACGGGTTGACAATCAACCGATTCGGGACCGGGCCACGTGGCCAATGCGGCCACGCAGATGCACAAAATGGCGCGTCAAAGTTTCGACGGCCTGCGAGTGGCACCGGCCACGAACCCCAAACCATCGACCGCATCTTGAACACTCCGCCGCCACTGTCTGCACTCCTTTAAAGGAGGAAGGAAGCAGATCCACGGACAATTGAGTGGATAACAAATCAAAAATTACATGTTTTTATTGCGGCTATAAATCCATACGAAAGGAGAAAGACTCAACTGGGTATAAAGCGTGAAATACACAAAAGCGACCTCATCCTACAAAGTGGCACGGTTTGCCGGTTTGTTTCCACCACCCCACCCCCAACCGAAACCAAAAAGGCCACGACCCTCTTGTGACCATGAGTACAGAAGCATGCTGCTGTGAAGGCTGCTCCTCGCCAGTAGGCACACATACACACACACACAAACACACACAAACACACACACACACACACACACAAACACACGCACACAAACACACACGCACAAACAAACACACACACGCGCGCAAGAAACAACCCTCTGGCATGTCAGGGGGTCTAAAAGTTCACTCAACTCGGCGAAACGTTTTGCGTGTTAGTACGGAAGCGAGCGCAGTGCGCTTGCGTCGGAGCGCATTGCCTCGAAAGCGGAAAAAGGAGCAGCGCTGCGTTTTTTTTTCGGGCAGATAAACGCGCCACGAATTTATGTTTGGTGGCAGGACGGGTGGGGGGGGGGGGCTCCTCGTCCATTCAAGGAAGCACGGAGGAGGGGGGGGGGTGCGAAGCGAGCAGCACACCCAGACGGACCACCTGCTCACGCAACACTTGCAACTCACGACGCACTTTTGCACTGGATTAGAATTATTAACACAGTTCAAGAAGTCACATTGCGGTTACTTGTAGATATATTTAAAAGAGGGCCATCCTTTTCAGGCATAACCCCTACCCCCCCCCCCCCCCCACGGCTGATTAATAATGAAGCCCGCTTACTTCAGTTTTCAATGTAATATTGTGAAAACATTAGTGACTGAATAATCGTGAAAGCGATTGGTCTGCGTGTCTGAACACGCAGCCAACCGATCCGAATTCTACGACGCAGCGCCAACTTTTGCTTTAAAATAAAGTGATGGGAGGGAGAGAGATGGGGGGAGGAGTGCGTTTCATAGTCCGGACAATGCAGCGCTCTTACTCTAAAAACCATATCGATTTTTTTTAAACAAAAAGTACGTACGGCAACAGTCAATTCTTACTGGCGGTTGGTGTTGCCCATCGCAGTACCCCCGCAAGGGACCCCCCCCCCCCGACTCCCCCCAGCCGCGGCGATTAGTGCAGGGAACAGAATGTGCCGGGCCTCGAGTGCGCGGCGTTCTTCTTCTTCCACTGCTGCTGCTGCTGCTACCGCTGCTTGGTGCACCGCAAGTCGCCTTTGCAGGACCGCAGCTGCGGACTGAGAGCAGCAGCAGCAGCAACAGCAGCAGCAGCGACGCTCTCCCCGGTGCGTTTTCGTGCATTTGGCACCCAACGGATGGGGCAATGCGATGCAATGCACGCACCTTGAAACCGCACAAATCCATCCGATGTAAATAAAGGAGCGCGTGTGGTTTTTGTTTTGTGTGGACTCTGCATTTGCGTGTCACGAAGCACGTGGGGGGGAGTTGGGGTTGCAGCCGTGCGTGTCGACAAACCCACGTGGGTTTTATTTTCCGCCGGGTGACACGAAAGAGCGTCTTGTACCCAGGCGAGGCTCAACGCTGGCGCCGTGCTGGGTGTCAATGCCGGATCACATTCCGTGTCAACCCGGAGCGCTTTACCCCGGATTCTGGTGCAGCGGGAACTGAGTTTTCAGGTCCACACGGCATAGATTGGACGCGTTTTTTTGTTGTGTCTGTTTGTTTGTGTTTCTCCCTTGTGATGGGACTTTGTAGGATGAACGCTGAGACTTATAAGGGCACGGGGTGACCAATAGTGTCCGAATTGATCTGTAATACAGATAGGTACTGATAAGGGGTTGACAGGTATGCAAGTGTATGTAGCACAGGTGCATTGAATAAAACGTGTTGGGGGGGGGGTGAGGGAAAGTGGGGGGGGGGGGGATTGTCCACTTCAAAAATGCATTCGACGAGCAAGCAAATCTCAAGTTGCAACAACAACAACAAAATAATTCCCACAACTTCAATGTTGTTCAAGTTACGTGAGAACACGAATCCGGGGCCTCGACCGCGCTGAGCTTCCTGAGGATTGAGAGGTCGGGGCGACAACTCCACAATGACCCGATTCGCTCGTAAGACTGACACCCGACAGATCCGTGTTAAACTTTGTGTCGCAAAAAAAAAGGGCATACAAAAACCAAGGGGAGCTCGGGGGAGGCTGCATACAATTGCAATTAATGTTAAACACACTTTAAACAAACGTTTAAAGTATCATCTATCGTGCATTCCGCTCTATCTTATCTCTCCAACCTCCCCTTATGTATACGAGTCAAGGCTGTGACGCCCATTGCATCATTGTTTTCCATGTTGTTCCACTGCTCCCTCCAACTTACCGGAGCCAGTCTGTATACACATGCAAAAAGACGCATGCATATGCATGCACATACAAAGAGAAAGACCCCCCCCCCCCTCCCCGTATAGCCCTAACAGACATTTGGGGCAAGTGCTGTTTGCGAGCACATACACATACATAGTGCTCTCATGACGCTTGTGTTAGCCAGCAAGGCCGCAGCCGAGTCTCGTGAATCTGTTTGCAAGGAGAGAGAGAATCCTGCCAAGTTTTCACGATTGGGAGCGACGGCTGCTGCTGTGCATCGAGTCATCTCGAGTAACCCACGGTGAGCATTTGCTCAAAGCCATTTACGCCATGCACCATCATCAAAAAAAAGGCCAGTTCCCCGTGCTAATGATTTGGGTCCACTCTGCCGAGAATTTTGGAACGACTGGGTTTGGGGAAAGCCGTCCCGTCGACTTTTTCACTGACGACGCGGTGGGGTTTTGGGTTTTGTTCATTCTTTCCTTTGTCTGTTAGAATTCACACTGTTAGACCGACCCAGATGCCAGCAAACACCTCCTTTGCACAATTGTGCAACGCGATACGGCGGCACTCTTGGAAGAGAACAGCCCCCCCCCCCCGCCGTGCGTCATGGAATGGGGGTGGACGTCAGCTCCCCCCCCCCCGTACCACCTCCTCTTCCCCCCAGAGGGTAGTGGATTGCCCCTTGCTCCCATTGCATGCGGCCGTAGCCCGCTGATTATTTTTGGCCTCTGTATATGAAAGCGGAGGGGGGGGGGCACAAGGCAGGCAAGTCGACGCACAAGTCACACTTTGGTGCAAAAGAAAACGAAATCACCCCCCCCCCCCGGAATGAACGCATCGTATAACCTGCGGAGATTTGCAGTATAAAAAATGTTTTACGGATTAATATTGGAATTGTATTAATTACCCACCCTCCCGAGAGAAATAGAGAGAGAGCAATTCATTATTTGTAATGCTTTTCATTTGTTTGGCCAGGAATGTCTCTCACGCTCTCTAAAACCTCGTGGGTGTGATTTATTTGTATTCTTCTTCAAGAGGGTCCCCTGTAAGGCATTGAGATGATGAATCGATGATATTGCTTTGCGTGGGTTGGAAACCGGATCCACCACAGGGAGTTAGGGGAGGGATGGGGAAGTGGGTGGAGGGTAACAATCAAAGGCTGCGCACAGATTGATTCAACAATCCATTTGCTCTTCTTGGTTCTTTCGGTAAAGTCACGTCGAAGGGAAATAATAAAGTAATAAAAATAAACGTAATAAAATATTATTATATTACATTATAGGTTTATTATTTTATTATATTATTTTATTCTGTTTTATTTTTATGATTTTATTATTTCCCTTCTACGTGACTTTACCGAAAGAACCAAGAAGATGAAACCCTGCAGTCACGAAAGTTTTAAATCGAAATCCATTTGCTGTACTGCCCTGGCAATTCCGCAGCCCACGTTATGCGTGTGCGCGTGCGGACATTGACACTAAGGGAGACAAAGGCGACCGGGAGTGGTGCTGGTCACCCACCCCCCTCCTTGTGCCGTGCCGGCCTTCACAGGTTCTACTCCGCTAGCAGCACTTGCCCCAATAGTCTGTTAAGGCTACACGGGGGATCTTTGTCTTGTGTTTGCATGCACAATGTATTATATACTGTACATTAGACACCCGATCACAATGGGTGTACAGTAATTAAACGACTTCCCAAAGGGGAAACACGAACAAAGCGGACGTGATATACTACAAGATTAAAAACAAGCTATCATTCTGGCTCCACAGCACGGGATGCTGCCGTGCGTGGTGTAATCGGCAACGCACCGGCATTTGTAATCCACAATTCGCCGGTTCGATCTCCTGGCGCGGCAGTTGAAACAATGAGCCACGTTTTTAAATACCCCTCGCCTCTGTCCACCCGTCAGTAATAAATGGGTGCCACCACAGCCCAAACAAAGTAATTGCCGGACATATGTGGGGGAGGGGGGGGGGAGAAGAGCTTCATAGCTCATCGGATTTCTCCAGCATAAATAAAAATTGATTCGGGCAGGTCACGTGTGGTGAGGTTAGGGTGTCGGTACCACTCACGTCTGACCATCGTGGAAGAGTAGGCCATAAGACCCTCCCAGAGACACTGCATTCCCTAGGACTCAACCCTTGTGGAAGTTATTCGACCAACAGAGGCGTGAGCAAGCAGCTGCAGGGCTGCACCTTTATCTTTTTTTTACAAAAGGCACGCACGTGGTTATGCGAGCTACCATTCGGCGATTGGTGTCGGGGGGTGGGCGAGGGAATTTATGTAAGTTCCTAATGATTGAAAATTTCCTTAATTGTTTACTTGATAACTAACATCATTATCCCAGAGCTGAACAACCCCGAACACGAACATTCTTCCGTGGACCTTTGCATGTGCCACGCTATTGTAATGTGCTTATGTAAGTTGCATACACACACACACTATGCACGTATAATGTATCGCTTTCTTTGAGCAAACACATTTTTAATCAATCAAATCGGCCTCGCGCGCAAGCAGCTGTAATGTTGGGCTGTTGCAGCGTGAGAAATTTAAGGCCGGCTTCATCCAGCAGTGGAGTGACCATGGCGCGATTATACTGCCGACGATTGCATTTCAATGCGCGGCAGCGGTTGAGTGCTTTGCAATCCGGTGAAAGGGCGATGAGATTTGTGTATCGTGCGGTATGGCATTCGTGTGTGTTTTGTGTCGTTGATTAAAAAAAAACACACTCGAGTTACTGTATTGGGCTGGAATAACGCAGGGCTTTCCGTCCGTTCGTGCCGGCCAACAAAGCGTCACTCACAGAGTCGGGTGGGTCTCGTAAAGTCGGGATGTTTGGGCCAGTGCGATTGCAATGCATTACATAACTCTGCAACGATGCCAATCGATGCTTAACGTCCATTCTACGACCGCCACGTGGTTGGGAATTTCCACGCATTCCTGAGCGAGGGGCCTGCGATGCTCTAACACGGCTGTTTTTTTACGAGACAAACAGGAATGACACTATGAAAAACAAGGGGTTTACCCTTTCTCGCAATACAACAGGTGTTACGATGTTCAAACACCAAATACTGTCGGATACATTTTGGGCAAGGAATCAAGAAGTACTGCATTAAACACACGCATTTTGGTGGTGAACATGCATGCATGCAAACAAACATGCTCCGATATACATATGCATTGTCTTTGAAAATGATTGTAAATTAAAAACAAACCGTGGGATGATCCATTCTACCTGTGCAATATCGAGACACGGTCCTTACAATTGTTTGCAGCGCGATGTATGTTGAGCAAGAAAGAGTGTTCACCATCAGTGCCAAGGATCTCTAACTACCACGGATCACGAAACGATTGCCACAGAGAAATCCCCAATCACACCTCGAGGGGGCCCGCGCAAGAGTCACCACTGCCGCTGCCGCCGATGGAGAGTGGATTCAGGCCCACGGATGTTAGCTAAGTGGGGGTGGTGGTGGGGGGGGGTGATGTTTTAATCAGAAACATCACTCTCAATTGACGAAAGGCAGTGCAAAGTCGCTTTGCAGAACACACGTAAACATCTCTCTCTCTCGATTTAAAGCTTTCGTGACTGCAGGGATTCATCTTCTTGGTTCTTTCGGTAAAGTCACGTAGAAGGGAAGTAATAAAAGAATAAATAATAAAACATAATAAAATAATTATCTATATTTTTTTATGATTTTATTTTTATTATTTTATAAAATAATTCTCACTATTTTTTATGTTTTATTTTTATTGTATTACTTCCCTTCTACGTGACTTTACCGAAAGAACCAAAAAGATCTCTCTCTGTGCCGCGAAAGGAAGCAGCTCCTTTGCCCGAAACGTCGCCTGCTCGTGCATACATTTGTTTTGTTCAAAACATATTTCTCGTGCGTGTGTGTTTTGTAGGTGCAGCGTTTTGTGACGAAACCTGTTCCGAGGTCATGTCAAGTTTTGCTTATGCATCCACTTGCCAACGCGGTTAATGCACCACCGATAACGCAAAACTCACAAGCGTATCATCTAATTATTAAAAGTAGCACGTCAGGGGTAAGATCTATTGCAATTCCCAGGAGCACAGCAGCAGCGACACACACACAAGTACGACTTGACACCAGCACGCCATTGTCTTCACGAGCGCGCGCATGCATCCAAAGGCAAAGATCCCCCGTATAGCCTCAAACAGAACTGTTGGGGCAAGTGCTGTTAGCGAGCACCTATGAAGGCACACGATGGAGTTGGGTGGCCCAGTACCACGCCCGGCCGCCTTTGTCTCCCCAGTGGCGGTGTTTACTGCACACCGCAACCCAGGTACTCATTTGAGGCTGAGTCGACCTGGTGGAGGGGTGGGGAGGAAGCCCAGGACCGGTTCAAATGATCGTCGCTGTGTGTCGGCCGTAAGCGGGAATCGAACTCGGGTCTCCGGGTTCGCAGCGTGACGCTCACCGCTGCACCACCGCTCCCCACGCACACATTGCACACACACACAGATCCCCCATATAACCTTAACAGACTGTTAGGGGTAAGTGCTGTTAGCGAGCACCTATGAAGGCCAGCACCACGCCCGACCGCCTTTGTCTCCCCAGTGGCGATGTTTACACACCGCACCAGGTACTAATTTGAGGCTGAGTCGACCTAGGGGAGGCCCGGGACCGGTTCAGATAATCGTCACTGGGTGTTGGCCGTGAGCGGGAATCGAACCCGGGTCGCTGGGTTCATAGCGCAGCGTAGCGCTAACCACTACACCCACCGCTCCCCACTGTTTTGGTCTCGACGAATTAAAGCGGGTGAGAGATCTCCTCCACTCGTGCCATCTCCACATCTCCTATTCCCCCCCCCCCACACCACCACCACCAGCACACCTAAGGTCCCCCACCAGCACGGAAATGAAAACGCGGCCCCGATGCAAAAGTGAAAGCAAGAAACGGATCCGCTGCCGGGCGCGCTCCCGACACGCGCACGCGCACGCAGGCTAAAGAAAAGACAAAGATCCCCCGTGTAGCCTTGACAAAGAACGTCGGGGGGCAAGTGCTGTTAGCGTGCGTGCAACCTCGACGACACGCCTTGTACACAGGGGCGCGTACACACACACACGTACACACACACACCGCGCACCCGACAAGAGACAACGTCGTTTGCAAACGCTGGTGCGTGTCACGGTCACGCACAAAAGACAAAGATCCCCCGTATAGCCTTAACAGACTGTAGAGGCAAGTGCTATTAGCGAGCACCTATGAAGGCCAGAACGGCACACGAGGGGGGTGGGTGGGTGGCTAGCACCACGCCCAACCGCCTTTGTCTCCCCAGTGGCTATGTTTACACACCGCACCAGGTACTCATTTCAGGCTGAGTCGACCTAGGGGAGGCCCAGGACCGGTTCAGATAATCGTCACTGGTGTTGGCCGTGAGCGGGAATCGAACCCGGGTCAACCAGGTTCATAGCGCAGCGCGCTAACCACTACACCACCGCTCCCCCCCCGGTCACACACACAAAGATAAAGATCCCCCGTATAGCCTTAACAGACTGTAGGGGCAAGTGCTGTTAGCGAGCACCTATGAAGGCCGGAACAGTACACGAGGGGGTGGGTGGCCAGCACCACGCCCGACCGCCTTTGTCTCCCTAGTGGCGATGTTTACACACCGCACCAGGTACTCATTTGAGGCTGAGTCGACCTAGGGGAGGCCCAGGACCGGTTCAGATAATCGTCACTGGTGTTTGCCGTGAGCGGGAATCGAACTCGGGTGGCCAGGTCCGTAGTGCAGCGCGCTAACCACTACACCACCGCTCCCCCCCCCGGTCACACACACACACACGTACACACACACAAGCCAACAACGTTTACCTTTCGGAAGCGACATGCCCGTCTCCTCGCGTTAAACGAGCGCTTGGAAGACGCCGCTCAGCTGCGCCGCTTGCCTCGGCTCCTTTCCCCCTCCCCGCCTCCCTCCCCTCTCAGCCCACTGCCGAAACTCGGCAACACAAACTCGGCGGGTGCAGTTCAACGTGAGCTCCTGCGCTCAGCTTCACCACCACCAACTTACTACCAGCACTACCACTGCTGCTGTTGCTGCTGCACCCACCAGCACCACCACCAACCACGCAGCACGCACGACTCAGCACCTTCACTCAGCTCCTCCGCGGGGATGGGATGATCACTGCGGGGGGGGGAGCTGTGGGTGGGGTGAAGGGTGGGGGCTAGGCGAGGTGGGTGGGGGGGGGAGGGTTTGTGGTGTGGTGGAGGTGGAGGAAGGGAGGGGGGGTGCTCAGGAAGGGATCATAAACATCGCAGGATTGTGAGAGGTGTGGCACGCCGGACTGGAGGGAGGGATTCGGGGCCGTCCATCTAGCAGTGCACTGAACATGGCTGATTATAATTATTGGCACTCAAGAGGTGGGTGGGCTCGGGAAAGGGGGGTGGTGGTGGTGGTGGGGGGGGGGGTTCCTTTTGGCTGTAATCTTCCGGAAGACTGAGTCAACCCTCCGCCCACAGTGCGCGCGTCGTGGTGGTGGCTGGTCAGCAGAGGGCAGCATTTTGTTGAAGTGGCCGTCGCAGCCGTCGCGGAACTTGCACGAGACGTATGCAGCCTCTCAAATGGGGGTCACCTTGGTCGCGTGTGTGTAAACAATCGCCGCTGGGGGAGACAAAGGCGGCCGGGCGTGGCGCTAGGCACCCCCCTACACCGTTGCCGGCCTCCATAGGTGCTACTCGCCAACAGCACTTGCAATGGTGAACACTGAACTTGCAGTCCATCGATCGCCGGTTCATTCTCCCGACGGCAGTTGAAACAATGGGGCATGATTACTAAATACCCCGGTTCTTGCAGCAGTATGCAGTGATACACCAGAGTACATGAGCGGGCGGCGTGTGGTAGGGTAAAATGTGGGTACTAACACCTCTTCCAAGACGTCTGGCCAGTCTAGTAGGTCAAATACCCTTCGTAGAACTCCCTTCGGTATCACGAGGGCTCTTACTCCAGCGAGTAGTCCAGCCGTGGCGTGAGCACGCGAATGCAGGGCTCCATGTTATCTTCGAAACGAGTAAAAGAAGCTACAGGGGTGTTTTGCTGCAGGTCTAGAAGGTGGGTTTAAGCAATTCATGAACAAATCAGGTTTTAAAAAAAAACTACTTTTTGAATGCACACACTTTTATTTGTACAAAAAAATGGAAGAAAAAATGGTTATTTTGATCTCAGTATTAATCAAATATGATGTGGCTTGCATAATAAGGACAATTAAACATCGAAACGAAACCACCCACTTGTATTCAGCACATCAAATTTGATTCATACTGGGGTCAAAGGAATACATGTTTATACTTTTGAGTGCAAATAAAAGTTTGTGCATTGAAAAACTTTTGTTACCTACATTTTGTCTGGATGATGATGATGATTATAATATATTTGGAATGCTGCAATACATTTTTTAGTAAAAAAAAAACATGAAGAGGCCCAGGATAGGCGGGACCTGGACCGATTTTTTTTCAATGAAATCTTAAATTGTCACGCGAGACGACAACGCGCCTGTGTTGAAAATGTCACTTCGTTGGTCTTCGTAGATCCGAAGATATTAAAGCGTCAAAGATTTGAACGAATATAATCAGACAACAGTGCAAGTTCGATAAAAAAAATATTTAATAAAAAAACGAACATCCATGCTCCTCTCTCTCATCGATGTGCGTTCCTGCTCTGCCAATCGTTGCCGGACTGCCTGGGTGGAGGACAAGGTTGTTGGCCTTTGGTCAGACTC
Organism: Lethenteron reissneri; assembly: GCF_015708825.2. Classification (NCBI taxonomy): domain Eukaryota; kingdom Metazoa; phylum Chordata; class Hyperoartia; order Petromyzontiformes; family Petromyzontidae; genus Lethenteron; species Lethenteron reissneri. The sequence goes on from NC_083788.1 coordinate 11,936,977, forward strand.
AGATTTGAGATGCTTGGTATGCTGCCCTGTCACTGTACGTCTTCGTGAAGGGCGCTCCGCCCTCTCAGTTATCACGAAAGGAGGGGAGGGGGCATTTGTAATTAGGTCTCAGTTAGAGAGCAGATTCTCCACGATGGGTTGATATACTGGGGATGGGTTTCTTGGCAATGGTCACGAGGAATGAGTGCCACGTACTTTCCTGCGGGTTTACAATGGCCCGTCACTTTGCACCAATTGCCGCTCACGACTGGAATGAAATTGCTTCGTGAGGATTACGGGGCATTGTTGCGTCGCGGGATCAAGAAAGAAGGCGACGGCGTGTGGAGGCCTTCATCCAGCAGTGGATTGACCATGGCTGACGATCATTATGATGGCCATGACTAAAATCTTTCTAGAGTGCGATACGGGACATTTTTTTTTCTCTCTCTCTTTGGGGCTTAGCGCCAAAGCGCGTGGATTTATAGCGTTTGTTTATTTGTTTGCTGGTGACTTTGTGTGTTTCGTATCGGAATCGCCTCCAGTGCTGTTGCTGCTGGCGGCAATAAAAGTTGTTTCAAAGTCAAAAAGTCTCTCTGGGGCTTCGTAACGCAGCACATGCAACACACACAGCGCCCTCTCTGAACACTTTTTTTATTGTGGCCATATTTTAGTTGTATTTATTTTAAACAGCAACAGGAGGGAGGACAATGAAACCCACCGAATACCGGTTTCACTCTTGGTTAGGAATCATCAGTACAGTAAAGCCATCATTGTCTTGTGCCTCTGGGGGCTTCGCGTGGCCAAGCTCTGGGTCCCTGATTGATGTGGATACAGTCTGGGCCTGCTGCCTTAAGGGTGAATAAACCAAATCGCAGGCTCTCCGTATATATGATTTTTTTAAAACTCGCAGGAAATTGCCACAATTATAGCTCTTTTAACGAGTCGCTGGTCTAACGTTCTTAACCAAGGCTGGTGAGCATTGCACAGGTGTAGTATGGCAATGCCACGTGACATGCAAGGCATGATGGGAGCACCGATTGGGTGGTCACAATCCCGCTGTAGTTGGCTGTGTAGAAAGCACCTTTTTGCGTCTATTTATCTATTTTTGCTCTTACTTGCTTCCACCCTGCACTCGTTCTTCTGTCCCACGAGTTTCTCATCATTTACAAAAGGCGTTAGATTGGATTTAAGTGATTTAATGCAGCATTGTACTGTGTCAGTCTGTGGAGCCTATGAATGAACTGTATCTGGCATTATTTGTTTACATGAACACCTGTGAACCATTCACCGATGTGGACTTTGCTCGAACCGACCACACAAATAACAAAGGCAGAGTAAAACTGAACACGACATTGTTTGTAATGGAGTCTGTAATATTTATGAACAACACGAAATAGGCATTTGACCAGGGTTAAACAATTATATAGTTGCCACAATATAAAATTTCAAGATACAATATAAATTTCCACGATATGACGATAATCGCGATATCAGGATTCCCGAACTCTGTCGTATTTCACAATTTTATTGCATCGATATTTAGTTTTGCTGTGCTCCATCCCTAATGAAGATGAATTAAAAGCTCTGCAATTGCAGTTCACTCAGCAGAAGCCTGTGCCACGAGTATTCCAATCTTTGCAACTTTAAAAGGGATAACGTGCATAACGAACAGGCAGGCAGTAACACAAGATGTGATTAAATAGTTGAGCGAAGTTCCATCATGTCATCGATTATTCTGCAAAACACTTTTCAAAAGATTCAATTCGTGGGTAATCGTAAATATTTCGTCAGGAAATGCGATCTGAAAAAAAACAATTATTGCCCAATTATAATCACGATAAATCGATATTTAGCAAAAAACGGATGATACAATTATTGTGCGTCTTGTGTCGTACGATAATGCATTTCCATTTCGCTGGAATCCGAACACCTTCATATTTTCCGCGAGGTGATTTCAAAAGGCTACATACACCTTAAACAAAATACTCCAACAAGTTCCAGGAGCAATCTTACTACAGCACATCGCTGCGTTTTGCTTATTGCGCTACTTGCACCGAATAGTTGCACCATACGTGTACGGCGCATGTAAGAGCCAACCCAACGTTTTTTAGGTGGGTGGGGGGTGGGGAATAGACATTTAAACTCGAAAATATAGACACACTGAAAAGAAATAAATAACCATATAATACAATCCACTTTGTCGATACAAATGTATACTAGTATAATGGAAAGATTAGCCTACAAAACTAGGTTTACGGCGGTGCGGATTTCACCTATCTTGGTTCCCAAACGTATACTCTTTCTTCTTGGTTCTTTCGGTAAAGTCACGTAGAATGGAAATAATAAAATAATAAAAATAAAACATAATAAAATAATTCTCACGGCGTTTCGGCTACAACGCAAGCAGCCGTCCTCAGGTGAAGACCAGGTCTGTCGGGGAGACAGCGTCACCTGAGGACGGCTGCTTGCGTTGTGGCCGAAACGCCGTGAGAATTATTTTATTATGTTTTATTTTTATTATTTTATTATTTCCATTCTACGTGACTTTACCGAAAGAACCAAGAAGATGAATCCCTGCAGTCACGAAAGCTTTAAATCGAAACGTATACTCTTTGTTTTTTTCGGTAAAGTCACGTAGGTAAAACAATCAATAAAATAAAATAAATGAAAACGACTAAATTAAATCACGACGTTTCGGAGGCAACACAAGCTTCCTACACTTATTTTGCTGTGCCCTTTTTTACACCTGATAAAGGAAGCTTGTGTTGCCTCCGAAACGTCGTGATTTAATTTAGTTGTTTTCATTTATTTTATGTTATTGATTGTTTTACCGCCGTGACTTTACCGAAAAAGAACAAAGAGAATGAATCCTTGCAGTCACGAAATATTCAAATCTCCCAAACGTATCTTGGCCATCCCTGCTCAATGCTGACGACTGGAAATGGTCGCTTCAATGTGGCATCAATTGCAGAGATGCCCTTGATGGCATTGGGCTGCTTTGAGTGTGGTGGTGTGGGATGTAGAATTTCGGGTGAGAGCAGCTTCCGGGTTATGAAATGTCAGACGATCCATCGGTCAAAATGTTTAGAAACATGCGTTTAGATTATTTTGATGCTTTTTCATTTCCTCCGCACGATGAGCCACTTCGTTGAGATATAAATTGCAGCCAGGTGGCTTCTGAAAAAGAAGGTAATAGCTAAGTGGGCTTTACCTGGTAGGATACAAATATTGATTTAAAGCTTTCGTGACTGCAGGGATTCATATTCTTGCTTCTTTCGGTAAAGTCACGTAGAAGGGAAACGATAAAATAATAAGAATATAAAGCAATAAAATTATCACGACGTTTCGACTGCAACACAAGCAATCATCATCAGGCGTGAAAACACAGCAAGAAAATTTGAAAATTATTTATTGTTTTATATTTTTATTATTTTATTGTTTCCCTTCTACGTGACTTTACCGAAAGAACCAAGAATAGGATACAAATCATTTCGTTTATATGTATTTTTTTAAAGTTATTTATATACCTTTCTTATACTTTGGACTCTTATCGTGTGCTTTGGTACTGTGTGGAAACGTTCTGACCCGCCCCTTACTTGACATCTGTTGGATTCCTCCAGTATAAATAAATATTGTGTTTCTGAGATACGAAAATAGACACGCACAACTCTCCGAACGTGAACACATTTCGTCTTGAAATGTTCCTGATGTATTAAACATCCGAGCTTAGACTCTACGTTAAAAAAAATGTTGCGGAGAAATAATTACGTGTGTTTATATTTTGGGATAAGTCAACTCGATTGCGCCCCCACCCCCAACCTTTCTCGGTCGCGTGCACCAATCAGACCCCCCACGGCAGTGTCGGCTTTGGGAATCTTGGCAGCATTGCAAAGTTGTTCGAGGAAGAAGTACATGTGACTCAGTCCCGAGGTTAACCTGACCCAGAGGGGCAACCGTGGAGGAGGGAGGAGGAGGAGGGTGTGTACTTGGGGTGCGTGCGAAGCATCGGTGCGTATGCGTGTACCCTCTCAGTTTAAGTGAGGGCAACCGCGTCGGGTAACGCGTTCTTGGGGTGGTTGGCGCGCCCCATGCATCGGTGTGCGGTGTGGGTGTGTAACGTCGCTTGTCTACGGGTCGGTGTGCGCGTGCGAGAGTGCAAGCGTGCGAGCGTGGGTGTGCGTGCGTGCGCGTGCGTGGGTGTGCGTGTGTGGGCGTGCGTGCGTGGGTGTGCGTGCGCGTGCCCTTTGCACGTTGCGAGCGTTGGTGTTGCTGCTGCTGCTGCTGAAGTTGACGATCGGTGGTGGCGATGAGTTGAGTGTCTTTCACACGATCCCGTACTGCGCCAGTTCGTGTAGTTCCAAGTGGCTGAAGGCCTCCCAGGGGCAGATGACGGTGATGTCTGCAGGGGTTAGGGTTTGGGAACGCGGTGGTTAATACGTAAAATTGATTTTAAAAGAATAAACACGGTGTCATCATGATGGAGGCAATGTCACGAGGCATTCGCTCCAATGCTTCGTATTTCTGGACATTTCAAGTCGCATCCAGTCTCGGCCTCTTATATTTACCAAGCAATGGATTTGTTTTGTGTAAAAATAAGGAAGTTACTTCTTTCTCTAAGCAAACAAATGTATTCCATGTGTATAATAAAGTAACACACCTGTTCCCAAGCCTTCCATTCCTGGAATCTCATCTCCAAACCTACAAAAAAAACGGAACATGCATTCACGGCAAAGTTTCACATTTGTTTTGTTTTACCGCGTGCATTAACATCCGCACAATTGCAACTAACGCGTAAGACACCAGCTCGGACGTTCATTAAACAAACGTTGAGAACGTTTGGACATGTGCGGAATTTTTTGCAGGCATGCAATGTATCTCTCATCCGGACGAAGCGCCGACCGCGCCGTCAACTATACTGGTCGCCACTCAGCGGGGCGAGCCTCCTAACCAGCTCGTCCATTGAGAGGGCCGACTGCTGCCACCAGCAGTCGGCCCTCTGAGTGAGTCTAAAGCAACGGAGACGCAGGCTCGCAATGGTTTAGTTGAAATGTACTCGATTTATAAAACCTATACTGTAACATTGGCCTTCCTCCTCGCCGATGTAACGTCTGTTAGTGCACCGGCTGTCTTGTCGTGGACATGTTACTGACCGATCAGCCTCGGTGGTGCCAGAACTGAACTATCGGTGTTGTGCCAAGACGCGAATTCATTTTCCTTCAGAACTTTCTGATTGAGCAGTGCACCACCTTGCGTCAGAGAATCACCCCTCACAAGATGCTACAGAACCTGCTTGTTGAAGGCCTTTCTGTATTTTTCCATTGTGTTCGAAATAGGAACCCACTTTTTTTTTAAACGCTGGAATGAGTTTCATTTTCATTCAATGAAGATGTTTAATTCTTGATCTAAGCCGAGTTAATTTGAAAACTAAATTTCATATGGTGGGTTATTTGTGGATATCTCGTGTATTGTGACCCCCATTAAATTTTCTAATACGTATTTTTTTTTCCAAAGTAAGGTTAATTTAAAACAGAAGTGAATATGCAAAAAGAAAACAAATGTTGGGGGTAAATTAATTGGGGGTCACAAGACATCTGGACCAGCCTTTACAATCAACTCGCTGAGCTTGGGAATCCGGTTTAATCGCCGGTGGCTGTAGCTGGATTCGATCATGGAATATATCTTCGGTCCCAGCTTAGAGCTCCAACAAGGCACGATATCCCTCCCCCTTTGAGCCACCCATCCACCTCCCTGTGACCTATTACCATGGCCACTAAAACTGTCACCACTCGTGATGAGTTTGTATTTTTTTTAATCTCGGATATAACATTTTCTAAATGTTAAGGTCAATTCGCGAATAGTTTTCTGAATTTAAGATCATTTAAATCAGAGCCTTTCGAGATTATTTCACACTTCTCGAGCTTGCTCGGTCATCTGCTGGCACAGCTGTTCGCCCCAACGCGGCGTGCGTGTCCGAGGGAGTTGAGAGGGCCGAGGATGGGGGCTGACGGCTGTCTGCTGCTGCTGCTGCAGAGTGGGAGGTGGGCGGTGGTGGTGGCGGCTGGATCGGACACTGAACGGCACGGATGAGAGTCCGTCTGACCGAGCTTGCGAGCACTGACGTTCTTTTCCTATGGAATTCCGAAAAAAACCGCGTCACGCCTGGGACTTTGCCTAGCAAAGGGGACGTCACCTGACGCCACGTGACACTACATTTAGCAGGGGAGGGGTGGAAGTGACACCACCTTAAAAGTGGCGTAATTTCCCGTGGCGTCATACTTTCGGATCCATCTGAAACAGAACGTGCTTTGGCATTTTTAAATCCTTTATATTAAGTTCGCTAGCTTGCTTAGGACCGTGCAAATCTTTCGGTCGTTTTTTAACCCACTTCCCGTGATCCAATCGAGCTGACATTTTCCACACAGACTCGTTGTGCGTGACAATTAATGTTCGTGAAATTTTTTTTCCAAAATTTTACACTTTTTAGGACAAAAATATTATATTTAATTACCAATTGCTTAATGGTGCAATGCAATCATCTGACCCATAGGTGGCAGCCATCTCAAGCCAGATGACGAGAGGACTCGAGCCGCCACGCATATAAAGGATTTATAGTGAAAAACTTTGTTTTTACGGGTTATACTTATTGAAATGTCCCATATCTGGGCCAAAACTGAGCCGTACTTTTATCATGTGTTTTCCTCTCCCAGGTTAACCCCGAGAAGCAACCTCCCTCCCACGTACCCTTTGACGCCAGGTTTTGGCGGCTTGCTCTTAAACTGTCGCGACGCTCGCTGCTTGAACTTGGGCGGGCCTTTCTTGGGGGTGGTGGGGCCCGTGTGGGTGGTCGGAGGGGCGAGTGTGCTCGAGGTGTTCGCACTCATCCTTGCCTTCGTCCGACTCTGACCTCGGCAAATCAATGCTGCAGCGAACAAACCAAAAAAAGGAAGGAAAAAAAAACGTGCGCGCACGCGTGATGTCTGTCAAGTTTTCCAACACGCTGTTTTTTTTTTGTCCTCGGAACTTTTTAATTGGCGATGATGAAACGTTACGTTTCGAGCCGCGTGATGACATGAGGTCTGTACACGTGCACACACATTTTGTCAACCCACTGCTGGATGTGGGCATTACCACACCGTGAAACTTACGTGACCATACGTCACCATGCAGGTCGGCGTAGGTTAGTTCGGCCGTTAGGGGAGCGCAACAGCACAGAACTGTAGATTTTTTTTTGTTGCACTGCCCTCTGCTGACTACCACCGTGGTAGCAGACAGCGGCCGTCTCTGGGCAACGTGGCATGAATTTTGGTGACCCGTTGAAGCACCAGCCAGGCTCAAGCCAGAGGTCGCAACCGGGTACCCGATACCCGTACCCTACCCGATACCCGGCTACCCGTACCCGTTTGCGACCCTGGTGCGGCCGGGTACGGGTAGGCCGTGAGTCACTGGTGAGTAACCTTTTGTCACTCATTTCCCAACGTCTTGTCTCTTCTCACAATTCAAGTTCCTAGAATCAACCCACCCGCGCCTGCAACATGGCTTCATCCCAGAGGTCGCAATCAGGTACCCGATACCCGTACCCTACCCGTACCCGGCCGGGTATGGGTAGCCGGGTATCGGGTAGGGTACGGGTACCCATTTGCGACCCTGGTGCGGCCGGGTACGGGTAAGGAATCAAAACCCGTTTGCGACCTCTGGCTCAAGTCGGAGCTTCCGAGGTATGAAAATGAGACACGTTCTGGCTGATTTGGTCATAGGCGGTGTATTTATACACGTGCGGTGTATAATAATTAAGGTGACTGTGTGCGTGGGAGAGAGTGTGGATGGATATTTTGGGTAATTATGTTATTGATGTGGGTGTTCCCCATTCGTTACAGTGAACGCCCACGTAACTCACATTTGAAAGTGGCCACTCAAGTTTTCAAATAACACCTTTAATACATCATCAGGCGAGTGTCAAAAGGTCGCCACGGCCAATGTCGTCGATGCCACCTAATAGACCACAGAATACTTCCTACCACCACTTAAGAGTCCCCTCAATTGCTGTATACTATGTGCATACGACAAACGTTACCACCACCTGTATTTTAAATAAAAAATACGTCGTGTTCCAGAAGGCATAGTTTAATCGAGTTGGCAATACTCATCTTCGGGAAGATGGTTCCTTCGTAGCAGTACTAAAACTAAACTATTAACGTTTAATTTTACCAGGTGAAGCCCACTGAGCTATCTAGCTTTTTTTCATAAGTGACCTGGTCACACAAATTATAGCGTGGAAATTTATAGCAGCCAAATTCTTGAAACGCGTGATGTTGATTCTAAATGTGGAGAGGAAAAACTGGAGGACCTGAAGAAAAATCCACGCGACCACGGGGAGAACATGCAAACTCCAAACATGCAGGCGTCTGGGTCGATATCGAACACCAGGTGAGGTAGTTGATATCTCACCACCGTGGCGAGATGTTAACTATGTGACCACACAGAGGACAGGAGACACCATCACCCATTCAGAATCTTATTCAAGACTAAGACACCTTTCTCCATTATAAAGCAGCCCGTTCATCAATTCAAAATATTCTGGAAGACGGCTCTGCATATTACCATATTCTCCCCCATGAGAAAGCGCACTCTTTATTTGGTTTAATGACCCTACAAGTTTGAGGCGCAGGAGAATACGGTTTCAAGCCACAATCACTTGATCAGAGATTAGAGATCACGGAATTATGGGTTGTCGGCTGAGCATAAGTTTCGGTAACCGTTAGTTCTTGGATGGTTGAGTATCTCACGATCTAGAAGGTAGTGTGCTCTAGTGCGTCTTTATTTACAATGTAACTTCAGTTCCTCTGAAAGCTATGGCGAGCTTGTAAAAAATAACTGGCATCACTAAAGTCGGTATATCTGGGTGGATTCTCATGCACTACCAATGACAAAAAACACATTCCTGCGGAAGGAGCTGGTAGGAACGTTGAGTTGCTCAATGGCCAGGGTCAACGGCGGCGTGGTGTATTCCGCAAATATGCCCGACTATAAGGGCACCACGGGGTGACCAGCCCCTCCCCACCCAGCCCCACCCCACCCCCCCACCCAGTCCCACCCTCCCCACCCAGCCCCTCCCCACCCTCCCACCCAGTCCCTCCCCACCCTCCCCACCCAGCCCCTCCCCACCCTCCCCACCCAGCCCCTCCCCACCCTCCCCTCCCCACCCAGCCGCACCCTCCCCACCCAGCTTCTCCCCACTTTCCCCACCCAGCCCCTCCCTCCCCACCCAGCCCCTCCCTGCACGACGGACGGACACAATAATCCCCTGTGGACTGGTGTAACCAGGAGGTTCCTACCAGTATAATACCAAATTCTCTGGATTATTAGACGCTCTAGAAAGGTAAAACGAACCCCAAAAATATGCGCGGTGTCAATGATACAAATACGGTCACACACAACACCCCCGCACTCTTGCTTTACATTATAGGGGCAAAAGTGCGTCCAATGATCCAGAGAATACGGTAATACAATACATTGTGGGCCACAAACTCTTTCCTCGTTTTCTCAAATTTAGCTTCGTGTTTAGAAGTTGCGCCAAGGCAACTTGCCACTAATACGATATTTTCCCGGTGTAAATCTAAATTTACAAAAATAAATAACGCACAAACGGGGAATATGTGCGCTTGAAGCAATCGTGCCTTCTAACGTGGCAATTTGCCGTAAATTAAGCGCTTGCTCTTCTCGATGTCGTTCCGGTACTTTGCTTATTTGAAATGCTTCACCACCGCGGGGCTTAACAAGCTGCGCAATCGTCGACTCTGTTGTGTTGGCTAAAAGACGCAATTACTTCACCCGGCTTTGCGACGCATCTCGCTAATTTAATTTAAAGCCACGAAAGAGCAGAGATTACAGCAGCGCCTGGCACAACACGCGCGCCACTTAATCTTTTCACGTAAATGGAATTTTAAGGTCAGCCGGATTTTTGCCCTAAATTTGGCAAGAAAATCGGCCGAACAAATCCATTAATGTAATGAGTTGCTCAGCGCCGCGCAACGGGTGACAGATCTTAAGCTCCGACCTCGCGCGATTAATCAAACGTCTCTTTTAATGAAAGCACACAATGTTTTTTTTCATCTACTGTTGTAACAACAAACATTTTTTTTACTATTGTAAACAACAACAAATCCCAGATTTTTAAATCATCTGTGCACATGAACATGGCCGTGGCAGTAAACTTTTCCGTAACACGTCCCAGTGATCTTTCACTCGACCGGTTTTTTTGTTATGCCCGTTTATCAGCTCCGCCGGTCAATGCGTTTTGTCCATCTTTTTTTTTCTTCCCTTGAACAAACCGAAGAGGGGAGGTGGGAGGAGTCGTTCGTGTCACGTTACGTGTCCTGCTGCTACTGCTGCTGCTGCTGCAACCGAGTAAGACAGCCGGCCATATGGCCGCTGTGATCAGAATATGCATGATACTTGCTTTAAATTTTTTGCATCTGGCCTTTCGATGTAAATAAGCACTTGATGAGTTTCTCCACCAGCCCAACAACAAATCGCTTTCCAGATGCGCCAGCCAACGCACACCACACGTGGCCGTGGAGCATGACTGAAGCTCGTTCCATCGTGGGAAATCCGCCTCTACATTCCCCCCCCCCCCACTCCCTCAACAATATGAATCTGGGGGGAAAACATCACCACACAGGTTCGAACGAGCAGGATGCCCTGGTAAACCCTTCTGCCTGCCCTGCACCTCGGCAGGCACTGATTACATATAATAAATTATCTGTCGAGATACATCCTATCGTGCTCGATTGGCTCCCGTTAAAGTCACATTACGTACGTTAACATACCGCGCGCAGATTAAAGGAATCACGAACGATCGACGGCTTTATATGGGAGGGGGGGGGAATATTTTTTTGGACCTCTTGATGAGACTGGCTTCAATCTCCCCCCCCCCCACCTCCCTCGTGTAGCCTTAGACAACGATGTTCGTCTTGTCCTGGCTGACATCCCTCGCGCAACTCATATTCGGTTTGGTTCTTGTTTCTTCCCCTCCCGTGTGACTTGTGTCCAATCTTTTCCCCTCTGTATGTTTCTCGTGGTGAAAGAAAATAAAAATTGTGAAGCAAAACTCCAGGACATTTCCGTTGGCTAAAGATGGCTCTGGCCAAACCGAGTACACGATTGAAAACTTACTATCAATATTGAAAACTCGCTTGTTTAAAAGTGCTTTTTAGTGTGTGTTAGTTTGTTGTCCTTCCCCTCCACCCCGCACCTTCGATTAGCGCGGTTGGCTACGTGCGGTGCAAAAGAAGTTCAACGTGCATGCACGCATACATTTCAACACGAACACTGAAATTGGATTCCCCTGTGATCCCTCGCCATCCGGCAAACTTAAAAGTGCTACTGGACGACTTGAAAGAACGCATCCAGTAGCCATGAAACCGGCTGGAGGTAAAAACGGAGCGGGTGAGGGAGGCAGTGGGAGTCAAAGACACTGCCAATTGGGGCAGAGGGGTCGATAGAAAAGCAACCTTGGCTCGGACAGTAACATAAACGTTTGACAAAAAAAAAAGAAGAACGCACCGGCTCTTCCGTGTCCCGACTGACAGCGGTACACTGGGCTGAACGCTGCTGTCAGTTGATGAGATCCTGAGTCCTAAACCCACTCAAGTCGTCTCTCTGATTTTGTTAATGCCCGTAGAGATTAAGGAGAGAGAGGTTGGGGGGGGGAGGTTTGTCTCACGGATGCCCTTGGTCATGCTACGGCTTGCCAGGTGTGACGGCTTGCCAGAGCGCAGTCCTCGGTCTAACGGAGCAAGCTGGGGGTGATTGGGGGCTTGGGCTCTGTCTCATTTGCCCTCCCCACCCCCTCGAGATATTTTAGTTCACCGACATGCAACTGAAACAGGCAGAGAAAATAAAAAATAATGTAAACGCACGAGAAATGAGTTTCAGATTTTAAATATTTTGCACACGTCCTGGTCTCCTATAACGCGAATTGGATATAACGCGATGAATGTATTTAGGGAACACGTATTTTTATAACGCGGATGCGAATTGTATGTAACGCGATTGAGCGAATAGAACTGCGTTGTGCGAGTTGGAATAAGCGGTTTGTACGGCTGCCTCGGCGTAGAATCATCCATACCTATCAACCCACACGGTTTACCCCGTATTGTTGTACAGGGAAACTTAGTTTTCAGGTCCATACTGCGTACAGCCGTTTCAATGCGGGCAAAAATAAATTGTCTATTTATTTGTGTTTCTCCCTTGTGATGGGGCTTTGTCAGTTGAACGTTGAGATTTTATAAGGGCACGGGTGACCAATAAGGTCTGAATTGGTCTGTAATAAAGGTAGGCACTGATAAGGGGTTGACAGGTATGCATCATCACAAAAGGCGTTGGGATGCTGCTGGATGCTTGTAGATGCTACCCACCACGCGTCTGAGATCTTTGTTCAGCCTCCGTACGCATCTCACGCGTTATCGCGGACTGTGCTTATTCATTATAACGCAATTTTTACAGAACGTGGTGTCCTTGAGTAACGCAAATTACCGCATTATAGGGAGAACAAACTGCAACTCGACATTTTTTGTGGATAATTTTGGATTTTTCTTTCATCAATTACGCTTCGTAATAAATTTAAGGAGTCTTCGTGCCTGCAGAAGTGATGTCACTCGATGCCACGTGGGACCACTTCAATACAGGCATGTTTGTATTACTTTAGTATAAATACATGTTAATTTAGATTCATATGTTGTTGTTTTCTGACTATACGTGAACGAAAAGACACAAATTCGCCCATATTTTCATTGAAAAAGGGTAAATTTCAAAATATCACTGTCCTGGTCACAAAAGCAAAGTTTGTGGGGTATAACAGCCAATTTCTGTACTTTTGAGGCACGAGCATGAGGAAATAACACTTACTACCCAGGAACAAAATATTTATGCATTACACAGTGTTATCAGAGCGTGCGTGTTTTCATGTTTTGCCACAAGTACGTGTGGTTAATGGAGACTCGATGCCTTGTAAAAGGTTTATATTTGGCGTTTGAACATCTGAACACCCCCTGTTTTATTTCCAGAAAGGATAAAACCTATTATTATTATTCCTCATTATTTCTTTAATACTGGCAAAAAAGGGCCCCAAAGATACGTACATACAACGGGAGCCGAGACGGCTCATACGCTCGGGTGTGTGTGCATCCTGGGTCTTAATCACCCATGGGTTTCTCACACGCAGTGAGTTTATGACTGGGAAAGAACGCCCCATGCTCGATAAATTATACGAAAAAAAAGAGCTGTAGTTTTATATGCAAAGTGTAAGCACGAGTCGAGAACACGTTTCTATGCAATGTAAAGTAATATACAAGCCATAATTTCCACACTCTTCTCACAATACTCCCACGCTCGCAGTGCTAAAAGTACAGCCTGTTCCATTATAACACGGTCGTTGCTTGCCTGAAGAACACCGCGTTATGTACAATTCGCGTTATAATATAGAGATAATATCGGGTAGAGCACCCGTCCGCGATGACACGTGAGATGCTGAACAGAAACTGAGGCGCCGTGAGTAGCATCTAGAAGTATCCAGCAGCATCCCGCCTCGTGTGATGCCTTGCCGCGGCTTAGTGGAAACCCGCTTAGTTCCAACTCGCGCGGTGACGTAGTTCTGTTCACTGAATCGCGTTATATCCAATTGGCATCCGCGTTATATAATAAATGTGTTCCCTAATACATTCGTCGCGTTATATCCAATTCGCGTCGTGAAAACACGCGACATTATAGGGGAACAGACTGTACTCTGCTTTTCATATAATTAAATGTCAAAATAAAATGTATTGGAGTATTTTTTTATAGCCTGTACTCTATAGATAGGATATCAATTGTACTCTGGTGAAAGAATTACATTGCTAGCAGCACAAGTTGAAAAGTTAGAGCGATTTTAAATTTACCACGTCAGTCACCTAGTTCTGTTACTCCAGTTTCTTTGGTGTCGCCAAGTCTGAAACGTCTTCCAAACTTCTTCCGCTGTTTCAAATCAACGCAATGTGCATTTGCCGCACGGAAAAGCGTGTTGTAGCAAGTTACCCAATTTAGTTTCGGAGGTGTGACGTCTTCTGCGGATTGTTCTTTGGCCAAAATGCAGAACTACGAATTTCCGAATCCAACTGGATTCTTTAACTCGTGCGCTGATGCTGATATCGCGGCGGGGAGGGGCGAGATAAAACTAAAATAAATTATGCTCACGATAGATGCATCTGATCGAGTGCACGCGAGAATCAATAATGATGCGCAGATGTTACATTTAGACCATTGGGGACAAAACCATTGTAACAAATGAGAGAGCGTGCACGAGAGCGAGAATACGAATGAGATAGTAGATATGGAGCGCAACCATCTCTATTCTTGGCAATCTAATCGCGACGCCAAATTCATGGTAAATTCGCCAGATCGCCGGAGAGGCGGTAAAGCCTTAGGCGCCTTCTTTGCCCGCACTCTATTAAGGCTGTGTGCGTGGGACATTTGAGAACTCGAATTGGCCAGATATACCAAGGCTGGAAACAGACTAAATAAGTTCAGGAAGAAACAATGAAAAAAAATCTGTTTCTTATCTTAGTTATAGCCCCAGAAACACAAAAAACATTGACTCCTCTTACGTTCTAAATTTATATTTGCTTTGATGATGCTTCAGTTAAAGGAACGCTGTTGTCCGGCTCAACGTCAGCGGCGAGTTTTATATTGAACGTCAGGCCCCATCCTCCTCACTAAACAGCGTTGCCCAGCGCGGTGATGAATGGTTAAAGAGCCTCCAGTGACCGAGAGTGTGGGGAAGGAAACCTTCCTGCAACAGCGGAATTACAAAGTGCTGTATACATTCTTGATTTGAAGCTTTCGTGACTGCAGGCATCCGTACTCTTTTGTTCTTTCGGTAAAGTCACGTAGGTAGAAATAAAATAAAACAAATCACGATCGCAACACAAGCAATCCTCATCAAGAGTATGCTGTACACTATTAACACAATCATTGTACATTATTGTCGATGTATCCCTACACATGGACTTTGCCCTACGGTATTTTATTCTCTGGAATGTGTGCAACGCCATCTCTTTGGCTGTATCGTCTTAGCCAAATTCTATTAAAGTACACGCTCAAAACCCACACATTTAGACACCGGAGCCAAATGCTACTCCAAATACTCATACCAGCTCGCATAGCTCGTCAAGTTAAAACAAACAATCCGTATATATATTTGTTTAATATATAATAACAACGTTACTCTTTGGTTCTTTCGGTAAAGTCACGTAGGTAGAAAAATAAAATAAAACAAAAAATAATACATCACGACGTTTTCGATCGCAACACAAGCGGTCGTCCTCCGGCGGAAAAAAAACCCAGCAGTGGAACTGCTGAACCAGCGAGCCGACAACGTTCCTAACCAAACTCACCTCGCCGATAAATGTTTTGTCGGAACGCGGAGATGCAACGAGGAGGAACGAGCGGCCGATCGCCGTGCGCGCGGGAGCGCCTGCAGTTTGGTCAAATGAACTGCGCGGTTTTAATCTCTGCCTTAAAATACCCTGCGACTCGGATAACGGGGGCCGGCCCCCAGCGTGAAATCTCAACATAAATCCCATTGCTTCCCGGTGCCCCCTATCCCACATGCCCCCCCCCCGTCACCCCCCACCTCACCACCCTCTCACCACCCCATCGAACCCACTCACCACCATGAGGAAAGGGCTGGAGCAATGCACTTTTTTTTCCAAAAGTATTTTACGCACAAAACGATTCCGGTTGACACCCGCACAAACACATTACGGATTACAGTGCAATGGAAACCTGTCTAAACCGCACGTTTCAATGAACTCGACAACCCCTGATATCTTCCTATGCTCCAATACCCCTGGGAGACAACCCCTGGTGTCTTCCTATGCTTCGATACCCTGGGAGCTATGCACTTTTAAAATCCAGTTTGGTAAATTAGTTTAATTAAAAACTGCTTTATTGTGTTTAGTTTGTTGTCTTTTCCCGCGCACCTCCGATTAGCACGGTTGGCTACGTGCGGTGCGAAAGAAATTCAACGTACGGTACATACATGCCACCTCACGCCTCCCACACTTGTACTATGTAACCATAAAGAATCTTGGACAAATCACACGTATTATGTGATTATTTCCAGCCATGCGTTTATTTTCTGAAGTATTTAATTATGCATTTGCAAAGAATCACGTTTGCTGTGGTTTGGGTTTCCCAAGTTTTGGGCGAAGCCTTGGATCAGTTTGGGTTGTTTTCAATCGGGTCATGTGGTTATTGGGTCTTCTTTACTAGGAGAGTGATCGTGTCACCTGGCCCACATTACAGATGGACAGAGATAATTCATAATTGCCTTCAAACTCACTCGTTAGTTGGATATTGGTAAAACAACAGATCATTAAATATCTCACGAAACAATAATACTCTGTGGTAGCATTGTGGTTCGCGACTACTCCACGAATTAAAATCCTAACAAAGACCACGAGCTTCTTGACAGTAAAGGCGATTCAATATGTATCATCATTTTCGTGTTTGTATCTTCTCCCATCTAGCACACGTTTCACTTGTCTACATCATTCGCCACATCTCTCATCCGTGTCTCTCTTCTCACTCGACCTCTCGGACTCCACTCAGATACTCTGGTGACGTGCAATACATTACAAAATAAACTAAAACAATCGTAGCCCTGTGGCGTTTTTTTCAAACGCCATATGTAAGAAGAAGACTACTGCCCCTATCTGCTGTGTGAATTGTTCTCATATCACCATCTCTCTCTCGCATTTCACTATTTCTCTTCTGTGAATTCGCTCGGAGTTTATACATTGAAAAATCTGGGCCCCAATTTATTCCATTTCTATTCATGGCCACCAATGTTCCAGCATCACCACCACCACTGTATGTGATGTGTGTGATCTGCGCCACTTTCTCTGCAGATGCTTGTGGCTTGACATAAGGCGATGAGATTTCACAGATTACAGGATACAGCCTTCTTGACCCGTAGCTTTTTGCTGCCCCACGACCGGCACACGTGCACCACCTCTAATCGCTTATTGACGTATGTGGCCAGGGATTAAAGAGCACATTTCTCGAGAAATAGAAGGCTTGAGCTAAAGCCAGGGGGTCTAAACTTCTCGCGATTATAGTCACAACTATAAGTAAGCAGTGAAGGGGTTTCAAACTACAAAATGTAATGGTTCTGCCCAACGTCGATTCTGAGAATTGTTCCTCGATTTAGCGGTGAGCTATGTTGAAGCGATAATTGGCGCGTTAAGCGTTTGCGATTGAGACCGTTATATACAGTATATATGTTTTGGCTGTGTTGCGTAGTGGAGCGCCTCATGGTTGCTGCCTTCGGGCAAGTGAAAATTGTGCGCGTTACAAATGAACATTATTATTAAGCACACAAACTTGGTCAGATCTTCACGTAGCCTAGCCCAAAATAAATCTATCGTGAATCGTAATAATATTGCCTGCGAAAAATCTGCGTGTGCGCAAAAATAATAGTCACGACACAAAGTGTGTAGTCATGATTTCTAGGAAACTCAGGAGATTTGTTTTAAGGCAGGAGTGGGGAACCTTTTTTTCTGCCAAGGCCCATTTGGATATTTATAACATCATTCGCGAGCCATACAAAATTATCAACTTAAAAATTAGCCCGTTATATTTGGTCAAATATTTAATTCACTCACCCCTAGTGTGACGGCTGGGACTGCTTCTCTTTGGCGAGGCGTGTGTGATGTTAGCTGGTATTGATGATGTTGTTGCTACTCGCAACTGCTTTTCCAGGTTTGCTCCTAGATTTATTGAATTTCGAATCCCGCTTGCGGTTGCCTTGGCAGGGCCAGACCAATCGTGTTTTGCGGGCCTTATACGGCCCGCGGGCCAGACGTTCCCCACGCCTGTTTTAAGGCAATCGTAAATCTTTACGACTGTGTATGTCAAGGAGCAGTGGTTATCGCACTGCGCTATGAACCCTGCAACCGGAGTTCCATTCACTGCCACAGCTGGCATGAGCAGTGAGTGCTACCTGAACCTGTCCAAGAGCCACCCTGACGCGCACTGGTGAAGTATGGTCAAACAAGCCCCACGGCTGACATGGTGTTTGGAGAACCCCATGCAGAAGTGGATAAACTGGCTGAATATGTAATGATTATTATAAAGTTCTTCACTAACCCCCCCTTGGAATTATCCAAGACAAGTGAGCCAATGTTACGATTTAAATGTTTGTCGGATAGATAAATGTAAAAAAACGTGTATCAGAATACATTCCGCCGAAATCCACACGGACTTTTTTTAGCAACATATTTGCTGGGAGGAATGAATGGGTGGCATTGCCATACCTCTGTTTACAGGTTTGAGGCGTGCGGCATTGTGGGGTGG
The DNA here is from genome assembly GCF_015708825.2 of Lethenteron reissneri. Lineage (NCBI taxonomy): Eukaryota > Metazoa > Chordata > Hyperoartia > Petromyzontiformes > Petromyzontidae > Lethenteron > Lethenteron reissneri. The sequence continues at coordinate 11,955,349 of NC_083788.1, forward strand.
GGGGGGGTAGGATTCTAGCCAAAGTGCCGGCGTAATCACCTGCCCCACAGTCAGGACCCACCAATTGAAGCCTTCAATCCATCTGGCGCACACACACACACCGTGTCTCCCTCCCAACCTTTACAAAGTTCACACTGGGTCCACGATGGGTTTGTCCTTCAGATATTGCTGCCACAGACGAGCTGCTGGCATCGTGGGCACGTGCGTTTCAATTGCCTTTAGACAGTCAGTCAATTTGAAAAGTGCTGACCGGCCTCTCTTCCTTTCTCAACGGAGATCCGTCTCGGCGGCTTGCGAAAGATGTTCAAAAACCCACACGAGCGGCGTGACGTCTGTGCTCCTCTCGCGTATTCACACGTTCTAAACGAACACGTAAGGCGCTCCAGATCGATGGCAACACGTTTTGAAATACCTGTAGCACGCAGCAAATATGTATTTTACACTGAGCAGGTTTGTGTGCCCATTTGGCTGGTGTGTCATCACAAAGCTCATCAAGAGCCTCCGTAGCCACCTAGTGGCCAGAATCGATAGTGACAGTCCGTGCAAGCAGACTTCGGTTCCGTGCTGACAGCCAAGGGGCCGTCCATAAATGACGTCACGCACCTAGGGGAGTCAGACATTTGTGACGATGTGTGACATGGGGGGGGGGGAGTTTAGAAATGTGACGTCACATCAAATGCGCAACTTTAAATAAATATAGACAACACGTTCTACTTAATTAAATATACTTTTTAATCAATGCTTTCTCCTACAACATCAGAGTGCAGCGCCACATTAAATACGCACTACAATGACAATAGTTTAAAGCGATTTGAAGCATGTATTATTGGGGGGGGGGGGGGTGCAGAGCTTTGTGACGTCATATTTGAGGGGAGGTCTGACTTTTTGTGACGCCGTGTGACGAGGTGGGGGGGGGGGTAAAAAATCGTCCAAAATCGCGTGACGTCATTTATGGACGGCCCCCAACCCCAATGACGAACATCTGAACCAGTCTTAGACCCCCCTCCCCACCGAGGAGAACTCAGCATCAAATGCTGGCTGTACCTTGTGCGATGTGTAGACATCGTCACTCGGAAGACAAAGGTGGTCGGGCGTGGTGCTGGCCACCCACTTCCCTCGTGTACCGTGCCGGTCTTCAAATAGGTGCTCGCTAACTGCACCTTGCCCCGAAAGTCCATGGCTATACGGGGCATCTTTGTCTTAATTAAATGTACTGTTGGAACTGATATTAAATAATGCCCTAAGGATGTTTAACCAATGCTTTATTCAGCTATGTTTGTGAAAGGTTGGGTCCTGTTCTCTAACTGAAGCTCTGTGAGGCCTTGTGTTGTGAATGGCGGCCCGAGTAGTAAGATCGAGTTTTCGTTGGTTTACCCCTTTCTGTCAATGTGCTCTCGTTAGAAGAATGGGCAGAACAAAGTTCAAGTTTCACAGCCGTGGGTTCTATTGCTGTCTTTCATTCGCCTCTAAATTGTTTCCAGTCTCTAAAGCATTCCATAAGTGTAATTTGCCTACGTTTAAGCACATGAGTAAAGCAAATGCATGTCACATCAATCCCCGTTTATACTCATGCTCTCTGAATGTAAAGCACTTTCACGAGCTTTTTTGGTGCAGGGATGCCTTTTTAACTGCCGCAATTAAAGGTGAAATGGAACCGGTGACCTGGATTTCATATCCAGTGTACTGTACAGTACTTACCAGTTACTGAAGGCCTTACCTACTTTATTTCCAAGTCCCAATGCGAACATTGCTGCTGCACCAGCGATGTACTGTGCCACCCCCGTCACCAATCTGGACAGCTTATGCTTAAAAACCATGACAATCTATGCGTATGCATTTACTCCCTTAATGAAATATATTATTCAGAATGCAAAGCCTAAAGGCACCATATTAAGTATAGCTTAGGGTGCAGTGAGGGCGTTGACATAAATTAAATTCTGGTTAAAGAATTAAAAATAAATGTGCTTGCAAATCTGAAGTGATATTTAACATACAAACATTAAACACAATGTAAACAAGCATTAGGTCAGGGCCAATTTTATTGACAGGATAGATCAATGACACCACACTATTCTTTTCGAAGACGAATAAAAATGCATAAATACACAAAGCTAGCCAAGATAACGCAACATCAAGAGCCACCCCAGTTTATAAACTAAGTGCCGAAATACACCAAGCGCAGTCACTACTCTAAAGCTAAACATAAAATGGTTATGATGACATTGCCAGTGTTGGAAAAACCGATTATAAGGTGGTATTAAATAGTTGCAACTACATTTAAAAAAACCAGAACGAAAAAAACTGATCATTTTTTGAGGCTACGGGCCATCTGAATTTCAGCCATTAGATCTCTCAGATATTTAATTTCTCGACTCAACGAGTCGGCTTTTTCATTGAGCGTACGGTTACGGTCTTCAAGCTTATCTCGCTCGACCTGCAGAATTTCAAGTTCTTGTTTCTTTTTCTGCCGGTAGCGCGTTGCGGCCGTCTTGTTCTGATCCTTCTTTTTCTGAAACCTGCCCTCGCCCGCAGGCGAATCGCTCGCCTCGGGGGACGACGGGCAGGAATCGGAGACCAACTTAACTTTGGGGAAAGCGTGGCCGCCGCCGCCGCGCTTAGGCATGCCGCTGTATGGCGTGCGCCTGCACTTTTTGGGTGTCGTCTCCGCACGTGGCACGACAACTTCCACTTTGACTTCATCTTTGGAGTCAAAGCTTTCGCCTTCTTCAGCAGAGGTGTGTTCAGGGCTTGCCTCACTCTCTGTCAAGTAGGACATCTCAAAATCAAAATCTGGTGCTGCGGGCTCTTTAATTACAAGTAGAATCTCTTGGGGTACACTTTCACATGGGCTGTCCCCATCAGTGCAGTACTCTGAAGATGGGGACAAAATGGGCGAAATCGGAGGCGTGCAAGGCGCCACCTGATCAGAGCCGAGAGAGCTTGAAGAGCAAGGAGAGCATGGTGACTGCATACAGGCTGAAGACTCGGATGAACCCAGGTTAGCCTCAATATCGAATAGTTCTATCGTGGGCAAATTATCATTTTGAAGAAGGTATGTGTCAAATTGCATTTTAAATAAGCTTTGCCGAGGATCCCCAATGTCAAGAATGGACTCGTGGTGCATATTGTCTAGACCAAACCCAGGCTGCTGGTTCAGGGGCTCTGCTTTTGGATCGGTCAGGCCCAGGTTCTGGTCCAAACAGAGGCCGCCAGAATGGAAGAGACCCGTCTCCTTTGCGAACGACAGATGATCAGTCTCTGCCTCAAGCAAGAAGTCCAAGTCCATCGTCCATTCAGGCTGTCCAAAGTCAACCACTGTGGAGGAAGAGCACAAAAAAAGAGTTTAAATCCCATACAAGCGAAAAATTTGATTGACAACTGATGGAAATACAATCTTACTTGTAGTAGTATGCTCTGTAAAAGTGCTTATTTCATAGGTCTGTGGCTCAGGTGTATTATTTAGAACGCAGGAAAATGTAATCTGCCACATGAATGTAAATATGGAAAACATATCCATATATGGAAAACATATCCAATGCATTTAAGTACAATCACATTTTAACCTGTGTGAAAAACAATTACAGTACTGTAAACGTGTATTCCTAATCAACAAATACGATTTAACACTGCATGGGGCTTCAGTGGCCGTTCGCAAACACCAATGACGTCATTCAAATTTTTTGGCCCGACTCACCCCACCCTGAACAAAAAAAAGAAATAAAGGAATGTGGGTGGCCGATAAAAACGCACGCACCGAGTCCAGACAAGGGATCGTCAGCCATCTCCAAGGGCGACCCACGGTGGCCCTGGAATATCTCCGCGGGCAAAGCTGTTGTGTTCTCCGCCATCATTTCTGTATCTTTTCTCGTGATGAATTTCAGGAGATTTTAGTGACGAAGCATGGAAGATCTTTATGCTGTCTAAAGCAGCAAGCCTGTCGTCGGTGTATGCATCGAGAGACCTGCGATGACAAGGACACACGCATTTCGTTAGGACTGGTCGTAAAAGTGTGGAATAAAACATTATCTGGAGGGGAAAAATTACCAAAACCAAACGTTACACACACGCATTATAAAACACAGTCCATAGGCAACAAATTAAACGACTTTTAAAATATTCGCCAACGTCGCCTTCAATTTCGTATGAGACAAGCCCGCGCACAGAGGCGAATTCTCAGTTTACAAACACGGCAAAGCCACTTGATCCACCAAACACGTGGTCACGGGGATAAGCCAACCAAGAGCAGGCAGACAGCCAATAGCCACCACCACTAACCCCCTACGCGACAGGGCGGCGCCTCAAAGGAGAGAGAGGTGATGGCGAAATGGCGACGGTCCAAATGGCTGCCTTAAAAGAAGCCACGTGTTTCAAAACAACGCAGCTCTTTTAAGATTCGCTGGGTTTTTTTGTGCTAGGAAAACTCTGAATTATTACAATTACATTATCGAGAACCCTCTCTCCACACCACCACCCTATCGAGTTGGCTCACATTTTCATCGACTTGTGTAAGCATGTGGATGGATCGATGCTTTATCCCACGGCGCACTAATGCGTTAAATGTTGAACTTCTTTCGCGCCGTACGGAATCTGGAGTTGCCCGAAACGACTCCGTCGTTGAGCGTTAACGCCTCGGTAGTTTCCCCATTGGGTTGTTACCATGTAGACTGTTAAAACAATCGTGGACTGTTGAATGTGTTCATGGGTGACAGGAATTTATGGAATTTCGAATTTGGCATTAGAAGCTCGAAGTGCGAGTTTGTATCCAAACGTATCAAGTGTTTTGATCCCACATTGGGTGACAATTGAGATTTTGTTACGCGGCCTTTCTAACCAACATTGTAAAGACTAACATCGTTACCGATTGGGACTACACCAGTAACCCTCTATATATAAAAAATAATCGGTAAAACCCGGGTCTCCATTTCAAAGTGTCACACAACCAAACGAAGTTTCGGAGTCTCGCTTTAGAACCGTTTAGATTCCTTCTCCGTCACGAATACGTTCCGATGGTAACCTCAACAACGTTAGGGGGAAGCAGCAGTACACTCGATTATCCTCCTATTTAACCCACTATTCTCACGCGTTTTAGCCGAAGCGACTAAAATGGTTCACCCCACCACCAACCCCCCTTCACGTGAAATGGCTCTCGAGAATTCAACAAGGTAGGTGGTGGTGGCAAGTGGTTATTTGACATTGGATATCGGTGCTAAAGGACACGGTGAGCGAGTGGGTGACACGGGGGAAGAGGAACCCGCTGGGGTCGCCGTCTTCACAACAACAACAGCAACAACAACAACAGCAGCAACAGCAGCGAGCAGGAAGCTCCCCGCCATCTTGACGCAAGCTTCGTTGACGTTCGCACCACCCCCCCTTCTCCTCCTCCACCCCCCACGTCGTGTCTAGACAACGACGTCGCCTCGAGTCGCTACATAAAACAAAGCTTACTAAGCTTTGATTTTAATAACGACGACACTCGCAACACGCCTGTGAACGTTACACATTTGACGCCGAATTTTAACGCCCCCTCACCCCCCCGTCAATGCGGTCGTCGGACTCGACGGACACGTGTACCGCCGTGGCCCACTTAGACGTTTCACAACTTAAAACACCGACAATTCTCACTCTACAACACAATCTTAGCTCGGTCACCGCCACCACCGAATAGCGAAAACGATTTTGGTCGGGATACCGCCATGCGAGACGTTTTAACCATTAACACCCCCCCCCCCCAACTCCCGTCGCATTATAAACGCGAGTTTTTATTATTTTTTTTTAAATCGCATCAACACCGCACGAATAAACACAATCGTGGTGGCAACATTGCGCGGAACTCACGTCATGTTTGCAACTGGTGTGCGAGGTGCACTGCTCCGGCGTCACGGCGCAGCCTTAGATGTTGGCCATCGCGGCGAAATCTGACGGCAAAAGGGGAAAAGGGCGGGAAAGTGACGCGCGCGAGCGCGGGCGTTGCCTTATATAGCAGCCGCCCCCCCCCCACACGCCCCGCCCACCCGAGCCGCAGCACGCACACACACACATGCGTGTCCATCCGCAGCTACGCCCAACAATACAAAAAAAAGTAGTCCCGCGACAAAACGATTGTATTCGATTCGTCTTGTGACAACAATGGTTAATGCTCGCGTTAATTATACACGCGGAGGAGGAGTGTGATTAATTGGCTTTTTGTTTGTTTATCCGAGGTACACGCTGGGTGTTAAAATGTAGGTTAACGCAGCGGCCAACGAGACACGTGACGAGATTATAATTTAAAAAAACGCGAGATTAGTCGCGATTTCCGGCGCTACAAATAAGAATTAATATTTTCTCGGACACGTACAGCCTTCTTGCTTCATGTTCATCACGTTATACTTGATTAGTAGAACTCTCATTTTGCGCAAAATGCCCGACGTTATCATTTTCAAACACTACATTATTGTTCCTTACATAAGTTATTTCTCCCCCTATAATGTTAATATACCAAAAGCTACTAACGAATATAATTGTTGACATCCCTTTGTCAATCCACTCGCTGATGGATGAAGGCTTCCCACACGGGGGGGGGGGTTATTTGACCATATTCTTAGGTTTTTTCGGTAAAGTCACGTAGGTAAAAACATTAAAAAGTAAAATAAAATATTTTATTATAATAAAATAATATTTTATTTTACTTTTTAATGTAAAATAAAATATTTTATTATAATAAAATAATATTTTATTTTACTTTTTAATGTTTTTACCTACGTGACTTTACCGAAAAAACCTAAGAATATGAATCATTGCAGTCACGAAAGCTTCAAATCTAGAATTATTTGACCATACTTCACCACGCTGGTCAATGGGGGTTTGTGAAGAAGACTCATCCCTCAGAATCGATTAAGATATCACTCCCTACTGACGTATTCGTGTAAGAATTAAACTACATTCTCAATTAATTCCCATTGACTCTAACCAGCCAGAGTATATTTTACATTTTTTCGGTAAAGTCACGTAGGTAAAAATAACTAATAAAAATAATAGACTCTGATTAATAACGGTCTTGTTGACTCGATCATTTAGACAAGACTCTCTTACAAACACACATTTAATGTTAACACAAGAAATGTCCCCTTCTGTTTGGAACAACGTTGATAACATGACTGCTGCTGCTTCTGCTGACTCAATGTCGACCACATGCAAAGCTAACTTGATCTCAAAATTCAACCTCCTATCAAAGAAGAAACCAGAGCCACACATCACAAAGCTGGATGTCAACAAGACCGTTATTAATCAGTCTATTATTTTTATTTTTACCTACATGACTTTACCGAAATAACTTAAAGAGTACGAATCCTTGCAGTCACGAAAGCTTCAAATCTAGAATATATTTTACATTAACGACGCATGATGAGGCCGTAATGTTGACAGTGATACAAACATCATCCTTCAATATAATTCTGAGTATGGTTTTTGTTGTTCAAACAAGTTGAATTATAAAACCACCACCACGATCTGTCTCAAAACCAGCGAAAGTTGTTTTTGTTTTTGCATCTTTGTTGCCAAACAAACCCCGCGAGCGTCAACTTAACTCTAAACATTCCCACGCAAACAACACAGCGGCCGTCCGCACACTGTCTTTGTTACTGTGACCTTATTGTTATATATTATTTAACATTGTTTCATCGTCACAACAAAGCCGACCCTTCCTCCTCCTCCACCAAAGGGGTTAATTAAAGAGACGCGCGCACGGATACACGCGACATCCGGAGCCCCCCCCCCCCTCAAGTTGACGGTCACGCGCGTTGACGTCACCGCGCTCCTCCCTGATTGGTCCGGCCCGGGGTGTGTGCACGTGAACACTGCCGCGTGATTGGTCGGCCCCGAGGGGAATTGTGGTGGAGGGGTGGTCGGGTGATGTGGGGGGTAGGGTGGTGGGGGGATAGTGGGGGGGGTAGGGTGGTGGGGGGATAGTGGGGGGGTAGGGTGGTCGGGTGATGTGGGGGGTAGGGTGGTGGGGGATAGTGGGGGGGGGGTAGGGTGGTGGGGGGATAGTGGGGGGGGGTAGGGTGGTGGGGGGATAGTGGGGGGGTAGGGTGTCGGGTGATGTGGGGGGTAGGGTGGTGGGGGGATAGTGGGGGGGGGTAGGGTGGTGGGGGGATAGTGGGGGGGGGTAGGGTGGTCGGGTGATGTGGGGGGTAGGGTGGTGGGGGGATAGTGGGGGGGGGGTAGTGGGGGGGGTAGGGTGGTCGGGTGATGTGGGGGGTAGGGTGGTGGGGGGATAGTGGGGGGGGGGTAGGGTGGTGGGGGGGCCTATTGTTGGGGTCGATGGGGAGGGTTGGTGTGGGGGGGGTAGGGTGAAAGAGTGGTGGGGGGGGGCTATTGGTGGGGTGGATGGGGGGTTGGTGTGGGGGGGGGCTATTGGTGGGGGGGAGCAATTGGTAGGGGGGGGTGAATGTGGGGGGGTCGGTGGCAGAGGTGGGACAAAGTCATTGTTATGCAAGTCCAAGTCGAGTCTCAAGTCATCAAATTCATGACTCGAGTCTGACTCGAGTCCAAGTCACATGACTCGAGTCCACACCTCTGGTCGGTGGGGTTGGTGTGGGGGCTATTGGTGGGGTGGGGTGAATGTGGGGGGGTCGGTGGGGGTGGTGGGGTTCGTGTGGGGGGGCTATTGGTGGGGTGGATGGGGGGGTTGGTGTGGGGGGGCTATTGGTGGGGGGGGAGCTATTGGTGTGGGAATGGTGGGGTTGGTGGGGGGGGGAGCTATTGGTGGGGGGAGGGTGAATGTGGGTGGATGGTGGAATTTTGCGGTCTGGAGCGGTGCGTGCTCCGAACCCGGTGACCCGAGTTCCATTCCCAACACACGCGATCCTCCCACAACACACCGGTGGCGAATATTTCAACCGGTCCTGGGCCTCCCCTCGGTCGACTCGGCCTCAAATGAGTGCCTGATGGTGGTGTGTAGTTATAAACATCGCCACCGGGGAGACAAAGGCGGCCTGGCGTGGTGCTGGTTACCCATCACTTCGTGTGCCGTGTCGGCTTTAATAGGTGCTCGCAAACAGCACTTGCCCCAACAGTCTGTTAAAGGCTATACAGGGTGGTGGGGGGGGGGGGTAATCGTTGTTGTTTTGTGCTCTGGAATCTCCCGAGTAAGCATAATAAAGGCCGACAGACAGGTCTTTTTTTAATAATGTCTTGGCGTGTACAACAAAAGCACGCGATTTGGCCACGCCGAGACAAAAGATGAGCTCGCTTTTGAAGAATGTCGCTCCAAATCGAAACGTTAACGCACGCACGCGTGTGTGCGTCTTGAAATCCTCATACATTTACACACGTATATTCTTGCGTTTTCAGGAGCTAAATGGCAATGTCGAGGTCTCCTAGCCACGACGAGAGAGGGCTTCAGAAGAGAGAGTTTGTGTAGTTCTGCTATGTATTCCTCCCAGCAAAGGAGGTCAGACTACAGTGGGTTACTATACGGCCCATCGTGCAGCGTTGCTTGGGCCACAATAGCACAACTGTGGCACGCGTGTTGAATATTTATATTTTTTATACAGTACGTGACACGAGTGAAGTGTATGAGTCATTCCACAATAATGTTGTTGGCCTTCCCCTTGGCACATTCAAAGCCTCTCAACTCAAAATAGTTACAGTAATGTGCATGTACTTGCATGCGCGTGTAAACCTTTAATAAGGATGATGTAGGCGTGAAAACAAAAATCTCACGTTTTAATAACTGCGTAACAAAAATTGTTCCTGGGTAGTAAGTGTTTTTTTCTAATTGTTAATGCCTCAAAAGTACAGAAAATGGCTCTTATTCCCCGCAAACTTTGCTTTTGTGATCAGGACACAAAAGCAACGTTAATAATCCACTCTATTAATAACACTGTGTAACAAAAACTATGTTTTTGTTCCTGGGTAGTAAGTGTTATTTTCTAATTGCTAATGCCTCAAAAGTACAGAAAAATGACTCTTATTCCCCACAATATTTGCTTTTGTGATCAGGACAGTGATATTTTGAAATGTACATATTTTCAATGAGAAAACGTTTGCATTTGTGTCATTCCTTCACATAAAGTTCTGGTCACAAAATAAAAGTTCGTGGGGGAATAAGAGCCATTTTCTGTACTTTTGAGGCATACGCAATTAGAAAATAACACTTACTACCCAGGAAAACAAAATCGTGTTACATAGTCATATAACGTATCCCACTTATCCCGCGTGAGTTAAGAAATAACCACCCGAGGCCATGGCGGCTGTCTTAACAGAAGACGTTTGTTCAGCAAGACGTGGCTTTTCGTCAAAAAAATATATATATGCGACACGATAACTCCGTGCAAACACAACTCCCACGACGTGTAAGGCTTTGGGGAAAAGCATCTGCGGGTCCGTGTTGTGTTTCCCCTTAAAATGTTGCGCCATCAACGAGCCCAGTCGAGGTTGTGAATTAACTAATTCGTCCCCATCTTCACTTCACACCTCTCAAACCCTGATCGGTGGCGAGCTTATTTCAATTCAGACCTTATTGGTCACCCCGTGCGCCTTACAAATCTCAAAGTCCATCCGACAAAGTCTCGTCGCAAGGGACAAACACAGACAAAGAGATAACTAAAATGGTTTTACCCGTATTGAAACGGATGTCCGCCGTATTGGCATGAAAACTCAATTTCCCTGTACAAGAATACGGGGTAGACACGGTATGCGACTTGCACCAAAGCGCAATAAAGTACTCTAATGTTACAAGCGCGACTACACCACCACGATGGAAGATGATGGATGTTATTCAATGTGTACACAGTGCAAATACCTAATGTGTGTTGTGTGTGTGTATATAGCCGCAGTTGGCACAGTGGGGGGGGGGGGGGGGGCGTTCAGCTGGTGCATCAACCGGTCATCTTGGTCAGCCAACCCATGGCACCTGGGTCTGTCCCTTCACGTGGCATCAAGGTGCAAGGTGCACCTGGCCTGGCACAGGCATCGTGGTGACGTCACCGTCACTTCGTGGCGAATTGCGGGTGTTGGTATAGCCGCATTCAAACGTGTAAGCACGCAGTGTACATTTTACAATGACGTAGCACCGTTTAATTAGCCCTTTTGCAGCAGCTATGGCCAATCCACTGCTGGATAAAGGTCTCCCTCCCCCCAAACCGAGATCTAACGCGATCCAACTTTCCAACCCTGCACACGAGCTGATTTAGTAACTCCATCTCATCATCATAATCATCGGCGGTCTGTACTCTGTGAATCATTCCATTTCTTTGGTGCCACTCAATCTTATACCTCGTCCATCCGGGTTATCATACCTTACACCCAAGCCCACTTGATTTGCTTAAACATTTAAATTACAATTGCTTGACTTTAATCATTGTGCTCTCTTAATCCACGTGTTATTTTTTTCTCTAAATGTCATTTTGCTGGGCGTCTGTGAAAAGTAGCTTTGTTGCTTATCGGATTCCTCCAGCATAAATATTCTGATTCGGATTCTAAACTCCAAGCACGCATTTTCCGTCCATGCTACTTTGGAAATTTGGAACCAGTGGGTTCCTACCAGTATTAATATTTAGCTCCTGAACATATTGCTGCCACATGTAAGAATATAATTGCTAGGTACACACATTCTGCCGTTTTCCAGTAATGTCCCTCCTGACAGATATCCCCGAAACGTTTAGAAAAGCTACGAGTCAGCCCTTATGTCAGGTTCATAACATTTTAAATCTAAGTATTATGAAACCTCATTGGTACAGTATTCTAACGAGATAAATATATGAACACATAATTTTATTAAATGTAAACCGAGATGCAGGATAACTTAGATTTACGTGTAAACCAGTCATTATTACAATTCATTTACATAACTGGTTTAAATAAAAACAAATGCAGTATTGTGGTGTTGCTTACAGCAAAGGCATATGTCAACGACACTTCTCTGTATTAATAAAAAACCATAAAACCACAAGATCTATCTTCACAACAGGAAACCGCATTGCTCCCTTTCCGAACTGGCATTGTACGCGAATACGCCTCACCAATCTCCCTTCCTCGAACAAGTCCACTCACTAATTTTGGCACAGCTCTTAACGCCCATTCGTGAACTCGGCAGCTGCAACTCTTCCCAAGACACTCGCCGCTGTGACGTTGCCGTCCTATTTTTATTTTGCTGTGCACTGGGCGATGTGGGGGAGCTGCAGTTTTTTTTCTTGGCTCCAGTTGAAGGGGGGGGGCAGTGACATATTCGTCAGCGTGTTCCGCTACCGAGTCCAGAGATCTGACATCGATCGATCGATTCCCGGCCACGGCTAACATAAGTGGCGAGTGATTTTTTTTGAGCGGTATTGGATGGCCCTTCACCCCACCTACACTTGCCAGCATGGTCAAAGTCCCCATGACCGACACAAAATGGGGAGGCTTTCATCCAGCAGTGGATTGACAGAGGGCTGAACGTTATTTTATTTTCTAACACTATATGTCAACGCAATTTCAGGGATGTCGCCACGGTTTTGGTTGTCTTAACAAAGCGTCGTCACCTCGTGCACAATGTTTTTCGACAGCCAAGGCATGCGGAATGACATTGAATCGCCTGAGGCTACATAACTAAAATACCTTAATCTTTTATTTTTGGTTCATTCAACCACTGGTATGACGTGTTTTGAATGTTAATAGTAGGGCACACACATCCAACAAAACAGGACTTTCCAGGTGACCAAACGAGCGCTCTGCCTTATCAACCAAAATAGCTCTGGAACAGATAGAAACGGAATAAAAACACTGTAGCCAAACAGAGATAAATGTGGGTTTAAAAATAAATCATCATTTACGTACACACTGCAGCATAGTAGCAGATAGGTGATCTATAAACAGTGCAGGGTCAATTCGCAGAGCGTGGAACAACGTTCAATGTTTGTGGAAAGGCCTTGGTGGTGGAAAAAAACGTTACGGACTTTTTAACGTTAAATATTTTATGGGCCATTACATTTACAAGGCTTCCATTACATCAACAAAACAAACAGGTTATATATTTCTATTGAGATACAAATTTCTCAAGATATTCACACACCGAAGGGTTATTTTAGTGTCGGTTGTTTTACAATCGTTTTTGTTGTTTTGGTTCAGAACACGTGGACAGCGATTTCACTGATGGCCCAATTTAACGCGTTTAAAATGTACGCAGTGTACACTTTTTATCAATATAACATGCTTCCTCAAAAAGGGAACGAGTTCACAAGCATCGATTACTACCAACTTGGTAATGCAATCCATACACAGGGGTAACCTGGAACACTGTACACACAGCAGGCACTCCTTAGTTTGATCAAGTGGCCTCATGACATGCGGCAAAAAGGATCACGTGAACACTTAGAATGCCTTCACAGGTATATTTATAAATTATTTAAGATACGCAAAGGAAATAACATTTCTCAATGCCACAGTAAATCTGTACTGAATGGGATGTGGCCTGATCGAAGGCGAACGGTAATTCTTGGGCAAAAACACGAAGCTTAATGGGTAGTGGTATGCACACAACTCCACATTATAGATCAAGATGGCAGTCAGTGCAAGTTGTCACTAAGCTAATGTTGCATTTCTTTCGCACCGTACGTATCCAGCTGTGCTAATCGGAGGTGCGGCGGAAGGTCAACCAAACACAAAAACCAGTTCTAAAGAAATGAGTTTTCAATCTAGATGTGAAAGTGCATAGCTGCCGTGACTTCCAAATATCAGAAGAGCTTTCCAGACAGCCGCAGGAGCACATCTGACAGCGCGCGATGCAGCGACCAGCCAAAAGCTGCTGCGAGGATGACCGGAGTTCGCGTGATGATGGTTTATGCTCCTTGACGAAATCAGCAAGGTGTTGTGGTTCATTTGTCGCAATCGTTTGATGTGTAATAAACGCGACCTTACAACGTATTCGTTCGGCAACCGGAAGTCAATGCAGCTCGAAGAGCACTGGACGGACATGGTCGAATCTTGATGAAACCAGTAAACTACAACGTGACATACTTTGGGTGATGTGAATGGTAAACAGTATTAGGGGACAGTGCCTTTGTGAAAAAGGCCTCAACATGGGGGTGGAAGCATGGGGACTTCAATGCATAAACAAGGAGGATAAATTGAACAATGAGATTTTTATATTAACTTGACAGTCAAAAATGTACATCTGCACAGCACTTAATTTCATCACCGTCATCAACAGACATTGCTAGTCCAACACTGCCTACCCCCCTCACCCCAAGCCACTCCCATCTTGTACGATCCAGCAATACAACGATCCAGCCAACACCTGCACACAACCCCATTTCACCCCTCCATCTCCTCGGCTGACCTCCACTCGGACGCGTTGCATTACTTGGCTGACATTTTTTGACTATTTGTCCTTATCCCTTCTAGTGATGTCTCCCACCTAAGCCCTCATACGTTTCTTTACAGTGTCAAATATACTTGTTTATCTGTGTACGTTCTGTAATCCAAGCATGCATCTCTCCATGTTTGTATGCGCCTTTGGTCAGCTTTTGTTCGCTTTATTTTCATGACGGAGCTTCTGAATCGTATCACGGTGGGTGTCATACACGGGTTGCAAAAGTTCTTATTTGGGCACATAATAAAGGTCCAGTATTAGAAAAACACTCCCTACAATCTGCAATCATCCACCTCTTTATTTCAAAATTCAGATTTCGGTCCAACTTCAAATAGCAGTCCAAGGTACAAATATGTTTCTGTGTTTAATCAGTCGTGTCACTTCGACAGATGTTTCGAGTATTTGGCTGCTATACGTTTCCGCATGATAAGTCACTGCATTGGGCAATCATTTGTGGCCAGGTCGCTTCTGAAAAAGAGCTATGTAGCTCAGTGTGCCCGACTTGATGAAAAAAAAATGGTCTCCAGTTGAAGTGAACTTGTTCCACAAGATCTTTGATTTGCCCATATTTACATCCCGAGCCCTACTTTGCGACCTTCTTACGCTTCTCTCAACGTTGCCCATCATACATTTCCATTGGACATTACAACGACAATGTCGTCAGAAGAATCTCCGACGGTTAATGTTTTCTCGATTCATTTTTCACGCATTCGTGTCTCCCAAACAACGTTCATTTTCCCTTCAGGCCGAGAGACTGAAACCAGCTTTGCCGTTGCAGACGCACTGTGCCGTGCTTGGACGTGGCTCTGACCAGCACGCCACCCTTGCTCAACCGACCTACCAACAACAACTGACGACGACAACAGGAACGAGCATCACTTTGTGAACCTTCACGACAAAACGTGTCGCGCAGACACCAAGCATTCGCCACTGCGGACAGAAGCACGAGGCTATTTTTGCTCAGGGGCAGTACTGCAAATCACGAGTGTGTAAAACGTAGCCACATGCCCATCGCAAAGAAAACCCGTTTGTTTAGGGTAATTCAATTCGAGTGGGGAAAAATCAGTCAAATTGTCTGAATGCTCGAGCTTTGTTCCATTCGCATAGATGGTACGTACATGCCACAGAGAGAGACGCAATTGCGTAAAGCCCCGAGTTCCACATTTGCATAAGAACATCGTGTTTTTTTGGCTTCGGTCCAAAATCCCGGAAAAAAAAACATTTGTTCAAGATGACCCGACAACGAGCAGCTGGGTCAGCCTGAGATAAAGGTAAGGCTTTTAACATCGGTCACTGCCTTAATAACATTTTTTAAACAAACATAAGCATTGAGACATCGTCGGGCATGAGCTTGTGTGAGGTTCAAAGGTAATATATGTGCGCACATTTTTGCACGTGTAAAAATGCATTATTGTTATTATACAGTAATGGTTTAATAAGAAACCAACTTACCTGTCAAGGACTGAGTGCTTCCGTTAGTGCTGAGCTCCATGCTCTCGAGGTGAACATCAGGATTTACGACCACTCCTTTTCCACCAGTAACAAGGAATTCTAGTCCCAAGGAGTCTGGGAATTTGATATTTACATCTCCTATTAACAAGACACAAGAGGGCAGGACAACTGAAATCAGCATTCGTATGTCAATAAAAAAAAATTTGGACACAATGAACACACATTGATATTGTTTGAGTGTATTTCAACCGTAGATACCATTCATAAGAAGAATTCCCCTTCTTTACCCAGATATTCAACGGCGACGCAGCGGTTCGTACACCACCGCAATGGACCTGGCCATCAAAGTTCAACCCCGGGCAGTGGCCTACATCGGTGACGAGTGATACTCGAACTGGACATGCCGCCTCCCACCTCCATCAACCTGCAAATGGTCAAAGCCTCACCGAGTCTATCTTTGGGGACCGCCTTCCTATTTATAAACTCCTGGAGAGAGATGACAGAATATATTATATATAGACGAGAAAGAGCGCAATGAGATGAGGAGGTACAGATGAGGCACGTTTACTGAAACGGGATGCAAAAAAGTAACGAAGATGTAATTAGATGAGAAGTGATACAGACAGGACAGGGACGAGAGATATTAAATAACTTTTCTTTTATATTAATCAGTCTTTAATGCTTATTAAGATCAAAAATTTGAGCTGGCCACTCCTATTTTTTACGATTCCGGGCACCGTTTGCCGCTTGGGGCCCCCTAAGCCTTTGCGTGCGTCGGCTCGTGCCGAGCGCCGCAAGCTGCAAGCACCTCGCTCGCTGTGAAGTTCCACGGCGCTGGGCTGAGAGAGGTGCACCGTGATGTCGCCCACTCGCGTGCGAGCCACCAACCCCCCGTCCAGGCTTTCTGTGGAAGCACAAGCGGCACGGCACACAGGGGGACTCAGTTAAGAGCTGTACGTGTGTGTGTGTGTACGTTCAACTTCTTCTTGGTTCTTTCGGTAAAGTCACGTAGAAGGGAAATAATAAAACATAATAAAATACAATTCTCACGACGTTTCGGCCACAACGCAAGCAGCCGTCCTCAGGTGAAGAACAGGTCTGTCAGAAAGACAGCGTCATTCAAACAGCGTCATTCAGACGCTGTTTTTCCGACAGACCTGTTCTTCACCTGAGGACAGCTGCTTGCGTTGTGGCCCGAAACGTCGTGAGAATTGTATTTTATTATGTTTTATTTGTATTATTTTATTATTTCCCTTCTACGTGACTTTACCGAAAGAACCAAGAAGATGAATTCCTGCAGACACGAAAGCTTTAAATCGAAATTTTACGTTCAACTTCTTTTTCACCGCCGTACGTAATCCAAACCGTGCTTAATTGGAGGTGCCGGGCTGCTCTCCGATTAAAATCTAAGCAATCAATTAATCGACTTCAATCAGACGGCACGAAATTGTTGAAACATGTCTCGCCTGTTTCCCCACGTGTGACACGGTGGGACGGGAGGTGATGGGCAGGGCTTGTGGCTGTGATCGGTTATTATCAGCCGGGTCATGCTGGCCGAGATTTTGTTGAGGATGTTACTCACCTCTAGTAGGCAGGCTGTTGAGGCTGTGACTTGTTGGGGTGGGGGGGGGGCGCGAGAATTCCAACCTTTAGGGTCGTGTGATTTTTGAAGAGGTCCATGTAATCGACCGTTGTAAATTAATCGATTATTTTTAAAATAAATCCATTAACTCATATTCCAAGCTCGAGACTAAATGGAAAGGAACACAACGGGCAGTTCAGTGACTTTATCTTCTAGCATTCTCCGAGACAGGGTGATGCACTGCTAGCTGAAGAGTTCCGAGAGAAGATTTATTCATCCAATGATATTAATGATAATTGTAAGATAATTGTGAAATAAATATTTACGTCTCAGCCTCGCCAAACCGGTCGCATTTTGCAATGTTGGAACTTCGGGAATTGTATTAAGTTTGTGCGAAGCGCAAAATCGATGTTCCGTTAGAAATCTCTGAGAATGGCAAGAATCACAGCCACAAAAAACGCAGTTGCCGTGAACACACTCCGCACCCTCTCTCGTTGACGACTCGCTGACGTACGCGCCTGTGACGGCAGAGAACGTCAGCGAGCTTGGTGCTGGCAGTTGCCATGGCAGCCTACAAATCAATGCAATTCTTTGCCTAGAGACCCAGCCAACAGCAACCTGTTTTCTGTCTGCAAATCGCGAGCTTGCGTGATTGCCACCCCGTCCTCTGGCAACAGAGTGAAATACACCACTACCACCCATCACAACTGGCTTTTTGGGCTCATGGGGCATGGCGACGAGCATGAGAATTGCAAATGCATAACCATTGCAGGCGAAGAACGAGACTAACCGGGTTAAAGGTGGCACGATTGGCCCGAACAACATTTTACAAAGCTGAATAGTGCCCGGACAGTGCATACTCTGTACTTTTATATATTACAGAAAATAACAAGCATAAAGTGCGCATACCCACGTACAAAATATACAAATGTACACAAATGTCATTGTCGGAGCACGACTCCACTATAAACTCTGAATTGTTAAGAATTAGGTGATTAAGGGTGGCGCTGTAGTTCGGGTGCTAGGCTGCTTTAAAAGCACAAACAATGTGTACCTATGGAGACATGTAAAAATAAAAAAAACTATCAATGATACGGCCCACCTCTTCCAAAACGTCTGGGCCAGAATGGAAGAGTAGACCAATTACCTCCCTCGAGCTCCGTCTAGTGGAGGCCCTTCCGCCAGCAGTGGCGTTAGCGCGCGAGAAAATGCAGGACTGTACTTTTACCTTTACAAACGAGGACCAATGCGCTCAGGCGGTCGTGTGGTCTGTACGATCGCACCCTGCCAATCAGTGCATACAAGACGGAAATTGCACCAGAATCGGTGACTGTTAGATCCAGTAATCAACTCTGAGAACGGTTATCGGTTTAACCGGTTATCGTTTTACACACCCCTACTGTGATGGTGGTCTTTTATTGAGGTTCCATGGACCCCATAACAGTCGCAGTGCCACCCTATGGCTGTCTTGCTGAGCTGCAGCTGAGAATCAGAATCTTTATTCAGACTTGGAGAAATCCGATGGACTATGAAGGTCTTTTTCACAGAGGTAGGTCACCCTACTGGACATCCCATTTTAAGGAATCCCACTGGTGCTGGACGTGGCATTTCACTCCCTCCCTTCACAAACATCTGTCACGGAGTTCAATTACTGACCTACGACGATGTGTCCCTCGTCCGTAGTGACGACTGTGTTTCCTGCAAATACATAGCATTGTGATTGTTAGCGATGCACTGCTACTTTATGGGTCCTTTTATCCAATCGCATTTTCTGTTGGCATCACAAGATTTTTTCTGTAATCCAAGTTAGCATTTACTACCGCAAGCGGCAGGTAACAGCATTAAAATTGTCGTTTTCCGAAATTAATATCAACAAGTCTATGGGTTCAACTGACCGTGCGTGCTCCCCAAATTCACAGTTCCAGAAGTCGAGCTGAACTGCGACGATTCCGCGTAAATAAATTTCGCGTTGAGTGGACCACGCTTGGTGGAAACGCACGCTTTAATCGCTTGCAGCTTATCGATGTTCACCGACTGCAACAGCAAGAAAAACCTCGTTCAATATCGTCATCAGCAAGTGTCTATCCACCGCTTGATAAAGACCTCCCCAAACCGTCACCATCGCTCACAGTGCAGTGCAGTGCTGTGCTGCTACCATCTGACTCGTACACATGAACTGATATCATCGCTCCCTCTCCACAGTGGTCGTACCTTTGGCTGCATTCTCTCCTTTGGCTGCCATTCCGTCACCAGTCTCGTCCATCACCCACCATCCCGTTTGGCGATTACAATTACACTAAACTATAAACTATTTTTCTTGGTTCTTTCGGTAAAGTCACGTAGAAGGGAAACGATAAAATAATAAAAACATAAAAAATACAATTCTCACGTTTCGATTGCAACACAAGCAATCATCAGGTGTGAAACCCACAGCAAGAAAATGTTCTTGCTGTGGTTATTGTTTTATATTTTTATTATTGTATTGTTTCCCTTCTACGTGACTTTACCGAAAGAACCAAGAATATGAATCCCTGCAGTCACGAAAGCTTTAAATCAAATATAACTATTTGTTATTTTACCAGGTAAGGCTCATTGAGCTATATAGCTATTTTTAATAAGCGACCTAGCCACACATGACGACTCAACGAAGTGGCTTAACATGTGGAAATTCACAGCAGCCAAATACTCTGAACGCATGTTTCTAAATGTAGAGGGAAAAACCGGTGGACTCGGATAAAAATACACGCGACGACGGGGAGAGACATGCACACGCGAAATATACAGCAGGTGTCATTTTCTACTGTTTCATTTACCATCGTTTTTATAGACTGGATACTCTTTTACCTACTTTTGCATTTAAACCACCCTTTTAAGATGTTTAAGTGTTTGGTCCGCATTTAGACGTTGGTAAATTTTTCAAACATTTGGTTTACTTATCCATCTCCCATCTCTTGATGTTGGACCATACATTTGAATTACTTTGAGCTTGTAATTGGTTCAACATCCTTAATATTCACTGGGCAAATGCACACGTGTGTAAGTGACAACATGTGGGGGTAAGTTCAGTACACAGCTATGAACGCATCCACACACGGCAGTTCCAGTGTGAAATAAAAGAAACCCACAAAAACGAAAACGCTTGTTATTGCGTAAAGAGACAGATGATGATCAAGTGGGACTTACATTGCAACCTCTGGCATGGATGTTCACGTTACCCTGCAGGGACCCTGCTGACACATTTCCGTGCTCGCTCTCAACGCTGATGTCTGCACCCTGCCATCACAATGACATGTTTCAATGTACAGTTGCTAAACAGTTGGTGATATATATTCTTGGTTCGTTCGGTAAAGTCACGTAGAAGGAAAATAATAAAATAATACAATTCCCACGACGTTTCGATTACAACACAAGCAATCATCATCATCATCAGGTGATGATTGCTTTTCACACCTGATGATGATGATTGCTTGTGTTGCAATCGAAAAGTCGGGAGAATGTTATTGTTTTATTTTCATTATTTTATTATTTCCCTTCTACGTGACTTTACCGAACAAACCATGAATATAAATCCCTGCAGTCACGAAAGCTTAAAATCGAAAGTTGGTGATATCTCTCTATATATATTTTAACACAACCCCATATTTTTGAAGAGGGGGGGATTACCTTGATAGATGCCAAGTGAACGCCGCCTCTGTCCGTGCGTACGCTGCACACATCGCTTTCCATGCTGCCCACGTGGACTGCCACCATCCCCGCTGGTCGCGAGATCCAAGTCTGGTCACAACAATGCCCGAATTGTCATTGTTCGCCACTCTGGAAGACACCCGTCAACTCGACGCCCGATTTAGCACAAGTCAATTTATTTTTCACCAAAAACGTTAAAGCGACCGAAATGTGAAAAAGGTCCTGCCCAAGTGCAAGGGTGGGCATTAATGATATGCTTATGTTCAGTGTGAAGGATAGTATTCGTAGCTGGTGGGCTCGTTGGCTTTGGTTGGTACTCGTAGTCAACTAGCGACTTGGTTAAAGTCAGTGACAGAGCTACTGGCAATTCGCTAGTTTGTTAGGGCTAGTTGAAGTGGCTGATTGTTATGGTGAGTGAGAGGGCTTGTACAATTTGTTAGTTGGCTCGTTAGGTTAGGGTTACTGGGCTGGTGGGCCTAATTGGTTAGTGTTGCTGGGCCCCTCCTTGGGGCAACTTACGACCTTTTCAGTTTTTCGTAGCTTTTGATTTATGGCGCCACGGACTGTCTGTTACGGTGCACGAAAAAAAGTCACTTTTGTACCACAGCAGACTATCATGCGAATTCAGTTCACGGTGGCAATTCAACGTAATGCATTACACACACTATAACCCCCCTGGTGTGTATTAAGACTGGCCAATCCACGTACTAAAATAATATGGAATGAGAGAAAACAGCACGGTGAATTCTTTCCCCTATAGGTCTACCATCCAATCTCAATACACGTATCACAACACTCCGATGTGAGATTTGGGGCCATCACTTTGGCGATGTTCAATCTGCTCTTTGATAAGATTGAGGAATCAATAGAAATCAGTCGGGTATCTATACAGTACTGTTGTATATGGATGACCCTGTCCAGGCTGGTCCAGGTGTCTTGTGACCCCCCCCCACCCCCAATGAATTCCTCACATTTATTTTCCTTTGCATATTAATTTGTTTAAAATAAACCTTAACTTTAAAAATAGATTCAAGATAATTAAATGTGGGTCACAATGACATCCGGACCACCCTGTACAGCATCATGAAATGCGCTGCACAAACAAGACACCTACCAAATTTAATTGGCACGGTCACCTCCAGTTGGTAACCGACGGCTCGCTCACTCCCCGTCACCTGCAATCGTTTGTGGGAATCGCTGTAGTCCACGCTTACGCCTCGTGCGCCCAACGCACTGCCCTGACCAGCGGGCGCGCCCTGCTGCCCAATGCCATTTCCACTGCCCTCTCCAGGACCCAGCCCGATGCCCTCTCCAGGATCCTGCCCAATGACCTTTCCAGGACCCAGCCCGATGCCCTCTACAGGACCCTGCCCGATGCCCTCTACAGGATCCTGCCCAATGACCTTTCCAGGACCCAGCCCAATGACCTTTCCAGGACCCTGCCTGATGCCCTCTCCAGGATCCTGCCCAATGACCTCTCCAGGATCCTGCCCGATGCCCTCTCCAGGATCCTGCCCAATGACCTTTCCAGGACCCTGCCTGATGCCCTCTCCAGGATCCTGTCCAATGACCTCTCCAGGATCCTGCCCGATGCCCTCTACAGGATCCTGCCCAATGACCTCTACAGGATCCTTCCCAATGACCTCTCCAGGACCCAGCCCCATGCCCTCTACAGGACCCAGCCCCTCGCCGTGCTCACTGCCCCGTTCCCTGAAGACCCTAACAAATGCTCTGTCGCCATCGGGGTAGCCGTGCGGGTCCAGGGGCAGCACGGACACGTGGCTCGCTGCCCGCAGACGCAGCGACGAGAAGAGCGCCACGCGCGACTCCCACCGCGGTGGCGGCGCTGGGTTCGAACCGGGTCGGTGGCAAAGTCCACGCCGGCTCGCTCGAGTCGCCCGCCGCAGGGCGAGGGCGACTCTCAAGTGAGCCGCGATCGATCGCAGAGCCGTCATTGTTCGTTAACTCGCCTCAATTTATATATATCTCTCAATCTATATAGATATCTCAATCTATTGCGCCGATGGCTTTTTCGTCGTTAAACCCGTCACCACCGCCGCCAACTCCCGGACACAGCTCCAACTTGGTCGGGGGCTCGTCACGGAAACAAATACGTGTGTGTGGTGCTGCTCCATTCAGTGGTTACCAACGTTGAGCTCGACCGAGGGTGCGTGTTGGGAAGAATTATACAGCCTACGTGGTTAAAGTCATCGTGCCGGCGCGAGTTAAGAGCGTCGGAACGGTTTAAACAAACACAAACATCCGCGAGCAACCACCCCTCCCCCCGGGAGGTTTACAACAACCCCGCTGTGTTTTGTTGTTGTTGTTACGGAGCACGGGGAGGGGAGGAGGAGGGAGGAGGAGGAGGGAAGGGATGAAAGACGACGACTCCCGCACGTGGCCTACTCTTCGGCCGGCACCGCCAGCTGATTGACTTTTGGTAGGGGGGGGCGAGGCGTTACATTTCACAGAGCGCTTAGGCCGGCATCGCCAGCTGATTGGCTTTTAGCGGGGGGGGGGGGGTGGGCGAGGCGTTACATTTCACAGAGCGCTTAGGCCGGCATCGCCAGCTGATTGGCTTTTAGCGGGGGGGGGGGGTGGGCGAGGCGTTACATTTCACAGAGCGCTTCGGCCGGTACCGTCAGCTGATTGGCGAACGGCGACCCTAGCGGCTTATCCGATGCGTGAAATTCAAGAGCACGGTTATTCATGTTTTACTTTGTTGTGACGTAATTCGCCGATTGCGCCGCGTGACGTCATTGAGTGTACGGTTAAATTTAAATTTTTATCGACAGATTTTATTTTATTTATTTATTAATATAAATTATTTTGATTGCGTCTAGATTGTTTAGGTTATTGTTGTATACGTTTTGACCCATCTCTTCCGGGCATCTGTGAAAAAGAGCTTTACAGCTAATCGGATTCCTCCTGTAAAATAATTTATATTCTTCGTCTCTGTACAGATGGACGTCGTGACGTCACCATTGTATTGCGGCGCAGCCCGTGACGTCAGCCGGAGGCACCGCCGCAACTTTGTGCCGAGTGACGTCACATTCGCGCCGTAGTTTTCCCCCCTCGTGACGTCACAGGCGCGCGTGACGTCACGAGAGGGGGTGGGGAGTGAAGCGAGAGTCATGGCGGCCTCCACCGGCGTGCTGCCGTTCGTGCGCGGCGTGGACTTGAGCGGAAATTCCTTCAAGGTTCGCCGCTAAACGCTTCAATGAAAGCTTCACACACGTGTGTGTTTGTTTGTTTGTTTTAAATGCTGGCAATAAACGCGATTTGCTATCGGAGTGTTGGAATCAATTGCGTCGAAGTGTGTCTCGTGCGTGTGTGTGTGGCAGCACTTGCCGACTGACTCTCTGCTTGAGCACGATGGCCAAAAGCGAGTTTATGTTAAATGAAATTGTCGAGAATTCCGCTGAGCCGCGACGAGAGTGACGCAGTTTGTTCGTGTTACAGCTGCTGCTGTTCCTCTGTTAAAGGCGACAGCTGCCGCGGTCGCTTTGTTGTTTATCATCCACAGCTGTTCGGCGTTTGAATGACGGACGCGAATTTAATAATTAAACGATTCATTATTTTTGTTAAATTCAAAGCTTTCGTGACTGCGGGGATTCATATTCTTGGTTCTTTCGGTAAAGTCACGTAGAAGGGAAATAACAAAATAATATAAATATGAAACAATATTTTTTTTTCCCTTCTACGTGACTTTACCGAAAGAACCAAGAATATTATTCAATATTTTTTCATTCATTTCTTGTTGAGCCTTGCTTCAATGGCAAACATTAATTACTTTAGATCCATAATTTGCAGGTTGTGTTTTTTGGTTTGGATCTATTAATTGTATGAATGTGTCGTTAAACGCGCCACCACACCCGACACGGCCAATTTGTAAGGTCTGTCACGTAAACAGAACGTGAGTACGACGTTTCGCCAGTAATTGCAACCAGCTTCATCAGGCGACAGCCAGATTTGTGAAGAAAATTTATTTTTAAAAGTCGCCATGTGGCGCGCAATCACAGCGCTGCATTGACGTCAGGGCACCTGGTGTTGTGTTTTGTTTAAATAAAATATTTGTATTCCACATCCTCCCTCACATAATAGGGGCCGTCCATAAATGACGTCACGCGAGTTTTGACGATTTTTGACCCCCCCCCCCTTCGTCACAAAAAGTCAGACCCCCCCTCAAATATGACGTCACAAGCTCTGCCCCCCCCCCAAATAAAACATGCTTCAAATCGCTTTAAACTATTGTCATTGTAGTGAGTATTTAATGTGGCGCTGCACTCTGATGTTGTAGGAGAAAACATTTATTTAAAAAAGTCTATTTAATTAAGTTTAACGTGTTGTCTATATTTATTTAAAGTTGCGCATTTTGATGTGACGTCACATTTCTCAAACCCCCCTCCCCACACATCGTCACAAATGTCTGACCCCCCCCCAGGTGCGTGACGTCATTTATGGACGGCCCCATATTTTTAAAACGTCGCGGCTCCACATTGTTATCGGGTTGTATCATCCCAAAAAACTTGGTGGCGATTTCTCTTCTCCGTTTCCCACCACAGACACCAACATAAAATTGTGATTGCAACAGCTGTCAACCGGTACGGTTTACTCCGTAATTCTTGTGCAGGGAAATCGAGTTTACAGGTCCGTACGGCGTACAGCCGTTTCAATACGGGCAACATACTAAACAAATCTTATTTTCTATGGTTCTTTCGGTAAAGTCACGCAGATAGAAAAAATAATAACAATAAAATAAAAATAAAGTGAATAATTTTTGTTACTATTTGTTTTCTATCTACGTGACTTTACCGAAAGAACCATAGAATTATAATTCCAGCAGTCACGAAAGTTTTAAGTCAAAAACAAATCTATTTGTCTTTCTCTCTTGTGATGGGACTTTGATGGATGAACGTTCAGATTTATAAGGGCACTGGGTGGCCAATGAGGTCTAAATTGGTCTTTAAAAAGGTAGGCACTGATAGGGGGTTGACAGGTATGTGATTGGAATTTTTCCAACGTTACCTCCCCGTCCCCCCAACAGGTAGTCTACTTTTTACGTGAAGCAATTTTGAGTAAGAGCACGGAACCCCTTTTGTCGGATTAATTACTTTTAATGACGTGAAATCCCTAGTACGGGGACCATAAATGGTTTATTTAGACACCCTTTAACCAAGCGAATTTCCAATGGGAGGCATTCGCCTTCAGACGGCCTTTGTGCTGTTGACAACCCTGCACCTAAGCTTTCGCCACCAACATCCACAATAGATGTTTTTTGGTTAGATCGCGTAAATATAGATTTGTTGTTAAACCCGCCAACTCTGGCTGTCCGCCTGATGATGCTAGTTGTAATTGTACTGGCGAAACGTCGTACTCGAATTGTAAATGTTGTGCGTTTACTCTCCAACACACACCGGTGTGCTGAACTAGTAATGAATTGGCATGTTTTGTTTATGTGACAAACATTACTATTGCTGTCACTCTGTGAAATCTCATTGAGATTCACTATGAAGCTGTCCGTAAAGCAGCAGGTTTAGATCCTTTTGAGAATGATATTTTCTCTAGATTGATGTCGTTCGCTAAACCAGATGAGAGCCAATTCATGTGCATTTCCTTCATTTGATTGGAGACTTGAGATACTGAATTACTGAATGAATTAATAAATAAGGTTCACCGTTTATTTGCAAGCACTTTAAAAATGTTGAATTCTAATTGGTATTGCACCTTTAGCATATAATTGCATACTCCTACAAATTATGATATTGAAAATAATTGTGTAAGTATTTCACTGGAATTTAAAGTACCTTTTCAACTGTTATGCATTTTACTGACTCGTTTCTTTTCCATTCAGGGTGGCTACTTTCCTGAGAGTGTGGAGGACATGAGCAGTCTTCGGTGGCTGAAGCTCAACCACACGGGACTGTGTTACCTGCCGGAAGAGCTGGGAAAACTGGAGAAGCTGGTCTGCCATCATTTTATTTCCTTAAGCATGTTGTACAATATTAACGGGTTAAAGTAGTTCTTGGTTTTTTTGCAACCACTGCAGGTTGTCACAGTTGTGCCATGCAGCTGTCCGATGTATGTTCAGGTTGTATCGCGAGTTGCTGGGTGTGATGTCTGAAGTTTTGCTATTCGTGCTGAGAGCTTCTTCAGTTCCTGAACAAGCTCCCAGCACGATGAGTCAAACTTGGGGACATCAGTGCCAAACAAGAGGCGGTAACAACCCGAAAACACAGTGGAGAGGGACTTGTACCAGTTGGCTGGGATGGGTCTATGGGAACTAATGTATTTATCCGAACTGCTATGTTCAGCAGTTGTCAATGCTGAATATTTGTTCTGCTTTCTGCATTAGGAGTACTTGTCTGTGAGCCACAACAGCATCAACACCCTCCATGGAGAGATTTCACACCTGCCTTGTCTCCGGGTTTGTTTTTTTGCCTTTAAAACATTACAATTCAAGAAATTACATCAGAATAAAAAGAAACATTTAGTTTGGAACGTTACGGCATAGTTCCCAACTACTTCCGTTAACATTCATACAATGTCAACTATGCCAGACGGTTTGTGTCACTGTCTCGGTTAAATCTGGTTTTGGTATTTCTGCAGGCCATTGTTGCTCGCGCTAACAACCTGAAGAACAGCGGCGTTCCCAATGACATCTTTCAGCTGGAGGACCTTTCTGTCCTGGTGAGTCAAGGCCCTCACGTGTTCATGGCCCACGACAGCGGGTGCTCGCCCAAGCGCTGCATACAGCAGAGAGGCTGCCAACAAATAGTGATTCCTAAGGGTCAACATCTTAATTTTCACATGAAATGTAAGATAGAATGTGGAAAGTCAGTAAATACCAAGTTATTATTATAGCTATTTTCTTCGGTAATTGTAATTGATTGTTGTGTTTGGTTAAACGGTAACAGCCGATGATCAGAATTGTATTATAAAGCCGTGTTTGTCACACAAAGGACCTGAGCCACAACCAGCTGACGGAGATCCCGCGGGAGCTGGATAAAGCGCACAACATGCTCGTCCTCAATCTAAGCCACAACAGGTATGGTATTACACCATTGGAACCTCATTTGCCAGTAAAAATATGATAATTGGTTTTTTACCCTTCTATCTGGCAACAAAACTGACACCTTTTTTACAAGGAGTCATGTTTGCATAGACCACAATACCTGCAGTCATAATGCAAACAAAAAACATAACTCTGATAATGTGCACTGTCCTTGAAGTTGATTGGTCCACACCCAAGACAGCTTTCCTTAGAGCCTAGTCTGGCAAATGAGGTTCCAATGGTGTAAATGCTTACCCCGAGCTCTCATACTCTGATGGTGCATTGTCTTTGAGTTGCGCGCCTTTTGACGTCATATGGTCCAACCCATGTGAGACTAGGCTCTAAGGAAAGCTGTCTCGGGTGTGGACCAATCAACTTCAAGGACAGTGCACATTATCAGAGTTATGTTTTTTGTTTGCATTATGACTGCAGGTATTGTGGTCTATGCAAACATGACTCCTTGTAAAAAAGGTGTCAGTTTTGTTGCCAGATAGAAGGGTAAAAAACCAATTTTCAGGTATGGTCTTACTCCGCAACAAAAACACGGGTGACTGGTAATAGTAGTGAGCAACCACAGAAGTAAATAAACCATCTTGATTAACTCTGCCTCATAACCAAAAATATTTAGTAGCATCACGTTTTAGGAAAAAGTGCTTCCATTGCAGAGATCAATTTAGAAGTACATTTCTCGTGGCTATCCTTGCTTTATCTATGCTCGTGATGATAAGTTATAGTAAATACAAAAAGCAGTTTAAAATGCCTCAATGATTAACAAACGTGCTCGGTGTTCACACACACACTAAAAAACAACAGTACTTTAAAATGTTTACAGTCATGGCTGGCATTGCTTATTGTTATTTTTATCATTGCTGCTTTTTTCAAAATTTCTTGCTGTGGTTTTTCACACCTGATGATGGATTGCTTGTGTCGCAATCAAAACGTCGTGAGAATTTTACCGTTTTATTTGTATTATTTTATTATTTCCTTCCTACGTGACTTTACCGAAAGAACCAAGAATATGAATACCATTGCTGCTGCTGTTGATGATTAATGGTTCTTGTAGTATTGGGCCGTCGCTGCACAGCCAGCTGTTCATCAACATCACGGACCTCCTGTACCTGGACCTGAGCAACAACCGCCTGCAGAGTCTTCCCCCACAGATGCGGCGCCTCGTGCACCTGCAGACCCTCATCCTCAACAACAATCCGCTGCAGCACGCCCAGCTCCGGTGAGAGCATCGCATCTCGAGCACCGTTTACTCGGCACCGCTTCCGCTAAGCCACTTTGTTTGATTGGTGTAATTTTCATCTCCGTATGGATTTCATAATTCGCGTAATCCGTATTGCACAATACAATGTGTATTTATAGAATGTCTAAATGCAATCGCATTTGAAGATGGTTTACCAAATGGGGGGATTTGCGTCACAGGGAGAGGAAGCTTGTGCATTTTAAAATAAATTCAGTCATTTACCTGTCCAGTTCCTTATTCTATATATATTTTTAGTACAATCATTGTCAACCCAACGTTTACATGTTTACATTTTATATGATGGTGAAGGAGGCATTACCACGTTAAGTCTAATATAGGAGAACGTTGGGTGTTTGGACTGTTTTGCTTGACATTTACAATTTTTCTTTTGACGTTGGCTCGTCTTCCGATTTGGTTGAACGTGGGTAATGCAGGCAATTGCCTGTCATGACGAAACTGCAGACTCTGCACTTGCGGAACACACAGCGGTCTCCGAACAACATGCCCGCGTCGCTGGATGCACTAAGCCACCTGACAGGTTACTACAGCCTTGCTCTTGCATGCACATTGCTACAAATATAATCGCCATCATCATTGAAAACTGAGTTCTTTAAAACTGATTTTTGTGTTGAGTTTGTTGTCCTTTCCCCCGCACCTCCGATTAGCACGATTGGCTAAGTACGGTGCTAAAGAAGTTCAAGATACACACATACATTATCTAGTTTCACAGACATACACTTTTGCCCCCGTTCTGTCCGGTTGCTTTCGTTAATTATAATGACGCTTGTTTACCCAGGAAAGTCTCACTGAGTTTTCAGACTCTTGTCTTGGAAGAGTCCTGTCGGATTTTCACAGTAGGGGGGGGTGATGTTTGTCCGTGAAATTCCAGTTGAGTAATTTGCAGGTAACTTAGCATTGGCATGTTTGACCAACACACAGTTATATATACGTAGGATTTCGCGACCAATATTACCCATAATAAATTTAAACAAATAGGTTTAACAACACATTATTATTATTATTACGCAGCAGTTATATATTACGATTGTGAGTGCTATAACGGTTACTTGATCTGCGCGATGGGATCATCTTTACCTTTCTAGTAATTTCCATGTGAATCTCATAAGCGCCGTTCTGTTTCCATCGTCCAGATGTGGACCTGTCGTGTAACGACATGCCCAGCATCCCCGAGTGTCTTTACGCCCTGTCGACTCTCCGGCGTCTAAATCTGAGCGACAACCAAATCTCCGAGATGTCTCTCTGCATGGACCACTGGACCAACATGGAGACTCTCAACCTATCTCGGAATAAACTCGTTATGTTGCCTGTGAGGAGCGAACGTATACACACGCGCACTGCATTGCAAATACATTAAAGAAGATTCGGTTGACAAAACAAATCTTGATTCAAAATTTATTTCTCGTTTAGGCCATGTAATGGTGTGACCAAATTTGTGTCGTTAAATCCCTCCACCGCCCGACACGGCCAAACAAATCGATTGTTCACGTGTACAAACATTGAATACAGCCGCTTATTGTTTAGGTTCAATTATTGTTGTTTCAGCTTAGTCGGTAAGGTGAAGAACCATTCTCGCCAACCAAATTTAGCGATTGTGAATATTGTTCTTCAACTTACCTGTCGGCTGAAACAATAATAATTGCTCGTTAGAAGTTTATACTCGTGATAATTGGTTTGGCTGTGTTTGGTGGTGGAGCATCTTCACAACATAACTTCAGTCAAATCAATATGTGGCCTAACACAAACATCAATTATGAATCATAGTATTGTCTGCTAAAAATGTACGTGTTAAGCTTTTGTCTTTACGATATGTCCCTTGTTTTTGTGTTACAACTTCCTTGAATTTCACTCATGTGTCCCTCACATTGGTATCCACTCCCTCCTTCCTTGTCGTGTGATCAGATGGCTGTGTGCAAGTTATCCAAACTCAGAAAACTCTTCATCAACTCCAACAGTCTTAACTTTGAGGGCATCCCATCCGGGATTGGCAAACTGCAAAACCTGGAGCAATTTAGTGCCGCCAATAACAGCCTGGAGCTTATCCCAGAAGGCCTCTGCAGGTGAGAGAGATAATAACTGAAAATACGGAGATTACTGCAAATGCTTAATGATGATCCAACTTGCCAATGGGACTGTTTGAAATGGAAAGCTTTTTTTAAGATTCGACGATTAACGGAGATTGCATGTGGAAGAGGATGTCTTAGCTTTACCAACGCATTGTAGAGTTTCAGCTTTTGTTCAGCATCATCAGCTCGCCTAATGGAGATTCAGGAAGATCCTACAAAGTTATTGTTCCACTGTAAGTGCTGGAAAATTGTCGATCGTTTTTGTTTTTAGGTGCAGAAAACTGAAGAAACTTATTTTGAATAAGAACTGCCTCGTGACGTTGCCTGAAACGGTCCACTTCTTACATCTGCTTGAGGTATGATTGAGACCCCAAATGCCTTTCTTCACTGCTGATTCTAAACGTGATGAGTGTGATGTTAATTGGTGCTGATGCTGACGTTCACGAATCCGATTGCTACTGGCGGAGGCAGGGGGGGGGGGCACGTGTCCCCCCAATGATCCGATCGAAATCCCTAATTTCAATCGGATCTTTGGGGTTTATTAGTAATAAATTGGCATTTTGCGACCCCCACTGCCACTGTGTAGCATATTATTACGTGCCAGGGACTCTATGAGATGATAGGACAATAGTCTGAGTCCATATTGGCATGGCAATAAGTAATGGCAAAGCAGTTATAAGTGACTCAGAATTGTGCGCAGTTGCGTATGCAGTACACGACTTCCCTGAAGGCAAACACCTTCAGCGAGCGCGATGCTGATCACACACGGTTCGAATTCAACCCTCAATTGATGGCTGCGCCATCACCGCACACGCGTCGAATAAAAAGCAAGGGACAAGTCCTTACTTACTAACAACTATTATATTTCATTGCTGTAGGTGTTGCCCCCCTACCTGAAAATCCTGGCTCCACCATTGCCGATCGCTGAACATATCTCGACGGGGCACTGTACTTGAACACCGTTTCCTAAACGAGACGGCGCATGTTAGCAGACTCGCTTGTTGGACTGCTTTTTCCCTGTTTTGCCATCACAGGTTCTGGATGTGAGGGACAACCCTAAGCTGGTGATGCCTCCTAAGCCAATGGATCGTTCGGCCGAGTGGTACAACATTGACTTCTCGCTGCAGAACCAGCTCCGTCAGGCCGGGGCATCTGCCGCTGCGGTGGCTGCTGCTGCTGCTGGTGCGTGTTGAGGTCTCCTCTGTGCGTTGTTATCGACGTGCCCTTCCATCTTCGGTGCATCCCGCACAACGACGTGGGTGCCTGCCCGGTTATGAGAAAGAACACGTATTGGCGGAATCGCGAATGCTAGTCCATGTCCTTGACACCAGGATACACTGCAGAGCTGATTTGTCTACTGACCATTGAGTTGTCATCCATAATGTATGTACATATGTTGAACTTCATTTTCACTGTATGAAGCCAATCCTGCTAATCAGAGATGCTAGGGAAGGACAATAAACTAAACACAAAAAAGCAGTTCTAAAAAAAATAATCTTTCAATATAGATTTGGAAGTGCATAGCTCCAGTGGCTTCCTAATATCAGAAGGAAGAGCATTCCAGATGGCTTCGGAAGTGCATCTGACAGCATGCGATGCCGTGACCATCTTTGTTCGATGGCCAGCCAAAAGCCGCTGAAAGATGCACCGACCATTATTTTGCTTCAATGCGCTCCGCTGGCAGGCAAGATTGTGCCGGGTGGGTCTTGTAGCTCGCATGCCCAGCCACTGCATGCTTAAGCAGCTTCTGTTTGGCTGAATAGTATAGACTAAATGGATGCACCTCAGTCGAGAGACTAGATTGGCTGATGTGGTACCGGAGGACCTGGAGCTGAGTGGACTTGCTGATGACTGGTACCAGTCGTGTCCTCCTATTGAGAAGCCTCATCAAAGATGACACTGGTCAGTTGAAAGTAGCCTTCCTCTAGAAGTAATGTGAAGCAAGTGGAGGAGTTCACGGAACAAGCAGAGTGCCGGGCAGCTTTAAAAACAGCAAGGTGGCACAGTGGCGAATGCAGCCGGTGCATTTGGCAGTCATTTCGGTTAACTCCTGTGAGCCTTTTGATACTTCATGTCGCCTCAAAGTACATATGGCCTGATACAGGTGGCGTGGTGGCAAATGGTGGTTGTTGTTCGAAGTCTTTTCAGATGTGTGCAGATGTGCTTACATGTCCGTATAGCCAGGGTGATCATGAACACACAACTTTAGTGTCTGAAAGTTTGGTATATCTGCTGTGCTTGCTTGTGTTTTATATTTGTCTCTCTGAGTTGTGTTTGTGTGGAAGAGTGGTATTCATGGGTCATTACTCACCGTGGTCCAGGTTGTAAACTGAAATGCGATTTTAATTCAGAACATTTGCAAACTCAAGAATATCGAGAACTTGTTTAATATTTTCGCTCATAAATGTATTCTGAATAAGATGAAACGTTATCCTCGTATTAGCAGATGGGCTTCCTACGAGTGCAGCTTAAACTTGTCTCTTCAAGCGTCGCGGTCCAAATTTGCTGCGAGCAGGTTTAAAATAGTACCTCATTCCATTTTAAAGTTTGTATGTGCAGCAGGGCGCGTTTGACAGCCTGTGCACACATAACGTTTATTAATATTTTAAGACTGCCACGACGTTCAAGTGTTTAGTTGGGCTCAAGCCCATGAGCATTATTCACCTCGAGAGTGAAAACCCCATGAATGAGGGGAGGGGGGAGGCCAGAGGTCGCAAACGGGTTTTGATTCCTTACCCGTACCCGGCTGTACCACGGTCGCAAACGGGTACCCGTACCCGGCCGTACCCGTACCCTACCCGTACCCGGCCAGGTACCCGGCCGGGTACGGGTAGGGTACGGGTATCGGGTACCCGATTGCGACCTCTGGGATGAAGCCATGTTGCAGGCGCGCGTGGGTTGATTCTAGGAACTTGAATTGTGAGAAGAGACAAGACTTTGGGAAATGAGTGACAGACAGTTACTCACCAGTGACTCACGGCTTACCCGTACCCGGCCGCACCAAGGGTGCAAACGGGTACCCGTACCCGGCCGGGTACGGGTAGCCGGGTATCGGGTAGGGTACGGGTATCGGGTACCCGGTTGCGACCTCTGGGGGAGGCCTCACGACTGAGCGTGACCCCTTTCACGACTGAGCGTGACCCCTCTCACGACTGAGCGTGACCCCTCTCACGACTGAGCGTGACCCCTCTTCTCCCAACAATACCACAGTGCCCGGAGGGGGCAGCACCAAGGATGTGATAGCACGCAAGATGCGCCTCCGGAGGCCCCTGGACTCGACGGAGGAGGACCAGGCCAAGCAGGTGCTGCAGGGCATGACGGACGTGGCGCAGGAAAAGAGTCGCCGCATGGACGTAAGTGTCAGGGCCCGGGTGAAAGGTCACGGTTTGGGCGGGGGGGGCAGCACTGGGCCAAGGTTTGCGGCACCCTGTCACACGTCCAACGGTGTAGCGAATTTAACGTGAACTTGACACAGTCCGTCTGCTCGCTGCTTTGAGATGCCAAAGTGCATTAACTTATTTGGCTTGAGGGGGCATTTACTTGCGTGGACTGAGACGAGGGATGCTGTCTTGAACCCGCGATCAGGGAAGACACTTACTTTCTCCCACTTTGGCCGCAGTTACGGCGTAATCTAATTTTGCTATCGGAGATAACGAGGGGATAGTTTTCCCTTGGTTTCAGCAAGGGGGAGTCACTGCTTCTTCTCAGATGTGGTCACTCTTCTGTAAAACTTTATTTCATTTTGATAACAAGTGTAAGCTGGGATCTAATCTGCTTTTTGGGCATCACATAAATGAGCCATTGCCTTTGTGCTGTAATCCATACCTGGTGTCAGTTGTCATTTCCCACTCTCTGCTGCCCATGTGTCAGTGGGCTTTGTTTATCACTTAACGTCCCTTATAGCAATGTTCCATTCCAACTCGTTCATAATACTGTCATGCCAGTAATGTTTCTGACTCGGGCGTGTTTGCCAATCCATGCGTTTCCCCTCGCGCCTCATTGAGCGTTTCAAAGCGCGATGTCTTCCCTGTGGTCTTTGGCCCCGGTTTTGTCGTCTCGGAAACTTCACGGCCCAGCTGGATGGAGCTCAAACATCACATTGTGTCACATCGGCCGTTGAAGAAGCCGAACTGATAAAAAGGGGGAAAAAAATCCCTGCAAGAAGCGTGGTGTGCGCCTGAGTAACCGAGCCTTGTTTTCATGGCCAAGCCGGCAGCTACCTATGGAACGAAAATATCTTTTTTGTAACATGACCACTTGGCACTCCTACCCCCCCTGCCTCCCCCCGGCCGCGGTGGGAATGGGAGGCAGTTAGAGTTACTTTAAGGGCTGCCACCAACGACAGTGCGCCATGCGACATGCGGCCATCGGGCAGGCCATGCAGGCATCATAGGAGGTACGGTGGTGTGCATTTGTTTGCTTTATAGAAGAGACTGCCGTTATTTGACGCGTGACGTTGAGTGAAGTTTTTTTTGTGTGATTTCGCGCCTCTTATCGTAGTGGTGCTTCGTTGGTAAGCGATACGGCAGAGAAATGTTGCGTACTTTTTCTGGTAACTTTTCCGACCCGACAGATGTTTGATGCACGTGCAAAACGGGAATAGGGAAAGGCGGGTTTTGACGTTTTCCGTATTAGATAAGGCGATTAATCGTTTTTTTGTAATGGGAACTATCATTAGTTCCTCTTTACTGTTGGATGAAAACGGTTCGATTTCAATCCTGAAATGCACCACTTCTTGGCGATGTACAGTGAGTGCCGTTTCCCATTTGTACAGGAATAGGGAAATCCACATGGGGGTTGAATGCGGTAATGTTACAACGTTGATATTTTACTGACCATTCTTGCGTCGTATGGAGATACACAAGGGTAGATCGAGTTTAGGTAACCAGTCAAGAGCGTCATCCTGCGTAACCTGCATCTTGGGTTACATTTATACCCCAGGTCTCCATCGTGTTGACGCTAAGCGCGCTGCTGTTGTCGTACGTGTGTCGTATGTGCTTTCTCCGTGTGTTGTCACGGTCGTATGCTCTTTCATTATGCATCACACACGTTTTATTGTACATCTTATATAAGGTACAAGGTCGCATATCCGACTCTCTGGGTACTGATGTATAGGCAGCTGTGTGAAATGGTCAGATATGTGAATATCTATATAACTGTAAAATGACAGTTACACAATGCACAGATAGGTTACCTTGACAAACATGGGGAAATTATTTACAGTACATGGGAGGTCATCTAATGTTCTCGAGATTAAGAATACATTACTGTGTCAAAAGGTACCGTGTACAAATACTGCACCGGGTGTGGGGAGGGTCATTGGCCAGGGTAGAAATGTGACGGTCGGACATGTGACATTCTACTGTACGTTCTTTGTGCACGCTTTACACTGCAGTCCCGATCCAACACATCGGTGGCAACCGATCAACATCCGTGACGCTTATAAACCGCCTATCGATAGATTTGGACCCCTAATCGATGATCTCGTGCTGCGCTGGAGATTCGTCGTTCCATTTGTTGTGCCGACCGCAATCGGTTATTGCTGAAACGTTATCTTCGTGACGTGACCCAGTGCCCCGGTGCGTTTTTCGCTTGTTGCAGAGGTGTAGCGGTTTCAATGTGGCAGGCCGGCCTGGGTAAATAACCGTAGAAATACGGGTCGGCTACCTCACAGTGGATATCAAAGATCCTGTGATACCGTTCAAAAAGAGTAGGCCGTTGTGTGTTCACACACCTGATCGGCTTACACTACTGACATTATCTTGACTCTATTTAAGACCAAAACAGGAGGACTTATTCACAATTCTGGCCATCGCCTGAGGCAGCTCGTTGTCATCACTAGCGAAACGTCATTCTCGAATTGCAAATGTTGTGGATGTACTCTCCAACACCAATGTGCTGCAGTCGTAACTAATTGGCACGTTTTGTTTACTCGACAAACATTACAAATTGACTGTGTTGGGTGGTGGCGGGTTTAACGACACATTTATATTTACGCGATCTAACCCAAACAAAACCTTCATTATGCATTGTGTGCCAGCATCATGATCCAAGTTAGAAAAACGACGAGAAAATTACCCAAATGGGATTACAAATAGCAACATCCCCCCCCCCCCCCAACTACTGTGAAACATAGCTAGCGCCTTCCTGATTATCCCCTATTGTCGTAAGGCGTACCGCGACAATACCACACACGCGAGCACCCGAACAACAATTATCGTCATCAACAGGCTAAAGAGAGGACGGTCGCTGCTGTCTCTGCTGTGGTGCGCAGCAAGAGATGGGCGAGCTGGGCTGCTCGGACCTGAAGGCGCGGCGATGGGACGAGGGGCTGGAGAAGCCGCAGATCGACTACTCCAACCTCTTCATCGAGGGCGTGGGCGGCCGTCCCGGCGTGGAAATGTGGCAGATCGACAACTTCTATCCGACGCCCGTGGACGACAACATGCACGGGAAGTTCTACGAGGCCGACTGCTACATTGTGCTCAAGGTGAGTGGCGGCATTATCCGTACATCTCGGTGGCAGTTCGGACTAAGGGGAGGTCCTGTAGCTAAGAGTGTACAAGGGAATGGGGGGGTGGGGCGTTGGAGCGGGGTTTGTTGCAAGCTAGCGTGTACCACACTATGAGCCCGGCGGCCTGAGTTCGATTCCCGGCCACGGCTAATGTTAGTCTGTCGAGAGAGATATTTGAACTTGTTGTGACTCCCTTCCCGCCACCCCATCACCAACCAACCTGCATTAACAAACAACGCCACTGTTTCATGCGAGGTTGACATCCAACCCCATGACCGACGTAGAATGGGGGATACCTTCAGTAGTGGATTTGACAAAGTGTTATAAATAACTGTAAATGTTTAGGTTTATCAATTAAACTACCACACAACGATATAGTCCTGCATAACAGGACTGCTTTTGGAACTACTTTTTGCGTTTAGTTTGTTGTTATTTCCCCCGCACCTCTGATTAGCACGGTTGGCGACGTATGGCGCAAAAGAAGTTCAACATACATGCATAAAACATCTCGCTGAGTCTTTACGGCAAACTCCTGCTTCAGTACTGGCACGCAGCATTACTGGCATGCAGTATTTTGAAAGGCAAGAAGCCTATCAATTTGCTGTCGTGGTAGAAAACATCCCAGGAAGCCAGCCGGCAAGCCAGCCTCTAGGAAAGCCTCACACTTCAATCCTCTTCTTTTGCACGGCTGGTGTAGATGCAGAGCAGCAACTTCAATTTCACATTCAGGTGGTCAAGCTAGGCAACAGCGGCAGGAGCAGCGGAGTGTATCGCTGCGATGTCTCGTTGGTATTTGTGGATCGGGCATTGCGTATGGTATGTTCTGGATGACCACAGTCGCACACTGGAGAGTTTTCATCTTCTTGGTTCTTTCGGTAAAGTCATGTAGAAGGGAAGTAATAAAACAGACCTGGTTTTCACCTGAGGACGGCTGCTTGCGTTGTGGCAGAAACGTCGTGAGAATTATTTTATTATGTTTTATTTTTATTATTTTATTACTTCCCTTCTACGTGACTTTACCGAAAGAACCAAGAAGATGAATCCCTGCAGTCACGAAAGCTTTAAATGGAGAGTTTTCATTTATTTAACGATGACAGAGAGAGGAGAGAGAGCGGGGGGGGGGGGGGAGGGAGTGGGGCGAGTGAGTTGGTTGGACATGGCGGGTGGCGAGAATACCGCAAGGGTTTGAATGGCCGCGTCGACGTCTGCCGCAGACGTTCTCGTCGCGCGAGGTGTCGGACCAGGCGTGGCAGATCTTCTACTGGATCGGCAGCGAGTGCACGCTCGACAAGAAAGCTTGCGCCGCCATCCACGCCGTCAACCTGCGCAACTTCCTCGGCGCCAAGTGCCGCACGCTGCGCGAGGAGATGGGCGACGAGAGCCCCGAATTCTGCGCCGTACGTCCGCGTGCCCTCTCCACGTCTCGCTTCGCCGTTGTGTTGTCACGTTGCCGCCTCGTCCAGGGCCGCGGGCCAAAGGCGTGGAAGCGCCCGCATGCAAAATTCATTAAGAGGGGAGGTGTGGACCCCACAGGGCCTTCAGAACCAAACCCATGCCCTAGCAGCCCTCCAGGCCCTCCAGACTGCTGTCCGTAAACTTGTATAGGGCACGGATTGCAGGGATTCATATTTTTGGTTCTTTCGTTAAAGTCACGTAGAAGGGAAATAATAAAATAATACAAATATAAAACAATAAAAATTCTCACGATGTTTCGACTGTAACACAAGCAATCACACCTGATGATGATTGCTTGTGTTGCAGTCGAAACGTCGTGAGAATTTTTATTGTTTTATATTTGTATTATTTTATTATTTCCCTTCTATGTGACTTTACCGAAAGAACCAAGAATATAGATACAAATGACATTTATTTATCCCTGAGTGTTGAGACTTTTTTTCCAGGAGGGTTTTGCATTGGGTTTGGTTGGCAACTACCGTCAATGATACTTTGGCATGTGGTAGGAAACCAGAGTACGTAGGGAAATCCATTAATTAATGAATTCATTCGAGGGGTCACGTTTCAAGCTCTGCACAAATGCATTTAGTCCGTTGCAGAATTTGCAACTCCCGGCATCCTTGCAGCCCAAGCCCTAAAACGCCTGCCAATTCCCAGGCAGTCAACCATCCAATTACTAACCAGATGAAAAACTCTGCTAGCTTATTATGTCTGAAGAGAGCTGGTGCTTGCAGGGTGAATTTACTTGCAAGCGCAAAGGCAGCAACTGTCCTAAAGAGTAACTGAACTGAGTGTACTTTTGTATTTCTGTCCACGTGCTAATTGAGTGTGAATGAGCAGATTATAAATAGCCAGAGCAATGCATGCACTTGGTATTTCTACGTGGAAATTATCTGTAATTGTTTTCCCTTGGCTCTGCTGTTGATATATATTAGTGTAGTCCAACCATTTTCAACATTCTATAATGTTACAGTCATCATCAGTGATAATCAATCCACTGCTGGATGAAGGCCTCACCAGTAACAATGCACCTTGCACCAGCACACAAATTATATTTCATCAAAGATCACTGGGAACTGAATCGTGAGAAATGCAGAGGCCAACCAACCACGTGAACAAGTGGTGTTTAACAAAGTTTTTTTTTCTGGCCATCGTCAACGTACAATCAGTCAGTCGGACTTCGGAAAAGAGGAATGGGTATTAGAGTACGTGCGTTTATAAAATGGTACATAAAGACGGCCTATTGTATTGTGTTTTTGCTTGTTTTCCTTTGAAGGTGTTTAACAAAGGCTTTTTTTTTCTGGCCATCGTCAACGTACAATCAGTCAGTCGAACTTCGGAAAAGAGGAATGGGTATTAGAGTACGTGCGTGTATACAATGGTACATAAAGACGGCCTATTGTATTGTGTTTTTGCTTGTTTTCCTTTGAAGGTGTTTAACAACAAGCTGGCTTACATCGAAGGGGGCAGCCCCAGCGGTTTCTTCACGGTGGAAGAGACCGTCTATGTGACCCGGTACTGAGCCGACTTATTTATCAAACGAATGAATATAGCGCCATTCACAATAATACAATCATAGCTGTATTTACTTCTTCACTGCCTACATTGTTTTGTTTTCATTTTGGATTTTTTTTATTTACATTTCGATGCTGAATTTAACACTTTCCAACCAAGATTTAAAACGTAAATGAATTTAGCTCTGCCCGTCTGCGTCTGTCCATAGATTGGAGTTGGCACGGTAACGATTGCAAATATCCAACAGTAACTAAATGCTTTATATAGATAGATGTGTTACTATTAGTGACGTAACCTCGAGAGAATTGGCCAAATTGGTCAAAGGGTTGCCCAAAACTTGATGATTAATACCAGCACTGAAAAATATATCCGTGGCGTCCAAGGACGTGATGTCATTCGTGTGACGTCATCTCTCTACGGCACAAGTCATCTGCACGCCCCTCCCTCTCCCCGATGATGTCATCACATGTGACTGCAGAAAATAAAAGCATCGTTTGTGCACCGCGTGTGCAGCATGTACCGCTGTTACGGCAAGAAGAACATCAAGCTGGAGCCGGTTCCTGTGGCGGGAAGCTGCCTAGACCCAAGGTGAGGTGCACTGTGGGAGCCACACTACGCTTGAGTGCCCTGGCAAATGTCACAGCAAATGCAGTTATAACAGCACAAGGCAGGTACGCAATAATATATATATACTTTTTAGCAATGCGAAGCCTTGAGGTTGTCATTTATCCTACGTCCTTGTTCTCTTCGCACATATCCTTTCTCAATGTCCTCCACATTCTTCTCATCTCCAAACTGCAGACAATTCAAATGCTGCTGCCAGGCTCCTGATCCCCTGACGGAAATGAAACCACATCACCCCAATCCTTCAATCCCTCCACTGGCTCTTAATCCAATCCCGGCTCAATTTCAAGGTCGCATGCACGGTCCACAAGATCCTCCATGGACTTGCCCCTGCCTACTTCTCCCCTCTCATCTCACTCTGCTCCCATCCACGCACACTCCTACCTCTTCCCTCTCGTCTCACTCTACTCCTCTCCACGCACTCTACTAGCTCTCCCCTCTCATCTCACTCTACTCCCCTCCACGCACTCTCCTGCCTCTCCCCTCTCATCTCACTCTACTCCCCTCCACGCACTCTCCTGCCTCTCCCCTCTCATCTCACTCTACTCCCCTCCACGCACTCTCCTGCCTCTCCCCTCTCGTCTCACTCTACTCCCCTCCACGCACTCTCCTGCCTCTCCCCTCTCATCTCACTCTACTCCCCTCCACACACTCTCCTACCTCTCCCCTCTCATCTCACTCTACTCCCGTCCACGCACTCTCCTACCTCTCCCCTCTCATCTCACTCTACTCCCCCTCCACACACTCTCCTACCTGTCCCCTCTCATCTCACTCCACGCACTCTACTAGCTCTCCCCTCTCATCTCACTCTACTCCCCTCCACGCACTCTCCTGCCTCTCCCCTCTCATCTCACTCTACTCCCCTCCACGCACTCTCCTACCTCTCCCCTCTCATCTCACTCTACTCCCCTCCACGCACTCCCCTACCTCTTGTCTCACTCTACTCCCGTCCACGCACTCTCCTGCCTCTCCCCTCTCATCTCACTCTACTCCCCTCCACGAACTCTCCTACCTCTCCCCTCTCATCTCACTCTGCTCCCATCCACGCACACTCCTACCTCTTCCCTCTCGTCTCACTCTACTCCTCTCCACGCACTCTACTAGCTCTCCCCTCTCATCTCACTCTACTCCCCTCCACGCACTCTCCTGCCTCTCCCCTCTCATCTCACTCTACTCCCCTCCACGCACTCTCCTGCCTCTCCCCTCTCATCTCACTCTACTCCCCTCCACGCACTCTCCTGCCTCTCCCCTCTCGTCTCACTCTACTCCCCTCCACGCACTCTCCTGCCTCTCCCCTCTCATCTCACTACTCCCCTCCACACACTCTCCTACCTCTACCCTCTCATCTCACTCTACTCCCGTCCACGCACTCTCCTACCTCTCCCCTCTCATCTCACTCTACTCCCCTCCACACACTCTCCTACCTGTCCCCTCTCATCTCACTCCACGCACTCTACTAGCTCTCCCCTCTCATCTCACTCTACTCCCCTCCACGCACTCTCCTGCCTCTCCCCTCTCATCTCACTCTACTCCCCTCCACACACTCTCCTACCTCTCCCCTCTCATCTCACTCTACTCCCCTCCACGCACTCCCCTACCTCTTGTCTCACTCTACTCCCGTCCACGCACTCTCCTGCCTCTCCCCTCTCATCTCACTCTACTCCCCTCCACGAACTCTCCTACCTCTCCCCTCTCGTCTCACTCTACTCCCCTCCACGCACTCTCCTACCTCTCCCCTCTCGTCTCACTCTACTCCCCTCCACGCACTCTCCTACCTCTCCCTCTCATCTCACTCTACTCCCCTCCACGCACTCTCCTACCTGTCCCCTCTCATCTCACTCTACTCCCCTCCACGCACTCTACTAGCTCTCCCCTCTCATCTCACTCTACTCCCCTCCACGCACTCTCCTGCCTCTCCCCTCTCATCTCACTCTACTCCCCTCCACGCACTCTCCTACCTCTCCCCTCTCATCTCACTCTACTCCCCTCCACGCACTCCCCTACCTCTCCCCTCTTGTCTCACTCTACTCCCGTCCACGCACTTTCCTGCCTCTCCCCTCTCATCTCACTCTACTCCCCTCCACAAACTCTCCTACCTCTCCCCTCTCGTCTCACTCTACTCCCCTCCACGCACTCTCCTACCTCTCCCCTCTCGTCTCACTCTACTCCCGTCCACGCACTCTCCTACCTCTCCCCTCTCATCTCACTCTACTCCCCTCCACGCACTCTCCTACCTGTCCCCTCTCATCTCACTCTACTCCCCTCCACGCACTCTCCTACCTCTCCCCTCTCATCTCACTCTACTCCCCTCCACGCACTCTCCTGCCTCTCCCCTCTCATCTCACTCTACTCCCCTCCACGCACTCTCCTACCTCTCCCCTCTCATCTCACTCTACTCCCCTCCACGCACTCCCCTACCTCTCCCCTCTTGTCTCACTCTACTCCCGTCCACGCACTCTCCTGCCTCTCCCCTCTCATCTCACTCTACTCCCCTCCACGCACTCTCCTACCTCTCCCCTCTCATCTCACTCCACTCCGCCAACCAAGGCTTTCTGTCGAAGCCCACAGGCCACATTTACCCAGTGGGAGGTCGCTCATTTTCCTTTGCTGCGCCCACAGTCTGGAACTGCCTTCCCAGCCATTCTAACCGTCCCATAAACTCTCCCTGCCCTTATTTTAAGTCCAGCCTCGCACACCTTAATTTTTTCCTCTGCATATAAACCACTGCTTCTGTCGAAATAGTAATACAATAATTCTGTTTCTGTATAGTGTCTTGAGATGCAGTCATATTTCAGTAACCCAAGAGACAGGATTTGTATTCATTCTGGTCGAAGTAAGATGTTGTACGCGAGTAGGCTTTGTGAATCCGTAGTCGTGTACATTTTACAAAGAGTGATGCGTATAATTACATAAAAATTGTAACCCTCTTGCCCTGTCATAGGTTTGTGTTTATGCTGGATAAAGGACTCACGATTTACATCTGGAAGGGACTGTATGCGAAACTTGGAGCCAAAACCAAGGCCAGGTAAGCAAGGCTTCTTCAGTTAATGTTTGAAATAATGATCATTAAAATATATATATGTTTTACAGAGACAGCAAATGACCAAGTGCTTGTGCCTACTGTTAGGCTTTTTGCAGAGAAGATCAACAAGAACGAGCGCAAGGGACAC
Source organism: Lethenteron reissneri (assembly GCF_015708825.2). Taxonomy (NCBI): domain Eukaryota; kingdom Metazoa; phylum Chordata; class Hyperoartia; order Petromyzontiformes; family Petromyzontidae; genus Lethenteron; species Lethenteron reissneri. Next base: position 12,000,064 of record NC_083788.1, read on the forward strand.
GCGGCGATCGAAGTTCTGGTGCAGAACCAAGAACCGGCTGAGTTTTGGGACATCCTGGGAGGGCAGCCCGAAGAGATCAAGTGTCATGTGCCCAAGGACTTCTGCCCTCCGCGGCCAAAACTTTACAAGGTAAACCCTTGGAACTCGGGCCTGTGAGGGGCCACCACACTCACGGAGAGACCTTGGCACAGCGGTGATTGATGCGTCTTATGTGCGTATGTGCGTGCGCGTATGTGTGTGGCATGGCACAAGCTTCATGGTGACGTCACCGCCACTTAGTGGCGAATGGCGTTTGTTGTTGTTGTTGTGTGTGCATATCGGTGGCGAGAGGTAGTTTAGCGGTTAGTCCGTATGCCCTATGAACCCGGCGACCCGAGTTCGATTCCCACTCAAGGCCAACACCCAGTGATGATTATCTTAACTGGTCCTGGGCCTCCTCTAGATTGACTCCGTCTCAAATGAGTACCTAGTGCGGTGTGTAAATATTGCCTCGTCTGCCGTGCGGCCATCATAGGTGCTTGATAACAGCACTTGCCCCAACAGTCTGTTAAGGTTATATGGGTGGGGGGATCTTTGTCTATGTCTTTGCGTATAGGTGGGGCTAGGACTTGGATACCTGGAGCTCCCGCAGGTGAACTACCGCCTGTCCGTGGAACACACCAACACCAAACTCACCAGAGACCTGGCGCCAGATCAAAGGCTGGTAAGTGTACGGCTAGAACGGCGACTTGTGTTCAAGTTAAGCTTCGATTTTAAGACCTAAGGTTTGATGATATGCATGTGTGTATGTGACTGCCAAGTCTGCCAGTACGGGGCAGTGTTGTGATGTTTTTTTTCCAAATGAAATAACTTGAAACTAATTTGTAATATTTGGTAAGTTTGGACTGTGATGCCAGCACACATAGCCTACTTCCTTATCGAAGAGCATCACGGGGTCTTTGACGTCCGCTGTGAAGCAGACGGCGCATGTTTTCTGGTCAATACTCCTGCAGTATTAGCCAGGGCGGCCACTGGGCTCGAACCGCGAACCTTTGCAACAAGTGGCAAACACTCGACCAGAATAAACATCTTTATTTAGACTGGAGGAGGAATCCGATGAGCTATGAAGCTCTTTTTCACAGATGTCCCAGTAATGGGGGCGAGTCAACGAGTTACAACAGCAAACAATACAAAGACACTTTAAGGAGCGCGAAATAGAGAAATAGGTAAGAAAGTCACTAAATGTAAATAAATAATCGATAAATTCATTATTAAAAAAGTCAGATTTATCACACAAAAAGCAAAAAGTACTTTTATTTTACTGGGTAAGGCCCACTGAACTATCAAGCATGGGGCAAGGCAGAAAAAAACTACAACAATAAAACACTCCCAGACCACACCAAAACAACACCAACACAGTCCCTCAATAAAATACCACATTAAGATTGAACCGTGGGGTGCAAGTTCACTCCAGAGAGAGAGAGAGACGTAAACGAAAGTGAACCCTGAGTGGAGGCCGGTTCCCCGTGCACGCAGGTGCAGAGCCTCCTGGACACGCACGGCGTCTACATCCTGGACTGCGCGTCCGACGTGTTCGTGTGGATCGGACGGCGCTCCCCGCGCCTGGTGCGCGCCGCGGCCGGCAAGCTGGCGCAGGAGCTGTGCAGCCTCGTGCAGCGGCCGGCGCACGCGGTGGTGACGCGCAGCCTGGAGAGCACGGAGACGCAGGTACGGGGGGGGGGGTCGCACCTGTCGTCGCAGGCAGCTACATTGCTATCGCGCGTCACCGTCGTACGTCGCTACGTAGCTATAATGCTTTGCTACGTCACTCACGTGCATCGCTGTCACAACTTTTTCACGCATCTCTATAACGCACCTCTCACGTATCACACGCAAGCATTGCGACATCGCTAACAGGCATCGCGATCATGCATCACTACATCGCTATCGTGCGTCGCTACGTCACTATCACGCATCGTTGTCATGCGTCGCTACATTACTATGTAACTACATCGCTATGTAGCAATGCCCTATGCCTTGTGCAGGACGCCGCCGTGGCGAGTTAACTACCTCGCCTGGTATGCAGCAGGTCGATCAAGACCCTGACGCCTGTATATTCGGAGTTTGCATGTTCTCCCTGTGGTCGTGTGGATTTTTCTCCGGGTCCTCCGGTGTTTCTCTCCACATTTAGAAACATGAGTTGAGAGTATTTGGCTGCTAAACATTTCTGCATGATAAGCCACTTCGTTGGGCTATCATTTGCGTCCAGGTCGCTTCAGAAAAAAGAGCTATATAGCTCAGTGGGCCTTACCTGGTAAAACTAAAATTTTTTAGTTTAGTTTGATCTGTCATGCATCGCTACATCATGCATCGCTATCATGTATTGATGTAACACGTGCATGCGATGTAGCTTGATAGCTTTGGCCTGCATCGTAGAACAGAGTGGCAACCTCATAAACCCAGACACGCGCATAAAATATGTTGGCCTCTCGAATGACCAATTTCAGTATCAGAGGACGGAGTCGATACTTACACAGACCACCTGCATTCAATCCTTGGTTTCCGACTTTAAGAACAGCAGGTTAACCCATCTCGACCCAGCCACCAAAGCCATATTGAAATTATTTACAGTTCTATGAAGCATAATAAAGCATCGGCACTTGCTTGAATATCATTGGTCATCTTTGCATTGGCTTTTGGCTAGCTATCGAACAAAGACGGTCAATCCATCACACACTTTTAGATGTGCTTCTGCGGCCGTCTAAAGTGCTCTTCCTTCCGATATTAGGAAGCCACTGGAGCTATGCACTTCTAAATCTAGATTTAAAATTCATTTCTTTAGAACTACTTTTTGTGTTTAGTTTGTTCTCCTTCCCGCGCACCTCTGATTAGCGCGGTTGGCTACGTACGGTGCGAAAGAAGTTCAACATACATAGAGGCCGTAACACTCGTGTGTAGACGTGTGCGATGCTCGACTTGTACGGTACGCGCTTGTGAAATAAATAGACAATACTCCGACTAAATTTCGATTTAAAGCTTTCGTGACTGCAGGGATTCATCTTCTTGGCTCTTTCGGTAAAGTCACGTAGAAGGGAAATAATAAAATAACAATAAAAACATAGTAAAATAAAAAAATATTTTATTATGTTTTAAAGTCACGTAGAAGGGAAATAATAAAAGAATAATAATAAAACATTAAAAAAGTTATATGTTTTATTTTATTTATTTTATTATTTCCCTTCTACGTGACTTTACCGAAAGAACCAAGAAGAATACTCTGACTGTTTCTTTTGTTTGCCTCCCAGGTGTTCAAGTCAAAGTTCAAGAACTGGGACGACGTGCTGAAGGTGGACTACACGCAGAGCGCCGAGAGCATGAGGCGCGTCGAGGCCCCAACACCGGCGGCGACGACGGCGGCCGCCGAAGAGGTGGACACCGCCGACCCTAAGAAGGAGAAGCAGATGAAGGCCGACCTCTCCGCTCTCTTCCTGCCCCGTCAGGCGCCCATGCCTTTCACTGAGGTCAAGCAGCTCCCAGGCTCACCGGCCCTCTTCTCGCTCGCTCACTCACTCTCACTCACTCACTCTCGCTCTCTCACTCTCGCTCACTCACTCTCTCACTCTCTATTTCTCTCACTCTCGCTCACTCACTCTCGCTCATTCATTCTCTCTCTCACTCTCACACTCACTCATTCTCGCTCACTCACTCACTCTCTCACACTCTCTCGCTCTTACTCGCTCTCATTCACACTCACTCACTCTCACACTCACTCTCTCGCTCTCTCACTCACTCTCTCACTCACTCTCTCGCTCTGTCTCACTCTTACTCTCTCTTTCACTCAATCTCTCTCTGTCTCGTGCGATATGTCGCAGTATCGCCCGATCGTCGCGAACCTGGTTGTAACCATGTGATGCCGCTTTCACTGCGGACGCCACCCCCTCCCCCCCCCCCCCCCAGGCCGAGCAGCTGATGGAGGAGTGGGGCGACGACCTGGACGGCATGGAGGCCTTCGTGCTGGAGGGAAAGAAGTTTGTGCGTCTCCCCGAAGATGAACTGGGCCACTTCTACACAAACGACTGCTACGTCTTCCTGTGCCGGTGACCATCGCCATCTGAGCTCTGTTCTCACCCAGCTGGCCCTGTGGTCACCCAGCTAGCAATGTTATTACCCAGCTTGCAATGCGATTACCCAGCTAGTAATGCGATTACCCAGCTTGCAATGCGATTACCCAGCTAGCAATTCGATTACCCAGCTAGCAATTCGATTACCCAGCTAGCAATGTTATTACCCAGCTGGCAATGTGGTCACCCAGCTAGCAACGCGATTACCCAGCTAGCAACGCGATTACCCAGCTAGCAACGCGATTACCCAGCTCACAATGTTATTACCCAGCTATTAATGCGATTACCCAGCTAGCAATGCGATTACCCAGCTTTCAATGCGATTACCCAGCTAGCAATGTTATTACCCAGATAGCAATGCGATTACCCAGCTAGCAATGCAATTATCCAGCTAGCAATATTATAACACAACTGGCCCTGTGATCACCCAGCTAGCGAAGGTGCACACTGCACTATGCACCTGGTTGCACGAGTTTGATTCCTGGCCACGGCTAACATCATTGGCGAGTTATATCAGAACCGGCCCTGTTGTCCCCTCTTTCACCAACCCGCTTTGACCAGCGTGATGAAGAATAGTTAAACAAACCCCCATGACCAACAACGCGGCACGGGGGATGGGCTTTCATCCGACAGTGGATTGACAAGAGTATTCAGTCATTCTTGCTCTCAGTACCTGGAGATAACTGAAGATATTCTCTCGTTTGCCCCCTCCCCACGACCACCACCGCTCAATTTGACAGGTACTGGATGCCTGTTGAATGCGAAAACACGGCAGAGGAAGGAGGCGAGGCCGGGGTTCCCGGGGAGGCCGGGGCGGGCGCGGCTGACACTGGTGGGGAGGCCGTGGAGCCCAGTGGGGCGAGGCCGGAGAAGTCGTCGGCGGAGGCCACAGGCGTGGAAGAAGACATGCAATGCGTGGTGTACTTCTGGCAGGGACACGACGCCTCAAACATGGGCTGGCTCACCTTCACGTTCAGCCTGCAGAAGAAGTTTGAGAGCCTCTTCCCCGGCAAGCTGGAGGTGGGGGCGGCTGACACCTGCGCCGGAGATTTCGGCTCGAGATTGCCTTCGATGTGATGGTCATCATCGTCGTCACCATGATCGTCTTCAAAGCTGCGTGCCAATGCGACGCGCGAGTGACACTTTGCGCGCGGCTGTGCAGGTGGTGCGGATGACGCAGCAGCAGGAGAACCCCAAGTTCCTGTCGCACTTCAAGAGGAAGTTTCTGATTCACCGGGGCCACAGGAAGATCACGGATAACGATGCGCAGCCGAGCCTGTACCACGTGCGCAGCAACGGCAGTGCGCTGTGCACACGGTAGGAGCTCAGTGCCCCGCTTCATGCACCCCCCCACACCCACCACCTCCCCGCCCTGTTTTTCCGCTGCATTCGCAACTAGAACGTCAGCCGTGCTTTATCGCCGTTTTGCTCCTTGAAATTGACCGTATTTTCCAATTTATAATGCACTCCGGAAATGTAGGACACACCAAGAGATTCCCTTTGGGGTTAATGTTGAAAAAGAAAAAGTGCTTTATGATCGGGAGAATACGTTGTTATGGAGAGACATCGTTCAGATGATGATCACGCACGCGCTGCTTTCAAATGGGCATGTCTTCCGGAAGATCATTCTGAAAGCCTGGTTAGTTGTGCTCTTCTTCTACCCCTTGGGTGCTAATGTATTGCTACGGAGTCTAACCATCTTCCGGAAGATGATAATTACGAACGCGATCAGAGTAGAACCCCTCTTAACGACGGTAATTGGTCCCACGAAACCGGTCGTTAAGTGATTTGCTCGTTAAGAGAGCATAGGAAATACACGTTGAAGGCTTAATTCGTTCCGATAGCATCGATAGTGACCCCTTTTCACCCACAAAACGCACTTTATAATATTTAAACAATCGATATGAATACATAAAGATATCAACAACATTATAAACACATAATATTAAAAGAAACATAGTTAAGCAATTCATGTATTAATATTTACTGTACGTACAGCAGCCCGTCGTTAACAGGGAAATGGTCGGTAAGTCGTTAACAGGGAAATGGTCTATGGAGACCCGTCATTAAGCGAATAGTTGTTAACAGTTGTTAACAGGGGTGGTCTACTCTACACCACTATACACTACACCACTATGGATTACAATACACTACACTACTATCTCTACACTACTATACACTACACTACTATACACTACACTATACACTACACTATTATACATTACACTATTATACACTACACCACTATGGATTACACCACTATACACTACACTACTATACACCTCACAACTATACAATACACTACTATACACCACACTACTATACACTACAATATACAGTGATACCTCGGTTCACGAATGCTTCTGTTCACGAACAACTCGGTTCACGAACAGAAAAGTTCATAAAAATATGCTCCGGTTCACGAACTCCACTTCGGTTCACGAACAGGAGCCGCGGGCATTTTAATGCTATTTCCAGGCTGTCACATGGTCGTGACTTCCTGTAGGAAGATCGTGGAGAGAAGAAGAGACACAGAAAGAAGTACTGTGAGTACTGTGAAGACACTTTCAGTGACTTTTTGCTTTTTGGTGTGCTTTTTAGCACATACAGTACTGTACTGTACTACTGTACTGTACTGTACAATACTGTACTTACTGTATTGTACAGTTCACCCGTTTGAGTGCTTACTGAAGTCATCTCAAGCAAGGTTAGTGTTCTCTCTTTATACATTACTATACTGTACAGTACTAATGTGTATTGTAATTTGTTTCATATTTTTGTGCTTCAAAAACCAAAAAAAAAGGTCAGAACGGATTAACCGGATTTACATTGAACCCTATGGGAAAATGTGCTTCGGTTCACGACCAATTCGGTTCGCGACCAGAGTCAGTTCACGAATTAAGTTCGTGAACCGAGGTATCACTGTATACTACTATACACTACACTATACACTCCACATTTGGCTCTATGGAGGCCCATCATTAAGACAGGGGTGGTCGTTAAGAGGGGTTCTACTGTAAAACGCATATGCAGGCAGACGACGTATATTCTCCGGATAGTAAGACTGAACCCCCCCCGACTTTTGCTTTCAAATACCGGTGCGGTGGGGGGGGGTGGGGTGGAATTGCATCTTATAATCGAGAGAATATGCCGGCAACCTCCCTGCGGTACGATTGCACTCGGCACTCCGAGCTGTGCTCGTGACGATGCTTTGCTTCGTCGATGCTTTCTAATGTACGCAAACCACTGACCATGAAACGTGGGGTACAGGGGGCCTATGGTGAGTTCGCGGTGGGGGGGGGGGGGGGTGTTGGAGGGGCAACCATCTAGGCCACACTGCCATTTGGTCTGATTTTTACGTATTGTGAAATTATACTCTACGGACAGTCTATGGCTTCTTGTCACCGCACTTTATGTACGAAATACACGTTCACACCAACGCATATAGTCGTCGCCACGTAACGCGTATGCTTTCACGCGAATCTGGTTGCGAGGATTGTTCTTCACCTCACCCGGTGAGCGAGCCGAAACATGAACGATTTGGCGCGTTAAACGCTTTGCACGCCGTGGAGATTTAATTCGGCTGCGTCAGGTCGTGGAGCGTCTTACCGACACGCATTTTGTCAAGACCATTCATTACGTGGGCGAGCTCACGCAAACGTCAATCATGAATTATATTCCACACGCAGTTTTCGCGAGATGGCGGTCTGCCCTTGTCTTTCTCCTGGTACCTCGTGCTACTGCTGATGGTGGTGACTTCCTATAACCTCCGGATGGGAATTGTAATTTCTTCTTTCCTTACATCAGTTTGCTCCGTCTTGCGTTTTCTCCGCCCCTCCCCCTGTCTTTTGCTTGCCTTCGGTTCTGCCCCTCTGCTTGTGCAGGTGCATTCAGATTAATACTGATGCTGCCTTTCTCAACTCTGAATTCTGTTACATTCTCAAGGTACTGTACTGCCTCTACCCCTTACCTGCACTATGACCTTCTGTGCCCGGTCTCATTTCAGCACTGCCTGTTTTCTGCACCTATTGGAGAAGAAAATTACAAGGCGCAGTATAACGCCAGATTAATTACCAACATCGATCCACGTTTGGCTGTAAATAGTCGTAATATATTACACTGATAATACTTGCGTTTATACTGCACCCATAACATTACAAAACGTCTTGGAGCACATTGTGTTTGGCCTAGAGGGACCACCGTCGTGGTTGCTGCCCACCACTGCCATTAACATTTGCTGCTGACATTTGGGCTACGCCCATTTCAAACCTTTATAAACAGTTTGCCTTGGAAGTTAACCCCCCTTTTCCTGATGATGACCGCTTGTGTTGCGATCCAAACGTCGTAGTTCTTTGTTATTTTCTTTGAACCTGTCTACTTGACTTTACCGAAAGACCCAAAGAATATGAATTCCTGATGTCACGAAAGCTTTAAGTCCAAATTTGCTGTTGGTTGTTCCAAATTGTGCGAGTAACTTTCTCATATTCGCGCCACGACGCCGAAACAAGATGGCCTTACTCCATTTTCAAACAATATCACGGGATCTTTTAACATCTACCGGGAAGCGGCAGCTGTGTGTGTTTTGTCGTTCATACAGCCCCAGTATTAACCAGGGAGTGCCGCTGAGCTCGAACCGCGAACCTCGGCAACAAGCGGGAAAGACGCCACCATTATAGGCAGCACTGCGGCAACATCCATTGTGGTTCTGTAATCCCCCCCCACCCCCCACCTTCACCACAATGTGCACTGGACCACCGTGGTGAAATATGGTCAAAATGACGAGGGCAGCCGTCGTCCTTGACAAAATGGGTCGTACGTGTACGTTGGGCCGTAAAAGCAGCTTCAAATGTTGCCCCGATCAGCGGCGGCGTTTTTGGCTGGGGCTGACCCCTCGGTGCGCTGTGTGCGGTGTGCAGGTGCCGTTTGGCAGCGAGGATGGCCCAGGGATGGTCTACGCGTGGGTGGGGCGGGGGGCTGCGCCGGACGAGGCTCGGCTCACGGAGGAGATCATGGGCAGCATGTTCCATGCCTCCTACAGCAAGCAGGTCCGCGAGCATACACACACAAAAAACACAAAGATTTCACCCCCCCCCCCCCCCGTATAGCCTTAACTGACTTTTGGGGCAAGTGCTGTTAGCGAGCACCTATGAAGGCCGGCATGGCACACAAGGGGGTGAGTGGCCAACACCATGCCTGGCCGCTTTTGTCTCCCTAGTGGCGATGTTTACACATCACACCAGGTACTCATTTGAGGCCGAGTCGACCTAGGGGAGGCCCAGGACCGGTTAAAAAATTCACCGCTGTTATTGGCCGTGAACAGGACTCGGAACGCGGGTTGCCGGGTTTGTAGCACAGCGCGCTCACCGCTTGGCCACACAATGATCTGAACGCTTGTGTTGTGAAGAAACGATTCAAGGTGGAGGGCAAAATTACACTGCACCATAGTTATCAAATACGGTGAGGGTAGGGAGAAAATCCATTTCGCAGAAGAAGAGGAATAATAGGAAGCTTTTAAATCGTGAGTTTGAACCGAGGGACCGGTTACTGCCGCGGAATGCAGGTGATCAACGAGGGAGAGGAGCCGGAGAACTTCTTCTGGGTGGGGATTGGCGGACGGAAGCCGTACGACCAAGACGCCGCCTACATGCGCACGGCACGTCTATTCAGGTGCGGTGCTGCTGCTCCCCCTCCAGTCCCCACACTCCCTTCACCCGCACATTCAGGTCAGAGGTCGCAAACGGGTTTTGATTCCTTACCCGTACCCGGCCGCACCAGGGTCGCAAATGGGTACCCGTACCCTACCCGAAATGAGTGACAAACGGTTACTCACCAGTGACTCACGGCCTACCCGTACCCGTACCCGGCCGCACCAGGGTCGCAAACAGGTACCCGTACCTGGCCGGGTACGGGTAGCCGGGTATCGGGTAGGGTACGGGTATCGGGTACCCGGTTGCGACCTCTGATTCAGGTGCGATGCCTGACTCCTTTCACTCAGACACCTGCGTACCTGCTGTGTGTATACTTCCCTTTTTACAAGTTGCCTCCTATCTTATCTCAAACCTCTGCGGAGAATTCTGCTCGCACCAGGCAGCGTGGTCCGGCGGTAGCGTTTCCGCGGCTCATTGCAGAGGCTGGTGGTTCAAATCGAGCGGCCTTCCCAGTTATTACTGCCTGTGTAATAACCATAATAATAATCTATACCAGTCTGATTTACAGATCCCGTGAGGTCATTTGCAAGAGTAGGCCTGTGGTTGCGCGAGGTTCCAAATTAGAAAATGACAACGCACTCAGTTGGGTATTATACATAGCAATCATCATCGCCTCTCCTGGCAGACTAATGCCACGGGTCGCTCTTTTGTACATTAGACCATCCTGGTCCCTTTCGACTTCTCGGCTGGTTATTAAACACCGTAGAATGGGACCGTCATCTTCCATCCTTCTGCCCGTGGGGGGTTGGCGCGTGCAGGTGCTCCAACGACAAGGGCTACTTCTCCGTTTCCGAGAAGTGCTCCGACTTTTGCCAGGATGACCTGGCAGACGACGACATCATGGTGTTGGACAACGGCGGCGAGGTACGTGCTCACGCACGCACAGACGCACGCACGCACGTTCGCACACATACAAAAAACAAGGCAAAGATCCTACAAATAGCCTGAACAGACTTTTTGGGGTGAGATCTGTTAGCGAGCACCTATGAAGACTGGCAAGATATATGCATCCTCCGATTAGCGTGGTTGGCTTACGTACGGTGCGAAATAATTTTAACATACATGCATGTATTCTTGGTTCTTTTGGTAAAGTCACGTAGAAGGGAAATAAAAAAATGACAACAAATATTTAATTATTTCTCTTCTACGTGACTTTACCGAAAGAACCAAGAATATGAATCCCTGCAGTCACGAAAGCTTTGCATCAAAAATACATGCATGTTTGCATGAATCTGCACACCGCACTCACCTTTGATTTGGTTGCCTTGCAGGTGTACATGTGGGTGGGCACTCAGTCCAGCCAGGTGGAGATCAAGCTGGGGCTCAAGGCCACACAGGTACGTGGCGGCCGTGCCCTCAACCCAGCGAACAGCGCGTGTCGGTGATGCGAGCTGGCCTATTGGGGGCCCTAAGCAGACAATCTTTGGGGAGAGGGAGGGGTGGGGTCCCCCTTGTAATTTATAAAAATCCTCGTGAGATGACAAGAAGGGATTTGCTATCATTACGCTCGTTTGTGTCACAAAAGCCACACCGAGTCTCGGGGCTCTTATTTAGGAGGGTCCTACCAAGTTTTCGAGGTCGGGTAACAGCAGCCATATCTCTGCGGTGATCACGTTAGAAATATTGTTTGGGGGGGGGAGGGGGGGGGCGGACGTCTGTGCCGCTGTTAAAAGTCGAGCTTAGCCAACGTCACTGCCTCACGGAGCTGTATATTGCCTCTTATGTAACGTACACTAGCAAAGGCCCCGTTTCTTGCAGGTCTACATCCAGCACATGAAGAGCAAGGAGCCGGAGAATCCACGCAAGCTGCGCCTGGTGCGCAAAGGCAACGAGCCGCACATATTCTCGCGCTGCTTCCACGCCTGGGTGCCCTTCCCCAAGCCGACCAACTGATGCCTTCAGTGGCAAGTGACGGTTTCCTACGCGCACCCCTATCTACGCCGCCGTTCGTCGGCAGCCCGCAATGTCCGCAATAACACCCGCCCCCGAAGGAAACAATTTAAACTCAGATAATTGAAACTATTTTATATTTTAGCAGGTAAGGCCCACTGAGCTATACTATAAATAGCTCGTTTTCAGAAACGGCCCGGCCACAAATGATAGCTCAACGAAAGTGGCTTGTCGTGTGGAAATTTATAGCAGCCAAATACTCGAAATGCACGTTTATTCTAAATGTGGAGGGAAAAACCAAAGGACCCGGAGAAAAATCCATGTGGCCACGGGGAGAACATGCAAACTCCAAATATACAGGGGTTGGGATCGAACCCACGAGCTCCTGCATACCAGGCGAGGGAGTTAACACCTCGCCACCACGGCACCCCTTTTTTGCATGCCTGAACAACCCATAGCTGTGTGTACATGATTTGCTGTGTTGGTATAACAGCTCCCATTGTTCTGACTTTGGTTGAGTGATGGTGGCAGGAAATGGCATATCAGATATTATTTGCCAAGGTGACACACACCGTGCATCTCCATCAATATGTAGAAATCTCAACGATGTCATTCCATTTGAGACCAGTTTAAAAGCAGCTTTGATGGAAAGAAAATGTGCGTTTGGTTCAAATGATATTATTTCTGCCTGAATGCCTAACAAGATCAGCTTAAACTTCATGAAAAGCAGACTGCAGCATTAACCAAAGCATCCATGCAAAGCTTTTTTGTTCAGTTATATCATTGGCGGTAATGATGCAGCACTGATGGGAGTTCAGTTTGGCTGAATAATCGGTGAAATCCAGAAAAAAACTTGCCAAAACACACTGAAATCCTTCTTTTGTGGCCTGCTCTCAATCTCAAAGTAGTACCGTTATGGACGCATCTTGGCTCCAATGCCCCGGACACACCCTTGCAGCGAGACCTGGCCATCTACACCACTCAGGAGTGTACTACCGGGTGCTCGACTGTATTCAACTAAATCCCAGGCTTGGATAATCCTGGATCCATATTTGCACTGGTTGTTCACAAGATATTAAAACAAATATCAAAATTCTGTCCATACCTCGTGAACACTCCTCTACGCTAAAGCAAGTCAGTGACCCAAACTCTTACTGGATCTAAAGCAGATTGATTCTTAAATTATTGTTCCTATCAAAGCTGTATTAATGCCAGGTTTGGAAAACCCAGGGGCCGAAGGCTGGCATGGGTTACTGAGGCTACGTGGACAGCATAGGCCACAAGGACAAACCACACGGCACAGGCCAGCTGATACCATATGTGATAACAAGGGTGGTCAGCGAGATATTAAATCCGGATTGATGTTTCACCATTTTGGACACACTAGAATGCTTCTAATATCAATTTTGTGTCCTTAACAGTGGGTTGAAACCAACCGGGATACATTACACCATCGATTAATATCGATCAAGATAGCATATATCGAATGGTGTTAAGCATCGATGTTTTTCACTTTGCGTACATTGTAATTGGCTGTCACCTCTGCAGCCACTGGAGGTGTTACCATTCGAAAGCCGCGTTATTAAAATCAACATTTGAATGCAATCACAAACACGAATTGTGACAACTCATGGAATCCATTCCACCACTACTGAATTTATACCAGAACCTTGTCTGCACTAGATTCCAATGAATGAAAAGGCAATATGAAATCGAAACCTCTTAGCAACTTTGTCCCCTAATTCGTTACATCAGCAGTCACTCGATGTGCACTGGTGTTGTTGCAGCGATATTTAATATCCGCACTTGATGTGTCACCATTACAAAATCCACGGGAACATTGGTTCTTATCTATCGGCACCAACTAAACCAAACTTAGCCTGGCACAGGCCGACTCAAATTGCAGTTTATTACCGAAACAGTATTGTTTAACTATGACAGTGTTTATAAAGCTGTAGTCTCGAAGCCTTGTCTAAAGAACAGCCATATAGCTACCTGAATGTGTGCTTCTCTTCTGTAGCAGCAGAGCTGCAGCTGTGCTTCTGCCCAGCGTTTCAATCGAGCAATGCGACCACATTCACGTTGTAAGCAACATTGCGTAATGAATTTCAACCAGCCAATTTGCCTTTTTCCTGTTCTTTCTGCAAGTTCGTACACGAACCGATCGTTGTCAAATGTTTCATGTGTGTCGTGCAGTAGTGTCTCCGGTGTTGCTATTCTACGGTAGGTGGTCACCACTCTTAATAAAAAGGATGGCTTCCATGGAGAATAAGCTGTCCTTGCAGTTGTATATCAAAGATCCCCCCCCTCACATAGCCCGAACAGACTGTTGGAGAATGGGCTGCTGGCGAGTAGCACCGATGAAGGCCGGCATGGCACACGAGGGTGTGGGTGGTGATATTTACACATCGCACCAGGTACTCATGTGAGGCTGAGTCGACCTAGGGGAGGTCCAGGAGTGGTTCAGATAACTCTCACTGGTGTTGGGCGTGAGCATGAATCGAACTCGGGTCGCTGGGTTCGTAGCGCGGCGCACTAACGGCTACCGCTCCCAACTTCAGTTACACACACACAATGACACGCGTGTGGAAATAGGCACAGACACGCAGATGAATCAACACAAACTTGAGACCAACAGACGCACAAGGAAAGAAAACTGAACTGCCATTTCAATTATCACCTTTTTATTCCAATGGACAATGGGTAAATTTACAAAAAAGATTGATGCAAGCAATTCTGCAAAAGGTGGTTCCGAATTCATTGTTTGGGCACATGTCCATCAGAAACGCAAATTGCCAAGGGAATGGTACATTCGGCATCTCCGCACGTCGTTTTCCGGAGGAAGGTGATGCAAAGGTGGAGCGCGCGGGGCAGCTTACACCCGAGCCGGTTTCTCGGTCCCCAGTTTCTTCAGCCCTTTCTTGAGCTGAGCGGGCGAGAAAAACAAAACGACCCAAACGTTTACATCGCGTTCGTGACAACCGCGGGAGGGGGGGGGGGGGGGGTTTCGTACAAAGTTTTGTGTCGACTGGCAAAAAAGATCGCTTTTACCTCCTCAAACTTGTGTATCTGCCGAATGAAGAAGTCGCCGTAGCGGCGAGCCACCTTGGTGTCTGCGATGTGGATCATGTCCTGGTTATAAAACACACAAGTTGACGGAACATAAAATACATAAACTGACGTCACATTCACACAAGCCCAAGCGGCCACAACACGGGCACAAAATCATAACAAGCACCTACATTACACACCGCACGTAGCACACGAAACTCAATTCACGGAGTGAGAATTCCGTGCAATAACCTTAACTTCGTTTTAGTTCACACCCCCCATGCTGGGACATGTAATTCCCAGTATGGACTTCCCGATCCAGCTTAGCGAACCAATGTTAACCCATTTTAACCTGGTGTAACCATATGGCCCGTCTGCTGTACTGTCATATAAACGGCCACGCGGTAAGCCAATAAACTGAGGTTGACAGGATACAAATCAAATAAAAAAATACATTCGGGTTGGAGTTGAAAGTAAACGAAGCACATCACGCGCTCGCGCAATCACCTGGTCGATGTAGAAGTCCACCTCGGAGGACGACTGGAACTCTCCTTCCAGGGCCGAGATGCCGCTGGTCCACACCAGGTTTTTCATCTTGTGCTTGAAGACGAGCAGCTGGATCCTGAACGCCTCCTCCGACATGTCCAGGAAGCCGGCCAGCTTCTGCACCGGCATGGTGGTGTAGAGCTTCAGGTAGCTGCGAGGAGTCGGGGCGGGGGGGGGACACACGCAATGTTACGGTCTTCGCGCACACACACACTCGCTGCCTGGCTCTCAACATAACATCGTCCAGGACATCATGGTGGGTTACCAAGAGACATAAAATATTTGTTTTATTCTCTATATGACAATTATCGTGATTATCAGTTCACCTTGAATTTGCAAATATAGTTTGCATCTGCATGGTCTTGTTTTTTGTGTACTTTACAAATTGAATGATCATTCGGGTATTAATCGCTATTCTACTGCAAGTTCTTCCGCCAGCACCGGCATGAGCGATAAATTTCAGGGCTGAACCTTTAAAACACCTTTACCAAGACCAGCGGCTCTTAACCTGGGGTGCGAGATGACCTTTCTAGCGAGACATGGCCAGATATTTTTACAAGGTAAATCATCGAAACACAAATTAAACACGGGCACGTAAGTACAACTACTTTGTTTCATCAAACCTACGTATTAACGTACATTATTTTACAATTGAGAACCAAAGTGGTGCAAGGCCGCAGCAAAGGTTAAGAACCACCGACCTCGACCGACGAGACAAGCCGCGGAGAGCGTCACCTGCGGATGTTGGAGATCATGCTCTGCTGCTGCACCTCGTCCATGAACACCTTGAGCTGCTGCATGTAGGGCTCCTTGTGGTAGGTGCCCGTCACCAGGTCGTAGTTGGGCACCACGGGCGAAAGGAACTTGGGGCACGCGAAGCTGAACACCTCCTCAAACAGCTGCTGCTCTCTGCATGACCAAAAGGCGCATCAACGTCAGCCGCTCGCAATCCACTTCTGGATGAACAACGTCCATCTATTCAAAACTTATTTTTTATTTTACAAGGTAAGGCCTACTGACCTACACAGATATTTTTCAGAAGCGACCTGGGCACAAATGATAGCTCAACCAAGTGGCATATCACTGTGCAAATGTATAGCAGCGAAACACTAAACGCATGTATCTAATTATGGAGAGAAATATCCACGCGACCACGGGGAGAACGTGTAAACTCCAAATATACAAGCGTCAGGGTCGGGATCGAACCCACGACCTCCTGTATAACAGGCGAGGGAGTCAACATCTTGCCACCATGGTGCCCCTGTGCAGGATACAGGGGGGGGGGGGGGGGCGTTCTTTAGCCGGGAGTGGACACGCCGTACCCTTTCTGCATCCGCAGCATCTTGTCTCCGAGCTTCTCCCGCAGCTGTGTGTGGATGCTCTCGTCGATGCGCATGGGGTACAGGCTCAGGGTAATGGCCAGCAGATTAAACACCTGCTCGTTCTGCTTGTTCACCTGTAACACACACGCATTCGCACGTGTCAACAGCCACAATTTGCATGCTCCCAATGGGTTTTTTTTTTTTTTGCCAAGACGGATTCTCACTGCTTTCAATCTAATCTCAGCTCCATAATATAACTCGCCGAGAGGAAATCATTAAAGGCACCGGCAAAAAAGTTTTTTAGGAATTAAACAAAAAAATAATAAAATTCCATGGCCATTATTGCTCGAGAGAGTAGCACAGTGTGCACAGGAATCTGGATGTACAATCGAAATCCACTCACAGCTGGTCCTGGGACCGAGAGCGAGATACAACACCGCCACTCAGTTGCTCAACTTCCGGCGATCGAAGTACAGATAACGATGGCAATGCAGACGAAGGGATTCCGCAACTGTTAAACTGTGCATACATACGGCGCTTTTGTCAATCCACTGCTAGATGAGGGCACCCCCCACGCCTTGCAGGCCCGCGAAGAGTTATTTGACCAGAACTCACTGCACTGCTCCGTGCCCGTTGGTGCAAGCGGAGGAGCAGACATTGCAGCATAGAATTACAGAACAGCACTAATCCGCTGCATTTCCCCCGGCAGCAGCCTACAACGCCGTGCGTGTTTCATGCACCTCACTTGCCCATCCAAGCACCGTCTGGGCTAGAATCTGCTTTAGCTTCCAAGAACCGACGAGAGACCGGGGGGGCGGCGCATGTCGCGGGCGATTTGCGACCATTTTGTGCACCGTGAGATTACCATCTCGTATTTGTAGCTGGAGCGCTGGAAGAGGCCCTTGGTTCGCTGGATGTAGAGCAAGATGTTGGCGAAGATGCGGATGGCGTCCTGGTAGCGCCGCATCATGAGGTAGGCGAAGCCCACGTAGTAGTAGGTGGTGATCTGGCACTCGGGCACCCGCGAGTACATGCTCTGTACGGAGACACACGGACACCCAAGGACCGACCCCCCTCGGTCAGTTTGGCGAGGCACAATCCGACTCGCCGTCAAGTTTTACCCGACGGGTCGACCCCATCAGCTTGGCTGGATCAGACATCCCTCTCTCCACTGCCTAACTGGCAGCTCGGTTAAAGCAAACCGACGGACCCAACCCTCGGCTTGGGTTGAGAGCACTATGTGTGGCAAGTTGTGTAGTTGCTAGCAAGTAAGTACAGCAGTCAAAGGCGTCCGGGGATTGTGCTGGCCACACCACTACCTCGTGTGCACCAGGCCGGCCTTAATTAGGCGCTCATTCCCAGCACCAGCCCCAAGGAGTCTAATCAGGGAAGTCTTTGCTTTTTCTTTCACTCATCGTGTTGTACTGCTTGTACACGTGGAGGTGAGATGTAGTAGGATAAGCATTAAGCGTTCCCCCTCTGCTATTATTCTACCCAACGCTTGCATTTGTTGGTGGAAAAGGCACAGTATATATCGTTCCTCTCGTCACGAACACGGTCTTTTTGATGGAACCAAAATATTATAGGCCAATGTGTCATGCAATGCTGCTTCAGAATACACTGAGAAATGGCTTTTCTTCCGAGTAGCCGTATGTTAACCGATTGTACATCAAGGTTAATCTGAAGTCAATGCTAAAAACGCTATCCTCTCTTGCCTTGTTCTGTTCTAAGTAGACCTGTAACAATGCACCAATTAAAATCAACCAATATTCATGGTATGTGCATAGAATCACTTGGCTAAGAATCGATAATTTTCTCTCTATCCAAGTCATACGTGAATTAAGTATTTTGCAAAGGATTTATCAAACCAAGAAAATTTGAACCGTTAAAGAGCGTGAACGGATGACCGTGGCGAGCCGAGTTCTTTGTTGTTGATCCGTCCTCACCTTCTTGTTCAGCTCGATGTTCTCCAGGACCTTGATGGCCTGGTAGTAATCGCCCAGCAGGGAGTGCAGACGCAGCAGCCCCACCAGACTGAAGTAGCCCAGCATCTTGTAGAGGGAATGGCGGCCGTAATCACCAGCCACGCTCTCAGGGTCGCCTGTGTCCAAACGCACACAAACGAGCTCGATCGGGTTTAAGTCCAAGAGCAAATGAGCGAGGATGTGTGTTTTTCTGCAACCGTTTGTGAACGGGCCGAGACCATCATCTCCTTACCGATCTCATCATGGAGCATAGTCATCATGCAAACTACGGTAATCCTCACAGCAGCGGCTTTTGGCTGACCATCGAACAAAGACGGTCACCGCATCGCATGGCGCTTTCAGATGCGCTTCTGCGGCCGTCTGGAACGCTCTTCCTTCCAATATTAGGAAGCCACTGGAGCTAGATTGAAAACTTGTTTATTTAGAACTGCTTTTTGTGTTTAGTTTGTTGTCCTTTACCCACACCTCAGATTAGCATGGTGATGGATGTAGGTCGGTAGAGAGTGGTACCAAAAACTGGTTCAGAGATCACTCGCCACTGGTGTAACCCACGGCTAGGAATCAAACTAGGATCGCCGGGGTCATAGCGCAGAGCGGCGGAGCCAAGGGTTCGGTGACCAAAATAACAAGAATTGGACATTTTTTTTCGAATTCAGTAAAAAAAACCTCCGTATGTTAAGATCCGCAACGCAGGTGAACACAAGTCGTTGATAAGTAACGTCACGAAGCAGTCCTTCAAAGAGCCGCACGCAGCTCCGGAACCGCACGTTGCCAACCCCTGGGGGCCAGCAACTGCGCCACCACCGGGTCCACCTGGCTTTACAGCATCGCGTATCGCCGGCAAAAGTTCAAGACGAATCAGCGGCGGCAGCGGTTCGAGCGAGCGTGCCAATCACCTCCGCTGGTGTACACCTCCAGCTGCCGGTTGATGTTGGACTTGTCTACCAGGGAGTGCAGCACGTTAAGCACGCTGTGGACGTTCCAGATCTTCGGGTTGGTGCGCAGGAACTCGATCTCTTCTTCCGACTTCTTGGCCATCTTGCAGCGGTACTGGCTGAAAGACTGGAACTGCGCGCGCGGAGAGGAAATAAAAAAAACGCCACCGTTGTTTCCACGCGATCGTGACGACCGGTCGAACGCTGCCGCGCTCTGTATTCGGTTTTCTCTCGATTGTAAGGCACACTTTTGGTTCCTGTATTTTGAAGAAAAAACATCTAGGGTGTGTCTTTTAAAATTCATAAAATACATTGTCTGCCATCAGCAAACATTCAGAAAAAGCGTCCAATAGACACCTCCCCTCATTTTAAACTCGTATCAAAAACACAAACGAGCAGTAGTACCTGGTAAATGAACTCATCAATGATGTCCCACAGCCACTGGTTGGGCAGCTCCAAGGGAACTGGACCTTCCGCGTCTATGCGGACGAGAGAGAGAGAGAGGAGGCAGCAACGATGAGGGCGCTGCAAGTTCCTTGTGCCGGTCATTCGTGGCACGTGTGGCTGTGCGTGCGTGCGGTCACCCGGTGCTGTGTCCTACGATACCGGCGAATTCGATAGCCCCGGAAACGGTTAACACGATTGGCGAGCGATATCTGAACCAGTTCTGGGCCTCCCCTAGATCGACTCGGCCTTAAATGAGTACCAGGTGCAGTATGTAATCAGAAGCACTGTGGAGACGAAGGCTATTTGGGCATTGTGCTGGTCACTTGATTCCATCATGCGCCATGCAGGCCTGAACAGGTGCTCGTTAACAGCACTTGCCCCAAGACTATATGAAGGCTTTAAGTAGTAGTTGCCTTTATTTAATGCATCTTAAGGGGGATTGGCTCCACTGAACTGTGTTGAACAGCTCTCTTGTAAGGTTCACCTTTCTGTATATGCACACAGACACATTTGCCTATCACCAGGAATTGCATCCACATTATACGATCAGCTAATGTATTTAGGGAAGCCGAGATTGCTCCGTTATTTCCATGCATGCTACAGTGCATATATCACTGTGTTTCTGCACAGACACTTACTCAGAATGTAGTTGAAGAGGTTGCAGTAGTTGTAGTAGGACTCGAATCGCTGTTCCAGAGTGGGACCTCCCTAAAGGTGCACACACTGCACGTTAATAATGGCTCAAAGGGCAGCTCAAAAGTCATATCTTACAGAATCGTGTGGACTCCACAATGGTAACCCTTTAGGTGTACGTACAACTTAGCTTTATCCGCTGCAAAATAGCTCTTAAAACTTGAATCGAGTTCATTTATCATGCGGTACTGTTCATCTTTAATAGCTCCATGCCAAGTAGATCCATTAAGCTGGCTTGGGATCCTCAAGATGAACGCACACATGATGATGCCATTAAGTTTCCGAGGTGGTCTGCTCAAATTTCGTTTGTTTAGTTCATTTTGAATCAATCGGGTTTCAACAAAAACATTGGTTTCTCTGCTAAACATAACAACGTACTTAACCGGTCTAAAGAACAATGGATATAAAAATACATAAGAAAAAAATGGCAACCAATCATATCATGTAGAGTATATTACAAAATTATCTTTTAAATATTTAACTAAAGTGAGGATTATGATCAAAGGACATGTTACAAATAAGACATAAAAACGCAAATAGTAACAAAGTTTCCCTGAGATACATCAAATTTCAAGTTACAGGAATAATTACAGCAATCACGATATTGCACTGAGTAAAAGAATGAAGCATCTATATATAACGAAACATAGTCCATAAAGGCATAGAAAACACAAGAGGTCACTTACAGGCAAATAATATCCACACATCATCTCATTGTTAATGCAGCGGCAACTTGGCAGGAATGATTCCCGCAGTGAAATGCTGCAGTGCTCGTCACAAATTTCCACGAGAAGGATGGCAACTGTTCAAAAACCTTACCTGCACCTTGGCGTAGATGTGCCTGTAGTAGAGCTCTTTGTAAAGAATCAAGAACACGGGATCTGTAGAGAGGGATTTTTTGTTAAACAAACAGCAGCCACAGTTAGCGTCAGCAATAAACCCTAAAATGTATTTTCAGATGCGTTAGAACAAATCCCGTGCGGGTGATGTGGTTGGTGGCCCGCTTCATCATCACTTCCCGGCCTAACAAAAGCGTTTGGGGAGTGCGGCTGTGGCCTCACCGTTCTGCACGTACGGCGCGATGACATCCGACTCCGGCCACGTTGAGTTCCGGAAGAATCGCTCCGTCAACTTATTCCAGCTGTGAAACAGAACCAGCCAGTCAGGACTCTGCTGCAGTACGAGCGGTGAGCAGCCACACGTTAGAACACTGCAAGGCGGTCCCTGTTAGGAAGAGGGACACTGTCCTAGAGACCTAAGTCATAATAAAAACTCACATTTGATAATAGTGGCCTTAAGTAATGAGACGTGATCCAGCAGTGTTACTAACCGGGCGCATTGCAAATCCTTGCAAGCCTTTAACTTAATGGCGATAGCACTAACCGCTTTTGGTTGCTAAACCTCCCCTGGAGGTCATCGCTGCCGTGGTGAACGTGCGAGAGAGAGTGGCAGGCAGCGGCGCTCACTTGTTCTCATAGATGTTCTGGATGTCGAAGCGCTTCTGCTCAATGCTGTCGTTGGGCCCGCCGTTGGAGGTGATCTGGAAGGCCTTCAGCTCCATGAGCTCGTGCACGGTGCGCTGGAAGTACTGCACAAAGTCCTTGATGACGTCGGGGACGATGTAGGCCATGCCTCCGCCCGAGCTCTGTCGCTCGAACGCGCCGTCCTGCCTCGGGTCACCTGGCGGTCGGAGTCGCGGCGGAGAGGATTAGCGGCGTTGATCGCATCCGGCACGCGGCGCAAACGGTGAGTTATTAGGCCGCGTGAATGAATGTATACATTGATGGTCAAAGGCCATCATAGTTATAACAAGATCATTTTATATAGGACAGGTAACAGTCCAGCCATGCAATTGCTTGGTGGAAGGGGCTTCGATGAGAGGAAGGCTCGACAGCTCCTCCAGAAGGCATCCTGGGGTTTACTCATCCATGCTGGCCAGATATCTTGGATTAAATTTTATACGTGAACTGTATGTCAGTGTATCAAGATTCAAAATAATTCAACACCTTAATCATTAAGATTGCTTTGTAAAAACATGTAGAACAATGACCTCTGCACTAATGGTAAGGATTATCCTAACTGGGCTTTAATATCGTTCAAATCAGTGATATAATGCCATTTAGATCGAGAAAAGCCTCAGTCTCCATATTATATGCAGCAGTGATCTACATTGCCTGGCCATTTCTCTTTAAAAGAGTGTTGTGTGTGGAAATAATTCAGGAGTACGTGTATAAAATGCAGGAACACATGAGGATAAAAGTCCAAATACTAACTAACGTAGTGCCATCAAAATGAAGGAAGCATCTATATTCGTGTCCAGCAAGAGTTGAAGGGTCACATTTTTTGTAATAAGTACACTTAGGGGCCCAAACTTACCCGTGTGCCCTTCCTGGTCTGGGAAGTAGCCATAAGGATCAACCTACAAGCACACATGCACACACAGGTAAGTGAACATACAGACGACTTACACATCTTATAGCACGTGAACATTACAATTTCTAAGCACAATAACGTTGATGGAAGAATGTTTTAAGAAACTGAGAACGTCCAAGATAATATATATATATATTTTTTAATTCTTCAAGCACCATAAAAGACGCCCACAGGTGAACGGTCATCAACATCCACTGTGGTTTTCCCACACGGCTGACACGACGATATCTTATAAGCTAAAGGGTCACTAGTTCAATCTCCTAAAACTCACGACCATGCCACGGGCGCACACACACACACAGTCCCCGCCGACATGAAGTCGTGTGCACTGCCAATGGTTCTTCATCGGTCGCAAATGTGGGCCTGTTCAAACGCCAATTCTATGACGTGAAAACATCAGCAACAGATGGTATATGATCGCCAATGTAACCGACATTGATACCAACCCTGACTCAACCTCAACACAAAAAACGGACTGATAACACAAACCCTAACCCCTGATACAAATCCAAATTCTGACTCAAAGCCCACGATTCCAACCCGAACCCACACACATTATCCCCGACACAATCATAACCCTGATCCCAACCACGAAATCAAACCCTATCACCACACCTTCAACCCGATGGGGAAAAAAACCCTATAGCCTGACCCTAACCTAACCATGAACACGCTCATGAACCAGAAACCTGGCTCAACCCCTGACCCTGCGTCAAACCCTGCCCCAAGCACTGACCCAAACTCAGTCAGAAACGAACCCTCACATTAACCCGAGACAAAGACGCTCGGTCACCGACGACTACACACGCTCATCAAACTCCAACAGACACCGCGAACACATTCACGTCTACGTAAGAACATTTGCGCATTCTTAAGCGTCCAGTCCATCACGTACGCGCATTGATCTCACATTGAAGTATGCTCTCTGAAGCAACAAGGCCGTTTTTGAGTCGGTTGCTGAACTGGCTCAGACTCGGGGATCAATTGATCCCGGACACGAGCTGCTGGGATATACGCGATTTACGCAATGAACAAGAGACGCCAAGGCACGTTGAGAATACAGCACAATTTAAAATCGCATCGAAACAGCAGCAGCAGCAGTAACAACAAAACCACATTCGCTAGTAACACTGCTTCTTCTGTTGCCGCTCCTAGCATCAGCTTGACTTATTCTTCTTCTTCGTGCGGCTGATGTGATGTTAGACGCAACTACAGTTTAACATCGAGGTGGTGGTGGTGGTTGGGTCACACGAAAGCGCATCTCGACTGGGCTAGGCCTAGAGTCAAGGCCTTCGCCCAAGTGGCATCCTCCCGCGCTGTACTCACATCGCTCTCCAGTTCTTCATTCATCTTTTATCGGTGGTGGTAGGGGGGGAGTTACAAATTTGGAGTCAAATGTGAAAAGGAAAAAACACTTTTAAAAGCGGAAGAAATTTGTCGGAAACTATCAAAGAGCAGAATTGACGGCGGCAGCGACTGCGGCCTTCACAGCGACGCGCCCTGGCCTCGCCTACACGTGGTGCCCACGGGAGCCGGCGACGGCGCCCCGCGCGGCTCAAAACGGTAATTTGCAATCGCGAAATTCCAACTGTTTGCGTTAAAGGCCCCCACCCTCAGCGCACCCTCCCCTCCTTGCACCCTCCCTGCACCCCCCCTTCCCCTCCTCACCCTCCCCTCCACCCTCCCCTCCCTCCCTGAACCCTCCCCTCCCTTCACCCTCCCCTCCCTCCACCCTCCCTGCACCCTCCCTCCACCCTCCCTGCACACTCACTGCACCCACCCTCCCCTCCCTTCACTCTCCATCCCTCCCTGCACATTCCCTGCACCCACTCTCCACCCTCCCCTCCCTCCACCCTCCCTCTACCCTCCCTGCACCCTCCCCTCCCTCTACCCTCCCTGCACCTTCCCCTCCCTCCACCCTCCCCTCCCTCTACCCTCCCTGCACCTTCCCCTCCCTCCACCCTCCCCTCCCTGCACCCCCCTCCCTCCACTCTCCATCCCTCCCTCCCTTCGCTATCCCTCTTTTTTTTTTCTTTTTTTTGCTATCCCTCCATCCCACCCCTCCACCTTCCCTACCTCACTTCTCCCTCCACCCCGCTCCCAATGCGGCTAAAGCTACAAAGTGTCAATCCACTGCTGGATGAGAGCCTCCCTCACGCCGTGCAGTCAGTGAGGGTTGTGTCACCATACTTCACCACGCTGGGCGACAGTGCGAGTTGGTGGGTGAACTGGTTAACAATTCATTTTCAGCCGAAACCGTGGCTGGGCATCGAACTTAGGTCATCAGACGTTTCCACCGCTCCTCCCAGCCACGCCTAAATACAGGGCGCTTCAAAAAATGTTAACACCTATTATGGAACTATCGTTTTTAATGGGAAAAGAACAGAAATATATACACTGTAACATAACAAATGTATGCTAATAGCTTCAAAAGTCAGAGCCTCCACTTGTTCGCCAACATTGTCAACGCGTGCCTGGAATCTTCTCCAGGTGGTCTCCAGATCCCAGAAGCACATTTCTTGTGGCAGTTGTTGTAAATTCTCAGAAGTGTTAAAACAAATGTTGAAGCACCCTGTCTGTATATTACCGTAATATGAAAACAAATCGTGGAGTATTTTGATGGATTTGACGTCCAGGGACTTTTTTTTTTAACTCGTTTGTCCTCAATCCCTTTCGATAACCCCTTCGCCTGCACACCGGCAGTGGGAATCAGAGCCACAGCAAGTCACATAAACCGACTTAGGATATACCATTACACAAATGCGAATAGAATCAACGAACCGGTCATGAAAAGTGTGTTTTTTTTAATAACCGCAATACTTTTACACCAAGTAAAAATTACACACACGCACAGCTTATTTAGAAGTGAATTCATGACCAAAGTGGTGGTGGTGGTGTAATTTGCGATGAGACCTCGGGGAGCAACTTTTCAGTCATGAGTTTCTTCCCAGAAATGTTTTGACATTAAAAAAGAACAATTTCACGTGTAATTTTTTTTCTTTCTCTTCTTATTTAAACGGTGTTATTTGTTTTTTTTATAAACCAACAACCGCCCCAGCGTATGTTAGTGTGCATGTTCTTGAGACGTCGTTTGGGCTGGAATTAAAAACGGCAAATATAAACATCGGCTGCTTTTACGACGGAAAATCTAAGCAGCAAACGTAAAAGCAACGAAACAGGTCGGCTAAGGGAGGGGGGGGGGTTAATGTTCTCACGAATCCAGTAGTAATACTGAGCAGTATGTAACCTTTCCACGCCTGTATGCTAAAACCACTCGACACAAACTCTAAGAAAGCGATGCTCATCACATTTTGAAGGAAGTCGCAAACCAACCGTAGTAGCACGCTCTGTTAAAGCTGGACGAATTAGACCTTAATATAATAACAAACTTTCACGATACATTATTTTCTGCACATTTGGGACAACACAAACCACGAGTTTCAAGCTCGAAACTTTACTCCGACAATTGTTGGAGGCAGGCAGTCTCAATATTGCTAAGTGTTTTTTAAAACAGCATCATGAGCATTCAGTTCATTTAGTTACAATATATATATTTTTTACATATATTCCATTAGCACATTTACTTTTATTGCCTTCGTACCGCTTTGTTTTAAATTTCACGTTTTGTTTAAAGTGACAAGCTTAGCTTAAATTACAGTATTCTTCTTATACAGTATTCCCACAATTGCGTTATACTTCCCCACTAAAAACACACAAAACTAAGGTTGTGTCAAACTTTCTACAGTAAACCAAACCCAGACATATTTTTCAGCCAGCCTCGGGCAATCAAAACTGCGCAGTATAGATTAACAGTTCCAAACACAATACCGGTACCCGTTCACGATACAAATCGATTCAATTCCCAGGTCGTCTGGTCTGGTGGCAACCCTACACAACACAACCTTTGAAATCAACGGGCTCACATTGACGTCTACAAAAACCAGACCAACGTGAAACACTCTTGTGGTGGTGGTACAGCCTCTAACCAGTGGAAAGAGCTACTCCAAGGTATCAATCCAACACGCAGCTGTCTCTGTATCAAATAAGTGCTCAGAAACGGCTATAAATTCACAAGCAGCAATATAACCTCACCACACGCTAATTCATACTCATCGCCGCCAGTTATTTAACTGCACGAGGACACTTGCAGACCTCACACCACCCCCTTGCTCACCAGTAAAGTTCATTTGAGCCTCACAGAGGGCAATTCCGCCTTACTTAACCCAAGGTGTGACCTCGTGAACGGCGAACGATGGATAAACTAAACAGGGTTTGCCTTGTAGCAACTTTTAGCGAGCCCTATGAAGTGAAAACTCGAGCCCTCAAATCATTCCCCACACCAATAATGTTCACTTACAAGGAGGGGGGGGGGGGAGACTCCTTCTCTCTCATCCCTCTACATCGTGCCGCAGAGTGGACATTGTTGCTCAACAGCAGAAGCTGCGTAGAATATTCGGGGGCCTGCAAAAGGTTGTGAAAGACATTACCAGAACAATATTACCGACGACCCTCTGAAAAGTCATGTGGAATGGCATAAACCAACAACACAAGTGACATTTGGTGACACGACCAAACTATTTCATTTACTGCATACATGTTTACACAGCAGCATACTTATAAATGCAGGGCATCATCAGATTTAATTAAATAAGATCACAGTGAGGATACTATTCCTTTTGTTATAGTGTGATCGCCAATCACAACACGTCTTTCATAAATCATACCTTGTGAGCCTCGAGTCTGCAAGCTACGATGTCTGTTATCCCTTTAAAACACCCATGCTTTACTGTCTAGCACCGAGAATGATTGGTAATCCTACCGATTTGTCTAGAAACCCTGTCGCACATTAGGCTATTGCCAATAACCTCACGCGATCAAGTTGTGCACATAACTCAGAACTGAACTGACATCGCTTCCAAGTCTGGAGCCTGGTCACAGGCCAGCAAGTCCTCCAACTCGTGATGCACGCAGGGCGACACATCTCGGCCTCGCAGAACTTCTGGCAGACAGATCTTCGCTCTCTTCTTCATCAAAATGTGGAGATGAAAGGAAAAAAATGCTACTGGGGGGGGGGGGGGGGGGAATGGATTGTATGCATACGTTGAGCCCGACATCCCAGGCATGAGGCGGAGGTTTAAATGTGTTGTTTGGGAGTGGGTTCCATAATCTTGTAAAGTCTGCCTCCTTTCCTTTGAGTACAAACTGCTCTTTTTGTTTAGTTTGTTGTCCTCTCCCCTCCCCCACACCTCCGATTATCACGGTTGGCTAAGTGCGGTGCGAAAAAAGTTCAGCATACGTACATACAAACATGATGTTGTTCGATTCGCTAATTTTGACGTGTATTCATCAAATGCGTTTCAGATTGAGCTATCTCTGTCTGCTGTGCGTAGAATAACCGCTTTGTTAAAATTACAACCGAGAGCAGCATCATACGTGGAAGGCATGTTGTTGCTTTTACTAGGTCAGTTTAAACGACAATGTTTGGAACAAAGTCCCCACACCACACACGACCCCCCTGATTATTATATTGCCAGGAGGCAGTGGAGTTTACAAAACGTGTGCACACAAGGTAGTGCTCTGCCTGTCGAGATATACAATCTCAACATTTGCTAAAAATTACATCTCAATGGAACATCTGCTAATTTTAGTTTCAGTTTTGAAAAGCAACACGAACAGATATAAAAACACAAAACTTTGCACTTTATATTACTCCGGCACTAGCTAGTACATTTCAAGAATTGTTCTTGTCCATAAGTCATGATGCACACCAATGCCATTCACGTCACACTGCTGTTGCCAAATCTTTTTTAGAATTTCGTCCAAGTAAAAATAAAGCAAAGTCATTTTAAACGTAACTTTTTAAATAAATAAAATATTTATTTGCATGTCCTAAGGGGTCAACATATCTAGCTAATGGGGAATGAGTAATGCAGGGCTTTTGCTAAAGATTTCACAAAATTAAGCAAAACTGCTTTGAACCAAGTGCCATAATTAAAATCACTTTTAATTTACAACTGCAGGGGGAACTTTCTTCCTAACATTCCAATGTCTTGTAACCCTTTTTTGTCATTCTAAACCATGTGCACATGCCTGGAGTCATTCAATAAACAAGCAGCAGAAGCAGCGACAACAACATTCCATCGCTCTTTGGGGCCGTACCACGCATTGTTCGGCATGTCCAACGTCCTCGCTCCGCGTCGTGGGAGCTTCTTCCAAGCTGAAGTAACCACTAGCTCTCTGGGCATGTTCAACGGAACGTCGTACATCAAGCCCAACACAGCACCCAGTACGACCAGAAAAAAACAGGAACTTAAAAGCTCCCAGAACGTGGAGAGAAACGTCCGTAATTCTATCCAAATAAATAACGCGACAAGGGCTCGGAAAAAAAACTAAGTGAGAATTATTTGTTTAGAACTCCCTCCTGTGGTATTTGTCTGGGTCGTAGTACTTTGACACGACTACGCGACTCGCGAACTTGCGTCCTGACAATGCTTGCTGGGCCCTCTGGCAGTCAAGTATGGATGAAAACTCCACAAAAATCTGCAACAAGAGGAGAATGGAAAATCAGACTGCGATTCATTAGTGCCATCACAAACAGCGGCCACATCACTGCAAACATAACACATTTGGCAGCTATTGAGCACAGGCCTGCTCATGGGCAAAGTTTAATTTCTCAGATGAACACGTGGTACCTGCAAGCAACTTATTCTAAAGTTTAACCACAGCTCTCTGCTTGTTGTTCTATCCATGGTTTTTCATGCATCAGGCTATTTCAAGGTCGGATTGTACAGCTCAATAAAACATTGAAAAAATAAATATCCCCAATGGCCTTTCATGCGATCATCAGCAATACAGTTTCTGTGAAGTCTTACGATCTCATCTCCAATCAGTTAGGACCAGCACAGCTCTTTAAGCCCCATTCAGTTCATAACAAAAACTGTCCAAAATCAGGAATGGACTCTGTTCGAGAGAAAATGTAATTTTTCGATTTAAAGCTTTCATGACTGCAGGGATTCATACTCTTGGTTCTTTCGGTAAAGTCACGTGGAAGGGATATAATAAAATAATAAAAATAGAACTACAAAATTCTCACGACGTTTCGATTGCAACACAAGCAATCATCATCAGGTGTGAAAACCACAGCAAGAAAATTTTGAAAAAAAGCTGGTGCTAACGTTAAGAAAAAAACCGCCACTTATTTTCTAATTTTCTTGCTGTGGTTTTCACACCTGATGATGATTACTTGTGTATCAATCGAAACGTCGTGAGAATGTTATTGTTTAATTTTTATTATTTTATTATTTCCCTTCTACGTGACTTTACCGAAAGAACCAAGAATAGAAAACGTCATGCCTGTGGCATATATTGCCACACATCCCCGCGAGCCGAAACGGCGCAAAGTGTGGGCGCGAAACAAGCCGTCGACGGGTCACGCGCAGTTATTGTCTTGTGCCCACCTTCCCGCAGCCCGGCACCTCGAGGCCGTTGATGGGACGCGGGATCTCGAGCGACCGCACGCAGCCGTACTTCTCGCACTCCTCGCGGATGTCCTCAACGATGTCCTCGTACTCCTCCTCCTCCGCAAGCTCGGCCGCCGTCACCATGTTCATGAGGCACAGCACCTCGGTGGGCAGCCCGCTGTGCTGCACCTGCGTGGGACCCAGTCCGGGGACCTGCAGCGCCACTGGCGTCTGCGTCACCGCGCCCTGCGCGCACATCGGTGAAAACAAAGAGGGAGCTTTTAGTCGACGTTGAATATCGGAAACGAAGCGACGATGATCTTGTTTAAGTGGTGCTCTCCCGACGTGTTGTTAGATTGTACGGTGGTTTTTTTTTTCTACAACACAGCGTCCGACGTTTTCCTCTGAGAAACAAAACACTCGTCAATGGAAATGGCCAAACATCCAATTGTAGAACCCTCCTGAAAATGAGTCTTGAGACTCGGTGAGGTCTTCCTGGGGAATTAAATTGCATGAAGCGCTGTGGTACTGCAGACTAGCATTAAACTAAACAATTTTTATTTTAGCAGGTAAGGTCAACTGAGCTACATAGCTCTTTTTCAGAAGTGACTTGGACACAAATGATAGCTCAACGAAGTGGCTTATCACTTGGAAATTTATAGCAGCTCAACTATAAACGCATATTTCGAAATGTGGAGGGAAAACCGGGAGGGCCCGGAGAAAAATCCACACGACCACGGGGAGACACAGCGAACTCTAAATATACAGCAGGCATCAGGGTTGGGATTGAACCCACAACTTCCTGCATACCAGGTGAGGGAATTAACATCTCGCCACCCGTGCGGCACTGTGTGGTATTTAACAGAAGCGACGGATGCCAGTGAAGGGAGCGAGGGAGTGTGCTGCGGACCTGCGCGGCATTCTTTGATCCGACGCTGGCTCTCTGAACCACGAGTTTCTTGTCTCCGATTTGCATTCCATTGAGTCCCGCGATGGCCTGCAACCGCAAAGCGTGCAACGCGCAGGCACTTGTTTAACGGCACTTGTTAGCTATTTTTGTTTTAATCTTTACGGGAAGGTTTACCACATTTGTATTTACGTTTACTGATAATTAAAATTTCCTCACGTCAATGCTGTTTTTCTATCATTATTAAGAGTGTTTATGTTAATAACCACATGATCCTGCACATTTGGTGTTGCACTGCACTTTCATCTGCAGATAGCTTGTACATGAGGTAGACTAATGGGCCTCCTATATATAATAAAAAGTGGTAGCTTTATATTCAATAAAACGGCTTTATTGGTGGTGGCTTGAGGTCGTTGAAACTCAGTTGATGCTAGGGCCTCTGATTGTTATGCTCCCTGCCTTTGCAACTCCACAACACGTCATATCAGGGTTTCTAGCAACGTTGAA
Organism: Lethenteron reissneri; assembly: GCF_015708825.2. Taxonomy (NCBI): domain Eukaryota; kingdom Metazoa; phylum Chordata; class Hyperoartia; order Petromyzontiformes; family Petromyzontidae; genus Lethenteron; species Lethenteron reissneri. Next base: position 12,032,048 of record NC_083788.1, read on the forward strand.
CTTTTTGCATAAAATGTAAAATTATATTTTTTTCATTAGCTCATCCTTAAGCTGGCTTGATTGGGAATTGCTTTTATTGTTGATATATTTTTGTTTAAATTTGAGTTTTTATTTGAATGTACCTTTGTGGATACTTTGCATGAAGAGCGCGAGATAAAATCAAAACGTATTGCAAATATGCTGTATTAAGCCACAGATAATAGACATCAAAAGACCTAAATTTCGATTTAAAGCTTTCGTGACTGCAGGGATTCATCTTCTTGGTTCTTTCGGCAAAGTCACGTAGAAGAGAAATAATAAAATAATAAAAATTAAACATAATAAAATAATTCTCATTATTTTATTATGTTTTAAGTTGTTTATTAGGTCTTATGATCTTCTTGGTTCTTTCGGTAAAGTCACGTAGAAGGGAAATAATAAAATCATAAAAATAAAACTGTTAAATAATGATAATTATTTTATTGTTTTATTTCTATTATTTTAAAATAATAAAAATAAAACATGAATAAAATAATAGGGCTAACAATCACCGTCATCCTCTGTAATTGTTTTCAAACGGCTCTCACGGCAGCCTTTACTTCGACGAGCGAGAGACACCAAGACGACAAGCGGCGAGACTACTTCAACGCCCGTACCTGGTCCGTCATGTTGACGTCCACGTACTCGCAGAAAGCGTAGCCCTTCGACAGGGAGGTGGAGCTGTCCTTCACCAGGTTGAATGCTTTCAGAGGCCCAAACGCAGTGAGGAGCTCCTTAACCTTAACACAAATAACAACATTTGTCCGTCGTTCAGAATCAGAATCTTCATTTATACTGGAGGAATCCGATGAGCTACAAAGCTTTTTTTTTTAATCACAGATGTCCAGTAAGCATGCATGTATGGGCGTGCATCATGCGCAGCACATGTGCCCATGCGCGTACAACACATGCAATGCACCGGGATTACATACCTTCTCTGCCATGATCTATCCACTAATAAATACGGGCCTCCACGTATTTATACCCCTGCCACTGGTTCTGTGATTATGTTACCACAAGATAATTTAAGAGTTTTTGGATGTTGCGCTGTATTTTGTTTGGAGGAAGCTGTGAACTCAGCTCAACTATTGATATTTTAAATATGTTGTGGTCACAAAATACTCACTGTGCCTCACAGACAACAGTCGATTTTCCCACATCAACCAAAACCCATCAATGCGCTTTCACAAACGGCATTAAGATGATTACTACGTCATATGTTGGTGGGCGGAGAACAAGAGTCTCCGTGCAGGCTAAGGGGTGCAGCATATGATGAATAAATGTACCTTCACCTAAAAGGACTTCAAAATCAATCTTTGTATACGGTGCTGCCCATTGTACGAATGCAAGCGATATACCGCCTGATGTGTATCAGAGCCCGGCTCCATTCCGTGCTGCACACATTATTTAGTAGAAAAAAAAAAGAGTGTAAAAAGACTCACTCAATCGACTGGCAAGGGCCACTTGTATTTTCACTTGCCTGGGATCTCTTACTGTCTGGGTTTGCAGCAGATCAGTGTTAGAGTACTAGGTGGACTACGCGCCAAGACTTAATGATTTTGAACAGCTCCCTAGCTGTTGAATTGGGAAACAACAACAAAAAATAAAACACGAGTCAATATTAGTGGGGAAAAAACCGAGCAGCAGGGCATTCCAAAACTGTGTTGCTGTAACACTGTCTGCAGATATATTACGCTTAGAATATTGAATCATTTATTTAGAAAATTTGGCTGAAAGACGGACAAAAAGGAGCGATTCTGGCGACTTCAAAGGATAAAATGTCGTGAGGAAGATGGAATGTAAGAATATTAAATCAAACAGGAATGCTATCCTTGAGATGCACAGGTTGCAATAGCTAAAAATTAACTGTAGCTCAATTTTATTACCTTGTTTATCGCTGGCAGTGGCACAAAGTCGCACACCATTACAGATCGGACTGTGCCAACAAATGTCCGGTAAACACAAAAATCGCACAATCGTAAATTTATATGCAAATGTTTTGTTGAATAATTAAAGAAGCTGGGCATATCAAGTTTGTTACAAACATTTAATTAATCATTGTGTGTGGTGAAAAGTGAGGTTTTTTTTGTCCCAAGAGGAACATTTTTCGAATAATGATTTAGAAATTAAATTGCAGTGTTAAAAGTGTTAGCCGAAAAAAACTAATAAAATGCACTGCATTGTCTTGCCTGCAGCACGTCACTAAATCTAAACCCATTTTCAAAAATATGAGTCGCACCGTGTTTGCTCGCACATTCCGACTGAACCTGCAGTAGATTGGGTTACATGCAAAAATAAATCACATGCTCTCGCTGAGTGGACAAGCTATGGATGCAAAGCGTAAATAATGAGTCAAACCATACATGGATATATTCTTTGGGTCTTTCGGTAAAGTCACGTCGATAAGACGCCAAAAGCACATGGCATATTTACATGGGTCAATAATAAGGATTTTATATCACTATGAACTACTGGTATTGCAGTTCTCATTTCTAAAGTGAGACGGCATACATTATATGTATTTTCCAAATGAGACCATGTCATTTTAAATCGATCTACTGTACATGAAAATTGGCCCAATGATATAGGGAAGCTTTCAAACACCGTAACCGGAACATAACACAAAAATTAATCATGGAAATGCTCCGGTGCTGCTACCACTGCAAACTGCTGCACCGTTCCAAGTCCCACCTGGTCCTCGTTCAAGTAGCTTGGCAGGCCCCCGATGAAGATTTTGTGCGGAGAATCTGGTACAACAGTGGAGACAACACCTACAACCGGGAAAAAATACCACAGGAGAAGAGTGGTCATGGTTAGTGTAATGGCGTGTAATGGCTGGTCACATGTGGGACTTATGTATGTATGTTGAACTTTTTACGCATCGTACGTAGCCAACCATGCTAACCGGAGGCGCGGGAAGGTTTGAACATCTCACCGAAGGGATCTTGAAATCCACATTTCACATGCCACGGAAAATGTAAGTCTGTTCAACGCTTGTTCAATTGCCTGCTCCGTCGACAGCTGACCGAGTGGACGCGCCATCGCAACGCGAGTCATCAACGGCAATAGCAGCGAGCGTCGTAGAAGCGAGACCGTGCCCCGAGGGCACCCCCGCACCTGGCACGTGGACCGTGGGCGCCTCGGACATGCCAGGCAGCGGCTGGTAGTCATGCGGCCGTCGGATCTTGAGGCTCTGGCCTTGGAACAGGATTCCGTCGAACGCCATCGCCTGCGTCGTCTCATCCACCGAGCGGAACTACACGCGTGCCACGGGTGCGTTAAGAGTACGGAGCAAATGATCATTTGAGACATGACCAGTCCGCCCAGCGTTGAAATAACGCGACAAGATTCGTGGACTTTGGTCCACAATTTACGCGATTGCAAAATTAAAACCTTAAATAAAAAAACAAGGACATGTGTGGTGCGCACGATGTTGATAACATTTCAAAGCACTGTTGCAGAAGGTGTTTAATTCGGCAAGACGAGCAGGCCACCAGGATTGAGACCTTAATGCTTTTTGCTAGGCTCTCGAACCGCTGCTTTGCTGCACGACGCACCTCAAGGAAGGCAAAGTTCTTGTCCAGGTTGACTTGGACAGCCAGGATGGGGTCACCTGGAGCCTGGTTGAGGCCAGCCAATTTCATCTGTGTGTTGAAGAACATAAGCATGGCTTCCTAGAAAAGATGCAAAAGACGAAGTGTTATTTTGTCATTTTGACAGCACGTTTCAATAAATAAATATTGCATTCATTTCCATTTGTAGTAGGTACACTAATATACGATTGCGATACACCCGAAGATCGGATAAGATGTAAGTTTGGAGAGTAAAAAATATATGGCAGATTATATTAAAAAAATTTCCATCAAAGGCATTAATTCGTCAGAAATAATGTTTATCATTTCATTTTTTGGTTTGTTTCATTCATCACAATATAGCCACACAAGATTTAGTTCGTCACGTTTGGAAAGTGACCGATTGGACATTAAGAAAAAAAGTCAACAAAAGCGGCAGGATTTACTGGGACGCCTTTGGCCCACACGATACGGACACATGCGATGCTCGCGTGCCCGCTCGTGCCAACAATCCGGACTACCTCGGTAGCGCCGAAGGGTATGTTGCCGATGTAGAGACGCCGGGCCTGCCGTGTCATCTGGCTGCCGACCACCAACGCCTGTGTGGGAGTGGCCGGCACCTCGCCCGCCACGCTCGGCAGCAGCAGTGGGGTCGCCGGAATCTGTCCCGCCGCTGGTCGCCCAACAAAGCACACGCCACAAGACAAAGGTCCCCCTCCCCGTATAGCCTTTAGAAGACTGTTGGGGCAAGTGCTGTTCACGAGCAGCACCTGTGAAGGCCGGCACGGTACACGAGGGGGTGGGTGGCCAGCACCACGCCACCTTTGTCTCCCCGGTGGCAATGTTTAGACATTGCACCAGGTACTAGGGGAGGCCCAGGACCGGTTCAGATAATCGTCGCTGGTGTTGGCCGTGAAGATAAATGTCAACGACGATGTGTTCAGGAAAGCATCCATGGTCACCACTCCCCACACGTTCATGTCCCTCTTGAAAGAAAGAGTAGCTGCAGAAGGCGTGTTATGACCCTCGGGGTTTCATCAATGTGGGGCAGCTCTGCTCTGATCAAATAGCTGTGTGACACCGAGTTACAGAGGAATCCATGTGCATGAATGTTACCAGAAAAGGCATGGGATTTACCACCAATGTGGATGTAAATCTAAAATACAGTCTCAGCAGATCCTTCAGTAATTTTGTCATACAAAGTCAAAGAAATACTTAATTTGATGGGAAGGAATGCGGGACTTTCGTTACTTATCTCAGTCATCAAAATCATAATTGCAAAGATACCCTATGCTAATAGTACTCAGTTTTAGACATTTCTAAACTCTCTTCCTCTCTTTCCATTCCTCTCATTTTTGTTGCAATTAGGATTTAGGACTATTTTTGTAAAAATTATATATCCCGTGGATATGTTGGGGACAAATTGAGTTATTGGGGTGGGAGGAGGGGGGTATGTAGGAAGACTTAAACGGCAATATTTTACGGGAATTTGCTTGTCCTCACAAGTGTAGATCCATGAAAAAGAGCTGCATAGCTCATCGGATTCCTCCAGTCTAAATCAACATTTTGATTGGAAGGAATAATTCTGATTCTCAAGTACACACTGGCAGCGGTGTGGATTGCTCCTGTTCGAGAGACATGCTGTCGAGTAAAGACAGGACGAGACGGCAAAATCAACTCTTTCGTTAAACATATTACCTTGCATGGCTTTGTACTGCAGCGGTGTGATGTGTTCAAAGCCAGGGGCAGGGACGTCCCAGTACTTGTAAGCCTTCTTTTTGCGACACTTTTTTGGAGAGCGAGAACGACTGCAGGAAACAACGGTAATAATTATGTCAACCGGGGCGGTAAAGCCGATATGAGTTGGTAGAAGTTTCCACCCGTGATTAATGATCACATTTACTAAACCTTCACTAGGAACGCATGGAATTAAATTTCACTAAAAACTGTTTTAAGTACCTCCATCCATTTTCATCCACAGCTCAACCTGGGCTGCCAACCTCCAGATAATTTTTTACAGAATAAAACCCACTCACCCCCTGGCATTTTCCTCACCCCTCTTTTACCTCTGCTCGCCTCCGGCGTAACACTCTCTCCTCTCTCTTCGCCACGATAACTACAGCCGTCGCAGAGACGTACCCACAAACGCACGACCCGGCTAGCGGACGCGAGCATGCAGGACAAGGACACCTGCGTGAGCGGCGCTTGTGGTCCCGGGAACGGCTGCGCCTCTTCCGGCTCCGGCTGTGACTGCGGCTCCGCTTTTTGTGGCTGTGCCGTCGCACCTTTCCATGCTCCGCCAGCCGCTCTTCCGAAGGGCGGGCAAGGTGGGCAGAGTGGCGAAATGCAAAAACAACAGACACAGGATCTTAAATTTCGATTTAAAGCTTTCGTGACTGCAGGGATTCATCTTCTTGGTTCTTTCGGTAAAATCACGTAGAAGGAAAATAATAAAATAATAAAAATAAAACATAATAAAATAATTCTCACGACATTTCGGCCACAACGCAAGCAGCCATCTTCAGGTGGAGAACAGGTCCAGGTCCACCTGAAGACGGCTGCTTGCGTTGTGGCCGAAACGTCGTGATAATTATTGTATCATGTTTTATTTTTATTATTTTATTATTTTCCTTCTACGTGATTTTACCGAAAGAACCAAGAAGACACATGATCGCGTACTGTAACCTGATACTATTTCGTAGATTTTCGAGGCTGTGCCTTGTAGCCATCCGATGTGTTTTTTCGGGTGGGTTTTGTGTGTTTGCTGGGTATGTCCGGCGTTTGGCTCATTCATGCTCACAGCAGCGGCTTTTGGCTGGCCATCGAACAAAGACGGTCACCGTATCGCGCGCTTTAAGATGCGCTTCCGCGGTCGTCTGGAATGCTCTGCCTTCCGGTATTAGGAAGCCAATGGAGCTGTGCAATTTGAAATCATCTAGATAGAAACCCAATTTCTTTATAACTGCTCTTTGTGTTTAGTTTGTTTTCATTCGCCCAACACTTCCGATCAGCACGTTTGGCTACGTACGACGCAAAAGATGTTCAACATATATACACACACATGCTGGGAGCTCCAAGAGGATCATCCACTCAGGTGTATATCTCCATTGGCTGCCATTCTATCGTAGGTTCTGTCCACTGGGCATCACTTTATAAATTGCTCAACATTACACTTCCACTACATTTAATCCCTATTCCGTCTCTAAGCGGAATCCGAAAAACGCAGCTCGGCACTTGTTGGGCACGTTTCAGATATGGATTTGTTTTTCAGTGTTCAACTTTAGGATTAATTTGTAGTTGGGTTATGTGTGTTTTGTCTTGAGATTTGTAGTTGGGAAAATGTATTCTATACTCTGGATAAATGCAATACCGTGTTGTTACAGAAGGCCTCTCCAATCTAAAACAACCACGTGGCATAACATGCAGTTGCAGATCTCTTCAACTTAACTGCCTTGCTCTTAATTCAAAGAATCTCATTAAAAGTGCTCAATGCAACCTCAAAGGGTGCCCTCGAAAGCACTACGTTACGTCTGTACGATACATCATATTGATCTTTAGCATATGATAGATGCATCAAACGGGGTGTATAAATAATCGATGTCCCTCCCCCATCATTTGTATCATCATCAGCCGTGATCAATCCCAAAGGCGCCACCAGTCTCCCTATGTAAGTCCACCAAAGTACACAACACGATTTTGTTATCGCTCCATCCCCTCAATATGACAACTCTAGGACGCGTTCCATTCCTTAGCTTCCACGTTATACTGGTAGGAACCTCCTGGTTACACCAGCCCACAGGGGATTATTGTGTCCGTCCGTCGTGCAGGGAGGGGCTGGGTGAGGAGAGAGAGGCTGGGTGGGGAGGGTGGGGCGGGGCTGGGTGGGGAGGGTGGGGCTGGGTGGGGAGGGGAGGGTGAGCAGGGGCTGGTTGGGGCTGGGTGGGGAGGGGCTGATCACCCCGTGGTGCCCTTATAAAACTCAACGTTTAACCTACTCACGCCGGCTTGTGCCCACCCTCACAGCCGGGCATATTTGCGGAATACACCACGCCGCCATTGACCCTGGCCATTGACCGAGCAACCCGACGTTCCTACACCAGCTCCCTCCGCAGGAATGTGTTTATTATTGGCTGTATGGTAACCGTACCTTCTCGTGTCCTGCCCCAGCCCAATTACCTTAACGGTTTGAATTACGGTACTTTTACCGTATTACGTCTTGACTTAAAGCTTTCGTGAATGCAGGAATTCATGTTCTTTGGGTCTTTCAGTAAAGTCAAAGTTATTTTCAAAGAAAATAACAAAAATATAACAAAAGACTACGAATTTTCGATCGCAACACAAGCGACACGAGCGTTCGTCGTCATGATGACGAACGCTTGTGTTGCGATCGAAACGTCGTAGTTTTTTGTTATTTTCTTTGAACCTAATTACGTGACTTTACCGAAAGACCCAAAGAATACTTTTATTAAGTTTCGTGACCTCCCCCCTCCCTAAGCACCAGAAGCCGCTACATTCGCAATGTTAATATTTTTTACAAAATAACAATTCCGAAATCGAATCGCGCTACCTCATTCAATAGCGAGGTCCTTAGCCCCCACTCGAGTCTTAAAAACACGAATCTTCTTCGCTGGTGATGGACGTTATTATTGGCAGCCGTCAAACCAACGACACGGTACAATGTTTACAACTAAAAACCTATTGGCAATACGCGACACTCAAGAACGGCATTTAATCGCTGCACTTTTAGTCTTTCGCCCTGAGGTCAAAGGTGGCAATGTCTGCACGTCACCACAAGCCACGGAGGTGCAGCAGCAGGAGACAGAGGTCGCAACCGGGTACCCGATACCCGTACCCTACCCGATACCCGGCTACCCGTACCCCGCCGGGTACGGGTACCCGTTTGCGACCCTGGTGCGGCCGGGTACGGGTAGACCGTGAGTCACCGGTGAGTAACTGATTGTCACTCATTTCCCAACGTCTTGTCTCTTGATAATTGGTTCTTTACCCTTCTATCTGGCAACAAAACTGACACCTTTTTGTTGCCAGATAGAAGGGTAAAGAACCAATTATCATATTTTTACTGGCAAATGAGGTCCCCATAGTCTTGTCTCTTCTCACAATTCAAGTTCCTAGAATCAACCCACCCGCGCCTGCAACATGGCTTCATCCCAGAGGTCGCAATCAGGTACCCGATACTCGTACCCTACCCGTACCTGGCCGGGTACGGGTAGGGTACGGGTACGGCCGGGTACGGGTACCCGTTTGCGACCCTGGTGCGGCCGGGTACGGGTAAGGAATCAAAACCCGTTTGCGACCTCTGGCAGGAGGAGATGGCAGCAGCCTCAACCAGCTGTGGATAGACCAAGCAATGCAGGTCACTTACTGCTGCGAGATTGAAGTTCTTCCCGACTTAACGGGACTTCAGCCCCCCACCACCACCACCACCAACCACAACACTACCACCTTGAACAGGGGTCGATTTTAAAAGTGGCATGAGACCCGTCGGAGCGACAACGCCGGCCGGCGAGACGTCTACAGACGCGCACGCACAGACACGCACACAAAAACAAAGATCCCCCGTGTAGCCTCAACAGACTGTAGGGGCAAGTGCTGTTAGCGAGCACCTATGAAGGCCGGAACGGTACACGAGGGGGTGGGTGGCCAGCACCACCGCCCGACCGCCTTTGTCTCCCTAGTGGCGATGTTCACACACCGCACCGGGTACTCATTTCAGGCTGAGTCGACTTAGGGGAGGCCCAGGACCGGTTCAGATAATCGTCACTGGTGTTGGCCGTGAGCGGGAATCGAACCCGGGGCGCCGGGTTCATAGCGCAGCGTGCTAACCACTACACCACCGCTCCCCACGCACAGACAGACACACGCACAGACAGACACACACACAGACACATACACACACACTCTCACACACAGACATACAGACACACACACAGACATATACACAGACACACACAAACACTCACACAGACACACATACAGACACACACAGACATACAGACACACAAAAATACAGACACACACACAGACATAGACACACATAAGCGCACATACACACAGAACACATACATACACACACACACAGACATACAGACACACACACAGGCGCACAGACACACACACATACACACAGACACACACACACAGACACACACACAGGCGCACATACACACACAGACATACACACAAAGACACACACACACAGGCACACACACACAGGCACACACACAGACACACACCCACATACACACAGACACACACACACACAGGCTCGCGTTACATGCGGGCTCACGGTGCGCACGGCGATTCGACACGATCCGTGACTCTAAAACACCGGAAAGCATCTCGAACAATCGAGAAATGCGACACAAAGTGTTGTGTGTGCAGCAGCAGCAGCAGCGATATCGCAGTGCACACACAACACCGTGTTCGCGACTGCCGTAAACTATGCATGGCTCAGAGAAGCCCTCTTCTTGTGCTGGGGTACCCTGGCATCGTCTTCGTTGTTGTTGCTGTTGCTGTACCTTCCCTGTTGTTCAACAGCTGCTTCTCAAATTCATCGTATTCCGACATCCCTCTGTGTCCGTGGCGGTGGCAGGAGAAGTTGTCCCGTGGTGGTGGTGGGATGAGGAGGATGAGGAGCCGCCGTCTTGGATGGGGCTCCACACGTCGTGACCTCCCCACAATGCACATTGCTCCGGAAGTGTGGACGGCACGTGGTGGTGGAGGAGGAGGGAGGGGTCATCATTAATTTATAATAATTCTAGATTTGAAGCTTTCGTGACTGCAAGGATTCATACTTTTAGGGGTTTTTTCGGTAAAGTCACGTAGGTAAAATAGAAGTAAATAATAAAAATAATAGGAATAGAAATAAAATAATAAATCACGACGTTTCAGAGGCAACACAAGCTTCCTTCATCAGGTGTTGTCCCCGAAACGTCGTGATTTCTTATTTTATTTCTATTCCTATGATTTTTATTATTTATTTTCATTTTTACCTACGTTACTTTACCGAAAAAAACCTAAGAGTAATTTATAATAGTTTTATTTTTTGAGTTTGATCGTGTAAATGTGTCGTTAAACCCGCCACCACCCGACGCAGACAATTAGTAAGGGTTGTCACGTAAACACAACATGGAAATGCGTTACTAGTACAGCAACACCGGTGTGTCGGAGAGCCAAGTCACAACAGTTGTGGCTTGGCTTTAGTGACGAATTGTCCACGTTCTGTTTTACGTGGCAAACCTTACTAGTTGGCTGTGTCGGGTGGTGGCGGGTTTAACGACACATTCATATATTTACGCGATCTAACCTAAAAATACCTGTATTATGGATGATATTGGTCGCGAAAGTCTACGTGTTCAATAATAATTTATTATATTATCTATCTATATAAAGACCTTAATCTATATTGCATTATATATTTGCACACACACAAATGTACGTTGACCCTGGCCATTGACCGAGCAACCCAACGTTCCTACCAGCTCCCTACGCAGGTATGTGTTCATTGCATCATGAGCAACACGAGCATTTTAATGATCAATTTACTGGACCAATGCAATTATCAGTTTTCACTCAGTGTAATCCATTACACTCATAATTTAATTATAGTAGCAGGTGTGGTTATGTTCATGATATGAGTGCGTATATTGACACGATTAGAACACATTCCTGTGGAGGGAGCTGGTAGGAACGTTGGGTTGCTCGGTCAATGGCCTGCAGGGTCAACGGCGGCGTGGTTTATTCCGCAAATATGCCCGACTGAGGGCGGGCACAAGCCGGCGTGAGTAGGTTAAACGTTGAGTTTTATAAGGGCACCACGGGGTGACCAGCCCCTCCCCACCCAGCCCCACCCCTTACCCAGCCCCTCCCCACCCAGCCCCACCCTCCCCACCCAGCCCTTCCCCACCCTCCCCACCCAGCCCCTCCCCACCCCCACCCAGCCCCTCCCCACCACCCAGCCCCACCCCCCCACCCAGCCCCTCCCTACACGACGGACACAATAATCCCCTGTGGGCTGGTGTAACCAGGAGGTTCCTACCAGTATTACAGTTGTCATACATGTCAACCCCTTAGCAGTACCTATCTTATTACAGACCAACTCAGGCCTCATTGGTCACCACGTGCCCTTATACATCTCAACGTTCATCCTACAAATATCCCATCACAAGGGAGAAACACAAACAAATAGACAAAACAATTTGTTTTGCCCGTATCGAAACGGCTGTACGCCGTATGGACCTGAAAACTCAATGTCCCTGTACATGAATAGGGGGTAACCCATTTGGGTTGACAGCTATTAAGTTATCCTTGTTAACCCCCTGCTCACCCTGGTTAATCCCCCCCCCAGCCAAACCTCCCCATGAGACCCCCTCAACTGACCCCTGGCTTCAGCCACACGTGGTGTTTAAATCGCACGCCTCTCCGTCACTTCTCACGGCAATCCGATCTCAAAACGCCTCCAGGGCAGAGATCACCTCGTCTCCCCCGTACCCGGACACGCCGTGGCCCGCAGGACTCCGCCCTCAGAGCATTTTGTATTCCCATAGTGACATTCTTGGGGGTAGGAGGGGGCGGAGCTATAGGGGGGTGGTGGGGGGACGTTGGGGGCGGTGCTACAAGTATTGACGCCCCCCCCCCCCACGGTCACCCGACCACCCGTGTTTGAAATCCGTAACGCGCATAAGGCGAGGGCGCGCGAGCGCGAGCCCCATTGGCCGAGCGCGGGCGCGCGATGCTCACCATGCGCCGCTCCCATTGGTAGGAACGGCCAATGGGGGTGGGGGTAAGGGTTATGCGGGGGATGCTTGGGCCGATGCGGTGTGGAAAATGTAATAGAGCCACTGTGGGGGGTGGGGGGGTTGGTGGCGGTGCCTTCAGTGGTGAGAATCCGCCCCGCGCGCCTTGCGGGGAAGGAGGTTTTTATTTTTCTGTTATTATATTTTAATTTTATTTAACCTTTTTTTTCTCTTAAAAAATTTTTTCGAGGTTTTTAGTTTACGAAAACAACCCCCCCCCCCCCGCGCAAATCTTGGTAACGATGAGTTTCTCGGGCTGCCCGCACGTGAACAGCTTCAAGCAGGAGCCGTGGCGGCAGAGTGTGCGCATGCTGTACCAGTGGTTCGTGTGGTGTGGACCCGTGGACGCGAGGCGGCGGAAGGCGAGTTCTTGTTGCGACGCTTTCGTTTAACATTGTTGCGCTTCGTATCGCTTACGTTTGTGTGCGTGTGTGTGTTACACAGCCTTCCCCCCCACACGCCTCGTGTGTTGTTGTTGTTGCTGTTGTTACAGTGCACACGCTGGGATTTTTGATTTGGGGGGTGGGTGGACATCTGCGGGCCCGCCGCGCGTGTGGCTTTTACAAAGCGGCGTGAATCTCACCAACAACAACAACCCAACAACAACAACCACACAACAACAACACCAGCAAACACCAACAACCGCCAACAACCGCCGCCACCAACCAACACCACTAACCGACACCAACCAACCGACACCACCAACATCACCAACCAACACCACCAACCAACACCACCACCAACCAACACCACCAACACCACCAGCAACCACCAACACCACCAACCACCAACACCAACCACCAACCACCAACCAACACCAACACCACCACACCACCAACACCACCACCAACACCACCAACACCACCACCAACACAACCACCACCAACCACCAACAACCACCAACACCACCAGCAAACACCATCACCAACGTCAACCAACACCACCATCACCAACACCACCACCAACCACCACCAGCAACAACCACCACCACCAACAACCACCGTTGTTGCTGGTTGTTGATCGCTGTTTTGCTACTGAGGATGCGGCGTCGTTCTGCGTTAATTGCAGGCCTCGAGTGAAATCGATTTAACTCGTTTGGCTGTTGCTGCTCGCCTGATCATCCGTGTTGGCCCCACATTTGGATGGATGGTGCATGCAGGGAATCGCTTTTGTTTTATAATTAGTTTAGTTGTTTACGTCGCAAGCCCTGCGTTGCGTTTATAAAGCGCGTTTGATTGACGTCTGTGTGGGGTGGGGAAACGCTTTATGGCTCATCGGATTCCTCCAATATAAACAATAGTGCAGCGTTGCGATTATGATATTGCTGCTAAGGATGTATTTGCTTGGTTCTGCATTCAAGTCAGCGTGGCCTTATAACCCATTACCTTTTGCTTTGTAAGCCCTCGATTTGTTTAAATCGTCAGAATCCGCTCGTTGTTGGTGGGGGTTTTTTGTATGGGTATCGATGTTGTCACTGGATTATGGCTACTGCTTAGGGATAATTGTTTTTATATTTTGGTTGCACACTGCCAGGTTTTGTGTGTGTGTGTGGTGCGATTGGCTGGTGTTTACATTTTCAGTGGTTGGGGTTTTTTTCTTACCTTTGCTTTGATCGGTGCTGTTTATTTGCGTTAAAAAGGGGGGTTGCGAAATCGATAGGGCGTGTAAATAAATAAACGATGCCATTGAAAATGAATCGGTGGGCCAGGAGATGTTGACATGTGCTTTATGCTGGAATACTTGTATAAAATATGGAGTTAATGAGCAAAAGTAACTGTATTTGATAACTGTTCACTTATCAAATACTAAGTTAAAGATTTGCGTTGAGTTTAGGGTTCTTTTCCCAAGTAAATGGTGTCTGAGTAAAACGGGGTTTGCATTATTTTTTAAAGTGAAGATTTATAAACAAACGATCCTTCGTTTAAAAATGCATCCGCAACAGGATCTGTGTAGTCGCATATCGTCATTGAATGTATGAATCCCTAAATAGAGACGTTGTTTTCAATGCTTGTAACCATTGAATCCAGCACACCTGTTTGCTAATGAAGTCGTTTAGCATAAATGATAAATAACAACAACAATTATTATCTACCAGACTTAAAACTAAACCTACTGGCCCAAAGGCAAAATAAACGTTGTGTACACGGCGTTTTTAATCAAAACAATCTTCACCTACGCAGTACTGCGTTTGAAATCTTGATAACTGATTGGTAGGCAATACTATAAACTCCACACCTTATCAGTGCCCTACCTTATTGCAAACCAATTCAGGCCTAATTGGTCACCCCGTGCCCTTATAAATCTCAACGTTCATCCTACAAAATCCCATCACAAGGGAGATACACAGACACAATTATTAGTTTTGTCCCGTATTGTGAAACGGCTGTACGCCTTGTGGACATGAAAACTCAATTTCCGTGCACAAGAACACGGGTTAAACCGTATGGGTTGATGGCTATGGACTACTCTGAAAATTGCAAGACAGATTAGGGTTAATTGTGACAGTAAAACAACAAATATGTTTGTAGTTATACGCCAAAACCATCCGTCGCCCTTGTACAACGTGGTACAGTACAGCACTGTACAGCATTGTAGTTGCAGCATCGTGCTATGCCATCCGTGTCTCCATTTGTTAATTGGTTGTCGATGAACGGGGACACCTTGTGGTGTGTGGAGATGGGCTATGTTGTAGCCCTGGCATATTGCACGTGTATATTCCACCCACCCATCCCCCCCCCCCCAACAGAGGGATGTGCTGGTAAGAGACATTAGTCCATAGAAAATAATTCTGTGAGATGAAAGCCAGAAGAACATCCTTATGGAGGCAGACCCGTGCATGAATATTACACAATCGTTGTACTCGTTTATATATCGTATTAGTAGTGTCTGGTCTGCGTGGGTTGTTTTTTTGCTCCTCCAACTACTGTATAATAATCGTCATCGGCCACGATCGATCCCACGCCGCTCGCTTTGAAGGCTTCCCCCCCTCCAGGCCGACGCAGACACACTGTTACTAATCAAGAGCTCATTGGTGAACCCATGCACACAGCTTGCTCATGCATTGCAGAGTCGTGTGTATGCATAATGACACACGGTGTGGTGTTGGTGGTGGTTGTCGTTGCTGCTGCTGCATACGTAACGTCCGATTTACAGCTTGACGAAGACCTGGGCTCGAATCTCGGCGGTCCCTCTCGTCATTCCGAAGCACCATCCAGCCGACGACGACATCGCTGCCCGTCTACCGCGATTTCATCATTGAGAATCAGGATATTTATTTACGCTGGAGGAATCCCGATGAGCCACAAAGTTCTACTTCGCAGATGTCCGCGTGTATACGTTGAGGCAGTAACAGCTGTAGCTTGCGTTTAACATCGGCTCACAGTGGCCTGCCTAAACTCCTGGCTCTGCTTTTAATTCGACTCTGCTTTTGCCGCACGGCTCACGATTCCGCTACGAGCGAGCCACCGTGGTCGAAGTGGACATCGTCGTATTTTGCGGCATCATTTGAGTTGGCCCGCATATCGCTGGTGCGCTAAACGCGTACCCAAATAGAGATTCGCGTGGTTTGTACGTACTGCCACACAACAACTGTGTCGGTCGATAAACTCCATTGCGGTATTCACGCTTTTGACACCGCCGCAATGAAGCTGTTGTACCACCCAACCTACCCGTAATCGCGTTAGTCTCTGCGATAGATTTTTTTTATTTTAACCATCCAATGACTTGGCAAGTACGGTGGGGTGAGTGTTAGGACTGAACGAGATTTCAGAAGCCATGCATGTTCAATATTGTGGTATTCATAGGTGGTTACGGACAGGTTCCGGGTAAGGTACAGCGCTTGTTTACATGACCAAGCGCGTGAATAATAAATACATGAAATGTGCGCAACAAATCCGACTGCAGAACCATGTCAGTTTGGCCACTCGTTACATTCAACAATTGCAGTCTCATCTTTCAATATCGACACATGCTGCCACCAGGACGTGCAGTGAGTGTACCGGGAGAACTCTGGATTGAATTAGCCTTCAATGACTTTGTGATAGGACTGGAGCGCTGTAATGTATATGCCAGTATGGGACGGTTGTAGCACTGACAGCTTCTACGCAACCGACTGATGTGTGCATGTCAGGAGACGCAAGCCACAGGGCTCCATCTCCTAAGATGCCCTGCAGCACCACAATGCTACTCCTCAAGATTTTGGCAAATGCCAAAACCAGAAGCGGTGGCCTGTGCAGAATTATGGGGAAAAGACCGTATAGGTTGGACAGGAGACACGTCGAAAGAGGCAGAAGACCGACAGCTACCCGTCGATGTCCGTTTTTCCGAATTCAATTATACGTTTCTGGTAACAGACGTGGGTTAGAAAGTATCCGAGACTATGCGTATACATGCTCTTTCATCCCCGTTTAAATCACCGTCGGCTGTGTTCGCCTAGCAGCGGGGTACATCGGTGGATTGAGAATGTGGCGTTAGGTGGGGTAAATCGTAGGAATGGTGGTGCAGTGGTTAAGCACTCTGCGCTATGATTCCGGCTACCTGAGTACAACTATGACGTGGCAAACCAGCCTGGTGAAGTATGGTCAAACAGCTCTTATGACCGGCACAGCGTGGGGGGAGGCATTCATCCAGCATTTGATTGATAAAGGTGAAGTATTTGCTGCCCCTTTAGAGCCCATTTATAAACGCTCCGTGTGGCATGCTGCTGTACCGTGTCAGGGTGTGAGTGATTGGAAACATGCAGGTTATGGACCCCGCAAAGGGTAAGTGCAGGCAAATGATACACATCTCATTTAAATGGTCACTCATTAATGGCACGCAAATCGCCAACGATTATAATAACTGCTCCCAGATGGAGGCTACGCGATAACAGCACGAACTTCGAAAATCATTCCTTATGCATATAGTAGACAATATGTCCAGATATCCGAGTAATCGAGTTTAAATAAAGGAACACAGGTGTCGCCAATGAGCTGTGACAAATTCTGTTGCACGATGATCCGAACAATAGGCTCTTATGCAAGGGCAAGCGCAAGGAGAGATGCAAGCACGCGCGTGGATGCGCACACACACACACGCGCCGATAAAGGAACGCACGAATGCACTCGCGTATGCACACGCACGGCTGGACAGGAGCGTGTACGCACGCGTGTATGGCTGCCGTGTGCTCGTTGTAGCTCTCGTTTCTCTAACGCGTGCTCGTCTTTTTGTTCGTGTGGACGGACGCCCCCCCCTCCCCCTTGGCCCTGCAGGCCCGTTCGTGCGTGTGCCACTTGTGCGGCGCCCACTTTGGCCGCCTGCACGCCTGCCTGCACTGCATCTACTTCGGCTGCTTTGCGCGTCGCCACATCCACGAGCACGCGAAGGCCAAGCGTCACCCTCTGTGTGAGCACCGCGGGCGGTCTCGGGGCGTGTGCGCCACGACGAGACGGGGGTGCTTTGTACCCTGCCGTCACCAAGTAGGTCCTCCCCAAGTGGGACCGTGACGGAGAGTTGTGCTCCACGTTTGCCAAGAATAATCTTCCGGCCGTCGACCGACGTGGCCGGTTGTGATTACCGGCGAAACGTCGTACTCGAATTGTTAATGTTGTAAATTTACTCCCCAACACACCGCTGTGCTGGCATGTTTTGTTTACGTGACAAAGCGCACATTCATTGGTTGTGTCAGGTGGTGACGGGTTTCGCGACATATCTATATTTACGCGATCTAACCCAAAAAAAATCTCCATTAGGGATAATATTGGTCGCAAAGCCTCCGCGTTTGACCAATCTTGTTAGGTTTTACTCATGGCCACATTTGTCAGAAGTGCGTTTGCCATATATCGGTCCACTGGAGGAGCTCCCCTGCTGGTGATTGCTGCTGGGGACCCTCCACAGTCTCGAAGGCCAATCGTTTATTGAGATCATATATACGTTGTTTTGGCGAGGAGCAGTGGGAAGTGGTGAGCGCACTTCACTTTGACCGCAGAGACCTGAGCTTGAGTTCTGGCCATGGCTAACATCGGTAGGCAAGTAATAATGGAACCGGTCCCCGGGCCCCCCCCCCTTCACTCGCCTGCACTTAGCAGCATGGTGAAGTATGATCACACAACGCCCCGTGACTGACATGTCAAGTGAGGCCTTCGTCCAACAGTGGATTGACAAAGGGCTGTAAATTCTTCTAATAGATACTTTTTTTTTTACGTGACTTTGAATACAGTAATTTTCACCCATCGTTACTTTACCAGAGGTCAAGTGAACGTCTGCCCACTTGAGTTCGATTGGTGTCGGTTGCATGAGGGGCGCCGGTTTGTACAGAGCCATAAATAAGGGGAGCCCCTGTGTGGATGCCGCAACACTGCTCGTGTTAACCGTAGCCCTGCTGTAAGCACACGGTTGGCATGCACCCGGCGCTCTGCAGGTCCACCGTGCCACATTTTGTGCTTAAAGCAGGACACTGGTGCTTCTAGTCCTCAACATCAAGTGGATTATATTAGGGGCCGTCCATAAATGACGTCACGCACCTGGGGGGGGGGGGGTCAGACATTTGTGACGATGGGGGGGGGTTTGAGAAATGTGACGTCACATCAAAATGCGCAACTTTAAATAAATATAGACAACACGTTATACTTAATTAAATATACTTTTTAATAAATGTTTTCTCCTACAACATCATAGTGCAGCACCACATTAAATACGCACTACAATGACAATAGTTTAAAGCGATTTGAAGCATGTTTTATTTTTGGTGGGGGGGGGGGCAGAGCTTTGTGACGTCATAGGGGGGTCTGACTTTTTGTGACGAAGGGGGGGGGGGTCAAAATTGTCCAAAATCGCGTGACGTCATTTATGGACGGCCCCTTAGCTGTTTTTCTTGGCATCGGCGTAAGACAACATGCTACCCCGGTGTACTTAAGCTTTGACTGGAGCATGACTAGTTTTCCCTCCCTGCAGTTTAAACCGTTACATCTTAATGTTTTGTCCTGTGCAGGCTCTGTGTGCCTAGAATTGCAGACCTATTTAGAAACTATTGCTGCATCAGCACTGCATGGTACAAGATTGGATGTCACTTTTGTAACTTGTGCGCGAATGCTGTTTGAGATCAGCGTGCCCTCGGCACCCGTTTTATGTGCGTGTACGTGTGTGTGTGTGTGCGCGTGTGCAGCGATGGATCTGTACCACGGCACGGTGTTCTGCCTGCTGTGCCAGGACTACGTTTACGACCGAGACCTGGAGCTCGTGTCTCGGGAGGAGCAACGGCGAGCGTGGAGGCTGCAAGGTACACGCGGAATACCCAATGCGCACACACAGCCGCACATTCGAAGGTTTGGGTAGATGCCATATAATTTCTGTAGTCAACTCCAGATAAACTCGAGACACCGATCCTCTTCCCTTGCAGGCTTCGGAGATCGCTACATTGGCTGGGAACCCTCACGCCGAGAGCTCGAACTCCTCAAGCAGAACCCCAAGCGGCGGAAAATATCAGCAAATTGCACCGTCGGTGTGTGTGCGCACTGGAATGAGCAGTTACCCGTGCAAACCGCGTGGCTGGTGCGGGGGAAAACAACTCTGTTGAAGCGCAGGCGGCTGCGTGCCGCTCACGCCGGCGTGCCCACATGTGCCCGCGTGTGCTCGCGTGCAGGTTTGCGTGGGCTGGTGAACCTGGGCAACACGTGCTTCATGAACTGCATCGTGCAGGCGCTCACGCACACGCCTCTGCTGCGAGACTTTTTCCTGTCGGATCGCCACCGCTGCGGCATGCCCAGCCCCGAGGCCTGCCTCGTGTGCGAGATGTGCCGCCTGTTCCAAGAGGTCGGTACCTCCCGCACCGTACGGATGCGCGTCCCGCTCCAGAAACCGCAGCCGTGAACCCCGCGCAGGCAACGTCCCCCATTGCTTTGCTGCTTTGCGTCGGGTTGGCGCGGTTGTGCTGTACAGCCCTCCGATTGTGTTTTCAGGGCTGCGCTGCCTCTTGTTTAGAAACGGTGTCTTGACATGTTGCTCCGCGTGCTGGGGAGCTTCTTCAGCGACCATAATTGAGCTCCGATCAATTCCCGAAGAAGCCCCAAGCGACGTGGAGCAAAAACGTCGTACGTCGTCGCGCTGAACAACGCGTGGAGCAACTCGGAACACGTCGGAGAGCTTATCCTCCCCGATGCTTTGTTGAGGTTTCTCCGAAGCCGTACTTTTGCTGACACGCGACGCGGCGTTTGGGGGCGGGGGGTGTCGGGGGCCCGTGTGCCGTGCGCGCTGTCCACCCCTGCAGTTCTACTCGGGGTTCCGATCGCCGCACATTCCGTACCGGCTGCTGCACCTCGTGTGGACGCACGCACGCCACCTCGCCGGGTACGAGCAGCAGGACGCCCACGAGTTCCTCATCGCCGCGCTCGACGTGCTGCATCGACACTGCAAGGGTGCGTGGCGGCGGCACGGGTGGGGGGGGGGGTCGTGTGCCGCTTGGGCGCGCGCGCGCGCGCGCGCGGGCGTTGGTAGCGCAAGCAAGGGTACCCGCCGTTTTGTCTCGTACCGATTGCTCGGTGTCAATGCAGAAAGTGAACTGTTGTACTCCGGATTTTGCACGGTTGGCAATGTACGGTGTGAAAGAAGATCGACATCGTGTAATAAAACATGAAACGTGTTACTCATTCCGATTAGCACAGTTGGTTATGTACAGTGCGAAAGAAGTTAAAGATACATACAATTATGGAATTTGACCTTTCAATGACAGTGCATTCTGGGGTTTGATGGCCGTTCTTTTCTTGCATAGGTAACAGCTGTTTAAATTGTAGCTCGCGCTGCGTCTGTCTCTCAAGGTGATGCCAATGGGAAGAGGTCAAACAACCCCAACCACTGCAACTGCATCATTGACCAAATCTTCACTGGTGGCCTGCAGTCTGACGTCACCTGTCAAGTGTGCCAGTGAGTGAGGACCATGATCCCTTGCCACCCTCACTGCATATGTACTTTGTACAGGGTGGTCCAGTTGTCTTGTGACTCCCCCTTCCACCACCCCAGCCCCATTTAATTCTCTAAGGTTTACAGCATTTTAAGTAAGGTTTATTTGAAACAGAAATTAATATTCAAAGGAAAAAAATGGGGATCAATGAATTGGAGTTTATAAGACATCTAGACCACTCTGTACACCGTCTATGTAATATCACATTTGTGCGTTTTAGTGGAGGGTTGTAATTAAGCGACACAATTTTCTTAACGTTCTTTGAACATCTCAATACGGTATCCACAATTTAACCTTATGGCGTGACCCCGGCGCCCCGAATAAACGGAAGTCAAAATCATAATTTATTTCTTTTTGACGACTCCGTCCCACCCCGCACAAATGCCGCGACCCACCAGAAATCAATCCTCTCGTTCTTCACCAAGCACCCGTCGTTGCCAAAATTGCCGTAGTCATAAACAAAACTTCGACACTTTGACTAGCGCATCGTGTGGAGCTCGTCAAGAGGAATAGTTTGCCGTATCGTTCGCCTTCAACAGACAGAAAATGACGTCGCAATGCAGTTTATGCGAGAGCCGGGGGCTTATGGGACCCCGGGGTCCCGCCATGAGGTTCAATTGATGGGTGTGTTGGTGCACACGTGTCAATACAGCACTTTGAGGAAAGTATTTGCGAGGCCAAATGGATTTGTGAATCCATCCGTGTGGAGCTTTGAGCGTTTGTCGCATCTTCTGTGCGGCAGATTTTCCTACAAGCACTCCGTTTCCTTCGACTTGCAATGTGCCTCCTTCAAAGGGAATTGGCAAAAATGTTCCAATGCAGAAGACCCTCCTATAAAATCACTTTTGAGACTTCAGCTTTCCTGCGTAAAAATGTATTCTTATAGCGTTACATTAGCCTTACGTTCAGATATTAATCTTGCTTTCGTAATTTTTTTTCAGTAATTTTCCATTTACCAAAGTGCCAAACAATTCTTATCCGTGCACCAAGGTGTCAATTCACCACTGTGGTTTGATCGTACTAATGGGAGGATGTTTGCGTGCGTTTGCGCGTGTGTGTGCAGGGGCGTGTCCACCACCATAGACCCCTTCTGGGACATCTCCCTTGACCTCCCGGGCTCCTCTTCACCTTTCTGGCCGCTCAGCCCCACAGCTGAGAGCGGAATACCCAACGGAGGGGGGCCTCTCATCCCTGCGGGGCCGACCACCCTCAACGACTGCTTGCGCAGGTACGAAATAAGTACAAAGATAAACAATGATCCCACCCCCTACCGTGTAGTCTTAACAGATTGTTAGGGCAAGTGCACGGCACACGAGGGGTTGGGTGGCCAGCACCGCATCCGGCCGCCTTGGTCTCCCGAGTGGCGATGTTAACACACCACACCATCTACTCCTTTGAGTCTGAGTCGACCTAAGGGAGGCCCAAGAACGGTTCATATTCATCACTGGTATTGACCACGAGTGGCAATCGAACCTGGGTCGTCGGGTTTGTAGCGCAGTGTTGTAACCGCTGCGCTACCGCTCCAGACGCGCAAGTTCACACGCACACAGCTTGCCCGCGTGTGTACACAGTTTCCTCTTTACCCCTGTACAACCAGGCCATGCCAGGGTTGAGCCTAGGCGGTCTGGAGCGGCTCAAGAGGCGCCTGGATGTTTTTCCACTGCTGAACCCGAGCCGTGCCGCTGATTTCGCACACATACTGAACGAGTTTATTAACCCTGACCTTTTGACCCAGCTTGGCCCATAGCCAGATTTAGGCCAGAGATTCACCGTTTGGTTGTGGCTCGGCACCCCAATTGGCCAGTGGAAAGCCACCCATACTGCGAGGGATTCTCGCTTGCGCGGCTGTGATATGCCAGAAGAAACAAGGGTCCGAGTGGACTGCCCCAAGGGATGTCAGGGCCTCCCTTGAGCAGCCTACATAGAGACCTTCTCTGGTCTGACACTGGTCATAGAAGGCCATAGAAAAGGCTGTCTCTCGTGGAGGTCAATCGGTTTCAAAGACTGCATATATAATTATCACAGTCCTGTTTTGTTTGCATCTTTTGCCATACGCGTGGTTAATGCAGACTCGGTTCCTTGCAAAGGTATCTATTTGGTGTGTGAACCTCTTAACACCTGTTTTATTGCCAGAAAGCCTCAAACCTATTCTTATCTTTCACATAGAGACACGGCCTTCATCAGTTGACATCGTCCACAGGTTCACCCGGCCGGAGCATCTTGGCAGCAGTGCCAAGATAAAATGCAACGGCTGCCACAGTTACCAGGAGTCCACCAAGCAGCTCACCATGCGGAAGCTGCCGATTGTCGCCTGCTTTCACCTCAAGGTATCTCACCCCCCTGCCCCACCGCAAGGGAGGGCGCCCCAGTCAAGACGTTTCGTAGCTGCTTATGTCCGCTCGTTGTAAGATCGGGTGTCTGCTAGTAGGCATAACAACACAACCTGGCGCTACTGCCAAGTGAAACATCTCAAATTGATGGTGCAACTCTTTGCCTTTGCCCAGGCTCCTTCGCTTTTAACCATGGTCCTTATATCGATCCTTAACTTAATCCAAGACATTACCGTACATTCGTTTAATCCTCCTCAATCCATTTTCTTATCCGAACGCTAACTCGGTTTGCATGTACCAGTACACATTTCCCCCCCCGAACACTTTCCGAGCCTTTTTGGCCATTCAACCGCGATATAATTCCTTGTGTGTGGGGGTGGGCCTTAAGCTGCATTTGAAACACTGCGTGTGCGCGAACATCACTCGTTATGTTCATGAGATGCACAGAGATGAACTCACGATGAAAACGAGTTGGAACAAGTGTATTGAAATGTAGCACGGCTTGAAAAAGCTTTGCACACGACCCTTTTGTTTCGCCAACAATGCAAAGTGGCTAGCGGGGCAGAGAGGGAAGCGGTAATTGTTTGTCGAAGTCGCGTTCACATTGCCGTGCACTTGACCGTCCTTGCAGTTTGGCCGGCCGCTCGTAAACAAAACAAGAGCAAAAAAACGCGTCGCCACGTTGGTGGGAAAGTGCGCTGGAAGTTTGGAAGTCAATTGGTGATTTTTTTTTTCGTTTTACGGTTACATGCATACGCACGCTAGAAACAGTCAAACATACAAGCGACCTCTTTTCAGCGGACGTCATCTATAAACGTTACGCAATTATCCAGTTATTTTTGGCCCCGAATGACTTTGCGGACAGTAATTGTGCCGACACGCTGACCCTGTTATTTCACATTTCATATGCAGACGGCAGTGTCTTGGCTAGCCTTGACAACTTGACTTTTTGCACCGTGCATTCAGGGTTACTAATCTTGCTGAGCACGATGACTTTAAACGAACTTTCTCATTTACTCTGGAAATTTACAGCCTTAAGAGCCTGCATGTCACTTGTCAAATGTCTAACTCTCATCATAATTTTCTACTTTTCCTTTAGAACACGCTAACATTAGACACTTCCCTGGAACAATTACGTTTCAAGCGATACAGCGAAACTTCAGGAGCTGACACCCCTTGATGAAATCTGAAATAATTTGTTCCACTTTTTTCTTTTAGGGTGGTAATAATAATGTGGCTTTGTAACGCAGAATGAACTCGCATAAAAAATTTATTGACGCGCCCATGGTACAATAACCGTGAATCGATTACTGTAGAATATTGTAGTTTGTTAGGTTTAATGCTACATCTACACAGTGCTTTGCATGGCTTTGATTTTAGCCTCAACTCAATATAGCCCCGACTATTATTTTTCTTACCCATCTCATTTTGGCTGGAGTGCTGAGGAATGTCGTTTGCCATAACTCAAGTCGTGGGGTACCTGGTCCGAATAACACAGCTGGCTACGTACGGTGCGAAAGAGGTTCAACGTACCTATAATGCGCCTGTGAATCTCTACTGACCGGAGTACCTGTCGCCTGCTCCCCGTGCCTGCTTGTGCCTCTGTGTTGTTGCCGTTGGCCTGCGGACCGGCAGAGGTTCGAGCATTCTGCCCGGCTGCGGAGGAAAATCTCCACCTACGTGTCCTTTCCGCTGGAGCTCGACATGACGCCCTTCATGGCTTCCAGGTCTTTCGTCTGTCCTCCTGTGTGCCTTCACAAATTTGATTCGATGCCACGGTGGCTAGGAGATGTTACCTACCTCGCCTGGTATACAGGAGGTTGTGGGTTCGATCCCGACCCTGATGGTGCCTGTATATTTGAAGTTTGCATGTCTCTCTCCCTGTGGTCGTGTGGATTTTTCTCCGGGTCTT
Source organism: Lethenteron reissneri (assembly GCF_015708825.2). Taxonomy (NCBI): domain Eukaryota; kingdom Metazoa; phylum Chordata; class Hyperoartia; order Petromyzontiformes; family Petromyzontidae; genus Lethenteron; species Lethenteron reissneri. The sequence goes on from NC_083788.1 coordinate 12,057,628, forward strand.
TCCGGTGTTTCCCTCCACATTTAGAGTATTTGGCTGCTATCAATTTCCACGTGATAAGCCACTTTGTTGACCTATCATTTGTGGCCAGGTCGCTTCTGAAAAAGAGCTATACAGCTCAGTAGGCCTTACCGAGTAAAATAAAAAGTTTCATTTGAATAGATTGTGACCGATTTGGAAGGAGTGGGGTACGATGAATTGTACAGCGCAACGGGGGGGAGGGGGGGCATTGGCTTACCAGGCCCTTCCCCGCAGCGTCGCACTCTCAGTGCTGTCAGACAAACCGCACTCCTGCTCATTGCGTAACCCTGCACGTCGACTGCATGTGTCCCTACGGGGAGGCGCGGGAGGCGCCGGCAGGCAACTTGTCAGAAACGTTCATCTCACCAGAGCACACCGCACCAGTGGAAATCCATTGAACGCCACTGGATGTACTGGATTTGAATGACTATAACAGCAGTTCTTAAAAGTAAATGTACATTTTTGTTGGGTCATGTGGCTGCTCGTACATTGTATGCACACACTCACAGGGTGCGTGAATACCCGCTTGAGCGCTACGTTCGGTTGTTCGGCACGCGTGTATACTTGCGGAGACGTTGTGCCCGTGCCCATCTGGGTTTTGGTTTGAGTCCACAAGCACAGCCTCTTGTGATGACCACGCGTGTAGAGCCACGCTCTGTGTGTTGATCGTGCTGTGTGTTTTGTACAATTCCAGCAAGGACAGCAGAGTGAACGGCCAGTACCAAACGGGAGAGAGCACCAATGAAAACAAGTGCGTATACACTTGCAGTAACCAGGCAGTGCTGCGGGCATATCGTGCACAACATCTGCAATAATCTCATCATTACACTTTGCAAAAGTATTTTTAGATCGTGATTGTCATTGCTCGTTTGGTGAGATGTTCATCAAATAACAAACTCGATGTAGCCAACCGTGTTAAATGTTCAACAGCTATCATCTTCTTGGTTCTTTCGGTAAAGTCACGTAGAAGGGAAGTAATAAAATAATAAAAATAAAACATAATTATGTTTTATTTTTAATTTAAATAAAACATAATTATGTTTTATTTTTAATTAATTTTTATTATTTTATCACTTCCCTTCTACGTGACTTTACCGAAAGAACCAAGAAGATGAATCCCTGCAGTCACGAAAGCTTTAAATCGAAATTTAACAGCTACCATGTTTTCAAGAGTAACTGACGCCATGGCACTTAAGTCACGATGTTGGTATGTATAGTTTCAGTGTCGCCATTAGCTACGTGCGTTATTTACGTTACGGGTTGTAATCGAGAAGGACTTGAGGGCTTATTATAACCGAGTGAACTGCACTTGAAGAATGTTTAAATAATGTTCACTCATACGAACAAGTATTGCGAAGCACAACAGAAATATGAAATGAAATGACAAAGTCACGGCAAACTGATCATCTCTACAACTTGATATTTAACATGTGAACCTTACCGCGCACATAAAAGCCGCGACCCACCAGAAATCAATCCTCTCGTTCTTCACCAAGCACTCGTCGTTGACAAAATTGCCGTAGTCACAAACAAAACTTCGAAACTTTGATTAGCGCATCGTGTAGAGCTCGTCGAGAGGAATAGATTGCCGTATCGTTGGCCTTCAACAGACATGAAATGACGTCGCAACGCAGTTTATGCAAGAGCCGGGGGCTTATGGGACCCCGGGGTCCCGCCTTAAGGTTCATATCATGAAAATTGATAATTATCTGGCAACCCTTGTTATGACCAGTATCAAGGCCTTGGCATCCCGACTTGCAGGATTGCGATGTTGTATGGCACATTATTAAACTATAAACATGTTTCCTTAAATAAGACATTTTGGGCTATTTCAATTTCACCATAATCCGCAAAAATCTGTCACGCCATCTGCAGTTTGAAAATAAGTTTCAAATTTGCCGTGATAATTGAAATGTCCGAGCCATGTCAGAATTGCTGTGATGGAATTGGAAGATGTTTTTTTAATTTAAACCTTGGCCACGTTCAGTTGCATAATTTTAGTTGAGCTCTTTCTTACTTCTCATGATATTCACAGTGGATATTGTACACAGGCTATACAGTATTCTCCAGATAATGAGATGTACTCTTTTTTTCCCCCCTTTTATTTTCAAGTAAAATTTGGGGGTAGTGTCTTTTAATGCAGTAGGTGTGTGTGTACTTGCATGCCACCAGGTTTGTAACAACTCAATTGACACCAGTCACAAATTAGGGTGCGTTGAGCCTTTCCGGATAGCCTTAGAATCTGGGGGAACGCGTGAGCAAATCGGTTTATGGTAACGGTAAGTTCAACCGTCATTGTCTTGCAGACACAGCACTCGGCACAAGTGCCTTAGCCATTTGAATTATATTCCATTGTAGAAAAGTGCGCACTTAATTTTTTTGTACGCCTAAATTACATGGGAAGTTAAGTACATCTTCAAATTTGAATGTCACAACAGTTGAACTTGACGTGTACCATGTACAGCAAAACTTCCTAAGCCAGATTTCAGAGTAAGCCAAAAAGGCAATCCGAAATAATTAAATACATATTATACAACGGCAAACCAGAAAAGCTCTCAACCCCAATTAGTCTGGCTTAGAGAGATTTTACTGGAATTATCGTGTGGGTGCCGTGCGGCAGCTGGGAGTAGAGAAGACTCGGGAGTAAAAACAAACGCGGGTGTGATGCCAGTAAATTGACAATGATACAAAACAGATGTCCAACATGTTTTATTGTGTGAAGCCAAATCGGGGTGGAGGGGGAGGGATGTGTGTGCGAGTCTTGCAAACTGTTCCATTGTCCGAAGAACTCTTCATTCCCCATCGGTCCGCTCAGCAGCGAAGATGGATTTGAACGATGTGCTGCTTGTTGTATACCAGTTTCACCACTTTGTTCATATCCCTACACTTTTTAAGTCCGATGAAGCTCACACTCCGGGGAAATGGGTAGACACTGGAGGTTGTTGGCAGGCAGGCGCCTCTGAGCCCGCGGTGTTGGCTGTTTTTGCCCGGCGTGCAGGTACTCTCTGTTTGCGGTGGTGAACCACCAGGGCACGTTGGAGAGCGGCCACTACACCAGCTTCATCCGTCTGCACCGCGACCAGTGGTTCAAATGCGACGACGCCGTCATAACGCGCGCCAGCGTCACCGATGTGCTCGACAGTGAGGGGTGAGCGAAGGGACGGGGGTCGGACGTGTGTCAAGCGTTCTAGGGCGGTCACTTGGCGGAACTGTGTGTGGCACCTTCGCCGCTTGTTGCAAATGAACCAAAACTGCCGTCTGCTTTAGTAGAAGGTAAAGATGCGGCGACAATATTCAAAAAAAGATTAGGCCATGTGCTTGCATTTGCAGCAAAACACACCGCTGTGTGTGGACCTCTATGGAGATTTGGCTGCCGTACCCACTGGGGCCGAAGAGGTAACCAGATTGTATGTTTCATTGAACCTTTAAATGAAAAAAAACTCGGGTACGGGTAGTTGTCGTTTAAGGCGTTCCTGAAAAGTGCCGCGGTAAGCGAAAATTTCTCCATGAATAATGTTACGATAGCGTTTGGCGAGATACTATGTAGGCATGCAACGCACACAGTGAGGTTGCGGAACAACTGAGGGTACACCGCTACGTAAGTGCACCGTTCTGCGTGCTGCATGAATCCACTCAGGAGTGACACAGTACACGGACACAGATGGTGGTGGTTTGGAGAGGTCTTCATTTAGCATTGGATTGACCATAGCTGAGGATGACAATGAATGACATGCACTTTGTGACTGTGTTCCCAGCTACCTGCTGTTTTACCACAAGCAGATCCTGGAGTACGAGTGACGCTTCTGCGGCACACGTGGGTGGGGGGGGGTGAAGTGTTGCCCCCCACTCCCCGCACTGATTGACAAGGCTCCCGGCCCAAACGCCTCCCCCCTTGCTAGTGCTCGCGAGCTGCATGTCCCACGGAGACCTCTTGCACCGCCGCCACACCGTCATTTCAATGTGGACCCCTGCAGCTGCTGCCTACCCCCTGAGCAGTCGCATGCATAGCGGAGGAAAATACGAGCCAAGCACGCTGCTGCTGCTGCACCACCATCAGCTCCTCATGTCTGCAATGTCTGTTATTTTTTTAACAGAGATTTTTATTTAAAAGTAAATGATCTGTGAGACACGGTTGTAGCGTCCTAGTCCCGATCGCAAACATCCGGCGCTCGTTGAATTCGCATCATGGATTACACCGAGGAGGCAGGGCCCCCTGGATTGGTCATGCGTGGAGCTTGCGATGAGATTCATCGTTGTAGCAGCTCCTGCAAACCTTTGCGGGACAACCACCCCCGGTCGCCAACCGATGCCCTGGGAACACCACCCATTGCTCTTGAACGTGACGCGATAACGCCTCACCGCGTTGGCAGCGACAGTTTGTACATATTTTTTTTTCCCCAACTAAAGCATACTTTGAAGATACTTGTGTTGATGCCTTGTTTTGTAGTTTTTTCCATTTCGGGGATTTAAATGTATAAGGAAGAGGGGTCGTTTTTCGTGCTCGTGGTGCGCACGCGCGTAGATGGAATGCACTTTCTCCCTCGGGTGATATAATGAAGTCCGTGGACGCAAGTGTAAACTTGGTGGCTTTTGAATGGACACCTGCATGTCACGATTTTTAAAGGCAGATATGCTGCGTTCTCCTGTAGGCTGTGAATTATTATCAAGGTCACTTCGTTGGCAAAAAACAAACAAACGTTTAAGTTTGTCGAAGGGAGATTTTTTTTTAAGAATCGTAAAATCTGCTCTGCACCCTACAGTACTGCGATTGACTGAAGTTTTAACTTCAGCATTAAGTGTTGAATAATTGTCGTATTAAAGCTGCTTGTAACCTGCAGTTGCTCAACAGGATCACTAATCGTACGAGCATGGAGTGATGCCAGGCGTACGCTTGCACGTCCCCATCAAATCCGACACGATGCCTTCGCGTTTGACTCGATCGAGGCTCTGGGAAGTTCCCTACAGATTTGAAGCTTTCGTGACTGCAAGGATTCATGCTCTTAGGTTTTTTCGGTAAAGTCACGTAGGTAAAAAAATACAATTTAAATTACTTGATACAGCAATCGTGCTGCGACGGTTCCACCTGAAGACGGAAGCTTGTGTTGCCTCTGAAATGTCGTGATTATTTTACTTTTATTAATTAAATTTTTTTACCTACGTGACTTTACCGAAACAACCTAAGAGTAAGTTCCCTACAGCCCCTCCACCAAAAGAAAAAAAATTACTTTCGAGCCAGCAACACACCCTACTCAAATCTTGTGGAGGTAATTCAATGTCCCCCAGGTTAACTTGTTTCTAAACACATACAAAGCGTACGTGTGTGTGTGTGGCTTACAAGACCTGGGGAGAGTCATGTTGGGTTTGTAAAGAGGCGGGTTAAGCGGCTGCTGGACTATGGTGCCATTTACAAGTCCAAGTGTCAGGTTTGAAATTATACTATTGTGCATATGTATATACACACAGTACTGGATATAAATGTGTAATGTGAAAAAAGTTGTCTTCAGTTGAGAACAGCATATTCAAAGTATGCACCGGGATTTGTTTTCAGATATTGTAACTGCCAATTGCCATTTCACGGTAAATTTATTATAAAAATATACTATTTGGTGCAGCTCCCACTAGTATGGTTTCCTCTAATTGTTACGATTACAACTTCTTTCAAGTGTCAATTCATGTGCAGGCTGATAAATTGAGGGAAAAAAAGTGTAAAATGAGGTCCAGTACTTTCTGCAAATATGATGGTGAATGTCATTCCACCTTGCCAGTGGGCGCCCTTGACACTAACGCGTCGCGACTTTTTGCCGTTTCACAAGTGTGCTCGACCGCGTGTTGGCAACGTTGTTCAACAATGTCACGTTCGACCTGGTGGGGGCACTTGTTGGTATATGACTCCTGGAGAGAAGTGTTCACCGTCTGAACCCAGAAGTGTTCACCGTCTGAACCCGATGTCTCTTTGACCCCCCCCCAGCCATCCCCTGTCCCCCGACATCCAGTCCCCAAGATTGGGGAATGAACGGTTTTGCCGAGAATTGAAACTCGAATCGGCCAATCTTCATCTCGGTGTTAAAGCCATGGGGGGGAAAAAACACCGCTGCTTTTTGTTAACGTTTATGTAAACAAAAATGTAAAAAGGGTGAATTGCAGCAATCTTGGCAGCGCACTTAAGTGGACCCCCTCCCCCCAATGTTAAATTTGACACGTGGCACACGTGACACAGAGGACAGAAGTCCTGTTTTAGGTTCTGCTAATGTACACTTGTTTTGAGACTCATTTAAATGTGCCGGCACGTGCAACATCAGTCTTTAAAAAAAATTGATGACAGACCACTGAGGGGAGTTCTTGGGATGTGGTGATAACTTGTGTTGTGGCTCTCCAAATGTCCCAACTACGGGTTGCGTTGGTTGCCTGTCACGCAACCTCGCCAATTGAGATCCCCCCCCCCTCAAAAAGTCATATGCTGGGCATCAAGTAGATGACTAAAATACATGCCTTTTGGAATGAAGTGTTTGACAGATTTTTAAACACGTATTAAAATAAAGTGACGGTCATAGTTCTGTAGAGTTTTTTTTTCCCATCTTGTTGCTGTTTTACATCGCGATTGCCTTACGGACAGCCCCTCCCGCCGATTTATTTACCTCCAGAAATGTAAATTTTAAAAAACATTGACTCCTACAGCACTTGCGGTGTTCACGAGGGGGCTGTATTGTTTTTGTTGTTGTTCAAGCAATCAAAATAAATTCGTCTGCTCCCTCAACACTGAACCAGATGTGCGGCAATCAACTTGGAAAAACGGTCGTGACCGCGCACTAAGTCGGCGAGGGCTCGCTCGCGTCGGAAGCCGTGCGGGACAGCGGGGTGACGCTGGGGAGAGCACCTGCCGTTGGACGCCGCTTGCTGGAAAGCTTTGAGCGAACCGAGGGAGTAGCAGAGCGTCTCGCCCGCACGGTCGCCCGCCTCTTACAGCGCGCCGAGCACGAAGTGTAGCGTGGAAGCTGCCCACGTTGCTCCAGCTGCCCCTTTAGTTTGCGGACATCAACAAAAACAGCACAACGCTGGGCACAACTGGGTTATTACTTTGGCCCAACATTTGTTGTTGCAATATTTGAGGAAGGCACATCGAGCAATGTGCAAGAGCTCTTATCTTTACGTTGAATTTCATTCCTATTGCGCTAGTTTACCCAGGAAATCCTCACCAAGTCTGATGACTCTTCGGAGGGTCCTTGTCAGCTTGTCGCAATAGGGGGGAGTGCGGGGGGTGACGATTGTTATGCATAACATCGACATCCCACTCGTTTCAAATACTCTCAACGCCCACTGTGAAGCAGACGGCACGTCGTAATTTTTATGGTTGTTACACCACCTGCGGTAATAACCAGGGTGCAGCCAATGGATTCAAACTGTCAGCCACTCTTGTTGGGCCACATCACCAACCCCAACAACCACAAGCGTTCCCCTTGCGTGCGCGTTCAACCAGCCCGCTTGCTGGCAACAAGTATAACAAGAATGAAATGTAGTCAACTGTAGGTGCAAAAATACTTTAATGGTTATTTGTATTTACAAATAACTGGTTGGATTCTCTAGTGTGAAGAGCCTAAAAATGGGTAGGGTCAGTGAAAAAAAAAACCCACCAAAACCGCTAGTTTTACAGATCGAACCTCGATGATTTGCTTTCACGTCGGAAGCGAGGCGAGCTTATTTTTATCCAAATTAAGTTTCCGCCGATCAACAGTGGCGTCGCACCCGAAGGGAAAGCAACGTCAAACGGGCGACGTCCAGTCGGTGGGAATTTTCAGTGACCTTACAACAAAAAAATGGGTTACACAATTGGTCAATAAATACGGTGTGAACAGGGAAAAGGGTGCATCTCAAGCATTACAGCTCAGTAGCTCGTCTCGTGCGACCATTACCTAAGTCTCGTCTCTGTAGTGTGAAGTGAGTTGGGGGGGGGGGGGGTTGCTGCCATATGAAGTAATAAAATTGGGGGGGCAGGGGAGGGGTGGAACTTTTTTTTTTAAACACGAACACTCGCGGTACGCGTAACGACACACGGCTAACCCTCATCCATACGCCTAACGCAGCAGCCGCTTTCCCCACCGTACTCCTAACTAATCTCTCTAAAGCAACATATATATACACACGTAGTACCATTTCACAGTGTCGCTTCTCTGCATTATATGACGTCTTAACGGGGCTCACGATCTCACTAAATGTAGCAGAGGGAGGTTGGGGGTTGGGGGTCAAGGGGGTACCTCCTAAAGAAATAAAAATCTCACCAAGTGCAGGCGGGGTACCTGGGTTGCATGCGCATCGCATTTACAGCCAAGTGAGAGCGTACAACGCTTGCTTCGTGCATTACAAACCACGGGCTAATGCTTCGGCCACAGCGCGTTTTAAGAAGATTCAGACTTTTATAATGCAGCACTTTATATTGCTGGTCTGTCTGTCGGCTAACTATGCATAAGACGATGGGCAGGGACAGGGGGGGGACGGCGGTGCACGGTGCGCTCCTCGTGGTTTATGCCCCACAGATCTGCGTGCGCCGGGGTTGGGGGTAGTGAGGAGGAGGAGGAGAAGGGGTGAAAACGAGTATATACAGACGTGTGCATGCAAAGTGACGCCGCTCAGAACTCCTTCGCTTCCGTGTGCTCAAAAAGCTTCATCCGTTCCTGAACAGTCAGGCCTTCCTTTAGGCTCTGCAGAAAGGTGACACACCAAGAGACAGTGAGCGGCGGTGAGCGGCGCGCGAGCGAGCAAACGAGCGAGCAAACGAGCGAGCGAGGGTCCACACATTTCGGTAGACGCACAATGATCGGGGTGGGTTGGGTGAAGAGAGCAGAAGAGAGGTGGGCAGTCATTGGAAGTCTACCCAAGAATGTAATTGTTCCGATAGTTAACGCAGCACGTGTTTCAGCGCTGGGTCCTGTGGGGTGGGGGTTACCAGGTACCCACAGACCCGCTCGTGTTCATTTAAGCACCCACACGTGTTTGGGTGAAGTCCGGCTTCGCAAAGTCTCCTAACCACTGCTTCAATGAGATGCATTGCCATTGCCTCGTGTTTATGAGCAACAACAAAACACATCTGCGTGCAAAAGATATTTTTCTTCGGTAACTTTTAAGCTGACCAACGCAACATTTTGCGTTGGGTGTAATAGAAGTGCCTGCGGCGAAAGACAATATCCGCCAAGTGGTTATGGTCACGTAAAAACGCAGTCATAGTTCCACAGCACTTGTGCAAGTTATCCATGTTTCCGGGACAAGTGCAGGGGCGGCTTTGTGGTTTGGACTTGGCCAATGCTAAGTCAGGGGTGCCTGCTCAACCGAAGCGAGCGAGTGAGCGAGCGGTCATGCAAACTCCCGCTGTCGCACTTTGGGAAGATCATCATCTTTCGAGACGAACGTCGGCTCGGGACCCACCCCCCAAGTCGTGCGTAACAAGCGCAGCAGCGTTTTTTGCATGCACAGAAGAAGAAATGAAGATGCCGAGTTTGAGACAATGAAATGAAGTGGAACTTGCAAAGGAACGCGGTGGGCAGACCTCATGCTTGCTCTGCTGAGATGTACATTTCAGTCGCTCTTAATCGGTGGATACATTTTTTACTTTCAAACGCCAAACAAGGCCATACGCTACACCTTACGGGCTTTCTGCATAGTCACGCAAATCGGGCTTTCGATTGAACACAACTGAATGTTCCGGCCAGCAGAGCAGCAGTAGGAATGCATACGAGTACACACACGAGGCGCGTTAATATAAGCACATCCCGACAGAGGCATGCAATGCAGACTCCCCACTTATTTCAGCAACTTCATCATGGGGTGGGGGTGGAGGTGGTGGGAAGAACAAACGCAGATTGGGCAAGGAAAGCCCAAATGGAGCAGCTTAAATGGCCTGGGACAAACAATGCATGGCTTCGGCAACATCTGCGGTGAAACGACGATGGTGGGGGGGGGGGGGGGGAGGGGGGCTTGACGCCGGTAGCCATGACCTAGGCCGTGACGACGCTTGCGGTGATTTTGAGCGACTGCGCCAAAACGACGCTGGCGTTCATGAATGGCGCTTTGGCGTCTCGATCTAAAGCGTCAAGAGGTGACGATTTGCAGAGGTGCCAATTTCGCAGCGTCGCCAACGAATGATTGCGGGACTGCAGCCGGAAGGGGCACACGGGTGTCCAGATTCCTCAACGAACGAGCCGTCGTGGAGGCTGGACCCCGCGATCATCGCTCGGGAGGCATGAGGCTCGTGTAACATTCGTCACGGTCGTGCCAAGTGGCGCGGCCGCTTTGGTCAAGCAGGGCAATGCTCCAGGGCTACCTCTTCCACCCCACGATGGAGGCAGACGAGGGGAGGGAGGGAATGACGGGAGACACGGAGAGAGGGAGAGAGAGATTACCTATGGGCCTTACAGACAGATAGCTGTCCCAGTCCACTTCCTGCTCTACCACTGACTGGAGGAAGAGACGGAGAGAGCAGAGTCAAACACGTCACGGCGAGATTAGCGCAACAGCCTGCACGGGCCTCCGTACGCGCACACGGGGCATCCCACAACAGTTTTACCCACCGCAAAACATTTAAGAGACTGCACTTTTGAACATTCAACTGGATGACAGAGAGTTCAAATTTACAGACTGGTTTTGATCTCGCATTTCGAGAGCACTTTATAATCTACATACACGTATACATGTACATACCGGTGCTTTAAAACAATTACTTTTGGGTAAAAACCTGCATATCGGATGCCCACAGTTACAGACGGTCTCATAGAGCAGCAGTTACTGTCAAATGCACAGCGCGACATTCATCGAGGAGGAGGAGGAGCGGAGGGGGAGGGCGGCGTTCCTTCCAGCGCGCTCCCCGGCTCCACCAGCAGACAGCTCGGCCGTAGCAAAGCTCCCAACCGTTACAGCCCCAAGCTCAGTCCACCATCATCGGCAGGAACCGCGAGAAGGCGAAGGGCTTCGCCAAGCGGCTACAGCGGCTGCTGCCCCCCCCCCCCGCCGTTGTGCACGCGGCGCTTTTTTGTTTTGCTTTTTTTTATATCAAGGAGGGAATGCTCAGACAGCCAAGATCCACGACATTTACAGCGCATTCATAGAGAATGCACTTGGTAAATGTTTGTTGCCCTGTTTACGCCAAATTGCATACGCTCAGTGACAGACAACAGGAATTTGAAACTGACATAGCGTGTCAATGCAATCGCATCTCGAGAAAGAGTTATAATTTCGGGGGGGGGGGGGGGGGTGTGCTCGCACAACCATCAGAGAAGTCTTGAGCCACCGGGTCGCGTCACACTCGAGCGACCGAAAGGTGTGTGCCCGTGCAAAAATCACGTCAGACGCAGCTCTTCGCCAATCAAAGAGCCCAGCCACCACCACCGCCACCGCCACCGCCACCGCCACAGCCACCACCACAGCCACCACCACCGCCACCGCCACAGCCACCGCCACAGCCACCGCCACAGCCACCGCCACCACCACAGCCACCACCACCGCCACAGCCACCACCACAGCCACCGCCACAGCCACCGCCACAGCCACCGCCACAGCCACCACCACAGCCACCACCACCGCCACAGCCACAGCCACCGCCACAGCCACCACCACAGCCACCACCACAGCCACAGCCACCGCCACAGCCACCGCCACAGCCACCGCCACAGCCACCACCACAGCCACTGCCACAGCCACCGCCACAGCCACCACCACCACCACCGCCAAGCACTGTGGTGCTGGGTGTACTTGTGGAGCACGGCACTCTTTAATGAGTCATTCACGCAGGAAGGCCACAGCGCCGCAGTAAAGCCACGTTTGGGGGTCTGCTAATAACGGGTAACGACACGCTGGCGTGGCGTGCCGCCCGCGTCTGTTTTAGGCTTCGTTGCAACGAGCCTGCTGTCGCCGGCGCCCTGAAATTTTTACTCGGGGTGCAAAATTTCCCCGTGATCAAATCGCATGGGCTGCGTCGCGCCGCCAAATTTAAACAACGGCCGACTGTGCACTTTGAATACGTTCCAGCAACGTTTCCGCATGCCGGACAGGGCTTCAAAGGAATCCAAATAAAAGCAGGATAATAAGACTGAATTGATTCAAATATATATTGTTGCAGATCGCTGGTATCGTCGCGTTACATAAAGCGCTCAATGGAAACGTAACACCGCCGTGCTTCCAAGATGTGTTTTACTTTTTTTTTTACACACCAGGTAAGGCCCACTGAGCTATGTAGATCTTTTTCGGAAGCGACCTGGTCACAAATGACAGGTCAACAAAGTGCCTTACCACGTGTACATTTATAGCAGCCAACTACTGTAAATGCATGTTTCTAAATGTGGAGGGAAAAAAGCAGAGGACCTGGAGAACAATCCACGAGACCACGGGGAGAGATATACCACAAACTCCAAATATACAGCAGGTGTCAGGGTCGGGATCAAACAGACGACCTCCTGCATACTAGGCAAGGTAGTTAACATCTCGCCACCGTGGCGCGGGTGTGTGTGTGTGCGCACGTGAGAAACAGTAACGCATCTCCCTGTAGGATTTCATGCTGGCTGTCATGCGAGGCTGTGCTTCGCAGGACATGCATCTCAGTGCTGTTTGAATCTGTACTCCCGTGCGTGCATAACGTCACAGGACAGCGGTGATGAATACGTTTTAGTCACGGGATAACATTAAGATGGCCTAATGTGAATTAATGCATACCGAGAAAAAAGCATGATTATCTTGGCAGTGAAACATCTGTCCTCTGAACTACCGTGGCAGCGTGCAATGTTATTGGATTTACGTAAATAAATGTATGCGAAGTGTACCAAAAAAATGTCACGTCCTTAAAAAAGTATTGTAAATCTAATTACCGCGTCAATCTTCTTGGTTCTTTCGGTAAAGTCACGTAGAAGGGAAATAATAAAATAATAAAAATAAAACAATATAAAATAATTCTCACGACGTTTCGGCCACAACGCAAGCAGCCGTCCTCAGGTGAAGAACAGGTCTGTCGGAAAGACAGCGTCAGCGTCTTTCCGACAGACCTGTTCTTCACCTGAGAACGTCAGCGTCTTTCCGACAGACCAGTTCTTCACCTGAGGACGGCTGCTTGCGTTGTGGCCGAAACGTCGTGAGAATTATTTAATGTTATTTTTATTATTTTATTATTTCCCTTCTACGTGACTTTACCGAAAGAACCAAGAAGATGAATCCCTGCAGTCACGAAAGCTTTAAATCGAAATTTACCGCGTCAATGTTTATTCGCAGTTTACAATTATGGTGAATTTAAATCTGCAGAAAATGTGTTAAATATTTCATCACGGTGAAGGACAATTTCTTGATTTAACCGGATTGAACGTTCAACGAAGAAGTCATACTTCTCGTCAATTCTAAGCAGGCTCCGATTCAAGTGGCCGCTGCCTAATGCGTCTGCCTTGAGCGCCCAGCTTGCGTGGTGCTGGGCACACGTTGAGAGAAGTTAAGCGCACGATTAGACTCGGAGAAGGCATAAAAGGGAGCGAAAAAATGATGCATTTTTTACAAGAGAAATAAAAAGGGATGAAAAGTATATTTCCGCCATAGATTAAACATTTATAAAAACTGATTCGCCGAAGGTAAAATTTTAATCATTTCACTTCCTGCACCTGCTCCCTCCTTCCTCCTAATCTCCCTGGACCCGCAAACTGCAATGATCCGTTTCAGCACAATCACAATGGAATTGGCAACCGCCAGACTTCAATCCCCGCCAGAGATGGATACCTGCCGAATGAGCACGGAGAATGATGCATTTTACCGCCTAGTTACACACAACACCTGCAGGTGCCCCTGCCCCCCACCCCAACCAGTGAGACCTGCCGATCTATTGACCGACCGCACACAACCGCCTGGCACAGGGGATCCCCCCATCGCTCGGAGCTCACGATGGGGGAACCAACTCGGCAGTCTCACTCTCCGTAGCTCACGCGGCGGGTGGCTCAGCCCTGCCCCGCCAACGTTCAACACGAACCCACGAATTGTCGTTGTCTGTTTAAAAAATACGAATGTTTTTTGTTTGTTTAATCCTCCTGTTTAAAAGCGATCATTTCCTGGAGGCAATTGAGAAAAGTTAAGTGTTGACCCCCTTTTGCGGGCGACCCTTTATTCATTCACATTATTCCATTCAGGATCGCAAAGAACGTGTTTACAATTCAGTCAGCGCTGCCTCCGTTTTAAACGAGTTGTTGGCACTTTTGGTAGCAAGCAGATGTTAATGAGCCATGGTTGTGGGGGGGGTGGGGGCAGTTTGTGGGGGGGCGGGAGCCCTGGTGGAACATATCGACCCAAACCTCACACCCGACCCAATGAGGCCACCCGCTATGCCGCTATTCCGGGCCCCACCACCTCTCCTGGGTCTCGTTGCGTTTCACGCGCACGCCGCCCCATGCCAATTCGCAGCCGTCACCGGCGCTAACTTTCACTCGTGCTTGCGCTAACCGCCGAGTGGGCGGATTCACAACGCCTCGCATCGAAACGGTGGCCGATTTCTCAATTTAGAACGACCTCAAAACGGAGGACGGCGGTCATGATGTAAACAAAAAAATGTACATTTTCAAACTTTCTCGACGGACAGCACCGGTACTGCGGGGATCTCCCGACACAGCCCGTCACGACGAACGATTGAGCGGCGCAAAGTGGTTTTACGCACAGCATGGGTGTTTGGGGGGGAGGGGGGGGGGGAGAATGAAGAGCTGCGACTGAGATGGGCACCGCGGCACACACCATCACTGAATCCGATCCACAAAACTTCTTTTCAATACACAAAATTTCTCTAAGGCAGCTGCACACACAGATCGTACGTACGTACATACGTACATACATATGCTGAAAGTTCTTTCGCACTGTACGTAGCCAACCGTGCTAATCGGAGGTGCAAAAAGCGGTTCGGAAGAAGTTATCTTTCAATTTAGACGTGTTCTGCAATGAACAGAAGAAGGTCCACAGCCAAAGGATATTTCACGTGGCAGACTCTTGAGCATACCCTCCTTCACTGGACACACCAATGGCAGTTTGTAATTCGGTCAGAACAAGACACAAAGTACGCATCCCAGAGTTGCACAGAGCTTCACAATGCAACAAGTTACCCCACACAGCACTGAACAAGGCAGTAGAAGAGGCTTCTATTGCATGGCCACGGCTGCTCTTTCAAACAGCTTCGGTTACGATGATTATCACCGTTAGTCAGTGACCCGACCGTTTCCATCAAAGCAAGCGCGTCCGGCCAGCGACCGCGCTCACCGCTGAGAAGTCAAGTCAAGGGTCACGCCGTTATCTACTTCCCGTCTTGGGCGTCGGGAGCGACGCAAGCGACGACCCGCGACCGTCGTGTTCCCCCTGGGGTGGGGGCGCGCGTGTGCGTCTCGCCACGCTGCCGCCGCCGCGTTCCTACTGGACGAGGTTCGTGCGCTGGGAGGACGGCACACGGTCGCTCACCTTTGAGCGCAGGGCCCTATCGGCCCGCTTGCTGGAGGACGGCCGCCCCAGCTTCAGAATGTCGGGGTTGCTCTTGGACTTCATGATGTCTGTGGAGGGGCGACACGCACACACACAACGCATCGTGTATGAAAAATTAAGAATAGTTTAACACGTAGGCTTTTGAGACCGATTTATTATTCATAATAAAGGTTTTTGGGTCAGATCGTTTAAGTATTCTGACAAATCGGCCAATGATGCTGGATGTAATTACCAGCGAAACGTCGTATTCAAATTGTAAATGTTGTTGATTTACTCTCCAGCACACCGGTGGGCTGAAGTAGTGAGTAATTGGCGCGTTGTTTACATGACAAACCTTACCGGTTGTGTAGGGTGGTGGTGGAGGGTTACCACACATTCATACTAATGCGAAAATAAGAATAGATTTTTACCCTTTCAAACACCAAATAGAAACCTTTTGCAAGGAATCAAGTCTGCATTAACCACACGCAGTGCTTGTGGTGAACATGCAAAGCCACATGCTCCGATTATAATATTCGCATTGTCTCTGAAACCGATTGGCCTACGCCGGAGACAGCCTTCTTGATGGCCTCACGTCTCACCAGCGTCAGACCACAGAACATCGCCTCAAGGCCAACGGTGCCGGGTGTCCGTCAGGCCATGCTCGCCGCTGCGGGATGTGGTCGCGGCGCTGACTTTGCCAGCGTCTCCAGCTTGTATTACTTCAATCCTTAATCGCAGTCGGCATAACAAGCGCTTTCCTCGTCGCTGAAGAATGTACGGCAAAGCCAACTTCCAATAATATTCCATGAAAATATATAAAACGTCGATTTTCGAAGACAATTTGCTTCCTGACCTCAACACAGTCCCCCCCCCCCCACACCCCTGGCTGTGGAGGCAGAGAAGGTGAGGAAGCAGTGGGAATGGAGTGAGATGGAGCCAAGTGAATGGAGCATGGGGGGTTCTGTACCGACACGAGTGGGAGGGGGGGGGTGGCAGAGTGGGGGGGGGGGGGGGGGGGTTTAAACATTGCCAATGGGAAGACAAAGGCTGGCCACCCACCCCCGTGTGTGCCGTGCCGGCCTTCGTAGGTGCTGCTCACTAACAGCACTTGCCCCCCAAGAGTCTGGTAGAGGCTACACACGGGGAGATCTTTGACTTTGGGGGACACGACGCTCACCGAAACCGGCGCGGCTGCCTTCCTGCGGTTGGCGGTCCCCCAGGGCCTCGGCCAGCGATTCCACCTGCTCCTGCAGGCGGCCGATGTCCCGCTCCGCGTTGGCGCGCACGAAGCTCAGCTCCTTGTAGATGTCCTTGTGTTTGTCCGCCGCGTACTTCTTGTCCTGCGCGCGGTGTAGGGACGAGTGAGCGAGCGAGCGGATTTCCCGCAACTTTCGTCGTTTTTCGTTCCGGACCAAAACCCGCCGTGAATGCGTGCCGCAGACGGTCTCGTCGGCTATTGGGAGCCGAGCGACGTCAAGTGTGATTGGCGCTCGGCACTGGCGATGCGTTCCCAAAACGTGGGATTAATAAAAAAAAAATACGAATGTGGAACTAAATAAGCCAGCACCACGGATCTGGAATGGTTCGACAAAAAGACCGTGTGCATGCCGAGCGAGCAGGCGAGGAGCGCAGGTCTAATCACCAAACTGGGTAACACCACAGAGCGACGTAATACTCGCAGACGATACCCGCACGTGAAACATAGCGCCTGCACGATAGCTTTGTGATATCCCAATGACAAAAATATAAAATGTACCAATGATTGTTATTAACGCTGTGAGAAGCTCCTGCGTGAAGGGCACTATATAAAAATACTATGTATTATTTTTTATTATTATTGATGTGGCATGTGCAGGGAGAGAGATGCTGCAGAAGAGATCAGGCGGTCTAATTTATTGCCATCACCAGCAATGCCCACCGGTGTGCACCGCCGTGTGTTGCCTTGTGTGGCAGTTTGGCTCTTCGACTTTCGTTACAAATATCAGCAGAAATCTCACAAACAGCGAGATGATTAAAAACAAAAATTACTTAGGAATTGGCCAAACATCCTGGCGCAGGACACTCCCCAATGAGAGTGTTAAGACTCGGTGAGGCTTTCATGGATACACGAACGACATTATTTTGAAACAATTCAGAGTATATGAAGACTACATATAACAATTGCAAGGGGAGACCTGAGACTATTTATTAAGGAGCAGTAAATTGTGAGTTACTTTATATTTAATGATGTTGACTGCGACACTGCAGAAATTAGCCTTCTCTTTCACATTATGTCACATGGCCTTGAGTATCCACTTCATAATTGCCAGATGAACAACCGACCGTGGTAATTCACCACATCGCTTTCCCTCGTAAAACCACATCCACTATTCGGCATCGACGCCAAAGCGAAGCTGCCTTCCGTAATAAACGGTGCAGCAGTTCGGGCCCTTTCCTGCTCAACTCTCAGTGCGAGCTCATCACCGATGGCGTTTCCGACCTTTTGATGCCAGCCGTTGGGGAGGGGGGGGGGGGGACCACACGTACCCTCAGGGCCGTCTGCAGCTCCTCCTTCAGGGAGTTGATCTCCTGCTTCAGGTACTGAATCTCCGACTCCTTAACGCGCAGCAGGACCTGGAAACCAGAAACAGACAGAAAATCCGAGCGCATCAATCAGCCGAGAGCGTGGCTCGCGGCGTCAGCCCAAGCCGGGTCACGGCGGCACGGGGAGAGGGGGCCAGGTTCCACCGCACAATACCGCCTGACCTTAAACAAACCCATCGCTGTCATCACCAACAGCCATCAAAACAACCCTCCCCACCCAACCCCCCCCCCACCACCACAAAAAAATAAAAAATTCCAACCGCCGTGTTTATTCTCCCCTCTTTTGGCTTGCGATGTAAATTGCAGTTGTAGTAAAAATATATAAATACGCGCTTCTCATTGCATCGAATATCGGCGCAAGACGAGACAGAAAAAACAAACCACCTCAATTACATACAACGCGGAGCTCCGATGCCCCGCGGCACGCACAGTGCTATTCCGGGTGCCTCGTGCACGAACACGAGAGTCGCATAAACATGACCTGCGTAAACATGAACTTGCATCGAAATAAGCCGACAACTTAATCAACACGGATATACCGAGTGAATGAATGACGACAGACCCGACGCGCGGGGTGCGATTTTCACGCCACCCGCGTCTCGTTCTCTCGAGGTGGGATGGCAGCCGCCACCGGTGCACGCTGCTGGATAATTACGCCAGGACGGGCCCGGCGCCTCCCTCCCGAGTCCTGCGGTTTTCCCAATTTATACCATTCTACTCCTTCACTCTCCCCCCCCCCCGGCCCAATTCTCTCTCTCTCTCTCGTGCGATCGGCGTCACGACCCGTAGCGTCCGTTCGGATCTCTCGCAGAACAGTGCAGCGTCCCTTCATGCTTATGAAAAGGAGGCCCACGGTAAGTGGATATCACAGAGCTACCTGTGATATCCTAACGACCCAAGGGAACTGGACCGGATGGGCTCCTCCCGTTGAAAACTATCTGGGTAACCGACTAAACGGGTCTTTATTCTCTCTCGAGATCCCTTCAAGCGACCTCTGGTCCACACATTAGAGGGCAGCACTTTCCCACCCGCTTTGCATATGAGAGTACGCACCTCCGATTAGCACGCTTGGATATGTGCGGTGCGAAATAAGTGCAACATATATACATACACGTCACATTGGTGAGACAGACATTTGAACATTCAGAGCTGGGCTTCAGACGAATTAAGTGCGTAATCAACGCGTTATTCTGCGCAGAGTCATCGGTGACCCAGATGAGACAACCAACTCACTACACACACGGGGGGAAAAGCGGCACGCCGTGGAATGCCCTCCAAACAAAGGCCCTAGGGGTTCCTCCTCGTGCACTTACATCCGTCGTCTCCATTCACAAGCAAAGGGGCAACGACACATTGCGAATTAATTTGACGCACGTGGCGAACGCCGAACAGGGCACGCTTGCGCGCCACGCAACGAGCGCCTGCCCTCGGCAGTTCGCCCACATCCGGCGAGACGTCCCATGCATTGGCCGATGGGTTCCCCATTCGTCGCCAAACGGAGCCACCAACCGACGACCAGTAGAGGAGGAGGACGCAACCGCTTCTCGCTCCCGGAGTCACACCCGTGGGGACGATTGATGGGAGGGCGGTGGAGGCCGACGGCCGCAACCGACGCACCGCTCTGCAACCGCTGCCGACGACTCACCTCCAGCTCGTACACGCCCTGCGTGACGGGGGAGCCGCTCGCATCGGCGCTGCCCAGGCCCCGTAACCGGCTGATCTCCGCCGCCAAGCGGTTGTTGAGCTCCTGCCAAAGGAAAGCAGTGTGGCAGGCCCAAGGTCAGCGCGTGTGTGTGTTTGTGTGCACGTACGTTGAACTTCTTTCGCACCGTTACGTAGCCAACGGCCGCTAAACCGAGGTGCGACTCGTGTTGTACACATGCGGGTTTCCATGTTGTGGAAAGGTGTGACCCGTGTTGTACGCATGTGACAAGTGTTGTAGGCATGCATGACCCGTGTTCGTAGGCACGTGATGCGTGTCATAGTCATGTGACTGGTGGGGGGGAGGGTGTCTGGGGGGGGGGTGCCGGCGCCACGTGCCTGGTTGTGCGCGTTCAGCTCCTGGTTCTCGCGCTGGCACTGCCGCAGCGCCTGCCTCTCGGCGTCCAGGGCCTGGGCCAGGTGCGCCCCCTCCAGGCACTTCTGGGAGTACTGCTCCGACAGCACCTCGATCTCACGCTGGACCGACATCATCTCCTCCCTGCATGCGCCGCAGCAGCAACAAACAAAGCACAAGACCACACGGACGCCCACCCGCAGCTTAGCATCGGCGTACACACGGGGATGTTAAAAACGCCGTTCACGAGCAGCCAATCGAGCCGGCAGCACGGCGCACGATGGGGTGGTGCAGTGGTCAGTCACTGGCACCTGCCAACCTTTGTCCTCCCTTCCCCCCCCCACCCCACTATATTTAAGGCCGAGTCAACCTACGGGGAAGCGCTAAGGAGACGTTCATCTATCACTTGCCACCGGAATTATGCTGCGATCCGTTTGGCTGGGGTGGGGGGGTTTGAACCCAGGTCACCGGAATCACAGTGCAGGGTGCGAATCATCGCGCAACTGCTCACACCGCACACATAAACAACGTAACAGCAGTTCAGGACACATTCACGATTGATTTTTTTGTCGTAAATGTAAGTGTGTGTTTACGGGCATTTTGGTTAAAATATGGCCCTGCCAAAATTCCACCGATTAAACAATGATCACGTAAACTAAGATACAAATTTCATTCAAGGAATAAGTACATCTATAAATGGACTTTGTGTGTTGACTGCAGCTCTATAACCATGACGCAGCGCGTCTTAAACAAAAAAAACCCAAACAACAATCTGTGCGAACTTCCTTCCTTTCCCGAGGATCTTTCCAGATTGTGAGCATTCGATTGAGCATTGAGAGTGACCGAGCATTATACCACTGATATTTGGTGCTCGCACAGAGGCCCACTTTGCTTTCCGTTCAGATAAACATTTGTTTTGTGCGATGCCACGTTATCAGTGGTGCACAAAAGCCACAAACAACAACAACCAAAACGTCAATGCATTCGTCATGAACCCGTCACCCTAAAGGGGAAGGAAAATGCACACAATAAATGACGTTTTGGGCAATGGCCCTTTTTCAGAGCACATGAGATGTTACGAGATGCATCTTCTGTGGGGGCGAGCTCTGCCTTGGATGCAGCTGACTGACAACACACCACCTCCACCACCTCCACCACCTCCACCACCTCCACCACCTCCACCGCCACCACCACGCAATTTGTTTTTCCTAATTCGCACCTCGAACCGCCCTTAAAGGAGAAGCCCCAAAAAAAAATGGTTTCTTGAGGTCAGCTGCTGCCCGACAGGCACATCAATAAAGAGTGACTCACTCAGCCCAAAACGGGCTAAGCCAATAACCCCACGCGCCCTTTGGTTCAAATTTCGGGTCGGGAAGGCTACGTAAAAAAAAAATCACCCCGTTATATTGGCCTTTGTGTACAAATATTCCCCCACGGAGGTTACCACACTGTTCGTTCCAAGCCACAAAGGGATTGAGAGACCACTGGCAGTCGCACCCAACGCGTCGTAAGCAGATCTGACAGCGCGAGTCGCAAAGGCTTGCCGGTCTAATGGGGCGGAGACCCATTTAGCTGGGCCGAGTACAAATAGTTCATTGATTGGGCACCGGGAGATGTGCAATGCGTTAATGGGCTTGATCTGCTCCAAGACGAAGAACCTGCTGCTGCGACTGGGATCTTGGCAAAAGAAAATTGGGTCGGCTCCCGTCAGCTATTAATTGGTAGACAGCGCAATTGGTTTCAGAATCAAATCGTCCCTCCTTGCCCCCTCCACCCACCACGCCCAAGCGTACCACCGCAGGCTTAAGACAAAAGCGTGTCCCTACTCGGCACCATCAATTAACATCATTTGTGACACACTGGAAGACAGGAAATTAAACGTTTTTCTGAACTGGAAATAATTTTTCCGGACTCGGTGGAGGGATGTAAATTACATCGCGAAAAAAGTCAGCAGAACTACGGAGACTAAAAATACACCGACACGCACTCGCGGGCGAGCGCTCTGCAAGACCGCTCCCAGCGACAACTGCAACAAGATAATTAACCGCTAGCATTTACAGCAATTATGACTTTCCTGAAGAGTGCACAAATGCACTCAATTATGCAGCTGTCAAAGGCAAACCTGCTGCTGCTCCTGTATGACGCACCACGGGGAGGTGTGCCTCAACCAATTCGCAGACTGGTGCGATTTTTACGGAGGTGCGTAACTTGGTATTGTATTCCTTTCACCGATAAATACAAATCTAGACAGGCACCTTCACGAGCTCAACGACGGCCACACAGAGAGGACAACAATTACAGTCGCTTGTAACGCACGCAGAGTATGTGCAGTACGTACCAGCGCATAGCGTAATTGCCATCGTTAAGCAAGCAACAATGCATCGATTTATCATTTAAAGGACATGTTTGCGGTCATGATATTGGTATGAAGCGAGAATCAATCATTTTTCGATTTGCGCGCGTTGTCATAGGTGCACGTAAATCCTGCAGCCACCAGAGGCGCAACATTCACAGTCATGGCAACAACAACAGAATTAACAATCCACAAGCACGAATCGTGATAACTCACACGATTGAAAGGGAGGCAAAATTGCGACATTTTTAAGGTTGTGGCAGATAATTGATGCTGGCGGCTCACTGTAATTGGGCGGCAGCGGTAATTTCAAATTGCCGACGATGAATGTGAGAATCCTAGCAACCCACTCGTGAGGATAGCGGTGGCGGGAATATGACAGCCAACCTTCGTGGGCCCACCCTGTCACGCGTAAAACCACACCGAATATCGCCGGAACGGAGAGGGGACGTCGATCATTGACCTCTCGGTCAGAAGAAGGACAACATTTCAAGCCATCAAAAAAAAGGTCTTTCTCTGCACGAAAACTATCCATAAAGTCGACCCGGTTGTGTACGGATAAAAAAAAAAACTCCAAGTGAAGGGCATTTCTTGGGCAAAGTCGCAAGCACATCTCACAAAGACACCGCAGACGGGACAAACCGGAGGTGTGGGTTAGTTGGGCAGAGCGCTAACCACTGCACCACCGCTCCCCCCACCAAACGAACACACACACGCAGGGCAGCGACGCACGCGCGCGCAATGATTTCCGCGCGCTGACACGGACGAACTCAGCGGACACGCGAAACGAGCGGTGGTGACGTCGTCGCCACTCACTCGTGCTGCTCGTGCACCGCCTCCATATCCCGGTTGACGCTGTGCGTCTCCGACTTGCGCACCTTCTCCAGCTCCCGCTCCAGCTCCTCCCGGTGGGCGTTCTTCATGGCTTCGATCGCTGCCGGAGAAACGCAGCAAGGGGGCCGCCGTCGCGTCAGGGGAGGCGCAGCGCACGGGAGGGCCCGGCGGGTTTTGTTTTGCGCTTTGACAACTCCGCCGTAGCACGCCGCGCGCCGGTTGCGATCGCCGGCGAAACGTCGTTAACGCGAGTTGGAAACGTGGGTTTGCTCTCTTAACACACGGCCGGGGTGTGCACAAGTAGTTCACGAATTGGCACGTTCTGTTCATGTGACAATACCGTACTCGTTGGCTGTGTTGGGTGGAGGTGGGTTTACGACTCATTTATAATCACGTGGTATAAACCCACAAAACTCGATCATGAGCGTTGGTTTAATACAAACGCTGGACTGGCTCCCAAAACTAAAACTATAAACGACTTTTATCTTACCAGGTAAGGCCCACTGAGCTATGTAGCTCTTTTTCAGAAGTGATCTGGCTATCGTAAACGATAGCTCAACGAAGTGGCTTATCACGTGGACATTTATAGCAGCCAAATACTCTAAAAGCATCTTTCATTCTGCTACGTGGCCTTTCAAAAGACCATGCAGCAGATGTGCTGTGTAAAAGTTTATTTTTGTACGCGCAGAGACAACTATGGGAATAAGGGAGGCGTATTGTCTGCATATTTATTCTCCGCTCCAGCCTGCTTCAAGGTGTGGATAGGGACTGAGCTGGCAGGCGCTACATGCGCGTGTGTTCCACGCGCTCCGTGCGTCCCCCACGTGTGCGCTCCGTGCGCTATCCACGTGTGCGCTCCGTGCGTCCCCCACATGCCTGCGATGGTGGCGGCCGTTTCCTCTGCCAGGAGCTTGTCCTTCTCCAAGCGCAGCTTCTCGAGCTCCGCCTGGTGGGCTCGCTGGAGCTCCTCGATCACCTTCTGGTGCGACTCCTCCATCGCGGCAAACCCACGCTCGCACGTCGCCTGCTCGCGGCCGCACACGGCACAACGCCAACCCCCCACCGCATGAGCGCTCACGCGCGCAAAAACACACGCATGCCGAGTCGCGCAGAGGCACACGGGGCAAAGGCACGCAAGCAGAGTCCCACGCGCGCAGTCGCGCACGCACACAGTCGCACGCACAAAGGCACACACGTGCAGTTAAACGCAGACGCACCTGCGCAATCACACGCAGAGACGCGCAGAGACACGCAGTAACATGCAGACGCACGCATTGACAGGCAGAGGCACGTGGGGATTGGCGAACACACTGCTAGGGTACACGAGGGTGAGGGGGGGTAGGGAGGGCTGGAGAGGCAGGGAAGGCCGTGGTTAAGTCAAGCATACGTGAGCGTACACAAGGGTACGCTCAGACGCACGTACTTGCGTGTCAACACTTGCGCGTGTACACCGATGCAGGACAGGGGACAATGCAAATAAGTGCAGCACGTGCTTAAACACAAATATACACGGAGATACAAGCTGGCTCAAGCATGTGTGCCATGTGTGCAGGAACACACTAACACAATGATACAGCAATGACACACACACGCACGCATGCAAAGGTAGCGCTAAGACTGGCGTTACTTCAATCAGAAATGCAATTTTATCCAATCACTGTTAGGTGTGCGCTGGCGCTTTCATATTTAAATTAACTTCCTTGTGCAATACATTTCCAAGGATTATTACTATACACGAATCTCGAGGTCACCGGTTCGATGATTTGATCTCACGGGAGACGCCAAGTTGAATCAACGGGGCAAGTTTCTTAAATCCCACCAACCGCCTCTTGTCCACCCAGCGGTACAGATGGGTGTGCAACCACAGTGAGGAAGTGCCTGGTTTACAGGAGGTCGTGGGTTCGATCCCGACCCTGACGCCTGCTGTATATTTGGAGTTTGTGCATCTCTCTCCCTGTGATCACGTGGATTTTTCTCCGGGCCCTCCGGTTTATCCCTTCAGATTTAGAATCAGCGTTGCGTTTAGAGTATTTGGCTGCAATACATTTCCACAAGGCATGTCACTTCTGAAAAAGAGCTATACAGCTCAGTGGTCCTCCCCTGCTGAAAAAAAAATTTAAATCGTTTTTTTATAGTTTAGCGGAGGCCCCCTTCTGCTGGCAGTGGCATGAGCAAAGCCATTGCATGGCCGCGCCTTTCACTCCCATGGTACAGGGCTCGTGAAATGACCTTGAGCAGGCACGTCCACACGATGGGGGGGTGGAGGAAGGGGAGGTGGGGAGAGGGGCATGCGCATGCGAGTGTACGAACGGTCACGCCACATCACCCGCGCACGAACGCACGGCGCGCCTACCAGACGCGCGGCAGGGAAGCCGCCGCAGGGACTACGCTGACATTTCCACCCTCCCCGACCCCCCGCAGTCGGATCTGCCCCCGAGACAGATTTCTAACCGAACAGCTGGCAACCTCCACGGCCTTGACACGACGAGACGCCGACCTTATAGTACAAGAGGTTGACGATTCATTAAATATTCATTTAATTAGGCAGAGGAGTGGGGGGGGGGGGGGCAAAACAGGTACCCTTTACCACGAGGACTCCTAATGAATGGCAGCAGATTTACAGGCAGCTGTAACATGGGGGGAGGGGGGCGGCAGGGGAATCATGGGAATAACTTTTTTTTTTAACCTGACCAAAAAAACCGCACAAAAGTAAAACGTCCTTTGGCTGTGACCTGTTATACACGTTCAACTAAAATAACAAATAAACAAGATTAAACGCAGCCCTTGGGGGGGGGGGGGGGGGCGGCAAGCGTTGGTGGACGGACAACGACGTGACCTTCGCATGCGAGCGGACACAACAGCAGCAGCGCGGGTTGGGGGAGCAGGTGGCAAGGAGAGGACGCTTCGGGAAGAGAGGCCCACGTGAATTCGGGCCACTCCTCCGCCCTCTTCACCGCCACGTTACGGTTCAACCCCTGGCGGCCGGGAGGGCAGCGAACGGTCACTGTGTGCAGCAGCCGTAAAGTAAACACTATTCTTTATTTTACCAGGTAAGGCCCCGCTGAGCAATGTCGCTCTTTTTCAGAAGCGAGCTGCCCACAAGTGATAGCCCAACGACGTGGCTTATCACGTGGAAATTTATAGCAGCCAAATGCTCTCAACTCACGTCGATTCTAAATGTGGAGGGGAAAAACCGGAGGTCCCGGAGAAAAATCCACACGACCACTGAGAGAAAGAGAGAGACATGCAACCCCCAAATATACAGGCATCATCAGTCAAGATCGAACCCATGACCTCCTGTATACCAGGCGAGGTAGTTAACATCTCGCCACCGTGGGTGCCACGGTGGCCAGTAGCAGCACGCCCTCCGTTCACCGAGCGGTACTTCTCTCGTCTGTACCCAGCGCGGTTCGCGCACCACCAAACTCTCTCAGGGCCGAGCTGATTGGCCTCATTGTGTGAAGCAGACTCGAGCCATTTAGCCGAATGGAAGAAGTAATCAGTTAGTGGTTAGAGTGCTGTAATTACAGCCGATAAGACCGTTTTAAAGGCAATCAACCCACCGCGTGTGATTTACGTTTAAAAATAATTTATATCCGGCGTCTCCCTCGTCGAAACCTACATAGTCGGGGCTGGAACCTTTGATCACCACAATCATCGTTATCAATCATCCTTCAATGCGGTGAAGTCGGGTCAAACAAACCCCCACCAGTGACAGCTAGCAGAGGCCTTCAACCAGGGGTGAAACGACACAACACACTGCAAGTGATTATCTTTTAAATATAGCCTTAATTGAAGCGGTTGCGAGCTTGGCACGGGCATGTGCTGGCATAAAAGGGGCAACTATAAATATTGTTTTATTGTCTGTTTATTGACGAGTCTTCTATCCCAGGAAGCGTTAAGAGTGGCTGGCAAATATTTTTCCCCGACCCTATTTTGGCACACTCTCGCGAACAGCGCGGCACGGCACGGCAGCCACGAACATTTAGGGCCGATAAGAGCGGGCGACAATGCCGCTGTGAGGATGTCGCGGAAGCTTTTGCGGCGGTGAACGCTGTGATGAGACTACAACTTACAGCTTGCGTAGGTGGTAACCTAGCAGCAGCAGCAGCAGCCGCCCCCTCCGCGCTGCCAATTATCTGACACTTTCGCTCGCTGCAACACGCGTGGGGCCCTGCCACAGCACGCGGCTTTGCACGCGGGGGGGGGGGGGGGGGGGGGAACTCCCACGTGCGTGAAAAATCACCACCTAAAATATTTACGAATTCGTTTGTATTTAACGAGGACCGGGAATTACGACAGCCAAGGCCCGCTTGTTGGCGGGGCACCGGCGGCACGGCTCATCCCGGCACGAGCCAGCGCAACAAACGAGCCTCGCGAGAAAGCGAGCTTTTAAAGGAGTGGGTGGCGTCTGCCGCTGGAAGGATTGTCACCAAGTAAGTTGCGACTCAAAAGCCCCGGGGGGGCTGGGGGGAGGGCAGGGGAGGCCGTGGCAACCGAGCCTGCCGTGACGCCACCGCCGTGCGTGGGCGAGGCAGTCAATGGCGGTAAAGATAGCGTTTAGAACGCTTCGCCAACCCACGCTGCAATCGCCGAAGCAGCGGGGAGCCACAGCCCCCGCGCGGTTTCAGAGGTGGGGGGGGGAAACGGGAAAAACACCGGACGGTGAAATGAACGTGACTGGAAGTACAAAAATGACACCTCGCTTCATGCACCATGTATGTATGCAGCAAACAAACCGAACAACAGGGTAGCACGCACGTGGGTTAACATGGCATCCAAAGTTGCACGGAGCACAATACAAAGTATAACGACAATAATGACACAGACGCCACACGGTGGGAATGGTGTTTTATGAAAGATTAGTGGTACAAATGGTCAGCAATGATCACCGGTTCCCAACCACCGTTCCCAACCTCCCGGGGCTTAGGAACTCTTTTTCTGTTTTTTTTCCGTCGCCTGTTTTGACGACGGCAATCGATGGCACTCTAAGCAAATAAATAAATAAAGCTGACAAAGCGTAGCGGAGTACCTTATCAAGAGCAGGATGCCGGCTTGGCATGCTTGCAGCTTCCGAAAATGGGATGTCACTTTAAACAAGAAAGAGGCTGTCAATTTTGCCGTCGCAGCGTGGCACTTTTCTCTTGCCCTCCGCTCGTCAAAGTTTTTTTTTTTTTTTACCCTAGAACAGCTTGGGGCCGTCACAAGCACCCGAGCTCAACAGAACAACCACCCCCGAATCAAATCTCGTGGCCCCCGCCAAGGCGTTGGAGAACTTCAAGAATGCGTGGCTTTTGAAAGCTTGCGACGGCTAAAGTGATAACATCCTAGTTGGGAACCAATGATGCACAACAAGATGCGTTTGAAGCAAATAAAAGATGCGTAACACAAACAAAAGCATGACCGGGCGTAAAAGTGCCCAAAAAAAACGGGCACCGGTTAAAATGTTTCACAAATTAATTTTAATTGGCCTGCGGCAACCACGGACACACAAAAAAATGTACGCATGCGTGCGTGCATGCAGGATTTTTACCCGGCAAGAGGTACATTCTAATGTGTCACGCGCACACCTTTTAAAATAAAACACCACCCTTGCATTTGGAAAGATTTGAGAAGATGAATCAATGCAAAGGGATTGAACAAAAACAGCGTGGCATGGGATGAGGAATACAAAACTCGTGAACAGCAGCGGCAGCGGAAACCGCAGATGAGCTGAAACCTGAACGTTTTAGCCGAAGGCAGTCCAGCAAATTACGTTCGCATGGCGATGCTGGGAGAGCCGCCGTGCGAACATTTGTTGATGTATTTCCACAATAAGCTGATATAATGATGTAAGCCAATGCACTATGGGGGGAGGGGGGGTGTACTTTGTGTGTGACGAAGGCAATAGGGTAAAATAATAGAATATGATGTTTTGGCATAATGTACAGATTTACTAGATACGGGCAGGAATTGTATCTTTGTGTTCATCAGTAATAAAAACAATCCATAAGCAATTTGCCAAAAAAGCAAGATCGCATTGGCTGCCCGTGGTGCGTTGCGTCATTAAGCTTCGCAGCACAGAACGAATGTGTCATCAGTCAATACCGAGCGAAATTCATTCGTTCTTTTGTGAAAATATCCGTTTCAAGAACCCAGTACACATCTGCCGCTTTCTGTACCCGGCACGCATGGGGACAATAAACACATGCATAGCTCCAAAATGAGAAAAAATAAATAAAAGCATTCTGTAGTGCTGCTGCCACCATGGCACTTACAAGAGGTGCTGAAGTAATCGCACCTTTTACATTCGATAAAATATAATCGACCAACCACCCTTGTGTCCACACCCGAATTAGCTTCCTCGCAAAATTCATGCAATGGACCTGGCTTCTCTCTCGCCACATTCCAAAAAAAAAGGGAGCGCAACCGCCGCGCGGGACTGAAGGGAGATGACGCGGGGAGACGCGCGGAGGGCAACGGTCCACCTTTAGGCTCTCAATGTCTGCCTGGTGTTTGCCGTGCAGCGCGCCAACGTCCGCCTCGGCGACGTCCCTGTCCGGCGTGACGCGGGACGCGGACAGCTGGAGCGCCTCGAACTGCGAGCGGATCGACCGCAGCGTGTCCCCGCCGCGGTAGGCGTCACTCACGTCCTCCTGGGCGCTCTCAAACGACTCGACCGTGTTCTCGCTCGCAGCCTTCTGCAGGTCCCGCTGATGATGCTGATGCTTCGGGTGCACGGTCGGCGACGCCTCCTCCTGGGTAGGCCTCCACAGATCCTTGGCCTTCGGTCGGAGCCGCTCCTGCAGCCCAGCGAGAGGCTCGCTGCGGTCCTCCTGCTGCAGGCTCTTCATCTTGAGCGTGAACTCCTCGCGAAGTTTGTCGAGCTCCTCCCTGTGCAGCCGCTCCATGCCTCGCCGGGACGCCTCCACGTTCTGCAACTGTTGGGTAAACTTCTCAGAGTGCTCCCGTTCCAGCTCCTCTATGCAGGCCGTTAGTTTTAATATCTGCTCTTCTTTCTCCGTCAGTTTGGTCTTGAGCAGTTCTTCGGCCTCCTCAAACTTTGCGGTCAGACCTTCGATCTTCTCCTCGTAAACGTCGGTCAGGTCGTAGAGCTGCTGCTTGAACCTAGCTGCCATCTCGGTTTTGTCCTTCGCCATGACCATCTTTTGTTTATTGGCAGCGCCTTCCGGCTCTTGGCCCGGCTCAGACTGTGAATCTTTCACGGCTCGAAGTTCCTCCAGCTCTTGTCGGAGCTTTGAAATTGTCAAAATGTGTTCCTCACACTCGACTCTCAGAGCCGACTCAGAGTCGGACGCGATCTGCTCCAGAGCAGGATCTGCCAACTCCACACTTGCACACTGTTCACCCTGCAGATTCTCCATCTGAGTATGGGAATTGCCACCTGGCGGCTCGTTGCAATGTTCTCTCAATGGTTCCTTTGCATCGCCACATTTTTTGACCTTGCCCAGCTTCTCCGCTCCCTCGGCGTGCTCCACCCACTTCTCCAGAGCCTCGCGCACCTCCACCAGGGTGGAGATTTTGCAAGCCTCCATGACACGCTGGAGCATCTTCTTGTGGTTCTGCACACGCAGCAGAGCTACGCTCAGCTCGCTCTGCAGATCGCCAAACTTTTTGTCGACCGACTTCTGGATGCTCTGGAGGACGAGCGCGAGCTCGCCCCTCAGCAACGTACTGTCCACCAATGTGCTTATGAACTGAATGATTTCCGAGGGCTCGGAGCTGGACTCTTCCGTGGAGTCAGCCTGCAGCTCCACCTTCAGCTGCTGCAACTCCGTCCAGAACTCCCCCTCCAGAAGAAGCTTCCTCGTCAACGAGTCGCCACCTTGCGACGCTTCCCCGACAATGACGGCGTGCTGAACGGACGCCAGCTTCTCGATCTCCACGTTGAGCTCGTCGACGCTCGCCAAGCTGTGCAGGTCGGTGTTGTGGAGGACACTTATGAGCCTGGCCATGATCAACGCTTCGGACACCAGCTTCCCCGCCAGCGCCTGGAGGTTTTCATCCTGGGGCAGAGTCTGGCAGCATCCCGACGACGCTTCTTGACCCTCTCCTTCTGATCCACGGGCAGCTCCCTGCTTTTCTTGCACCAGTGACGTCTGCTCCAGGCTGTGAATCACATTCGCCAGAGCTCTTTCTACCTCCGAGAGCGACTGAATTTTGATCCCCTGCGACTCCGCCACTTGCTTATCTTTGAGGATTTTCTCAACTTTGCCCTTGCATGCTATTATTGTTTCTTGCACCTCTGCGATTTTTGCCTCCAACTTTTGCAGATGCTTGTCCGTTTCGTCAACCAACCTCCACCTCTGACTCTTCTCGATCTGCAGCTGTGCGGTGAGGGCTGTAAGTTCCTCCTCGCTGGCCTGCAGCTGCTCCTGGCTGTTCTTTTCGGCCTGAATCCTTTGGGCCAGCTGCTCCGACCGAGACTCCATCTCCCACGCCTTTTGCTCGACGAGCGAAGCCGTCACCGCCCTCAACTTCTCCTCCGTCGCCAGAAGCTTGACCTCCAGGCTTTGAATCTTAAGCCCCGCCGAGCTGGAAGTCGAATCCAGGTCTACAGGCGGCTGCACTTTCTTGCCCGAGAACTCCTGCAAGGAGTCTTCGCTGGGCGGCAGCGGGAAGACTTGCTCGTCGACACTTTGGTTGCGCAGGGTTTCATTCCCGGAGCTGTTTGACGAGCCCGCACTTCTCTGTCCCCACAGGCTGCGTTTGGAACCAGCGCCCAGGGCTCCTGCCGACGGCACTTCGACATGCCTTGCCATGGCCTGCTGCCTGCTCGACTCCTCTTTCAACGAAAACCCTTTGCTCACAGGAAAGCGATGAGCAGCCTCCGACTGTTGCACCGTTCTGAAGAATCCCCGCTTGAACTTCATCTGCTCCCACTCCTTGCACGAGTTGTTGTGAGCGGTTTCCAAGACGTCGTAGTCCTCCTGCAGTTTGGTGTGGTTCAGGGACAGCTGCTCGTAGCTCCGCTGCAGGGCTCCCAGCTTGGCCTGCAGACTCGAGACCTTGGCCTCTTCCTGCTGGAGCTGATCCACCAGGTCCGCCCGTCCCTTCTCGTCCTCCGAGTGCACCTTGTTTCCACTCATCCTTCGCAGCTCCTCCTGTCCGAATTGCAGCCTCTTTTCGGCTTCCGAGAGATTCCTCGCCACGGTGTTCAGCCGATCCAGTATGTCCGGCATGACCATCTCGAGCTGCTCCTCACATTCATTCTTAAAGCAGTTGATTTGGAAATCCGTCTCTTTCAGGATTGCTCTCACCCGTTCCATTTCTTGGGAAAGACTGTCGTAGAAGTCCTTAATCTCGTTTTTCTCTGTGCACTGCTGCTCAAGGTCGACCTTAAGTGCCTCCATGTCCTGCGACAGCTCGCTGTACGACTCACCAAGTTCCCTGTTTAAAATGCGCTGTGTGTGCAAATCGTCCTTTACAGAGTCCAGCTCTTTAAGTAAACGCTCGCAATCCTCTTTGCACTGACATTTGGAAGAACCGTTGGAATCGTGACCAGTGGGGTTAACATTGTCCAGTAAAATCGTTGTGTTTGCTCCTGTATTCACGCAGATATTCAAGTTCTGCTTTAATCCTGGAGTTCTCCTTATTTGATTCTGACAACTGATTTAGGACCTCCTTTTGCCTTTGGTATAACTGCTGATTGTCTTCCTCAACAGTTTCCTTTGACCTCTGCAGACTTTCCAATGAAACCTCGTCGTCCCTCATCTTCTGCTCCAGCTTCCTATTCTCCAGGACGGCCGCAACCTTCTCCTTTTCCAAACGGTCCACGCACGTTTCCAGCTTCTCCACGCGCTCCTCCCTTTCCTTCAGAGCGTCCTCCAGCTCCTGCAGCCTCCGGCGGATGCCCTGCGTCTTCGCCTCCTGCGTCTCCAGCAGCGCCCGCCGCCGGGCCTCAAAGTCCTCGCGGCTCTTCGCCAACTCCCGCTCGCTCGCCCGCAGCCTCTCGGTGGCTTCCTCGAGGCGCTCCCGTAAGCGCTGAACCACCTCCTGCTGGTTGCCCTGCATCTCCACTTGCCGCTCCAGCTCGCAGAGGGCCTGCGTCTTCTCCAGCAGGAGGCTCTTCGCCGCTTCCAACTTCGCCTCGCTCTCCCCAAGCCGCGCCGCCGCTTCGCTCGCGCCCGCCGCTAACGCCGCCGCACCCTCGGCCGACACGTTGGCCCTCTCCTCCTCGCGACCCAGCGGCGCCTCGCTGAGGCTCTGCTCGAGCGCCGCTCGCTCGGCCGAGAGCACCTCGACGCATTTGTGAAGCGAGGCGAGCTCGGCCTCCTGCCGCTGGATGAGCTCCCGAGAGGCGGTGTAGCTCTGGCGCAGCGTGCGCGACTGCAGCGTTACCAGCTCCAGCCGCTCCCGCTGGCGCTCCAGCTCAGCGCGGAGCTCCTTGTTGAGGCGGCGGAGTTGCTGCCTGACGCCCGAGCCGGCCCCAGCCAGCGCGCCGGACTTGGGAGAGCCACCACACACACCGTTAACGGACAGCCACATGCCAGGGATGGTTTAAAGCGACTCTGAATTTCAAGAGGAAGCCGTTGACTCGTCACACCTCGGGAGCCTTAACAGCTCCGCACGCTTTCGTTACGGCATGGTTTTTTTTGCACGTAAACATTTGACGCTTTAAAGAAAAGTATAATCGTTAACGGTGGTAAACGAAGCTGTAATTCAGTATTTTTTTTCCTTCCTGGGGCAGTTTAAATCATCCCTGTAGCATGTGTCACCATACAGGACCACTTACTCACAATTTGAAATCAACCAGTGCCTGTTTTCACTGTCCATGAATTGGCGCTGTAGGCAAAAGGCTTTTAACGCATCATACTGCTCCACCCTGTCAACCAGACGCTGGCTTCCTCTAGCATGAGCACTATTTAAAATATCCCTTCCATCAGCACAGCAAACGTTTCCCGAATTGAACGTCACTCATATGAACTAGTCACCCTAAACGCATCATCCTCTATCTCATCAGATCTCAGAAGATAAGCGTGACCGAGCCGGTGGGCTCTGGCGTGAGTGACCCCCAGTGCTGGACGACCATTTGAAGGTGTGGGGTTGCGAGGTGGCCAGGAGATGTCATCGTTGAGTGCTTCACTCCTTGTTTGCGAGGGGTTTTCTCCCATTTCTTGCCAAGTGAAGCCAAACACTCCGTAAACGGAATTGACAAAATATCCCAATGCACGACTCCCTCGTGAATTTTTTTTTCTCGAGGCTCAGTAATATTTTTCCGGGTTAATAATTGGCATCATTATTACCGCTATTATTTAGCCCCACGTTCTAAAATGCAGAACAAATATTTCCGCGGTTAGACAGCGATTGCTTGCGTGGGCTTCTTCTAGCAGTGAACTGATGATGGCTGCTGATGATTTTGTATGTAACGGGGCAACTGTTTTATTAAAAAAAAAAAATCCTTCTGTATGAGCACCCTATGGACATTGGTCCAGGATGTAAGCGCAGAGCGAAACACCTTAGTGATCAGTTGTGCAACTCGGTTGCATGCAACTGAATAATTTGGATGTCTCGGCAAACGATTGCGAGCAGTTGCGCAACCGGTTGCCAACACTAGAGAGAGCAACCCCCTTTAACATTCAAGCATCGAGCTGATCAGAAATTTGCAGCGACGCATCTCGTACCGTGCTGCACATTTGCAAACTACGATTGGCTGTTACGATCCTGAGGTGGGTGGGAGGTGGTGTTAGCCATGAAAAGGACGAGGCTATGCCGTAAAAGGGGGCGTTGGCCAGACACGCTTATAGCCAGATGCACGCTTGTTGTTACGTAACTCCCTCGCTCAAGATATGGTTGCGCAAGATATGGTTGCTCAGGTATAAACCGGGCCCCGAGGCTGCCACTAAGGTCAAAGCAAGGTTGGGGTGGCATGGCGTTTACTGTAATGCGTAGCGATGTGAACAACATTAGCATTTGGCTGCCGACCGAACCGATCGCTTCGTGTACTCTTATTTAAAATACCGGTGCCAAGTCGGGAGGCTTTTACTTTGTGCAGGGAACAATGCATTTAAACTGGGCTCTTTCCATGTTCTAAACTGAGGGCGATTACCTTTAGAGACTGAACAAACAGAAAACTCAAAAACAAAACACAAAAGCAAGCTGGGGGTTGCGTGGTGGCACCAAGCGTGAGAGATGTTGTTCGGAAAACACTGATGATGGCGAAACGTTATGATAACACCACGGACACCCACAACAAAACAAAAACATGCACCCCCCACGGGGCAAGCTGCAACGCACGCAAGGGCAACACAAAATCTCGACACACTTACACGGTTTCACGGGCACCACCACTTTCACAACGCGTGCCGCTTTTCACTCGCACTCCTCGTGTCTCCCGGTCAACTTAATATTCCCACCACCGCTCGCGCAAAGAGCGGCGCGCGCACGACACTCATCGAATAATTCACGAATACGACACGGGGGGAGGGCGGCGTTTACTTAAGAGTGCCTCTGCAACCTTGCTCGTGGGAAGTAAAAGGAGCGGTGGCTCAGTGGCAGAGAGAGTTTCAGTGGCTCACAGTTGGAAGGTTGCGAGCTCAAATCCTGGTTGGAGTGTCGACTCAGCCCCTCGTCTCTGCTTCCGAGGTCAACAACAATAATTACCGCCGGCTTCCGGGGGAAGCCAATAACGGTTGTCTCATGGATAGACTCACCCCGGCCATAGAAATGTGGAATCGCCACCACTGCCTCAGGGCTGTAAACAAGGAAACGAGCACCGCCTCAATGCTCGTCTAAGACAAGGCATCGCTTATTGTGACTTTGAACGTTGCCATGAAGGCTTTCGAAGGTAATCTATTATTAGCCACATTGGAAGGCATCCATTTCCATTCTGTTGTTGTTTATGCCACACAAACAACAGAGGGTTTAAGCGTGGTCCCAGCTGTGGCGTGATGACCGTGTAAAAGAGAAAGCAAGCTTTATACACATGCAGCAAAACCAAGGAATGTACGCATTCATTTCTTTGGCAAAGCACAAGCAAAGCAGAAGGGGGGCAGAGTAGGAAGGGGGGTGGTAGAGGGAAATGGAACATCTGCAGAGGAGACATATACACAATGTTGGAGGTTTCTCAACAGAAGGTTCGGCGGGAATGAAAGCGACCGTGCCTTGGAATAACGCAAATAAAGAACGCGCACGATAAACAACAATGACATGCACCACCCAGGTTTCGAACCTCGGCTTCCAAACGCTGTTGCAGAACAATTTAAATATTTGGGAAACATTTCGGCTTCAATGGCCCGAATGCTGTGAACCATTACTTCCCGGTCTGCCTGTCATCAGCAACGTGCGCTTGAAGACATCCGTGAATAACGTCGTGATAACGAACACGGAGCGCACTGGTGTACTCGTCATCAGACCATGGGTTAATTATATATAATCCCAATAACAGTCACGATTGCAAAATGAAATTTCAATTACATTATATTATTACTAATAATAACAATCATTTAAAAAGCCTCAATCCACTGCTGGATGAAGGCCATCCCACACAGTCTCAGTCATGGAGAATGTTTTTTTACTATACTTCAAAGAGGAAGTGTATGTACGTTCAACTTCTTTCATACCGTACGTAGCCAATCGTGCTCATGGAAGGTGCGGAGGAAGGACAACAAACTCAAAGCAAAAAGCAGTTCTAAAGAAATGAGTTTGTCAATCGAGATGATGATTTTTTAAAGTGCGCAGCTCCAGTGGCTTCCTAATATCGGACGGGAGAGCGCGTTCCAGACGGTCCGCAGAAGCGCATCTGAAAGCGCCGCGCGATGCAGTGGCCAGGCCCGAGATCACTCGCCAATGATGACAGCACAAGCAGGGAACCGAACCCCAAGTCGATGATGTCAGCGAGCATCGCCATACCACTCCACCCCGATCACGAATCACGTGATCTTTGTGAATTTATAAAAAAAATTACAACTGCATTTGTGTAATTAATCATTGTAAAACACAATGGGGTTGTAAGTGCAATTTTGGCAGACAATACTGCTGTAATTGTAATTACAATTGAGCGTGGGTCTGAATAAAATCGTTTAGAATTAGAACGACGCATTCGTTACTCTGTAAGCACAGCAACGGAAGCACCAATTGACACCTGGGCATGGCGAAGTCTAGTTGAGCGATATTTGTCACGTATTCTTTAAAAAGAAAAAACACAACCCCATTCCTCTCCTCTGATAACTTCTGAGCACAGCAAAGTTGCAGAAGGCACGATTTCTAATGACGATCTCCAAAAGTCTTTCACGTAGAAAAAAGGCACCACTCTCCTGGTTAATAAATACTTGATAATGAGTCTATTTGTGTCCTTCCGGATATGCTCGGTCACTAATTAATTATTAAGTTGCACAGATATCCGTTATAATGTGAGCCTCGTGTTCCCTTGGGTAGAAAGTACCACATCTTAATGAATCCACTCGAGTCCGCTGGCACAAATTGGCCTATTTCTGGCGAGCACCTCTCGTGGGGATGATGACGAATCCAACGAGCGGTAGCTAAAATACGAAATTGCGCTCCTTAAAAATAGCCACGCGCAGTCCCGTTGCACCGCGTCTCCGCGGCGGAATAATTAACGTCGTGGCCTCTCGTCTCGTGAAATGATGGATCGCTGGGCAGCGTGCGCTGGTGCCGCGGGGGAACCAGCCAGTGGGGGGGCGGGGGCCAGGATGGCAGCCACGTTTTGGAAGGTGTCCTATTAGCACCATGCGTATTGTGTGAACGTGTGTGTGTGCGCTGACTAAATATGTGCGTGTGCTTAATGTGTGTTGACTGCTTGTCGTGCTCACTGTGTGAATGTGTGTGTGTGTGCTAAATGCGTGCGAGGGCAGCGACGCTCACAACAACGAGTGGAGCGCTGGGCGGCTAAAACACAGCAAGTTGGCACAGTAAGGGGCACAGGTAGTGCAATCGGCCAGCCATCTCAGTCAGTCAACTCACAGCACCTGGGTGTGTCAAATGACCTCCTGCCAACGAGCGTTTGACACTTCACGTGGCCTTAAAGCGCACATAGCCTGGCACAAGCGCCGTGGTGACGTCACCGCCACTTAGTGGTGAATGTGCTGATGGTGTTAATGCGTTTGCTTGTGTGCTGACTGTTTGAAGATTTGTGTTTGTTGGCTGCATGAATGTCTGCCTGCATGCTCTGTAAATGTGAATGTGTGCTGATGAGGGGAGCAGCGGTTAGCGCACTGCGCTATCAACCCCAGCGACCCAAAATCAATTCCCGCTCACGGTCAACACCAGTGATGATTATCTAAGTCCGGGGGCCTTCCTTAGGTCGACTCAACCTCAAATGAGTACCTTGTGCGGTGTGTGGAGTAAACATCAGAACTGTGGAGACAAAACGCAGCCGGGAGTGGGTGCTGGCCACCCACCCCCTCGTGTGCCGTGCCGGCCTTCATAGGTGCTACTCGCTAACAGCACTTGCCCCAACAATCTGTTTCGGGCTACACGGGGATCTTTGTCTTTTTAACTGTGTAGACATGTGCGTGCGTGTGCGCTGATCAGGGGCCCAGCATTGTTTATTACCGGCTGTCTCTTAAACACAGGATAGGAGGGGAGCGGGGGTAGGGTGGGGGAGGGTATGGAGGGGGTGGGGGGGGTCTCACCTGCGAGACGTAGCCGAGGCGCGTGCTCTGCTCGCGCTGCAGCGCCTCCGTCAGCTGGCTGTGCAGGCTGCTGTTCCGCTCCTGCAGCGACGTCAACTCCTGCTGCGTCTGCTGCAGCTGCAGCTTGAGAGCCTCAATCTGTTGCGCGCGTGCAGTGCAGTCGCAGGGGTCAGCGATCGGCGCGAGGTCATCGTCATCAACGTCATCGTCAACGTCGTCATCATCATCAGCATCATCATCAACAGCAAAGAGTGTAGCTCCAGCACACGACATGAACCACTGAATGCAAGACATCGGATTACAAAAAGGAAACGGATCACCGGTGTTACACAGTTCAAATTCCACAGCAACTAAATCATCTTCAGCAGTGTTCAATCCACTGCTGGATGAAAACCCCAACTGGCAGACTAATGCCCGCTCGCAGGCCATGTACCAAGTTACCAAGTCACCTTGTGCCGCACAGGGACAGCTGCCACCGGGGGGTGCCCTACCTCCTGCTCGGGATGAGACTGTGATGCGAGGGGGCCCGAGGAGTCGCCGAGGCATTTAAACGCCACGCAAATCCAAATGTCACCATTTTTATTGTTATCGTCGTCGTGATTATTCTAAACGCCCAGCGGACCGCTGGAGCGTCCGCCCCCCACCACGACTCGGGGGAACAGAGAAGCGACCCCGAGGGGGGGGGGGGCCCAGAAGTGGGCAGGGGGAGAGAGAGAGAGAGACTAAGGCCTCACCTCCTTCTCCAGGAGCTCCACCAGGCCGTCGGTGGGCGGGCGCTGGGCCGTGGGCGTCAGGTGGCCGTGGATGGCCACCTGCTTGCTCTCCCTCAGCGGGGTTTGCTCCACCTGCTGCCACCTGTAAGGACAACGGCGGCGCCCTGGCGCTCAGCGACCTCGTCGGTAACAAAATAATTGGGTCATGCGTTGTTAGCAACGCGTCGTCTGCGGTGAGTGGCGTGCGTCCCGCGATATCGCTGCCCACCCCAGAGCTATAAATGCTCTGATACGTGCGTTGTCTTTGCACCGATCGCCTTTTGGCGTTCTCTGGTCTGACACTGGTGAGACTAGGCCATGAACAAGGCCGTCTCCGGCGTAGGGCAATCAGTTTAGAAGACAATGACGTATATTATCAGAGTGTGTTTGTTTGCATGTTCATCACAAGTAGGTGTGGTTGATGCAGACTTGATTCCTTTCAAAGGGTATCTATTTGGTGTTTGAACATATTCACACCTGTTGTATTGCCAGAAAGGGTAAAACCTAATCTTATTTGATACTGGCAAAAAGGTCCCATGATGAGTGTTAGTGGTATTGGGGAGCGGTAGTGTAGCGGTTCGTGCGCTGCACCAGCAACCAGTGGCGATTGTCTGAACCGGTCCTGGGCCTCCTCTAGGTCGACTCAACCTCCAATGATTAGCTGGTGCGATGTGTAGTAAACATCGCCACTGGGGAGACAAAGGCGGCTGGGTGCTGTGCTGGCCACCCACCCCCTTGTGTGCCATGCCGGCCTTCACAGTTGCTATTCGCTAACAGCACTTGCCCCAAGTCTGTTACAGGCCATATGTTGTATTAGTAGTGAGCGGCAAGCGTTATTAATGTATTAATAATGAGCAGCATGTGTTAGTAGTGAGCGGCAAGTCTAAGTAATGTGCCAGTAATGAGAGGCCAATATTGCGACAGTAATGAGCAGCAATATAGAGCCAGTGTCCTAGGTAATTGAATTATTCATCCTGTGCTACGATTCAATCAACTGTCAACATCTATTCTATCCTCTATTTCCCCCCACGCTCCCACCGTCTCATCTTTACTGTCCATCGCGTTTGGCTTGCCCTGCCCCCTATTCCGTCCATTAGCTCGGAGATACAAATTTGCGTATCGTTAGCGAGCGTAGTTCGTAAAATAACTAATTATTTTACGGCACACGAGGATGCAATGTATCTCTACTCCTAAGAATCGACTGTGATCAATGAATCAATACACGCCTATGGATTCGGGTTCTCTTGGGAGGCGAGAGGTTCATGTTATTTGTGTTAATTATAAATATATTTTGGGGGGGGCAGTGGGGAGGGGAGGGTGCTGACACACGAGCTGTGCGAGCCGTGCAACGCCCATCGTTGCCAGGGGGGAGTACGCGACGCAAGGCGCTCCGAGTTGCTGCGTCACACGTAGGGCCCCGAGCTAGCGACGCCACTCCTCATCCACACACCTCTGCTCGATCTCGTCCTGCATGTCGTCGTGCGCCGGCGACAGCGGCTGCTGCGCCGGCGGCGGCGCAGGCGGGGTCACCGGGGGCCTCAGGCCCCTGTCCTCCACGTCCATCGCCCCGTCCTCCACCTCCGTGGAGCTGTACCGCTTGCGCCGCTCCTCCCATCGCCGCGCGCGGTCCCGCTCGGGTTCGACGGCACCGTCGCGCTGCGTCTCGTCCGGTACGAAGCTGCAGCGGCCGCCCCCACCGTCGCCGCCGCCACCCCCGCCGCCCCCGTCAGGGGCATCGCGGGCGCGGCCGGCCAGCGCCTGCTGCTGGTGGATGGGTCGGAACTCGGCCCAGTCAAAGGTCTTGGAGCGGCCCTCGCGACGGCGGTCGCGCGCGCGGCTCTTTCGCGACGACTGCTGCTGCTGCTCGCCGTCGGCGCCCGAGTACGAGGAGTCGGGCGCCAGCAGGGACGCGTCCGTGCCCCTCGTGTCCAGCTTGGGAACCGTGTCCGGAAGGGCGCTCGCGTGCGCGTTCTCCTCCGGGAAGCTAGCGGGGCAGGCCAAGAGCGACCGTTTGCGTTACTTTTGCACGCACAGCCGATTACACACTGCAGTGTGGATCTGTAACAGCTGCCGTGGTGTAATTGCACATACCCACACGGACACGGCCGCACACCCGGTGGATCCAACGAAATGTGGTCCCCCCCTAGCGCAACCCCCTTTACAAGAGCGAATAAACTAATAACCTCCAACGCTGCCCCGCCAGGGCCCACACACTGCCGCCGCCCCCCCACCTTGTGACGTCCGGGGCGGTAGAGGGCCGCACGTTCTTCATGATGGCCTGGATCCAGTTCCTGCGGATCCCGGTCGTCATCGCCGACAGCGTGAACGACCCCTCCTTCGTCTGCGTCACAAGCGTCACAACGAGCCTTCACGTCACACCGCTGCCACCACCGCCTGACACATTCCTCAGCCAAAGGATAGCTGCTCTGTTGTCAAGCACCGACTTCACACTGAGATGAATTTGCATTGCTTACGAGTGATAATATACAAACTAACTTTTCTCCTCAAGGAGCATAAACCATTACACAAACTCCGGTCATCCTCGCTGCAGCGGCTTTTGGCTAACCATTGAACAAAGACGGTCACCGCATCGCATGGCGCTTTCAGATGTGCTTCTGCGCTCGGCTGGAACGCTCTTCCTTCCGATATTAGGAAGTCACTGGAAGCAAGCACTTTTAAATCTACTTTGAAAACCCATTTCCTGAGGAATGCTTCTTGCGTTTAGTTTGTTGTCCTTCTCCCGCACCTCCGATTAAGCACGGTTGGCTACGTACGGTGCGGAAGAAGCTCAACACGCATCCACACATTACAGAGTATGCAGCGACGGCAGAATTTGTCGAGCGCGGGCCCCGCATTGGGAATCTCTGATCTCCCCCCGGCAGGGGACGAGAGGGACACACGCGCGTGGGAAGGGTTTGCGGAACGCGACGCGCACGTTTTGCGGAGCTGACGTCGCGATCGTGAGCGCGACGTCACATTTCAGGCAGCGCGGCCATGGCCGACAGCCCGCTCTGATTCGTCACCGAAAGGTTCCGCTTGCTGGCCGGTTAAAACCAAGCAGTGCGTCGGCTCCTGGACACCTTAGGTTGCACGCGCCCTGCTACTGGACATCGGTGAGAAAGATCTTCAATAGCTCATCGGTATTTCTCCAGGATAAATAAAGATTCTGATTCTGAGAAGCACAGGGTATTTCCTGACCACCATGTGTCGTTTGCATCGCTGTCTCACGAACAAATACGTAAATAAAGGCATATAATCGTTGTGGGTGAGATCGTGTCAATTGCGTTGTAAACCCACCTCTCCACCCGACACAGCCAGTTAGTAAGGTTTGTCACGTGGGAAACTTACAATGAGAAATGCTTTTACGCAATCTAATCCAAAAACTTTATTAGGAATAAATATTGCTCGCAAAAGCCTATGAGGTTACACAAAAAAAAACCGTTACACACCACCGATGATTCTGTGCATGAACGGGCAGACAATTACATACCTGTATTTGGAAGCCGTAATTTCTCTGTGCCTGGACCTCCGTGACATCGTAGCATGTGGACAGGTCGATTTCTCCATCCAGATCTGAAGCCTGAACAACAAACAACAGCAGCAGCCAACATCAAGACCCAGTCAACGCACGCAGGCAGCAGGGCAGGAGTGGAAAGAGGGCTACTGTTAAGACATAATTGGAAATGACAGCGACACCACACACACGTAAACATATAACCCACATAGCAAATAGCTCTAATCAGGCAGACAGCTGCCTAATGATATCACTGCAGGGACTCTTTATTAGAAGGACACCACAGTGACTTTACTTGAGCGACCCTGACCGTGGCATTTAAATGTTTTTTTTTCATGAACAAAACTTAAAACTCATGTTCAATAGCCCAGGACACATAGCCTCGAGGTACATATCTACAAAAACAAGAATGACAATGTTGGGGCAGTACCTCCTCTGCAATGGAGTCCTTGTAGTATCTCAGTCCATGGTCAGTAAGCACGAACCAATGTTTCTTCCACTGTGCAGACAACCGCCCATTCATTCCCTCTGTCAGTGCAATCACGTACGTATTCACTCATTCATCCATTGTTCACTCTACAAGCGGCAGTGGCCCCAACCTCTACAAGAATGCAGAGTGAGACCCGTGCGGGGTAGTGGTGGTATTTTCCTTTAGATGAAACAGACCAATTAAATGCAGCATCCTTTCCATTGGTGCGCACTTTGAGTAGCCAGCTCAACACGCAGTGCTTACACGCAATATTTAAAAAGATGTGAATTTTGGGCTGCTGGAACAACAACGTGACCGCATTGCCATGAATGTGCCCGGTCTCATCAGATCCAGGGAGCAAACAAAGCAGAGGTTGTTGAAATATAAACAATAATGATGAGAATAACAATATTTAAAAAAATACAAATGTTTTGGCAATGCATGGCAATGAATAACAAGACAAAACTGGGCCAGATGGAAGTTTGCCATTTGAAAACCAACATTTCGATAGGTTCTCACATTTTACACAAACATCACGACCGCCACAATTAAAGACCAAACGTATACGTGGTTAAAATGTGCCCGAACACAAGTACCACGAACAACAAAAACATTACAACCGGAGTATCATTTCTTTGAATACCTCAAAAATCAACAGTCAGGCAACTAAGAGCCCCAAAATATCGTAGAACATCTTACACGGTTATGTTTTTACCAAAAGTACAAAGGGGTCATTCAGGACGACGCGTTCATTTCTTACGCGCAGACGGAGCATGGATCCATAAGCAAGAACCAATAAAGGAGGAAACCTTACTGCTGACGGGGGGGCGGGGAGGGTGGGGAGGGTGGGGGGGGCGGGGGGGGGGGGGGCGGGGTCTCCAGCCGTGCGCTGGGGGCGTAAAGAGTGTGGGCAACTCTGG
This sequence comes from Lethenteron reissneri, assembly GCF_015708825.2. Taxonomy (NCBI): domain Eukaryota; kingdom Metazoa; phylum Chordata; class Hyperoartia; order Petromyzontiformes; family Petromyzontidae; genus Lethenteron; species Lethenteron reissneri. The sequence goes on from NC_083788.1 coordinate 12,102,164, forward strand.
GGGGCTCGGGGCGAGTGCATTCGTCACTGTCAAGCGCGCCGTCACGGAATGCCAATGAGCGCCCCTGTTCCACGGGCATTAATCTTTAAATTATTCACTCGGCGGAATAGGATTTTGGGAGAGAACGTGTTTTCGCTGCCCCCCCGCCCCCGACCCCGGACGGCAATCACGTGACACTTCATCCTTTAAAGATGACAAGGAAGCAAATGTATTAATAAACCACGTTATTCGTGTGAAATTATATTACACATTTATTTATTATTTTGAAAGCCTGCTCCGAAACATTTTCAAATGCGCGCCACGGCGGCGGCGGCGAGCCCTGAGCGAGATTTGCGATGGAGAGCTCAATGCCAAACACTTTCCCAACGATGACGCCAACGCCACACGTTTTACTATTCCACAGCAGCACGCGCGCGTGTGTGTGTGCGTGCGTGGGTGGGGAGCGACACTTTACGTGGCCTTAACATTCACATAGCCTGGCACAAGCGCCGTGGTGACGTCACCGCCACTTATTGGCGAATGACGGTTGGGGAGCGGTAATGTCCTGCACGATGAACCCGGCGTTCGATTCAGGCTCGCGACCAACAGCAGTAACAATTACCTAAACCAGTCCCGGGCCTTCCCTAGGTCGACTCAGCCTCAAATAACTACTTGGTGCAATGTGTAGTAAACATCGCCACTAGGCAGACAAGGGTGTGGTGCTGGCCACCCACGTGGTGCTGCCCACCCACCACCTCGTGTAACATGGTGGCCTCGATAGGTGCTCGCTAATGGCACTTTGCCCCAACAGTCTGTTCAGGCTATACGGGGGGCGAGCGCTGCACTCCGAACCCTGACCCTCGGCGCCCACACCGCTCACTCGCCACGTTAACCTCCCCACGACTGCCAGCTCACTTAGCGGAACATAAATTGACGGTCTCGGAAGGGCGGCCGTACAGTCCGAGCGGTCAGCGAGCTCGCCAATGGGTCCTGTTTGCACGGAGCAAACGGGTCGATTCTGTCCGTCGCTACCCAGTAATTTCTGCAGGGAATTACAAATGCAGTGCGTGGTCTGCTTGGCAATGTTGGATGTTAACCCTCTCGCGCGTAAATTTGTGAAAGGAAAACCCAAAAACATTTGTTTCGGTCTCATGTCAATTTCAGAATCGATGGAACCTCACTCAACAAACAAAATGTGTTGATTTACAATATAAAATGACTAAGAGTCCATTAAAGTGGTCAAGATGCACAAGCGGGTTGAAGAGGCAGGGTTTAAAGAGGATGGTGCAGGGCCCAGATGGAAGAGTGGCGACTAACGCCAATTCCGCACATAGAGAATTATGTACGTATATATGTATGTTGAACTTCTTCCGCACTGTACACGTAGCCAACCGTGCTTAATCGGAGGTGCGGGGGGAAGAACAACAAAATAAACACAAAAAGCAGTTCTCAAGAAATTAGTTAAAAAATCTAGATGATTTAAAAGAGAAGTACTTCAACCACGAACTTCCTGTGGCGATTTAAACAAATGAAAGCATACGGCCACGTAAGTGCAGTAGACGGCAAAGACGTAACGCCACAGATGGGGCCACAGGCCAACGAGTATATATATATTGCTAATGTTAAAACATTGCAAAGAAAGACAAATTTTAATATGTATCAAATATGTGAACCATTTACAAGTGATGATAATCAGAATAATAAAACGTACCTGGCCATCATCGTCTAGTTTGACCATCCACCCTTTCTTGAAGTTCAGTAGGTCCGGCTGTGAGGATTAAAAAAACAACAACCAATATTTACACACAAGTTATTTACGGATTAACCTTGCATTAGTTCTCAATCAACGTTACATCACACGAGGGTCTTGCAAGGGATTCATTATAGGGGGAGAAAAAAAGCGCCAATTGTATTTAAATTAAGACAATTAGGGAAAATTGACGCTTCAGCTAATTAATCACGAAAGCTGCACACATGCCATTGCCCACTCTGATTATTTTGACGGCAAAAAGGAAGCACATTGCAAATCGCTCCAGGTGCTGGGGGCTTATGCCTAAGGGAAGCTTCCCAAGCGCGCGTGGAGGGAAATGTCAGACATCGTGCCCAACAGCGCTGCGGGAAGACCCGACAACACGGAGGAGTGGACATTTTATACTTCTGTCCACGCAGGGACGCCAATCAGGCCACGGGCACGACAGATTTAGAACCTTCATCAGAATTGTGTATTTGTCCTGGAGGAATCCGATGCGCTATGAAGCACTTTTTTCCTTTTCACACGTGGTCCGGTGAGGGGCGGGTCAGCAAGTTACAACAATAACAACAAAAACGATAAGAGTTTAACAATGTAAGTCATTAAAAATGTATGAAAATTATATAAAGTACAGGCAAGTCTCCGATTTACGACGGGGCTTCCAGGAAACTGTTCTGTCGTAAAAGCGGGGAAGACCTGTATATAAGTGAAAATTGCATAAGTACATACAATTCCTGACCATTTTTCAACAATAAATACAAGCTTGGGCAAGGCAGCAAAACTACAAAAACAACAAGTCCCGCATTCCATCCTCTTCTTCTCCCCCCCCCTCCTCTTTTCCGAACATAGATGGACTCGTCCATCTGACCAACTGCCAAATCGCTGTCCGTGGTGCTGACAATAAGAAAAAAAAACGCCACTTTTTTCAAATTTTCTTGCTGTGGATTTAACACCTGATGATGATTGCTTGTGTTGGCAGCCGAAACGTCGTGATAATTGTATTTTTAATATTTTCATTATTTTATTATTTCCCTTCTACGTGACTTTATCAAAAGAACCAAGAATATGCCTGGCCACTGTGTGATGATCGCAAGTTTTGGGGAAACCCAGAGGTGGCGGGATGATAACTTCCTCGCCTGGTACGCAGGAGGTTGTTGTGGGTTCGATCCGGACCCTGACACCTGTACATTTGGAGTCCGCGTGTCTGTCTCCCCCATGATCGTGTGCATTTTTATCCAGGTCCTCCGGTTTCCCCCCCCCACATTTCTCTACATACATTTAGACGATTTGGCTGCTGCTATCAATTTCCACTTGATAAGCCACTTCGTTGAGCTATCATTTGTGATAGCCATGTCGCATCTGAAAAAGAGCATGTATAGCTCAGTGGGCCTTAACCTGGTCAAATAAGAAAAGTTTCGTAGTAAAAAATTGAGTTTTAATGAGCTCAGCGTGAGCACGCGGAGAGGCTGGGGGCCCAGCCTGGGGACTCAGGCGAGGGCTCACCGTCATCAAGGACTCGGTGGTCCGTCTGTCCAGGGACTTGGCTCTGCGAAGGGGTGCGTGCGGTGCCGGCGAGATGTCCACCGCCACGTCTCCCTTCTTCCATTCCTGCTGCCATTGCCACGGGCACGCACAAAGACAAAGGTCCCCCGTGACTTTACCGAAAGAACCAAAGAGTATGGATCCTTGCAGTTACGAAAACTTCAAATCTAGAATATTAACACACTGTTGGGGAAAGTGCTGTTTGTTAAGCGAGCATCTTTTTAAGGCCGACACGTCACATGGCCGCCCTTTCTCTCCCCCGTGGCAATGTTTATACACCGCACCGGGTACTCATTTGAGGCTGAGTCAACCTATAGGCCCAGGATTGGTGTGGGCCGTGAGCGGGAATCAAATTTGGCTTCGTGCTGAACAACGGCGCTGTACGACCCGCAAAACACAAGCGGACAGTTGCTTTGAATATTTTAGTTTTCATTTGGGTTTCATTCTTACGTAAAGAGCTAATTACAGAAAGACAATGAAGCATGTGTTTCTGTGCTGGTGCTCCCACAACGGCGCTCGCGACCGCGTACCTCTCTCAAGGCGTACGCCCGCTTCTCGCTGCGGCCCTGCCTCTCCGCCCCCCTCTCCTGCTCGTGGTCGTAATCCAACTCCATCCTCTCCGGGAGGTCCTCCTCCATCGTTCCTGACCGGGACCTGAGCAGCAATGCGAATGACATTCACCCACACACGCACACACACACCGTCTAATCATGAACATTCTTAAAAATTAATTTGCCAAAGCTGTTGATGCCACCACGCCATCATGGGACCTCCCTTGCCAGTATCAAAATATAAGAATGGGTTTGACCCTTTCTGGCAATGAAAGAGGTGTTAAGATGTTAAAACACCACACCAACTCGCCGACACTTTCGCCCCTCCGCCAGATCCCACGCCTGCTGCCGTCTAGACAAGCGACCTCCAAGATCTGCCCCGACACTCACCCACCATCTGCTCTTTGATCTTCCCCTTCGACGTATGTACGTGTCTGTATGTTGTATGTATGTTGAACTTCTTTCACACCGTACGTAGCCAACCGTGCTTAATTGGGAGTCCGGGGGAAAGGAGAACAAACTAAACACAGAAACCAGTTCTAATTAAATTATAATTACATTAGTAAATTATTTAGTCTCCAATTAAATTCGTAAATTATTCATTTTCAATTTAGATTATTTAAGAGCCATAGCTTCAGTGGCTTCCTAATATCAAAAGGAAGAGCATTCCAGACAAACAAACCGCGGCCCTGACCGGGTTTGCGCGCAATCCTTTCAGTGACACGCGTCCGTTACCTGCTGCTGCCGCCGCCTCCGTGCCTAAGCCCGTGCTGCCCGGCGTCTCCCGCTGCCTGCGACGCAGTCCGCCCCACGCCGCCGTTGGCGTAGGGATCGGGCGAGGGCAGGGGTGACGCAAACGGGTCGCTGTGCGTGGGCGAGGCGAGGAGGTGCGCTAGCCCCACGCTGCCCGGGCTGCCGACGTCCTGCATGCTGCTGCGGCTGGAGGAGCCGCTGCCGCTGCCGGCGCCCCGGCCGCGGGATCCGGTGCCGCCTACCGCTCCGCCCGACTCGGCGGCCACGAAGTAGCCGTTCTTGCGCCACGGGTCCGTCTCGTCTCCGTTCACGGAGCTGTGGTCCGACATCACTTCTGACAGGTGGCTCGTGTCTATGGGAAAAAAGAAATGGACGAAAATGTTTTTATTGTAATCGTGTTAAAAAACAACTAAAATAGAGATTGGGTTTTGTTGATGTGCACTCATGCAGGTCGGGTTTTTCTTGTTACACAGGGTTCCCTTCGCTCGACGCGGCGGTAGGAGTGGTAGATGCGTTCCCAGAAAAGGACGCATAAAGAGAGAAACCGCACAAGGAGAATGCATGCTGAGTAGCGCATGCAGTACACACACACAGTACACACACTACACACAGTACACACACGTGGTACACAACATGCAATACTCACACACAGTACACATGCAATGTTTTCCCACGTCCGACTGCATACCCACATGTAGAGTGTTCTGCGGTTTGAATTCAGAGCGAAATTTGTGTAGAAATAGGTCAGCCATACATAGAGCGCGAGATCGCATGAGCCGAACCCGCGTGGAGCATTCATGAACTCTTCACTTCCCCTTTGTTCACTGTCAATCCCACACTCCCCAACGGTTCCTCCGTCGCGTGCGGAAGGGAGGGGACGGTACCGTCGTGCGCGCTGCCCTCGGAGGGCGAGCGGCTCCGCTGGGTCTTGTGCTTGAGCTCCTCCTGCCACAGCGACGACTTGGGGTCGGGGATCTTCTCCACGGCCGGGATGGACGTGCTTGTCACCGTCACCTTGGCCGGCCCCGGCTCCTGGGAAGCCACCCGCACACCGCGCACCGTTTCCATTCCGTCCACGCCCAATGACTCCGCGGCTGGAGGCTCAATCTGAACCCTGAGCAACCTTCGGTGTGCTTTCGGGTTGTATCGTGTGCTTTTCGGCATTGTATGTACGTTGAACTTCTCGTTGGCCGTTCCGGCCTTCATAGGTGCTCGCTAAGAGCACTTGCCCCAACAGTTCTGTTAAGCCTGTAAGGGAGATCTTTGTCTTTGTATGTGCTGTACGTTGAACTTATTTTGCACCGTACGTAGCCAACCGTGCTAATCAAAGGTGCGGGGAAAGGATAACAAACTAAACACAAAAGCAGTTAAAAAGAAATGAGTTTTCCATCTAGACTTAGCTCCGGCAGCTTCCTAATATCGGAAGGTAGAATTTGTGATGTCCGACCATTATATTTTTTTACACTCCCAAGTGCAGGGAAGCCTCCTTCAATTCCCGTTCAGTTTGTGAAGGAACTCCCCAAGCGTCCGCTCAGATTACGGTGAAATTGTTTTCACAGAGGCGTCATGGGCAAATTTGGAGAAAGGGGACGTGATTAATGTGTTACCCCTCCCCAGGTAAGACGTTTAAAAAGCTCTTGTGCTGAGCTATAGCCAATCCCTCCGGGTGAAAGTACCGTTACACAGAAAACAATTAACGGAATGATGATAAATTCATTTGAAGATACAAATATTTTGGTTGAGAATAGAAATGCCCCCGATAAAAAAGACTGCACTCATATAGATTTTATAGAAATACAAATAATCTCGTTATTGGACTTGCTAAGAACCCATGCTTTATTGTTTTATTTACATAATCTTTATGCAGATTAAATAAACCGTATTCATGAAATTAACATTTAACTGAGTGTCCGGGCACAGGATTATTTTACCAGGTAAGGCGCACTGAGCGGTGTAGCTCTTTTTCAGAAGCTTCCCGGCAATCAAAAATGATAGCTCAACGAAGCGGCTTAACACGTGGAAATTTATAGTCGCAGCCAAACGCTCTGAAAGCATGTTGAGGGAAAAACTGGAAACTAATCAACAATTTCACAAAATGGTTAAATAAATAAATACGCTTTAATTCAGAGTGTTTTGTTGTTATAATGCAGAGCCATCCTGAACTCTTAGTTCTTTCGGTAAAGTCACGTAGGTAAAAAATGAAATGAAAATTAATAAAAATAAAACAATAATTTTTATTTCATTTTTTACCTACGTGGCTTTACCGAAAGAACTAAGAGTATGAATCCTTGCAGTCACGAAAGCTTCAAATCTAGAGCCATCCTGAATGTCTGCAGTGAGGACAGAAAACATCTGCAAAACCCACCGAGTGAATAAATTCATTAGCATGCTGTGCACGACGTTACTCCAGAGTCGAGAGGCCCGGCAAACTTTCAAACTTTTGAATTTACCCCGTGGCCACAATTCTTCCAACAACCCCGCAAAAACCCGAGCGCCACACCACACCAAACCCTGACTGCCAACGCTTGCGTCTCTTGAGCTTGGCTGCGTCCGTAGCGCGCGGCGCAAACACACAAAGCCTATTACTGCGCAGGGGATGCTGCGCCTTCAAGCGCAAATCAAGCCGGGTTCCCCCGGCACTCCAAACACGGTTTCGAAAGGGACGATTGGCAACCGGCAAACTGAGGTCTGGTGCCATAAAACATCAACGGTGAGCCCAACTCCTCGAGACTCACTTGCCTATTGGCCTTGCCAAGAGAACCCATTGCTTTATCGCTTTGTTTTCCCTTCGCTGGCAGCCTGCAATGATTTAAAGTTTCTTCCGTTAAGATAATAAGCGGTTGATGTGTCACTTTTATGAGGGCAATGGCTGTGAAATACACAGGTTTGTATGCCAACGGTGATCTCCAGCTTTGCGTCGACACCAGGGCCGAATTGAACGTGAGGTGCCGGGGGGAGGAGCTTGCTCACAGGGGCCACGCATTCCTCGCGTCCTGCCATTGTCCAACGTGGGCCTGCAAGGGATACATCTCTGCGCCAAAACACTGCTCAGGTGCGCCGACTGCCCTCTTTTCTCACTTGCCGCGGCCCGTCACGATCGGTGGACAGGACGCGTTGTACACAGTGATAAATAGGACCCCCCCAATGCCCGTCATCTTTCCGTTCATAAAAGACACATTCCTGATTTGAATGTCGGTAACACGATGGAGATTTGAATGATTCATTGTTATGCGTTGGCGTGCAGGGTGTAGCCAAAACACCGTCAATCACCGAAGAAATTGGCTAACTTGCGAACACAACTGGAAATACAATTAGGAATCATACAGCCAGGCGGTCAATCAGTCATAGGCGGCGTTAAAAAAGCAAGGTCCTGAGCTTGGACTTGGAACCGGGGCAGGGAGTCGACAGCACGGACGGCTGGGGGAAGGGAGTTCTATACTATGGAGGCAGCAGAGGGGAACGAGCAAATTGAGCCAAAAACGATCTCATTAAGCGACACTTAAATACTGCAGTCCCTCTGTTAACGTTGTTAATCCGTTCCACGAAAGCTACTGTTAACCGAATTCGCTGAAAAGTTGAAAAATAAGTAAACATCGCTGAGTCTGCAAGAGAGCTGTTTCCACTGCCAAAACGGAAAACGTTACAATGTAAACAAAGCCAGTCGAGGTCTAAACACTCATGAACGAGCGTCGCTGAGTGGCTGAGGGCATGGCTCAGCCCCACTTACGAGCGCTCGGATTTGCCGAAATTTGCGCCCGCGTGCATAACGTAAACGTACCGTTAGCCAAAATGTTAACGTTAGTCTAAACCACGGGGTCCTATGGGAGGCGAAACGTTAATCGAAAAACCGTTAACCAATGTCACTGTTAACCAAGGGACTACTGTAATTGTTTATAATATAGTGATAGGTGCCTGAAGTTTCCGGATGGCGTAGCCAATCAATAGCAGGAGTGCGTTCTTTGTGTTTTGTTCTGATATAATTATGGTTGGTTACGTACGGTGCGAAATCACTTCAAACATTCATACATAGCCTAGGACAGCAAAGCTGGTGGGAGAATGCATGAACGGTTTTCCCTTTGCCCCTGCCTCTCTGGCTACCTCTACGTCTCCTCTCTCGGATGTGCTTGCTGAGTATATCTGCCCCGTTCACTTGTGAGTCTGTGCTTTCACGGATCTCGAGGTATGTTTTTTGAAGTTGAACGTTTGACAAAATGTTAGAGCAACATTCCCCCAACCTCTGTCTCGCACGACGCTGCTTTCAGCTCCGAAGCAGTGCAGGATTAAGCTAGTGCGGGGCCTGTAGCATATTTTATAAAGGGGCCCTAAATAAAAATAAACCACAAATATTAAAACACAAATTTTTACTTGCATGTTAAAGTAATTGTATTTTTTCATTTGCTATACAGCTGGATAATACGACAAATCGCTAATCTTAAACACCCAGTCGTTCATAAAAGTTGAAGGCGGTATAGTACTACAATAATAGAGCAAGTGCAGAATCACTGAACCGGAATTGATAGCTTGAAAGCATTTAGCGCGGGGCCCTTGAAAGTGTGCGGCCCGTAGCGTATGTAGCTACTTTAGCGACTAGGATAATCCGGCACTGGTCCGAAGGCCAAACAAAGACGTTTTCTAGGGATCGCCTGTGACAAATTCTGAGCGTTTATATTTAGGTGAATCGTTAGCGCAATCGTCCACGACCTTAACACTTTTGTTAAAAGACCAAGCGTGCAATTCCGCGTTCACCGTGTCTGTGATGGATGGAAAAAACGGAGCGTGTGAAAGGTTGTGGTTAGGCCAAAGCAGTGATTGAAGCCATCTGCAGATATTTTCCACCCCAGATTGCAATCAGTGACCTTCAACCATTAATCCTTTTTTTTATGACGCTGACAAAACCATTCAGTAAAACACCTTACGGCTGTCATTTATCTACAGCATCACGTACGCTGTGTCGGCCAAACTATTTATTTTACCACATGTTATGTCTCGAAGGAGGAATCAATCGTATTCCTTACAGAACTTACGACCGGGTTTTTATTTATTTTAGAAAAGGTGATGACATCTATTCTCGGCAACGAGACCTACCACTTACCTCATCCGACTTATTTCTAACTCTTTACAGACACACACAGGCCCTTGTACGGGCACCGAGGCTCTTCTATGTACACACAAAGACAAAGATCCGCCCCCCCCCCCCCCCACTATAGCCTCAGCAGACTGTTGGGGCAAGTCCTGTTAGCGAGCACCTGTGAAAGCCGGCATGGCACACGAGGGATGGGGGGTGGGTGGCCAGCACCACGCCGAACACACGGGCCCTTACACAACAAGCACACAGCGCGCGGCTCCAACACAAAGGCTTCGGCGCAGAGCTCCTCACAGACACGCACAGCTACCCACAACAGCACTACACTGTAGCTAGAAATCCGTTTGACCCAGTGACTTCCAATTTGCCATTTTATAATTTCACTACGGTACCCATAATTATGCCAAATTTCATCAAGATTGGATGTGGTCAAGACAAGCATTCAGCCTGAGCAACCCGAAGCGAAGTGATCCAAAAATAGCAACATCCCCACCGCCCCACTTTCAGGCGAGTGCTGCGTTCAATTTGTGCCGCACAGGGACGGCCGGCTGTCAGGGCGTTCCGCTGGGCTGAAACTACAGCTGGGCATTGTAAAGACTGAGACGAGGTGCCGCTGGCAAGGCGGCTGTCGAGACATTTGAGCATCCTGTACACGCAAATCCTCGTCGAAAGCCCCACGGGAATAACTAGGAGGGTGATGCGGTAAACAGCTGACCTGCTGCGTCGGAGGATCCACCTTTCTCTTTTTCTTCTGGTTCTGCTTGTTGGCGCGAGGATACGGACCGAGCATCTCGTACCACCTGCGCACGTCAGGCACACGCACAAATAAAATCCACATTTATTTCTGCCACTTTGACAAAAAATGTAAAATAAACCCCCGCCGTACAACAACGGATCTAGTATAAAAAATAAGAAAAGGTTTAACCATTTACGGCAATAAAACAGATGTTCAAAGACCAAATAGAAACCTTTTGCAAGGAACCAGGTTACTGCATTAACCACACACAGAGTACTTGTGGTGAACATGCAAACGAACACGCTCTGATAATATATTATGCAATATCTTTGAAACTGATTGGCCTACACCAGAAACAGCCTTCTTTACGGCCTAGTCTCAACCAGTGTCAGACCAGAGAACATCGCCATATAGCGAACAGTACAAAGACAATGCACTGTCAGAGCATTTACAGCTCGGGGTGAGCAGCTACAGAATGGGACATTTTTTCCAGTGTTAAAGTACTGGCAAAAACGTAACTGGCATTGGACGAACGTCCCAATGCTGACAATATTACTTTAAATGCATTCAAGTGGGGATTACGTTCAGCAGCATCACCCCCCCCTCCCCCGCCGCCGCCGCCACTGCAAACACTGGCAGGGCCCTCCCCACCAGCGAGGCTCTCCTGCACAAACCACCGTCGTCGTACTACAAATAAATAACTTTTCAGTGTTATACGACAGCTCTAACAGGAGAATAAAGTGCGAGAGGGGGGCAGAAATCATTTATTTTGCTGCTGCATATCTCCGAGGCACACTTTTTAATATGCGAGCGGATTATTGGGGAATTGTGCTCAATTACTAAAGCCATTCCCTAACCGAACATCTACAGAAAGCAAATGACTTCCCCAAACACCAATCACATTACAGCTTCCATGCGCATTCCCTTTGGGTAGCTGCTGATGAACATTGCATTGCATAATTAATCAAAAATAACCACTCAAAGTAAAGTGGACTTGGCTTATGCAGGACACGGACTTTCTCCATTTTATCGATATCATTTTTTCTTTTATCTAAATTATACATTCAGTACATTAGCATTTAGAACTTGCCGGTAGCACTACCCCGAGTCAGAAGACGACCCCCGGATCATGACGTCACAGAACTACTTCCAAAGCTACTTCAATCGGCGTCTCTGTCCACACAAGTGGCCAATGAAACCAAAACGTTTAATTAAAGTCATTATCGGTGGACTCATTGATTAGATTTCATTTTTAAAATGTTCATTCTTCTATTTAACAGCACATGTTGTTTGTCTCTGAACCGTGTGTCTTGAATCTGTTATTGTTCGTATTAATGTTGTGTCAGAAACGCTTCGTCTATGCTCTCCAGTCGCCCGCGTGAAAAGTGGGCCAAGTTTTGCCCGATCATGGCCAGCTGGCTGAAAAACGTAATAAACTTAACAACATCCAAATGTGCTCGTTTTTTTTTCTTTCTGTGCAGTCACCGGCGCGTGGGGCTGAGCCATCAACACTCTCGACTTGCGAGAGACAGATTTAATTACGGGGGGGGGGAGGGGGGGGGAGCAAAGATTTAAATCAATGACCTTGACAGCGCTGGCTCAATGCTGACCCCCCCCTGACCCACGTTATGGCAACCACCTCTGAGTTTTCCCGCTGCACTGCTCGTAGGGCAGCGCGTCAGCTCGACAGCGTTTATTCTTCTTCCGATGGCTAATGTTGATGTAGAGCAACGGCTATGAATTTACACTCGGGCGGCCAATTCAGATGGTTGCATCAGGAGTAACAGGAGGGGGTGTTGTCGGACTGACGATGCCTCCGATGCCTCCTCGCCTTCGTTTTTCTGAACGGGGGAGGGGGGGGGCATCATGTCGTTAAATGTTCCCACGGTGTTTTCTGGGTGACAACAGTCACCCGGACACTGCCACAGAAGTTTGTAATTTCCAACTCGCTCATCGAGTATCGACGTCTGTGCTGCTGCTGCTGCCGCCGTGGTTTGCGCGTGCGGATGCGGTCTAGGGTTGCGGCAGATCGATTCCAGGGATCTTCTGCATCGGGTCTTACAACGGAGCTCGGCTTACACAAGCATGGAGTGCGCTGGGTCAGCCAGCTGCGGCTATGCGCAACTGGCCGGACCAAATGAAACACTTGTGGGGAGACTGTCGGCATCACCTAGGCTTCTCCTGCCACAGTGCACAGTGGAGAGCAAAAAAAAAAATGATGTTTTTTTTTTCAAGCAGGCATATGGTACACTCATTCCGAAATATTTATCTTTGCACCAAATCTTCGCGAGTTCAGGGTCGTGTCCGTAACTCAAGTGCGGAATTGACTCTGGCACATGCATAGTTACATTTAATAAAACAACATCCCCAGCGAGTCATAAATTGAGCTTTTAACCGCTACAACAGAGATGCCAAGGGCTGCGTTCATTTTTTTTTTCCTCAAGACCAATGCCGAGCAGCCTCTCGGACAAACGTAAACCTCTTGAAAGTCTTACGCACGCATTCTTGCAAATGCTTTGCACGCCGGAGAAAATTAAACGCTTTGGTAAAAGTTGACCACAGCGCGCACGAGTTGCATGCAAAGTAACTGCAACGTACTTGTTGAAACGGTGCGCCAACGTTCCTCATTCCGCTACGTCTGCTCGCCCGAACATTATTAATGGGTTCACCGCAGTTTGGGGATTGGCAGCTAACGCGTGGTGGGGTAAAGTGTGGGTACTTCTCATATTTTCCCCGCGACGTTTTGCCCGCGTGGAGTAGAGTCAACAGCATACCCTCCGGAAAGGATCTTAATAGCTCCCTCCAGTGGAGACCTCTTCCGCCAACGGTGAAGTGAGCAAGCGCTTGCAGGGCTGCGCCTTTAACTCTGATTATCCACCAACTTGCAGGCGGGGCAAGAAACCCCTTGTAAGAAGAGCCAAAACGCAGCTCTATAAAAGCACCTCTTGAATATTTTTGCACGCTTTATCTAACGTGAAGTCATCGCACGGCAACAAACTTTCAACATCGTCTATCATCGCCATCATTAATCCCCATCATCGCTGCGCATTAAAAACCTGCCGGGATGTACGAAAAGGGTGACCGGTACCGCTCGCAAGATTTATGCAGTGCGGCCATCGTTCTGCCGCCGTGTTGATCCACTGAATGGGAGAGTGCGAGAAAAGTTGTCTTCCCCCCCCCACCCCCTTTCTTTTCTCCCTTGCCATCATAAACCTACCAAGGCCCATTAGGCTATAAAGCCACCGAACGCAAATCTCACGGGGCGTACACAGCCCGGCCTCAAAACGCACTCCCGGGGGCTTGCCCTGGTTCGCGTTCACATCTTTCAAAGAATCCGCGGACCCTCCGCAACTTTGTGCACAATTCTCGCGACGAGCGAGCGCTCGGGGAGGCGAGGCTCCACCACACTTGAGACTCGCAAGGAGAATTGGAATAAAAAATAATAACAGCCCCAGTTTATCCACGGTGCCCGGGGGGCGTACGCGCGCGTCAATGTAATGGTAATGACAAGGTCAGTGCCTGCCACGTAATTACTAAAGGCATCATCTGTGAGCTGCTCACACTGCGATGGATATTTCCCAGGTCACTCTTGCAAATGAGACTCATTCCCATCTCTGAGTTCTCACCCGGTTCATGAAAGGAACCTTGAAATCATCGGCGCTCAGTGCGAGCCTACGAGAGAGGGGTTCATTTCTGGCAAATGCTGGGATGTCCGAAAAATCTGCCAAGACGCAGTATTCGTTTAATCGAAATCCGCAAATGACAGGTGAATGCAAACGAGCCTCCATTACTGTCAAATCAACAGGCAACGAACAGTCTGTGCACACGGCCATGAGAAGGCGCACCCCCCCATTTGTTCACATTTTGAAAAGCACTTTAAAAAAATTCCCGAAAACGAGTTTCTTCTCTCGCTGAATAAAGAAAATTGTTGCGGACTGGATATTAGTAACTGGATATTAGTAACTTACGTTCAATGTGGTGTTTGTGGGTGGTCACCGACATGCTCCGAGCATCTGTACCTTACCTGCAGCATGCCGGTGACCGCCAAAGCAATTACTCCGCATCCATTATACTCTACACGCTTTTCAAACGCTGCCACAGTTAAAGATGAATTACTCTGCCGTGAATTCTGACTGATTATATTATTTAGAGGGGTTTTTATTTTTTTACCTCTCAACAATAACAGTTGTCCGCTTGTTAATTATTTTTGAGCGTGGAAGTTACAGTGTTTACACAGCACGCAAACAAAAACTGGAGGCAGTTACAACCAAAAGATTAACACAGTGGTCTCAACCTGACAATTTACCCGCTTTATTTGTCAAAAGGGAACTTTTGACGTGTGGGTAATGAATGAAGGGGTCGGCAAAGTTCATGTAAAGAGTGTAATGCTGTAACTCGAGCAGTAAAGCCGTTTGCTTTCTCCAGTGTGTGGCGCTGATTGCTGCAGCTGGCTCATGATGATTGTTATACATCTAGCTTTTACCTTGGAGAATTTGTAACATTAACCAATGTTTAACTTTCACGTTAACGATTTGCCACACTGTTAATTGTTAACGTCACCGAGGGCAAGGCGTAGATTTATGAAACGCTTTCGGGAGAAAGCTTTGCGATGGCTGAACGGAGTGAATCTGAGAAGTGCACCTCTGATTATCACGGACGGCCCGAAAGAAGTTCACACATAAATGACGCAGGCTCTTATCTCGCGTAAAAGTTCCAAAAGTTGCGGCTGGCTCCGTGGCACCAAAATCCATCTCAGCTTTTCCAGCCGCAGGTGGTGGTGGTGATGACGACGATGACACAATGCCAAGGTACCCATGTCACCAGTTCTCGTGGGAAGCCGCATGAACTACCATTGTGCCCGTCTGGCAGAGAACACCACTGACGAAGATGCCGCTATCGCATTCCCAGTTACCGGCCGATTCACCGGGACACGTCACCGGGACGCGTCGCCCGACACCAGAAAAATGCCAGGGCTTCGGCGTTTGTAGCTTCGGCGCATTGGTGTCACCGGCAGCCGGCGGATATCAGGGCAATGAAACACACAGAGACGCATTAACTTACTCGACATGCAGTACTTGGGGGGAGGGAGGGGTAGCATCTCGCCAAGCCTTGTAAGACCTCCTTAATATTAAGATCTACAAGCAGAATACCCAGGCAAGGCAGAGTGCTCGCGTGTACCGTAATTCACCGCGGTGGCCGCCGTTGGTTACGTAAACACGCTCCTAAATGGAGCTTCGCCACGGAGGTGTCGAAGACGACGTAGGCGCCCGAGACAAACATTCGCCTGAATTCCATTTCAATCTGCCAAATGTGCCGAGGCCTAGGACTGGAAAGTCAACGGAATTCAGAGCGGTTGATCGAGCACCGCACGACATCAAACGTGAAACAATGGCGATGTCAAACCGGGTCACAACGCAGGGGAGAAAAAGAGAGAAAAGCAACGGCTAGACACAGCCTTGCGAAATTCAAGGAACCGTCTTACTGAGAGGAGTCCTCATGGGGCAATAAATAACCATGCTTTATTGTGGATCCGTCAATTAAGACTTCAGCCATGCCAGAACCGTTGTCATTCATTAGCGCAAATTGCAATGCAGGATGACAATTCTCAAGGCAAAGCGTTCCTTTTGCCCGGACTTCATTTAACGACTGTGGACCACAGCGGCAGCATCCAACACTCCAATTTGTCTCTCGCCACTTGAGTGTGATTGGCGGGTGACGCATCATCGTACACCCCCCGGTGCAGCGCACGACACTGCACAAAGTGGCGAGATGTTAACCACCTCGTCCGGTGTACAAGAGGTCGTGGGTTCGATTCTGACCCTTGACGCCTGTATATTTGGAGTTTGCGTGTGTCTCCCCGTGGTCGCGTGGATTTTTCCCCGGATCCTTTCGGTTTTTCCCTCCACATTTATAAACGTGCGTTTAGAGTATTTGGCTGCAATACATTTCCACGTGATAAGCCACTTCGTTGACCTATCATTTGTGCCCAGGTCGCTTCTTAAAAAGAGCTACATAGCTCAGTGGGCCTGACCTGGTTAAATAAAAATAGTTTAGTTTTTAGTTTAGTTTAAATTGCAATAGCGCATTTAGTGCAGCAGATGGAGCACCATTTAATGCCAGAATCTTTGGTCAAGATTTTCCTTTAGGCCCGAGCTCAAAAGTCGTACGTGGGTCAAACACGATACGCGACAGGCCTCTGCACTTCTCCGGTAGAAATGCAATATTCCTCGTACGCGGCACAGTACGATGAAGTAATGCTGTGACAGGCAGACTGACAGCAGGGATGGAACGGTGGCGAAGTGGTTAGCGTAACGTACTTTCAAACCGACATGACCAATGCAAACAACACCAGTGACGAGTGATATCGAAACCAGTACCGGGACTCCCCCCAACATCACCAACGCGCACTAACCACCACGGCGAAGTATGGTCAGACAATCCTGATAACCGACACGGGATTGGGGAGGCCTTCACCCATCAGTGGATCAATACATTATCTCATTGGTTCTCTCGGTGAAGTCACGCAAATCGATTTATTTTTATTTTAAAAAAAAAATTCTATTTACGTGACTTTACTGAAAGAACCAAGAATATGAATTCCTGCAGTCACGAAAGCTAAGTCAAAGGATCAATACATTATTACAATCCCACACTTTCCCCGCCCCCACCCCGTATTTTAAAGTGAAGGTTGGGGGTGTATCTTATAATCCAGTAGGCGGGCGAGTGTGTGTGTGTAACCACAATGATAGGACTTTAATTACACCAGGGCACACCGTTTGTGGTGAATCTTACATTCCGGAGCATCTTACAATACAAATAACATGGTTCAAAATACACACACGAGGTAGATTCAAGGGGGCATTAGTCTACGTGTGTATATATGAAGCACGAAACTGTACCGCACATACCCCGCATCGGCTCAAAAACCACACCGTTAACACCCACGCACGAAGAACACTTAAGGAGACGTACGGGAAATTCAAGTTGGTAATGAACGTCTGAGCGTCGACTGCATTCGTCACACAGACAGCCGGTAATGCGGTTCTCATCGTTAGGAGCGCCGTGCAAAAACCACTCCTCCGCACGTGATTATTCATTCTCATCTCCATGGCTCGACAGCGGGAGCGTGTTAAATACACGGTGCTCGTGACCGCCGGCACTCCCATCTGTTCGGCGATTCCGTAAGCTGCAAATTAAAAATAAAAACTCCCGAAACAAACCCCAGCGAGAGAGGCTGCTTTCACAGAATCGCAAAATAATCTCCAGTGTTTATGGGCGAGCTCAACGATGGAATCATTTGCGCGACAGGCTGCCTAACGAGTGCAGGTATTTAAAATAACAAACTTTTTGACTTAAAGCTTTCGTGACTGCAGGAATTCATTTTCTTGAGTCTGTCGGTAAAGCCACGAAGATAGGTTAAAAGAAAATAACAAAACTAACAAAAAACGACGACGTTTCGATCGCAACACAAGCGGTCGTCTTCAGGGAAAGACGACGACCGTTTGCTTTGCGATCGAAACGTCGTCGTTTTTTAAAATGATTTTCTTTGAACCTATCTACGTGACTTTACCGAAAGACCCAAGAATATAATAACAAACTTGTTGTTTGCAGGCCAGCATCCTAGCTTCGAAGCTCAGGGACGGTCCGTTAAAGTGGAACCTCAGGCCCAATGAGTAAGGATGATCGAGACCAACTAAAAACAAACAACATCATTTTCTTCTTCTAAAACTGTGGTAATATCATGCACGGCGCTTATGCTACCCTTGGCACACAGCGTTACGCGTGCCGCGTTTCACCAATTCACTGCTCGATGAAGGCCTTCCCATGCCGGGGAGGGGATGATATTCGTCCATACTTTGCCAATCCAGTTGGTGAGAGTTGGCTACGGATCGTTCTGGGTATCATTGGCGGATGACGTTAAAGGAGTTCGTAGCGAAGTGCGTGCATCCACACTGTGCCTCTGCCCTCCACTACACAGCACGCGTCTCAATAAAATGCCGGGGCGAGTGTTGTTAGAAGGCACCTATTCAGAATCAATATATTGAGTTATACTGGAGGAATTCGATGAGCTGTAAAGCTCTTTTTCAAAGATGTTCTGTGGCCTTCGCACCACTCCCGGCGGCCACTTGTCTCACCAGCACCAGTCCGCTCACCGCTGTAGGCAATCCGTTTTAGGACAATTCCATCTCACAAGAAACCCTCCGCTGAATACAGATGTCGATTATCAGTGGTGTGCGCGTGCTTTCAGGGCGAGATGTTAACTCCCTGGCCTGGTAGACGGGGGCCGTGGGTTCGACGCTGACGCCTGTATATTTTTGAAGTTTACACGTTCTCCCCGTGGTCGCGTGTATTTTTCTCCAGGTTCTCCGGTTTTTCCCCTCCACGTTTAGACACAACATGCGTTTAGAGCAGTGGTTCATCACGTTGACTGCAGCCTGCACCCCTTGGGTTCTCAGAAAGGGCATCACGCACCCGCAGGGGGTGCGTGCACCCCAGGTTAAGAACCACTGGTTTCAAAGCATTTGGCTGTTGTAAATTTCCACGTGAAGATCTGCCACTTTGTTGTGATATCATTTGTGACCAGGTCACTTCTGAAAAAGAGGCACGTAACTCTGTGGGCCAATAACCGGTAAAATTAAAAATTGTTTCGTTTTATTTCGATTTAAAGCTTTTGTGACTGCAGGGATTCATCTTCTTGGTTCTTTCGGTAAAGTCACGTAGAATGGAAATAATAAAAGAATAAAAATAAAACATAATAAAATAATTCTCACGACGTTTCGGCCACAGAGAGTCTGTCTTCTCGACAGACCTGTTCTCCACCTGAGGACGGCTGCTTGCGTTGTGGCCGAAACGTCGTGAGAATTATTTTATTATGTTTTATTTTTATTATTTTATTATTTCCATTCTACGTGACTTTACCGACAGAACCAAGAAAATAAAAAATTGTTTAGTTTTAGTTTTGTTTCCATTTGAAACGAAGGCGCTCGCGTTTTAAGCACAGTGCGCTAACCACCACGCCACCAACTCCTCCAGACGCATCATACAGACTTCATCATTTTACTCGGGTTTAAAAAAAAACAGCCGGGCAATCATTTCGAGGTCAATTGTCTTCAAAAGCACAGAGTGTGCGTAATGCGCAGCAAACAGTTATTGGCTTGAGTGCCTTCTGCTACTCTACGGTGTAACTAATGTTTCACTTAATGGGCCGACGGAGCCAAGCGAGTAACTCTCATTATCAAGGCCACTTGCAGATGGAGCCAATCCATCACACATCTGGGCCTCGACACCCAAGGTGCTTAATGAACGATAATTTGCCTTGGGCCGGCCAGATGCTCCCTCTCAGGAGGCGCGCGCGGGCACACACGAGTCAAATGTCCGGGGAGCTAACTCGCTCGTCTGACCAATGCACAAGCCACTATAGTCCAGGAGTGCATGCAGCAGTAACAACAACAACCATCGCCGTTCACCACTAAGTAGCGGTGACCTCACTTCGGCGCTTGTGCCAGGATAGGTGTACAAATACAACGATCCTTCATAGTAGTCTGCAACGGACTGTTAGGGCAAGTGCTGTTAGTAAGCACCTATGTAGGCCGGAACGGTACACAATGGGATGGGTGATTAAGAGTTATTACTTAGTATATGGCGTTGTAGACAAATCAAGCAGACTTGTAAAACTTTACAAATCTCACCGGGCTGTACGGTGGCCAGCAACTGGGTTGCGAG
The DNA here is from genome assembly GCF_015708825.2 of Lethenteron reissneri. Lineage (NCBI taxonomy): Eukaryota > Metazoa > Chordata > Hyperoartia > Petromyzontiformes > Petromyzontidae > Lethenteron > Lethenteron reissneri. The sequence goes on from NC_083788.1 coordinate 12,122,281, forward strand.
CTCTTCGCGTCAACATTTAAATCTTGGCTTTAGTGAGTGGGGGGTTCCTCCCCCCCCCACCCCCCCCAAGGTACACGCATTTGGCCACGTTTGCATTTCAAGCCTACGAACCCCACTGACCCCGAGTTCGATTCCCGGCGATGCCCAATTATCACTGGCGAGTGATCGCTGAACCAGTTCGGGGAGGTGGGGGGGGTGGGGTCTAGCTGCCTTCTCTAACCCACACTGACCAGCGTGGTGAAGTACGGTTAAACGACTCTCACAACCTACAAGGTGCGGGGGAAGGCTTCGCGCGTCTGGCAGTCGAGTGCTAAACGGGCTGTATATTATCTATGATCGCGAAACCTTACGCTCGCCTCGTTAACACACTTAACCACCCCTGCCATGTATAATTCATTTTCATAACCAAGCAGAGTCGGCACTCAGAGGTTTACCTTCGTAAGAGGTCTACGGTTCTTGGTGCACTCTGCCAAAAGCTTTTCGTGATTTTGGCGAGGGAAATCAGGGCGAAGACAGCTTTAGTTTGTATTGCGTTAATCGTAGAGCTGTACGCAGAAGAGTTAAGGCAACGCATTCAGTTTGAAGCGAGAGGGGACGCGAGTGGGTCTGGGAACGAGGGAAGCAGGTGGCAGCATGGGGTAAATACATTTTAGATTTTCACATCTGTGCGAGGAGTCTGCAAAGACAATCTGTCGCCCGCACCCAGCTCTTCAGCTTCCCTCATGAAGGTGATAAAAAAAGAACACAATCAAATGTTTTTTCGTTCATTTAACGTATCCCACAGGCACACCCGCGTGGTGACGATGCCGGCCAATTTAAGCGAGGGGAGCGGGGGGGGGGCACAGCGGGAATGTTAGCGCGCAGGACGAAGCAGCTTCCAAGCAGCGGTCGAAGGTAATAGTGAGAGAAGCGACGAGGTCAGGGTGGTGAGGGGCGGTGAGGGGTGGTGAGGGGTGGTGAGGGGTGGTGAGGGGTGGTGAGTGCGGCAGTAAACAAGACGAGAGGAGGGCACGCGCTCGACACGCCGACGGGGGCACGGCTTTCCGGATGACACGGCGGCGATTACCGGTGGCAGCTTTACCGGCGCTTCTTTTCAGGAAGACTGGCACCGAAGCCGATAGGATTTCGTTTAAATTTGGAACGCTCATCTCCGCTGCCGAGGATGAGAAGCGTCCGTCTTTGGGAGGCACGCAGGCACGCTCGCGGGGAAAACATTTAATCGTGGCCACAAAAATAATTAACCGTTTCAACAGCGTTTCCACGTATCCAGGATTAAATTTTCACGTCAATTAAACACCCGGTATATATGCACAGCAGCCTTGGGAGTTGCGGGAACTTGTGAGAGTCTGAATGGGATCAGCGGGATTTACTAACAGCCAAGTCCAGTGTCTCGGTTTGAATGAACTCCACTTTCCTTTCAACGTGCAATTTAATGAGCGTCACTTTCAGAGAGCCCTAAATGTTTACGATGAGGGCATGCCTCACCGAACTATGACATCAAAGAGATTGCGTGCTGCAAAAACATGAAATAAAAAAAATTACGTGTTTTTCTCCCATCGCCTAAATTTATTAGTTTATTCCATCCACAATTTTCTTTGACCCCCGCAGTGCAATTTTGCAGGCCATTTTGGTTGTTGTTGCAATGTCTGAATGATCTGGCGGAGGTGGAAGACCCACCACTGCAGACATCACTACTATGCATATTTTTAGTACGTACTACGCTTGTTTACCCAGGGAAGCCCTCGCCGAGTCTCAAGACTCTTTTTCAGGAGGTTCCTGCCAAGTTTGTCGCAGCAGGGAGCGATGTTGCAACTGTGTGCAATCCCAGTTGACTCATTTGCAGGTAGTGTTTCAGCACTGGGATGTTTGGCCAATACCCTATAACATTGTATGTTTTTCTTAGGTACGTTGGGGGAGGAAGCAGAGAAGCCAGAGGAAACCCGTGCAGTCACAATTCTTTAATAACAGATGCCACCTTTACGGATGGCCCATATCAATGTATTTATCAAAAGGAAGATATCATCGCAGGCAAAGAGCTCTGTTACACGCCGGACTAAACGCGAACAACGTCTCACCCGCTTGGGGACACCGCGCACAAAAGACCCACTTTTGTGCGTGCTACTATTGTCCGGCTGTATTATTGCCAGTGTTGTTCCCATCAAGCCCAAGGCGCGCGCACGGGTGTGCGAGCGCAAGGACCGTTCGTCAGCCACGCATCAAGCGCCTGGGAGACTGGGGAGGAGACATTTTCCCCACGCGGAGACGTTGTTCGTGCGCCTACGTGGGACCGTTTGTTTGCCAGGATCAAAAATGATGAAGATGCTTTAGACTTCACCCAATTCTGGCGAGAAAAACAACAGGAGGTGTTGAAGATGTTCGAACACCAAATAGATACCTAGTTGCAAGGCATCAAGTCTGCATTAGCCACACGTACTTGTGGAAAAAAACATGCAAACAAACGTGCTCTGTTAATATGTGCATTGTTCATACGTCCCAGCCGCTGCTGCTGCTACCGTGCAGCTTGGTCAATGCTAATGCATTTTCTCGAAGCCAGCAGCAGCAGCATACTGCCATTACTGCCGAGTGGGAAAAATTTTCAGCCATTAGGCTTTCCCCGACGCCTTCCCCCGTCGTCAACCCGTACCCGATGGAGAGTAACGAGTGACAGCGCCGTCACCGTCTCGGCTGAGCCCCCCCCCGCCCCGTGCCATTACCGCTGGTGGCCACTCGCGATGTGGACGGTGCCGTGCGGCGTCACTCAAGCGCTGCGTGTACAGTGCGGCCTTCCCCGGGCGGGCAGCGAGCCGCATTATTCACCGATTCATCGATTGCGTTGACAACGAGCCCATTGTACGGTGGCCAACGACAACGTTCGCAATACAATTGCGTCGCACGTAAAAAAAAAAATTAAAAGTTATCGCAAGTCAAGCCTATTCTAAACTACGTTTTCTGTGTGTACATATTGATGTTGGTTGGTAAATTATTATGTCATGGGGGGGGGGGGGGAGCTCGTTCAACCAGACACTGGCTGTACGCTACATGGTATTTTCCTGTATCACAAACGCACGTGTTTTTTTGAAAGATTGTTTATTGTCAAGGTCGATTGTACCAATGTGAGATGGCTGTTGAATGTACCCATTTGGTTAAGTCCAAGCGCCCTTCTGTTCAGTGTAGATTCCGAGCGTACATTTAAACCGCCTGTAATTCTGTGCGGGTCTGTAATGTTTGAGGAACGATTCTTAACTTGCGGATGGCTACTGGCGAGCGATTCACTCGCCAACCTCACCCCCCCCCCCCCCACCTCCACAAGGAACTGTCACGCTATTCCATACCAGACGTTGTTTTCTCGCTTGTATTGTTTCCCATCTTTGTCTGCCTTGTTTGTACGGTACCAATTGATGAAATATAGTCGATGGGAGCCAGAGCAAAAATTGGTACCAGGGAATCAAAACTTACTACTCATTTATTTATACGGGTGAATCGTTTGAGAACTCCACTCATTTGAAATGGTCATCATATCATGAATTGTTGTTGGCCACCGCAACAAAATTGGAACCAATAAAGTTACTCCACATCAGGTGGTACTGACAAGGGAAACATCTGGTCTGGGCTCAAGGAATATTAGCATACGTGTAACCGTATAATTTCATGAATACAAAAAAAACGCGTGCTCACACACACACACATATAGAACTTGCGATCAGACTTTTTCTGTTTAGTTTGTTGTCCTTCCCCCACACCTCCGATGAGCACGGTTAGGCTACGTACGGTGCGAAAGAAGTTCAACATACATACACACACGAGTGCGATTCCAAGCATTCATGGCCTAGCGTTTCGCTACGAGCCCAAAGGGATTTTTTTCCTATCATTGCTCCCTGAAACTCTGAAAGCTCATATCAAGAGCAGCACAGTAATAACACAGAACACAGCGGAGAGCCTCATTGCCTACACCTCCAACTGTCTCCCCCCCTCTCTGCCGCCCACCCACGCAGGTACGCTCTTCTGTGAGGCTGCATCAATTTAGAGCGTGCACACGCAATTCAGGCAATTTACTGCGAATGCGACTTAACACGCACGGCAAGCGTTGAATGCGACGGGGCATGTTTTTTTTTGCCGGGGCCCATGCGATGGGTGCGCGATCCAATCGCTCGGTCTCAATGATTGACGGGTCGGGGTCCCACATGGTCAGCAGCGAATCCATTGATTGCAGTTGTCACGGGCACTCTGCAGAATCAAGGCCAGGCACCATTTGGCTAATTGGCACAAAGAGCTCAAATGAGTCGCCGCAGCTTGAACAGTCCCTCCAATTACACTGCCAATCGCCTTCGATAATCTTATCTTATTTTTATATAGCGCTTTTATCCAAGGTGCTTTACAAGGGTTATGAGTGGTACAATGAGGGTAGCCAAAAGTGATTCAGTGAACAGGGATGGGGTATATGGGGAGGTAGGTTAGTGGGTGCGGGAATTACGGGGGTGCCTAGGGATGGAGGGAAGGATGGGCCAGTGAAAAGATTATGTGGGTCTTGAGGGAGGAGTGGAAACTCGACAGGGAGGCCGCTTGCTTAATATGTAGGGGAAGTTTGCTCCGGGACAAGTAGGGAAAAGGAGCGTGGCGCTAAGGGGGCACAACCAAACAATTCAAAGGAAAGAACTTCTAATAAGCTTATAAGAAAATAATACAATCTACTGCAGTAGCATCTATTGAAAATCTATTTAGAATCTGAAAGAATTTCGATTTAAAGCTTTCGTGACTGCAGGGATTCATCTTTTTGGTTCTTTCGGTAAAGTCACGTAGAATTGAAATAATAAAATAATAAAAATAAAACATAATTAAATAATTCTCACGACGTTTCGGCCACAACGCAAGTAGCCGTCCTCAGGTGGACCTGTTATTATTTCAATTTTACGTGACTTTACCGAAAGAACCAAGAAGATGAATCTGAAAGAAGTCAGGTGGCTGAGATCGCCCCCCCCCCTCCGACCCTGCACTCCGGCCCCAAAAGCAGAGAAGAAGTGGACCCTGGGTAGCGGGTGCTATGCAGGGGGAGACAGGTGGCAGCGGTGCACGTTGATCAGCGGCTGTCTCCAGGCTCTCGCTGTCCCACGGTTCCGCGCGCCCGCAGGGAGAATTGCAAACGTCACGAATAACAGGAGATATACTGCACGCGTCAACACCCACGTTGAAAACAAATTCTAGGAGCAAGCACGTGATGCCAAAGCATCAGATTATTTGTTGCTTGCCTAAGCATTGCGTGGTTGAGATGGGGCGCCGTGGTGGTGAGACGTTAACTACCTCGCCTGGTATGGAGGAGGGCGTGGGTTTGATCCCAACCCTGATGCCTCCTGTATATTTGGAGTTTGCGTGTTTCTCTCCCCGCGGTCACGTGGATTTTTATCTGGGTCCCCTGGTTTTTCCCTCTACGTTTAGAATCAACATGGGATTAGAGTATGTGGCTGCTGTAAATTTTCACATCATAAGCTATTACGTTAAGCTATCATTTGAGGCCAGGTCTCTTCCGATAAAAGAGCTAAATAGCTCGGTGGGCCTTACCTGGTAAAAAAAACTAAAAGTTAGTTTGTTAGTTATAGCGTGGTTAATCAATCGTGACGCATCATACGAACTCAACGGCGAGCCGCACTGTGGTGGCGCGAAGGCGTTTCCCTTAAACTTGAAGTCAAAACTCGGACTGTGAAGCCAGCCTGGGGTGGGTAAACATCGGCTGCCACCTCGCCGTGCCACCTGTGCTAACAAGGGGCCTGTTGCGGTCTTGCTGTCGGGTTCATGGCCAGTTCTTCACACGTCCTTCTCCCCCCCCACTACTCTCTCAGGGTCCAAGGTGCATGAATAGCTTTTTCTTCTTTTGAGCATCACACAAAAAAAGGACGGCGGTACTTTCAGATGTTTATTCTGGGTATTAAAATGACAAAAGGGCCAACCGTACTGGCGCAATACAACGGCTGCGTTCTTGGCTTCACGCCCACACTGGGATAATCCTGTCGGGAAGCTTCTCCGACGTGGGGATCCGTCAGTTTCGGTGCGGGACCTCCGAACCTGGGCCACGTTATTTGTATATAGCGTGTGGACTTTGGGATTCGTCGGCTTGGCCAGCCTTCCGTTATCGGGAGCGTTGCTTGACGTGCTGCTGCTGCTGCTGCTGCCGGGGAGTGCAGGCAAAGGCTGCAGGGTCAATTCGGGTCTCCCAACTTTGCAAAAGAGCTGCGTTTTTCAGAGCAGCAAAACAAGTGTTTTTTTTTTATTATCAATAAGTACATGTGAACAAGCAGGCTTGTAAATCCAGCTCATTTGGCAGAAATGGTCGTGGATTAATTGGATGAAACTCTCAAACCCGCTGGGCGGGTGTTGGCCAGGAGATGGCAGCACAGCAAGTGGACTGTCAACCAGTTCACGCGGGATTCTCAGAGTCAATCAAAATATTTATTCACACTGGAGGAATCCGATGAGCTATGAAGCTCTTTTTCACAGATGTCCAGCAAACGCTAATGAATGGTTCACATTCGTACTCGGTGGAACTTCATTGGGTACTGTTTTCCTTATTAAAGAATGCAAAAAAATCACTCAGTAAAATTGAACTGGGCAAACATCCCATTGCAGAAGCCTCCTTAAAAAGAGTATCCCGAAAACTGAGGTGAGGCTTTCCTGGAAACATGTCAATTTCAATTTTTTAAGAAAAAAGGATAACCTAGCTGGTAACTTCCAAAATACGAATTCTTCATCATAACTGAAGTGACCTTTGCATTTTGTATGTGCTTCTCTCCACTAGGCCAACAGCGGTAGTCCATAATGCAACTTATTCATCCAGAAAAGCATCACAGAAGATTTGCAAATTGGGTCCCGATTCAATGCTTAGCCAATTCCGTTTCAAGGGGCGTTCTGAATGCGAGACGGAACTGGTGTCTGTCCAGATATCCCACAAAAGCACAACGCTGAAAGGGTCCGCGCACACAGATGACTTAGTAAAAAACCCATGCGCTGCACTGCCATCTCCCTGGCCCGCTTCGCAGCTCAGCTGTGGTTCTCTGGGTATCTCACAAATAGAACGCCATCAACAAACCCATGGGCCTTCAAAGGAGCTGCATTGCACGATGGCTCCACAATTCATTATTCGCAAGCAGGTGTGCTCGCAGCCGAATCTACATGGCTGAATTTGGCACACGTTCATCTTCTTAGGTTTTTTCGGTAAAGTCACGTAGGTAAAAACATTAAAAAGTAAAATAAAATAAAAATCACGACGTTTCGAAGGCAACACAAGCTTCGTGATTTTTATTTTATTTTACTTTTTAATGTTTTTACCTACGTGACTTTACCGAAAAAACCTAAGAATATGAATCATTGCAGTCACGAAAGCTTCAAATCTAGAATTACACGCTCATCTTTTCATGCGGAAATAATTCCAGCTGATCCAGTAGAGGGTGCTCTGCGGGTGTCCAAGTAGACTGCGGAGGTACCTGCTGACCCGCCCACGCTGGACATCTGCGAGAAAGAGCCTCGTAGCTTATCGGATTCCTCCCCCGCAGTCTAAATAAAGATTCTGATTCTGATGGCTGGGAGGACTGCACGCATTAGCCCAGCGTGTGTACACGCGCGTGGCCCCGTTCAAAAAATACACGGCGGTTTACGAAATCACGAGATATTGTGTTAACCAGCAGACGGGGGGCGGAGGGGGGGTCACATGATGCCTCGATATTTTATCGTGCGGGAAGATACAAAACTCACGAGGAAAGGTTTGAGACGTGAGGATAGGTTGAACAAGCAGTGCTGTTGCTAACCTTTGCCACCAGAGCCTTTCCACACACCTACAACCAACCGCTTTTTGGGTGTGATCATTAACCATTTAATTTATAGCCATGACCACGAAAAACTCGAAGAGTTATAAGCAAACGCAATCAATCACTGTGTGTTCGGGTTGTACCGCTCGGGCTGTATGGCTGGTGCTGGGAGCTTCCTCGGAAGAATTCAGTTCCGTTCGATTCCTGAAGACGCTCCCCGGCAGCACGTGGAGCGAAACATTGGGCATCGTGCCGATCGACGCGCGCGGTGTCGGCAGCAAACGCGTCGGACAGATCCGTTACGGCGCAACCGCGAAAAAAACCTACACGCCAAGTAAGACAAACGCTACAAGCGGGCGTACGTGCTTCCTCCAGGCACTGATAATATAGCTCAGGCCCGGCTCGAGGACTCGAATGAAACTTGGAAGTACGACCGACCGAGCCACGCATCTCGCACTCACCACACCCCGATGCTGAAAAACAAACACGCCGCTTCTAAGTCGTACCAGGGGCCCACTGATCCTAGCGCCGATGTGGGGAAGGGCCCAGTGGCGAGATGTTAACTCCCTCGACTGGTATACAGGAGGTCGTGGGTTCGATCCTGACCCTGATGCCTGCATATTTGGAGTTGGCGTGGAATTTTTTCAGGGTCATCAGCGTTTCCCTCCACATTTAGAATCAACATGCGTTGGGAGTGTTTGGCTGCTATACATTTTCACGTGATAAGGCACTTCGCTGAGCTATATATAACTCAGTAGGCCTTACCTGGTAAACAATTTAAAAGGTTTAAATGGTGCGTGATTACCAGAAAATGTAACAGGAAAACCGAGTCATTATTTTTAAAAATCGCATCACAATTTGTTTTCGTGGAATGTAATTATGCCTTTTTGCGGCGAGCACAGGCAGGAGGGTACAGAAAACAAGCAAGCACATGGCGAGCGCGTAACCTCCACTGCTTGGCTGCACGGTGACCTGCAGCCCAAGGTGACCCCCGCCCCCCCCCCCCACCACGTTCAGAGTGCGATGCCGCCCTCGCTATCGTTCACGTGCAGTCGGTGTGCTCGAAGAAACGCGACTCAAAATGAACGAGCAGCAGAAAAACACAACGGTGAGAGGAGAGAGCAACGCACCACGAAGAGCGGGGTGGTGAAAAATAATAATAGCATTTGTACAGTCACGGAGAGAGAGAGAGTGAGTATCTTGACAGCTTGTATTATTGTTATAATCATCAGTGCTTCAGAGGGTGGGTTAATGAGTTGCCTGAGATAACGGGCCCACCAGACCCATCTACAGATGCTGACATATCTGTAAAATGTACCAGCAATATTTTTATGATTTTCCTTTTAATAAAAAAAAGTTTATTTAGAAATACTTTTTGATTATTGCTGGGTTATTTTCTGTTACTCAATAACTACAATTAGGTGACTATTCTCACGAGTATTTAAAACACATAATTGGTCATCAGGACCCATCTCGTAAAAAGTTCAGTCTCCAGACCTCATTATCTCTGTCTCTCGCCTCTCAATTTAAGTGCTACGAACAACAGGGGCCATTTAACCCCAAACGTCATCCGCTCTCTCGATATTTGTTTATTCTATTTTAAGACCACACGTGGCGTTATTGACGAATGTGCAGGGTCTGAGTACGAACCCCCCCCCTCCCGCACATTACACGCAGGAGGTTTTTCTCCGGTGCACGATCATTCCTCCCCATCAAGTAAATATCCTCAAGACTCATCATTGACTGCATCCCAGGTATGAAAATTCCAAAGCCTGTTATTTCCCCCCTCGAAGCGCGTGCATATATATATATATAATTATTACACCTGCAGCGCGTAAAAAATAGAAAAGTCTGTCATTTCTAAAAAAAGACAGATGAAAAATGTTTTTTTGAGACTTTATCACGTATCCTTGTCATCAGTTGTGTGATTGGCTCGGTGGTTACATGGCGGTTGGTGGGGTAGGGAGGGTAATAAGAAATAAAAACAAAAAACTCCATTGTTTGTTCAGATTACTTTCATAAGCCACAGAAAGCTCCAGTGGATTAAAAACCAGTTTCCCCAGTGACGGGATGAAAAAGCAAGAAATAAAAGCAATTACATTCCTCGGTTTAAAAATTACCCAACTTGCCACCAAAATGGGTCTCGCTTTCACTGACAGGAAACTACAGAGAGTAGCTCACAAAGTCCCCTTCTGACGAGCGGCACCCTACAGTCGAACTTGCCCCTCTCTGGATGTTGGTGGCATGGCCTCCGTCGGATTAAGGCCCCCCCCCCTCCCCTGCCTGCCCCCCCACCATGCCGTCACCAACCCTCGCAGTGCCGCGTTGCCACAGTCCGATTCGGCGAAGGTTGTCTTCTCTGGCGTGTTCCCTCTCCTGCGGCTGCCGTTCAGTCGAAACGAAAGGTAACGGCATTTTTATTTGACCGGGTAAGGCCCATTGAAACAATATAGCTCTTTTTTTAGAAGCGACCTGGCCACAATTGATAGCTCCACCACGTGGCTTTATCACGTGGAAGTTTATAGCAGCCAAATATACTCGAATCGCACGTTAGATTCTAAATGCGGAGAGAAAATCTGGATGACCCGGAGAAAAATCCAAGTGACCACGGGGAGAACACTCCAAACGTTCAGGTGTCAGGGGTCGGGATCGAACCCACGACCTGTACAGCAGGTGAGGTAGTTAACATCTCACCACTGTGGCACACTCAGTCACGGGTCTCATCCATCAGCCATCATCGCCTTCTGGAGATGTCCTGCCCAAGCCTGCTTATATCTTTTTACAAGTCTTTATGAAGTCACTAATTGGTATTGTTGAATGTGATCCACGTTTTCCTTTCTGTCTCTCCAGTGTAATTCCCAACGTGCACATCTCAACTCAGAGTCCGTGCGTCCAATCTACGGTATACATTTAATAGCAAACCCATCTCAAGTTCAACAACATACCTTCAACATAATGAATAAGCCATTCAAATACACGGGAGATGACAATCACTGCACTGCACGGCGTTTGCGTGCCGAGCCAAAATAAGACAGCTGGGCACAAAAGACGGACGAGCGGCTACGCGGGCACAAAGCAAAAAACGACATGCGGGGGTAAGAGAAGAAACAGCCATATAGATGAGACTGGACAGATGCGTTTATAGAGATGGATACACGAGGAAGTCTAGCGAGCTAGATGTGGATAGATTAAATAATTAGATGACACATCCCCACCTGCCTCCGGCTTCAACCAATCTTAGCGGGGGCGGCGGGGGGGTCACAGCGGAGCCTCTCTCAGTGGCCCGTGAAAGATTTAACACAATTTGTCCGCGACCGCTCCGTGAATTGTGTCAGATGGATCACGCCAGCCGGCAGAGTTTTTTCCAATAATAAGCGGGAGAACGGTGGGGGTGGGCGGGGGGGATGAGGGAAGGGCCGCACTCGGGATGTGATCTCCGACGCGGCAGCTTGCGGCGGATGATTTAAAAGCCCAAAGCGGACCGGGGGGGGAGAGGGCAAATTACTCGCGAGTCCGTCGCGCAATCTGGTTCGTGTTGCGGGAAACCCTCCGCTTCGCTTTTGCCATTTCGACATGCGGCTCACGCTAAATCAACGAGAGCGGCATGCGGGGCCCCCTGGGCGTCGCGTCCAAAACGAGATCTCGCAAAACTCTCTCTCACCCCCCCTCCACCCGGCAAAATAAACGAGGCGTCGTGTTATTGCGACGGAGCGCGCTCGTGATCGATCGAGCGATGTTAATGCCGGTGTGGGGGTAGCCGATTGGCTGATGGGACTAAAATGCATTTTTAAATGTGGAGGCACAGAAGAGAGTTCTGCTTATATAGATTTGGTTTGACCCATAATGCTCCGTGGCTAGTTAGATTATTTTGCTGCTATGAATGTCCATATGAAAAGCCTCTTTTGTTGAGCTATCATTTGTGGCCAGGTCGCGTTTTAAAAATGTATTAATTACCTCAGTGGGCTTTGTCTTGTAGGATGGGGGTGGTTTAGTTTCATTTGTATGTGTTTAGGTGATTTGTTTACCTTTCTTGTACTTTGCACAACTATCATGTTTTTTTATTGTTGTTATTACCTGCCCAGACTGGACATTTGTGAAAAAAAGCTTTATAGCTCATCGGATTCCTTCAGTCAAAACTAACTCGCCTAATGAAACCATTTCCTTGCTTGATAATATTGATAACATTAATCTGGCATGCCAATAGGCTGAAGGACTAAAATATATTTTTACAAATGGTGCTCTTCTTATATTTCCCTTCCCAGCGATTTTAGGCAAGGTCAGTGGACCACACAAAGATGCATGTTGCATAACATGAACGCGAGTAACCCAACAACGCTCGTCAAGAGAGAAAGCAGCGCAGGGAGTTGCTCCCCACTGGGCTAGCTCGGCAAAATGTTGCATTTAGTCTGTGGGGACCAGAGTAGAAATTTATCCCACCTAAAAAAGGTGTGTTTATTCATACCCATGTATTCATACAGCTAATCAAAAGATAATTACTCGATAACCACTCATTTCAAACGGTTCTCACATTACTCACTTTTATTGGCCACGTTAATAAATATTTGGTCTGGGCCCAGGGAGTAATTATCCCCACCGGTTGCATGCGTTTTCTCCAAGCCCTCAAGTTTCCTCTGGAAAGAAACCAGAACCGTAGTTCTCAATAAAGTGAAAAGGCCTAACATCTTCGGTGGGTAAACAAATACATTATCATCATTATATTATTCTCTGCTATGCTCGGTGGTAATCATCCGTCTCGAAGCTAATTATATTCACCAGCCAGGGCCAAGGGAGGTTCAGTGGTGCTCCACAAAGCAACGTTCTGTTTCATCATCAAGTGCATTGCTCACTTCACGTCTCTGAGCCGCAACTGACGAAGTCAGGCCTATCTGTTTGTACGTACGTGCGTTGAACCTCCATCGCACGGTATGTAGCCAACCGTGCTAATTGGAGGTGCGGGGGAAGGACAACAAACTAAAAACAAAAAGCAGTAAAGAAATTAGCTTTAAATCTAGATTTAAAAGTGCATAGCTCCAGTGGCTTCCTAATATCGGAAGGAAGAGCATTCCAGACGGCCGCAGAAGCGCATCTGAAAGCGCACGACGCGGTGACCACCGTCTTTGTCCGACGGTTCGTCAGAAACCGCTGCTGCGAGGAGGACCGGTTTGGCGCGATGGTTTACACCGCTTGACATTTAGCGAGACCTCAAGAGACCACGCATCGAGTCTCACCTGCTCGAGCTTGGCTCGACACGCGCCGTCCCCCCCACGGCCTGCACGGCATGTTACAGGTCCGGGCGGGCGGCAGCCGGAAAGGGGAGGGGGGGGGCAACGCCGAACGCAGTCCCCTGCATCTGCAGCCAAGCGGCCTAACCACTCCCCGCTTCTCCGAAGAGCGCCGAGGGGGCGACACTCACCCGTTGAGATCCTCCTTCGTCTCGGCGCGGATGAAGTACTCCCGGTCGGGCGTGGCGATGCACAGCGAGTTCTTCTGCCCCGTGCGACTCTCGGCCTCCACCACCTCCGTGGCCTGGTTCATGTTGACGGTGCCCTGGGGCAGCGTGCTCGTCTGCGGGTCGACAAAAGCGCGGGGAAAGCTGGGTTGAGACGCTTTGCAGCGCGCCAAGACGTTTAGTAACTCAACTCAAGCTCTCCGATGGGTTATTTGGGTCATTACCACGCGCGTCGTTCGGCGCGCTATCCGGACGTTTCGCTCCGCGCGCCTTCAGGGAAGCTTCTTTGGGAACCGAACCGAACTGGAGAAGAAGCAGCTGCCAGCACATGGAGCGAAACGTCGGTAAAGTCGCGCCGAACAAGCACGCGGCACGGCACCGAAAACGCGTCGGGAGACGTCGCACGGCAAGCACAACCGCGGAAAAAACCTACGCGGTAAAAGATAATTACACATTTTGACACCCGCTCATTCATGAAGCCTGTCTCAATTGCAGGCTCAGCCAGGCAGCAGCCTTCGTGGGGCAGCGGAGAATCCCAAGACGAACCTACACAGTCAGGGGCCTTTGAGGCAGCCTGTACGACACACAGTGCATCGTGGTCAGGTGGTCGTGTAGCTAAACAATTGCCCAAACCGTTCCCGTCACACAAGCACACGCAGTTCACCGAATAACGGTTAAGAATAATAATACTTTCATTTTATATCGCATCATTCATCATTCATCCTATAACACTGTATATTAAGGACCAAATCCCATATACAGCCACTATCAAGTAAATGAAAACCCTAGTACCATGAAAAAAAATACTAAAATTAATAAACAAATTAAGAAATAAGCCTAATCTAAACAACACCGCCACTTTCTGACAGGCTTTTTGCTCGCTCCATTTTATGACGCGCCTAACTTTGTGTGCACACGAGCGGCCGCGGGGGCCGTGCCCCCGTTCACGTCTCGCAGGCGGCCCATCGGCTTTCACAGCGAGGGGGAAGGGGGGGTACGTCTCGGTCGCAGCGCGAGTGAAGCGCCTCCAAAACAAGCGCGGCCACACAGCACAATCTCTCCCGCAAGCCGCCTGGCAGGTTGGGTGCCCTTCGGCAGGTTGGGTGCCCTCCTGGAAGCCTCCCAGAGGTTCGGTGCAGAGGTCGCAAACGGGTTTTGATTCCTTACTCGTACCCGTGCCAGGCCGCACCAGGGTCGCAAATGGGTACCCGTACCCGTACCCTACCCGAAATGAGTGACAAACGGTTACTCACCAGTGACTCACGGCCTACCCGAACCCGTACCCGGCCGCACCAGGGTCGCAAATGGGTACCCGTACCTGGCCGGGTACGGGTAGCCGGGTATCGTGTAGGGTACGGGTATCGGGTACCCGGTTGTGACCTCTGGTTCGGTGCCCCTCCCACAAAGCCTCCCGGGCAGGTTATGTGCCCCTCCCGCAAGCCTCCAGTAGGTTTGGTGCGCCGTTGGCAACGAGCAGCCCCTCGACGCGACGACGAATTATTACCCTCGCCCTGACCTCAACCACGAAGGAAGCTACACGTTCGTGACAGATTATGATAATTTCCGATGGGCCATGTTGTACTCCAGCGTGGCCAAGCGGCCTCAAAGTTGATGTAACTTGGACCCTCGTGACTGGCATGGCAATTGAATTTGGCGGGGGGGGGGGGGGGGGGGGGAGTGGGGCGGGGTGGAGGAAAAGTGTGGATGTTCAAATTGATTTCACCAGATGAGAACTCAAGAGGACCAGGGATTCATCTTCAAGAGGACCAGGGATAGTCTCGTTTGTACGAGTGGCCCACACAAACATTCACTGCAGATGAGAAATGCGAATGGGTAATCCTGCAATTTAATGCGAATAATTGCTCAACTCAAAGATGTTTGCTACATCATCAACGCATTCAAAAGCACCGTGTGTGTGGTTCAGATTAAAAGTTCAATCAGAAACATAAAATATACATCATCTGCGCAACGGTATGAGTTTCCTTCAGACAGCTTTGCATCTTAATGCGGGCGAGCCTTAGCATTATACAGTTACACAATATTCATTATTCAGCTGGAGGACCAGCTGACCGTACTTCATCCATTATTCATGCGGTATACATGAGGGATACGATACGTACAAGGTTGGAATTGATAACCTCGTGGCTTAGTGCCAAAGAACAACAAACAAACGGCCGATTGCATTTTCAGGAACTTTTCACACTGCTGCGAGGTACGATGTGCTCCACAGCGTGTCGTTTCATGCGGCAGCAGCAGCAGCAGCCCAACGTACGTACAATTGATCTTCGATGCAACCGTCACCACAGAAGAAACGTTCAACCTACTTGTATTACATAACCGTATAATGCAAGAATGTCAATGTTGGAGGGGCACACGCGGAGAACGAATCTCGAGTACCGGGACTTCTCTACTTACGGACATTCGACTTACTAACTTTCAGAGATAAGAACAAACTTGTCCCGATGTCCAGTTGCCTGTTCGGACCGAGAGCCGTAAGTTCAACCCCCGCGCAATATAGATGGCGGTGGTGGCATCTACATCTGCAGAACGTGAAGAACCAGTGGTATCTACATCTACATGAGATTATACAACTTTTAAAGCCTTTCCCCGTGTTTAGTGTACACGCCTTATAACACGTTTGGAATCAGTGAAAGTAAAGTTGGACTTACGGACAGACCTCTGGAACCTAACTCGTTCGTAAGTGTAATGTGAGGATATATCCGGGTTGCTGATGGATTACACCTTGTCACGATGATTGGCGAGTTCCTGTACGTACAAACAGGAGGGATGGTTACCACCGAAAGGCGGACCCACGCGGGGGGAGGGGCGGGGAAGACGAGAGCAAACCTCCGAAGTGAATGTACGGATACCCTAGAATAAAAAAGTAACAATAATCCGCCTCTGTGGAAGGAACACAAACGCTTGCATCCCACAGGAAGTCCTGACCCCAACTGCACCTGCGTACAGGCATTCTTTTTGGTGTGAGCGGCGCGTCTGGGGAGCGGCGGGGTGGTTTTATGAATAGCGCCGCTACAGAGGGACGGACAACGCTACAATTTGGTCGACAGCGTCGTCATTTGCCCACTCTCTCTCTCTCTCTATAACCGCCTGCCCCAGGTGTGGCCTACCAACATTATTATCATGCAGGCAGTCTCCACGCCAGAGAAATAGCTTTGGGTAAGCCTTGCTACACACGCATGTGTTTTAACGTAACTGTTCGCGGAAATTTGTGTTGTTGTTGCAGAGTTATACTGAATCAGAATATGTATTCATACCGGAGGAGTCTGATGAGCCATGAAGATATTTTTCACAGATCTCAAGTGCTGTCCTTCCCCCGCACCTCTGATTAGCACGGCTGACTACGTACGGTGCGAAAGAAGTTCAACATATGTACATGCTGCTTTCACAGCGATGAGCAACAGAGGTGGAATGCTGTCCCACGCATTCGTCGATTAATGTTGATTTTGAAGCTTGCAACGTACGCGTTGAATCGCGGGTGTCAGAACTGACGAACAAGAGCTACATATACTCATCGGATTCCTTCAGCCTATGTTCAGATTCTGATTCTGCATGCTATGGGCTCACGTGATGCCTGCAGCCACCAGAGACGTGTCAACCTTTTCACAACAATATAAAAAAATGTTTAACCCAATTCTTGAAATGACTTTCACAACCTTCGATCGTGGACATTCACTGAATCACGCAAGGGGGGGGGGGGGGGGGGGTGAGGGTGTTCATCATTCCACCCCTTATAAGCAATGGAATTCAACACAAGAAGAACATTTCCTAAATCCAGGCCCGCATTTAGTATTGTAGTGAACGCGAGTGATTGCGGCTACACCTGCCAGTGTGCGTCAAAAGACCGAAAATGAAACCACTCACATTGAAATGTGCCCCACAATCACCTTCCCCCCCCCATCCCTGCCCCCACCCTGTTGCTAAGAGCCCAAAGTGAAGCGGCTTCAATGGATTCACTTCTTACCGCAGACTTCTGTCGACCCTGCCCATGACCCTGCCCATGACCCCCCTCCCCCACCACCAGCCTTGCTGGGTTCATGTCAACACTTATCCCAGCATCTCCATTCACTCTGACAGCTCCCACGAGGCACGCAGAACATGTGCATGGGCACTAAAGCTACCCGCCCTGACATTTTAGACATGTGTATCCAGTGACCCTATATCACTTGAAACGTCCACTTAACGATCCGGCATCCGCTGCAAACTTTTATCAAGGCCAGGCAATTAACGCGCCGGCCCAGTGGTCGAGAAAACCCCGACTCAAATGCGGCCGTGGATATGCCCGCCGGTAGCCAGCGGAGGTTTGACGCTGCGATCCAGGCGCGGGTTTTTCTCTGCGGCCCGTGCATTAGAAAGGCCCTCGGCACGACGTGCGCTATGACAACCCGCCGGTGCTTGCGTCGAAATGAAATATCAGTGGAGCGCAGCCAAAACGTTAAGAGAAAAATGAATTATTCAAACGCAGGACCACCTAAGGTCGCTTTACACTACGGCGTGTCCGTTTGCTAAGAGGGGCGGGAGACGCCTCGCGCCAGCGTAAGTGTGCAACGAAACCTTTGCACGTTAGCGAGCATTATATACAGCGGCTCACATCACCGCGAGACGCACCTGATCCAACAGCGTCGCGCTAAATGGCAAGCATACATTACGGCACAATGAGCTCGCTCGGCCCAGAGGGAAGGAGAGCGAGAGAGCGCGCGTCTTGAGACAGGGCAGGATTCTCTACCGCCCACAACCGCCGCGTACAGAAAATCCCAGGGCCGTACACTAAGCCAGGCTTATTAGACGGACTTCAAACGCGCACGCCACAAAGGGCCCTTTCTTGTTCTCCTCCTCGTGCCCAGGCCACCAGTGGAAGTCTTCCGGATTTCAAGTTCTAATTAACGTCACAATACCTGGCCCCGCAACTGTCAAACGGCGAGCAGGGGGAAGATAAAAACGTCTTATTAAAGCTTGACGGCAGGCATCCTTATTTTATTTTCATTACAACCCAACGCGAGCCCGATACAAGACGCCAATCACAGAACTGGGAAAGGTGGGTGGGAGCAGCAAAAACTCCGGAGAACGGCGACCCGATTTTGGCGCGGGCAAGTGCCCCAACGAAGGGAGGCAAAAATTGGGCTCGCTGCCCCACCCAGGTGGGGACCACGTACCGGTAGGGGGGGGGAGGGGGTGAAGACTTCCATGGGGGGAGGGGAAAGAGGTAAGATAACTAACGTAGTGGGGGAAGGAAAGGGGGGGGGGAGGCAGTGACGGCAGCCATCCTTTTGACCTACGGCCCCACGGAGCTCCGTGGTGGGAATTGACAATCCCGAGACCGACGCGCAGAAGAAGCGTGCGCCCCACGTTATTTCAAAATGTTTCCGCGTAACAGCGGCAAAAACCCTCACGCTCCTTCCAACCGCCTCTTTTGTCGTGGGCAGCCATACAAAAGGCTGGAACGGAAGCCACAAATTGATCATCTTCAGGTTAAGTGGCACCCGCGAAAAAGGATTAGCAGGTGTGGGGCACGGAGGAAGGGGGAAGGACTTTGAAATCCGGAACATTGCTGTCACACTGCTGTGAAATGTTCCAAGGCACAGAAACATCGCCCACGCGTTCCCAATCCTCCGCCGGGATCCCGCAGCTGCTGCTGCTGCTGCTACCCAGTGGACACACAGCGATCCTCAGGGAATGGCTGTGACAGCGGCGGCCGTGTGGTCAGCGCACTTGAGCAGACCACTCCTCCAATGCCTGTCGCGGCAAATTGGGTGAAATATCGGCGCTCGCGGATTCAGCAGACGCGTGTTGATACTGCTCAAATTATAATCCTGCAGCCACGACGCGTAGGATGAGAACCACCTTTGATGCGTGGAGCACTCTGTAGCTGCACGTTTCAACGACTCAACCGCGAGTGAGGGCGCAGCCTCGTGAAAAGTTGCCAAACAACCCCCCATTCGGCTGAACATGCTACCTTAAGTCACGGCGCCTCAAGGTTACCGTGTCCATCTCTCGTTACGAGGATTAAACAGATGTTTAATTACTCCAGACACTACAGCGTGAGAGTGGGGAAGTGACTTTGGGGAGGGTGTATAGTATGAAAGGCCGAAACACCCTAGGAACCAAAGGGTCACTACTGACGATGCGCTCCCCAAATTTCACCAGGCTCACTGTTCATGAACTCTTGGAAGTGCTTGCACAAAGGATAGTAACATCTCATCCTGTGTTCTTTGGAATCTGAATTTGACGATGAGCAATTCCCCAAACTCAAGGCAGGTTGGGGGGAGCGGGGTACAAGCCTGACAACAACGTCTGCTATAATGCAGACGAGTTAAATGTGTTGAGTATTCACTCGGCACAGCGATGCGTAAACGTGCACAACCGCACGGGGGTCTGCCAGGACACGCCTGCCTTCACTGGGGGGCAGGGGCAAGGAAGGGGGGGAGGCAGGGGTGGGGGGGGGGGCTTTTGTTGTCATGACACTGGTGCTCGCTCCGACTCCCAGGCTG
Source organism: Lethenteron reissneri (assembly GCF_015708825.2). Classification (NCBI taxonomy): domain Eukaryota; kingdom Metazoa; phylum Chordata; class Hyperoartia; order Petromyzontiformes; family Petromyzontidae; genus Lethenteron; species Lethenteron reissneri. Next base: position 12,142,026 of record NC_083788.1, read on the forward strand.
CTGCCCGTTGCGCGCGACGTACCGCGTAGCCTACGCGGGCTGCCCCCGGGGCACCACTGCAACCTTTGCGACAGGAAGCAGCTCAAGGTTGCATCATCCCAGTCCGCTTCGCGATGACCCTGCAGGGCGCAGAAACCTCGCCAGATACGCTGCGCGGAAACGAGACCGTAAAACAGGCTATTTTTTTCTATCGCCGAATGTACGAGCTCATTTGCTAAGGGTGCTTCATTGTGGACAAATGTAGTTGCCCGTGTGTACTCGCACGTGACTATCTCTATGAGCAGAGTAATAGTGACTCAAGGAATGTAAGACAGTCTCTCTTCGTTCTGCATAACAAACTACATCTTGTTTCCAGCAATGCATTCGCTGGTTTACGTAGCGGATTGCATTATGTTTTTTTTTACTCTCCCGCCAATGCAAATGCATTGGCAATGTAATTTTAGTCCCCTAAGCGATTGAAGTGACCTCACCTTTAGCTTCTTGCGCACGTCATTCATAAACGTGTCACATCGGCGTATCGTGTTACGCGAGCGCATTCATTTGCACGTAATACGCGTATTACTTTTGTAATGACAGTAGAGTCTACGTGCGGTGTGAGTGGACTAGTGGCCACGGGAAGTAATGACAGGGGTGTCAGCTGTGAGTGCGAAGGGACTGGTGGGGGCTACGGGAATGATCGAGAAGGGAGTGCGGTCAGGTGACGGAAGAGGACGGTAGGTCTTCCAGTGGAGCGAGCGTCCAGAGTCGGTGAGAAGTTTCGGGAAAGGGTGACGTGGCCTCGGTCCGTATATAAGGGAGATGCGCGGGAGACTCGGGGCTGCTGTTTGAGTGGGGTCTTCTCCTGTGTCAAGTGAACGTCTCTTCAATAAAGTGCCATATCAAGAGAAGTGTGTCCAGTCGTCATTACACTTTCAACAAACGATTGTCACACGCGCGCTCACGCGAGAATCCACCCCAAACGAGAAATCCAAGTATTTTCACGCCAGGCCGTTGTGGTGCTGTTTCCCTGCACTGAGGGGGGAGTTGATCTTCAGGATCTTCCAGGAGGCTTGAGGTGGAACCACACTGGGTTTGGCCCTTGAGGAGTTCAGTTGCTCTAAACAATTTGACATATGACGACGATGGCTAAGTAGTCTCTAACGGCTGCGCTGTACAGCCCTCCGCTGTGTTTTTGGGGTCTTAAGACAGATCAATAGATTTTTATTATTTCAGTGGGATAGGCCCAACGAAGCCGCTCGGCGGCTCCATTTCATCAGGCGTTCTGCCACGGTACAGATGTTATACGGTACAGATGCAAGTTACATGAGCATGCTTACATAGGGCGCAATACAAAACGGCTAAAAAGTATCGTCACGTGCTTCACCCGTGATAGGAGCATGGAATTGATGGAAAAAGGAACAAAAAACACCACCGCATTATTTTACGAATAAAACAAAAATAAGGCAAAACATATTTCATTGAACGCACGTTGCTCAGCCTGCTGACCAACGGTGAGCTGGCAGCATCTTCAGTTCCCGCTGCGAGAGAAGCGTTAGGAGGTATAGCGTCGTGCCCAACGGCACGCGGTACAACCCAACACACACACCCTGCACGTGCACCGAGTCCCCGTTGTGTTCGGGGCTGTCAGTGGCAGCCCGCCCAAGCTGAACTTCAACAGAACAAAGAAGCACTGCACGGCCAAAAATGTAAAGAACACCGGAGCGCTAAACAAGACACTGCTTTGGCAACAAAACTGGCCACTGGACAGTTGCAACTTGATAGAGCAGATGTAATCTTTAAAACAACCGCGTGATACTCGAAGCAACCAGCTGTGAGCAATAGGAAGACCAACGCAACAAAGTCACGGCAAGGAGAGAACTGACAGCGCAAACGGCACGTCTGAAGGCTCTTTCGATCTTTCGATCGCCTTGGGGAAATTTCAAACCGGTTTTGTATTTGATCCAAGGCCTACACATGGCTGGCACCCAACAAATATAAAATGCTCACTTTCAAAAGTTGGCAATCGGCAAAACATATACATCTGATGTACAAAATTTCCAAACATTTTCACTGTCCTAGAGTTTTGCTCATCATCACTTCTCCCGTTCTCGCTGTAGTATCTGGAGTGTTGCACCTCCGACTAGCACGGTTGGCTACGTACGGAGCAAAAGAAGTTCGACACATGTACGCACGCAAATACAGCGCTCGCTAGCGGAAATTAAAGTACGCAACGCTGGCTCGAGAGATACACTTGTGGGGAGGAGAGGCTAACATGCATAGTAGAAGTCAAATGATTCCCCCCACCTCCACCCCCCTGCCCCACGTGACGATTAAATTGTCATGATTAGATCAAATATTTGTTTACATTACAGCACCTCCAGTGACTGCACGAGTGACAAGATACATCGATTCTTAAGCACGCTTCATGAATGGACTCACATCGTGATGAATATTTAATACTAATCGATCAATCGGTGCGCGGTTTCACCCCCATTACGAATAGCGGGTGGCTGCGGTGATAAGACAACCTCGCTCTCGCCCCCCCAAGTCACCGGGTTTCCTCACTCCTCTGCGGCCCGATATGTGGCGAGTTGAGCCAGAGGCGGACAGGCACGCACACACGCAAACGCAAACACCCCCCCCACGCCCTGTTTTACCCACCGAAAGCAATCCTGTTAAAGGCCATTAAATGTTAGATCTTACCCCCAGCAATGTGTACACTTGGGCACATTGTCATGCAGCATATAATGCGGTAGGGTTGAGTGATCTATACAGTACAGGCAAAGTCGAAGGGGGGAGTCGGGTGTCATGCTTGGAGATTTGCAATTGAGAAATGTCGTTGTTTTCCCCGGGGAGATTGTTCCCTTCAGAACAGGCAGGGCAGGCATAGGAGGTGTGAGAAAATGTATAACAAAATACAAAAACAATGTAAGAGCCTGTAATGGGCGTTTCTCAATCGCGCGACGTCCGATGTGCTAAGCTCATGGCGGTGCCCGTGCGCTGCGATAATTTAGCGTACACGTGAATGTACGAGTCTTCAACGTGTTGATGGAGAGCAACGGCTAGAATTTACGTTGCATGCAGGAGTAAAAAAATACCGACCCAAACAATATGCTGCGATACAAGCTGGTGGTTGATTTTATTTTTCGATTTAAAGCTTTCAGTGACTGCAGGGATTCCTATTCCTGGTTCTTTCGGTAAAGTCGAAACGTCGAAACGTCGTGAGAATTTTATTTGATTATGTTGTATTTTTATTATTTCCCTTCGACGTGACCGAAAAGAACCAAGAATACTGGTGGTTGATGTTTCACACAGTGGGACGGAGGATTGCAACTCACCAGCGTGGACAGGGACAGCACCTCCGCGCAGGGGAGTACTGTCCGCGCGGATAGGTCGTCCCCGCACGCTTTCATTCACAGCCACCAACAGACAATTGGATTGTCACGACTCCGGGTCGCGATTCGATTCAAGAAACGTTTACTATGCTTTATCGCCCTAAGCGACAGCCTCTCGTTTGCACCGCTACCGTATTCTCCGGCCTAGAGACGCTCCACAAAGTTGAGGCGCACCCTCCCAAAGCTCGTGCATGGTGTCAACAGAGTTATCCAAAACCTTGTCTCGCACACAGGCCTATTGGATCAGAAGATGCACCAAACTGTTGCTTTAAAATACAGGCGTTCGGCATTGATAATCGCGGTTTATTCAAACAACTGTTGCACGCCTAACATTTGGCATCAAAAAGCAAAAAGAAAAATACGGGTCAAGATGCATCGTCACTGGTGCGCTTCGCACTAAATGTATCATTCGCCGGCTGCAAAGATTCCAGATTGCAGTTGGAGCCTTTGTAGGAAAATGACAAATAATATTATTCAGGACATTCTCACGAGCCTGATTTCGTCGAGCTTCGATACGTCTTTGTTTGGGGCCGTTTATGAAAATTGCACAGCGCGTCGCACATTAACCATGGCTCGCAAATATCCGCACGCCTCCGCGAGCCGCACCGATGAAAGCCCTGGTGCCATCCCTTCATCCTCAATCAACTGTGGGGGGCATTGTGTGGGGAAGAAACCTGCTTTTGATGAATGAAAAAAGAAACAAAACGGGGAATATAATATGCAATCTTACCACCCGACAATGCCACCGTAGACTCTCAATGCGTGTGCTAATCTTGCCTGCACTCGGCTTGTGCGATTGAACACTGAACAAAATAGAGACGCGCCATCTGCATAAAAAGCCGCGATTATAGCCCATGAGACCAGGCCAGATATTTCACACTCGTCGGCACCACCTGAGGGTGGCATTACTATCGTGGGGCCACGATTTCTCCTCGTGGCCAATGGCAGTGAATTACATAATAACCATTTCAAATGAGCGGGGATATCCAGTAATCCACTCGCATTAGCCGTACAAATAAAATCAGCACCATTGGAAGACGTGCCCTGCGACCTTCGGTGGTACATTCTGCTCCGACCCATGGACTAACGCGGGAATCGGCAAACCAAAATAACAAGAGCAGCCATTTTTGTGGGGTTTTTATTCGGTATGAAACTCAATATTTCAAGAGCCGTAATGCACCGTGGTGGATACGAGACGGTGGTTCCTTCATAGCTAGCGTCACGAAGCGGCAGTCCTTAAAGAGCCGCACGGAGCTCCAGAGCCGCAAGGTTAACGACCCCTGGACCAACTCTAAAGAATATCCACCGGAATGACCACCTCCGCCCCATCCCACCCCTCTCTTAATGTGTGCAAAGTCATGTCGCTGACCCGGACCTTGGAACCCCTGCGTGGTAATAGTCAGGTGGTTGTTTTTGTTGGTGCAAGGTGTTCGTTGGCGTGTCGTTTACTAGAGAACCGAGCAGTTTCGCCCGGCCCTCACAGCCCGGCCGTTGCTGAACTCTTAAACGACATTAATAATTCAAATAGCGCGCTCGCATACGCCGGACCTTGGTTTACCGCTCGCCGTACGACAACGCATACCCACTCAAATCTTCGATTCGTTTGAATCATTAATGGAAGAGTAGGCCAAAATAGCCTCACCATGTTGGGGGGGGGGGGGGGGGGGGGCTCTCTCTGCGGCTCCCTCTAGCGGAGGCCAATTGCATGACCGTGCAATTGCAGGGCTCAACGTTAACATGTTATTGTAATGCAATTACAGATACGTACCTCATCCGAGACCCAAACATCGCAACCTCTTGGTTTTGACATTCCTCGAAGGTGCTCGTGTCACCGTAAACCGCGTCAGAACATCAACAGAGGGAGCCCGATGTGCACATCTCTTTCATAAATTGAAGATTAAAGACACAAGCCACAGTAGTGCAATTGTGGCCACGCAATATAAGCTATGCACCATATAGTAAGCCGATTGAGACACACAGAGAATCACAGAGAGATGGCGATACGGTACATAGAGAGCCATAGAAATACGCATTGAAGACAAACCTACAGCATTCCGACGATGACCATGCAACCCAAACCACAGAAAAACGACAGCGAGCTCTCTCCTGAAGCTCTCTCATCGTGGCTAGCAGCAGACCTCGACACTGGCATTTAGTTCCCGGACACATTGCCGTACGCAGGAATAGAATACGTATGTACGTCGAACTTATTTCGCACCGTACATAACCTGACCGTGCTCATCGGAGGTGTGGGGGAAAGACAACTAACTCTAACACAGAAAGCGGTTCCAAAGAAATGAGTTTTCAATCTATATTTGAAAGGGCGCAGCTCCAGTGGTTTCCTAACATCGGAAGAGCGTTCCAGATGGCCGCAGAAGCGCATCTGAAAGCGCGCGATGCGGTGACCGTCTTTGTTCGATGGCCCAGCCAAAAGTCGCCGCTGCGAGGATGATCGGAGTTTGCGCGATGGTCGATGCTGCACCCTCTCTCTCTGCCCTCTAATACAGATATGTCTCGGGCAGGTGGGGGAGGGTGGGCTGGGTTGGGCTGGGCTGGGGTGGGAGGCGCGTGAGAGGGAAGGGGTGGCAGGGGGGGGAAGCAGAACATGTAGTCCCAGACAAGATGCTTTTCAGCGCCCCACTAACTCGCCAACGTCCAATCACACTGAGACACAATGGTGGCTCTGTCCAACCTCCCCTCCTGGCTCTGCACCCCTCCCTGACCGTCAGCGAGGCACCCCCACAACTGCTCCCCCTCTCTCTTTCTCTCTCTACCCCACCTCCCCAATCCAACAACAAAAAAAAAGCCCTTTTCTCTGGAAGGCTGCCACTCTCAGATTTGCAGTTTCGACCGCTGGGGAGAGACGGAGATGGCCCGGCTACTGGCGGGAGAGCGTACAGTTTGTAACACTAGCACGTCCCCGTCACCATCACAGCGGTGGCCAATGAACTCTTTCCAAGCACCGCCGGTCGGTGGCTCGATTGTAAACAAAGCGAGGGTGGCGGTGGTGGTGACAGAGGGAGACAGGGCAAGGCAAGGCACCTTCCATTTGCACCCAGTGAAAGTCCAGTCAGACGCGTCACGCTCAACCTCATCGGCGCACACTACTGAAATAAAAGTGCACGTGTAAAAAAATACATTTTGCTGCATTCTCCGGATCAGAAAACGCACCTTCCCCCACCAACGCCCTGTATTTTGAATCCAAAGTTGGGAGTGCATGTGTCTGTGTGTGTGTGGGGAGCGGTTAGTGCAGTGCTTCACACGCTGCACTATGAACTCAACATCCCGAGTTCGACTCCCGCTCATGGCCAACACCGGTGACGATTATCTGAATGGGTACCGGGCCTCCCCTCGGTCGACTCATCCTCAAATGAGCGCCTGGTGCGGAGTGATAAGACAAAGGCCGGCACGTGTGCCGTGCCGGCCTTCAGAGGTGCTACTCTCTAAAATCACTTACCCCAATAACAACAGTCTAAAGGCTTTTATGGTGGGATCTTTTTCTTTGACAGTATATATGGCACCACATTTTAAAAACTTTACTGACACCGGGAGTACGTTTGAAGGTGCATCTTACAATCCGAAGAATATGGTACGCGTAAATACAGTACAGAACGCAACTGCAGAAAACGAACAAAAAATAAAGATGCATGTTTTTAATACTCTAACAGTACAACACACAGAAATCACTGTGCAATTATATAAGCAGATTTAACGCTTCAACTGCAAATTACTAATGAGCCAAGAATGTGTGTCCCGTGCGTGACGTCACTCCACATAAGGCCCACCCCCTCCTCATTAATATTCATGAGTGGGTGGATTTTTACACTAACGCAGAGGAAGGTCGATCTGAATTACATAATTTATTACACAAAGTCGCTTCAAATATGACGTTTCTTTATAGAAAGTGAGGGTAAAAAATAAATATTGGCAGCACAGTGCTACATCCGTGCGTGACGTCACTGCAAAAGAGCCCCCCCCCCCCTTCATTAATATTCATGCCCGCGTGGAAATTTACACTGAAGCACAAGGTCACGCACTCCACATGCCGCACCCCTCCCCTCGTTAATAATCATGAGCGGGTGACGTCACTCCACATGCCCCACCCCTCCACAATAACCATGAGCGGGTGACGTCACTCCACATGCCCCACCCCTCCACAATCACCACTAACGGGTGACGTCACTCCACATGGGGGCAACCCCCCCCCCCCCTCATTAATAATCATGAGCTGAACAATTTTTCAGATTTACTGCAATCTACACCCGTGCTTGGACGAGCAAAAAAGCTCGTAAAGCATAATAGCTCACGATGGTAAAAGCCGCCTTGTGCAAGAAGCGTTGTGTAAAGTCATGCACGTTGCTTGGTGACCACCAAAGCAAAAGCAGAGAGCACTCGGCAAAGCTCTCGCAGAGCGCATACTGCGTGCAAAGTTGTACGGCTGTTACTTTAATTAATATTCATGATACATCACCGATAAGATTACCACACAATCATGAAATATCGTCGGAGGGACGCGATTGGAGAACACCACTTAGCACGTAAACTGTCAAATCTACTTGTCTTTTTACCAGGTGAGGTCCACCGAGCGATTTGGCTCTTTTTCAGAAGCAACCTGGCCACAAATTAGAGCTCAACTAAGTGGCTTATGGAAATGTATCGTTGCCAAATCCTCTTAAACGCACATTGATACTAAATGTGTAGGGGAAAACCGGAAGACCTGGAGAAAAATCCACAAGCCCGCGGGGAGAGAAAGAACATACAAACTCCAAATAAACAGCAGCAGGCGTCAGGGGTCGGGATCAAACCCACGACCCTCCTGCATACCAGACGGGGGAGTCAGCATCTCGCCACCACGGAGCCCGAGGATGGTCACTGAAGGCGGACCGGGATCCAACGATGAAATGCGGTACAAGAGGCAGATGACAGCCGTCATGACGTGCGGATCAGAAACGTGGGACATTAAATAAAGAAAATGGAACAAGGGTGGAAAAAGTGTCGTAAATGAAGCATTGGGAGAGAGAGAGAGATGCATGCATGCATGGAATTGTACTGGCAGAGGAACGTGTGGTTTAGAACACATGCGCACGTTAGTGACACCATGGTGACTTTGTTAAGAAAAATAAGGGCAGGGGACAACGTCGCTTGGACGCATGACGGCCCGCAGTCAAAGACGACCATTCCATTTAGGCAGCCAAGGGGGTGACACATGTCCAAGAGCACATTCAACCGTGGAGATGGAGCGATGAAATCAGTGTGCAGGAGCGAGAGGCATTATTTCATTGCGGAACTGAGTTAAGACAGCAGCTTGGAGAGGCCTTCATCCAGCAGTGGGTCGATTATGGTGCACGATGATTAAGCGAGGCAGTGGCTAAAAATAGGAATGCTGCAATCTGTAACGCGGATGATGCTTCGTAGACATAACTGACCATAACGTCAAAGTGCGGTGTCACTCGAAAGACAGGCGCAAGTAGGCGGATCACAAAAATAAAGTTTGTCGATTAAAAACACCAAAACGTAAAGGCGGCCCCCCCTCCTTCAATTACCGGCGGCCCACTTTTTTTTCTACGCAAGCGAGGACAAAAAATAACAACGAGAAGGCTATTTTTTAACGGACGCGCAAAAAAAAACCGTAGCTGGAAAACTAAAAAAAACAATAATCCCCCGAAAACATGTTCAAGCGGAGGGGACCGCAAGGCAAACAGAATGGTGCAGACCGACCCCCCCCCCCCCCCCAACGTTACCGAAATTTACTTTCCGCCTGCGTGCATTCACACTGGGTAACCGTTCCGCTGCCTTGGCGCTACGTCAACCGCTAAAAGGAGCGCACGGGAGACAAAAACCACTCGCTCCCAGACCGCCTTGGGAACACGGCCGTTCAAAAACGAGGCAATTACCTCCACCACCACCACTACCTCCTCTTCTCCTCCAGCGAAACCCACCGTTAAAAATACAATCATCAAGCAAGTTTAGTTACGTGATTATTTGGAAATAAAACTGCCCTTCACGGGGATTACGGCCACACGGTTTTCGCTGGGTCGTTTGCCGTGTACTACGGATTCTCCGATGCGTTTTCCGGGTTGTACCCACCTGTGAGTGTTCCGCTACCGGCAAGTGGGGCGAAACGTTGGACAAGCGATAACAACAGCAGAAACAAGCCAGAAAACACAGAGCACGGTTATACTTGCCCCGCCGTTTTTCTATGACAACTTTGTAACCAGCAGAGCTCTATATCCCCTTTCATACGCTCCCTTGTCCTTGATCCTGTTGCTTCAATTTAGAAGGGTATGCGGGACACACAGGTGTACACAATCACGTGGACACGCGAACACAGCATATGCGCACAAGCGTACACGTGCGTAAAACTCGATGTCGTCCATGCAACGGTGCGTATGTTCTTGTGTATACAGGAACCCTGCTGTGCGCCCTTTTGCGTCTACCCCCCTGGGGGTGGTACGCTGGGTAAAATTAGAAACTAGGAAGACAGGTTCGTGGTTACTTAACAATGGGGTTACAGAAGACAGAGAGGTCTACGTTCGGCAGCGGCTGCAGTCTGTTAAATTGACGAGAGCCGTCTGCACGGTGCATACAAGGCTCGCCCCTTCTCATCGCCAAGTCACGCTGTGGCATTCATAACAAAAAAAAAACTATTTTGCTCACGAACCTCAATCTTGGCTCCTTAAATCCATCCAACTCCACCCATTGATCCTGCCCAGGGACGGCCGGACTGACTAAAACCTTAGGTATTTTTTTCGTATAATAATAATAATTATAATACAAGGTGGTTCAAGTTTTTTTTTGTATTGTTATAAATTAGACCTGCCCGGTCAACCCATCACGCTCGTCCCCATCCCGATCCAGTTTCACGTTGGATAAATAAATACGGCACTCTGTAAAATAAACACGTGACGTGCTCGCGCGCTTTTTTTTGCAAACGAGTCTTAGCGAATCTTAAATTTGTTCAAATTCTCTACTGACAGCCTCTTGTTTAAGGGCTACTGCTGTGAGATGGAGAAGGGGGGGTGGGGGTGGTTCGGGGGGGTAGTGCAGAGAGAGAGAGAGATGGAGACAGGACCTACGGGGCAATGAATTAATGTACACACGAGGTCCACACGAGAGCAGTGGGGTCCGGGTCTACGATGGTGTTCATGTATTGAAGCGTGCACACAAAGACAAAGTTTCCCCTCCACCATAGCCTTAAACAGGCTGTTGTTGGGTCGAGTGCTGTTTGCGAGTGCCTACGAAGACCAGCACGGCACAGAAGACGAGGGGGGGCGGGGTGGGCAGGGCCGCGCCCGGCCGCCTTTGTCTTTGCAATGCTGATGTTTACACAATGTGCCAGGTACTCATTTATGGCCGAGTCGACCTGGTAAAGTCCCAGGACCGGTTGAGATATCTGCCACTACTGCTGTTGGTTGGGAGCACGAATCAAACTTGGCTCGCCGGGTTCGTAGCGGAGTGCCATCGCCACCACACTAGCGCTCCCACGGCACAGGGCACGCGCACGCACGCTTCACCGTGATGTGTCTCTAGAGTTTCCAGTTTCCCAAACGAGAAGGGACACCACAGAAATGTACGCAGCAGCATTATGGATGCCAGTTCAATTACTCCTTTGCAGTGAGCCTCGGCCGCATGCACGGCAATTATGGAACTGTGAACGGTACCTTTTACGGAAGACATAAGGACTGCATTACATTTGTTGACAATTTAATTTTAATTTTTATTCCTTTTCATCTAAGGTGGAAAAGGGTTAATGGGTGAGCCGTGTCCCTCATGTTTGCAGCGGGCGGGCGTCACGATTAGCACGTGAAGACGATCGAATACGAGTGAAAGTTAAAATTTTTACTAAAAAATTTCGTGACTGCAGGAATTCATATTCTATGGTTCTTCCGGTAAAGTCACGTAGATATAAAAAATAAAGTGAATACAAATACCACGACGTTTCGAGCGAAACGTCGTGATATTTTTATTCACTTTATTTTTATTATTTCATTGTTATTATTTTTCCATCTACGTGACTTTACCGAAAGAACCACAGAATAAGAGTGAAAGTTTGGTTATAAGGGTCGTGTTGCTGGATCATAGGGTTTCCCAAAACCTCATGATAAAAAAAACCCGGCACTAACTACATACACCGTTTCGGCCTAGGTGATGACATCGCACGCCATACGTTGTTCTTCCCCTTAATAAAGCCACTGGGCGACGTCAGCGCACTCGCTGGTCATCCCACGGTGACACCCTCCCGGCTCACGTGGTGCTCAAGACACGGCACGGTTTGCTGTCATCGCCGATAACAATACCGTACTTTGCAATTCCAACGCACGTTTGGAAGGAGCTACAGAAACCGTGCAAATGCATGAATCGCCTTCCTCATTTACACTGCAAAGCAGACGATGGACTCGAACACGAGCCCTACGCCACGTGGTGAGTGCAACCCTGATCACCTTGAAGGCAAACTTACTCCGATAACCATTCAGAACCGGGCAGTAATTCACAAAATCGGTATATTATCACTGCATAATAATCACAGAATGGCTTTATCTAAACTGCAAACACGTGTGCAGCACGTGCACAGAGATCCCCAGATAGCCCTAATATGAGAATATTAAACTCTTCTCAAAGCCTATTACCGACATTAGCGTTGGGTGCGCAGCACGGGGTGGGGGGGGGGGGAGCCAAAAAGCACCGCTTGCCCAACATTTATTGTGCGATTGTGCCAAGTTTACGCAGTGTGTGTGGGTCCCCTAATTGTCTCTTCTCCCCTGTAGGCAGTCGGCCTGACCTTTCATGCCGTTTGTGCCAGCCTCGTGGGGGTGGCAGGGGTGGGTAGAAGGGTGGGGTGGGGGGGGCAGCTCCAAGCCCAATTTTATTGGGAGGCCACCACATTCCCCGGCCCTGCACGGCACCGCCGCACAGCCGCGCTGCCTTATAAGGCATAATGCGGGCCCGGGCGAACGGGCCCGGGCCCTCCTCGGTGCCCTGCTCTGGCTGTGCGGTCCATCTGTGAACCGCTTGTGTGTGGAGGAGGGTGAGAGGGTGTAGCGGTTAGCGTGCCGCGCTACGAACCCGGCGACCAGAGGTTCCGATTTCCCGCTCATGGCCAACACCAGTAGATGATTATCTGAGCCAGTCCTGGACCTCCCCCTAAGTCGACTCAGCCTCAAATGAGCACCTGGTTGCTGTGTGTACACAGCAGCCACGGGGGAGACAAAGGTGGTCGGGCGTGGTGCTGGCCACCAAGCCCGTCATGTGCCGTGCCAGCCTTTCATATGTGCTCACGAAACAGCACACTTGCCCGAGCAGTCTGTTAAGGCTATAAGGGGATCATTGTTTTTGTTGTGGAGGGGTGGGGGGTGTCGGCGCTTCTCAGAATATCAGAAGCGGGAGTCTTCTCGGAGGCGCGTCGACTGAATCGGCGAACCTTCAAAGGGTTGGGAGACGGTGACGGAGCGTCCCGGGGTGTCTGCACGGGGCAAGATTGGACGCAGGGGAGGAAAAAGCCTCCCCCCTCCGCCCGCCACCGCCCTTTGCGGTAGATCGATGAGCCGTTCGTTCCTTGTTTCTCCTTCCTTGCAAGGAAGAACAAAAACTCGTCCGTTTCGAGGGCTGCGTTGGGGTAACTTTTGTAGTTTTGGGAGGGGGGGGGGGTTACGTGTCTTGTTGTGACCCCATTCAAAAGCGCTTGTTTTTAAAATGAGACATTGCATCGGGTTTTTTTTTCATCACCAATAGGCCCCATCGCGAAGGAGGAGCGTTCTCGCTAAAAATCGCAAGTCAGAATCTTTTCATCAGAATCTTTGTTCAGACCGGAGGAGGGAATCCAACGAGCTACGAAGCTTTTTTTTCGCCGATGTCCGGTTCAAAAACATGCGGCGATCCGGCGGCATTGTTGAGCAAAAAGACGATTTGGCTGACGACACCTGGAAAGGTGGTTTCTGGATTGCCCCGTCGCCCCCCCCTCGACCTTTCCTTCATCAACCCAATCTGCTCAGCCTGGCGAAGTATGGCCCAACAACCCCGATGCTCAATATGATGTGGGAAATCCTTCCACTATACATCTGTTGACCAAAGGATGGCAAAAAATCATTTTTTTGCTATTTCTATCGCTCCATAACAGGATGTAATGAGTTTTTTTCTGTGTGTGTGTGGAGCAGCCGTTTCCCAATGACGTAGTGCAGATACGAATAAGTCTACGGGAACATATAGACCACACAGAACAGACTACCCTTGCATCTTTTAAGCAAATATACCCCTGTGTTTGTGCCTGAGGCAGATCTAGAAACTTCCAGAGGAGAAGCTCTTTGAATAGCACCTCACATCAATTACAAAAACAATCAATTTCATCAATAAAATAAAACAATTTTGGGGTTCTCAAGGGGGGAGGGGTGGGGGACAATCGCCCCCCATTGCCCCCTCCCTTAGATCCACCATCGGTTTTGCTAGAGCCTGGGGTTGGGAGCCAAGCGCTCGATTTTCCAAGCACGCCAGAGAGCAAGACTCAAGATGCCCCAATCGTCTTAAAGATGCCTAAGTTGCTATCCTCGACACACACACGCACACTGTATAGCGGTGACACTTGAGCAGTTGATATGCAGCCAGACCTGTAAAGGCTTTGATGGGTTCACGGTCACAAAATACTTTGAATACCACGGACTATCTCCTTCACAGTTCATTTGAAAGGTCTCGCTGCATGCATGTGTGCACGGAACAGAGCATGAGGGTACGGCGATGAAATGCGTTTGCTTGTGCGCCGAACGCGACTTCCTCCCCCCCGTCCGTCGCTTCACTGCGAGACGGATTTGCACGGGGGGCGAAACTGCGCGCTCTCTCGCCCGTGCGCTCAGGATCCAGCGCATGCAAGCAGAACGGTGGCGCTGGCACTGCCAACATTGAGGCGCGTGGGTCCCCTTCTCTGCGACGGCTGCTTCCGCCTAAAGTACAGAGCTGGTAATGCTCAAGACAAAACAAACGCGATAAGACACCTTTTTTTTAGTAGAGGAAAAAAAATAGCCGTCTTGTCCTTGACGCACCTCACAAGATGTACAGTGTGTCCCCCCGCAAAACTGGGCACCCCGCCGGTGTATTAATTTCACAAATAAAAACCCAATTATTTTATTAAGCCTATGAACAGCTTGTAATGTTACATATGTTGTATGTATATTATAAATATATATTCACCCCAACCTCCCCCCCCCCCCATTCTGCACAGCCTCACAATACACATAAAACAAGGCAAGGCCTCTTGTGTAAATGTTAAAAAGATATGTAAATGTGTGTATTCATGTATGTAGCTTAAACACAGCATATGAATACCAAACCCGCATAACTCAGAGCTCATAGTCCCGATTGTCAATTGAAAATTGTCGCACAATTTGTATTATTTCTTCATACGAATAAAAGTCCATGAACCCTGTCCCATTTCGATCATGTACACGTGCACGTGTTTCTATTTGTCGGTTACGCCTTCCGGTCAGAAGAAGTTCCGAGGCTGCCACAGGGCCACGCTCGGCGACCGTCTGGCAACGTCTTCTTGGTTCTTTCGGTAAAGTCACGTAGAATGGAGATGCCAGTCCATTCTACGTGACTTTACCGAAAAAACCAAGAAGATGAATCCCTGCAGTCACGAAAGCTTTAAATCGAAATTCGTCTGGCAACGGTTTGGCGCCGGCTCTCTGCGGCGGGAACGACGTCTTTAAATCCAACGGCGCTACGCACCTCGAAATAAAATTAATGCCGAATGGCTCGCGTGTTCCCGAGATTCAGCGGTGAACGGGACACCCTACCCTGCGACTTGCAGACGTCTCGGAATGGGACAGGGTTAAAGAGCGGGAAGTGGGCTTGGCTAGGACATCGGACTCGTCGTCGCATGAAGGGCTGATCATGTACACATGTCGATGCAAACATGACTCCTTGTAAAAAAGGTGTCAGTTTTGTTGCCAGATAGAAGGGTAAAAAAACAATTATCATGTACACATGGTCGTGGTCGAGACTCGGAGAGACGACCACACGAGGGAACGCCCCCAAAAGGAGGACGGTCGAGACGTCGTGGCGACATCGCACTCCTGGCTATACGGGGTGGATTGTTCACCGCGGGCTTGGGAAGGATTGATCATCCAGCAGTGGATTGATATTAGCCTATAATGACGATGATGACAACGGAAGTGGAGGTTCTTCTCCGCCAATTTGAAACCACGAAGGAAGACTGGACATGAGCGTTACATACCTCGTTTTATCAGTTGCGCAATATTCCTCACGACCCTGTACTCATTTCGTCAAATTCATGTTTTTTGGTCTCTTGTGCTCAAGCGCCGTGAATCTCCCTTGTAAAATCGCCAGGCAGTTGGAGAAAACGGGGTCATCCACGTCACAAATCAAATCCCACTCAAGACTCAAATGCAACTTGAAAGAGGAAGAATGTCTCCATCGACAGAGGTGTAGGTATCCTGCGCAGGGCTGCTGCCCTTTTATCTCCACCTTTACCTTGATTCAAGTTCAGATAAGCTGCCATGCTGCTCAAAAACAAGCAGATAAAAAGCCAGCAGGCCTGCCTGCCTACCTGCCTGCCTGCGTGTGTGCGCACATGTAAGTAGAGTGCAAAGTTGAGTATATGCGTGTATTTGAAGGTATATGTTAACGCATTGCCCACGCACTCACCTGCATTGGCTGATGATGAAAGTCGCCTAAAATTTTCATCATTCTTTAAAAGTGTGGGCGGCCGTTTGGGAAAATAACGGGGACGTTAAGCACTGAAAAAAAAATTCACTCGGTTTTTATATATAACTTTTTACTTTTGGACTTAACGGACGACATTCACCGACACAAAATGTGAGCTCATTGCTTTAAATAAATCCTGGCCTGGTGTGTGTGCGTGCGTGCGCGGCGCTCAGAGCAAAAAAATGAATTACATTTCGTCACAAAAAAACAACCTAAGCCAAGCCAAGAGACCGTGTCTGTAGATTTCAATCAACCCTTGCGATAAATAAACTTTATAAGCCATAAACAGAGATTGTAAAGAGAAATACTTTGTAATAAAAATGCTAACATAAGACGTGTCGGTGTGTGGTATCTCACAGCGTTAATATAAAATCTTTATTATAAAGGAAAGGCTAAAAAAGGAAACCTTTTACAGCTTGGATTCCTGGCTTGAAACAGCGTCTACACGTAGGCGAGACAGCTTAGCTTAGGGACCCAATGAAGTTTGCCCGCAAATAAATATAATTTTGTTTTGCATCTTAAGAGAGAGCCCCGTGGGGTCGTGGTGCAATTTGACCCTCAAATGGCAAATGTGTGAGCGCCACCGCCCCCGTTATTCGCTTGACCAACCCCAAGGCCGCTCTCGTTGGAACCTGGTACAACAACAAAACCCAGGGCATTTAGGTGCGGCCCAGGCGACTTACTTCACACAGCCACACGTAACACGTTTTGTAGCCAAGATAGAGACCCGGTTCAATAACCAAAGCACGCCGGTATCAGTGGCCAACCTCGATTGGCTAAACATTGCCGCCCACAGTGGATGCGCATGCACGTTTTAAACGTCGCGTGTTTTTATTTTCACTTATTTACCCCAGGAGAGCCTCAACCGAGTCTCGCGACTTTTGTTCAGGAGGTCGCTGCCAGTTTTTTGCAGTAGGGGGGCAAAGATCACTACGTACAGTATCATCACAAGCGATTAATTTGCGGTGTAACGTTTCAAATTTGGACCGCGACACCGGCACGCAATGGGCCTACCTCTTGCGAAAGACATCGTGGGATCTTCTAACGGCGACTGCGCAGCGGACATTGCATACTTTCATAATAAAGGTTTTTGGGTCGTCAACCTGCCACCACCCGACACAGGCAACCAGGAAGGTTTGTCACGGAAACAAAACATGACAATTAGTTACTACTTCAGCCCACCGTTGTGTTGGAGAGTGCGCGATCGAACCCAAAAACCTTTATTTTATTCCTTTTTTTGCGCCCAATAATATTATTATGATGAATAATATTATTTTCATAATTAATAATATTGGTCGCAAAAGCCTACGTGTGAAAGTGATTGCGTACTTTTACGGTAAATACGCCCGCGGGCATTAAACGGGGGGGGGGGGGGGGGGGGGGGGGGGGTCGGCCGATGGGCTTCGTGAACCCCCTTCGATGAGCGGCGAATGCGCTTACCCAGCAGGCCACGGGGGGAGAGCAGCGTTAACGCCAGTTGGCTGCGTGTCGTTTGCCTCTCGTGGAGCCTCACACACCACTCAAGGCATCTATCGGGGGGGGGGGCTCACTCTGGTTGGTGCCAACAGGCTGCAAACTGATGATGCCTCAGCGGTGGGTGGGTTGGGGGGGGGAGAGGTGTCTCTCAGATGCTTGGAGGATGGGGGCCCAACCACGCGAGAAGCAGAGGTCGCAAACGGGTTTTGATTCCTTACCCATACCTGTACCTGGCCGCACCAGGGTCGCAAACGGCTACCCGTACCCGGCCGGGTACGGGTAGCCGGGTATCGGGTAGGGTACGAGTATCGGGTACCCGATTGCGACCTCTGGCGAGAAGCGATTCAGGACAATAGAAACGTAGACCGCACGCCGCTTACCGATGTTACTGCGGTGAATGTTTAAAAATGATTTAGAAAAGTGTTGAAAATTATTATAATAATTATTGTTTACCCACGAAAACCTCACCCGAGTCTCGAGACTCTTTTTCAGGAGGAACCTGCCAAGTTTTCCTCGTAGTGAGCGAGATATTGCTTCTACCTGCAATCTCCAAATGAGTTAATTTGCAGGTCAATTTCTCAGTTGGTGGATTACCAGTTGCATTTTATGTTTGTACTTGTCGATAGCTCTACATTGATGAAGAAACCCAAGAGGTAACACGAACGGGGGGAAAAAAGTTTCGTGTGACTTTCAGCATTTTCTGCAGTCCAGCAAAGGGCATCCGAGAGGTTAGCTAACGGGGGTTCCGCCCCCCCCCACTCGCCAAGACCACTCGAATCATCCGTCCGTGGGGATGGATGATACAAAGTGATTGGTGAGCGAGCCACTCGGTGATCGGGAGAATGCGAAAGTAAAAACACATTTGTACTCGAGGCATCAATGAGACTGCAGCTGATGTGCCGGGGGTTGTGTGTGTGTTTGTGTTTTTCGCTTCCTGATATAAATGTATTCGTTACAGTGAATGCAGCTCCAGACGGCCCCGCTAAGATATTTGCAGACAGCCATTCGCACGCGAGCTGCCGCAATCGTACTCGGTTTGTAAAAACGAGTCACATGTGCTGTGTGACAAGCAGTAGAATAATATGCATCATTTTGTTTTCCACTGCAGGGTGTCTGATTAGATTATAAAACCCGCGGGATTGCCTTCCTAACACACACAATTTGCTGTCAAGTTATGGAAAATGCTGAATTTATATAAATATGTACACATTTTTGTCCCGTAATCGTCCCTGCAGGCCTCACAGGCTAGAAATCCACATCCCTACAAATAAATATTTAGCCTCACAAAGATCATTCTCAGCTACGGCAAGGCGGCGGTCGCACACGCACGCACCCCTGATATTTTTGGGGGGATTTTTTTCTCCGTGCCGCGCCACACTTCCCTGTAGGTGCGACTCAGTGACCCCCCGACACCCCGCGGGCAAGGGGGGGGGGGGGCGGTGGAAAGGGAACAGGTGTTGAACTTGCAAACCTTAGCTGCTGAGTCCAGCACGCAAGGCTATTATTATTATGCTGTAACAATAATGGTTACAATCCAGTAATAATACACAAGCCGACTGGGAATGCGGGCTAACAAACACAGCCACAATGTTTAAATGCCAAGGGACACAGGTGGGCGGAATTTTGTGTGCGCGCGTGTGTGCGTTCGCCCGGGCGATCGCCCCTCCCGGGGCGAGTGCACAGGAAACGCGCACGGGAGCGACCGGCGTACGTGCAGCCGGCAAAACCCGGGCGCGTCTCGCTCGGTTCGCCCCGCGCGCCGAGCGAGACACGCGCGCGCTCGCGAATTAAAACAAGCCGGCTGAAATCTTGACCACGACCGCCGCCCCCAAAAGAAGCCACATTGTTGCGCACGGCGTGTGCTGTCGGCTGGCACGGATTTGTTCATCGCGGCGAAAAGGTTTCAACCCCGGCAGAAAGGGGAACCCAAGTTGAACATGCCACCACTGGCCTGTCAGAATGAAGCAACGACGCACGCACTTAAACACGCAACTGCACCCCAAAACCGTAGCGTTTCCTAACATGTAAAGAACCCAAATACGACCACAATAGGGTCTCTACGTGATCATTTAGGAGTACGCGTCGCGGATAAAGGCATTGCACCTTTCCTTCCAATCGCACTCGAATGCGATCGTCTTGGGAATCGCTGAGCAATTAGTTTCATTTGGCAGGAAATAGGAAGTGACACCCGGAGGAATTAACATGCAACAGAAGGCCTGGCCTCTCGCCAGCATCTATCTGCATGCCCATCAGCACGCCTACCGGGCTCTGCCTGCCTCAAGCCGCATCTGTCAAACTGCTCGCCCTGTACACGCCTACTGGCCTGTAACCTTCCCGTGTCTGGCTATAGGTGGGGGTTTTTTTTATTTCTTGCTTCTTCTGATGCAAAGGATTTAGGTTTGAGTCTTCCGAGGGACGGCTGATGTGCCTGGCGCATATATCCGATTACATCCGGTGTCTGCACACCTATCTCATGTGGGCGGCGGGGGGGATCAGTTAAAGCACTGGAAGCGATATCGCCCATGAGAGATGGGACGCTTCCAACAATTAATGCCACATGCCTGACACTGCTCATTACAAAAAAATGACTGAGGGTTTTCGTGCAGATGCAAGCAGTGTGTCCTAATTCTGTCCTGGTGCTCGGGGTAGCAAGCATGATTGGTGACTCAGGGATGGGAATAAATTGACGGTCGAGCATCGGGCAAGGTCTGGCCTTGGAGCAGCGATATAATGACTTCGCCTGCCTCTAAGAGGGGGTGGGTGGTGGTGGGAGGGGAGGTTTGCTGAGCAACAACAACAACAAAGGCAACGGAAGATTGTTTATTTCTGTAAAACACTCAGCTGTGCCGATGTGACATCAAGGAGAGGGAAGGAGGGGGGGGCAGTCACATGAGCAGCTCTCATCTGACAGCGCAAAAACACCAAGGGGTTAGCGCAGTGGAGCGGAGACGCGTCGCGAGCAGGGGGGGGGGGGGGCAAGCAGCGCTACTACGGGGCACCTAGGGGGTAGTAATTCCTTGCGCTTGTGCACCGAGACCAACAAAAAGCGCCGTTGCTCGCGAGACGCCAAGGGGCCTCGATGAGAATGAGGCCCAAGGTTGTGGCGGCCAGCACAGCGAGCGCTCGTTCACCATCGTAGCCCCTGACCCCCTTACCTGACCCCCTTATTTTATCATCAGCGTCACTGCCAATTAAATGCCCCATGCAAGATGTGCATGAAGTCAATGGGGTACACCACGTCCAGGCCTGCCATTCCTTGACAATGCCACCGAGAGTGGACGGGTCTCTTCTAGAGGCAGCTCCCACTCGAGGGGAGCTCCACAGAGCTCATCTGGCTCCTAGATGCTGACCAGACGCACCGGCTGGACACCGAATCGCGGTCCAGCCATCTTACAAGAGGTGGAAGTACTCATGCTTTACCCCCACTATGCGTGATAATGCCATTACAAAAATAGAATTCTTAATAATAGTGATAGTGATAATGCCATTACAAAAATAGAATCAAATAGTCCAAGTGATTTCCTGCTCAACTGAGCTTTGCCTCTGTGCTCATTTGTTCTTAGCAGGCCCAAGCCAGTGGTAGGAATTCCACATTTCTATGGTCGAGGCTATCCATAGGAATGCCACTGTTACCCACAAAGCAGTGCTCGTTTTATCGACCCGAAGGGTTGATGGGCCGAGTCAACCCCCCCCCCCCCAATAAGCAGGATGTCAACTCACGACCTTCCGATTGCGAGCTGCTCGCTCAACCGCTGTGCGACCATTGATCGCATAAATAAAATGAGCAATAATTAAAAAAACGCAAAATAAAGGCACCGTCTAATCACCGAAAGGAAAAAAAAGATCGATAATAATTCATCCTCTATGGGCTTCTCAGATCGATGTTTCCCGAGGCCTTTGATTGAACGTGGCAACCATGGCAATTTACGGCGGCGAGAATCTCCACCGCCTTCCATCTCCCTGGCCAACTACCGCCCAACCGCAAGGCCCTTTTCTCTCTCTCTCTGCGTGCAAAATCACTGCCATTTCGACAAAACGTTCTCATAATAGACCAGGAGCTGACAAAAACTTAAAGATACTTAATGCTCAGAAAGAAAGAAAAAAATCAAGAAAAAATATTAAGACGATGAACGCGCCCCGTCGCTGGTGGGGCAGTGCTGAGTTCCTTGCAGAGCACCAATGTGTGTGTGTGTCAACATTCAGTTCAACGCGCGGGAGGCTTTCGCGACCGATATTATCGATACTAAAGGTTTTTAGGGTTAGGTCGCGTAAAATATAAATACGTCGTTAACCCCGCCACCACCCGACACAGCCAATTAGTAAGGTTTGTCACGTAAACGACACGTGTATATTCTACATGATCTAACCCAAAAACCTCGATTACGTGTCAACATTGTACATGAAATACAAGCCCCACTTGAGTTTAACCAGCGACTGCCCTCAGGCCCGTCTGAGAAAGCTGTGCTGCGACTCTCGCTGTCAGTTGAGATTTTCTACCTTTTTTCATAAACAACTGTTTCTCAACAAACGCACACAAAGCCCTCTTTCAATTCCCCCCAAAGACATGAACACCGAATGCGAACCATCAGTCACGCGCCAGAAACTTCATTTTGAGCATCGTTCGCCTATCATCACAATGTGAATATGAAGTCTCTACCCTGTCAGTTTGCCTGGCACAGCGATCACTACCTTGCCACCCCCCACACTCGCCGCAGTCAATTTGGCCAAGCCACAGTTTAAAATGTAATTACCGGACATGTTCTCTGGACATTTTTCTGACGTTTCACCTTTTCAACAACCGATTCTTGTTTGCTGCTCGTGTTTCAATTTAGACGGCGATTGCAGAACGACAATTAAACAGCCGGCGCCCACCGGCGTTCTCTCAGCTCGAGGCGTGCTCTCGCTCTCTCTCGCTCTCTCTCGCTCACTCTCTCTCGCTCACTCTCTCTCGCTCACTCTCTCTCCGACACGGTCCAGTCGCTCGCTCGTTATAAAACGACGCACATTCACTTGACGGACGAACGGAGCACTCCCGGACGGCTAGCCTTGAGACTGGACAAAGGGCAAACTGGGCCCTAAGCCAACTAAATATATTGAGCTTCACAACTCTCGCCATATGTACCCCCGACCGCCCAACCACCCCCCGCCCCATCATCATCAATCCCTCTAGAAGTTCACGGTACCACGGACAGCTGCCTGCCGCTGCTGCTGCTGATGCTGCATAATCATAAGCAGGCCACGGGGGGACAGAGAGCATACTGGGGTCTAAGTGTGGCCCTGGGCTCATCATCACCGCATGCAGAGGGGAAGGGGTGGGGGGTCTAGAAGTGTTGGCACACAGGGCCACCCCAAGAGAACTGAGTGCTGTGCCATGGCATGCCTGGCATAAAAGGCTCATCCAGATCAGCCCACAGCTGACAATTTGATAACGCGTTTTAATTTCCCTCTGGTAAACAAGGTACTTTCTATTTAACGCATGAAAGTACTTTTTTCCTTCCCTTCGCTATACATTCTTGTCATGGCTGCACTGCCTAATCACAAGGTCGTCGGTTTTTTTGCGCTCCGGAATGTGCTCAATAACCAAGGTGGCACGACGGAAGGCGAACCAGGTGCAACGAAAACTATACTCAGAAGAACTGCAGCATTAAACCTGTTTTTACCGAAAGGAAATTCTCGCGCGGGCAAAGGTCATTAAATGAGGTGGTCACAGACTTGCCATGCAAAAAAAATAAGAGATACAGGTTGTTAAAACATTTATTAACCGTTCCACAAGTAGCAGCAGTTGGTATAATCTTCCTCGATTCAAAATTACATCACGATTATGTACAGCCCTGAAGCGGATTTAAGCTATAAACTGTTTTTATTTTACCAGGTGAGGCCCACCGAGCGAAATAGCTCTTTTTCAGAAGTGACCTGGCAACAAACGATAGCTCAATGAAATGGCTTGTCATGTGCAAACTTAAAGCAGATAAATACTCTAAACGCATGTTAATTCTAAATGTGGAGGGGAAAAACCGGAGGACCCGGAGACAAATCCACGCGACCACGGGGAGAAACATGCCAACTCCAAATATACAGCAGGCGTCAGGGTCAGCATTCGAACCCACGACCTCCTGCATACCAGGCGAGGCAGTTAACATCTCGCCATCGTGGCGCCCAACTGCTCTTGGTAAAAGCTCGAGCCGTCTCTGCGACAACGCACGGCTGCTTTGCTTTGAAGGCATCCATGCAGCTCGTGGGAGGCACTGCTCAACGCAACGCTGCCCCCATTGACAGGCATGCTCGTAAATTGGTGTCACATTTATCCAGCAAACCAACTTATCTGCAAAGTTAAACGACGAAACGTTACCATTTTTGTTTACCAGGTAAGGCGCCACTGAGCTATATAGCTCTTTAAATGATCAAAGGGCAGGAAAAAGATACCCACGTTGGGGAAACGCATAGAGATACCTGTTGGAGCACACTGCTGCCTGCTAACCCACAATTCTTGGGAGGCAACATTGAGCTCAGTGGGTAGAACATACAAACTCCACACAAAGGCGCCCGAGTACGCGAATTGAACCCTTCTTGGTGCCAGGCCACGAGTGCCACATGCTTTCATACATAAATACACATTTGAGAGTAGTGATATGATGGACGTGACATGTGCTTGATGTGCAACCCAAACCTCTTGGCTCTACATGCACGAGTGCGCGTGTGCATTAGTGAGTGCAATGAGGGCACGTGGGTGTGGGGATAAGACGTGCTATTCGTCACAAGCGCCCTCTGAAGGCTAACTAGTCAGATTTATGTTGTTAATGCAACACCTGCTACCCTGATAATAATTTTCAGCTTCCCTCCCAAAAAAAACCAGACGTGGGTGGATTTAAGATTATAATGCGTGATTAGAGCTTCCGTCTGCTTGTGAAAATATGTACCGTGCCGTACGCATGTTCCATTTTTGTCCAATAAATCTATGGTTGTAAATTAAAACTGTTCCACATGAAGAAAGGTGTGAATAAATGCTGTGGATTGCTACACTGTTTACACATAAACCAAAAATAGACGAGGCGGGGATTCTACCCAGCCATCATACTTTTAGTCACATTTTCCCAAATAGACGTTACATTTATTATTTTTGTTGAGATGGAATATTTTGATCAAGCAAAATTAGTCCCTCATCGAGAGGTTGCAATGAACTTGCTTCTCATGCGTAGCAATGATGCCAGAAACATGCAAATGGGTGAGTGAACTTTCTGATGTCATACGTACAGCAATCTCTCAAAAACCTGGAGTGGTTTTTTTTCCGTGTCTTATCGATCGCCTGTTATCGAGCGACAGAAAGGTATCACCTAAATTGAAGCACTCATGCACACAAACACACAAAGACAAAAATCCCCCGGATAGCCTGAACAGAAAAGTGCCGGAACAGCACACGAGGGGGGTGGGTGGCCAAGCACCACGCCCGGCTGCCTTTGTCTCCCTAGCGGCGATGTTTCCACACCGCACCAGGTACTCATTTGAGGCCTAGGGGAGGCCCAGGACCACCGTGCACAGTTCCGTCTTGAAGCTCTTTAAAAAAAAAAAAACGGCCACCCAAGCCTTCTGCAATACACGAACGCCAATTTCGTTTTGCAACGTCGAGAGCTTCTGCCGATTTCCACCATTCGGTGGGAATCAACTCCTGTGCGGGTCACCGACCTCCGCCTGAAGGTGAGCCCACGCTGCCCTGCCCCGTCATCACCCCTGTCAACCCCGACGGCAACGCCGCCGTGCCTACCCCCCTCCCCACCGCCACCTCACCACCCTCATGCGCCGCCTGATTTATTGAGAAACAGCATCCGGGAGTCACGCATGAACTTGCTACTGGAGCCAAGTATGGGTCACACGAGCTGTCCGTCTGTCGAGTTATAAACCGATGCGTTATGCTCCGCTCAAAAGGAACGCGCGGTATCAAGTGACTTAACGGTTTGTTTATTGCTGTCATTATTACCGTTAAACGAGTTACCCTTTTTGTATGCAGCCACCTTGTTAAACAGGGTTAAAAGGATGGCGATTGACACGGGCAAAACAGGGGAGTGTATTTCCAGACGATGTGATTGTTTCTTTACAGCTTGCTGTGGTGGACGGCGAGTGGAGGGAGACAAAAAAAAAACGGAATTCGAATTATTTCAAGAGGGTCAGAGGAGCGAAACAATGAGCGCCAGCGCATTAGCAGAGGGCCGTCTGTCTGCTAATGCATAGCAGGAAGGAGTCGCATCAGATGAAGCTTGGACACACATGATCACAACGGGAGACTCTCCAACTTTGCCAGTCAAAGAGTTATTCGAGGCCAACAGAATTCGACACAAAGCGTAGCAGCAGTGAGGTAATGCTGGGGGGGGGGCGGGGGCTAATAAAATTCTTGTGTGCAATGCATAACAAGCACAAATATACCCCGTATAGCCTTAAAACAAGACTGTTGGGGCAAGTGCTGTTAGCGAACACCTATATAGGCCAGCACGGCACACGAAGGGGTGGGTGGCCAGCACCACGCCTGGCCACCTTTGTCTCCCTAGTGGCGATGTTTACACACCGCACCAGGTACTCATATGAGACTGAGTCGACCTACATGAGGCACAGGACCGGTTCAAATAATCGTCACTGATGTTGGCTCATGAGGGGAATCAAACTGGGGTCAGCTGGGTTCGTAGCGCACACACATACACACACACTGACACCCACACACACATACACACACGCTGACACCCGCACACACCAGCATCGGCCACACCAATGTAATGAGGCCTCCGCGTGTCAGTGTCACTGCTCACGTGCACCGAAGCCCACTAGGCACAAAATAAGACAACATTAATCCCAAAGTCCGGGTCAATTCGAGTCATTCAAGTCCAGTTCTGGCGGCCTACAGGAGGTGCGTGTGCCTGGGTTCGCCTGAGTGCCACAACTTGTGTGGTGCGAGGATTTGCAAGAGTCTCGCTCGACTCGTGTTTACGATGGCCCTCCACGAGGCCCTCCTCACGCGCTCGTCCGCCTAGCCATCGAGCAACGACGGTCACCGCATCGCGCGCTTTCAGATGCGATTCTGCGGCCGTCTGGAATGCTCTTCCTTCCGATATTAGGAAGCCAACCGGGAGCTATGGATTTCTTTAGAACTGCTTTTTATGTGTTGTCCTTTCCCCCGCACCTGCGATCAGCGTGGTTCGGCGACGTAGGGTGCGAAAAAAGTTCAACGTATGTACAGACGTGCACCTGCCAACCTGCCAACCTGCCAACCTGCCGAGACAGAAACGAGCGTGCCGTCCCTCCCAATCTGGTCGACAAGTGGCTGTACGCACGGGTTGGCTTGACTGCCACCAGGAAATGAAAAAGAAGAAACGTGATTGCCGCAGAATGTAGCTTGTTACGTAACACTGTCTGCTGCTTGCCCGCTTTGCTATTATTGTACCCGTAGAGTCCTCGCTATCCTATTAAGGAAGGGTTTATCAGAACGACTAATGCCATCGGCTGTACTGTATCTGATAAGCAAGACTAGAGGAGAAAAATCTGGGTGCTGTGATTGTAATGAGATGAGGCTTTTTCGATGTAATCTCGCCGACCCGGTTGCGAGTTTCACAGCGTCGAGGAATGACGCACACGGTCAGATCAACTAACGCACCCCGACCGCTCAATACCGCTTTGGAATAGCGCATTTGCTGAGAATTTAAATTCCCTTTTGCAAGCTCCTGTACTGCCTAGCAGTGGTTCTTAAGGCTCAGCTTCCTGGACACTCAAACTACTGAGCCAATAGTCAATATAATATCCGTTTGTGTTCATAGTTGGCTTATCACAAACCGGCAGGCATGCCATCTGCACCGTTCACCAGTCGAAACGGCAAATTGTTTGGTGCACTCAGCAGGGTCGGCAAGGGAGAGTGACCATATTTTTTTTGAAAATGTTTCATGTGATTCAATATCCAATTTAAAACACATTAGTTGCACGGACGATGAGAGTCTGTTTCTCTCCACTTGCTCTGATTAAAGGTGACAGAAACGTCACGCTATAGGTAACTCGCTACCAGCAGCCCAGACCATCCCAAGGATTAATTTTTGTTGTTTAAATTTGGCGCCGTGATCTGGGTTGGCTCGGTCATGCCAGAAAGCATCACAGAGGGCCTCTGTTGGACTTGGGACGCAGACCAGAACACCCAACCTTGAGCGACGCCTTGCGCCAAACCAGACCAACCCCCCCCCCATCCTTAGGGCCACGTTCCAGAAATGTCGCTGCACAACGGCCTTAAGATGCTGGGGACACAGCTGATGATGGAAGCGTCGAGTCTCAACCAACAACGAGGCAACCCTCGTGTGATTGATCACTCGAGCTTTGGACGTGTTGTGATCGAGTAGGTGATGGGCACTTGGACGCAGTAGCTGTAGGGCCAGCTCATGAAAATTTGAGAGTGTGAATTGAAAAATACACCCCGTACATAAACTCGACATTCCCATTTCAAAACAAAGAAAAATTACTCAAATAAACAGCCACCATGTACACATACGCGCACACACACCAAGGCTGAAAGTGAACACGTTAAAATAAACATGGGTCATTAAAAATCTGAAAAATTTACTGCACAACTTCCTGCAGAATAAAGGCAATGATGACTTCAAATTAATTGTAAATGCTGCGTTAAATCAACCATGAGTCACGCGCACAGGTACACACACTTGGGTGAAAATCACCCCGGGAATCGAACGGACCACTCCTTTCAAGCGGGCTCAGTGGTGACCAGGTCAACCGTTCGGTCATGCAGTCTTCACAAACAAAACAATACTAATAATACAACTATTTTACAGCCATCTGTTACTCCACTGGTGGGTGATCCCGTAAACAGGATTTTTAAAAGTTAAATTTCTGCTCAATTCAGCATCGAGGTGGGGTGCTCATCTCCTGTTTGCAGACCTGAATCAGTCGTGGAAATTCCACATTTCTAAAGAAGGGCGGGGGTGCGTCTACCATAGGACAACCACTGTTTCTTATCTCCCTGCTTAAGCGGTACACTTTTCATTTTTATCGACCCCCGAGTCAACCCCCCCCCCACCACCCCCTGAGCCAAGATTTGTACTCGCAACATGATCGCGGAGGGCCGCTCGCGCTACCGCCGACCCGCACGCTCGAAGACGAATGACACAAAAGCTTGAAACGTTCCGGAAATCTTTGGAATATTTAGATAGTTTTTCTGCCACGAATGTCCAAGTGACAAACCACTTCGTTTGAGCTATCGTTTGTGGCCAGGTCGCTTTTGAAAAGTACGTTAATACCTCAGTTGGCAATGCCTGGTAGGATGTGGATGGTTTAGTGTTGTATTTGTATGCGTTTGGGTGATTTGTTTATCTTTCTTGTACTATGCACTCCTATCGTGTTTTTTGTACTGTTTGTTGCTGTAACTAGACTAGACATCTGTCAAGAAGAGCTTTACAGCTCATCGCATTCCTCCGGTATGTAAATATTCTGATTTACCAGACAGAAAGTCACAAAATCTAGGATAAAATAGCATTTTACAGACGAACAACTGCCGCCTCATATGGTAACACAACGGGCAAGCTTACAGTTTTATACGTACACAGTGCAGCGCCAATTTCAATAAACTGCCATCAAAGACACGTTTGGATCTCCACCATGGGTGTGTACGTGCGGTTTTCGGTTCAAATAACAGTCCGCAATATATTGACTGAAAATGCATTATTGATGATGTTGCTTGTCTGAGCCCAGTGCAATCATATCCCCCGGTTTACATAATGCATCTATGGCATTTCAGTCGCAGACAACTTCAAAGTGCGCGGGAGAAAGCACATCCAAATCCCTCTGGGAGATCAATTACACTCGCCACTTGGAAGCATATTCAGAAGTAATTCCGGCAACGATAAACATTCCACCTAAATGAATTGCGGCATTAGATGCGCTCCTGTGTGCCACTTTGCAGATAGCCGTGTGTGATTCTGGGAGGCACACTGAAATAAGCATTGTTTAGATTTGGGTTTTTTTTTTAAAGCCACCAATGCATTTTTAACAGATATCAACGGCTGTTTTTTCAGCAAGACATTGCAGCATTTGCATAGTTTGCGCACTACGGTTCAGGGCCACCGCCAGAAACATCGCCTATTACACACATCCTCCCTCTTGTAGGTCACAGTGTTATTGATAAAACGTGTTGGAGGTTTGTTTTTGTTAGTTGTGTACCACTGGCAAAGCGGTATCAACAAATAATGCGATAACACATTCTTGTGGAGGGAGCTGGTAGGAACGTTGGGTTGCTCAGTCAATGACCAGGGTCAACGGTGTCGTGGTGTATTCCGCAAATATGCCCGACTGTGCGGGCGGGCACAAGCCGGCGTGAGTAGGTTAAACGTTGATTTTTATAAGGGCACCACGGGGTGACCAGCCCCTCCTCACCCAGCCCCACCTAGCCCCTCCCCACCCAGCCCCTCCCCACCCAGCCACTCCCCACCAGCCCCTCCCTGCACGACGGACACAATAATCCGCTGTGGGCTGGTGTAACCAGGAGGTTCCTACCAGTAAAACGTTAGTCTGATTGGAACAACTTTAAAACAACATCCCACCCCCACCCAAACTGACATATGCACATGTTGCTTTAGAGGCTTCTTTTAATTGAACTTTATTTTATGTACAACGGTGTTGTATTCCATCATCACGTTGAATGCATGCATGCACGTACGTTGAACTTCATTCATACCGTACGTAGCCAACCGTAATAATCGGAGGTGCGGGGGAGGGACAACAAACTAACACACAAAAATCAGTTCTAAAGAATTGAGTTTTAAAGCTTCTTTCGTGACTGCAGGGATTCATATTCTTGGTTCTTTCGATAAAGTCACGTAGAAGGGAAATAATAAAAATAAAACAATAACATTCTCACGACGTTTTGAAAAAACCGCCACTTTTTTCAAATTTTCTTGCTGTGGTTTGCACACCTGATGATGATTGCTTGTGTTGCAATCGAAACGTCGTAATAATTGTATGTTTTATTTATTTTATTATTTCCCTTCTACGTGACTTTACCAAAAGAACCAAGAATATAGCATAGTGATGTTGTGTAGTATATCGTAGTGTCATTTATAGTCATGTAGTTGTGTAGTGTATAGTGTAGTGTATGTTGAACTTCTTTTGCACCCTACGTAGCCAACCGTGCTGCTAATAGGAGGTGCGCGGGGGAAGAACAACAAACCAACACGCAAAAATCAGTTCGAAAGGAATGGCTTTATAAATGTGCTGCCCGCAAATCAGCAACAATCGAGAATGGAAAGCTCTATTAACGATTATGGCTCTCTCGTCTCCCTTGTCTCGGTATGCTCTGCAAATCACACATAGTGGCAACGTGTAAATGCACAGGCACGCACTGCCTACATTTGTTTATTACATAATTGGCCATTAATACAATTGCTTTTTCATTGCATGCAATAAGGCAAGGAAAGGTTCAATTAAACGAAAACTGTACGGTATTAGTTATATCAGCAAAGCTATTCATACAATAGAAATATTATCATCCTGCGTACAATACAGCTAAGGGCTGCTTTTTTATATTTAAGTAAAGTGATGTACATTAAACCAAGATAGTACATGGCTGATAGAGTGAGGGGTCATCTGGAAAGGTCACGGTATTTATCTCGGGACGACACGTACAGCAAAGGACCCGGGCGCTGCCTTGTTCAGCAAAAAAACAATCCATCCCACGCGGGCAAGAACCGGTAAATCAGATACGGCGCACAATCAAGCCGAGCAAGGCCGGTCCATTAAGTGAGCCTCGTGCAATCACCTCGTCCAAACGCAGCGCTTAAATATTTTAACGCGCTGGAAACAAAACCAAAAACATTTGGGGGATTTCACCGTGCCTGACAATTTTTTTGTCGGTAAATCGCGTTGAAGAAGTCGAACCCGGCATCAGAGGAAGCTCGGATTATTAACACACGCGTGCGGGAACGTACCGAGTTATCCCTGAGCCGCATTGTAACGCGGAGCTGTGTGCGTCTTGAATTCACAAACAGAAAACAAAAACTGCCGTAACAAATACCACCTCGTTTACTGTGCCGTGACGGATGGCTTTCGACAGGCTTTCATCGCCCGTTTAAGTCAAACAAGGAACACGAGGAAAACATGCGCGTACATGTGAATTCCGTGACGCTTAAACAAGTGTTTTTGTCCTCGGATGTATTTAAATAGTGATGATAATGTCACCTTCCAGGCCAAAACAATGCGGTGACATCACACGGCAAACGACATGTGACGTCGCGAGATGACGTCACAGCCTTGGCCGAAAGGGTTTATCAATTTTTCGATTCAAAGCTTTCGTGACTGTATGGATTCATATTCTTGTTTCTTTCGTTAAAGTCACGTAGAAGGTAAATAATAAAATAATAAAAATAAAACGATTAAATTCTCACGACGTTTCGATTGCAACACAAGCAATCATCATCAGGTGTTGCAATCGAAACGTCGTGAGAATTGTATTGTTTTATTTATATGGTTTATCTATTATCAACTCATTTTATTATCTTTCAAGTTTTGGGTAACCCTTTTATTAATTTGCTTGTTTTTTTATCGGCTAAGGCCCTAATACAGAAACAGCTTCATATTAAGATTGACTTTACATTGGATGTTCTTCACGAGAGTTGTCATCAAATTAGCATGGGTGGCTACGTACGGAGCGAAAGAAGCGCATACGTACATACCGGGCTGAAATCATCAACCAGGGTTTAACTCATGGGTGGCCGACTTGATTGAAACCGTCCGAACTCCCAACTTCTAGGAGACTCTCAACTTTGTTTATTTACAACAACAACAAGAAAACCCATCTGGAGACAACCCTTCTCAGGAGGCCCCCCCCACCACCTCCCGTTGAGTGAGCATTGCCGACCCTTTTGAAGATAAGATGCAACGGCGGCGGCCTGTGCGAGCTCTTTACTCGTCAACAACAACAACATTTTACCACTGGAAGCGGTTCGGCACAGTGAGACCGCTGTTAAATTGAAGGGATGTGGGGCGGGGAGTTGGAAGGGATTCTTACTTAACAATGCAGTCACACGATGGCATGTGACGACAAGTACGGCGATGTACTTGAACGCGATTTAAAGATTAAATTATTGGGCGTCAGGGTGAGTGGGGGGAGCGGTAGCGGCGACACTCGTGCCTCGGAGCAAAACAGGGCGTGCGGATTCGATTTCCAACTCGGGCGGCCTTTCTGTGTGGAGTTTTGTGCGTTCTCCCCAAACCCTCCCTGTTCTGGGTTGTCTGGATTCCACCCATAGCTACAAACAAAAGATACAAAGTAAAGGGCCATTTGGTCAACGATAACTCATGTGAGATTACGCACAGCAGCAGTAACATCGGCCACGACGGCGGGGGACAAACACTTCAAATCTAGAATTAACAAACACTTGGCAGGAACCTCCTGAAAAACAGTCTTGAGGCTCGGCGAGGCTTCTCTCGGTAATCAAGCGGAATAAAAAAGAAATGAAAGAAATAACCAAAGAATTAAAAGGTAAACTGCTTATTCTCACTAACCTTTGGGGAGCACCAATTGCCCATAAATACTCCAGCGGAAAAAAGTAATTGACAGCAGTTTTGACGCATGCTCGGGACCCCATATAAGAAGGGTCCGTGCAGAAAATTCAACCAACTGCGTCAAATTTGTTTAACCAGCGGTGGAGGCAGGGCAGGGGGGGGGGGTGGCGTGGCTCTTAATTATAGAGGCAACCTTACTTTATATGGTCATTTTGTGACAATCAAATAAATAAATAAGCCGGGGAAAGGGAAGGGGAAGAAAAAATGGCAAAGAGGAGGCGGGCGGGCGGGCGGTGAAGAAAAAAAAGGATCCAGCCCACACGGAGCAGACAATCCCAACAAATTTGGGCAAAGAGCCGGCTCTGAGTAATGGCTGGCCATATAAGGCCTGCAAGGGAATGCTGCCGCTGCTGCTGCTGGTGGTGGTAGGCGTACCAGACAATGCCTGGCTTTGGTTTACACCAGAGCGACGGGCCGGCGCTGTGGTGTTACGCCCGGGCCTCCCATCTGCCGGTTCTCGCGAGCGGCGGGGGCAGTATTTTACCAATAATTTTTCCCGCGAAGAAGCCCCGTGCGACATTCATGAGATGCTTGCCTAATATACGCGCGAGCGTTGCGTTTCTGCGTCAGTATGCGCCGAGCGCAGGAAGGAATGCGCGCGCGTGGTTATTGTGCAAAGGGAGACTTCGGTATTTTGGCGTGCTGAAAGCGTTACTTACTAATATTATTTACGGTGATTGTTATTCTTTGAGGGCAAGGCTCCGTTGGCCCCCTGACGTGATGAATTCGCATTCGGCTAGGCAAAAGTCTATTTATAAGCAAAGTAACAAAATTGCACACGCGGATATATTAAGTCGAGGAAAATTAATCTGCCGTCGGCGGGCTGGGCTGGAGCCCACCGGGCCAAAGCAGCGGCGGCGAGAAGAGAGAGAGGGGAGGGGGCACAGAAAGTCACATCACGCCGCATTCCACGCGTCACATCGGGCACGACCGTTTTCATTTTTTTCCCTCCCTCACTTAAAAAAAGAAATACACTGTACTAATTACCGAGAGCGGAAGAGGAGAGAAGAAGGAAAAAAAAACTAAAATAAATAAACTGAAACTAAACTATTTTTTCATTTTACCAGGTAAGGCCCCACTGAGCTATGCAGCTCTTTTTCAGAAGCGACCTGGCCACAAATGACAGCTCAACGAAGTGGCTTATCATCATCACGTGGTAATTTATAGCGGACAAAAATACTCGAGACGCATGTTGACTCTAAAAGTGGAGGGAAACATTGGAGGACCCGGAGGAAAATCCACGCGACCACGGGGAGAACATGCAAATGCCAAATATACCGCAGGCAACAGGGTCGAGATCGACCCCGCGACCTCCTGCATACCAGGTGAGGGAGTTAACATGTCGCCACCCTGCCAACGTTTAATCCTTCGCATGTTCCTTCCGCACATCTCTGAAAAGAGAACGCTTTGGCCCAGCAGAGAAGTCTCAGTGCAATACGGAACTTTTATTTTAGCCCGCAATTTGCCAAGACGATCTTGCCAGTGGTGTCGCAATTACGCGGTGCCGCTTTCAACAGCGCTGGTGGAGGTGGCGCATATAAACTGGCGAGCGAACCCTTGAACAGTTCAATCTTGTCTACTGTACACACAGAGACGATGACGGTGTATGCTGTGATGTTACTGACAAAGTCACCGCGCGTGAAGCGCTGATCAAGCCACACGGTGCGAGGAGCACACCGCGACTTGTTCAGTCATGAAAGAAAGGTCACGTGGCATCCGACAGGGTATGAGTCAACCAGGCCATGCTCGCCATCATGAATATTCATAAGGGACAGACACGCTGGGCTAAGGCCCCTCCTCCCTAATGATCATTAAGATGCTTGAAATGATCAAAGCGAATCAGGAGGGAATGGAAAATGTTAAACTAGGTCAGCTATGAAATAACAATAAAACGAAATGGAAATGCGTGCTGCCATTGCCTCAGTCCATAAATGCCTTTTTTTTCAACAATACACGAAAGCAAGGCACCCAGGCTGCGAGGGCTGTCACCTACGTCATTCTCAGCTCGGCTCAAGCGGCGCTGTTCAATTCGCAGGCCCCCTCTGCTCACTGCAAATAAGACACCAATCCACACACCCACCAGGCCACGCCAGATCTCATCGGGCTTGAGCACATTAAAACATCAAACACGCTTTTCACAGCCATGCATCGCCAACACAGCGGCAGGACGTGGTGTCTTTTTTGTAACGCTTTATCCACTCAGCTGGAAAGCGATAATGCACCAGTTTTGTCCGGCTGGCAGAAATGAGACCGTCCTGGCCCCTTGAGAGTTTCTCGCCTGGTTAAACAAACAATAAATTGCCTCTTGTCGACAAAAGTGTGGAAGTGGGGAGGGCGGAAATAATGCTCATGTTAAAGTGAAGCAAAATTAAAACTTTGGTTCGAAACCGAGTTGCTATTCGCGACTTACCCTAGAAAACTGGTTATCCAGAACTCGGAAAAGAAAACCAGCGCTAAAATTTTTCACCTTGCTGGCCAAGGAGCACACGTCTCCCCGCCCCTCTCCTGATGACATCATCGCACGTGATGCCATTTTGTCATGTGACGTCATGCAAACGGCTACCCACCCCTTTCCCCGATGAGCCCATTTGTGCGTGATATGATGTTGTGACGCCGCGCACTGTGTGATGCAATTTTGTTTTTATGCTCGAAACGTAACATTAGCGTTACTTGTTAAGTATACTCCGAGAGACGGACACATGTTTGAAAGCGGTAAAGAAATTCAGGTATGTGCATGATTTTCATTCCTGTATTTTTCACGCTTAGCAGCGGGTGAGGATGAAGCAGCCCGTGTCTGACAATCACTTTTATAACATCGCACTCATTACACACACAAAATGCTTGCCACAAATGCACCACAATACCTTGCTGATCTCATCAAGAAGCATAAAGCATCAGGTGAACTCTGGTCATCCTCGCAGCGGCTTTTGGCTCGCGATCGCACAAAGACGGTCACCACATCGCGCGCTTTCAGATGCGCTTCTGCGGCCATCTGGAACGCTCTTCCTCCTTCCCACATGCTACCGGCAGTGAATTGCGGCAATCTGGACCCAGAGTAAAGGGACCAAATAAGGCGAGGAGGTGGTCGAGCTTTTCGCAGAGCCTTCCCCCCAAGGGTACCCAAAAATGTTGGTGGATTCAGCTGCTTATTTGTGGCAGAGTCAAATTGACATGGTTATCAGAGCCAATAGAAATGATTTAAAATGTAGGTTTTGGAGAGGAGTGTGGAGCCCCGGCTTTGAAAAGCACACAGCGCCAGCCAGCTACAAAGTCTAAAAAGGTTTTTTGAGTGTTTTTTATATCCAATTTCATTTTAATCATCCTATTGGCATGGGTGGCAGGGTGGCGCAGTGGTGATGCTTGTGCCTTACAGCAAGAAGGGCCTGGGTTTGATTCCAAACTCGGGGAGCCTGTGTGAAGTTTATATGTTCTCCCCTTGTTCTGCCCGGTGTTAGTTAGTGGGTGTGCGTGTGCGAAAGAGGGTGAGGCCGAGTGTGTGTCTGATGCAGTTTGTATGCTCTCCCACTGTTCTGCACGGTGTTAGTGAGTGTGCATGTGCGAATGAGTGATAGCGTGTCTGAGTGTGTATGATACAGTAGTCCGCGTAACGCTGTGTGGAAGCTACCTGGGTCTGTCGCTCCGCACGAAGCTTCAGGTCTTCTCGGCCACAGTCATTCCCTCCCTTTTCTACGCTTGCGAAACGTGGACCCCCCCTAATGGAGCATCTTCACCGGTTAGAAACATTTAGGCTGGCCTGCCTACAATCCATCCTAGGTTTAACCAGGCTGGATTGTGTGAGCTCACAAATCCTTGAAAGATCTGGACAAGTCCCATCGGTGAGCTCCTCCGGCAAGGCTGCGTTGGCTGGGTCATGTAGCCCGCATGCCCAGCCACCGCATGCCTAGATAGCTTTTGTTCGGCCGGATCGAGGAGGCTAAACGGGCGCGGTACGGGCTAGAGAAGAGATGGAGTGATGTGGTACAGGAGGATGTGGAGCTGAGTGGACTTTCCGATAACTGGTACCAGCGGTGTAAATATCAGCCTCTGTGGAGGAGGCTCGTGAAGGACGCTACTGGGCAGTTGGAGGCAGTCGCCCTCCAACAACAACGGGGGGGGGGGGGGGGGGGGGAGGAGCGATGCTCACAACAACGAGCAGAGCGCCGGGTGGCTAAAGCACAGCAAGTTGGCACAGTAGGAGGCGCAGGTGGTGCATCAGCCAGTCATCTCGGTCATCTCAGTCAGTCAACTCATGGAACCTGGGTCTGCCCCGTGACCTCCTACCAGGGGGCGTTCGACAGTTCACGTGGCCTCAACGTGCACGTAGCCTGGTACAAGAGTCATGGTGACGTCAACGGCAACTTAGTGGCGAATGGCGGTTGCTGTCATTGTTGTGACGCAGTTTGTATGTTCTTCACCATGTTCTGCATGGTGTGAGTGTGTGCGTGCGCGCAAATGAGTGAGTAAGAGAGTGTCTGTGTGTGTGACGCAGCTTGTATGTTCTTCACCCTGTTCTGCATGGTGTGTGTGTGTGTGCGAATGAGTAAGAGAGTGGTGCGTGTGACGCAATTTGTATGTTCTTCACCCTGTTCTGCATGTGTTTCCTCTGTGTACTCCAGTTTCCTCCCAGAGGTAAAAAAACATACTATGCAACTGGTATTGGCCAAACATCCAAATGCTTAATATTACCTGCAAATTACTCAATTGGGATTACACATCGTGAAAACATGGCAGAACCATCCTGAAAAACAGTCTTGAGACTCCGTGATGCTCTCCTGGGTAAACAAGCAGTATAGTAACAATAATAATAAAATAATCTTCTTTCGCATGGCTGATGTAGATGCAGAGCAACAACTCCAATTTCACTGTGTTAGGAGCAGCGGAGTAGTGCATCGCTGCGATGTCTCTTTCGTACTTGTGGTTCTGGATGACCGCAGTGGTGCACTACTACTGCAGAGTTTTCAATTTTCCGCATGTGCATCAGGTATCCGCATCTGCTGCCATGGTTTGCGCAGCGGATGCCATTTAGGGTGGGCCACGATAACAACGTTTACGAGATGACGAAGCCATTGAGAACTCTCGCAGGTGCAATACATTACTCCACGTACACGTCACAGAAGTTGAGATCACAGAACTTACTTGAGGGATCCCTCCAAGTGACCTCGTTTATGCACACTAGGAGGCATTGCACGTTCCCACAAGCCACGATACGTGTTGGTCAGATGCCAGTCCAAGCGATGTTTTTAATACCCGCAGCTGGAATTTTGCCAAATGAAGTAAAAAAAACCCACTGTGTGTGTGTGTGCGGCCATTGGTGAGCGGCCCGCGATCATAAACTCCACTTGATAACACCATTTGAACAAAAATCCAGTGGCCCTGTGGCTCAGTGTCGAAGCCACGCAGCCACCGCAATGAAAGCCTCCTGGTCTCGCCAGGTCTACGTCAGACAACGACAAACCTGTACCCCCGGGAGACCATGAATAAATAAGTCGCCGAACATTTGTGTGCAACTCACAAACACAACTGTTGAAAGAGCTACAACTTTGCTTTCTTTTCAAATGGGCGCAGTGGTGCGCAAATTTAATTTAAGTTGGACACCCAGAGGCCTGACTTGGTGGATCGCCTAAGCACTGGGCACATAGAGACAAAGATTCCCTGTATAGCTTTAACAGACTGTTGAGGCAAGTGTGCATTCGCGAACACCTATGAAGGCCGGCACGGCGCACGAAGGGGTTGGTGACCAGGACCATGCCCGGCCGCCTTTGTCTCTCTGGTGGCGATGTTAAAACATCGCACCAGGTTACTCATTTGAGGTTGAGAAGACCTAGAGGAGGCCCATAACTGGTTGAGAAAACCACCACTGGTGCTGGCCGTGAGCAGTAATCGTACTCGGGATGACAGGTTTGTAGAGTAGGGCACTAACCACTGCGCCATCGCTCCCCACAAAGACAAAGACCCCCTGTATAGCCTTAACAGACTGTAGGGGCAAGTGCTGTTAGCGAGCACCTATGAAGGCCGCAACGGTACACGAGGCGGTGGGTGGCCAACACCACGCCAGGCCGCCTTTGTCTCCCCAGTGGCGATGTTTACACATCGCACCAGGTACTCATTTGAGGCTGAGTCGACCTAGGGGAGGCCCAGGACCGATTCAGATAACCACCACTGGTGTTGGCCGTGAGCAGGAATCGCAATCGGGATGACGGGTTGATAGAGCAGGGCACTAACCACTGCACCATCGCTCCCCACACACAGACACACACACACACAGCTACCGCACAGGCAAACCGGAATCCCTCCATCGTGATCCCCCGCCCACCCACGCTCACCACCAACCAACTCGAAGTACCCCTTCCAAAGAGATATTTTGTCTCCGACAGGAGTTCACTTAAACAACAAAAACCTCCGCAGTGACGGCACTCGTGAATGCACGTCAACGCAAAATGTTTTTGGTGGACAAACATTTCTCTCCTTCTACTCACACATTACCACGCTCTCCGCTTAGTTGCAAGCCGACTGCGACCCAACGTCAGAACGGTCACAAGCGGAAGAGCCTGCCGTGAGCAGTAACAGCGCAAACCGCTGCCTTACCAAGATATATAGGCAAAATTAATGAACGGTTAGAGGACATTTTTCAAATGTTTCGAGGCACCCTTTCAGGCATAAAACCCCATAATGAAAATCGAATGCGCAAAAAAGTAAGACGTTTATTCGCGTACGTTTAAAAGCCCTGCAGCATTTGTACTTTGTGAGACCACTCACGGCGCAAGTGTGAACATGCATTCGCTTTCCCTTGTATTTATGCCGCCAAAAGTGGCGTTCACTGTCACTGTAGAGACAGAGAGTTATTAGATACAGAGTATAGAGAAAGACGGAGATTCTAAAATTGTCCAAAATTCTGAGTCAGGAATGAAAATATACATGTATGATTAAAAAGCGTAACCGGTAGAACGTTAAATGGTCCTCATGACTGCAAGGCCCTTATTAGCAACGTGAAGTTTGCTAGCGATAAAACGTGACGCAAAAACAAATAAAGCTATTGATCCGTGATGAACATTGACTCGAAAATATTCCAATATTAAACGTTCAAATTGGCAGCCATCCACAATTCTGTTCTGTGTCAACAGACAAGATAAAAAATAAAATGATTTAGCCATCGGATGATAGTCTTGCCAGACCAATATTTTCCAGCAACATTTGCTTAAGCAAGCAAACTCTGGACTGATTTCGACCTTCTGGGTCTCATCAGCAGTCAAGCTTATTAAACACATGCTGCTGGGTTGCCAAAAGTTATTGGCAAGGAAACTTCTTTTGACTAAGCAATGGGGCCCTGTCCCAACGCTAAAAAGCATGATGGAATACCAACTCATGAGACGTTGTTGTGGAGCATTATGGGTAAATGCAGCTGATGTCCCACCGCGTAACAAACATGTCACAAAGAGAGATCCTGACACGGGACACAGGCACCTACGAGGATTATCTGACAAAAGGGAAACCACAAATTCTACTGCGGCAAGCAACAACAAACACATAGCCGGGTTGCAACGCCGCACCTCGAGGATTTAACAGAAACGAAAAGGATCGATTTGATGTGCGGTACCTTATGACCAATAAATTACGGAGCTTACATCTGGCGTTTTAGTTGTGCCACGAAAGGGAGCACGGTTTGGGAGTCCAAGTGGACGGATGCTTCACGTTGTGCCCCACCCCCCCCCAATGGGACGACCCCGTCGCTCCCACCGGCAGCCTTCGCCGCGGCGCCGGAGGGCCGGTGAAGCTCCACCGGCCCGAACCTGCCGCTT
Source organism: Lethenteron reissneri (assembly GCF_015708825.2). NCBI lineage: Eukaryota > Metazoa > Chordata > Hyperoartia > Petromyzontiformes > Petromyzontidae > Lethenteron > Lethenteron reissneri. The sequence goes on from NC_083788.1 coordinate 12,182,974, forward strand.
CCGCCGCCACGCGTCTCTCGCTCCTGCCGGGTCAGAAGCAATGCCGCAGAGGCCAAGCGAGCAAACGACCACTCTGCCTCCGGAGTTTACTGCTCGATCGCAGGGCGGTCAAGCCGTAGGGGGACGCGCTACCAGCGCCGCATTTTTATTTTATCGCAATATACCGCCACAGACTTTTTTTTTCCCCGAGCGCTAGATGCACGTGAAAAAAAACACCGCCATATCTTTCTGCTATGTACGTATTTTGAACTTCTTTCGCACCGTACGTAACCAAACGTGCGACTATGAAGTGGAGAGATCTTGCCCGAAACGTGACCAAATGTATATTTTTTTCTCCCTTCAGGGCAGTTTGTGTTGTTGACGAACGCACTGAGTTTTTAGTATTTGTGCACTACTGTAAACGCAGCATCACAGAAACGCAGACATATTTTCTTCTAGATACAATTTGAGGAACTATGTTTTTATCCTTATTGCTTTACTTCATTGCTGTACTTGATTTGCTTTGCTTGTGTAGTAAATCGTTAGGCGACCCAGGTCAATATGGCCAATGACACTCATTCTGGTCTCTTGAGTTCTCACCACGTTAAACTTAACAAACACTTAGCACGTAAATATGTGAGCCTCTCCTGAAGGAAGCAATGCGTGCGCGCGTGCGTTACGCGAGGAAGACGCAAATAATTTTATTTGGCGCAAATTATTTTTTTTATCTGATTCAGCTGAGCTACCGCACACAACCTAACTGTCGGGTTTCAGCCAAAAAAATGCGATGCAAATAATTTTCTTTCCAGGGAACGCTCCCCTCCCTCCCACGCAAGAGCAGCGGACCTTCATGTGGGCTCTGTGATTAAATATGATCAAGGCAGTCGAGCCATTGGGGGTGGACAGCCGTGCATGCGAGAGGTCACTCCTTTTTCATTACCGGAACCCAAAGAAGGGAGTGGCGATCGGCATTTACTTCTGCCGCATGTACAGACGACGCAGTTGATACGAACACATCCAGTGCTGGCAATGGGACATCACGATGGACGACGGTCAACGATAACAACGGAGCGGCAGTCAGGGGGAATGGAACGAGTCCTGCCAGGAGCGATGAGATGAGTTGGGGGTGCAGATTGGCTGGACGGATCGTTGTTGCATCGCGAGAGGGGGTGGCGGCTTGGGGGAGGCCTTCATCCAGCAGTGGATTGATCGTGGGCCGATGAGGATGATGTCGTGAACAAGACAGCTCACGTTTGTCAATAACGTCGCCTTAAGATGAAATATAACAGGAAATGTTACGGTCAACGGTCATTGTCCGAAATGTCGCCTATTACAAATTTATGTTACTGATGAATGTGTTACGTTTTTAGTTAGTTTTTAGTAATTTGTGCTTAAGCACCACTGCCAACGCAGCATCCCTGAATTATTTGCTCAATAATAAATGATAGTTGCAACGTTAAAAGGAAATACATTACTAGTTGTTTTGCTCGACCAAGACTGAGAAAGGTGTTATTGCCATTATGATGAGCGTCATTATCAGGTGCCTGCCGTCAAACATATTGCCTTGCAGTGAAGTCTACACTGTGCACACAGTTCACACAGGCAATAAATACAGAGACAAATTAACGCGGTCGTGAAGATGACACGTCCATCCATGTGGGGTGCCCTTCTCTCTCAGCAATCGCAGTGGTGCGAATGGAAGGAGAGGCATTCGCCGATCCAGTGCAAATCGAAAAAGTGTTGCCGAGAACATGTACCTCCACTGCAGCGTGAACTAAAATTTTAACTAGTCGGGGCGAGCCTTCAACAACAAAAATAAGACTGCCATCTCTGACAATGCAGCCTCTGCTTTTGAATACACAATGTCGCGACGGGGCTAAAGTGATGATCTCTTGAGCCGTTTCTGTAAACCGGCAATTGTGAGATCGCGAGTTTAAGGCAAAGGGCAAGAAAGGAGAAAATGATCATTGAATCATTCGTGCGATGGCTTTTATAGAGAAGGTCGTGCAGTCTTTACAAAGTCACCGGAGAATGCACGGGGAAAGGCCCTCATGCGTTGTGTTTCCCGACTCGATCACTCTCAACTCCAAGTCAACAAATTGCGGCAAGAGACACTCAATTTGCACAATGACGAGACGTACAGAAATATCGACTGGATTGAAAAAGGGAACGGACAATACAACCAGGCCTTTAAGAAGTACGCTTTAGTAACCGATGTTTTTCACGATAATATTTTTTTGGGGTTAGATCGTGTACACGTAAACATGTCATGAATCCACCTACGTCTGACATGGCCAATCAGTAAGGTCCGTCACATGACCAGAACGTGCCAATTTATTACTACGTCAGTACAGCGGTGTGTTTGTGTATGTTAGTGAGAAATCCAAAATGTTAATCTTTATGCGACCTAGGCCCCAAAAACCACGTTATCAGGAATACACACAAGGCCTCTGAATTTGCATTCGTAGTTCAGCAATGCAAATCAAGAGGCAGATTTCAGGAAATGCCTTTCCCCATTTGGTAACAATAGAGCGATGCAGGAAAGCCAATATCTTCCGGCCAATCTCACTAACAAAGGCCTTCGCTCAGCGAGTCAATCTCGCACAATTACTTACGGGACGTCACTGGGCGGAAACTAATCTGCCGTCCTGTCACCAAAAGGAAGCGATTCGAGATGTTTACACTCAGGAGTGACGCGTTAATTATTGTTCATGGCAGCAGAGAAATAAATATGCTGCCATGGTTATCAATGCGCCCTTAAAATTTCATGCAAAGTACCTACCAGATTATTCAACAAACACTTGCAAGCATCAACTCCCATAACCTTGACGTCTTGGTTTGTGATAAATTAATAAAAACCACGTACAATCTTACATGCATCCAAGTCGCTGTTCTCAATCTGTCAAGGCAGATTCAAACAGTAAAACAAAATAACACCCGTCAATATTTTACTTTGTGCTCTCTAAATAATGTCCATAATACCGCGAGCGGTATATTGTATGGGTCGATGCGCATGTGAACGTGATTAACTAGTTGTGCACCGCTCCTGAGCACAAGCCAGTTGGGGTGGAAGCCATTTCACTGGATTTACAATCCCTCCCCACCAATGAGCAAGGAAGGGGCCCTTTGGATTTCAAAAGAACAAAGGCGCAACGCCAATAATCACCCTCCAAAGTGAGAACGGCACTGAACAAAAAAACACCCTTTGCAAATTTGAGGTTCCACCCACAGACATCACAATCCCTTCCCCTCCCTACCCCAGCCTCCCCACCCACAAACACACACATACAACAATGGCCTACCATCAACTCCTCCCTTCACTCGGCCTCATAAAAAACGATAGCGCCGGGCACGCGAACGCGAATGAACCCCCCCTCCTGCCACTGCGGCTGGGGCAAGGTGCACAAGGGAAGCAGGGCGGGGTCAGATAGACAGAATCAGAAGTGGAAAAGGAGGGATGGGAAAGGGATGGGAAAGGGAGTGAGTGAGAGAGAGAGGTCGAGGGTGCAGACCAACGCGCACGTCATCCGTGGTGAGCGCACTCGCAGCCGGCGGCCGTGGCAGAGAGCCACGGGCCTCGCCCCGCAGACCTCGCTTGCCCCACTGTGCAAGGCAGGACACCAAGCCCCGAAGCAGCTGAGCAAATGAGAAATATTTTAGTTGCCAGCATTCCATTTAGCAGGAATATTAAAAACACAAGGGGGGGGGAGGCAACCTCCCCCCCATACGCCCCCTTGTCAAACCCCATGTGGACGCTGGGACCGGTAGGTTAACGCCGCGCACAGCAACGGCACGAGTTGAGCAGCGAAGTGTGGACCGCGGCAGGTAATCTGTAAGCACTTTAAGTAATTACCCACAGAACGCGTATGGACAACTTGACCGCGTGCACTGTGACGGAATGACGAATGTGCAATCAGCGCTGTTGTCCCCCCCCCCTCCCCCCTTTAAATAAATAAAGGCCATCGGCTTCATGCGTAGCAGCTCTTAATACAGCAGAAATTACACAATACAACTTGGGCGGCTAAACACCAAAATGACAGTGCACACTTTATCCTGGGGGAGAGTTGGAGAGTCAGGAGCACGTTTAGCAGGATGTGTTGGCACGTTCCAACATTCAAGCACGAGGTTTGTACTGGGACTGGCGCCTCTCTCTGGTTAACGTGGCATGTCAGGACGTACCAACTATCACGGGGAGGGGGGGGGGCAGTGTGGCTTAGCTGTAAGGTTTGTGTCTCAAGTGGAATGCTGGGACAACGGGGGGGTTAGTGTTCTACAAATCCCCAGCATCAATCATTCGCCAACCAACCGTTCCCGTGTTGCGGAATCATTGACAGTGGCCCGCTTCTCTCCTCCCAGTTGGATAAGCATGCAGAAAGGTGTTGTTTTCTCTTCATTGCTCGAAGAAGCGAGTATGTCTGTGTCCTTGTGACTGAGGGAGTGTGCACGTTCCCGGCGTACGTCTGTGTGTATGTTGAACTTCTTTTGCACCAATACGTAGCCAACCGTGCTAATCGAATGTGGCGCCGCAGCGGTGAACGCACTGCGCTACGAACCCGGCGATCCGAGTTTGATTCCCGTTCACGACCAACACCAGTGACGATTAATCTGAACCGGTCCTGGGCCTCCCCTAGATCAACTCAGCCTCGAGAAAGTACTTCTTGCGGTGTGTAAACATCGCCACTAGGGAGACAAAGGCGGCCGGGCGTGGTGCTGGCCACCCAGCCACTCGTGTGCCGTGCCGACCTTCGAAGGTGCTCGCTAACAGCACTTGCCCCTACAGTCTGTTGAGGATATACGGGGGATCTTTGCGTTTGTACTCTGGGTTTGTGGAGAACAAAAACGGAAACATGCTTTGATGTGCAGCACGAATATTTGAATACACGTTCCCAGTGCATGGCAGGTGAACATTCAACTTAAACGAAACATGCACGTAAAATAAATGCCAACCAAACCGACGCTGTTAACGCTTGGCTAAATAGAACAATTATCCAACTGATACAACCAGACGCACAATCTCAAGTTACTACGGTACGAGTACCTAACCATTCATCGGAGCAGCCGTGGTGTAAAGGTGAGCAAACGGAACTTCCAGAGGTCAACATAAAGGTCACCCTCCTACTCCACACACTCCGCCCTACCCAGTCGCCTCTGTCCACTAAGCGGTATAAATGAGTACATGCGTTAGTCCATCGGTTGGCTACGGTGGGGTAAAGTGTGGGTACTCTCACCCCCTTCGCCATGTTTGATCAACGTGGAAGAGTAGACTAAATACCCTCTCGAGTTCGCTCTCGTGGAGGTCCTTCCGCCAGCTGCGGTGTGAGCAAAAAATTGCAGGGATGCGCTTTCACCTATTCACCTCTCTGTACACTACTCAAATTGACATAGTCCTCATTGGTAAACACCAACAAAGTCCACTATCTAACCCGTTGGCTTCTCGACTGTAGCCGGGGGTGGCGTCAAGAGATGATACAAACTGATTAAGGATCTTTTAAAAAAAGAGTTTCGACAAAGAGCAGAGGCGTGCTAGATGTTCGGCCAAAGCAAACGGATTATATCTGCCAAGCAAGTGGCTTGAGACAGTTGAAGTGGTTGCCAACTAGGAATGAATGAACTCATCGAATCATCAATAAATATTGATTGCTTGCGGGGTGGGCAGCGTGGCTGCAGCGGCAACATCTATCATGCCTCGTGGCAACAAGGTGCCAGGGTTTGATTCTCCACTCGGGAGGCCTTTCTGTGCGGAAGTTTGTTCCTTCTCCCCCCCCCCCTCCCCCCTGTTCTGCATAACGACGCGGGCCGTGTGAGGAGGCAAGATGATTACGGCCATTGGGCAGTCAGTGCCTAACACCTGGTGTAAAGTATGTAACGTCACGTCTAAATTTGCAAAAAAATACGAAAAACCCAAACTGGGTGTTTTTGTGTGTGTCGCGGTGGAGAGATGTTAACTCCCTCACCTGGTGTACAGGAGGTCGCGGGTTCAATCCCGACCCTGACCCCTGTATATTTGGAGTTTGCACGTTCTTCCTGTGTTCGTGTGGATTTTTCTCCGGGTCGTCCGGTTTTTCCTTCCACATTCAGAATCAGCATGCGTTTAGAGTATTTGGCTGCTATAAATTTCCACATAAGCCACTTCTCGCTGAGCTATCATTTGTGGCCAGGCCGTTTCTGAAAAAGGCTACTATATAGCTTAGTGGGTCTTATATGGTAAAATAGAAAAAAATAGTTTCGTTTTAGCGTTATCTTGAACACTGCAGGGCGAGATCAGGTTCACTAAAAAAGAAACGTAAACAGACGTTTCCATTCCCGTGAGAAATCCATGAACCGCTTTCCCGTTTACTTCAGCATGTATTTGTATAACTGCATTTAAGACTCCACGAATGCATTCATTATTTCATCAAGCGCAAGCGGGTGCCATTATTTCCTTTAAATGTATCAACGTGCACCGTTATCTAACTTTTTAACACGGCGCAGATCGTGGTCCAAATAGATTTTCACTCATTTTGACATTGAATGTTGTAGTATGTGTCCATTATATATATGTGTATGTTTGAATGAGATGAGAACGAAAGTGCTTTTGATCGCCGGATCCTACCAAATGCTTCGGGGCTGGAAGGAAAATTTTAATCCCCCAAAAGTCCCAAAAAAAACAGACAGCAGCAATGGGCCTCACAGCAGGAACGGCGGTTGACACACCTGCTGATTTTCCTTCTGTGACAGCAGAACCAGGCAGAAGCGAAGATGTGGTCTCTGCTGGCAAGGAAATCTATTAAAGTTTAAACTAAACTATTGGATATTTTACCAGGTAAGGCCCAGGTAAAGTGACCGGGGGCTACAAATAAAAGCTCAGCGAAGTGGCTGCAGCCAAATACTCGAAGCGCATGTTGATTCGAAATGTGGAGGGAAAAAACGGAAGAACCTGGAGAAAAATCCACGCGACCACGGGGAGAACGTGCAAACACCAAATATACAGGCGGCCTCAGGGCAGAGGTCGCAACCGGGTACCCGATACCCGTACCCTACCCGATACCTGGCTACCCGTACCCAGCCGGGTACGGGTACGGGTACGGGTAAGCCGTGAGTCACTGGTGAGTCACCGTTTGTCACTCATTTCCCAACGTCTTGTCTCTTCTCACAATTCAAGTTCCTAGAATTAACCCACCCGCGCCTGCAACATGGCTTCATCCCAGAGGTTGCAATCGGGTACCCGATACCCATACCCTACCCAATACCCGGCCGGGTACGGGTAGCCGGGTATCGGGTAGGGTACGGGTACCCGTTTGCGACCCTGGTGCGACCGGGTACGGGTAAGGAATCAAAACCCGTTTGCGACCTCTGCCTCAGAGTCAGGGATCGAAACCACAACCTCCTGCATACCAGGCGAGGGAGTTAACATCTCGCCACTGTGGCGCCCAACTCCTCTTGGTAAAAGCTCGAGCCATCTCTGCGACAACGCACGGCTGCTTTGCTTTTAAGGCATCCATGCAGCTCGTAGGAGGCACTGCTCAACGGAACGCTGCCCCCATTGACGACAGGCATGCTCGTAAATTGGTGTCACATTTATCCAGCAAACCAACTTATCTGCAAAGTTAAACTACGAAACGTTACCATTTTTGTTTACCAGGTAAGGCGCCACTGAACTATATAGCTCTTTAAATGATCAAAGGACAGGAAAAAATATACCCTCGTTGGTATATTTCGTCATGGGGGGGGGGGGGGGCCCTGGGGGGTGGAGCCCACAGACGACATACATATGTTATGTTTCGAGAGACCCAAGAGGCTGTGTTTATAATATCCCCCGACACTTGCCTCGTGTGTTCTGGCCGGTGCGTTGAAAGCCCCGCGACTGCAAGCAGCCCCCCTCCCGCCGCCCGCAACGTACAACGGTCTCGTCGACTAAGTGTGACGAACCACGCCGCTCGTGGAGCCCACTGATGGCGGCAGCGCTGCGTGATCAATATCGGCGACCACCCATCGCAAGGAAGCGTGTGCGTCATCATCATCGTCTTGGATGATGTCCAAGACAGTTCAAACAACGGGGAGGGGGGGGGCACTGCTGGTTCGACATAAAAAAAACTAAGTTTTAAACAAAGGTATTTTTATACTCTTTGGTTTTTTCGGTAAAGTGACGTAGGTAAAAAAAAAGAAAAACGAAATTAAATCACGACGTTTTGGAGGCAACACAAGCTTCCGTCTTCAGGTGGAACCGTTACAGCCAAAATCACTTTTAACCTACGTGACTTTACCGAAAAAAACAAAGAGTATGAATCCTTGCAGTCACGAAACTTCAAATCTAGAAGGTATTTTTTTTCACCACCGCTGCACCTGTGTTGTCACGTTGCTGGAGAATTACTCTACAATTAATTTGTTTCCAACGAGAATTTTTTCAAATTTTTTTACATTGTGCGGCCACGTGAACACTTATTTGATTTCGCTCTTCATGACTGAGCAGCAGCCTCCAAATGGCACGGCACCAAGTCACACCACCGGCCACGCAGAAATAGTCACAATCACCGTGCAACCTGCCGCATGTAAACAAATGCACTGTTGTGCTGTGCACTACATCTTAACCCGCAGCACTTTCATCAGTAACAGGCCCAAAAAATAACCTTAACCTCCTCCCCCCACCCCCCCATATGAACATTCAAACAAATACCGCCACTTAATTTACTTACAAAGACCACACAATACATTTAATAAAAATGGCAGTTAATCAATTAAAACAGCTTTCACACTTCAGGTTTAATGGGCACGGTATTTCAAGCGGGCCACGTGGCCCTTCGCTTCTCGAAAGGATGAAAACGTACAAATTCCCCAAAAAGGACATTCATACATTCAGTGCGGCGATCTCTTACCCTAATTCAGCGCGGTCGTTGAACTGAACGCCTGCAGATGGGAGGCAAATGGCCATATTTGGGCACTGATATCACGCTATTTGCGGGCAGGAAACGTGCGAGAGTGTGGTGTTTCAAATGCACATTTACAAAACTCACATCTTTAGAACTGTCGCATTTAGTTTGTTGTCCTTGCCCGGCCACCGATTAGCTACGTACGGTGTGAAAGAAGTTCAACAACAACAACAATCTCACGCGCGAATGTTTCCTCTGAAAATTAGTTTTTGAAGGGGGTCTTCTTTTTAGAATTCTGTTGGCTCACTCGTATTGGCACAAACGTGCTCTTTTGCACGATTAATCAATACCTCTTATTTATTATAAGACCACGTGGTAGAACGGCACTAAATCAGTCGGGTTGACAGTCAAGAGTCGATTACTGTGCATCTGCACAAAAAAGCACACATTCAGCTTTAACAGACGATTTCAACAACAAAAAAAGGACTCCGCTCGTAGTTACACGTAGCAAGCGAGACGCATAAAAAAAATTGCACATTTCGTTGCTGGATGAGACGGCGCAGAATGCAAATCCAAACGGTTGCAAGAGTCAACACAGCAAAGCTTTGTCTCTAAGGCCACAGTCACGGGAATTCGCAGGCCCCACATCCCTGCGCCGCAGAAAATCAAAGTTGGACGTGCCTAGCCGCGCGGCCAAGTCATAAACTAGCGGGCGCGCGGAATAGGCTGCGCTGCATGTGGAGCACGTATGTGAGGGACGAACGCTGAACTCCGGTGGATGCACCCAGTTTGCGCTTGACCTCTCTTGTCGAAAGGCTATGATGAATTAAAATGCTGCGTGCAGAAGACGGGCTCCCTTTCAGGTTCCGAGAAGCCTCATTTCACCGCACGTTTGTCTACCTCTGTAGTGGCCTCACCTTCAGACGGCTGCCAAGTTTGAATGTCTTAGAGTCGTTAATTGGGCGCCTGGTATACACGGGAGTTCGTGGGTTCGATCCCAACCCTGAATCCTGCTGTATATTTGGAGTTTGCACGTTCTTCCCGTGGTCACGTGGATTTTCCTCCGGGTTCTCCAGTTTTTCTCTCCACGTTTAGAATCAACGTGATGCGTTTAGAGTATTTCGCTGCTATAAATGTTCACGTGATAAGCCACTTTGTTGAGCTATCATTCGTGGCCCGGTTGCCTCTGAAAAAGAGCTGGATAGCTCAGTGAGCCTTACCTGGTAAAATAGATATTTTTAAATAGTTAAAAGATGAAAGCCACAAAACGAGGCAGCCCCGCAAGACGGCTTTCAACATTTTCTAGCGACGTCGCTGCATGGAAATACAAATATGGACAAGAATGGCGACACAGATACATCACCACTAAAAGCCACCCACAATGGAGGGCTCGATGCTAACTTTATGGCCTTAGTACCAGTTAGCGTTAAACAAACCCGTGCCGGCCGGCCCGAGAGAGACACCACTCTGGGTTCGTATCGGCAAACTTTAGCGTCAATTTGCTGTTTTAGGGTTGGGTCTTCGTATAAATAGAGGGTGCCCAGTGACTGCAGTCACGCCACATCCCTCATCCACGTCTGTCCATCAAATCTGCATTCCATTTGTCATTTAAAAGGGGGGGGGGGGGGGGGGGGGCTCCCTTCCCCCCCCCCCTCCCGAGCCGCAACGACCCACTTTCACGCTCGATGCAAGTCCGCTGCAATGTAATTCCCCTGTCGCGGCGAAAGCAATTCCACTCGCCCGGAACGTGAAAGGGTTGCAGCAGTGCGGCTGCCATTGCCCAAAACGGGGAAGCTGCCGTCCACTCACCTTGCCAAGCAACAACCCAGCGCGAAAAAAACTGAAATCTGCAAAATTACTCGTCTCGCTACGGGGCCACGGTTCTGTTCATGTGACGTACGTCAGTGGGCAGGCAGTTCTTTATGGGACACGTTTGGCACATATTTACTTTTCTTTCTTCGCAATATTCAAGAGTTTCTAATGCGAAGGTTTAAAAATAAAAACAAGAGACTCCAGGGCACGGGCCGATAGTGGCTCTAAAAAGCACTGCAGGCAAACAATGCTGCTCTGCGTAACAAACAAATGCTTGGGTCCCCACTTTCTTACGGTCGGGTTTACAGTGGCCTTGCAAAAACACATCGGAGCAAAACACAACTGCTGACACTGAACAAAGCCCACACACCAGCGAACTCTGTGTATGGGCACTGTTTATTGCATGTATGCTTATTACGGGGAGGCTTATTTAAGTGGCGCGCGCTCTCCCCGCTTGTTTACGAGGGCATCTCGAGAAAAGTTTGACTTACCACACCACAGCCGGGGGGGGGTGGGTGGGGAGGGGTTGATTTACTTGGTTCGTTCACCGCGGTGCCGTGCCGGTACACACAGCGGCCCACTCTTGAGAAGCGGCGGTTGGCCTAAGAGCCCCCCGCCGGCCCGCCTATGATTTGTTAAGCCCCCCTCCCACCCCCAGCACCACCGCGGACGCCCGAGCAAACATCTAAATGCAAATAAGACTTCTTACGGGCGTTCAAATGTCGCCAGCACATGTAGCAAGCAGCCAGCACCACCCCTTCCCATCCAGCGCCCCCCCCCCCACCACAGCCCCAGCCATCCCGAGTTTTCAGAGATTGTGAAAGCCTTGCAGCAATCTAGTGCCGGGTACAAATTAATTGCTCTTGAAAGCCCCTATTATTTTATATAAGCGTTATCAGTGTTTTATTTATTTCCCTACTCCATCAGGCTCCGTGTAAAATCATCATCATCTAGCAGTGGATAAATCACGGATGATGAAGGGCTCACAGTGTGCAGGACGCATCATGACGGAAGGCCGGGATGAGGCGGGGGGCTCGGGGAGCGGCACTGCCACGGACGGGGGGGGGGGCCCTCGGCCACCGTCCAGGGTCAGCGTGGTGAGGGGAGGGGGGGAAACGACGCATCGACTCTCATGGCTCTTACAGGAGGTGTGTGGGGGGAGGATGATCGCTACACACGTTTCAAATGATCAATGTCAATAGACGATGACGATTTGACAGCTACCCTTTAATCACACACACACTCTGCGCGCGTGCGCGTGATACTTTTTGTTTCCGACACAGCCTGAGTCAATGTGAAAGGAGTAAAATGCATTGCGGACACCGCGAGCGAACCTACACCGCCCTCAAACAAAACGTAACAACGTTTCTCCGCTACCTGCGTCAAAAACAAAAAGTCCGCTCGTTAACAAAAAAATTAAATGATAGAATGCAGTATTAAGCAGAGGCGTGCTGAAAGCCCCGCCTGCGTGCATTGTTAACACGAGCGAGAGAGCAGACACAGGGGGCTGCAGAAGAGCCGCTGGACTGCATTGCTAAGCGATGCTGGGACAACTCGGCGAGGGGGTAAGGAAGGCGGTGCCGTGCATGGGAGGGGGGGGCGATGGCAAGACAGCCAATTTACAAGTTCCGAGCGACAAGTTGATGTTGGTCGAGCAGGTGGGAACTCGACAGGGATGGGGACAGTGCCATTGTGCGATAGTGGCCTGGGTCACAAACATGATAATAAACTGGAAAAGAGAACAAAAATATAGCAACGAAGCAAAGCAATCGGAACAAGAAGTTAAAAATTATCCAGACTGCCGATTAGATGCGAGGTCTGAGCCCAACGCCAACTCCATCTTTTGGAGACTGTCCGAGTCACCGAGGGTCGCCTAATTTGATGCAGAGAGCAGGCACAAGTAAACACAAGCAGGAAATGTAAACAAGCATACTTCCAAATGTTGGTCACTCGGCTTGCTAGCAAGCGCTGGTGAGCTGACAAGGAGGAAAAAATAAGTTAATTTGCCCATTTGTGCATACTTAGTGTACTTGCAGCAGAGCAGACCTGATACTAAATTCATGCCTGGTGACAGCCATGGTCAATCCACTGTGAGATGAAGGCCTCTCCCGATCTGGCAACCAGCTACATTAATTCACCATCCTGAAATTAGTATACGCATCGTGTCAAGCGGAGTGACGTATGGCCTGGCATTATGGGCAAGCGACAGCCCAGAGTAGGTGAAATATCACGTTTACGCTCTACGCGCTTCGCATAAACCCACACAAAAACAACGGGCTGCGCTGCAGCATTCAGAGAAGATGAGATCCGTCGTTCGTACACATTATTTTAACGTGCAACAAAAATATACGCGGCAGGCACCCATTGTCAGTGCCATCGCTCCGTCGTTATCTGCTCCATGTTTAATGACGGGGCTGCCTCGAAGCGGGTTCTCGTTTCCCCTGCCGTGTCTGCACAAGGTCGGTAACTTGCAAAGACCTGCCCCCCACGAGGCGAATCAGCCTTGCAGCTTTCAGAATCCCACCTCCGCCTTGCGTAACTCGCTCGCACGTAACGCACGCAACTTGGGGTGGATGTGAGACTGCCCGCATGCCTTCTACACCTGAGCCTCGCCATTGATGTAAGCCGGTCTGAAGTTGACCCGGAAGTGCTGCCCTCCCTCCCCCTAATAAGATGAAGACGTACATGCTTCCCACTTGGCGATTCAAAATAGCCATGGGGCTAATTGCCAAGAGTAACTCACTGCTTACTCTATTTGATGGCAAAAAACTGGCAGTTACATTGAGCATAAAGGTCTTCGGCAGCCAATGAAGTATCTACACACACACACAAATTTACAATGCCGTCATTGAAAACAAAGACAGTACCCTCCTCCCTTCAAGAATTCCCAACACAATGGGTTCGGTCTCTGCACAGTCCTGTGCTATTTAAAGCTGGCAAAACACACTGGCTCTGGCCATATGGTGTTTGCTATGGTTTATCTGCATGAAAGGGGCATTATTCTGCTCGTTAGTCTCAAAGATATGAATACCAAACACCACCTTGCATTAACCTGTGCTTACACACGCAGCCAATTGTTTCTGTTTTGGGGCTGGGGAAAGCTGGTTTATAAATTAGTTACTGTGGCCCATAATTATTACCCTGCCCTTAAGGTTGGTTTCACAAGTGCAACGTCCTGATTTCGAAAAAAATGGCCACAAAATATGAAGTCACACTTAAAAGGCCTCGTTATATACCCCCACGAACATGCACCGGAACCTGTGTTAGCCGAGCTTCGCTTGCAACTTCTTACTTTATTTTTTAATCGTGTTTTGATTGGCCTCGCGGCAACGCGCGCGGCTTTGTAAGCTTCGTGACAAGACGTCACACAAGACGTCGCGCCTGAGAAGTGGCGGCAGCGTCAGACCTCGGGTAACGTCGCCACCGCCACAACAGCAGCAGCAGCAGCACGTGACCCACCATGCCATCGCTCGGCATCTCGCAGCCAAACGCCCGTTCCCATTGGTTCCGATAGAATCTGCTCCGTTCATGGTGGCTCGCTGCCCCGAGACCCAGCCAATCAGGACGGGGCCACGAAAGGATCGAAAGGATCGCAAGGGTCAAGAGCTGTGGGTGGGGCTAGGGAAAGGTGGTGGGGGGGGGGGGGGTCGCATTGACAGTGGGAATGAAGTGCAGCAGGGAGAAGGTTGAGCGTTGCCGCAATAAAAGTCTGGAGAGGTTATGTCTGTACATTTTTTTATAGAAATAGTACGGGTGTAAAGTGGTTGTGCCGCATAAATTTGCCTATTGCGAGTGCTAACCTTCTGAATACGTGCGACGCAGCCTTCATTTGTGATAACAACACAATGTTAAGCCACCGTTTAACATAACACTGTTAAAAATTCGTTTTCACGGTATCAACATATTTTTTCAAATCACGTTGGAGCGTAAAAAATATACGTCTAGGCCTGATCCTCATCCAGGAATACAGCACAGCGTTATTTTGCGACGCTGGCATTTCCGCACGTACTCGTGGGCTCTTGAGAGGGTTACCAACATCTTTTCACATTGCACATCTCTGCTGCAGTAAGGTGTCTCTCTCACATCCGTGAGCGGGGCGCGGGGTTGTAGAGAGTCTCAAGCATTAGACATGTTGACTTAGGCAGATGGCGAAATGTGCGATCCAAACCAGACATTTGCTTTCAAACCGCAGTAATGCTAAAACAATCTTTTGGTCACTCTGACTTTAACGCTTGGCCACACATGGGTGTAATATTGACGGTGAATACATTGGAAGTTCAGCCTATGGCCGGTACCATGCTATAATACTGCAGTGCAGTGGTGGTAAATTGAAAAATAGCCATGACTGTGGGTAATGATGGGTAATTGAACAAAGGAACTTTTCTTATCTTGCTCAACATGATCAAGAAGAGTTCCTTCACTTAGCCGACCCAAAAACAACACCACTAAATTTGAAAAATAATATTAATAATTTACAACTCTTTTTTTTAATCCACCGATGGATGAATGCCTCCGGTCGCAGTATCGGTTGTGGGGATGATTTGACGATACCTCATGATGCAAGTGAACCCTGGCGGGCAAAATTAACTGGGTTGCAGGCAATCACAGTGCAATGGTGCTATTTAATCCTTTGCCTCGTATGCATCGAGGCTATCGGTCCATTCCATGCACTGGCCCAAACATGAATGAGTGCAACTGCTGAGCAAAGCAAGGGCAGAACAATAGCGGTTACAGTGTGGACGGAGCTTGTGTGTGTCCACGCGCACCGGGGGCCTGCGTGACACCGAGGGGGGGGGGGGCGACGATGACGATGACATCCGAGGGTCAGGGGTTTTAAAACTACCTCCGAGGTCCCTCTGCGGTGAATCCACACGTAGCCACACGTACAGTTCGGCAATGCATTCTGAAACGGTGGAATGTTTGCTCTGCGTGGAGGCGGCTTCCCCCGCCCCTCCCCCCCCAACGAGGAGCAACGCTTGCACGTCTGTGACCCGATGCAAGCGCCGCCAAGGTTACGCCGAACGCGGCCAGGAGGGCCCAGCGTTTTGCCGACGGGGCCAGTCGTAGGCCGCTCGGCATTGTGCGGGCGGGGGGTTAAATCCGCAGCCCTGCTCATTGCGTCACCGGGTAGAGAGGCCGCCGGCGCTGTGGCGTCGATCTCTCACGCAGGACAACGCCGGTGGCCATCCCTGCTGACCTGGGAGGATTCCGGAGCGGGAGGGCGGTCAGGTCAGCTACAGGGAAGCCGCCTTGCTGTCTTGCAAGTAGATTGGGAGATGAACAAGGTGACTGCTGCTGCGAGAATGTTCCACGAGAGGGGGGGGGGGGGGGGTTGAATCCCTCCAAAAAAACACTCGGAACTCTCCCTATCAAGCGCCCCTTAAACGGCAATCGGTTTGCGAAATGTCAGCCGGGCGTCACTGCAAGTGGAGCAGGATTATCGGTCAATCGCCTCCGAGGTGCCGTTGTTTGAAGTGCAAACCTTTAAAGGGCCCTTTCAGATAAGGCCTATCAATTTAATAAAAAACTAAATATAGTCCCCTACTTGTGTTCCACTAAACCTTCAATAATCGTTCACTCCAGTTTGACGGCTGAACAGCAGTGACCCGTATCTCGAAATGGTTTATTCATGACGTTTAAAGTGTAACCAGGAGCCCTTCCCCTCCGTCCAATCTCTCCACCATCCCCGTCACTACCATTTGATCACTAAGCTGCACGCTCTTAAGAACCTAACACCGCAGTGCAGTCAAAGGCGCAATAGATGTGAAGTTTAATCACGATTCCCTTGATACATTTATTTTTAATTTCTCCAAAAGCGAGACTGATTTATTTATTTTCAACAGGTCCTAATAATGGGCATTGTAATTCGATAGAAACACACCCTGGGAGTTCGGCACAAGTAAGAATGCCAAGAGAAATAATGGAAGGCAATTTGACACTTTTAAAAGCTTTGTTTAACCTAAAGCTTTGTCTGTAAAAGCCAGTCCACAATGGACTTTCCAAAGGCAAGACACACATCAAAAAAACACCACCGGGGCGGCTTCGTGGCGACACGCCAGGTTCACCTACACGGCCGGCCGCCGTCTCCTCCCCTTGCCGTTTAATACGGAACCCACCGTACGTGCTTCATCAGTGTCATCACAATGAAGGCTTCGCAATGCCAACGACACAGGACCTGCGGCTCATTCTCTTTGCGCGCACGCGCTCTGATGACACGATTCCATCTCTTCCCTGGATGCCCCTTTCCTCCCCCCCGAGTGCCTGATTATATCAATGCTTCTCTTTCATAAAGACAAGCTGTCCTGCTTTAATTCGATTGCATTTATTTTATTGCATTCATATGTTTTAATTATCACTTCGTACCGTTTAACGACACGGCAGTTCCTCTTGCAGAAGAGACCTGGGAAAATGAGCTTCTCTTCATGAGGTTTCTTCCAGTTAATTTTAGTTGTTTGCTTGTTTGTCCTAAGTGTGTCGTCTTTTCTGCCAGTTGAAATTGCTCCGAGCGAGTGGGCGGGCACCCTCACTCCCACGCCGACGATGAAGCCAAGCGTCAATTGTATATTTCACCCTTAACACGCAATGGCATTCAGAGGGTAATTTTCAACGAGAATGTCGGTAGGCATGTAGAACCCCTTTCGAAACGTACATGGCCAACCGTGCTAGTCAGAGGTGCGGGGGAAGGATAATAAACTGCACACCAAAATAGATGAGGTTTCCATCTAGATGATTTAAAAGTGCATAGCTCCCAGTGGCTTCCTAATATTGAAAGGAAGAGCATTCCAGACGGCCGCAGAAGCGCATCTGAAAGTGCACGATGCAGTGGCCATCTTTGTTCGATGGTTAGCCAAAAGCCGCTGCTGCGAGGAGTTGGCGTGATGCTTTATTACTCCTTGACGAGATCAGCAAGGTATTGTGGTTCATTTGTGGCGAGCACTTAGTGGGTAATGAGTGCGGCCTTATAATGCATTCGTTAGGCAACCAGAAGCCAATGCAGCTCAGCGAGCACTGGATGGACATGGTCGGCGAGCGTGTGAAGTCACAGACAAGCACTAGTTACATTGATATTTGCCCAACTGAGAGTGGAGGGCCATCGAGGGAGTGTCTGAGGGGAGAGTGAGCATGTGACAAGAGGATGACCAGGGTTAAGAAAAACTAGGCGGTTGTTTTCATTTAGGCCAGCGGCTACCAAATACTTGCAGTCAACCCACGAGCTCAACACAGCTCAGCCGCGGCGTTAGATTCTGACAATTTGTTGTTTGCCACGATGAATCGCTTCGTGGCATTGCAAATGCCATGCCGCAAGTGCTCAGTGGAAACCTACGGCACCCAAATGAAGCTCTCCACGTGAGCGTGAATACGAACGACACCGGCTCAAAATAACATTGCAGCAAATAGTGAAACACAAACAAGGCCAACAAATCATACTTACCCTTTAAAACAAACTCAACACATACGTCAACACCTTCTCTTTCGACAAACGAGTATAAGTTGCGATTGATTTTCCACCGAGGCCATTAGATTTTGAAAAATATATATATTTGTTTGTGTCCGTGTTGTGCTACGTTGACGATACTTGTTAAGGTCATGGAAACTTATTTTTAAAATCTCGTGAAATATGTATAAGCGGCTGCATCCACAGGGGCTCCCCCGACAGTCGAGATACTGGGAGATTAAAAAAAAAAACCCAAGCGAGACTGCTTACCCCCGGGGCGAGTCGTGGGCGCAGGCTAATTACAGCCGCGCGCAGAACAACACGGGACCGCTTGCGCCCACACGGCGCCCGACGGCACGCGAGTGGGGAGAAGGGAGCAGGGACCGCCCGTGCGGTGGCACCCGCAACGTCGGCCACACACGCCCCTCGTTGAAGAGCCACGCCAGCCACGATCACGCACGCGGGCACCCAGCGCTGTGCCAAGCAATGAGCGCGGCTCCTTCGGGGGTGGCTGCCAAATAAACTATAAAACTGGACACTAAACTGTTTTTATTTTATTTTACCAGGTAATGTACGTCGGAACTTCTTTCGCACCATACGCATACGTAGCCAACCATGCTAGTCGGCACCGCACCACCGTTTCGTGACAAATCAGTCCCCCCTAAAAGGTGGCCGAGTGGCTACGGACGGCAGTGCTTGATGGGTCGAAATTGGCGCGGTAGAACGGTTCGCTATGCACGGTGCGAAAGATTATCAAAATGCATTCAAAAGGATGTTCAAGTGTTGTCTGTGTTAAGATGTGGCTTGCGCTCCCATCGTCAGTGCAGTTTATACTGGGATGAAGTTGCTAAACCGTGGCTAACATGTATCACGTGATTAGCCTTGGCCCTTGTTAAGACACAGACACATCCTTTACCAAGAATTTCTGCAGTCACGGCGAGTGCAGGCCGCAACAAAGGCCCGCGCAGAAATCCAATCCCTCCATGGCCTTGGTATCAATTGTGCTAATGGGGGAGTGTTGCTTGCCACACTTTCTGCAGTCTGGAACACGCAGCCTAGCAACGGGGCCCAATGTCCGGATGTCAGTGCTTATATATTGCACGCAACCGAAGATAGCGCAAGCTAGTACTTTCAATTACGACCTGCCGTAACTAGCGAGTGCCCGTCACAACGGAGTGCGCATCATAACAATGGAATGCACATCGTAAAACATTGGGTGAGCATCATAACAATACAGTGTTTATCATAACAAAAGAGTGCACATCGCAAAGAGAGAATGCACATCATAGCGATGAAGTGTGCTTCTTAGCTAATAGGCTTCACATCATAACAAGAGTGCACATCATAACAATAGATGTGCACATCATAACAATCTAATGCACATCTTAGCGATATTGTGCATCCTAGCGACCGTACATGTACACATGAGAGCAATGGAGTGCGCATTATAACGTGGGGTGTGTTTTCGTCACGGCTGAAAACTTGGGGAAGAAAGAGAGTAGATCTCAGCTGGAGCTGTTCGAGTTGGGCTAGTGTTGTGTAACCACTGAGGGATGCAGGCAGGCAGGCAGGCCGCAACACACAGCAAGCACAGCAGTGAGACACCCTTGATCCTGTCCGTCGTGTCTTCTTTTAGAAATTAAAAAGTGAATCCGTCATTGCTCTCAGCAGGCAGGAGCACGCCAACGCTCCATTACACCCCCAGCAACCGAACAAAGACAGCGCCGTAAATTAAATCCAAGCCGTCTGCCATATCACAAATATCCCGTTACTTTCCATCTCATTTAACATTACGGCAGCTTCCGTCACCAAGTTTTCCTCGAGTGAAATCATCACTTACGTTGGGAGTTTTATCGGCAAATCACGTGCCACGAGTGGTACGGATAACACGAGTTGCCCAAATTAACATTCATTACCGATCGTCAGACAGAAGGACATCGCCGTTTCGCTCGCGTCATCACCGAAGCCAAGCGTGAACCCGCTTCGCGATCGCACTCCGTTTGCGTGCCAATGAGCGGTGCACGTAAATACACGACCGTGTCGATGAACCTTTTTGAATTCCCCCCCCCCCCCCTCAAAATTCCACTCCCCAAAATGTCATTAAGAGCAGACCACACGACGCATATTTCACGTTTACACAGAAGAGCAATCTGGCTTTTAAATGTTGGTTAAAAAGAGAATAGACGTGGAATAGACGTGGGGGGGCTTTATTGAAGAAGAGGGGGGGGGGGTAGGGGGGTGGGAACTTCTCTGTCGTGCCAGCTCTTACTGCAACAAACATCCTCGCACTCTCGCTGCGACGTCGCACAAAGCACTTCTTGTATGGCACGGCCTCGGGCGACCGCGCCGTGCCTGCCGTGCAACACGAAAACCTCGCGTCGCCTTTGGCCGACGAGAAACAAGAGCTGCATGAGAGACTCGGGGTAGCGGTGGCGGTGGGTGGTGGGGGGTGGTGGGGCAAACGCTGCTGCACCTACACCAACGACAGAGACGTCGCACAGACCGACCCCGCCAGCAAAGCGTGATGCGGCATGCGTTGTCGCCGCGACGTTACCGCGCGCTGGCACGAACGCACACCTTCGCTCACGCTATTTGTACCTGTACGCATCCCGTAGCCGTAGCGCTAATTATAACACGCGCGCAAATAGCAGGTGCGTGACGATTCACCGCCCCCGGCGGTTCAATGAATTGCGATGGGTCGAACACGAAAATAAATGGGCGATCCTTTAAAAAATGTCTGCTTTGTGTCACTGTCCGTCCCGCGGGGTGGTTTTGTTCGTGCCGTTGGCCTAAACGTTGGTACATCGCAGAAACGTACGACACTCATAAATCTAAAACAATCGATTCTCACGTGTACGATTTTGGCAAGCATACCAACGGCATAAAATGACGTTTGAATGATGAATCAATGCCAAGGAATTGGAACGCATCCTGGAGGTGAGTTTGCGTGCAGGTGCCGGGCGGACTGTTGCATAGCAGGAGAGTGAGCGGTGTTATCCAGCAGCGGATTGACCGTGGCCGATTCTGACGATGGTACGTTGATGTATAGCAGCGTACTCACTACGTGAGCGCACAGACACCGATCGATACGAATGCTATAACGTCCGTCATGGACGCGATTTCCAATTTCTCACTTGTGGAGGCTTAAGAGATTCGACCTGCCTTGGCTAAAGGCTGCTCATGCAGAGCCACTACACTGGGACGATTGCACAGATCAAAGTCCACGCGGAGCATAAGTGCATCAATCAAAGAAAATAATGAAAGTGGGCAAATAAAAAATCCGAATGCAACGATGCTATTTACAGGAAGTTTAGTGCTCGCGTTATTCTTCCTAAGACTACGAAGAGTACGGCTTAAATCGTAATGAAAAGGGGGAAAAATGCAATGAAATGCTATCGCAGGGAGTTAAGTGGTTCTGCCATTTCTAAGTAATGTTTTTTATTATCCATTATAACTATGATCTCTCTCATTGCACCTCGCTCGTAACCCAGCGTCGAACACCAAGCGCTTTCCAGGGGGCACAACTTTTTTGACAAACTGTGGAGACCGCCGATTGATAGGTGCGAAATAGAATAGGTGGTGGTGGTGACATCATTTCAACAACCTTTTTTTAATTGGCTCCGAGGTGAGTCTTTCGAGTCTTTAACTTTCAGCACAAACTTTACTCTTCAAAAAACCATGCACGAAAGTACGTTTTCGGCATTTTAGTTAATGTTTTGGCTTCTGCTATAATAAATACATAAATAAAACTAGCTTTTTTTGGAGAAGCCGTAGTACAGTGGCGAAAGGACACTGCACTACGAACACAGTCATCTGAGATAGATTCCCAGCCACGGCAAACACCAGCCCCTGGGCGGAACTTCTTCACTAACCCACACTGACCAACATGGTGAAGTATGGTTAAAAAATAAACCCCCCCCCCCCATGACTGGCGATGTTGGGAGGCTTTTTACATTACAACTGTCTTACCACAGTTGGTGTTTGTATCCAATTACTACATTTTGCTGTGAGGATATTGTTCTGCAACTCGCCGGTGAGCCGAGACATTCACAATTGCCGTGTTAAAACGCGTGCAACACACGAGGATTTAATTTATCTGGCTGCGTCAGGTGGTGGATGGTTCTCAACGACACAGATTTGTTCAGGTCGACGATGTGGCCTGACGCCAAAAAACTTTATCATGGCAAATAATTATTTTGTTTTAAAGAACATTTATAGGATCCACAGTGGCCACGTGTCTTCATTATTAGCGTCAGGCAAAACAAGTAAAGTCTAATCCAAGGCAAAGCCAAGGAATCCTCTTTGCATCGGAGCAGACTCGTCGAACTTAGTTTTTTGCGACAGACTTTGCTTCACACAGCAAAGGCGAGTGACTGCTCTGAAGCCAAGAGCAGCTTTGAGAAGCTCTGACAATGTCTCTTTTCTTTTCCACTACAAGATAAAACAGTTTTTTCCTTTCCCCGAAAGGCAATTTGAACAATTGTAGCTGAACGCACAATGGTTCTAGCACATTCATAATTAATGTAAAACCAATTGCTAAACATTTTTAGGTAAGTTAGGATGTTTATAAATGCCATCGAAAGCTTTGGATCATTAAGACGATTCCTATTATTGGGATTGTAGTCTTTTACATAGCATATCATTATCATTACATAATATATTTACAGAGCAAAGTCTCAATGAGTCTCAAGACTCTTTTTTCTGGAGGGTTCCGATAAGTTTTCACAGTAGATAGCACTGATGATTGCCACGCATTTCCCAGTTAATAAATTTGCGGCTACGTTTTTTAAAAAATATGGCACATTTGGACCATGACACCGGCACACATGACCTCCCCTCTTTTCAAATATCGCCACTGTGAAGTGGACGGCGTGCTTATTGTTTGTTTAACGCACCCTCGGCATTGGCCAGGAGAGCCGTAGGCACTAGCACCATGAACCTGCAACAAGCGACAAACACAGAGGGCCCTTATCAGCTTGTCAACAATACTCCTGTTTGGGTTTTATGATCATCTCTAAGTAGCGCCTCCGATACAGAAAGACGAATGCACGGCTGACAGCAGATAGTTTAAATTGAAGGCCTGCTGCACTAATTGAGAAACAAAGATTTAAAACGTGTAATTAGAGGTAACGGCACACTCCGTGCCAGATTAATAATTCGCATTTTTATACGAATCAAAATTTTTTTTTAATTGTTGTAGTTTGGTGGTCAACAAAATAAGATGGTTACTCATCAACAGTGACACTTCTAAAAATAACGTGGGCGTAAGCATCCCACTTTGCTTGTAAAAAAAGATATGCAAATACGTCTGGATAATTTGATTCCATTTTCCCACCCATACAAAATATATCCTCCCACTAATGTGCAACTTCTCCGCAAGACTGCACTGCGGACAATTTTCTAATATTAAATTCACTTGCCCTGCTCTAAATATAATTGGTAATTGTAAGGTATGTAAAAGACATCCGTCTACGACAGGAATTATACAGCAGCCATTAACCGACCGCGTCTCACAGATAATATT
Organism: Lethenteron reissneri; assembly: GCF_015708825.2. Taxonomy (NCBI): domain Eukaryota; kingdom Metazoa; phylum Chordata; class Hyperoartia; order Petromyzontiformes; family Petromyzontidae; genus Lethenteron; species Lethenteron reissneri. The sequence continues at coordinate 12,206,570 of NC_083788.1, forward strand.
CATGTTTGGAAGTGACAAGGCCACTTGATTAGAACTACATTTGAATAATTTCATCCTGCAGCTTTTCAATCTGTTAAAACATTGGTATATTCCTATGAAGAGTAAAAAAAATGTGGAAGTATTTAAATTAAATTATTCCTGTTATTTTATCGTACAAACCCGGTCAGTAAACCCACGACTAACAACTAAAACTCCCAAAATATTCCTCATGTACACCGCACGGGAGACGCAGTTGCATCCACATGCTTTGTGCATTTTTAAACGAACCGCGCTCCGATTATGTCATTCGTTATTTTTAGTACACAACACAAGCAACGTGCAAAGAAACCCCCCCCCCCCCCCCATGCTTCCCGACCTGTCCAATAAAGAAGACGAACATTTCCTCTCTCGGTTCCCACATGGACGCATGCTCACCGGGGGAGGGGATCGACCGCATGGCGCGGGGGTCACGGGACTGGGCAGCCCACACCAACACGCATTGAGTTGGAGCCAGAGGTCGCAAACGGGTTTTGATTCCTTACCCGTACCCGGCCGCACCAGGGTCGCCAATGGGTACGGGTAGCCGGGTATCGGGTAGGGTACGGGTATCGGGTACCCGGTTGCGACCTCTGGTTGGAGCTCTCTGTGAGAGCCTCTTCACGGTGGGGGGGAGGACCTCAGGGATTTGGGGGGGGGGGGGGGTAACCTACCTTGTGCCGCGACACGGGCGGCAAAAGTCAACGTACCACCTGCTCGCGCGCTTACCTGTCAGCCTTCCCCCCGACCCCCCCTCCACCCACCCCTTCAGTGGCACCGCTCGCTCTAATGTTATGGGCGACGTAACCGTGTACCGAATCGCACCGAATTATTGTGCTCCTACACGTACACGATCGCACTGTGCATGCTATTCATGTGCCAGTATGTTGTTTGTGAGCGTTGATGAAAACCTCGCTGCCAGCGTGGCGATTCTACATTCATCGTCGCAAGGGCACAAATAAAGGAGCCCACCAACAGCGACTCTGCGCACCGACAATTCATCGATTGTGGAAGGTCAAATAGTTGCACGCTTATTCGTAATGCTTTGGGCAAAATCTGCGCTCATCTTCACCCAATCCAACGTCGTTATATCAGATGATCGATTTTTTTTCCCCCCGCCTCCATCTCCGCAGCCACTTTTGGAAGATGGACTACCTGACGGGTACTACGGGAGCACCGTCATTGATTCGCAGTACAAGGCACACACGGTCAAACGGCCCCCCCCCCCCCCCCCGGCAGGAGACGGACACCGGGTACCGCTGCTGGCTGCGGACTTACCAGCTCGTCGAGGGCATAGCGCAGTCCGCCATGTTCAAAGAGCAGGAAGAACCTCCGCTGCCATTTCTAGAAGGGAGGGAGATGAGGAACATGAGCCACTGTGTCTTAACGGCAGTCCACACAACACATTTCACGTCGACACAGAAGAGCAATCTGGCTCTAAAAAGTCGGTTAAAAAGAGGACAGACACAGTCAGCGATTAGCACGGTTGGTTACATACGCTGCCAAAAGAGTTTAACACGCACGGACACGTACACACAGGGGGGCTGCCCTCATTGACCGGGCTGATCGGGGGGCTTCCGCGGCCTTGCGTCGTCACCGCTGCGCTCGGGCCCGTGCGCCGCTTGTTGGTTTACAAGAGGAACGCTGCTGGCCCTTGGTGACGAGGAGCACGAGAGGTTAGCCCTACTGCTGCAGAACGTGCGTTTATTTGTATTTGATTTATGGCTGTACGCTCGGTTAAAAGCAAAGTTGTTTTGATTAAACACGTGACATTTGATGGCGCACAGTTGCGGCGCTGTGTACGCAGGGGTCTCTTTTCGCCACCAAAGCGATGCCCTTGATGGAAGTTTTCACGAGGAGGCGAGAGAGAGCAGATTGAGGAGAAAGGTTTAGTTGGGACGATGCAGAGAATGAACATTATCTAAAATGGAAATATTGTCACGGGGCAATCCTACGGTGTATTGATTGATATAAGGCTCAATAATCGTATGGTCCAGATTGCAAATGATCGTTATAGCGTGAGCACGGTTAGCTAAGTAAAGTGCGAAAGAAGTTCAACACACATACATACATCATGCGTCATCTTTTTCACGATTGATTTCCTGATAAATTGTGAAAAAATGACTAAAGCACAACATATTAAAGTTCTACACAAATAGCGATTAGCTTTTAAATTAGCGCTTTGCTAAATCAGTAATTGATGGCGCCGAGGTTATATTACACCATAATATTCACAGATCTTATAATTATGTCATTTTTGCGTAACGTGGCAGCATGTGCGTTATAAGCATTGCAGAATGTAATGATGAGAAGACTTATGGCGGGCTTATGTTGAGCGAACTGCACTGGAGAACATTGAAGTAATGTTATACTCCTACTAGTAGTACGGCAAAGCACAACAAAACAATACAATAACGCATGCTACTCTGGCGCTGCGGGAACGTGCTAATGTACTGATTCAGAAGATTCCTGTTGACGGTGGCATCGACGTAAACAAATCTTATACTCCTACTAGGAGCACGACAATGCACGAAAACAATAGAATAGTGATTTAAAGCTTTCGTGACTGCAGGGATTCATATTCTTGGTTCTTTCGGTAAAGTCATGTAGAAGGGAAATAATAAAATAATATAAATATAAAACAATAAAAATTCTCACGACGTTTCGACTGCAACACAAGCAATCATCATCAGGTGTGAAATCCACAGCAAGATAATTCTTTTTATTGTTTAATATTAATATTATTTTAATATTTCCCTTCTACGTGACTTTACCGAAAGAACCAAGAATATAATAAAATAGTGGTACACAATTACAAAGATACGGGAAACTCGATGTTTGTACGTACGTACGTTGAACTTCCTTCGCACCCCTACGTAACCAACCGCGCTAAACGGAGGTGCGGGGAAATAATAAAAATAATAACCATATGAAATTATAAAAACAAGACCACATCGTGCTAAATTAAATCACGGCCACCCAATCAGAGAGGGAAGGCTTGCTGAAGGAAGCCCTCGAAAGATATTGGGGGGAAACACCATGAGGTGGGTATCCTTCATCTTCTGTACAGCACTACTGTACAACTTGGTTGTTGAAATGTAGAGAAAATAACAAAGCTTTGGCAAGAGGGGCGCCGTGGTGGCGAGATGTTAACTGCCTTCCCTGGTACACAAGAGGTTGTGGGTTCAATCCCGACCTTGACGTCTGTATATTTGGAGTTTGCGTGTTCTCCCCGTGGTCGCGTAGATTTTTCTCCGGGTGCTCCGATTTTTACCTCCACATTCAGAAACACACGTTTTAGAGTATTTGCCTGCTGTAAATTGCCACGTGACGATAAGCCCACTTCATTGGGCTATCATTTGTGGCCAGGTCGCTTCTGAAAAAAAGCTGCATAGCTCAGTGGGCCTTGCCTGGTAAAATAAAAAAATGGTTCAGTTTTAAATTAAATAGTTTACAAGCGTAACCCCCCAACCCCCTTAGGTCGGGAACCCGTGAAACAATAGCAATTCTGGCGATGACGGGACTACGGATGGTCGTCGCAGTTATGCCCTCCCGAGATTCAAAACTGCATCGTTCGCGAGTCGCAACCTCGCTGGTGTCGCAACGCACATGACATCGGGCCATTACGAGCCGCATTCGCCACATTGGGACAAATGAATCAAATTAGGAATGGTGCGCATGTGATGATGTATACATTCCGACACCACGTCACTGTGCAGGATGTTTCGGTTAAATGCCGGGGTGCCAAGAAACTGAACCCCTAACTTGGTATTGTTGGAAGTCAAACTCATTCCGTTAAAATGCCTCCACAAAGAAATAAAAGCAGATATCAAAATCTATTGTGATTCGAAGTAGGACCCGCACTTAAACCACAACAATGCAGCCAATATCACAAGTAAAACTACATTTGAATTACAAAAATACAATTACATTTTTCTATAATATTTAAACCCACAGGCAGAGAGGCAATGTCCAACGAGAGAGGCCTGTCAAACTGAGCAAAATCCATGCGGTTGTCTTATCCTTCATACAGTATTTAAATGTCACCAATTTAGACAAACTAAACTTGATGTACGTATGTACAACGTTCATAAAGACAATGGTACAGTCATGCTTGGAAACGGTGGTTTATATATTTCTTTTGCAAAAACATGTAGACAGACGCACGATGCGTCTGTCACGTCTTAGCGGCGAGAAATCAACCACCGTTCCCACTGTGTAAATGGACAGGCTCGCAAAATCTCACTCGCAAGTTATTTTCATGCAGGGTAAGTCACAGGAACGACTGTGACTCGCGTTTAACGATTGCCAGCGTATCCAATTTTAACAATGCTTGTTTTGTTGATATTCAAAGCACTTTGCCGGGGAGAGTGAAAAGTAAAGTTGTTCGTCATGTTTTCCATGTTGGGGGGGGAAGCAAAATGTATTGACTTGATTGTCATCGCAGATTGTGCTGTCATTTTATGAACATCATGCACTCTTTCCCGCAGCACGTAATATTCGCCAAGACCTATTATCCCGGCTCTCTATTTCAATGGCAACACGTTCGAAAGCCCAATTTACCTAAAACATACACTGCATCTGAACAGCTGTGCAACAAACTACCGTCAAATGCTATTCATGTAATTCATTAGTGTTGCTTTATGTACGAAGACATATAATAGCTCTCCCCTGGGAACTGCACCGTCGCTCTTGCGTTTAACACTGACTGCACGGGTTTAGGCGCACGATGGAGCAGCAAATCAGCAATTCGAATCAATTCTCATTCTCGCGACAAGGCCATCGAATTACGCATGTAAGAATCGATTCGCGTATGTTGTTTCCACAGAGTTCGGACAATTAGTCAACGAATAGCACCAACGCTGATAATCGACTACTTTTATAAATCGTGGATTTCTCGGGTCTCCTTTAAAAACATCGGCCGCCCCCACATCCTGCCTCCCGAAGGCCGGAACCCCCCACCCCTCCACCCCCCGGCAGGCCACGCCCAGCCTGATGTGGGCTGAAGGCCGGAAACCCCCACCCACCCCCGCCCCCTGCAGGCCACGCCCAGCCTGACGTGGGTTGTCGACTACGGTGGCATCACCAAGCCCCGCCCATTACCTCCCATCCAGCGACACACTTGGAAAGGGAGGTGAGACTTTTCCCTCCCCCTCCCACCCCAACTATCTTTGTGTTACGCGATTAGTTGATTAATCGAACGTACACGCAGGAGAATAACCGATTTATTTAATGATCGGGATAGGCTAATTCTAGTCATATGTGATCAAGTCATGCGAGTCCTGCTCTAATCATGACCACTGGCCACCAAAAAAAACCATGAACATGAATCGAATTGCAATGTGCGGGTCGAATCATTACGTGCGTACAAAGGTTAGGTTTTATATTTGGTAATCGGAGCCTCCTGTCACCTTCAGATGATGTTCTCCCCCATTTCTGCAGTGTGTTGAGGGAGCAGCGATGAAAGCAACGTCAAGAAATCTTGCACGGGACCTACTCGGTTCACGTCATGTTCAAAGTGTTTAAACAATTACGTGTATTCAACTCGCACTGCAAAGAATGTAACCCCCCTCCCCCCCCGTTCATGAATTTAAAACGAGATTATGTAAGAAACTGTTTTTATTGACCAAATAAACGTACACGTGTTATGGGGACGGCACTGGCCACAGTAAGAGTAACTTAAATGTTTGACTGGGTACACAATAACCCTAGAGCACAATCAGAAAAAAAAATAACAACACAAAGCAAGGAAAGTGATAAACACTGCTCGTAAACAGGACGCTGTCAAGTCACCCCCCTCTGTTATTGATAATGAAGTGCGCGGCGAACTGTAAATGTGTTTTCCCCGAGTTATTAGGCTTGTCTGAAGAGTAAAGCAATCTCTATTAAAATGTAAGAGTGGGAGGGGGGGGTGGCGCGTGTAACAAAAACACAAAAGATTACAGCCACTTGTGACTCATTCGCAAAGAGGGCCTCTCGCATGTTGACAAAACAGCGGTGAGGTTTGGGCTCGTGGCACTTTAAAAATCAGCAAGCAAGCTAGCTGCAGTCACCGAGGAAGGTCACTCTCGTTTTTAGTTAGCCCAGCTTAAATAGTTGCTGATGATGGCAGCATGCAATGGTGTGGTATTAGCCAGGCGAGCCTGGTGGTCACGAAATCGCAACTGAGAGCACGCAAAGTCTCCTCGGCCACAAATCTGGAATTACAGCCAGAATTATCCAAAGTCGCGTGCCACGCAGCGTGCACAGTATAGGAAATGAGCGAGGACTTGGCCGCTTTCAACAGTCATTTAAATCGAAAATTACCACATCTGAAAGTGGACCATTTGATTACCAGCCTTGCTTCTCATTGGCAAAATAATATACACATTTTAAAAATGCCAAGCTCTACAATATAGGTACGCACAATCTATGTATTCTATTCATGGATATTTGTGCCAAGATTTGTTTAAATCTGAGTTCAATCACTTGGCCGCTGATGTGATATCTCAATTCCGCAGGCACACAAATATTCAAGGTTAATGGGCCGATTCCTCTATTTCAGGCTAAGAAACGTTTAAAACACTTGCCTCCTCAAAGGTAAAGAAACCAAGTGGTTGCCAAAATCTCAGCGCAATCAACAACCACCCATGGGCAAAAGGCCAGCAAGAGCAGAATACTTAATCTTCATTGTTTAAGTCAAAAACAACCTTATACATCATATTTTCTCATCAAGATCTATAAGCAGAACATTTATACGGTGGATTTAGCCCAAAAAATTGGCATAATGGCAAGTACCAACAATTGGGTTATTATTTATTGCTTGGGAGAGCACAATACCTTTAAAAATAGCCACCAACTTATTGCCGGTCACAAACAGCTATTAAATAATGAATTGGCAATGTCATTAATTTAATGCCATACCTTGATATACGACCACGCTTTAGACAATGGTGTAAGGTGCGTTTCAGAATTTCAGGTTCAGCGAAACGCCTCGTATAACGTAATTAAATCGATGAATAAATTGAAAACAAACGCTCCTCGGTTCTGCAAATCAACACGTCCCCGTTCGACGAACTAAACGCTCGCTAATGGGACACTAAAAATGCCTTTTGTTGCCTGCACAGGTCAACGGCATCTGCGCAGCATCACAACATACGTCAGAGGGGGGGGGGGGGCTGGGGTGGGTGGTGAGGGGTGCGCTTCTTTCCCACAGCCTGCCCTTAACTCTATAAACAGACCGAATTCCCTGGGCGGCATGGCATACCAGAGCCGTGTCAGCTTGGAGAGATCCCCAGCTCCAGACATGTACTCTAACGCTCACTCATGCCTGCCTTTAATCCCTTGCCGACAGCTCGCGGGCCACGGCTTTCTATATTAATAAAATTAAAGCCTGCCCCGTGCGCGATTCCTGACGTCAGGAAGTTGGCTCCGAAGCAAAAGGAATTTTGCCCCAACGTGAGCATTCTCAGATGTTTTCAAAGGGGGTGACACGTCACTGGCGATGTACTCCTAAATGCGGATCTCTCATGCCGACATAAATAAACAGCACTTAGTCTTCATTTGCAAAGAAATGCAACAACCAATTCCCCAAAGAGGTCATTAATTTCCGCGTGTATAAAGTATGCCATGTAAGGAAGAGTGTGTGTGTATACAGTATATAGTGAGAAAGGCGTTGTACAGAGTGAGGAGTTTGGGAGGATTAGACGTAATGAGATAACTGATGGGTTGCTTTCAGTTTGTTCACCATGACGTAAACAGACGTATAATTGGTCTGCTTCCATTCTGCTCTGCCATTACAGCAACATAATAAACCAAAGGACACGAAGGGCAACAGAATATCGACTGGCCGCGAGTTAATAAGTTACAAGGGGTAAAATTGGATCCCCTATCAGTCCCTAACCTATTCCACTTACATGTCGCAGCAAATACGAGCCAAAGAACATTTTACATCCAGAAGCGGACAAGGGGGGACAGGGAGGGTGCCCCCTATCACGGCAGATGGGGCGCAGTTGACTTACTCGGGATCGCTGCATGGGGTTCTCGAAATCCGTCCCCTCGGGGGCGAGACACAGCCAACCTCCATACACCGGCTTCGCCTGTCAAAACACACACGCCGCCGCACAGAATGGCACGTCACTCCCCCCGTTTCGCTACTCCGGTCCGCGTGTGACGTTCTCGCCACGATACTATACCGTCAGAGGGCACTCCGATGATGCAGAGGGTTGCTCGCTAACATAGGGACCCCTATTGCTCACCACTGGGGGGGGACAAAAGTTTCACAACCAATACGGACACGTAAAAAAATATCATTTTATTAAAGTTACTGCGCAGGCTTTCGCAGTTGAGCGCCGCGTGTGCTTCGGCACGATGTCCAACGTTTCGCTCCGTATGCTGGGGACGAAGCTCCCAGCACACGGAGGAATAAATATTGAAAGCAACCACAAAAGAGGTCGGCCGCCTCCTTATTTAGTCGTTTAAACTAATTATTGCTGCCCCAATCTTAATGGGAACTGTGGCAATGCTTATGGAATTAAAACCTCATTGAAGTTTATTTAGACACCAACAAGTCTATGGAAAGCTGGTCAGCATTACACAGGGCATACTCGTGTTTATACATTGCTATACATTGCAAGACAAAAAAACAAAGATTAAATAATTTGAGGGATGTTATAACCATGATATAAAACATAAAACGCATTTCCAAAGATTTGCGTGTACATTTTAACAAGATATTTGAATATATCTACTCCTCTATCCACTATAAACATTTATCAATCTGTCATATTTATTGTGAAACGACCTGTTACATAAACTGTGCCTTCATAGACACATCCAGAATAGCAGTGACAATTCAAGACAGCGAATCTATGCTCTAAAGAGTACTTTGGAATGAAAACAAATTCCTTTCAAATGTCAGATGTCCGTTTTAGATCATTGTAAACTCCGCCTCTGTGAGCATTCGGCAAAGTAATCCGTTCTGACAGAAGCCACTTGCCATATTTAGGCCTGTTATCTAACCAAATTCTGCAGAAGGAAATCGGAGCAAGATGCAGAAGTTGAGTCATAGTTGGTGTTGAAAAACCATTTACATGGACAACGAACCATCCGTGCAATGAGCTAATAACTAGCCCCTCCGAAGAGAAGTGGTGTCCAACCAAAGGCGTTTCGAACGTCTCCCTCTTCCCCAACACGACTACAGTGGCCCGCACGCTCGTCTCTCGTTGAAGTTGCCGAAAGAGGTTATAGCGTGGACTTGGCTGGACATTTTCTGCAGGGCTCTGCATTCGAAGGGCACGTTCGTCTTCACGCTCACCGCGGCATAATCGGACAACCCGAGGCGTGAGAACGACGCTGGAAACTGACCTCGTCTCGCGAGTCAACTGTAATTGCAAAGGTTGACGTTTTTCCCTGAGCACCCCCCCCCCCCCGGGGCTTAAGACTGACAAAAAAAAAGAAACTCTCTAAGAAAAAAAGTGACAAGACCGTCCTTGAGTTGTGCTGTCTATGAAAAGAAGTTATGTGAATTTTTTTTCATTTTAATACAATCAACGTTTAATCTAAACACGCACACATATACGCACGGGAGGCTTTATGCAAGAATAAGTCGCTGGCGGGGTGGCAAGCGATTGGTGCGGGTGCCTCAGAATGTAGGTAATCCAGAAAGGCCGCGTTCCACGGCCCACTCGGCCTGGACTAATGCCGCTATCCGACATGCTATCCCGACTGCTCTAACGCACGTGTGGAGCTAAAAGGCAAAGATCCCCCGTATAGCCTGAACAGACTGTTGGGGCAAGTGCTGTTAGCGAGCACCAATGAAGGCCGGCACGGCACACGAGGGGGTGGGTGGCCAGCACCACGCCCGGCCACCTTTGTCTCGCCAGTGGCGATGTTTACACACCGCACGAGATACTCATTTAAGGCTGAGTCGACCCAGGGGAGGCCCAGGACCAGTTCAAATCATCGCCACTGGGGTTGGCCCAAAGCGGGAATCGAACTCGTGTCACCGGGTTCGTAGTGCAGCGTAGCGCTAACCGCTACGCCACCATCTGTGTGTGCGGGGCACAACAAAGGCCCCCTCTGTAGCCTGTAACAGACTGCTGGGGCAAATACTAATAGCGAGGACCTATGAAGGCCGGCACGGCACACAAAGGAGTAGGTGGTCAGCACCACGCCCGGCCGCCTTTGTCTCCACCGTGGCGAGGCTTACACATCGTACCAGGTACTAATTTGAGGTTAAGTCGACCTAGGGGAGGCCCAGGACCGGCTCAGATAATCGTCACCGGTGTTGGCCGTAAGCGAGAATGGAACCCGGGTCTCCAGGTTCGTAGCGCAGCGCGCTAACCACTACGCTACCACTCCCCACACACACACAGACACATACGCATATACACACACACACAGACACCCTCTGGGGGAGAAACTAAACCCAGGAGCACCGAGTCTTACACGTGAAGAAAATGCACCAATTAATATAATGCATTGAGCATTGGTTTAACTTTTGCAATGCTAATATGAAAAAATGAATTTACACTCGCATATAAACGGTATATGGTTAATTGCTCGAAAGATTAAGAGTCGATCTAAGCTGCTATTCGTGTTTAAAAGACCGGCAAAGATAAGGTAATTACGGCAACCTGTTAATAGGGTTTTTTTTTGTGGTAGCTAAACAGGTGCCGGTCCACTGACGATCACAATCCACCAGCAGTAGGTATAAACAGCACCTCAATTACCCAGCAGTTACAGCTCTAAATGCTTCGCGGCAATGTGACTATGTTAATATGTTAAAGACTGTCATTACCGGCAATCAAGAGTGCATCCCAGTATCAGCTTTAAAGCACATTAGCAAAAAAAAAAATCGACTTCATGTAACTTGTCAGTTTGTGAGTAGGGGCAAAGCTGCCAAGGCACTTAGATCTTGACAGACAGCCTGCTTTTATCATAATGCCCACCAATTTCACAATATTTTATGTAGTTAACTTGATGCACGTCACATATTAAACGTATGATATCTTCCCTTTAAATACATAACAGCGTCGCCAATTCATGCGCAAACATCAAAGCAGAATAACGGAAATAGGCTGAGCTTATTTTTTTCTTTGTGTGTACAAAATGCTCAAGGCGCCACCAAACATCACTGCCAATGCTGTAAAGTGAAAAGTCTCATCTAAATGCAAAATGGACCAATGCTTTCACATCCATATTAAGGTCGCCACAATTCAGTACGGAATTCAATTACTCCCACAGCCGTATCTCCCACCGCAGGTTCATGTTTGCTAATGGCCCCAAAAAAATGCATCATTTGAATAGTGCCGAGTAGAAAATATTGGGGAAAAAAACGCGATTAAAATGGGAGCAGGCAAAATAAATACCGTACGTAATTACGTAAGCCAGCAAGCGGACCACGGGGGCGGCTTTCACCCAAATTGACTAGGGGGGGGGGGGGGAAGAGTTCAGACATTGACAAAAAAAATAAAAAGGCATTATTCAGTAAATGATGCATACAAACATGTCCTCGCTCTGCGAGACCACTACACTCGCCTGTATTGACAGAACGCACACTACGGTTATCAGCTTATATCGCCGGCAGCATATCAGCTGGATGGTGACATACGAGCCAAAAACAATGGCATTATTTTTCTCAGCATGATATCAATTTCCCTTTGCTATAGGGGCCCTAATATATTTGAGCCTAATATGCAAATCTATAACAGCTCGAGACGATGGCTGTACAGTCCATCTTACTCGCCCAATGCATTGGGGTTTTTTTTACATCGTATTAGTTCAGCAGTCCTTTCCTTACGGAGTAATTCTCTCATTATTATTTTTAAAAATCCCTTTGTTTTGGCGTCTAGCGATGCACTGCATGGGAATCGTGGTATAAATAATAGAACGATGATGACAAAAACACTCTCCAAATAACACGAGAATCCCAGTCAACCTTGAGGATCTATATCACGTTATGTAATGTCACGTACCGTTTCAATCTGACCTACATGGATTGCTTAAGCCTCGTCTGTTGCCGCCCGGCAAAAAAAAACTGATCAAAACATTTTCCCTCTCCGCAAACGTGCTCAGATGTGAGAACACACAGCAGTGAACACAAAGACACAACAAAATGTATCCCTTTAGCCCTGCAGTTAAGACAGCGCCCTCTATTACAACGCTGACTAGGAGGCTAAATGATTGGGAAACAAACGGGACTGTGATGTTCGTCTGAATCCGGGGTTCTATGTACATCTAACCATCTATTCTCAGTCGTGGGTGCCGTTCCGGAGGCTTTTCTTCAACACGATGTGGTGCAACTTCTCTCCGCACCGCTTTCTCTGATCACGGCATAATTCCAATCATCACAACCGCAAGCAACATAACCAGGGGAAAGCGACAAACAATGAAGACAATTCCCAGCCAAGAGTTGTTCTTAATCACATGTGCAGATTACACTGACTGAATGGCGTCACTCCTGAAAATGCTGCCAAGTAGGCAGAATGTAAGCAATTTTCTTGAAAATGGCAAAACAAAAACAGACAAATCATCCTAAATGTCAAGAGGGACTAAAAACCATTCATTGCATTCGCTATCAAATACAGAAAAACACCTCCCTGGCATCTAAAAATTCCTCCCTGGCATCCGCCACTCACGAGTCGTGCCAGCAAACTCCAACACCACTCAGCAGCAAGGGGCTCTTTCAAAGCATTTTGTGCCACTTCCTTGGCTAATGATGGAGTGGCAGCCAAGCAATGGAACGCGTGGGAGAGTACGTCCACAGAGGCGATTGTAGGGATGAAACCAGTTTGTGTGCAGATGCTAGGTTGATTATTACACTGCAGGACCATGAGAAACGGCGAAGGCTATGGGAGGAACTTCATCCACAGCAATGGATTGAGCACGGGCTGATGCCGATGATGCTGATGTGCCACCCCTTACACTTAGCATTCGCTGCTCTGTTAAAGCTGTTCGGTCTCACTATCACACAGCCTGCTTGTTGTCGGGCTCCTAATGTATCTCCTTGCGCTCTATTAGGAAGGCCGAGGGTAAATTGTCTACCAATTTCCTTTGTTTAAATCGTTAGCCAGGGTGTGTGCGCCAATTGGCATACCCTGTAAATATGTATTTGATGTATACAATAGCAATAATTTGCAGTCCTTTGTGTATGCACTGCTGGCTTAAGTCCTCCCCACGCTGCATGCGTCACTGGGGTTGTTTCACCATACTTCACCACGCTGGCCAGTGGGGGGTTGGTAAAGCAGGGAGGGGTGGAAGGAAGACCGGTTCAGATATTGCTCTTCACTGATGTTCGCCGTGGTAAAGGAGTGGTAAAGGAGTGTTAAACCATCGACCAAGAGAATATATTTGACGATTTGGCTCTGGCTTTCCCGTGGTGAAATGCAACCTTTCAGAAGAGTCTCTCACACACACACAGTGGTAGCGCTTGGCAATAGCAAACTCAGCAAACACTTAGAGCCCCAAACAGCTCAAGAGACCCCGGATACAGAAAAAAGTGGGCAAAACAAATATCAGCTGAAATGCAAACTCTAATTGACATACATATGAAAAACGATTATTCATCTCTAGATTTGACGTTTTCGTGACTGCAAGGATAAATACTCTTTGGTTCTTTCGGTAAAGTCACACAATTGTGTTGTGCCCAAAACGTCGTGATTTAATTTATTTGATACTTACGTGACTTTACCGAAAGAACCAAAGAGTATGGATCTCTCTCATCCCTATCTTGTCCATCTTACTCCACCTTTGCCTCTTGTCTGCATCTCTTTCATTTCACTGCATCTCTGTCTCACCATGGATTTCTGTTTCCTCATCATCATCCGACAGCTCTATCTTTTGTCGACATTTCTCTAATCTCACAACATTTCTGTCTCTTATCTATATCGCTTCTGTAACCTGACCTGGAGTTTATACATCGATTTAGGAGGAAGGTGGCAAAAGTAATTTCTGTTTCGGGCCCCAATGTGCCAGCACAAAACAAAAGACAAAGATCCCCCGGATAGCCTTAACAGACTGTTGGGAAAAGTGCTGTTAGCGAGCATCTATTACGGCCAAAACGGCACACGATGGGGTGGGTGGTCAGAACCACGCCCGGCCGCCTTTGTCTCCCTAGTGGCGATGTTTACACACCGCACCAGGTACTCATTTGACGCCGAGTCGACCTAGGGGAGGCCTAGGACCTGTTCAGATAATCGTCACTGGTGTTGGTCGTGAATCGAATTCGAGTCGCCAGGTTCGTAACGCAGCGCGCTAACCGCAACACCACCACTCCCCGCAACCACCGCTGCGAACACACACACACGCGCGTCTTCAAGACACTGACATCGCATTTAACTCCTGAAGACGCGCGTGTTGTGAAAATGTAATATGCACGTGTTTGCACAGTTCATTCCATAAAATAATTGACTGGAACTAATTACAGAAATACATTAAACAAAGGCACAATTGAAATCCTACACTGTCGATGTGGCCATATGTAGTGGCATTTAATCTCGGGATAGCGCACGATAAGCTCAGAGCTAGCATAACATTTTAAACTGACAGCTCAATACTCATCAGCACCACCACCACACCACGGATACCGGTGAAAACCGGCTACACAACGCTGATGAGCACTACGAACAAGAAATCTGATCAAATACAAGCACCGAGGTGTATCTCGTGATGCCAACAGCAAGTGTAAACACGCAGTGTTGTTTGGCCAGTTCTACCTTCAAAACAAAGCTTGTGACCTCTACGGGCTATGGAGTTAAAGTTATCTTAAAGTATTGGGGGTGGCGCAGTGGTACAGTGGTCAGTGCTCTGCTTGAGGAACCAGGCGACTCGAGTTCGATTCCTGGCCACGGCTAACATAAACTAAAACTAAACTATTTTAAATTTTACCAGGTAAGGCGCACTGAGCTACATAGCTCTTTCACCAGCAACCTGGCCACAATTGATAGCTCAACAAAGTGGCTTATCATGTGCAAATCGATAGCAGCAGCCAAAAACTCTAAACGCGTGTTGTTTCTAAATGTGGAGGGGGAAAAACCGGGGTCCCCGAAGAAAAATCCACGCGACCAAGGGGAGAGAGACACGCAGACTCCAAATATACAGCAGGCGTCATTGTGGGGATCGAATCCACGACTTCCTACATACCAGGCGATGGAGTTAACATCTCGCAAGCGATGTCTGAACCGGGCTCTGTGTCTCCTATTCAACTAACACCAGCTTGGTGATGTATGGTCAAACCCCACCGTGGCTGACATGGCGTGGGGGAAAGGCCTTCATCCCATTAGCGGATTGAACATGTGATAATCTATTTATTAATACTTGATTTGGAGCTTTCGTGACCGCAGGAATTACTCATTGGTTGATAATAGTTTTTTTACCCTTCTATCTGGCAACAAAACTGACACCTTTTTACAAGGAGTCATGTTTGCATAGACCACAATACCTGCAGTCATAATACAAACAAAAGACATAACTCTGATAATGTGCACTGTCCTTGAAGTTGATTGGTCCACACCCGAGACAGCTTTCCTTCGAGCCTAGTCTCACATGGGTTGGACGCCTTTTGGCGTCATCTGGTCCAACCCATGTGAGACTAGGCTCTAAGGAAAGCTGTCTCGGGTGTGGACCAATCAACTTCAAGGACAGTGCACATTATCAGAGTTATGTCTTTTGTTTGTATTATGACTGCAGGTATTGCGGTCTATGCAAACATGACTCCTTGTAAAAAGGTGTCAGTTTTGTTGCCAGATAGAAGGGTAAAAAAAACAATCAACATTTTTATTGGCAAATGAGGTTCCCATAGTACTCATTGGTTCTTTCGTTATTTAGCGTTGAATGGACGTGAATGTTGATCGGTGTTCGTTTGTTTGGTCGCTGCTTATATTCTGCTGGTGTCAACGATTAACAGTTTTGGCATCATCGCGAGACGTCATCAGCCTTTTGGGCGCAACCACAGGCAGCAAAACTGGCATTAGCAAGCAACCTTGTCTCCCGTGTGCTTTGTGCGTGTCTCCGATTTAAATTAACCTATCCACGAGCTATTACACAACTTTAAGAAGGGCAGATGTGTTCTTATTAAGTGGAAGTCGCCGTTATCTAGAACAATACACGCCGCAAAACTGAAGCGCTTAAATTCGACTTAATATCAAATCATCACTATTATTATAGTAACAACGTCACCTCTAATTATGGTCACAATTATTAAAAACACATTTTTATAAGGGTAATTACAATGACGGTGACCATTCATCATTACAATGACAAAGATCAACACAATTACAATGATGACGTTAATCGTTACAATCATAAGCACTACCAGAATGATAACTATTATTACAATAATTATCAACAGTATCATGACCATAGTAACGATTATGATTATTACAATCATGACAATCGTCATGGTGATCATCACTAATGATGATGCAGATGACTGCGATCGCCGGGCAGTTTACAAACTTGGCCAATTTCTCTCCCCATACTACAAAATAAACAAATCGACGTTACAGCTCACCGGCCTTCGCCGGTGCGGCCTAGCGAGGCCGTACCCACAAAGATGCGTCCCTAGGGGCAGGACAAATAGCCGAGGCCGCTCTCTCCCGGGGCAACACACCCGGGGCGCCGGGAATCGCCCATGACACAACCAGAAACATCAGGAGCAGCATCACCACCACACCCATCAAGCTATGAGGCAGCAAGCCTCAAGTTCCCTCGTCGCATCTCTCACCAGCAATCAGCAGCAATCAGCAGCGACTCCCTCACACACTCACCTGATTCAAATCCTCATCGCAGAGCAAATGCGACTCGCGTGGCTTGAAGCAGTTCTGGCATTTGGTTTTGTTGAAGATGTTCGCCTGGAACTTGCGGCACGGGTTATCCTTGGCGGCAAGCATGGTGCTGCGTATTGTATTTGTTCTTATTGCGTTAAGTTATAGTATTTGCACATGCATACATACATACATACGCACACATACACACGTACAGACACACACACACACACGCGCGCACTCACTCACACACACACACCCCCGACCGGACCGATTGAAGCTCAAATGACTGCCCGGTCGAGCGAGCGACTGTCTGGCCGGTGGACTGACTGACGAGTGAGCCGAGTGATCGCAAGAGTGACTGGAAGAGTGACTTAAAAGAGTGATTTTGAAGAACTGAGCGAGTGAATGAGCGGAGCGACTGAGCGCAACGACCACCTGGGACGAGCGCCTCCGAGTGACTGAGCGCTGCTGCCTGCGAGCCGCTTCACTCCCTCCGCGCCCGCGCGCGCGCGCACGACTACAACGGCTCCCTCACTCCGGCAACGGAGACAACAACAAAATAGATCCCTACGAGTAAAAATAGATCCCATTGTGCACAATTCCTTGAGCAAGCACCTATTGTATTGCTTACAATACCGATTTGATTTGTGATATCTCCATACACATCTACGCAGTCTCACCCACACGTTAGCACCGGTCTTTTTTTGCGACACAGACTGATGCAAAGCATTATGTAATTTACTCATTTTTGGCTGAGTGGAAAAAAAATTGAATATGTATCTATACTGGAGGAATTCGATTAGCTATAACGTTCTTTTTCACAGACGTCCAGTACAGTGTCGAAAAGGAGCGCTGAGGCAGATTCTGATTGTGGAACAGGCTATGTGTGGGGAGACCTGGTCAGGGATCGAACCCAAACTAATGAGACTTGGAAGTCACTGCTCTCCAGCCTTTGATTAAGCTTCGGCCAAAAGTCCCCTCTGACCTTTCCCTGAACCCAGATAAAGGATTCAACTCTCCTCCACTCTGTATTAGTAATGACGTCAAACAATCATTCCTGCACGCGGCCTGTTCACGCGGTTTTGCAGGCAGGAATTACAACTCCATGTACGGTAATT
This sequence comes from Lethenteron reissneri, assembly GCF_015708825.2. Taxonomy (NCBI): domain Eukaryota; kingdom Metazoa; phylum Chordata; class Hyperoartia; order Petromyzontiformes; family Petromyzontidae; genus Lethenteron; species Lethenteron reissneri. The sequence continues at coordinate 12,224,451 of NC_083788.1, forward strand.
TCCAAGACATTACAATCCAATAGAATACTCATTTGAGTTGATACATTTTGACCATCTTCTTGGTTCTTTCGGTAAAGTCACATAGAAGGGAAATAATAAAATAATAAAAATAAAACATAATAAAATAATTCTCACGACGTTTCGGCCACAACGCAAGCAGCCGTCCTCAGGTTTCATTTTTATTATTTTGCTATTTCCCTTCTACGTGACTTTACCGAAAGAACCAAGAAGATGAATCCCTGCAGTCACGAAAGCTTTCAATCGGCATTTTGACCAGTTCAGATATCACAAGGTTAAATGATAATGACCTATCTTAAGTAGATATAGGCATAAAAGAGACCGCACAGCCTTATCTTGAGCCCCACATTGCACCCTCCTGTATTAAGTTATTCAGTTATTCCCTGTTGTTTATTTCATTTGCTTGTTCTCAACGCACAACGGCTGTCATCAGAAAATCTGAGACTGTGAATATTTTCTCCACTCATCTTTGGGCCTCCGTTTCTCCAATTAAATGTCCAGGTCACGGCTTTCGGTGTTTGCTGTGAAGCACTTTGGCGAAATATCTCATCTTATCTATCTCCCCTTAAAACGCGCGGTTAGTTAGTTAGTTAGTTCCTTTCATCCAGCAGCTTGACAAAGGGATGTAACTTAATGTCGATTGTAGGCGTCCACCAGGGAGACGGAATCATTAGATCAGCTCATGCGCAGGTGCAAGGAGGATTCCCAGTACAGTAATCATGTAATATTACACCAATGTTATTGTCCCAACGTTCCATATTGACAGGGCTAGTGACATCGCAGCATTGTAAGAGATGGAGATGGTTTGGGAAGGCGTTCATCCAGCAGTTGAGTGATCGTGGTTGATTGCGCTGACATACAAACTGCATTCGTATTGTGCAGTATGTTGAAGGAATCTTGAGTGCCCGAAGAAAACCAATGCAGAGGGGAACATCCCTCATCCTCAAGACACACACATTCCATTCACACACGTAAAACATGCATCTTTTTAATATCGTATAATAATACTGTTAAATATGTTTTTCCTTATACTGTAGTTTGTGCATAGATTAATACAAAAACAAAGAATACAAAAATGTAAGCTATGAATGAGTTAACGAAGCACAAGTTCGTGATTAACAGCTTTGAAAATAAATAGTAAAAATTATATTAGCTCGTTTGGGCACTTAATTGTATCTCTGCACTAGAGACTAGAATTGTTTTTTTTTATAAGTCGTGAGATAGAGATTTCATAAGCGTGTTGATGCGCAGCGCCTGTTGGTTTACAACTTGGACACATTTCCGTCTTTTTTAAAATCCTTTATATTAAGTTCACTTGCTTGCTTGCTTACGACCGTGCAAATCTTTCGGTCGTTTTTTAACCCACTTCCCGTGATCCAATCGAGCTGACATTTTGCACACAGACTCGTTGTGCGAGACAATTAATGTTCGTGAAAAATGTTTTCCAAAATTTTACACTGTTTAGGGAAAACAAATTAAATATTTCAATTCCAATTGCTTAATATTGGCAGACAATCATCTGACCCATAGGTGGCAGCCATCTCAAGCCAGAGGACGAGAGGACTCTAGCCGCCACGCATATAAAGGATTTATAGTGAAAAACTTTGTTTTTACGGGTTATACTTGTTATGGATTGTTCTCATCACTAATAGAAATTCCACAATTTATTGACACAACGCGTGGGATTTCGATGATTGCGGCGGCGTGGCGTGGTTGGCACGGGCCCTCCTGGTGTTGACAGGGAATGTTACATGCCCCCTTCTTCATAACGGTGACCACCAGGCTGAGCCCATCAACTCAATACGCTCGAGAAAACCCGGTTTAATCACAATGCAATCCAGTGGTTCTTCACCTTCACTGCAGCCTTGCACCCCTTTGGTTCTGAATCGTGAAACAACATGGATAATGTTAATAAACACATAGGGTTTGATGAAACAAATGAGTTTTACTTACGTGCCCGTCCTTAATTTGTACTTTCGATTAATAACCTTCTAAAAAAAAATCTGGCCCATGTCTCGCACCCCCCAGGGGCACGGTGCATGCCACCCCAGGTTAAGAAGAAGCTGAAGAACCACCGAATTAATCTGCGTGAATCTATGGGTCTACCTGAGTCTGTGCCAGTCCATCCTTCTTTCTTCTTCGGAAGGCTGACGTCGATTGAAGGCCAACATCTGTAACATTATACTGGTAGGAACCTCCTGGTTACACAAGCCCACAGGGGATTATTGTGTCAGTCGTGCAGGGAGGGGCTGGGCGGGGAGAGGCTGGGTGGGGAGGGTGGGGCTGGGTGGGAAGGGGCTGGGTGGGGAGGGTCTGGAGGGGCTGGGTGGGGAGGGTGGGGCTGGGTGGGGGGTGGGAGGGGTGGGGCTGGGTGGGGAGGGGCTGGGTGGGGAGGCAGGGAGGGTGGGTGGGGCTGGGTGGGGGGGTGGGCGGGGTGGAGAGGGGCTGGGTGGGGAGGGTGGGGGGTGGGAGGGGTGGGGCTGGGTGGGGAGGGGCTGGATGGGGAGGGTGGGGCTGGGTGGGGAGGGGTGGGGCTGGGTGGGGAGGGGTGGGGCTGGGTGGGGAGGGGTGGGGCTGGTCACCCCGTGGTGCCCTTATAAAACTCAACGTTTAACCTACTCACGCCGCCTTGTGCCCGCCCTCACAGTCGGGCATATTTGCGGAATGCACCACGCCGCCGTTGACCCTGCAGGCCATTGACCGAGCAACCCGACGTTCCCACACCAGCTCCCTCCGCAGGAATGTGTTCATTGCACTTCTGCGGTTGAGCCAGATAATGTTGGCGGCTAAGAGGACAGCGCAGTGGGTGAATCTCCGTGGTTGCGATGCCTCCGCCATCGTGACGGTGTTCGTGAATCGGGTCTCATTGCCTCCTCGGTTCTACGTTCCACGGTCCATTCTGCGCGGTGGCCACAGTTTCCTCACGACTGAGTTTATTGTTCATTGTTATTATACATCATCATCAACATCAGAAACTGCTGCTGCTAATGCCGTGCGTTGTGCGCAGTGGATGCGGTGGGGGGCTCCCGTGGTGCGATGGATGCAAGTGTGGGGGGCTGCGTGAGCCCCCCACGATTTACCGCTCGCCTGGACCGGCCTCGGGGCGGCAGCTGTACCGCCTGTTCACTCGACATGCATCCGTCACTACTACTGCTACTGCTGCTATTGTTTTGCAAGGCATGTTGTTGTTGTTGTTTTTTTGTAATGTAGACAATGTAAATTACATTTTCGTTGCCTTTCTTTTGACGTGACGGGACGCGCTCAGCCAAAATCCGAGGCGAGCGAGCGCCCCCTCGTTGGCGCTTAAGGCTCCGGGCCCCCCGTCCAAATGTCTAACCTTTTATCCTAACTCCAATCGCCAAAAACATCTCGGATACGCGACTGTTCAATGGGTAAAGTGGCCGATAGCGGTTTAAATCGGCTGCGGAGAGCATCGTTCGATCAAACGAGGTCAACAAAGGGGACGCCGGGCAATAGCGCCTATATAAGGAAAACTGCGCCGTGGCGTTAACGTGTAGCCCCAGTGGCCTAATGGATAAGGCACTGGCCTCCTAAGCCAGGGATTGTGGGTTCGAGTCCCATCTGGGGTGTGCGGATTTTAATTTTTATTAACGGCGCCTGTTGGTACTGCTCGCTTGAATTACACGTGGCGATGATGAGTCGAAAGTGCGCCTCGGATTATTTATTTCGTGCGTAGAGAACTGCCGTGGGTTTTTTTTTTTAAAGAGACAGGCCGTGGACAAAAATCTTATGATTTGTAAGCGTGCAGTGCTGCCCCCTAATGGCCAAGGTGGCCACGTTACGTTTGGGCAGTCGTGGGTGAATCAAAACGACGACCAATTTTTTGTTACACTCTACATAATGTATATATTGCCCTAAATCATTGGCACAAGCCAAGAAACATATTAAGGTCCCAAGAGGCTCAAGTTGCCCCGGATTTCTTTGTGTAAATCATCTCACTTGATCTCACTAAATTTTAAAGATAGTGGCGTCGTTGGCAAGAAGAGTTAGGACATTTGCATGCCGGCGTTATGGTCCACAGTTGACAAATTACGGTATTACGGTACCCCAAAATGACTCAGTTGGAAAACACATCGCAATTACCCCCCCCCATACTGCGAAAGTTGGCAGGAACTTCCTGGAAAAAGAGCCGTGAGACTCAAATAATTTTTTTGTTAAAAAAGTTTGACAATAACTAAACACAACTATCTCTATATTTGTGTACATGATCCGATTTCACTCCATCGACACCTCTGCTCCAAATCTCTTCTGTGATCCTTTTTCTTAAATATATACATTTAAAAAGGTCCTCGGAAAAATCTTCTGTGGGCCTCCAATGGGCTGCCAACACCTCTGCCCTTCAGAAAGTCAACATGCGACATAAGGCACTGTCATATCAGCCAGTCGATCCACTGCTGGATGAAGGCCTCCCCCAACTCACAACCATCCCTCACGATCCTGCGATCCAACCATCCATCGAGCTGATGTCAACCCTACACGGTAATTTCATAAATATCATAAGCATGGACCCGTCATTGGCATTTCAAATTTGCGAAATACATATTTTATGTGTACGCTTGAACTCGCATCTTCGCAGGCGTATATATTTTAAAATTATTATCTTGTTCTGCTGTGCTTGGGAAGCGTAAACAATTGCGATCTATTAAACAAAAATCACGACGCAGTTAGAATATTAACAAAAGACAACACAGCATCATTGACGTAACAGTCCCATCTTATCAATGTGTGCGTATTAATATTGCATTTCAATACATGTTGGGGGCAAAATTATTAACGGGCACTAAAATGTACTGAAACTGTTGTTCCGCTTTCCAATTCACGCGTAGATTATAGACCATATGCAAGGTACTAGAGTATTAAACGCCTTAAAAATAGACAGCACTTATGGTCGCTTGGAGGAGCGAAATGCAATTATGAGCCGGCAAACACCGCAATTGAGCATTTAGCAGATGCTCATTGAGGAAGTGAGTCTCAGACAGCAACCAACCGGCAGAACCAACCAAGAATCCACCGTTAGATGAACACCGCATCGGTCAAAGGGGTTGTTTGACCATACTTCACCACTCTGGCCAATGCGGGCTGGTGACGAGACAGGGCGGGGTTGCGCCTAAGACCGGTTCAGATGGCACTCGCCACTGATGGTAGGGACTTGAACTCAGGTGCCCGGTTCGTAGTTCGGCGAGTGCGCTAATAACGCTACCGCCCCACACCGCACGAAAAGATGAATTTGACAGTAATGTACAGTATAAAAGTGTTTTGCCAATTCTTACGTGGCGTGCGGTATGTGGGAATTCACTTGTGTCACTTTGTACTTCAACAAATGTTTGCACCCAGGCTAAACGTCTCACCGAATAATTGTATTTAACAGCTCGCTGTTAAGACTGAAGTCGGTGGCACACGACTTAGTAACCGCAGTCACAGCGCGAAGTATACTGGATGTGGTGTGCCAGGTACATACATATATTTTTTTATACCAGGTCGCAGCACTGGGAAAATGCGGCTGAAATGAATCCACGGTGGCACAAGTGTGCATCACAACAAATGCACTCACCTAAAACATGCTAGGCCTTGTCGAAGGCATATGAATGGGCTTTCACCTGATTTAAGTGAAGGATTTGCTATAACATATGGAATCAACTAGTATGGTTTTTCAAAGTACGCAAAACTTGTTTACGTTGAGTTTTCCCGCTGATTGGCGTTAACAGGATTAATACTCTACTTGTGCAACCGGGCCTCATTAAATGGTTGAAGGTGCTTGGCACCCAACACCAGAATTCTTCCAAACAGAACTAATTAATTGACGTTATACAGGCTAGGTAGTTGTTGCTTTGTCTGAATGACAAACACTATTGCCCTAATGGGGCCTTGCGGACGCAACTCCACTTGTTATCCTGCTTGCACACTCAAAGGTGCGGCCCTGCAGCGTTATGCTCACGCCACTGGTGGCGGAAGCGCCTCCACGAGAGGAAGCCACCCAGAGCCCGTTCATGGGATGGGAATTCTGGCCGAATCTTGTTCACTCAACCCTGCACAAATGTAACTCGGAATCACTTACACGTAGCTGGTGGCATTCATATCAGCTGTAAGGCAACAATTACCAAAACAGATTGTATCGTGGGGTGATTGCACCGTCTTGGTTGGAGAACCAGAGGTTTCCACCAATCATAAATCACGTAACATTAGATTAAAACAGCATATATGTTCCTGCATATCAAACTAGTCAGCTTTAATGTGATTTAGCACAAAATAAATGTTGGTACACGAGTCGATCTCCTAAATATATATGAAAACGTGTTGTCATTCATGCACAACACATTTCCAATCGGTTACATTATTAAATATAAAAAAAATGTATAAGGGTGTGTTTACAATGTTCAAATTCATCTTGAAAAATGTTGGACTAAATGTATGATCACAAAATTTGTTTGTGTCTCGGAATGTTCCAAAAGTATGACGTCACAGGGAATGTTCACTTCATGATGTCCATGCTTTTGACAGTGTCAGATGGCATCGGGTGACATCACTTTTGTTAGCACGACACGTGACATTACATAGATTTAGCCGAAAAAACCGAACCGAAAATTGGCGTTAAAAATAAAAAATACATTTAATAATCCGGACACTCATCCCGAATACAATACTAGCAGAAACAAAACAAAAGCTGTGATTACAATAATTAAAACGCAGGCATAAAGATAACCGATATTTAGCATTATCCCCCCCCCCACCCCCCGTAGAAGAAGAGCGCGCAGGTGCGTTTATTCAAAGAGTTTATTCGGCAAAGTAACACGTTCAGAGGTTAAGATGTGCACAGCCTGTTATAAAGCACCACGTACGAATCGAGACCTGCACGCTCAGCTCACACGTCGGGTTCCCCTGTACAAACGATATTCTTCCAAAAACTGCGACGTCAGAATTTTACCTACGGCAAACTCATACTGGAGACTAAATCACGTGGGCGAAAGAACATTACCGTGTAATTATACATATTACAAAGCGGCAAAATTTTGGTGAAAATTAACTGTTGGCGAATTTCAGTTTAAGCTTCGAATTCACGGTGGATATTTTAACACCGACATTTCGCTTCGGATAACTCGGGGGGTCCGGAGCCACGTACAGCTCTTTAAGGAACTGCTTCATTACATCAAGGACCATTCACATACATTTCGACTCTCGAAATAGATATTTTTTTGCACCGAAAACGAAAAAAAATTGTCTTGTTATTTTGATTCTTGACCCCAGTGAACTAATGGTCATTTTATATCTGTATCACACATCACCCAGGTTGTAGACAATGTTTATTAACTCAATTCATCACTGCTCTGCGTTAAAAATAAGGGGTTCAGAAAGTGTTCCACTTGTCCCATAATTGCGTGGCATTTCATATTTTTGTCCAAATAAAATATCACAATTTACATTCAAGAAAAATATTACCTCCTAATTGAAAGGATAACATTAACTGTGATGGTATTGCTGCCGTGTCAGGCGTTATACCTATTACAAACATTAAATACGTGCAGCGTTTAATTTTAACCTCAGTGAAACAGGTTTACAAGTATAATTACAATGAAATCAGATCACGGTGAAATATAGTAAAATGCATATTCAAACAAATGTCCCCTTCAGATTCCCTTTAAGTGGGCTTCAACTGCTATCATTGCATATTGCCTGTGTTGGTACCTCAGAAAAAATAGCATATTTCCATTCCCATGATCCCCTTCCTGCTAGAATCAATCAGATATTTTTCCAAATGGAAAAAAAAGACCCATTTACAAATGACAGTAATAAAATCATGCACATGTTTATGGCCGGCAACACCAGCTTTTTTCATTTTGGCCAGAATGAAGCCATTGTTTTATGGTGTAACAAAAGGTACTAAAATAAATGGAGTGCCACTCAGCGGAAAACTAATTTACCAATAGTGCACACTAATAGCATTATTCCTTGACTTAAGTCATTTGCAGTGAAACCATTGTGAAAAGGCCTGTTTTTTTGAGTCACCAGACAAGGCAAAAAAAAAGCGTTTGTTCGTTGCAAGTATTTATCTTATTGTTATCTTGTAGATGCATACATCACCTGTATCCTAGTTTGTTTAGCATATACTTGAAGCGTCGTTCATACTGTAACGTTAAGCTAAAGCACATCATGATAGCAATGACACTTTCATATTGTAACGTCAATGCAATGCTCGACTCTAACTTTAGAGCGTTTGTTTTCCTCTCTCTTAGCAAAGCTTTAAATTTATTCGTTTTGGATAACCCGGCAGACAAAGCTGATGTACGTGTCTACGGAAACCATTCGCGGTTGGCTTGCATCTTCCTTAAACAAGCCATGTCAGGGGCTGTTGCTGTATTTAATAGCAAATTAATATTTTACAGCAGGAACAAAAATAAATGGCACTTTTCCCTGCTGACACAGGGTGCTCCTGCTGTGAAGTTCAGAAATTCCTGCAGATCTGAGACGGCCGCACTGAAGCGTATCAAAAAACACAAGTTAAAAGCCCACACAAACTTTCCTCGTATAGAGATACGTTCTCTAACTATACATCGGTGTACATAATTCAGGTCTGTTTATCCGATGGCCCTTAACCCGAATTAATGGAAAAACACGACATTAAGTAAACAATTCAAGATAGTTTCTGCATTTTTTTCCAGCAGATGCCATCCACAAATGTACAACGAGTTGATATTTTTATACTGTTTACCTGTACACAACAATAACCAGAAAACATAGCCATGGCTCAACAGAACAAGATGCACACCCATGCCTATTGGGTCTGTTCAGCCAAGGTGGTGACACGAAGGGACTAACTTTTAACGTTAACATTAAATTCAAGAGCATGTTTAAGAATCCACAAATGTAATTTACTAAGTAGTGTCACCTTGACAATGCAACATTTGGCCTGCTCTCCAGAGAACAAGAATGATTTTTGGAACAATTATATGCTGCACTAAATCTGGTGGACATTGTTACCCTTCACTGTCCACCCAACTCTGACCATCATTGTTAAAAAGGGAATATTTAAACGAGTAATAAAAGTCGTTGCAGCACCTTGCAGCAAATATCTTACCAACAGAGAATAGAGGCATCCTTAAATTTTGGGCTTTTCTGAAAAGCAGTGGTTCTTGTGGCAATTTAAACCGACAGGCAACTTAAAAAGTAAAACGCAGATCTTTCAGCTGAACTGCACTCCAAGTGAACTACAAGTACCGGACCAGATTTTCCAGATTGCACATGACTGGTTGCTCTAAATGTTTTTGCCACCAAGGTTAGCATTGTATTCAATTTCAGCTTTACATTGGCACCTCTGAAAAACCGGCTGGAACACGCAATCAATTAATATGGTTCAGATGTATTGATTGCCAGGGGATAAATTCACGATATACTTCAAATGGAGCTTCCGCAATGGGAAAACACCACCTGAATATACACCCAATGAAATTTACAATTTTAATGTGCCGCAGGTACCCATTCTTCTTGCTCAGAACACAAAAAAAAATCAAAACTGACCTAACAAGAATTAAACAAGAACATAGCCTAGATATACTGCTTAGAGCCTGCTTCACTTTTATAAAGCTTCGAGCATAACGCTTTACAACTCAAAAGGAAGCAGTTAACACACTACAGCTTTAAAGATGAAGACATTCTCTATCTAGAGCGCTAACCTACGTCGACCGACCGCCTTCCTTAAGGTAAACACGCCCCTTTACTTCTGCGCGGCGCTGATGAGACACAAGTCTGTAATGTGCCCGAGTCTCTTCAAGATTTGCCGTTTTTCTTTTTTGACAAAACTGCTTAAAGGGACCAAATAAAATGCATAGCGAATGCAGGTGAAATCGATCGCCAAGGCACAAGCTCGTCGGCTTGTTTCTTTCTCGCTTTCCAAACGGAGACGACGCTCTTCTTGCCCGGCGCGGTGCAACGTGGGCCCTTTTTACGACGGGGCAAACCTCTTTGCTTGCGCACGGACTCGCTTCTCGTACTCCACCCTGTTTTGACTGGCGAAGAGTACATAAAAAAACCGCCATCAGTGCACAGAAACGTAGCACTGACGAATACGTCGTATCGGTGAGCCTTGAAACGGCGACGACTCTCAAGTGGGGAGGGATTAAGACAAGGAATTACATCATCAAGGTGTGGTCATCAGGTGCGGTTACCAGTAAATGGTGTATGCCTCTGCTTGGGCTGGATCCTGGATGTTGGGCTCATTGAGGAGTTCCTGGATTCCTAACAGGATCTGGCAGGAACATGCACATGTCTGATGAGAAACCTCAATAAGCACCAACAAGTCAAATTGGAATGTAGTAATTTTTTTTGGACCAGTTATGAGCATTATATGGCCTCACAACAGCCTCATAGTTGGAAGACAAAAGCAGTTTCCAACACAGAACTGAATATACACAGACTGCTTTTATTCAATCCTCAAAAAACACGACTTCAACAGCTTTCTAATATGTAAAATGTAAGGTTGCAATTCTATACGGTCATTGCTTATATTAATTGGCAGTGTGCCAAACAGACTTTCTTTAGAAGTGTTTGGTTGAAGAATGGTGTGAACTGTTGTGGTGGAAAACTTAGGCCATGGCCCGTCTAAAAAGCTGCATCAGCTCCCCCCCCCCTCTCTGATGTGTACACATGGGCTCCACTTGCAGCCCAATTTCATCCAAGCGTTATAAAAAATTTAAGCTGGGGAGAGAGCGCACTACCTGCTTGATGGTGATGGCAGGCCTCCAGTCCTTGTCTTCTTCCAGGATGGAGAGGCACACGGTACCCGATGGGTACACGTTGGGGTGGAAAAGAGGCGGCTCGAATTTGCCTGCAAAGACGATAACCACGCAGCGAAGCAGCACGATGCACTTATGTACGTAGATTGAAAACTCCTTTTCGACTGAAAACTAATTTCTTTAGAACTACTTTTTGTGTTTAGTTTGTTGTCCTTCCCCCGCACACCTCCGATTAGCGGAGTTGGCTACGTACGGTGTGAAACAAGTTCAACATACATACATGTTGCACTTGGGATATAAACAAAAACACAAGAAAAACGGGTAGTCATTATCCGAGGTAGCGATTTGTTTAACACGCCTAGGTTTTTTCGGTAAAGTCACGTAGGTAAAAAATAAGAAATAAATTAAAAATAAATGAAAATAAATAACTTGATGTATTTTCATTTATTATTAAACAAAAAATTACCTACGTGACTTTACCGAAAAAACCTAAGAGTATGAATCCTTGCAGCTTCAAATCTAGAATTTGTTTAACAGTTGATTATATATTTTTTTAAGCTGTGATGCATTGTAGTGCCTTTCATAGCTGCATGAGTCACATCAACTAAGTTTGTAAAACATGCAGGAATAAAACACTCTATTCTCACAAGCAAGATTCAACACATATCCATGAGCTCAAGAATCGATGCATCCTTACAGGCCTACTTTGCTTCAACAAAGCTGAGGGCAGTGAGACATTCCTTAACGGTAGCACTTGACCATTGTAATGGCATGCATATTGAGACCTTAACGATAAGCATGGGTAAGATATACGAGTGGATGTTTACACTGCATATAACATTTACCCTGTGTGGTGTATTGAATGTCTGAGCACGTGCCATACATTTGTTTACATAGGGGGAAATGGGGCACTAATTAAATTACTGTACATGTGCACCCCCTAAGGAGTGACCCACGCCAAGACACTTTGGCAAGGCACAATGGCAACGGCAAATAGAATTGTGACAAAAATACGTCGTGGGTGCAAAAACGTAGGATCGACAACGCTTCCACTAATGGCACTCGGAATGCAGTCGTCCACGCCAACCTTAAAAATCTATTCTATCGGTGCCTCAGAACACAGGTAGTTGTTGCTGTTGTTGTAAAACACCATACAAAATGAATGCCTTTCTTCTAGGAAAACGCAGACTGCGATGGTGACCATCAACCACACACATACTGCACCTAATGTGCCCCACTTAGAAATCCTCTGCCAAGAAAGCTTTTTTTATTTCAATAATGCGAAATGAAACAGTTTCAACACAGGCTTTTCAACTCTATTGATCTGCTCGGTTTGTTTATTTAAAGGAAGACAAGAGCTAAAAAGCAGCTTCGAGCACGTGAATAGATTCCCAAGCCAAGACACCGAATCACAAAGGCCAGTGGATAAGACATGCAACGGCGGCGCTCACATTTGGGAGGCGAGGAAGGGTAGTCGTCTTTGAAGAGCATTCGCAGTTTGTACAGTCCGCCTTCCCATGGGGTCTGCAGAGTGGAAACACATTAAAACAAACATTCCAAGCGGAACTTTCGCCCTCGAAATATCAGCCTGGGAAAGGACGTGGGAAGCGCGCGGAGAAATCGCGATAATAAACGCTCTGCGGTGCCGAGAGAAAGGGCATGCCGCGTTCTTGCAGGGATCTTGGCAAGAACCCTCGCACCGCATGTGCAACAATTACTGTGCAGAGGACGAGCAAAAATCAAACGGGCTGCCCCCCATTCAGGGTAGGTTCTCTGGTACATGTAGCGTTAACATGTGCTGCGCTGGCTGCGTTCGCAAAGCGCTCAATCCGAGACGATATGGTGTAAATTGTGCGCCATTGGAAGTTAAGTGCATCGCAACATGTGTGTGTCTAAGTGAAAAATAATTGTGTTTTGGCATGATTTAAAGTTCGCCTAAAAGAGCAATCAAATATTAAACACTCTGCTGCTTCAGACCGAGGTCGAAAGTGCTTTACGGCAGCAGTGATGACAGTTCCAGTTGATGAGCTGGGAGAAACTAACTGCAGGTGGTGTGTGGTGAATGGCTTGTCTGGCAGACTGCAGGAGGGAAAATACACTCACAGCTTTCTTCCCAGGGATAGCACACTCCCAGTTCATGAGGTTGAGTGTCCCATCAGGGTTTTTTGTAGGAACCGCAACAAAACCCTGTCAAGAAGAAAATAAACGGACGCAATGTTCAAATTAATTGGGAAAGTGCTCAATTCTTCGACCAAGTATACTACATGCTTACATTATGTGCATAGTAGAATGTAATGCATAATTGGTTTGCCATACAGTCTCAATGAATGTATGGGCAAAATATAACCTCTGCACCTTTGAAAATCCCAGGTTGTTTAAACAGACTGCTATTAGTTTGGGAGTAATGATGTGATATTTTTGTTTCCGTTAAGCCAATTATCCTTAACATATGACCTCAATTACGCATGTTTGCATGTCGCATCTGCTCTGCTAACGCAAGTTAAAATTTGATTGAATAAATGAGGTGCCAGACGCTCCGGGCTACATTTGAAACGAAGCGATCATGCACATCAAATGTACCCAAATTGTAATATAACATATTAACACAGGCATGTAAAACACTGACAAAATGTGTCTTTAGTTCAAAATGCATAATTACAAACATATATATAATATTTTTTCCTGAAATAATAAATCAGACAACTTGTCTGAGCAAATTACAGCACTGGGAATCTTCAACGATGATGCATAAAAACCACCTGGGGTCCAACGCACAAGTAATTTAGTACTCAACTCCATTTCATTGTGGAAAACATTTCGATTTAAAGCTTTCGTGACTGCAGGGATTCATCTTCTTGTTTCTTTCGGTAAAGTCACGTAGAAGGGACGTGACTTTACCGAAAGAAACAAGAAGATGTGGAAAACATCTTTAAATAATGTGTAAGCTCACTAATGCATTTAAAAGAATGCTAACTTTTTCCCATGCAAAAGGAAACTCCAACACATTCGACTTGTAAATTGCTTTCCATGCAAGTACTCCACCATATCAAAGTTCTGATCAACCCAAAAAGTGGCTTCTGCAAATGCAAAACAAACACCATAACAGAAAAGACACCAAACTATGAGAACTGTGATGAAAATTCGTCCCTTGAGGCTGTTAAATTTAGAAAGAAAATTAGGAAAGTGTTGCACACAACGCACCACGTTAAAATATAAAAACAAAATTACTTACGTACGGATGGTCTTTTCTCCACGCTTTACGTTCCTGGGCCAATCTGCTCAATGCTATTCCAGACATTGTTTTACGTATGTCAGAACTGTGAATGTAGAAGGGGGTTTCATTAACATGCGTTTTTTGCATACAAAAAAAAATCAGAATTCCTATTTCTCTAAATAACAAACCATGGATGTATGAAAAAGCCAAGATGTTAGGGATGGGGCTGGCTCCACTCTGTGCCAGCCAGTTATACAATCTGTTGCCAGCAGCACTCCCTTGATTACATTGATCAATCAGGAGCAGTTACATGGCCCACCAGTAGGATAGCACGTTTCCCACTTGTTGCAGAGGGTTTTCAGTTTTCATCTGGCAGGCTTCCCTGGTTATTGTCCCAGGTTGGTTTCAAAATCATGCAATATGTGCCTGTCTTCCTCACGGTGGGTGTCAAAGATCCTGGAAATGTTATTTAAAAACAATAGGTCCTCGGCTGCGAAATAAAATAAAATTACTTAATTGGGATTACACAAAACAATTTCGATCCCTCCTGGGAAACTGCTGCAGACTATGTCTGTGAAACATAGCACCTTTGTGATAGCCTCGTGCGCTATAGGAATGACGGAAATCCCGAATGTACTCGTTATTACGATTAAATAATAATTTACAATGAGAGTGGACTTAATCTCTCTCCCGATCACCTAATGTTAATGCAAAATAAAAATGCTTCGGACGTCGGCATATGAAGGAGTGAGCTTCCGTCACACTCAGAAAATACAGTGATACCTCGGTTTACGAACGCTTCGGTTCACGAACAACTCGGTTCACGAACAGAAAATTTCATAAAAATATGCTCCGGTTCACGAACTCCGCTTCGGTTCACGAACAGGAGCCGTGGCCATTTTTATGCTAATTACAGGCTGTCACATGGTCGTGACTTCCTGAAGGAAGATCGTGGAGAGAAGAAGAGACACAGAAAGAAGTACTGTGAAGACACTTTCAGTGACTTTTTGATTTTTGGTGTGCTTTTTAGCACATACTGTACTGTACTAACTGTACTGTACAATACTGTACTTACTGTATTGTACAGTTCACCCGTTTGAGTGCTTACTGTACTGGAGTGCTTACTGTACTGGAGGGTTATGCAGCGCAGGAAGAGACAAGTGACATTGGACAGATTTTTCAGCAAAACTGAGCCTGCAGCTAGGAGACAAAGGAGAGAGGAAACCCCTGTAGGAGATCCCCTGATGTCCTTATGGAGGGGGACTCTCCCTCCAAACAATAACCGCCTCCCACCTGCCTTCCTCCATGCCAGAAGTCATCTCAAGCAAGGTTAGTGTTCTCTCTTTATACATTACTATACTGTACAGTACTACAGTAATGTGTATTGTCATTTGTTTCATATTTTTGTGCTTCAAAAACCAAAAAAAAAAGGTCAGAACGGATTAACCGGATTTACATTGAACCCTATGGGAAAATGTGCCTCGGTTCACGACCAATTCGGTTCACGACCAGAGTCAGTTCACGAATTAAGTTCGTGAACCGAGGTATCACTGTATATGGCAACATTGTAGTGTTCGTAAATCATCTATTAATACTGTCATAATAATCATTTAAGCTGCCAATCCACTGCTGGATAGAAGACTTCCCACGGTGTGTCGGTCATGGGGGTTGTTTGGCCATACTTTACCACACTGTTCAGTGCGGGTTGGTGAAGTGGAAGGTGGGGGGGGGGGATCAGGACCAGTTTAGGTATCACTTGCCATTAATATTGGCCATCGCCAGGAATCAAACTCAGGTGGCCAAGTTTGGAGCAGTGCTCTCCCCAGACATGCAGTGATGGCTTGTAAACATGGTTCAACTTTATAGTAAAAGTTCCAGGAATTTACAACAATGCAGCTGTCCAGACCTAGAACAGCACTAACGATGAAGATACACGCACTTGATACGCCAGGCAAGTGTACCATTATAAAATAATGCATTAAAAAACATATCAGGGACAAACCCGAGGCGAATAATCACCACATGCCAAAAGGTTTCAACCAATGAGTATTAGATTGCAGTTGTCAACCATAAGCGACATAAACATGCATTGCTATTGATTGGTCGCTAATTACCTCATGTTCTGTTACGCGTCTTTTGCCACCATATATGTTGGTGGGAAGCTCATGGTAAAAACACAAAAAATAGTACTTAACGTGCACGTGTGGAGATTGTCATATATGTTAATGTCAACAAAAAAATTACTTCGGTACAAATGCCATGAACACCAAAAAGATGTGCACACTTTGCACTTTCCAGCTAAACAAACACTGGCTTAAGCATGTAACGAAACATAACGTTAGCTGTGCATGTCAGACAGTGTGTCAAACAGCCGTCAGCTGATGTAAAGAAAGCGGTGCTTGACATTTCTAAGACACATTCAGAGGGTGGATTTACTGCAGCTGGATAATCTCTTGTAAAATTATCAGAAATCACTCATGGTAGCCTTCACATAGAGGAACATTTCCGATTCGACCGCACACTTCACCTGAGCATACACTTAATATTGCAAGTGGCATATGCACAAAACGCAAGTGATTGTAGCAATGTGCTATCCCCCCCACCCCCATTTAATATCCCCTACTAAGTTATCTATTAATTAAAAAAACACTTGAGGGTTGTACACTGTAATTATTTTGAAATTATTTTTAACCCGGGTTTTACATAAACTTTTTTCGATTGAGTTAGTTGCATTACATCAGTTTATTTTCCGTCATCTACAAAATAAGCCCAGAACAATGTATTGATGTTAATCGATTGTTTCCAGCACTTGTGAAGGACGCTACAGCTGCTAAGGTATTTGACACTTAAAGACAGTTTTTAAGTGGTGCACTTAAGCAGTCGCTTCTAAAGAGATATAATTTAAAGGATTTCTTGGGAGAACGTGGGACTAATTGGTGTTGAGATGTCTCAGAAGGTTACGGGATTTTTGGAGGGTAGAACTTCTTTGCAGATGGTATTTCTTTGGAGAAGGCACCTCAGATGGGGTATCTTTGGATATGGGATATCTTGGTGATGCAACGTCTGAGATATTTTTTGGGGTTATGTAATGTCTCATGTAATGGGATTTATTAGTTGGGACTTCTAAGGAAGAATCAAATGTGTTTTTGGGTGATTTAATGTCTCGCGAAGGGATGGGCTTTCTTGGGATATGAAAATGCTAATACTAGGGGGATGGGATTTCTTGGGATAAGATATCTAAAGAAGCAATATGACTTTAAGTGGATGTGATCTCTGAGGAGGGGGTGTGATTGGGTTAGAAGATTTCTTAGGATGTGATGGCGATTCTCGGGATGAGAAGCTCTCAGGAATGAGATTTCTAAGAAATAGATACTTCTTCGGAGGGGGTATATTATCTCTGATGAGACCGGCAGATCTAGATGTTGGACTGGTGTTATAATTTATCTGGTTATATCAATTATCTCTGGGTGTTCACGGTTTAACGCGAGCGGTCGTTATGGAGGGCCGAAGCCACACGTGTTGCCGGCTGTGCACAACTGAAACCATCACAACCACCACCACCGCCTATTACAGCCACAACACACACACAACCCAGCTCGCGTGGGCACAACATTAATTACACATCGTTTAAAGCAATCGAGTCCTACACAGGAGCGGCACACGTTCAGCACGTCCCAATAACCAAGAAATATGTCTAAGCTCGCACGGGGCCTAGTCAAGACACGGGCTCGACTCGGACCACGGCCGCGGCTTTTAGCGCGGCATGGAACTAAAACACACACACACTTACTCGACACGTTACTTCCACAACACGACGACAAACAAGGGCCACCCCTGAGACGACGACAACAACTTCTTTTCAGATCCGAGCGAGCAATTGGCGCGGCGTTTCAGGCGACGGCGCCTCCTGAAGGCCTCGGCAGCTTCCCCCGCCCCGCGCGTCACCAGAGGCCGCGAGGCCCCAACCGCACTCACCAGGCTCACGGCGACGGCGGGGTAGCAAGATGAAGCGGTTACAATCGCCGTGGTGGTGGTGGCGATGGCATTCGCCTTGATTAAATAATTTAGTCTTTAAAGAGAGAGTGGTGGTGGGGGTGGGGAAAAAAGCGCGCGGGTTCCCGCCCTGAGGAAGATGGCGGCGGCGTCGCGAGACGGCCCGGGCCCCCACCTCGCGACCCTCGACCCCTGACCTATGACTCACACCCACCCCCCACTCACCCACCCCCACTCACCCCCCACTCTCTTTCATTCCATCGTAACTCATTCGTTTTCACTCATTCATTCAATCATTCCTCTTCCTCGAACCTCTCAATGCTTTTATTCGCTCATCGATTCCCTTATTGACTCCCACCCCCCCCCTCTCTTTCATTCCATCGTAACTCATTCGTTTTCACTCATTCATTCAATCATTCCTCGAACCTCTCAATGCTTTTATTCGCTCATCGATTCCCTTATTGACTCCCACCCCCCTCTCTATTTCATTCCATCGTAACTCATTCGTTTTCACACATTCAATCAATCATTCCTCGAACCTCTCAATGCTTTTATTCGCTCATCGATTCCCTTATTGACTCCCATCCCCCCTCTCTTTCATTCCATCGTAACTCATTCGTTTTCACTCATTCAATCAATCATTCCTCGAACCTCGCAATGCTTTTATTCGCTCATCGATTCCCTTGACTCCCACCCCCCCTCTCTTTCATTCCATCGTAATTCATTCGTTTTCACTCATTCATTCAATCATTCCTCTTTCTCGAACCTGTGCTTTTATTCGCTCATCGATTCCCTTATTGACCCCCCCTCTTTCATTCCATCGTAACTCATTCGTTTTCACTCATTCATTCAATCATTCCTTTCTCAAACCTGTGCTTTTATTCGCTCATCGATTCCCTTATTAACTCACACTCATTCCATCGTAACTCATTCGTTCTCACTCTCATTAATTTAATTAATCATTCCTCGAACCTCTGTGCTTTTATTCGCTCGATTCCCTTATTGACTCCCTCCCCCCTCTCTCATTCCATCGTAACTCATTCGTTTTCACTCATTCAATCAATCGTTCCTCTCGCTGGAACCTCTCACACCTTTCATTTGCTCATCGATTCCGTCATTGAATCTCACCACCAACCCCTCTCATTCAATCGTAACTCATTGGTTTTCACTCAATCATTCCTCTTGCTGGAACCTGTCAAATCTTTCATTCACGCATCGATTCCCTCATTGACTCATCACCCCCTCTCTCATTTCATCGTAGCTCAACTAGATCGCGTAATTACTACTGGCGAAACGTCGTACTCAGATTGTAAATGTTGTGGCTTGGCTCTCCAACACACCGGTGTGGTGCTTTACTAGTATAGTACACTATACACTGCACTACTAT
Source organism: Lethenteron reissneri (assembly GCF_015708825.2). NCBI lineage: Eukaryota > Metazoa > Chordata > Hyperoartia > Petromyzontiformes > Petromyzontidae > Lethenteron > Lethenteron reissneri. The sequence goes on from NC_083788.1 coordinate 12,243,808, forward strand.
ACACGACACTATACACTACTATTAACACTACACTATACACTACTATTAACACTACACTATACACTAGTGCTGTACTAGTGACGAATTGACCACGTTCTGTTTACGTGACAACCCTTACTATGTTGGCTGTGTCGGGTGGTGGCGGGTTTTAACGACACATTTATATATTTACGCGATCTAACCAAAAAAAAAAACCTCTTATGGATATTTATTGGTCGTGAAAGCCTGCTACGTGTTAAACTCACACGAGGGAAAGTGGACCAAAAAAGTAGTTTGCTTCCACGTCTACTGACGACGAACTTTTGATCAATACCGAATTTATAGAGGTAGCTTGAAAAAATGTGGATTTGTATCAGGTTTGAGAACAGGTTTTCCCCTTTTTTCTGGCAACAAAACAGGTGTTGAGATGTTAAAACACCAAACTGAAACCTTTTGCAAGGAATCATGTCTGCATTCACCACATTACTTGTGGTCAGAATGCAAACAAAAAAATACTCTGATAATATATGCATTGTCTTTGCATGTATGCAAGCCAATGCATATATTATGTATGTTTTTGGCTTGCTTCCTGCTGACGATAGCATTAGCAAATACCGATAGAAAATATGGGTCACACCTAATCTGCAAAATATTGAGATAACAATGGGTGCTTACATTATTTTCTAAACGAGCAGTGTCTATCTACTCAATGTCACCTGTGTACAATATTACGTGCCATTTGATTTAATTAAAGTAGCTGACACATTGTGTTTGGGTATTGTACAAGGTGAAGGTGTAAAAGTTATTGGGGAAATATTTTTCAGATGCTCCCCAAACAAAGAAAAACCTCATATGTACTGTAGTTAAATCAGCAGCATTTACTTTTTAAACACATCAAAACGCTTGGCAGTAACATTTCTGCAACATCAATCTTGACATGAAACACATGAAGCATCTTCATGTAACTGGCACTTATGCAACAATTCCAATCGTATCTGCGTATTAACCACAATCCCGTGGGCACGCATAATTTTGTACTTCTAATGGAAGAGTTAAAAAATAAATAAAAATATGGTGATAAATCGTATGCATTGAGGTGACAGGAGTTCACTTAGCAAGTGGTAAAGCCATGAAAAGTCATTGTGGAGCAGAGCTTAGAACCATGACTGAGGAATACATCTCAGTTATATTGTCAATATAACTAAAACAAGAGTCGTCGTTACTGCAAACACATTCAACTATATCATATGGCTATCGCCCATAGAGGACAATCTGAGCTGCTCAGATGAACTAACACATTTGCCGAATTAGTTGGCATTCAATTAACCCGTGATGAAAATGTATTTATACAAAGATACGCCACTACCCGAAACCTTGTTGATTATATCCTTTTTCTTTTTAAGGCAGTATTTTTGATAAATGCCTTGGTAAACAAACATCATGCAGGTCCTCTTAGGATCTGAATGTGGGAAAAGGCTCTAGACGACCGCTGGACCGGACGTGTGGTTTGAGCCGTGCATGAGTTGCTCGGTGGTTCGAGCAGATATGCCGGTCGTGTTAGTCACTCTGTGGGCGAGTGAAAGATAGAGATGATGGGGTCTTCGTGAGTGAGGACCACCAGCACACTGCGGAACTTGTCGATGAGCGTGAGTAGCTGGGAACGCCGCACGTTCTCGTGATACATGATTTCCTCCAGATGGTGGTATCCTCGGAAGTATGGCAGCAGCCTGCATGAGGCAAGGAGCGAGACACACGTGTCACACAAAACTTTTAAATTGGGAAGTAACTTAAAGCACTTTACAGGGGACACAAATAAACAATCCATGAGGATAACATAGACACTGACAACAATGAAGGCACAATGGAATATGCAATAACATACAAGTACAGCAAAGCAAATTCAAATTAGGAATACAATTAAAAGGTTAATGGGAAACTGATATCGCGATAATATGTTGTATCGTGAAACGTGATATCGAATCATGAGAAACTATATCACATTCTTAGGTTTTTTCGGTAAAGTCACGTAGGTAAAAACATAAAAAAGTAAAATAAAATAAAAATCACGACGTTTCGGAGGCAACACAAGCTTCCGTCTTCAGGTGGTACCGTCACAGCCACGACAGCTGTATCAAGTAAATGAGAGATTGCAGAAGCTACCACTCCGTTAATATAATGGTTGAAGACGGAAGCTTGTGTTGCCTCCGAAACGTCGTGATTTTTATTTTATTTTACTTTTTAATGTTTTTACCTACGTGACTTTACCGAAAAAACCTAAGAATATGAATCATTGCAGTCACGAAAGCTTCAAATCTAAAATGATATCACGGCAATCCCTAGTACCACCGAGTGCTGGAGGCGATGTTGTGGTCTAACCTTGCGAAGAGCCGCAGATCCTCGGGGTTGTGAGCGGCGGGCACGGCGTTAATGCAGCTGCGTTCGTGTTCGGGCAGGCTGGCCAACAGGTTCTCGGTGACGCGCCGGTTCACGGGCGAGTCCTCGCCGCACGCGCCCAGCTCCACGCTCGACGCTTCGAGGCTGGGACTCGTCAGGGTAAGATCATCGCTGCTCGCTGATGACAGAAAGGTATGAAAACGACTCACATTCGTAGACAACTAAGACCGAAGGCCACAGCGCAGTTACCACTGACGTCTATTTCGGAGCTGGGTCTGGTGGCGCACACCTGTAATCCAGTACTTTTGAGGCAAGGGGCAACTGGACACTTAGAATTATGAAACTCTCAAACATTCTGGCCCATTAAGTGACCAATAGATGGCATCACTGCAAATGGATGTATGAACCTATCACCTCATAGGTGTGAGTTTTATCCAGGCAGTCTGGTTTTCTCCCACAAAAAAAAGTTAAACTGGCCAAAGTATCCCGATGCAGGACCCTTCTGAAAAGGTTATGATACTCAGCAATGGTTTGCTAACAATATGTTTAAACGGTAATGACTGTTGTATACTAACCCTTCCTCCAAAATTGAGATTAATAATATTTGATGATTTTTATATATTATCTTTTACTTGTTTTTTTTAAACACACCAAAGCGCAGCAAACTGCAAAACACCAGGTGTTGTTAAGTGATGAACTGGAGGAGGGCTAGGATGGCAGAATTTGCAACCTTGCTTCAAGGAAAGATAAGGCCTGATGAACGGGCACATGTCACCCGTGCAGGCGGCAGAGACAGTGGGAGTGTCAGCCAGACATAGTTAAGGCAAAAAGCCCAACCATCCTGCATGGTTTTAAAGTAACGTCAAAATCCGAAATTCAACAACAGAGTAGGCTAAAGTATCGATCCTCGCGCTCGCTCAAATTGGAGACCAGGCTGCGAGCTACATCAATGAACCATTGCCATTTGCTAATCCAATACTGAATGTTAATATTACTGAAGTCAAAACGAATTCTATGACCTCAGCACATGGGCAAATAATAGGGCAGTGTCGACTCAAAGGCAATGGAAGAAAACAGAGGCGCCTTTGTCTAAATCACAACCACAGAAAGCCAGGAATCATCACTGATTGTGTGTTTAGGGATTCCGAGCTAGTTGGAACACGTGCACACAGGGGGGGAGGTAGAAGTACGCCTTGTCCTCCTGCAGCTGAGGGAGCAAAGATAAACCCAAGAAGGCCAAGAAATTAAATTAAGTGGGTCAGCTCAAGGCTGTGTGCACAGGGGAGGGAGCTGATTTAAACAACCCTGCACGTCTGAACGTGAGGGGGCCCTGGACCTGAAATTAAGAATAACACTCCCAGAGCAGAAGGTGATGGCCACGGTGAGACGAGAATAAGAGGGTTGTATATCTCTCAAGGATGCAGACCCAGCTGAACAACAAGGCTGCGGGGGTCACCAGAAGTTCGCGTTCGCCTAGTTAAGACAAAAAGCTCAATTATTCTGTATTGCTATTAAAGTAACGTTAAAGTCGGAATTTAACAACAGGGTAGGCTAAAGTTTGATATTCACACCCACTCCAATTAAACCAGGTCACAAGTTACGCCTACTGAACCATCACCATCATTAAGTCAATATGAAATGTTATTTCCATACTTTAATGCTTTCTATACAACTCGACCCGAAGCATATGCATGAAAAGACAAAAGTAAAACTTATGAAAAGCCAGGATAACGGGATGAATCACCACCAGGTCGAATATAAATACATAATAAAAAAAAACGATGTTAAACCCAGGGTCGGAGAAAAAGGGAGATCCCGGCCGTCTTTGTATCTCCGCAGCGCGGGATAGGAGTGTGTATACGCTCGGGGAAACACCTCCACTTGAGTCAAGCACCACGATGGGAAACGACAGACCTTAGGTTACATACAGAATCATAACTGTGAAATAGTAAGGGACAAATGTTAACTTAAAACTTCTTAACCATTTCTTTGTGCGCCGGGTCGGAGAGAGTGTTGCCCCTCCCTCCAGGTGGTGCAACACAAACAAAGACGCCTATGAGACGATTTGTAACGTCTGTGTTTTGGGTTCATGAAGAAGGCCAGACAAGAGATAATATTGCACCCAGACAGAGAGACGACCTCGAGGCAATTTGTAACATCTGATTGTTTGCTCGTGGGTTTTATGGAGGGAGTGGGACAACGGAATACCGTGAGTGATGCACACAAGGACATACGGACGTACGGACACACACATGGACACACCTGCCTACGGACAGATCCTGACACAGCAAAAATCGAAAAGAAGCCCCGCCTTGTGGGCGGGATCCAGGGGGATTTTTCGGCATAAAGGAAAGGATCCTGAGCATTGGAAATCAGTGCGACCAGTGGGTTGGCTCAGGAACGAGTGCGACCAGAGGGTCGACTCAGGAGTGCGACCAGAGGGTCGACTCAGGAGTGCGACCAGCGGGTCGGCTCACGTGGGGGGTGCGACCAGCGGGTCGACTCAGGAGCGAGCTGCGACCAGCGGGTCGGCTCGACTCATCTTCAGCTCGTCTGGGACTCAGCCGAGTTCGATCGGCTTGCCAAAGCCGGCTCTCGGGGCTCGACTCAAGCGGCTCCCCATCTCCTCTGCAGGCGGGCAAGACCCGCTTGACAGCTCAACTCGGCCTGCGTGGGTCAACCTCTGCCGAGTCGGAGGTCTCTGCTGCCGCCGGAGTGGTGAGAGTCGCGGTTTTGGCGACGAGGCTCCGTGCACACGACGACCACCACTGCACGCTGCGAGCGAGTTGTGGGCGCCACCTACCGACCGGGTTCCGAACTGCGACAGCGTATCAACGGGCATCCGAACCAGTTCCCCACGGTGACAGGGGAGCGACTGATACGTATGACGCGCACCGCCCCCTCACCACACGACCACCAGGCGTCTGTTTGACATAAAGAATCGACTCCGAACACTGACTATTCAAGACAACTCTTACCACTCAAACACACTCGAACCCATAAGCCATCCGTGGCTGGGAAGGCATCACAACGAGACCGAGTGATGGCCATCCGTCGTTTATAAAAGTATTCGTAATTTTTATCTTTAATATTTAGTGGGCATAAATTCCCAACAGATCCATCAATACGAACTGATTTTTGGCACCTCCTTCCGCCGAGCCACGCTCACGTGGGGAGTGGTGGCCCACCGGATCCTTATCAGGTGATCTGGTCCCCAATTAGTAAACTTGGTATAAGATAACGATCTTCGGAAAAGGAGCACCGTCGCAGGCCCTTACTCCGAGCCGTTCTGTTGTCAGATAACCTGCCGATGTATCTGTTGAGATTGGTGCCTTTAAGAATAATAACTGTTTTTGATTGTGTTTTCTTTTTATCGCCGTATAATCTTTCAAGTATCTTTCAGTCATAATCGCCGCACGTACTCGCATCCTCTACAGAATATTCAACTGTCCCGTGACCCAAGGTGCTAACAACGTGATAAGGGTTGCGTATGATCAATAAGGAGTGCGGTACTGCGTGAACAAAATTGAGTATAATCATTCATTAACGTTAAGGTTTTCTTAGCATAGTATTTGCATATTTTAACGACTCTCTCTCTCACTAACAACCATCGCGTTATGCGGGATCCATGTGCCGTTGTCAAAGTGAAATCAGACAATCGTTGATGATACTGTATTGATGCCGTGTTGACGTTCCGGGATTGAGAGTTCGCATACTATATCATAGTTAAGGTTGAATTAGTAATAAATTGATCAATACAGAAGTGAATTTTCGATTTAAAGCTTTCGTGACTGCAGGGATTCATCTTCTTGTTTCTTTCGGTAAAGTCACGTAGAAGGGAAGTAATAAAATAATAAAAATAAAACATAATAAAACAATTCTCACGACGTTTCGGCTACAACGCAAGCAGCCGTCCTCAGGTGAAGAATGAGACACTACCAAACTAGGAGCTTATATATAAGCTGCATTGGGGGTTGAAGAGCGCCTTAACAAAAAGAATGTGCATGTGAAGAGGGATTTAGCATATTCATGGAAAATGCGTAGGCGTTGGGCGGGGGGGTGTCAAAGTCATATTATGCCCATGCATTATGCAGGATCAGCAGCAACCAAGGGGGGTGCAGGGATTAGCAGTAACAAAGGAAAGGAATGTTAATGATATGTAGCTGCAGTTACTCAACAACCACGTAGAAAACTAAAGTATAAACTACATAAAAAACTAAAGTATAAACTGCATCGCACCATCAGTATACTTACTATACTCTATAATAAGCTGAGTTACTAACAGCAAGTAATACATTACAATTTTACCTCGTAAAAATTCTATAATATGCTTCCATCTAAACCTTATTCTCTTACATCACACGAGCATATACCGTACTATATACTGCCATAGATAAACCCAACATTAAATTATATACCGAGAAGATGGATTCTGGCTCAGCAATCATTGGAAGGACGTAATAAACCATTTCGATACACATTAGGGTGTGTAGAATAATACATAGTGTGATATTAAATGTATAAGATATAGGTTGGTTTACAGCAATACAGTATATAATTTAATGTTGGGTTTATCTATGGCAGTATATAGTACGGTATATGCTCGTGTGATGTAAGAGAATAAGGTTTAGATGGAAGCATATTATAGAATTTTTACGAGGTAAAATTGTAATGTATTACTTGCTGTTAGTAACTCAGCTTATTATAGAGTATAGTAAGTATACTGATGGTGCGATGCAGTTTATACTTTAGTTTTTTATGTAGTTTATACTTTAGTTTTCTACGTGGTTGTTGAGTAACTGCAGCTACATATCATTAACATTCCTTTCCTTTGTTACTGCTAATCCCTGCACCCCCCTTGGTTGCTGCTGATCCTGCATAATGCATGGGCATAATATGACTTTGACACCCCCCCGCCCAACGCCTACGCATTTTCCATGAATATGCTAAATCCCTCTTCACATGCACATTCTTTTTGTTAAGGCGCTCTTCAACCCCCAATGCAGCTTATATATAAGCTCCTAGTTTGGTAGTGTCTCATTCTTCACCTGAGGACGGCTGCTTGCGTTGTAGCCGAAACGTCGTGAGAATTGTTTTATTATGTTTTATTTTTATTATTTTATTACTTCCCTTCTACGTGACTTTACCGAAAGAAACAAGAAGATGAATACAGAAGTGGTTGTGTGATTCTTTCCTGAAATCTATGCATAAGATCTGCTTCTGCGTTGAGATCTGAACTTGGTGACCTTAATAAACACACTAACACATACTCAGTAAATGTTAAAGCGATAACGGGGTGAACCGGGGACCTAAAATATAACCACGAATACACACTCTGGGAATGTTAAAGCGAGAATGAGACGAACCTAGACAACGATGCCGAGTTAATCTAAGTTAATCTTGCATACTTACACCACACCTGCATAACTGCATACGATTAATTGCCTTATTCCGATCGATAACCCACCCTCATCACCGAGGCGGGGTCTGGTTATCATAACGACTTGCATTATCATAATTACACCCACTCGCATAATTAATACGATTACCTCTCGAATTGGCATAATTAAAATGTGCGTAATTACATAAATTAACATATTTCCGGATAATTACACATTTGGCCAAATTTCATTTAATTATTATTATTTTCACTGAATATTCATAACCCACATATACAACATAATAATTTCACCCACGCACGCATACAACATAACAAATTTTGATAACCAACATATACAACATGACCCTATGACATGAAACATCCTATTTCGCTAGATTTTATGTCGCGATTAACAACAGCATCAGTTAAAATTAAACAACGAATACAAGGATGTAGACATTACAGATTATAATTTTCAATGTATAATTGTTTTAGTTTCAGTCCTCGTAAAGCCAAACCCACGTGAATAATAATGGATTTAAATTTGCTGCACATTCACTTTGTGCACTTTGGACGCGGCAGGTCCTCCTCCGCTTACGTGGGGAGCCGAAGACAAGTGCGGTGGGCGCTGAGAAGGCACACCCAGTGGCACGCGCCGCGCCGCCCGCACACTGCAGCTCGCCGTCACCACCACCGCCGTATCCCCCACTAGAGCTGGCGCTCTCTTCGCCAGCAGGCACCATCAGGCACACGTACGTGTGCAGCTGCATCAGCATCCTCCGCTGCAGCATCCACATCACCGTGTGCACCAGCTGGGTCTGCCGGCAGCCATGGCAAAAGCAAGTGACTGCATGTTCTCGTATGTACCCTGGTGTGCACTTTACCATTCTTTGTGTTTCCTATGCGTACATCACAGACCCCCGTGTGTCCATGTTTGCTGCCTGAAAATGTTAGTAATGTATGTTGTTGTCCCTCTTACATGGATTGTGTGTATAGCATACCTATTATATACCAATGTCTGCCTTCTATGCACCGATTTCATAGACATCCGTCCTCCCTTGCACTAAACAATCCACACAAATTGGCGTGGTCCCGTGGTGAATGGCCTGAGTTCCCCCTCGTATGCCCGCGTGGTGCCATGCGCCCCCAGCGATGACTGCACCTGCTGCACCGGTGTGCCAAGCGGGTTTCGGTGCTCCGCAAGCGGCGTAGGCAGGGAGAACTCGGTCAGGGTGGTGGATAGCTCGCACCCAGGGAACTGTTGCGCAAACTGCTCCGAGTACGGCGAGTGTCTGCGCACACCAGTAGCACACGATGACTCTGGAGCGTGCGTGTCTGATCACCAACGAGATCATGTCTGATCACCAACGCGATCATGTCTGGTTCCAAGTCTCAAGGTGAAACACGCAGTCAGTGCCTGCTGACTGGTCAGAGTCCGGCTCGTATAAGCATGCATTGGCTTGTTGTGTTACTCAGGCCCGTGAACTTCAAATCTAGATTTACTCAGGCCCGTGAAGCATATGCCCAGACGGCTTGCCATACAGCTTAACCAAAACATGATTTGGAATGCTACAACACATGACTTCAAACGACACACCATAATCCACAGCTGTGTATGGAAGAACAACATAATAACACCCACAATACCATGCAATCCTCCCATCGATGTGTGCGTGTACACACATGTACGTGTTGGAGCTGGGCGACAGCATATAGACGTTGGTCTCACACAGTGGGTAGATTACGGTGGCTTTGCCCCAGTACACCAGGTGCGCCGCCAGCTGGAACACCTGACAGGCACAGGCAAAAAAAAGGCAATTTTCAGCCATCTTGGCCAGCCTTAGCAGGAGTGCTAATTACATGCAAAAGGTCCCTTTTCCAACAATTTCCAAATCAGGTTGAAAGTGTTTATGCGAGAACTCTGTCTGTCTGTCTGTACACCCATCCATCTGTCTGTAATATGGTGTCACTCTCATTGGGATGATGCAATATGAATTAAATTTTAGTAAAAGTCGTGCTACTATTAGGGTCTTACCCTATAGAAAACTGGATAAATTAATCAAAGGGTTGTCCAAGTAATAATAAAACAAGGATGAACTCAATGCCTTTTCGGACAAGGCAATGACATCAAATGCCAAATGCGTGCCTTGCGATGACATCACTGTGGTGCCACGTCCCAATGTCACTCGTAATACGCCGTGTGACACCATCTAATTGTGCTGCTCGGAAAGCATTCATCATCAGCCGTGATCGAACTGGCGACCCCTGTGGATGGCATGGCCATTGTGCGCTAACCATTACACCACGGCAGCATCTACGCAGCTTGGCATAGCCTGCTCCTATCGCCAGTGCTATTTTCACCGTAGCTGATGCACGTCCACCTCACCTGCAGCAATGCTAGGTCAGCATCCTGCGCCAGCTGCTGCAGCGTCTTCATGGGTGACGTCACTTTGATGAGCCGCACCAGCGACGGGGAGCTGTCGGCCGGCAGCTGACTCAGCAGCGACTTCTCCTCGCCCAGCAGTAGCAGCGCATGGTAGGGACTGCACGTGGGGCGAAAATATACAGAAAACAGGGAATACAAATCAGGGTGGGTAGGGTGCTGTGTGTGAGGAAGGTGACTGCGTGGGCTGTGATGGAAGAGTGTGGATGTGGTGTTGGTGAGCAGTTCAAGAAGGTCGTTTATTTGCAGAGAGGGTTTAGTGTAGAAGTGCTATGTGATCGCTTAAATGGGTGGGCACAGGGTGAGGGGGTAGTGGAGAGAAAAGGAGACCAGGTTTGATGAGATATACTTGTTCCGCAATATATTTTTTCATGCCAAAAAGGTAAAGGTTTGACAAATAAGTAGGCTATGATCAGGTGGGCTGTGAACATTCTGGACTTGTAAGAGACATTCTTGGATAGACCATCGAACAAAGATGGTCACTGCATCACGCGCGTTCAGATGCGCTTCTGAGGCCATCTAGAATGCTCTTCCTTCCGAAATTAGGAAATGACCAGAGCTATGCCCTTTTCAATCAAGATTGACCTTCCTCCGCACCTCTGATTAGCACAGTTGGCTACGTACGGTGCGAAGGATGTTTAACACACATACATACGAGCACCCTTGCACTCACCGTATTGACTTTAGGCTCCTTTCTATAGCCTCGGGCGAGATGTAGTTGTTGCTGATTTTGTGCACCTTGTGAGGCAGGCAGAAGCTGACTTCCAGCCAGTTGTTGATGTAGAGCTGCACCAAACCTGTGGAACAGAGGCTGGAGAAGGAACACACAGCACGCACTTAGAGAAGCATCTCATTTTGTTCTACCATTATCCATCCAAACGTTAATTAAAACTGACCAGACCCGGTTAAGCAGGGTGCATCTTTTAAAAATATACCCAAGTATAGTGAAATAACGTTACTTTGGCTATAATTTAAAAGACACACCCTGTATAACAACTAAAGATTTCCCCATTTGTGAATGTATTGTAATAACTACTTAACACTATCTGCCCCAGCGTTCCCACTATTTTTCAGATTTTGAATTCTTCTGCTCGCAAGAATGATAACGTTATAAGACGATTCACACAGAGCTACATGTGTTTACAATCGACAAGCCTTCAACACCTCTGATAGGGGCGGTTATTGAATACACGAAAGCACATGGTTCATATTCCACAAGGGGGCAGTCATGTAGCCTCTTGTGCACTTAAGCAATTATTCAGTCCATTCTCTCTCTTGTAACAAGAGTTTCCAGAAAAATGGGATTAAAAGACATCTGCAAAAGGAGCCCACCACACCGCATTCCTCATGCACTCTGAGTTGGTCGTGCGCTGCGCGGCAAGCAAGCTTACTTGTCATAGGCCTCCTTTAGGTCCCGAGCCAGCTTGCTTTTGGGCAGGATGTGGTGGAAGGGAGAAGGCGGAGGACTGCCTGCATGGGCAAGAACACAACAATGAGCGAATTAAAAACGATTGCACCCCTTAACACCGCGGAATGTCATCATGAGACTCTAAAGCAACCGTATTCACGTTTTCTGATTGGCGGCAGAGCATGCAAAACTGACAGCTTGTGGCAGAGAACAGAAAGCACAGCGATGCCGCCCACTCAATTGTCCCCTTCACGCCCTGTACAGGGTGTCTGACCTTGTAGCTGCCGCGACAGGGGTTTGGTCGTTCCACTGTCCCCGATAGGCTGACCTTATCCATTCGGGAAGTTACTCGGGAGCATAGTTGGGTTATCCGATTATTTAAATGATGGATTACTCCACCGATAATCAGCTCGATGACTCAACCGATTACACAGCAGGAAAATAGTTACATTAAAAGCCAAACATGTGTCGGCACACGTGCCGCTGCATGGGAGGCGATGGGGCTTGGCTTGGAGACGCCATCGGCATGATCAGCCGCGTCACCCCACGTTCTGCAAGCAGCATCGAAGGGCGGTCGCAGTTAGTTTTTACAAGATCCAAGCATTCCATCACAAAAAAAAGTTGTCGACTATATGTAAATGTAAACATTAAATTAAATAGATTGAATCGACTAATCGACCTGAGCTCTACTCCGTACAGTGGGAGGGCGTAGCGGGGAGTGTGTGCGTGTGTGTGCGTGTGTGTGTGCGTGCGTGAGCGAACCACACACGGTAGGGTAGTGGTTAGCACGCTGCACTACGGACCTGGTGACCCGAATTCGATTCCCGCCCGAGTCCAACACCAGTGACAATTATCTGAACTGGTCATGGGCCTCCTCTAGTTCGACTAAGCCTCAAAAGTGAGTACCTGGTGCGGTGTGTAAACATCACCACTGGTGAGACAAAGGCGGTCGGGCACGGTGCTGGCCACCCACCCCTCGTGTGCTGTTCCGGCCTTCATAGGTGCCCACTACCAGCACTTGCCCCAACAGTCTGTTAAAGCTGTAGAGGAGGATCTCTCTCAGTGTGAGCGAACCGCACCGTCGTGCAGGGCAGAGATCTCGTCCTGCACGGCCAGCATCAGCTTGGCCTCCCGTGTCAGGTACTGGCAGCGCCGCTCCTCATGGCGCAGCGCCACCGCCATGCGTCGCGACAGGTTGTGCATGCAGCCCAGTACCGACGGGTCCGCGTGGGCCTGAGGGCCGGGGCCACATAGACATTGCACGCACACGAACATTTGTAATTGCTGCCTCAAAGTAGAGGGCCTACTTCGGGATAACCAACAGCAGAGCTTGTAAGCAAAACAGAGCTCAAGTCCAACACATCCGCTAAACGTATGGAGATGTCTGTAGGAGGGACACAACTGGAAACAGAGCAGTTTATGTATACCTAGGACAGATAATGAAGGCAGACTGGAATAAAAATGATTAATAAGGCGCACGGGAGCAGGTTGGAGTGTGTTTGAAAGCTGAACATGATAATGAAAAGTAACATACCAATTTGCTGTGATATGGTTCATTAACATGGTCGTTCACAAAGAACAAAAAAATTAAAAACAAACAAGTATGGAGAGATGGAAGCTTATATTTACCCTGAACAATCCAAACCTAATATTTAGCTATTTGAGCTAAAAATATTAAAACTCAGATGGTTTTGGTTTCATATCAAGGGCAGATTCACCCTCAAATTATAAAACACTTTGCCCGTCCAAGGACGGGGTGTATTGCAGTAAACACACAGACATTCTTGGCTCATTATAGTAGTACATTTCATGTCTCATGCAAGTTATTTTACGTATCAATCTGCTGCTGGTTATTGAGGTTATTTGAGCAGATTTTTCCCAGGACCAGCTCAGATGTCACTACCACTGATATTATCCATAGCCAGGGATAAAACTCAGGTGGCCAGATTCATAGAGAGGCATGCTAGCTAAACACTTGTACGTATAAAATCCCCATCACCAGTGACCCAAGCATCCTGTGGAGTGAGAGGCTAAAGTAAAGTTCTCCTGTCCTCTATATTTTACTGCATTGGTTGCCATGTGTGCCACTCACTCTTAGCGCAAACACCACGTTGAACAGGATCATAGTTGGAGTTTCTCGTTTGGGAGATGGATCTGTCTTGGAAACCTTTTGAGAAAAACAAACTTCACATGACAAAGAACGGTGCGCTAATTCATACAGACACAAGGTATCGCTAACAGTGTAGATTTGTATAACCTGGGTTAATAGGATTATATAGCCAATTTACTCGATAATTTAAGGAATTGATTACTTTTATTCTTTGGTTCTTTCCGTAAAGTCACGTAGATAAAAAAAAACACACTATGTACTCTGTAGCCTGGTTCTTAATCGGAGTGAGTGTACTGGCAGTCTATAATGTAGACTGTAGCCTGGTTATTAACCTCGGTGAGCATACTGACAGTCTATAATGTAGACTGTTGCGTGGTTCTTAACCTTGGCAAGTGTACTGGCAGTCTATAATATAGACTGTAGCAATGGTTATTAAGCTGGGTGAGTGTACTGGCAGTCTATATTTTAGACTATAATGTAGACTGTAGCCTGGTTTTTAACCTTACAAACCAGGCTACAGTCTACATTATAGACTGCCAGTACACTCACTCCAAGAACCAGACTACAGTCTACATTAGTGTTTTTTATTATTATTTTTATATATTTTTTTTACTTTTATTGACTTTATTTTTATTTTTAAAAATTCTATCTACGTGACTTTACCGAAAGAACCAAAGAATATGAATTCCTGCAGTCACGAAAGTTTTAAGTCTAAATGTATTACTCGACTGGATATCGGTCTGCTTAGTGGACTAATTGGATGACATGTAAATATATTGAAGAAGCCTCACCCCTCTTCTCACTCATGCTGCTAAAAGTTTGATGATGGGTAGGGCTTAGTGACACCATCGGCATCATGTCACGTCACGCTGGGTGTGGCCTCTGGGGGTTTCCTACCTTCGACAGGTAGGATGTGGGGGGCGGCAGCCATTTTTAAGAGGGCCTAGGTAATCGATCACAAAAAGGGTAGTCGATCAACTGACTTAATTGACCAATCTTCCGACTTCTATAGGATTACTGCAGGTTCAACAAAGGTGAGCTTTTACAATCAGCGTTAATGTTCGTACGGGCTAGGCTTTGCCTCTATTTGGCTGAACAAACCTGTGGCAGCTGCGAGTGCTGCAGGAGGGTTGGGTGCCCCACGAAGAGGACATTGTCAATCTTCAGCTCAAACCGCTTGCCACACAGCTCAGACTTGGGCGCCAAGATTGTGGCCAGAATAACATCGGAAAACCTGCACGCGCGCCAGCGCACGCACGCCAGCGCAAAACGCGTTGAAGGGGCATCCAAGCAGGGGACGCTCTCTCATCAGTCGGAGACGAACGCCCGTAGACACTTTAACACAACTGAGATGGAAAGATATTTTAAGGCATTTAGCAATTATTGTATATTATAATCAATCTTCACCAATTATTGTTAACCTATTATAATAGCTGGAACAGGAAAAATATGCAAAATACATTATGTGGATAATCAAGTACAGATGTACTCTTATATCAGGTATGATCAGAACAAATTTTTTTTGCATTTTGATTTTTAAAAAATTAACGAGGCAGTGAATGGGTGAAATGCATTAGTGAATGATGAGCGTGGCTTACTTTTAGGAGATGCAGAGAAATAAAAGGTTTGGCTTTTTAAATCGGCGCACACTTACAATCAGCAGTGTGCGTAAAATCATCCAGTGCTTGCGAGGAATTGAGTACAAATTGAAGCCAAGCGAAATGTGCACAGCTCAATCATGATGATAAAAGTGAAAATCTTTCACATGCAAGCATGAATTGCATGAGCTTTTAAAATAGCGCTCGTTTATCTCTGTACAACGTTTACCAATGCATTTACATATAACGGCGGAATCCCCAAGCGTTGTTTTTTTTTTACTCTGGGAGACTAATGTGTACCGTGAGGTAAACTGTCTCATCAGAGGAAAGCCAACGCAGTTTCACACTTAAAGGCTCTAACATATACCGTGCTCAGCTACCCACCGAAAATGTGAATTACATTTTTTTTAAAACAGCTCACCTCGTTCAATACAAGGGGCCCTTATTTTAGTGTGGATTTCACTCTGCTCTTCTGTGCACTTTAAATGGCAACTATTGCTTTGCAGGCTCTTGTACAATGTTTGAGATTTACCTGCATTTCACAGGAATGTTCGTATATATATAATTTTATTGTTACAAATTCGCTTCTAAAATGTTTCTTTATAATATATGTTCTAAACTTTTCCCCTTAATAATTTTCCTAAATACAAAATTCTCCCTCCTCGTTCTTGATCACCACTCCGGCTCTGGCAATACTCACTGAACCAATACTGTATTAGTGATTTTAGTTGTTGCCAGCTTTGCGCTAGACCTTTACGGCTGTGCTTGGTATCTTTGATTGAAAAAAAATCAAATGGCCCACCTTATTGAACAGCAACTTGAGATACAGGTGCATTTAGAAACATAACAAAAATGCTTAATGCACGAGTCAAATCCACATGGAACTGTACGCTCCTCAAAAAACTCAGTAATAACCATATCACCTAGTGAACCCAAATTTGTGACACACACACACATTTGAAAGGTGGACGTGAGACTGGAAGAATGAAGTGTGCACAATCGTGTAACAATTCACGGCCCAAAAAGTGCATCACCAACGCCCTGTGCAAGATTACTATTTTATTGACTAAAACCAATCAGGTTTATTCTGCAATTTTATTATAATTATTGTACTGCAATATGATTATAATTGTTTAATGTCTGATTACATAAGACAAAATAATTGTTGTTTTATGACCACTGTCCGATAGAAACATGTGAATGTAGCAAATGTGCTGCCAAAAAATGTCCTTTCCACCGTAACATTTGAAATGTCATGCCATCTTACCTTTCCTACTTAAATAATCCAGCTGATCACTCACAGGTTTTGCAAAACACGAGGGTGATATTTGACAAATACAAATAAGTGAGTTCAGCTGCATCTGTAAATCAAATAAAATCATGATTACCTTTGGGATCCGTGCTATTCTTATCCTGCAAGGCAATCCTAAAGGTGCTATGTTTCACATATTCTGCAGTAGTCACGCAGTAGGGGTTAAATCGATATGTATAACCCCAATTGAGAAAATTGTGGGTAAATTTTCAAATGTGGAAAGTTTGCACTGTGATGCCCGCACATATCATATGGCTCAAACATAATTTGCCTACTTTAAAAAAAAAGTGTTTGTTACAGTGGATAAACAAATTTGCCCCATTCCATGGATTTCTACGGACAATGGTGATGTTCAAAAAACGAATTCTGAATCATTGTAGGCAGCATTGGAATCCGAAGCCTGCAATTAGTCTCATGAGGACAAAAATTCAGGCAGAACCACGCCTGGACTCCATTTAATTTGGGACAAAGTTACTTTTCAGAAGTTTGAAGCCCCAAGTGTAGAACATCGCTACGTTTTCACAACCTTTTATGTTAGTTCTGTACCTACACTTGGAAGTGGGGGGGGGGGGGGCTTCCAGGAACAGATTTTGCTTTGAATTAAATGAAGTCCAGTTTTGGCCCTGTTTTAAGTGCAGCGATTGACGAGAAGGCACATTTCTGAAGGCCGGCATCTTACCCTGCTACCACCTGCTCATCACTCTCACTTACAGAATCGGTTTGCTCTCTGAAAAAGGGCATTTGTGGACATGAAAAAACAGCACAAGCAAAAAATATATTTTATGTGTTTAGCAATTATATAAAAAAGACACACTAAGCGATCATATTTTACGAGAAAAAATATTACAACGAATGCAACAAAAAATGTAACAAGTGAAGGCAAAACACTTAGCGCACACTATTTGTTAAGTGTATCCCAGGCAACACGTTGTTGCATAGCAACCATACCTCACGTCTCCGTCCTGGTCCTCGGGTTCGCTGGGTGTGTGCAGTGCAAACGGGCTCCTGTGCGTGCCTGCATCATAAGCCACGAACAATGAATGACCCCATTATATTATTCACCATCCCACCACCATTCATGACAACGGATGGATATCCTGGTGGCTGGCACGACTGCTGGCCAATTTGCAAAAGGTCAATTTGGTTATCTGGATACCGAAATTCACCACTGTGACCTTTGCAGCGCACATTAACAACATTTAAATAACTAACATTAATTTAGCAGACCTAACGGGAAATGAAAATGTAAACACGTTTAGCATACTCATTAATGGGACAGTAATGCAACTTACGTTGCAATTCAGATAGTAAATCAGTGAAGGTTACTGCATAACAATGAGTATTTTATTTGGATTGGTAGTTACAATACATGACAATCTGTCGACTGAATAACATCTGAATTGCACAGCAATATATATTACGAGAGAAATACACGTGTTTTCGGTGGACAATGGCCGAATAATTATGCTTTTCTAGATTACAGTCGTCTTCATCATTATGATGTCCGTGTAGCAGTGGCCCCATCAACAAGGTGGTGAAGATTGTAATGTTTGTGATCATGATTGTGAAAATAGGTGGTGGTGGTGATAGTGATGATGGCGGTGATGGTGATTATGGGGGGTTATCTTGAGTGTGTGCCGATGGCTGCGGTGATGCTGACGGCTATGATGATGGTAGTGATGGTGGTAATGATGGTGAATTGCTTGGTTATGATGGATGGAATGATTGCGTATTGATGGCTGTGAAAATAATGGTGGTGCTTTGATTATGTTGGTGAAAATGGAAGTGATATGATCGCTACACATGTGTTGTTAATCATGATGATCTTGATGAAGGCTGTGGTGGTGATGATGATCTTGATGAAGGTTGTTGTTCACGATCGCAAACTCACTAGTGGCAGCCTGAAACTGCTCTTTTTGACGTTGGAACGGGTAACGAAAGAGCAATTTATTGCCCCGACTGCCCGAGCTCACGAGAATGACGCTTATTGGACTTGTCTGGTCACCACCGGCCATGGTTTCACACAATTAAAGAGCGTGAACCGACTCAAAGAGACATCACCCCACGACCACCCCGACACACAGAACACACACAACGCCTAACAGCGCATCGCCATTAACAGTTAACTGTGCACCCCCCCCCCACCGCTCAATTGTGAGTACGGCCAACGAAGGCGTTTGCAGCCTGCGAGTTTTAAACAGGTACGCTTTCACGAGTAACGCCTGACATTGCTGCTAAGAGCTGTGGCGAAGCCCGGTCACTTTCCAATCAACGGAGGCGAGCGTGTGCGACGATCGCGTAAATCGACCGGCGCTCGTTAGGCCCAGGCTTTTTACGGCTTTCCTGCGCGGCCCCCCCGCGCCACGCGTCAACGACGGCGGCTCGGTCGGTCGGGGCAAAACGGGGGTCGCGGAATGCAACGCAAACGCTCGACGAGAACGCGTCCCGCCAGGGATAAGTTAATAACAAAAGGTTAATCTTTAATAAACGGCGGCGATTAATACGGAGAATTATAGCGCGTTGCCGCAGACACAAATCGGGACGCCGCGAAGGTGAACAGCCCCCGGCACAACACAAACACGTGGACGCCTTGTGGCGACTTAGTGCAACAACAACAACCAACAACAATCACTGGTAAGGGACCTCCTTGTAATTGCCAAGTGGAACGTTTGTACGTCTGGGAACGGCTAAACAGCAAGTATATTCACGTAGGGCAGGGGTCGAGAACCTTTTTGACTGGGAGAGCCATGAAAGCCAAATATTTCTAAATATATTTCATTGAGAGCCATATAGTAATTTTTAACGTATAATAAATTAAATATGTCTTACTTTTAATGCGACTTCTGGTGCTGCGTGGTTTTGCTGATGGCCTTGTAGTCTGGTTCATACGTGGTGAGGTTGAGCTTCATGCAGGCGTGACCCGTGAAATTTATCTTCAAAACTAATTTATGTTTACTTTAAAACGACACGGTATTATTAAGCAATATCACAAGTATTTTAAAATCAGTTCCAAACTGATTTTTTTTCAACTCAAAATTGTCTGGGAGCCATATGCCGTCACTGGAAGAGCCATATATGGCTCGCGAGCCATAGGTTCCCGACCGCTGACGTAGGGTCTGAATGTGCCCGGCCAATTTATTGTTTTAATGACTAGCAAAAAAAGTCGTCAAAAACACTTCCTTAGAAAGAAAAAGTATATAATCGGCGATGTTTTGGGCAATAGTCCTTCCTCACAGCGTATAGTGGTCCCAGAGAGGAGGTAGTTATTGACAAATGTGTTAAGAATATTGATTTTCAATGTTTGATTGTGCACCACTGATAACGCATTATCATCAAATAATGTTTTAACATTTTCTTTTTTTAATACGGAATGCTTTGCTTTTTATGGAAGGAAATACGAGTACTCCAATAGAACGTTGACATCTTATGACCAAGCCTTGAGCTGGAAAAGGTCACTGGGTTTAGCAGAGCTGTTGGGAATATTGCATACAACCAGTGTGGCAACACACGGGGCTATTTCAAAACCATAGAACTTAGCACGACGTCTTGAGGCAAAACCCATGGGGATTTTGATGAGCAAGGGTGTTGAGTAATGCAGGCTCTGCTATCTGAGTAGTTTTGAAACAGTTTCTTTCTGTCTGGAACATGTGCACATTACTATATTGCACATTCATGCCCCCTCCTGCAGAGGCTGCTGCTGCTGCTGTTGCTCTTGATGATTACGATGGTACAATATTAAAAGTATGACTATTCACAAAACATTGTTACTATATTAAATGGTGTACACTCTATGTTAAGTGGGGTGGTGTAGTAGTGGTTAGCACGGTGAACTAGGGTTGTTGTTATCTTGTGATCTTCGCATCACCGGGGGTCGTAATTAACCGGTTAAAAACGGTTAACGGCTTGAACACTCACTTTGTTTCAACTTTGAATGCCGTGGTGTAATGACCAACTACAATGGGCTTGCAAATAACATTGATACTTACACGCTCTATCCAAAAAGCCTTTATTATGGACATACACCTCATTTAGTTGATCGTGTGTGGTGGGCTGAAATGAGGGTACGCTCACTCTCTTGCAACATCATCTGGTGAGCATGGAAAAGTACAATACATCGCCGTCCTCAATTTCTCTCGAGTTCCCTCTAGTGAAGTCCGTTTCGTCAGCAGCGGCGAGAGGGAGCAACATGACATAGTTACCATGTGGAAAATTGGTCCAAACGTGTGGTTTCCAAATGGCATTTCGTACAGCCCCTCACACTTATTCAGCTTTACACTCCTAGAAAAATTAAGTCCAATGTAACCATGCACGTTTAAGTGTTCACTCACACGATGGCAACTGTCACTTGCTCTGCACATGAAAGATCAAGAATACAAAAATGCCACTGACAGGGAAGATTGTTGCACGGTATTTTGTTTAAAATTGCATATTTTGTATCGCCTTATTTTGTACGTGCAGAACGAGAGCTTTTCTTACAGTAGTGACTAACAACTGACATGTTCATAATCACACTACGTGCTAACGTTTTCTATCAGTGAGGGCTATTTACATTTTTTCGCAATCTTTACGTTTAGGAATTCTCCACAGAAAAAAAAAACGTTATTTACAACATTTAACCATTCACTTTAATGTACTGTATTATTGAATTAAAGTCAGTAACTACAAAAAAAAGTTAATTCAACAATTATTTTTTATCAGTAATAAATGTTTACCTTGGATACTCTTTCATGGCTTTAATCCACATATCAAAACATAATTGCATCCTCATCTATCTTATATACAGAGAAGATACCGATATTGCCAATTGTGGCTTGATATTCGCGATCATTTTGATAAGGCATTGCCAGCAGCATTTCCTCTATGTATTTCAAAACAATAATTAATAAGCGAGATAAAGTACAATTACGCAAGTCCTAAGAATGTTTGGAGGGTATATAAAGCACCAGTGCACTGCAGAAGCTCATAATCTCTCAGAGACATATATCATAGCCTTGGCTCAGCACTAGTTTGACCTCTGATGCGACTAAGCTCAGGAATAAGCCGCTCAATTGCTTCCAAAGATGTCTTAGCGACTCAGCCATGGCTTGGGCTTTAGGCAATTGAGCATTGTCCCCATGGATGGGACTAATGACAAAATATGAAACAAAAAATGCGTCTCACCGCTAACAAAGACAACGTGAGTTCTAAAGATGACTTGGCACAGTGAGGGCTTAACTAAACCTCAATTCTGTTACATCCACTGCGGTGGCTTATATTTACCAAACAGTTCCTCAGTTGCTCTGCATAATGAGTTGACTTTACACAATGTAAAGGACGCTTTCAAAATATAATACTTTCCAATAAAGGACACTGACATCTGACTGCAAATGTGATTGTTTCATTACTGAGTGTGTTTCTGGTGTACATTGGGCACAAAACTTATGGCGATGAGTTAGTTTTACATGTTATTATGACATGTATATTAGAATCTTAATTTTGGAGCTTTCGTGACTGCAGGAATTATTCTTTGGTGCTTTCGGTTAAGTCACGTCTAAAGATAAAATAATAAATTAAAATAATAGCATAATTAACTAATGCATGATATACTATTGTTCAGGCTGACTTTTGATGGGTAAACATAGCCTGATCGGAAATAATTACAACTCCATGGGCATCTTTGTCTTTGTTTGTACAGAAAGTAGCTTGGACCGGTTCAGATGTCACTCACAAGTGAGGTTGGCCCTGGCTGGCAATTTAACTCGCTTCTCACCGATTGACCATAATCTAGTCTCAAATCTGATTGTGAATATTTATTTAAATATGGAGACTAACGTATGTGATCCAAGATAGTAGAATCAAACTCAATTTTATTGTTTAATACGTTAACTGCATTTCATTTTTCAAAATGTAATAGTTTGTGAATGTTAATTCCTTATATTTCCTCCATATTAACAATCAACTCAATGGAATTACTGCTTAGAAGTGCATACGACTGCAATGATAGCCTTAAAAGCATAGCATTTCACAATTACGTGTACGTCTGCAGAGCAATCGTTTCAACACGATAGCACTTTTTTTATCTTGTTATTTCATCATGACTGATATTTCATTGGATCTGAGCTTCATCTTATGTTTGACCCATTTTCACATCGTGGATAACATATTTTAGACGTTATGAACAGCAATGGATGACAGTAATTTTTAAGAACATGATTCACATTGATAGTCATCTCAAATAATGTTCCCGCAGCTTAGGAAATCACATGCATTGTTTGGGCATTGCTTCTAGTTGTACGAGATACATTAGATCCTTGACTAAGCACATTTAAGATTGGGTAGATCACCATCGTCATCAAAAAAGAAGGGGAATGCCAGTTGAGTAACCAGCCGCTCCCCCGCCCCCCATACCGATAGAATTCTGTATATAAGGAAACTCAAAGCAAGTGTCTGGCACAAGCGATTTTCAGACCTTGCAGGACTGCCTTGATCTGCCCATCAACTACCATGCCTATTGTCGACTCTGGAAGCGTTGGGGCGATCTCCGCCGCGGAGAAGTCCCTCATCGTCAGCGCCTGGGCCCCCGTGTACGCCAAGTACGAGGAGGCCGGCGTGGACATCCTGGTGAAGTAAGTCTGTGCAGCGGCGCTGAGCAAAGTACCCTTTTCATGAACTGTGCTCTTACTTCGAGGGTTTACAAGAGAATTGCGGTATTAGCGATTCTCACAAATGTCCTGACTCATCACGTCAGGATCAGATGCACAGTGCAGGGACTACTTGTAAATTTGTAAAACATTGGTCCCATCGTTTATCAAGGAGCCATGCAGGAATAACTTTCAGCCGAAGCAAGCGACAGATGTATTTACGTAATGTTTTTATTATTTTCGTGCAACAGGTTTTTCGCCGCCAATCCCGAGGCCCAGGCCTTCTTCCCCAAGTTCAAGGGGCTCGACTCGGCCGACCAGCTCAAGAAGTCTCCCGCCGTGCGCTGGCACGCCGAGAGGATCATCAACGCCGTCAACGACGCCGTCGTGTCCCTGGACGACCCCGCGAAGCAGAGCCTGCAGCTCAAGGCCCTGAGCCAGAAGCACGCCCAGGAGTTAAACGTGGACCCCAACTACTTCAAGGTAACACTATTGCCCTCCTCACATCCTATGCAAAACGCATGAATTCTGTGGCTGAATTTTCTATTTCAAAACCAATTTGGGCATCTTTGGTTAAATAAAATGTTCATATTTTTCAGTTGAAATATTCCGCAGGCCTCTTATATTCCCCAACCTGTCTACCCACCAATCTAAAGGGAACCACCAACTGTTTTCACATGTACTGTGGTTTACTCGATGTATTCTCATCCATTTTCATTTCTTGAAGGTCTAAGGCCAAACAAGCAAACTAATTGTCCTGTAACCTTCCAAAAGTCGCTTCCAATGAGACCACATTAATTTTGGAATAGATTTCAAATCGACATGCAAAGTTTTCCAACTGTTATAATATGCAATGTTAGATTGTAATTCTCTGTAAAATGCGCTCTGCTCCACAGGTTCTGGCTGGAGTCATTTCCGACGCAGTTGTCAAGAGTGGCGATGCGAAGGCTGCTGTTGATAAGTTCCTGAGCCAGGTGGTTATCCTGCTCAAGTCCGCCTATTAAACCGCAGCGCAGCCCAAGACTCTGCACCTCCTTCAGACGACCTCCGCTTTCCTCCTCAACGAAGTTGATAAAGATACAGAATGATTAGCTTGTGCTATCGCTGTACGCAATGTTTTCCCGATATGTGGTAACTAAACCGTGTTGTGCATAAAACATGGAATAAAGATACCTTCCCTGCAATTCACATTGTTTGTTTGTTCATTTGTTCCTTACGGTCTACATTAACAGTCGAGGTTATTGATGGGGCTGGTGTCCTACACGAACCAATAAGACCAAAATCCACCGTATAGCCTGTTAAGGACTTTTGGGGTAAGTGCTGCTAGTGAGCGCCTATGAAGGCCGGCACAGCGCACGAAGGGGTGGGTGGCCAACACCACGGCCGCCTTCGTCTCCCCAGTGGCGATGTTTACACACCGCACCAGTTACTCATTTGTGGCTGAGTCGACATAGGGGAGGCCCAGGACCGGTTCAGATAATTGTCACCGGTATTGGCCATGGGCGGGAATAGAACTCTGGCCGCGCGCTAACTGCTACACTACTGCTCCCCACTCTACACGTGGTGCGAAGCACAGCCACTGGTGAATGAGGACCTCCCCAGACGACGCTTCTCAAGGGGGTTGATTGATGATGCTTCACCACGCTTGTCAGTATGAGTTGGTCAAGGTGGGGATCATAGAAGTACACTTAATTTTGCTGCATTCTGACCTCCAGCACGTAGTCCTTTACAGCCTATAACTCCTTTTATGCATGGTCACCCATTAGGGCACTATCCAGGCTCAATTCTGCTCAGCTTCTGAGATCTGGTGAAATCTGGAACATTTTACGTGATTTGGTCATAGGCTAGCAATACGGTACGATACATCCAATATTATACATTGGTTTGTGAAAGTTGGATTCGAAGACACAAAGGCAACGCACACAAAAAATGCTGAACATGATGAAATGCTGAACACATTAACCGTGTCAGAGTTTTGCCGATTACATTGTAACGAGCAATGAAAACGATCTCGTACATGGAAAAAAAAACTAATACAGTATTCAATAGAGGTGTTTGAGCCAGAGGTGGAAGTGTCCCCCTTATATCGAGCCACAATAATACCTCTTCGTTCACGCCAAACCATCCTCGAATAGCAAGGTGCATGAGGGCAGTGCATGTCAAGAAAATCCGAAGGAACAATTTTCATCAACAACACCCACAAAGTTGCATGCAACCCGCCACACGAGTCCACGGGGTTCCAGTCCCCCAGGTGTGTACATGTCAGCCCCTTATCACTGCCTACCTTAGAGACCAATTCACACCTTAATTGGCCACCCCATGCCCTTATCAATTTCAACGTTTATCCTACAAAGTCCCATCACTGGGGAGAAACACGAACAACATTATTCTTGGGTCTTTCGCTATAGTCATGTAGAAGGGGAATAATTATTTTATTATTTCCATTCTACGTGACTTTACCAAAAGAACCAAGAATATGAATCCCTGCAGTCACGAAAGGTTTAAATCAAAATACGAACAACATTCTTTATTGCCCTTTATTGAAACGGTTGTACGCCGTATGGACCTGGAAACTAAAATTTTCCCTGTACACGAATGCGGGGTAAACCCGTATGTATGGGTTGACACGGTACGAATTTCCCCCAACAACACCGGCAAAAGTTGCATGCAACCCGTGGGAAACGCGAGTACACGGATTTCCGAGTCCCCCAAGTGCGTCTGGTTCCTCGCTCTTGTTGCATTTTGTTTCAACCGAGTTACACAATCCCCATCCTTGCCTGAGACGACATGGGTTCTGAGAAATAAATGTATGAATAATGAACGACAATATTTTACTCATAATAAAGGTTTTTGGGTTAGATCGCGTTATTTATAAATGTGTCGTAACCCTCCACCACTCGACACGGCCAAACAGTAAAAAAATGTGTCGCGTTTACAAAAGACAAATAGTTCACTACTTTAGCCCACCGGTGTGTTGATGAGTGAATCAACATCATTTACAATTTTGAGTACGACGTTTCGCTGCGATGATGCTGGATGTAATCACCAGCGAAACGTCGTACTAAAAATTGTTGATTCACTCTTCAACACACCGGTGGGCTAAAGTAGTGAACTATTTGTCTTTTGTCAACGTGACACATTTTTTACTGTTGGGCCGTGTCGGGTGGTGTATGGTTACGACACATTTATAAATAACGCGATCTCACCCAAAAACCTTTATTATGAATAATATTGGTCGCGAAAGCCTACGTGTTTAACTGACAATATTTGAACCAATTGTCCATTCTGTGAGGTATCGCTAACCAGCGAGTAACTTGCAAAGCGAATAAAAAACAAAATTTAAACGAATGCTCTGCACGCGTGTCGTCATTTGTTCGCTGGTGACTTTTGTAAGCCACATGGTTTACGATCGAGGAGTTTGCAAAGTTAGTTTACATCGTTCCTCGGTTACCATGTGGATTAAATTAGTTTTTATCATAGTTATCTAATATCGGCAGATTCATACGTGATTATTCACCAGCAATTACTCACGTATGATATAACTTCACACGTTTATATTTCACCTAACGATACCCTCTGGGACGTTGTTGCGTAACCCCCAGTAGTGCCACGTGCCCCCCAAGGTCCGCGTGCCTCCCGTGGGGGAGGGGACAGGTGGGGAGGCACGGCCCCAGGCCCCGAGTGTCCGCCAAACGTGGGCCGCAACAGGCCGCACACGTTGGGTCCCATAGGTGGCAGGACATTTTGAGGCCATAAACGTTTTGATATACACTTCTACGTGACTCTACCGAAAGAACCAAGAAGATGAATCCCTGCAGTCACGAAAGCTTTAAGTCGAAATTTATACACGAGGCCGTAAACAAAAGATGACACAATTTACGGTAATCATAAATAATACTCATCTTGAATTTTTTTCCTGACATGGCGGCAGAGCGAATTGTTGACGCCAAAAGTTCTGAGTCAGGAATTTTGTAAGTACATCAAAATGCAATCCAATTAGAAATATTTTTTTATAATACTGTACGGCAAGGTTCGTCAGTTAGGCGCAGTTAGGGAAACATACATGGAGACACAGACATGGAAGTATGACAATGCAATCGTCTAATAAAAAGATAGAACAACAAGGTTATGCCAATGTAATTTAGTAATACACTAAGGCAAGGTGAATGGGTAAATACATTGCAATTAAAGCTAGTAACAATCCGATGCAAAGTAGGCCCGTAATGTATGCCCAATTAGTGCTAACTTAATAGTTGTGTAAAGGAGTCAACACGAGATATGTAAGGCATGGGCTGTTTTCATCAGCCAACAAAGTACAAACATCCACATGATCTTCAACTTGGAACACGCCACGAACTCCTGACCCGAACTCTTTCTATCCTCTCCTCTTGTCCACCTGGATCTTTTTTTTTACTGAACTCATCTGTCTAACCACTAACCAGTCTCCCTTTTCTGCTACCAACGGGTCTCAACCGCCCCTCAACTCATCCTTAATTTCCATCGGCTCTACCCCTCGAACGGTATTGCAAAATCAGATAGAATTTCCCCGTTCTCCACCCATCAGGACGTGGTGAGATGTTAACTCCCTCGCCTGGTATGCAGGAGGTCGTGGGTTCCATCCTGAACCCGACGCCTGTATATTTGGAGTGTGCATGGTCTTTCCAAGGTTGCATTGATTTTTCTCCGGGTGATCCGGTTTTTTCCTCCACATTTAGAAACATGTGTTTTAGAGATTTTGGCTGCAATTAATTTCCACGTGATAAACCACATATTTTAGCGATCATATGTGGCCAGCTCGCTTCTGAAAAATAGCTACATAGCTCTGGGCTTTACCTGGTAAAATAAAAAACGAGTTTGAATAGTTTTATAATATCTTTTTGGTTCTTTCGGTAAAGTCACGTAGAAGGGAAGTAATTAAATAATAAAAATAAAACATAATAAAATAAAATAATTCTCACGACGTTTCGGCTACAACGCAAGCAGCCGTCTTCAGGTGAAGAATGAGACACTACCAAGCTAGGAGCTTATATATAAGCTGCGTTGGAGGTGGAAGAGCGCCTTAACAAAAAGAATGTGCATATGAAGAGGAATTTAGCATATTGATGGAAAATGCGTAGGCGTTGGGCGGGGGGGTTTCAAAGTCATATTATGCCCATGCAGTATGCAGGATCAGCAGCACCAAAGGGGGTGCAGGGATTAGCAGTAACAAAGGAAAGGAATGTTAATGATATGTAGCTGCAGTTACTCAACAACCACGTAGAAAACTAAAGTATAAACTACATAAAAAACTAAAGTATAAACTGCATAGCACCATCTTACTTACTATACTCTACAATAAGCTGAGTTACTAACAGCAAGTAATACATTACAATTCTACGTCGTAAAAATGCTATAATATGCTTCCATCTAAACTTTATTCTCTTACATCACACGAGCATATACCGTACTATATACTGCCATAGATAAACCCAACATTAAATTATATACTGTATTGCTGTAAACCAACCTATACCTTATACATTTTAATATAATACTATGTATTATTCTACACACCCTAATGTGTATCGAAATGGTTTATTACGTCCTTCCAATGATTGCTAAGCCAGAATCCATCTTCTCGGTTAAAATTGTCTCTGTGTTTGTATATGTGGATCGCCTCATGAACGAATCTCTCATGATAGCCAGATGGCTTGCAGAGAACCTCTGTCTTGGAGAAGTCAATATCATGTGAGCCCACTGAGTTGTAACAGTGATCTGCCACGGCTGAGGTGTTTGTCCTACCGTGTTTCAGGTCAGCTTTATGTTCACGGATGCGGTCCGAGACATGTCGTTTGGTTTCCCCAATGTAACTGCTACCACAGAGGCAACTTAGTTTGTAGACGCCAGGGTACTGTATGTCTGGAACCACATCTTTTACAGACGGTACCAGATCACGGATTTTATGTACTGTGTTGAATCGGACCTGGATCTTGTGTTTAATCAGGATTTTGGAGATCTTTTTTGTGACCCCAGCAATGTAGGGTAAGGTGATGGTCTTGAAAGGCTCCTCAACAGGATCCTTCTTGATGGTTGGAGTGATGGCTTTGCGGATTGTGTAGTCGGAGTAACCATTAGCCTTAAGAGCTTGGCGTACGTGTTTGAGTTCACTGGCAATGTGTTCATGGTCGGAGATGCATTGGGCTCTATGATATAGAGTCTTGATGAGGGAATTCTTCTGGGATGGATGGTGGTGGGAATCCGGTTTTAGATAAGCATCCGTATGGGTGGCTTTCCTGTAGACAGAGTGGCTCATTGAACCATCAGGTCTCCTTTTGATTAGGACATCCAAAAAGGGTAGCTTGCCATCTTTTTCGACTTCCATGGTGAATCTGATGGCTGGGTGTATGGAGTTGATGTGGTCGAGAAATTGGTCTAGAGCAGCACGGCCATGTGGCCAGATGACAAAAGTGTCGTCTAAGTACCTCTTCCATAAGGTCGGGCGTAGAGTGGCAGTCTGGATGGCGTCCGTCTCAATAGTTTTAAAAAAGCACAACCGTCAGCAATTCATAAATTGAGTGCCCTTTTGAAACAAGTCGTGAACAGAGCTTGGAGGGGCGTTAATTAGTAAATGTATGGGGTATGCCCTACATCCAACCTATATGACAGTCCCCGGTTTATGAACATGTTAAGTTCCCGAAGCCTATACTCTTAGTTCATCATCATTGATTTGATGCAGCAAATCTGGCTGTGACGGTCCCACCTGATGACGGAGACTTGTGTTGCCTCCGAAACGTCGTGATTTTATTGTTTTATTTTTATAAATTTTTATTTCATTTTTTACCTACGTGACTTTACCGATAGAACTAAGAGTATGAATCCTTGCAGTCACGAAAGCTTCAAATTCCCGAAGCCTGTTCGTAATTCGAACGGTTCGTAAGTAGGAACACAACCCATATTTAAATGCACATACAGTCAGTGTTATAAAACTTGTTGTAGTTCAACAAGCGGAAAGCACGCTTAAACCCATAAATGAGAAGAAACATACGTTTGCATGTACATCTCGCAGAGGATACCTGCGCTGAACCAGTTCCGCGGTTTGGTTCGCAAGTGCGAACTCCCCCGTCGGATGGTTCGTAAGTCGGGCGTGCATGACAATTTAATTGAGCTCACATGATTTACAATTATTCAATGAGCTAGAGCAGAATTCGGTACCAGGTGGTGGAAAATATTACGTAGTTTACTTGTGATTCAAAGATGTTGGTTTGACTCAAGTTCTGCCATCTCAATGGTACTAACAAGTGAAATATTTGGGCTGGGTCCATGGACTAAGTTAAGTGTGCTAACCACCACGCCAGTTATAAACCTTGTCATAAATAAAGGCTTTGAATTTCAAGATGTGCACGGACATATGTGATCTAAGATAATAAAAACAAATTATTTGCTGACAGCGTTGAAGTTTTTTCCTAATTCAAAGGATTAAAATTTATATTAGTTCCTGAGACTCAGAAAGTATTCACTGCAATGGTGACCTTAGAATCATCGCATTTCACAATTGCGTGTGCATGCAAGAAAAATAATTTCAACATGATAGAACTTTTTTTTATCTTGCTATTTCATCACCATTGATATTTGATTGTATCTTAGCTTTATTTTATGTTTGACCAATTTTTACGTGGATAACATACTTCAAAAATATCAATAACTGATCGTGGCATTTTTCAATGACATAAATCCCACTGATAAGTCATCTCGATGTTCCTGCACTTCATGAATCCACGTGCATAGTTTGTTAATTGTATTTGCATGACCTACATTAGATGCTTGACTGAGCATTTTCACAACAGGGTACATCACCAGCATCGTAAAAAAGCTGAAAGCAAGTTGAGCAACCCACTCCTGCACATCTGTATATAAGGAAACTCGAAGCAAGTGTCTGGCACAAGCGATTTTCAGACCTTTCAGGACTGCCTTGATCTGCCCATCAACTACCATGCCTATTGTCGACTCTGGAAGCGTTGGGGCGATCTCCGCCGCGGAGAAGTCCCTCATCGTCAGCGCCTGGGCCCCCGTGTACGCCAAGTACGAGGAGGCCGGCGTGGACATCCTGGTGAAGTAAGTGTGTGCAGCGGCGCTGAGCAAAGTACCATTTTCATGAACCGTGCTTTTACTTCAAGGGTTTACAAGAGAATTACGGTATTAGCGATACTCACAAATGTCCTGACTCATCACGTCAGAATCAGATGCACAGTGCAGGAACTACTTGTTAATTTGTATGACAGACATTGGTCTCATTGATAGCGAGTAACCAAGCAAGAACTTTCAGGTGAAGAAAAGCACAGCTCGATTTCTTAGAGAATTACGGTATTAGCGATTCTCACAAATATTTTATTATCATGTAATATTTTATTATTTTCGTGCAACAGATTTTTCGCCGCCAACCCCGAGGCCCAGGCCTTCTTCCCCAAGTTCAAGGGGCTCGACTCGGCCGACCAGCTCAAGAAGTCTCCCGCCGTGCGCTGGCACGCCGAGAGGATCATCAACGCCGTCAACGACGCCGTGGTGGCCATGGATGACCCCGCGAAGCAGAGCATGCAGCTCAAGGCCCTGAGCCAGAAGCACGCCCAGGAGTTAAATGTGGACCCCAAGTACTTCAAGGTAACACTATTGCCCTCCTCACGGCCAGTGTAAAACACATGAATTATGTGGCTGAATATTCCGAAAGGTATTTCAAAACCAATTTGGGTATCTTTGATAAAAATTTAAAATCAAAATTTTCATCAGTTGAAACAATACACAGGTCTATTATTTTCCCCCACCTGTCCACCCACCAGTGTACAGGGAACCACCAACTGTTTTCACATTTACTGTGGTTGACTCGATGTATTCTCGTACGTTTTAATTTCTTGAAGATCTAATGCAAAACAAGCAAACTAATTGTCGTGTAACCTTCCAAAAGTCGCTTCCAATGAGACCACATTAATTTTGGAGTAGATTGCAAATGGACATGAAAAGTTTTCCAACTGTTATAATATGCAATGTTAGATTGTAATTCTCTGTAAAAACGCGCTCCGCTCCGCAGGTTCTGGCTGGAGTCATTTCCGACGCAGTTGCCAAGGGTGGCGATGCGAAGGCTGCTGTTGATAAGTTCCTGAGCCAGGTGGTGATTCTGCTCAAGTCCGCCTATTAAACCGCAGCGCAGCCCAAGACTCTGCACCTCCATCCAACGACCTCCGCTTTCCTCCTCAACCAAGTTGATAAAGATGCAAACTGATTCGCTTCTGCTAACGCTGTACGCAATGTTTTCCCAATATGGGATAACGAAACCGTGTTGTGCATAAAACATGGAATAAAAATACTCTTTCTGCAATTCACATTGCTTGTTTGTTCATTTGTTCCTTACGGTCTACATTAACAGTCGAGGTTATTGATGGGGCTGGTGTCCTACACAAAGGCAATAAGACAAAGATCCACCATATAGCCTGTAACAGACTTTTGGGGTGCTGTTAGCGAACGCCTATGAAGGGCGGCACAGCACACGAAGGGGTGAGTGGCCAGCACCACGCCCGGCCGCCTTCGTCTCCCAAGTGACGGTGTTTACACACCGCACCAGTTACTCATTTGTAGCTGAGTCGACATAGGGGAGGCCCAGGACCGGTTCAGATAATTGTCACCGGTGTTGGCCGTGGGCCGGAATAGAACTTCGGTCGCGCGCAAACTGCTACACTACCGCTCCCCACTCTACACGTGGTACGAAGCAGAGCCACTGGTTAATGAGGACCTCCCCACACAACACTTCTCAAGGGGGTTGATTGAGGATGCTTCATCACACTTGTCAGCATGAGTTGGTCAAGGTGGGGATCATAGAAGTGCAATTGTATTTGCTGCACTCTGACCTCCAGCACGTAGTCCTTTACAGCCTATAACTCCTTTTATGCATGGTCACCCATTAGGGCACTTTCCAGGCTCAATTCTGCTCAGCTTCTGAGATCTGATGAGATCGGGCACATTTCACGTGATTTGATCATAGGCTAGGAATACGGTACGGTACAACCACTGAAAATCGGCGTGTGAAAGTTGGATTTGAAGAAACAAAGGCAACTCACACAAATGTCGAACACATTAATCGTGTGAGATTGTGCCGATGACATTGTAACAAGCAATGAAAATTAGCTCGTGCATGAAAAAATAATAATCAAGGTATTTGTGCCAGGTAGAAGTCCCCACATATTTCGCCATACCACGCGGTCCCTCCGTCGCTCAACCCCCCGGGACGAAATCCAGAGACGAAGCCCCGGCCGCAATAACATCTCTTTATTAACACCAACATCCTTGAATGGCAAGGTGGATAAGGGTAACGAATGACAAGAAAAACCAATGGAACAATTTCCCACAACCACATCCGCACAATTACATGCAACCAGCCATGTTAGTCCATGGAGTTCGAGTACCCCAGGTGCGTACGTGTCGACCCCTTATCAGTGCCAACCTTAGAGACCAATTCACACCTTATTGGTCACCCCCGTGCCCTTATCAATCTCAACGTTCATCCTACAAAGTCCCATCACTGGGGAGAAACATGAACAAATAGTCAAAAAAATGGTCAAAAAAATGTTGTTGCCCGTATTGAAACGGATGTACGCCGTATGGACCTGGAAACTCAAATTTCCCTGTACGAGAATGCGGGGTAAACCGTATCGGTTGACACGGTATGAATTTCCCTCAACAACACCGGCAAAGTTGCATGCAACCCGCCACGCGAGTTCACGGAGTTCCGAGTCACCCAGGTGCGTGTGGATCCTCGCTTTTGTTGCATTTTGTTTCAACCGAGTTACACAACCCCCTTTCCTGACCCAACATGGGTTCTGTGAAATCAATGTACGAATAATGAACGACAATATTTTGACCAATTTTCCAGATATCTAAAGACCCCTGCCTCACTGCTAAGTATTTAACTGCATTTCCCCCCAGGTTCTTCCAGCCAGGAGAACAACACGGGTCCCGCCACGCGGGATGCCGCCATCAAGTCCCCAGTCCAACCCCTATCAGTTGAAATATTCTCACTCCTCCCCGGCCTTCACGGGGTGGAGCACCAGGTTCCCTCCTGTCTCTCTGCATCTCCCCCAGCAACTGCAGGGACTCCAGGGGAGATTTGGGGGACAGAAGGACAGGTAGGGAGGCCCAAGCCCAAGTGGCTGCGAAACTTGGGCCGCAACAGGCCGCACACGTTGGGTCCAATAGGTGGTTAGTACATTTTGAGGCCATAAACTTTTTGATATACACGAGGCCGTAAACAAAAGATGACAACATTTACGGTAATCATAAATACTCATCTTGAATTTTTTTCCTGACATGGCGGCAGAGTAAAGATTGACACCAAAATGTCTGAGTTAGGAACTTTGTGAGTACTGTACATCAAAATGCAATCCAATGAAAAATAATATGTATAGTAACTGTACGGCGAGGTTCATCGCGTATACACAGTTGGGCAAACATATGTGGAGACACAGACATGGAAGTGCGACAAAATGCAATCGTCCGAATAAATATATAGCACAGCCAGGTTATGACAATGTTACAGTAGTTTAGTAATACACTAAGTCAAGGTAAATGGGTACATATATTGTAATTAAAGCTCGTAACATTCCTATGCAAAATAGGCCCGTAATGCATGACCAAATAGTGCTAATTTAATAGTGGTGTAAAGGAGTCAACACGAGATATGTAAGGCATGGGCTGTTTTCATCAGCCAACAAAGCACAAACATACACATGAGCTTCAACTTGGAACGCGCCGCGAACTCCTGACCGGAACTCTTTCTATTCTCTCCTCTTGTATGCCTGGAACTTTTTTTTACCGAACCCACTTGTCTAACCAATCTCCCTTTTCTGCTACCAACGGGTCTCAACCGCCCTTCAGCTCATGCTTAGATTCCTTGGTCTCTACCCCTCGAACGGCATTGCAAAATCAGATTGAATTGCCCCATGCTCCACCCATCAGACGGCGAGATGTTAACTCCCTCGCCTGGTATGCAGGAGGTCGTGGGTTCCATCCTGAAACTGATGCCTGCTGTATATTTGGAGTCTGCATGTTCTCTTCGTGGTCGAATGGATTTTTCTCCGGGTGATCCGGGTTTTCCTTCCACATTTAGAAACATGTGTTTATAGAATTTGGCCGCAATTAATTTCACGTGATAAGCCACATCGTTTAGCGATCATATGTGGCCAGCTAGCTTCTGAAATAGAGCTACATAGCTCAGTGGGCCTTACCTGGTAAAATAAAAAAAATAGTTAGAATAGTTTTTTAATAGTTTTTAAAAAGCACAACCGTCAGCAATTCCTTAATTGAGTGCCCTTTTGAAACAAGTCGTTAACAGATTTTGGAGGGGCATTATTTAGTAAATTAATGTGGTATGCACTACAGCCAACCTATCGGACAGTCCCTGACTTACGAACGGGTTCCGTTCCCGAGACCCGTTCGTAAGTCGAACGGTTCGTAAGTCGGAACACAATAATGTACCATATTTAAATGCGCATACAGTCAATGTTATAAAACACGTTATGGTTCCACAAAAGAGGAAAGCACAGTTAAACTAATATTTAAGAAATATACGTTTGCATGTACATCTCGTGGATGATCCCTGCGCTGAAGCAAATAGTTATGCGTTTCGGTTCGCAAGTGCGAGTTCGTGTTCGAACGTCGGATGATCAAAAAATAAATAGCTTATGGATGCTCGTTCGAAATGCGGATTGGTCGTAAGTCGGGTGTTCGTAAGTCGGGGAATATCTTCCAGTACGTGTGTAATGATAGCGCGGAACGATAGAAGGACAGTGTGGCTCCCGGGAGCCATGGTTACTGATGGACAGGCTAATTAGAGTTAATGAGACGGGATCCAATGGCGGGTGGTGGGTGACAGGGCCAGGCGCAGCGAGGAGGATTGAGGAATATGGCGTGGCCGGACCGGGCAAGGGTAAATATCAGCGTGAGTGGAGGCTTGGGGCTGTTTGGTGTGGCTCAGAGGTCGCAACCGGATACCCGATACCCGTACCCTACCCGATACCCGGCTACCCGTACCCGGCCGGTAACGGGTAGCCGGGTAGCCGTTTGCGACCCTGGTGCGGCCGGTTACGGGTAGGCCGTGAGTCACTGGTGAGTAACCGTTTGTCACTCATTTCGGGTAGGGTACGCGTACGGGTGGGGAACGGGTACCCGTACCCGGCCGGGTACGGGTACCCATTTGCGACACTGGTGCGGCCGGGTACGGGTAAGGAATCAAAACCCGTTTGCTACCTCGGGTGTGGCTGGAACTGCCGCCGTCGCCTGGGATCGGGGTCGTCTCTCCACCGTCTGCAGATGTCTTGAGACTGGGAGCTATTCTGTCTCAGAACAGAGTGGTGTCAATGCCCAAGTGTACGGAGTCACTCGTGGCTACGTGTTGGGTTGTCATTGAACTTTATTCTCAATAAATATACAGAAGACAAGACGGAGTCTCTGAGAGCTACATTACGCCTGTAAACTGGAATTCCACTGTGACCAATTCAGATATCATTCAATACTGATGTGAGCCATGGCTGGCAAATGAATTGAGCTCACAGGATTTACAATCATTCAATGAGCCAGAGCAGAATTCGGTACCAGGTGGTGGAACATATTACGTAGTGTAATTGTGATTCAAAGATGTTGGTTTGACTTAAGTTCTGCCATCTCAATGCTACTAACAAGTGAAATATTTGGGCTGGGCCCATGGACTAAGTTAAGTGCGCTAACCACCACGCCAGTTATTAACCTTGTTATAAATAAAGGCTTTGCATTTAAAGATGTGCACGGGCATATGTGATCCAAGACAATTAAAACAAATTATTTGTTGGCAGCATTGAAAACTTTTCTTAATGCAAAGTATTAAAATATATATATTAGTTTCCGAGACTAAAGAAGAACTGCTGAGACAAGTATTCACTGCAATGGTGACCTTAGAATCATCGCATTTCACAATTGCGTTTGCATGCAAGAGCAGTACTTTCAACATGACAGAACTTTTATTTATCTTGCTATTTCATCACCACTGATATTTGATTGTATCTTAGTTTTATCTTATGTTTGACCAATTTGAACTTCGTGGATAAGATATATTAAAAATATTATCAATAACTGATCGTGGCATTTTTCAATAACATTATTCCCACTGATAAGTCATCTCGATGTTCCGGCACTTTAGAAATCCACGTGCATAGTTTGTTCATTGTATTTGCATGAGCCACATTAGATGCTTGACTAAGCATTTTCACAACAGGGTACATCACCAACATCGTAAAAAAAGCTGAAAGCATGTTGAGCAACCCACTCCTGCACATCTGTATATAAGGATACTCAAAGCAAGTGTCTGGCACAAGCGATTTTCAGACCTTGCAGGACTGCCTTGATCTGCCCATCAACTACCATGCCTATTGTCGACTCTGGAAGCGTTGGGGCGATCTCCGCCGCGGAGAAGTCCCTCATCGTCAGCGCCTGGGCCCCCGTGTACGCCAAGTACGAGGAGGCCGGCGTGGACATCCTGGTGAAGTAAGTGTGTGCAGCGGCGCTGAGCAAAGTACCCTTTTCATGAACCATGCTTTAACTTCAAGGGTTTACAAGAGAATTGCGATATTAGCGATTCTCACAAATGTCTTGACTCATCACGTCAGGATCAGATGCACAGTGCAGGAACTACTTGTAAATTTGTAAAACATTGGTCCCATCGTTTATCAAGGAGCCATGCAGGAATAACTTTCAGCCGAAGCAAGCGACAGCTGTATTTACGTAATGTTTTTATTGTTTTCGTGCAACAGGTTTTTCGCCGCCAACCCCGAGGCCCAGGCCTTCTTCCCCAAGTTCAAGGGGCTCGACTCGGCCGACAAGCTAAAGAAGTCTCCCGCCGTGCGCTGGCACGCCGAGAGGATCATCAACGCCGTCAACGACGCCGTGGTGGCCCTGGACGACCCCGCGAAGCAGAGCATGCAGCTCAA
Organism: Lethenteron reissneri; assembly: GCF_015708825.2. Classification (NCBI taxonomy): domain Eukaryota; kingdom Metazoa; phylum Chordata; class Hyperoartia; order Petromyzontiformes; family Petromyzontidae; genus Lethenteron; species Lethenteron reissneri. The sequence goes on from NC_083788.1 coordinate 12,282,030, forward strand.
GGCCCTGAGCCAGAAGCACGCCCAGGAGTTAAACGTGGACCCCAATTACTTCAAGGTAACACTATTGCCCTCCTCCCGTCCTGTGCAAAACACATTAATTCTGTGGCTGAATTTTATATTTCAAAACCAATTTGGGCATCTTTGGTTAAATAAAATTTTCATATTTTTCAGTTGGAACAATACGCAGGCCTCTTATTTTCCCCCACCTGTCTACCCACCAATCTAACGGGAAACACCAACTGTTTTCACATTTACTGTGGTTACCTCGATGTATTCTCATCCATTTTCATTTCTTGAAGGTTTAAGGCCAAACAAGCAAACTAATTGTCCTGTAACCTTCCGAAAGTCGCTTCCAATGGGATCACATTTGCACATCCGTGTTCCAGTAGATTGCAGATGGACATGCGAACTTTGACTACTGTCGTAATATGCATCGTTGGATTGTTATTCTCTGTAAAACGCGCTCCGCTCCGCAGGTTCTGGCTGGAGTCATTTCCGACGCAGTTGCCAAGGGTGGCGATGCGAAGGCTGCTGTTGATAAGTTCCTGAGCCAGGTGGTGATTCTGCTCAAGTCCGCCTATTAAACCGCAGCGCAGCCCAAGACTCTGCACCTCCATCCAACGACCTCCGCTTGCCTCCTCAACCAAGTTGATAGAGATACAGAATGATTAGCTTCTGCTAATGCTGTATGCAATGCTTTTTTCCCGATATGTGGTAACGAAACCGTGTTGTGCATAAAACATGGAATAAAATCACTTTCCCTGCAATTCACATTGTTTGTGTCCATTTCTTTCTTAAGGTCTACATTAAAAGTCTAGGTTCTAGTCCGACACATATATTTATCAACACAGTACGGTATTCTGCACATGCACAGCCACTGCTGAACCTGTCGTGGGAGTTATTTGACGACGTTTTGGCGGTGTTGGGAGAAATGTTTTCCACGCATCTGATTACGCTTAGTTCTAGGACCTTTTTTGCGTCCTGATGCGTTGGGATTTGTTGTTATTTGAGTATTTTTCAGCCAGTTAATGTTCATTATACTGGACACCTGGGAGAAATTCGGACCATCCGAGAAAAAAACCCACGCCTTGCGCGAGGGGGCAACACCCTATCCCCGCGTGCAACAGAGAAACAGGCGGCGATTAGTCCACTTGCTGTACGTGTACCACCACCTTGTCCGAACGAGCCATAATATACGACAACCTCCACGACCATTGCAGGAAGGGAGTTTCACATTTTGTGCAATGCACCAACCCTCGCCTCCACAGTGCTGGATTACAGGACACGTGTGTTGCATTTTAAGGTTACAAACACTTCATATACGGCATAGCGAATCGAAAACATCGAATGTTATCCTTAGGTTTTTTCGGTAAAGTCACGTAGGTAAAACATTAAAATTAATAAAAGTAAAATAAAAAAAAGATAAAAATAAAAATCACGACGTTTCAGGTGGAACCGTCACAGCCACGTCGTGGCTGTGACGGTTCCACCTGAAGACGGAAGCTTGTGTTGCCTCCGAAACGTCGTATTTTTTATTTAATTTTACTTTAATTAATTTTAATGCTTTACCTACGTGACTTTACCGAAAAAAACCTAAGAATATGAATCCTTGCAGTCACGAAAGCTTCAAATCTAGAATCGAATGTTATCGTTTTTTAAATTTTCCTTGACATGGTGGCAGACCCGCGCGAGCTTGGATATCAAAATGCAACAATCCAATAAAAAATATGGTACATCGAGAGCATTATTTGTACTTCACTCTCTCAAGACCAGGCTCCAAAATTATCCCTATTGGATAGGGATCGTTTTTTAAATTTAAAATAAGGACTTGTGTAGTTTTTCTATACAGGATGAATTGTTACTAAAATAAGAAGAGACCCAATTCTTTACGTACCCAAGCATTCCGTTATTGTCTCCATTACTCAGTGGAAGCGTTACTCACTACAGCTGTCGCTAGCCCAAGTACTACACAGGCAGACCTGGCCGATCGCGGGGGTTACGTTCCTGGAAAATCCTCTGGGTCCCAAATCATCACCCCCCACCCCATCCCCTCGTCCCTCTTTGCTTAACTAATTCTACGTGACATCCACACCCTTGTTATTCTACTAAATGATGCTGAGTCATTCTCCGTGTGTGCGTGTGTGTGTGTGCGCGCGTGTGTGTGTGGGGAGCGGTAGTGTAGCGGTTAGCGCTACGCTGTGCTATGAACTCGGCGACCCGAGTTTGATTCCCACTCACGGCCAACACACAGTGACGATTATCTGAACCGGTCCTGGACCTCCCCTAGGTCGGCTCAGCCTCAAATGAGTACCCGGTGCCGTGTGTAAACATCGCCACTGATGAGACAAAGGCGGTCGGGCGTGGTTCTGGCCACCCACCCCCTCGTGTGCCGTGTCGGCCTTCATAGGTGCTCGCTAACAGCACTTGGCCCAACAGTTCTGTCAAGGCTGTGAGGGAGATCCTTGTGCGTACTGTATGTTCAACTTCTTTCGCACCATACGTAACCAACCGTGCTGATAGGAGGTGCGGGGGAAGGACAACAAACTGAAGACAAAAAGCAGTTGTAAAGAAATTAGTTTTCGTTGTGCGTGAGCATGCTGAGTGTGTGTTACATTAGCAAAGGAAAACAATATATACACACATAAAAACATACTGGACTATACGTGTAGCGTAAGCACGTGGTGCTGAGTGCAACTGGTAAAAATCCTACACAAATTATGTTTGCAGCGTATTACCGTCGATAATCTGGTACCTGTAAATTAGCATCTGGGGTGACCAGTTCAGATATCACTTCTTCTTTCGTATGGCTCATGTTAGCCATGGCTGGCAATTGAACCGAGGCCGCACGAGTTCACTGGGTCCATGAGCCAGAGGGCAATGCAGCATCACGGGTGGTGAAACTTGCTTCAGGGATTTTAAAGTGGTGTACGTATATGACTACTACCGAAAGTGTGTTATGCAACGACACGCCTGTTTGATCACGTTTGTTGCACACAATTCGTTTTATTTCCCATTTGAAGACGTAGCTTTTTTCACTCGAGATTTTGCCATCGAAACGATACCAGAAAAATGTGTTTGTCTGCGTCCCATCGACGAAGAGCAATGCGCTAACCACGGACCACGACTTCACTCCAGTGTGGCTCATAGCGAATTATTCGTATAAATAGGTCTCATACATAAAGGTTATTCTATTTGATGATGGGGACTAACACGTGACGCGACATACTGCAGTTCAAACCAGTTCAACGGTATTTTGTTTGACACGTTGAAAGCATTTAAAATGGTTACTTTTGTAATGGTTCATTAACATTAAGTTCCTTTATATGTCTTCTATATTAAAATACAATCAACCCAATGCAATTGCTGCTTAGGAACGCCTAAGACCGCCAAACGATGACCTTAAAATCATCGCATGTCACAAAATCGCGTGTACGTGCCGCAGAGCAATAATTTCAACACGATAGAACTTTATCTTTAATTTTATCTTCGTTATTTCATCATCCACTAAAGCTAAGACGTTATCTGACGTTTGACGAACTTTTGACATCGTGGATAACATTTGATGCGATCAGTAGTGTATCATTGTAATTTTTCAATATCTAAATGTTTTGTTCACTGACAAGTCACCTGCAATAATATGACCGCAGCTTAGGAGGAGTCCAGATGCATACTCTGCTAATTGTATTTGCATCAGAAATATGAGACCTTTGACTTTAAGCATTGTCGCGACTGTGTACATCATCATCATAATCAGCAGCGTCAAAAAAAAGAGCGTAAATCGAGTTGCGCAACCCACTCACAAACACACCGATAAAATTCGGTATATAAGCAACTTCAAAGCAAGCGTTTAGGAACAAACGATTTTCAGACCTTTGCAGGGGAATTGCCCTTGATCTTTCCATCAACTACCATGCCTATTGTTGACTCTGGAAGCGTTGGGGAGCTCTCCGCCGCGGAGAAGTCCCTCGTCGTCAGCGCCTGGGCCCCCGTGTACGCCAAGTACGAGGAGGCCGGCGTGGACATCCTGGTGAAGTAAGTCTGTGCAGTGGCGCTGAGCAAAGTACCATTTTCATGAACCGTGCTCTTACTTCGAGGGTTTACAAGAGAAATCTTGACTTAAAGCTTTCGTAGATAGGTTCAAAGAAAATAACACAAAAATAACAAACAAAAAATAACAAAAGAACTACGATGTTTCGATCGCAACACAAGTAATCGTCATCAGAATATGGTTTACAAGAGAATTACGGCATTAGCGATTCTCACAAATGTCCTGACTCGCCTCGTCAGGATCAGATGCATATATAGTGCAGCAACTACTTGTTCATTTGTATGACAGAGATTGATTGGTCCCATCGTTAGCAATGCGCCGAGCAAGAAGTACGTTGAGGCTAAGCAAGCCACAGCATTCGCTACATTGTCAGACCTGCAGGTTACGTGTATTATTATTGTTATTATCATCATCTTCGTGTGTACCCAGTGGCAGCCCAGATAAAACAAGGGGACATTTAAAAATTAACATCTGAAAGATGCCACCATTGAAGTCAGGATTGGACCAAGGTTTTAATATTGTTGTTGTTGATTTATTGATACACTGCACTGTGCTTCTTCTTGTACGACAGGTTCTTCAGTGACAACCCCGGCGTGCAGGACTTCTTCCCCAAGTTCAAGGGGCTCGACTCGGCCGACCAGCTCAAGAAGTCTCCCGCCGTGCGCTGGCACGCCGAGAGGATCATGAACGCCGTCAACGACGCCGTGGTGGCCCTGGACGAACCCGCGAAGCTGAGCCTGAAGCTCAAGGCGCTGAGCAAGAAGCACGCCCAGGAGTTCAACGTGGACCCCCAGTACTTCAAGGTAACAACGAATGGCCTCCTCGCAGCCAGTGCGAGACGACACGCGTTTTAATTTTTGTTGCACGGCCAAATATTCCGCGACGTTTTCAACCGCAGGCAGCAGGCACTCCCCTGGGTGGAATTTTAAAACCAGTGTTTGTCATCTTTGCGAAGATACAGTTGAAATAATTAACAGTTGATACAACGGGGATGTCTCTTAAAATTCCCCATACCCCGCCTCTATCCACTCAGCGGCATGGATACGTAGGAAAAAAATGAAATTAAAATTAATAAAAAAATAAAAAAATAAAAATCACGACGTTTCGGAGGCAAAACAAGTCTCCGTCCGAAACGTCGTGATTTTTATTATTTTATTTTTTATTAATTTTAATTGCATTTTTTACCTACGTGACTTTACCGAAAGAACTAAGAGTATTAATCCTTGCAGTCACGAAAGCTTCAAATCTAGAATGGATACATTTTTTGTCGATCGGCAGGTCGCATGCAGCGAGGTATAAAGTGTGGGTATCCTCCTACATATCCCAAGATGTCAAGAGTAGTCCAAATAGCCAAGAAAGAGGCGTTAATCTGCTAAACTACTTAAAATTGCAGAACCAACAACTTAGTTTTTTTTTACATCCGTTAACTTTATGCATTACGATACATTTTTATTTCTTAAAGGTCTAAGGCCAAGCAAACTAATTATCCTTTAACCTTCAAACTTCCAATGAGACCACATTTGTCAACATTTGCACATTTGTGTGTCCGAGTAGAAAATTGCATAATGGATGTGTTTGGTTTAGATCGCGTCAATACAAATGTGTCGTTAAACCCGCCACCACCTGGCACAGAAAATGAGCAAGGGTTCGTCACGTAAACTAAAACGTGCCAATTCGTTACAAGTTCAGCACACCGGTGCGTGTTAGAGAGTACACCCACAACATTTCCAACCTCTATTATGAACAATTTTGGTCGCGAAAGCCTACGCGTTAAACTAGAAGATTGTATGCAGATCGCCGTGCAAGGTTTTTTTCTCTCTCAACTATTGTAATATGCAAAGTCAGATTGTAATTCTCTGCCAAAACGCGCTCTGCTCCACAGGTTCTGGCTGGAGTCATTTCCGACGCAGTTGCCAAGAGTGGCGATGCGAAGGCTGCTGTTGATAAGTTCCTGAGCCAGGTGGTGATTCTGCTCAAGTCCGCCTATTAAACCGCAGCAACCTCCCTTCCTACGACCTTGGCTTTATTCCTCGGAAAAGTTGCTAAAGATTCAAAACCGATAGGCTTCTGCAATTTGCCGTTCGCAGCGTTTCCCCGATGTGTTGTAACTAAAGCGCGTTGTGCGTGAAACGTGGAATAAAGACATTTCCATCCGATCAGTAGCACGTGGGATCTGTTTGTGAACTTGGATGATTGCATTCGCAAAACACTGTGTGCTGTTACAGGCAGACCTCGCTGAGCGTGCGGGGTTACGTTCCTGGAAAATGCCGTGTTTGGCAAAACCGCGTTCGACAAATAATTGAAGGAAAAATAGGGTTGCGTTCCTGGGTCCGAAATGATCACACCTTGTGTGTGCGCAATCTTTATTTTTCAATTTCAACTCAACACAAACACCCCCGTCTCAATTCCTCTTTCCGCACCGCGGCAGTCGCCAGCCCCGACGCTGGCCCTGAACACTGAATTTGCCAGCCCCGACGATGGCCCCTAACACTGAATCGCCAGCCCCGACGCTGGCCCCGAACACTGAATCCCCAGCCCATACGCTGGCCCCTAACACTGAATCCCCAGCTCAGACGCTGGCCCCTAACACTGAATCGCCAGCCCCGACGCTGGCCCCTAACACTGAATCGCCAGCTCAGGCACTGGCCCCTAACACTGAATCGCAAGCCCAGACGCTGGCCCCTAACACTGAATCGCCAGCTCAGGCACTGGCCCCTAACACTGAATCGCAAGCCCAGACGCTGGCCCCTAACACTGAATCGCCAGCTCAGGCACTGGCCCCTAACACTGAATCGCAAGCCCGACTCTGGCCCCTAACACTGAATTGCCAACCCAGACGCTGGCCCCGAACACTGAATTTGCCAGCCCCGACGCTCGCCCATAACACTGGCACGTGAACGGTCACGATTCGCCATCTCGGCGTCCGTTGAGTGTAAATGTGACGAAAGAGATATATTACAAACGTTCACTTAATTCCACAAACTCTTATACCAACACTTTTTGGTTGTTTCATTCGATCTTAAGAATTGAGCCAAGTTGCCGGGGCTGCTCCACTTGAATGCCCAAACGTCCCTGGCTCAATTCACAAAATCGAACAAAAGGTCTTGGTACAAGAGTTAGGGGTCGTCCATAAATGACGTCACGCACCTAGGAGGGGGGTGGGGGTCAGACATTTGTGACGATGTGTGACGACGGCGGGGGTGGGGGGAGGGTGAGAAATGTGACGTCACATAAAAATGCGCAACTTTAAATAAATATAGACAACACGTTCTACTTAATTAAATAGACTTTAATAAATGTTTTCTCCTACAACATCAGAGTGCAGCGCCAAATTAAATACGCACTATAATGACAATAGTTTAAAGCGATTTGAAGCATGTTTTATTTGGGGGGGGGGGGGCAGAGCTTTATGACGTCATATTTGAGGGGGGGTCTGACTTTTTGTGACGCCGTGTGACTGGGGGGGGGGGGGGGGGGTAAAAAAATCGTCTAAAATCGGTGACGTCATTTATGGACGACCCTTTAGTATCAAATTCAAAAGAAGTTGGTCCAAAAGTTATTTGATTGCCCGTTCAAATGTTTCGAAAGTCATATTTGACACGTGTTGAACTTCTTTCGCACCGTACGTAGCCAACCGTACTAAGTACGTAATTAAAGGTTCCTCACCTATGGAGCGATGTGTCGAGGTTGTTGTCCTTCCCTCGCACCTCCGATTAGCACGGTTGGCTACGTACGGTGCGAAAGAAGTTCAACATACATACACTATACGCTGTTGTAATACAATGCAAGGGAGTTGGTTGTGTGGCACAATATTGATTTCGTGAATGCCATTTCACGCGAATTCCCACAGTCCAAACACCAGATACATTTACAAAATATATACAGCTAAATACATACATGGGGTTAGATCGCGTAAGTATAAATGTGTCGTAACCCTCCACCACCCGACACAGCCAGGAAGGTTTGTAACGTAAACAAGAAGCGCCGTTCAGTTGCTAGCTCAGCCCACCGGTGTGTTGGAGAGTAAATCCACATCTACAATTTGAGTGGACATGAGCCAGAGGTCGCAACCGGGTACCCGATATCCGTACCCTACCCGATACCCGGGTACCCGTACCCGGCCAGGTACGGGTACACGTTTGCGACCCTGGTGCGGCCGGGTACGGGTAGGCCGTGAGTCACTGGTGAGTCACCGTTTGTCACTCATTTCGGGTAGGGTACGGGTACCCATTTGCGACCCTGGTGCGGCCGGGTACGGGTAAGGAATCAAAACCCGTTTGCGACCTCTGACATGAGCCCACACATCCCCAGAGCCACCGGGCAGGCTCCTCCGACAGCACGTGCAGGGCAACCAATCAGCAAAGCGCATGCCCCAACGCCACCGCACAACCGAAGACGATGGCGAGCCCACGTGTCTCCTGCTCCCCGCAGAGCGGTGCCAGGAAAGGTCAGCAGAGGGCACTTACTCTGCGTTTCATCGCGACCATCACCCTCTCCATCCGTGGCGAATGTAGCGTCCTCTCGTGGACTCGCAAGAAGATCGCGTGAACGCATTGCAAAATGAGAATGCGTTTAACACGTAGGATTTCGCGACGAATATTATTCATAATAACAAAGGTTTTTGGGTTAGGTCGCGTAAGTATGAATGTGTCGTAACCCTCCACCACCCGACACAGCCAGTAGGCCTCGACAAGGTAAGGTAATTTACCCTTTTTACCTTTTACCTTACCTGCTAAAGGGTCAAAGGTAGGGTAGAGTGATTGTATTGTGGTAAGGTAAAAGGTAGGGTAAAGGTAGGCTCGTTGTTTTTACACTTTTACCTTACCTGCTAAAGGGTCAAAGGTAGGGTAGAGTGATTGTATTGTGGTAAGGTAAAAGGTAGGGTAAAGGTAGGCTCGTTGTTTTTACACTTTTACCTTACCTTGCCGAGGCCTACAGCCAGTAAGGTTTGTCACGTAAACAACGCGCCAGTTGGTTACTACTTCAGCACACCAGCGTGTTGGAAAGTAAATCCACAACATTCACAATTTGAATACGACGTTTCGCTGGGATGTAATTCGCTGGGATGTAATTACCAGCGAGTATAAACAATTTTTTATATATGATACACAACTAGTAATCATACTTGTAGTTTAATAGACAATATAGCAATAATATACACTTTTCACACCGATGGTTTTACAAAATAAATGGGTAACTGAGCATCCTCTGAATAAGCACTGCACCGCGTTACGATCCACCATTTCACATCTCTTTGCTTCGATTTAAATAGTTTTGATTGACGTTTTTGGTTTTCAGGAACGCATCCTGGGCGTATACCGGGGTATGGCCGTATCACCATACATAAAACTAACGGATGACGATAAATGAATAAAAAATTTCAACAACTGGCAGCCAACATTAAACCCCATTTCTGTTATAACCAATAACAGACTTGGGTAGTTTTTTAGCAGAAAAAACAAACTGGGATGGGATTTTTTAATCGTCACGGACAAACTGAAATGTTGATATAGACAGTGAAAATTTATTGCAGTACGTATCATAGCAGAACATATGAAAAGTTGAAATTGGGTTATATGCACTCGTGCACATTTGAATATACTGTATTTACGACATACGCTTTGGCATCGGCTACAATTCTTTAAAAGTATTGGCGATTGTCCAGCTCTTTAGCCCGCCAAAAAAATGTCATCACACTTTCAATAGAACACTCTGTCCAGTTACAAATGTGCAATAATTTCACATTATCAACACCATGGCATTGTGCAAATGCTGAAATTTTTTTTATATATAAGGAGGTTCTCAAACGAGTAGCTCCATCACGACAACCTTCCTGCACAGGATCATCATCGCTGATAACCTCCAAAAGAAATCACCAACCATGCCGATCGTCGACTCTGGAAGTGTCCCGGCGCTGACGGCCGCTGAGAAGGCCACCATCCGCACCGCCTGGGCCCCCGTGTATGCCAAGTATCAGTCCACCGGCGTGGACATCCTGATCAAGTAAGGATCTCTTTCCACTTTGAGCAGTCAACGGCGCAACACAGACAGCCACACATTGAATGTCATGAATGGTTTTAACTCTTGTCATCCGTGTTGATGAATTCTTACCATCCACAATTTGTTTTCGTTATTTAGTGGACGACTTAACTTTATTATGGGACCTTTCTTGACAGTATCAAACTATAAGGACAGGCTTTGCCTTTTCTGGCAATAAAACAGTTTGTGTTAAGATGTTAAAACACCAAACAGAAACCTTTTGCAAGGAATCACGTCTGCATTAATCGCACACGGTCGTTGTGGTGAACATGCGAACAAAAAAAAGGTTTCTGTTACGTCTTTTAACATCTTAACACCTGTTTTATTGCCAGAAAGGGTAAAACCTATTCTTATATTACGACTTAACTTTTATTCATTTAAAGTTAAAGATTGTAGCTGCGGGGGAATGAAAACCACTGATTGCCATTCTGATGTGTTGCTTCTTTACGAAGGGCACTTGTATTATGATAATAAACATTTAGAACTTTTAGCAAGTTATCAATATTTATCTTTAAACAGTATTTGGCGATGCTGCTTTGGCAGTGATGCACAGCCACATTTAACAAAAAAACTCACATTTGTCAATAACATAAAACAGGTGACGTTTCGGGCAATGACCCTTCTGCATTGGACGTCAGTATTTATATTTGTTTGCATTATCACTACTATGCTGATTTATTTTTTCTTCAGCTACATAGCCAACATGTGGACACTGCTGTATTTTGTATGTATATATTTACATCGATCCTCTCTTTTGTTGACAAAGACTCGCACCAACGTAGCCATCCCCATGTTTGTTCTAACTCGGGCGCCACGGTGGCAAGATGTTAACTACCTCGCCTGGTATACAGGACGTCGTGCGCTCGATTCCGATCTCGACCTTGACGCCTGCATATTTGGAATTTGCATGTTCTTCCTGTGGTCGCGTCGATTTATCTTCGGGTCCTCCGGGTTTCCACCCCCCCCCCCCCCCACACACATTTAGAATCAACACGCGTTTAGGAGTATGAGGCTCCGATAAATTTCCACGTGACAAGCCACTTCGTTGTGATAGCTAGGTCGCTTATGAAAACCAGCTGTATAACTCAGAAACAAGTTTCGTTATTAGTTGAGTAACTCCCCCCTACGGGTCCGAGTAGCGGCTGAATTCAAATTCACAGACTCGTCTCTCCATCGTTCGCGACAGGTTCTTCACCAGCAACCCCGCCGCTCAGGAGTTCTTCCCCAAGTTCCAGGGGCTGACCTCTGCCGACCAGCTCAAGAAGTCCATGGACGTGCGCTGGCACGCCGAGAGGATCATCAACGCCGTCAACGACGCCGTGGTGGCCATGGACGACACCGAGAAGATGAGCCTGAAGCTCAAGGAGCTGAGCAGCAAGCACGCCAAGAGCTTCCAGGTCGACCCCCAGTACTTCAAGGTAACGGACGCAGGCACCACAACGGGGCAATTGCTGGCTGTGTGTGTGCGTGTGTGTGTGGGGAGCGGTGGTGTAGCGGTTAGCGCTACGCTGCTCTACGAACCAGGCTACCCGGGTTCGATTCCCGCTCACGGCCAACACCACGGTGACGATTATTTGAAACGGTCCTGGGCCTCCCCTAGGTCTACTCAGCCTCAAATGAGTACCTGGTGCGGTGTGTAAACATCGCCACTGGGGAGACAAAGGCGGCCGGGCGTGGTGCTGGAAACCCACCCCCACGTGTGCCGTTCTGGCCTTCATAGGTGCTCGCTAACAGCACTTGCCCCAACAGTCTGTTTAGCCTATACGGGGGATGTTTGTCTCATTTTTAAAACATTTAACTTCTTTCGCACCGTACGTAGCCAATCGTGCTAATCGGAGGTGCGGGTGTCTGCTGGCTATGGAGCGGTTGTTAGCCGATTTGGGGGTGGGGGGGGGCACGCGCTAGCGCTCTAATCCGAGTTGAGACGTTGCCCGTTAGGCCCGTAAATGATTCCACCGCCCCTTTGATATTCGATACATTTTGTACGATCATCTGCGTTCGAGAATTGTAATGTTGGTTCTCTCGTGGTGAATGTGAGTGGCCTCTCGTGCCAGCAGGCGTCAGGCCAAGCACGTTCGTGCAGAGTGCACGAATTTGAAAGAATTTCAATATTTTGAGCCCTACCGGTCCCGCCGTGCCATGTTAAAGTATTGTACAATGTATGCATGCTGAACTTCTTTCGCACCGTACGTTGCCAACCGTTCTAATGGGAGGTGTGCGTGCACAGGTATATTTTTATGTGACAAGCAGACACTGTGTGTACATAACATCGAAGCAGCTGTATGACAGCCAAATAATGACGGTGTTCATTGTGGTAATTTTTAGCCTCTGTCAATGCATTCCTGGATAAGCACCTCCCCATGCCGTGCCGGGTCTGGGGACCGACCACCACAGAGGCTATTGGATGGACCAAATGACCTCGATACACGCAGACAACGTCGCAAATATCACCGCGGCAAGAACGCCGAGACCATTGCAATGAGAAACGCACGCAGTGCCGCGCTCGTTGGCGGAGTCGATTTTGAGCCGGACATCGGCCAGGCAGCTCCTACCGAGCCCCAAGCAACTGTTGTTGTGTGCGATCTCTTCCCAGGTGCTGGCCGCGGTCATTGTCGAGACCGTCCTGCCAGGCGATGCCGGTCTTGAGAAGCTGATGAGCATGATCTGCATCAATCTCAGGTCCAGCTACTGAGCCCCAGCGTGCGCCGCCACTCCCGCGAGAACGCTCGCCGCTTACGCCTGCCGCGTGTGATTTTTGCACAAAAAAGCCCGTTTGCCATCAGGAATGAAGCGTCGTTCTAATGTCACGCGATGGCAATTCGGGCGGAATTCAAACCAACGTAACTTCCCCACCAATATGCAATAAAGCTTCCCTTGATGCAAGGCTTTCGAATGTTGTTTGCAATTTCTTTGAAAGGGTTTTGTTGGAATAAACGCAAATTGGTGTCCCGCGCCGCGTGCGTGCGTGCGTGCTGCCACGGTGGTGTCATGGTTGGCGCGCTGGACCTGCGATCCAGACGTCGTCGGTTCAGTGTCGCGGCACGGCGGCAGGAACCACTGCGTTTTCAAAATGTCACATTTTGGCAAACGAAAAACACATCCAGTTGCTACTTTGGCTCTAAATGGGAAGCGTTTTGAGTGCGACGTTTGCCAACGTGGGGGTTTTGAAAGAGATGTCATCTATCTGGCAGGGCCAATTAGAAAGCTGAAACGGCAAGGGCTGCTGTTGGTCAATATGTCTCCAGTGACCTCGACTGTTGTGACATTCCTAGAAACTGACAAAGAAATAAGAGCAAGTGCCAGCAATGACGTCGAGTTGTGCAACCCACGAGCTCCAGTTTTTGCGACAGGGAAGCGAGCTAGATCTGGGATTTGGGGGGGATAGGGACTGGTGGGTTTCGCCGGCGCTCAATTCGAGTGCCAGACAGGAGCGTGGAATCCCCTGGGTCTGGAGACGGCGCGACCATCGCACGCGTGTCACCTGGCTGCAACCGTGACCAACACAAACACGTGACATGACCTCCAAAATAAAATCTACCGAGTTCACCTTTAACTGTTCTTCCCCCTCCTCCTACAATGCCCGGTAAATTGACTCAATATCCGTGGACGCAGCCTTGATATTTAGTGCCGCGGTATATTCCCTAACCCGATGTCGGTTCGCCAGAACTTTGTCGGACGCATACTAATTGTACAAACGAGACAGACAATACTAATTAAACGGTGACCCCCCCCCCCCCCCAAATTGTGTAAAAATCGTGGCGTCCAGTCGCGTAGCGTAGTTGGCGTGGGTCCTGTCCAAACCCCGGCGTATGGGCCCCTATAGCCCACAGTTGCGTCGTCTGTACACGAGGTAGCTTTGCCGGATTCGTGGTGTCCCCAACGCCACCACGCCGGTGTGAATCGCTTCACGCCACGTGGCGACGCTACACGGAAGCCCTCGGTCCAATAGAGAGCAACCTCCTGGATCAGACCACGTGAATACAGGTTTCCCTCGCTCTCCGCGGGTTCGGTCCGTGCGACTTCGCGCTGTACACGCGGTTAACCGATTTATACCCACACTTCACTCGATTATGCGGTTTGAATTCACTCATATGCGGCTATGCGGTCGGACGTGGGACAACATTGTGTGTGTCCTGTGTGTGTACTTTGTGTATACTGTTTGTACTGTGTGCGCTCCTCGGGAGGTAGATTTCTCCTTGTGAGGTATCGCTCTGTGCGCCCTCTTTTTGAAACGCATCTACTACTACTGCGTAGACCGAGGGAAAGCTGTACACGAATAGGAAAATTAATGAGCAGCAGCGATGCACAAATAAAAAAAACACTCACCACGTCCCGAATTGTTAGTGCACACACATCACAAGCAGTGTTGAAAAAAATTCGAAAACTATCTATTTTACATTTGACCAGGCAAGGTCCACTGAGCTTTTTAGATCTTTTTCAGAATCGACGTGGCCACAAATGATAGCTCAACGAAGTGGCTTATCGTGTGAGATGTTATCTACCTCGCCTGGTATGCAGGAGGTCGTGGGTTCGATCCCAATCCCGACCCTGAAGCCTGTAAATTTGGAGTTTGCGCATTCTCCCCAGTGGTCGCGTGAATTTTTCTCCAGGTCCTCCGGGTTTTCCCTCCACATTTAGAAACAACACGCATTTAGAGTATTTGGCTGCTATACATTTCCACACGATAAGCCACTTGTTTGAGCAATCATTTGTGGCCAAGTCGCTTCCGAAAAATAGCTATATTGCTCGGTAAAATAAAAATAGTTTAGTTGAGATGTTTTGAGCAAAAACAGGAAACCTGTATCCGCATGACTAGCAAATAAAATAATAACACTACAGAAATGTGTAAAAAAACTACCTGCAAAATGTACAATGGAAATCCAGGAGGGAATACAAAATAACATTTTGCAGAACTCACGTGTGGCATTTATAGCAGCAAAGATGAAAGTTGCACCTCCTACTTTGAATTGATACGTCCATCCAAATATGGCATTTTCAAGTTCCAGTCAAAAAATGTCGTTACCACGACCATGATTTAAAGAGGAGTGTGTTTTGTATGTATGCTGAACTTCTTTCGCGTCGTACGTAGCCAAACGTGCTCATCGCAGTTTTAGTGCCAAGTGCATCATTACACTACGTCGCGATGGGGGCGCTGCTGCAATTTAAATCGCGCATCACACCTATATCGACGCAAATGCAAACAAAGTGTCCGTACGATTCCCAATAACTAAAACAGTAAGCATTACATGAAGGTTGCGTTTAATAATCCGGAATGGTAATGAACTGTGTTGGTGAAGCATACGCGTACAACCATTAGGAATATCGTCGGAGCCGAACAGCTCTGAGATATTAAACGTATTACTCAATTCCTCGAGAGTCAAAGATACTAATCAAATGCGTTGACTATTAGACTGCGATGCCGATGTTCTAAAGTTGACTTCATTTACGTATGACAGTATGCCCCCCAAGTCTTTCGCATGTATAACCCAAAATGAATAAACAATGGATCTCCCACAAAACAAAGCGACAAGAAAGCGACACGTAAAATATGAGCATTTGAAGTTGTGTTTAAAGGCTGCGCGAATCTCCACATTTTGTGAAGTTGTCTCGGAAGACGGAGAGAAAAAAGATCGTGTCACAGAGCCCTTCCTGTGAAGGTGGGACTCATCTCGAGACGGGTATCCCAATCAAACACACAATGCCCAAAATGTCATTAACTCAAGCAGGGTTGGATTCTGCATCGTGCTTGCATGGTTGTAATCACCAGTGAGGCCAAGTCTATTGTTGTACCGTACCACGTTCCAACGCCTATGCTGCCCGCCCCCACCAACCCGCACTGACAATAGTGGTCAAGAATGGTCAAGTAAAGTCCACGACCTGACACAATTGCTGCGTAGTAATCGTACACCTGTAGATTTTTGTAAATAAAACATAACTTTGTGTACGCAAATTTAATTCCTCTTTTCCAAACGAGCTGCCCCTTTGAGCACACCACATACAAACAATAAAATATCGTTCAGAGTTTGTGTCACAGCCAGGTGGATGCATGGCAAGAATTTCCCGCTTCAGCTATAAAAAGTCAATTGAAGTCGTACGTCATGGGTGATGCGTAGTGGACGTATGGAGGCCATTCTCTTAAATAACGGGTCTTCCCGTCGAAGTTAAGATTCATTCCACATTCTACGAGCATTCCCTGTGAACGAGCACGTGAGCATGCACGTGCATGGGAAAACGTCCACAGTCGCTGTACAATTCATCGCCACGGTGGCGAGGAGATGTTAACGACCTCGCATGGTGTACAGGAGGTCGTGGGTTCAATCCCGACCGTGACCCCTGCTGTACATTTGAAGTTTACGTGTCTCTCTCCCTGCCGTCGCGTGGATTTTTCTCCGGGTCCTCCGGGTTTTTCCTCCATCTTTAGAATAAACATCACGCGTTTAGAATATTTGGCTGCTATGAATGTCCACACGATACGCCACTTGGTCGAGCTATCATCTGTGATAGACAAATCGATGCTAAAAAAGAGCTAAGTAGCAGTTCAGTGGTCAATATAAAAAAAAAAATTTCAACAATTACCGTGCTGTTGGGCGTGTGTATGGATGTCAACCAGCAAACAATGGGACATTTATAATTCTTTGTACATTAGCAGTGGTCTTTGTGAGGGTCCCGGTGCTGGTGAATAAATGTTATTTGCTTTGGTATCAAGGGGGAAACTTAGACGGCAAAGCCATGAAGACGTGTCAGGTTGGACATGAGGATTTTTTTTTACTTTTGTTACAATTCAAAGTGGTCAGTCGCACTCTCTCGACAGAATTAAAGGGGGCCAAAGGTTATCGCTTCCAAAATCTGCCTCTGTGTTCAATGTGGAAACATCCTGAGTTTTATGCTGCCCGCTGTTGAATCTCGATCGATCGTTGTCAATCGATCGTTGCCAAACACAACTGCTCCATCGCCTTCATGCCCAACCTGACAAAACAGCTTAACCACGCTGAATTCCCAGCATTGGGCAAGAGGGCCTCCCGGCTCAACTATTTAAGGACCTCCATCTCTCTTCCGAACGTCACCTCAACGGACAACCACTTTGCTCTTGTGCCTCCTCCCGAAGCCGCCTCACCACCACCGCCATGCCTATTGTCGACTCCGGAAGCGCTGGGGCCCTCTCTGCCGCCGAGAAGGCGATCATCGCCGACAGCTGGAAGGTCGTCTACGCCGACTACGAGGCTGCGGGCAAGGCCATCCTCATCAAGTGAGTGACTCCCGAGAGAGATAGGCAGACGGGTGGGCTCAGGAGTCAAGAGTTTCTGAGCCAACAACGCCAAGATCCTGGGTTCGAATCCACGGCAGGCACACGCCTGATTACATCCACGCATGCGAGGGTGTGCAACAGTCGATCGCACGCAAAAGGGGCCAGGTGAATTCAGTCCACACTTTGCTGACTGAATTCTGCTGGAGAACGCCAGGGTTATGGTGCCTCCTCGATGTCCATTGGGACGGGAGCCTCGCAACATTTCGTGATTGATGTCCCACTCTGGGGCCGTTCTCTGACGCAGTGTGGTTGCACTTCTAGCCAAGTGTGCAGGACTATTTGTCGTCGTCTCTCATGGGATAACACCGATAGGACAATTGGAGTAACGTGTGGGGGGGGGGGGGGGGGGGAGCAACACATTCAGGCGAGTGGCTTCTGTTTTTTGGTAGAGGGCATGAGGCTCGATGGTGCTGATGCTTTCTGATGAGCAGTTTTTAAATTGGCATATGAATGTGTAATTCTCATCAGGCCCCATGGTGTAACGTTTTAGTCTCCGGCTCTAATGATCCATCTCAGTCTCTCTGGCCTTTCTATGCACGTGCTATGAAGAGGGACCATTGCCCAAAACTTTGCCTATTATATATTTTGAATTTAAAGGCCACAGTTTGTTTTTAAATTGACGAATGTATTAGGTTGTTTTGTTCATTGTGCGTGTGCACTACTGCCAACGCAGCAGCATCACCGTCTAAAAAAATCAAATAATAGTTTGCCATCACAAAAATATTTTTTTTTAATTCAAAACTAACTTCTGTTTTCCGCCACTGCCAGGTTCTTCACGTCCAACGCCGGCGTGCAGGACTTCTTCCCCAAGTTCAAGGGGCTCGACTCGGCCGAGCAGCTGAGCAAGTCGGCCGCCGTGCGCTGGCACGCCGAGAGGATCATCAACGCCGTCAACGACGCCGTGGTGGCCCTGGACGACCCCGAGAAGCTGAGCCTGAAGCTCAAGGCCCTGAGCAAGAAGCACGCCCAGGAGTTCAACGTGGACCCCCAGTACTTCAAGGTACTGGAGTAAAACTAAACAAAACATGACGCATACTTTTTGAGCAACCATAGTTGTTGTAAGCATTTTTATATATTTTTTATATTAAGCTTCTTTTATCCATGTCTTAAACGTGAACATTATTGCAAAAAGCAGTCTAAATTATCAGCCAAACTACCCCCGAAAATGCTGAAGTGGGGCGAAAGCCATTTGATAATTTATTTGAGAACTCAACATTACAACTTAAAACAAGAAGTGGTGTACAGCCTGCATCACATGAAACCCAGTCTCGTGAAAATATCTCGTTAAAATATTTTAACGTGCGGTGGCTGCGGGTGGCTCAGATGTCAGGGTGCAAAGCTGGCATGGCTGAATCCTGGGTTCGAAAACAGGATGCTAATCCTGGGTTCGAATCCAGGCTGTTAATCCTGGGTTCGAATACAGGATGCTCGGGTTCTCTAGTTAAGTTTTTTTTTTATTATCTGAAGAATATTGGCTTTAACTGTCATTAAAGGAGCACTACTGTGTTTCGCGGGGTCAATGGAGAAGTGCTGCCTCCGAGTGTACGGGTGAGAGGTCACTTAAAGGGATCTCAGTGGTAGCTCTTTGATACCCGTTTCCAAGGGCTACAATCCTCCAAAGAATGGTCACAATTCTCAAATCACTAAGTGGACCCACAACTGTTGGGGTTTCTGTATACTCCACATACTCAACCATCATGGTGACGGCAGGTCGTGGGTTCGATCCCCACCCTGACGCCTGCTGTATATTTGGAGTTTGCGTGTCTCTCTCTTCTCGTGGTCGCGTGGATTTTTCTCCGGGTCCTCCGGGTTTTCCCTCCACATTTAGAATCAACGTGCATTTAGAGCAATTGTCTGGTACACATTTCTACGTGATGAGTCCACTTCGTTGAGCTATCATTTGCAGGCAGGTCGCTTCTGAAAAAGAGCTACATAGCTCAGTGGGCTCTACCTGGTAAAATAAAAAAAATAGTTTACTCATGTTCTACAAACACACATGGATACACGTGCTGGGTGCTGGCACATGGCAACGTCACCTTCTGCTGGCAGACTATACCCAGTAATCTCTTCATTGTTCAGCCAGCAGTGATATAAACATGGGCATTTTCGTTATTTTCTATCATGTGTATCAGGCCTCCCCCTCCCCCCTCCCCCCTCCCTGTCCAAGACGTTGGCGTTGTGCAGTAGTTTGTTGCTTGCGCACAATCGCTTCCACGCCGTCGCCCACCCTTTTGGCCCAGCCCCCCCTCCCTCCCGATACGTTCCATTCATTGGCTACCACATTCTGATGAGCCCCCCCTCCTCCCCCCTCAACTCGCTTTTAAGGGATTACATCTTAAATCATTGCCTCACTTGATGCAGCTAATCTGGCTGTGACGGTCCCACCTGATGACGGAGACTTGTGTTGCCTCCGAAACGTCGTGATCTTTATTTTATTTTACTTTTTATTAATTTTGATGTTTTACCTACGTGACTTTACCGAAAAAACCTAAGAATATAGACTATACCCATTGTGCAAGCCACTGTTGTGTACACCTTGTGCCCTGTACGGACAGTTGTCACTTGGCGAGACTGCTGCGCGCAAACGGAATGGTTTCGATGAGATGTCACGTAAGGCGCTTTCAGATATTGAGGCGTTTAAGTGCCCTTTCCATGCAAATACTCACACTTAATTATGTTCTCGGCACAGTGCACAAACCGGTTCTCTACCAGCCTGCGCAGGCGTGTGAGGCTGGACTCAGCTTTACGGGCTATGGCTTTTCGTGCATTTTTATTTAATTGCAATCCACCAATTATCTGTCGACTCTTCAAAGAGAGCTGCACTCCAGGCCACCGCCCCAGCCCTGAACATCGGGGCCATAGGATCCAGGGACCGGGCAGACAGAGCGCCACGGGGGTGGGCGCTGCGGTGTTGCGATTCGGTGGTTTTCCTAACACCCGTGTCTCTCGCTGCAGGTGCTGTCTGCCAACGTGCTGGAGCAGGTGGCTGCTGCGAACGGGGGCCTCTCTGCCGAGGCTCAGGGAGCCTGGGAGAAGCTGCTGAGCCTCATCAGCATCCTGCTGAAGTCCCAGTACTAGGCGCGGAATCCCTCCCCCGAATCGGCAAAGGAAATGTGACACACCGATCGATGTACGTCGTGACGATGGGTGGTTTCTGGCAATAAAAGTATTGAAGCATCAAATACGTTGTCTTCTGTCTTTGTTTGATTAAAAGAAAGCGTTTTTTTGTTTACGCGTGGCACACTGCTGAGACGTGCAGTAGAGGGAGAATGAAGGAGCGGGCAAGACGCGAGGGACACGGAGCGGCGTCTGTTATCACAGGGGGCGGGGGAGAGGGGAGGGAATCGGAGTTAATCGATCAAACTTTATTGATTTGAATAAAACTTTATTTACATGGCACGATTCGTGCAAAAAACACATTCCTGCGGAGGGAGCTGGTGTAGGAACGTTGGGTTGCTCGGTCAATGGCCAGGGTCAACGGCGGCGTGGTGTATTCCGCAAATATGCCCGACTGTGAGGGCGGGTACAAGCCGGCGTTAGTAGGTTAAACGTTGAGTTTTATAAGGGCACCACGGGGTGACCAGCCCCTCCCCACTCAGCACCATCCCTCCCACCCAGCCCCACCCTCCCCACCAGCCCCTCCCCAACCAGCCCCACCCTCCCCACCCCTCCCACCCCCCACCCAGCCCGACCCTTCCCACCCAGCCCCTCCCCACCCAGCCCCACCCTCCCCACCCTCCCCTCCCCACCCAGCCCCTTCCTTCCCACCCAGCCCCTCCCTGCACAACGGACACAATAATCCCCTGTGGGCTGGTGTAACCAGGAGGTTCCTACCAGTAAAATGCAATACGTAGTGCTTTACAGGGATGAACAATAAAAGTGAAATTGTTGGCAAAATAAAATAAAGTCACGTGATTTACCGCAGGCTCGAGCTGATTTAGAGATATCGATGTCTTCGATTCGAATCATTGCTTCACTCAATACGTTGTATTTTAATTTGACAACAGTTGAGCTCGCCAGAACCTGCCAAGGCAGTGCTATTCGAGTATTGCTTCCACCATACGGGTTCTTTATCTAACGAGGAAGATCGTTTTTCAAAAAAACTATTCACACACGATGCACATCATTTAATCACACCATTGAAACATCACCACGTTTTAATTACATTGCACGTAATTTACACCCGAGACGTTTCAATATCAATTCTAATTATATATTTACAACGTAATGTCATCTTGATCGGAAGCTTTCGTGACTGCAGGAATCCATCCATACTCGTTGATTCTTTCGGTAAAGTCACGTAGATAGAAAATTCATAGATCACGACGTTTCGATCGCAACACAAGTGATCAAAACCTCGAGAACATCGCCAAACTCCGGGGATTCCTCCTTCGCACTTAGAACCATGCGCTTATGGTCATAATCTTAATTTAAACTGCAGGAGAAATCCGAGCTCTTTTCACGGATGTCCAGTATGGGCGGGTATTTGGCTGCTACACATGTCCACGCGATAAGCCACTTCGTTGAGCCATCACTTGTGGCCAGGTCGCTTCTGACAAAGACCTACACAGCTCAATGGGGCCTTACCTGATAAAATAGAAAAAAATAACATAATACGCAAAAACATAGAAATACTCGAACAGCTGTTATAGGAGGCAGATGTCCTTCACTGGAGACTCTAGCCGAAGCCGTCCGAATCCACCACAAGCACTTTCCACCTGAATAATCGTACAGAATCGGAATCTTGATTTAAACTGCAGGAGAAATCCGATGAGCAGATGTCCAGTCGGGGCGGCTCAGCGAGTTACTCTGCCACTGAGTAGATGCGGCCGATGTCACCCTTGCGGTGGGCTTCCGTGGTAGAATATAATCCCAAGATTATAATCCCAAGATTATATTCTATGCTTGCGCGTCATGGCAAATGTGTTTGGTGGAGTTAAATGCCAATTTGTCGAGGTCTGCTAGCCACGAGGGTTTCAGTGTTCTGGTTATTATGTGCATTGCATTACTGTATTTATGTAGTTTAACACGTAGCCTTATTATGAATAGTATTTGTGCATCAAACAGACCAGGCTGGAGCACAGTTACTGCCAGTGAGCAGATCAGTGATAAGAGGTAGCAGTTCGCAACAGATCAGCTGAAACGTCCCGGGTCGTACCTGCAAGCTTCTGATAAATTGAGAGGCCAGGTAATGTTACGTAAAATGATGTTTTATAATGTTCCTTTAAAGGCAGTCTAATCTACACGCATTTAGATGTAGATTATTTTGCTGCTAGACATTTCCACATGATAAACCACTTTGTTGAGCTGTGATTTATGGGCAGGCCGCTTTTGAAAAAGATGTTATTACTTCAGTGGGCCTTCCCTGGTAAGACAAAATATAGTTTAGTTTTATTTGTATATATTTTAAAGTTATTTTACTTTTTTCCTAAACAGTTTTTTTCGCTCCTATCGTGTTGTTGTATTGTTTGTTGTTGTAACGTTCTGACCCGCCCCGACTGGACATCCGTGACGAAAAGAGCTTCTCGAATTTCCCCTGCATATTTGAATACCCTAATATTTTAAATCACAACTGCGTGACGTCACCGCGACCGTCACAAACGCGTGACGTCATCGCGAACGGCACATTTAAAAAACGCGTGACGTCATCGCAACCGTCACAAACGCCGGTCATGACGTCACCGCCCCCCCCCCCACCCCCCACACACACCGGCGGATTTTTTTTTAATTTCGTAGCACGCATAAACCCGCCTCGCCGCCTCGCGCCCGCCCATTGGCCTCGCGCCGGCGTCACGTGGAGCCCCGTCGCAGCGAATCGGAAGCGCGGGCGCCGGCGATGGCGCCCTTGTCTGCGCTGGGGTTTTCGAGAGCGCGGCGCGAGCCCCGGTGAGAGGGGGTCTCGGAGCGGCGGGGGTCCGCGGGGGGTCCCCTCGGGGGGGGGGGGGCGGTGCTCCCCCTTGCCCCCCGGGGCTTGCCCCCACGTACAGCCACCCACCCCCCTGGGGACGGGGCGGCCGTTGCCTCGAGCGCGCCGCAAGCCACAGACGGCCGCGTCTGTTGCTGCTCATTGTTCAGAGGGGGGCGGGGGGGAGTGGGGGAGGGGGCGGGGTGGAGTGGGGGGAGGGGGCGGGGCGTGAGTGGGGGAGGGGGCGGGGTGGAGTGGGTGGAGGGGGCGGGGTGAAGGGGGGGAGGGGGCGGGGTGGAGTGGGGGAGGGGGCGGGGGGGAGGGGGTAAGAGGCGGGGGGTGGGACGAGGCGGGGTGGAGGGGGGAGGGAGGTGGAGGGGGGAGGGGCCGGGGGGGGGGAGGGGCTTGGGGTGGAGGTGGTACGGGCCGGAGGGGCGGGGGTGGAGGGGGAAGGATCAAGTGGGGGGGGGGGGTTCGTGACTGTCTCTGTCCATGTTGTGGGGGAGCGGTGGTGCGGTGGTTAGCGCACTGCGTTGCGAATCCGACTACCCCGGTTTGATTCCCACCCACGAACGAATAATAGCGGCGAATATTTGAACCGATCACAGGCTCTCTCCTAGGTTGACTCAGCCTTCAATGAGTACGTTGGTCGGTGTGTAAACATTAACACTGGGGAGACAAAGGCGGCCGGGCGTGGTGCTGGCCACCCACCCCCTCCATTTGCGCGCCGTGCCGGCCTTCACAGGTTCTTGCTAAGAGTGTCTTCGTCAACGTGTCAATGTTCATTCCACATTTATTCACTGCTGCATGCAGCATGTTGCGTGCATGTTGCTTGTAAATAATGTACAGTACATGTTGACGAGCGTTCTTACGACGGTGAGTGTACGTGTGTATGCATGTGTAAGTAAGCGCGCGCGTGTGTGTGTGACATGAAGAAGGGCCATTTCGCGAAACGTCTATTATATAGTCCTTTAAAGGCCACACAATGATATTAACAAACGTTGAGTGTTCGTGTGTGATGTGTGTATGTGTAATGGGAATGTGTGTGATGTGTGTAATATATGTGATATGTAATGTGTGTAGTGTGTGTGTGTAGTGTGTGTGTGATGTGTGTAATCTATGTGATGTGTGTAATGTGTGCGTAGTGCGTGTGTAATGTGTGTAGTGTGTATGTGTAATGTGTGTATGTGTGTGTGTAATCTGTGTGATGTGTGTGTGTGTAATCTGTGATGTGTGAATGTGTGTGTAATGTGTGTGTGATGTGTGTGTAGTGTGTGTGTAGTGTGTGTGTGATGTGTGTGTAGTGTGTGTGTAGTGTGTGTGTAGTGTGATGTGTGTGTAGTGTGTGTGTAATGTGTGTGTGTAATGTGTGTATGTGTGTGTGTAATGTGTGTAATGTGTGTGTAATGTGTATAATGTGTGTGTAATGTGTGTAATGTATGTGTGTGTGTAATGTGTGTGTGTAATGTGTGTGTGTGTAATGTGGTGTGTGTAATGTGTGTGTGTGTATGTAATGTGTGTGTGTGTGTGTGTAATGTGTGTGTGTGTAATGTGTGTGTGTGTATGTAATGTGTGTGTGTGTAGTGTGTGTGTAGTGTGTAGTGTGTGTGTAATGTGTGTAGTGTGTGTGTGTGTAATGTGTGTGTGTAATGTGTGTGTGTGTAATGTGTGTGTGTATGTAATGTGTGTGTGTAATGTGTGTGTGTGTAATGTGTGTGTGTGTGTAATGTGTGTGTGTCTCCCCGCCCGCCCGCGGGGCACGCTGTGTGAAGCCATTAGACGGCGGCGCCTGTGAGCGAACCGGAGGAGTTGGCCCCACATCGGCCCAGCCGCCCCGCTCCTCCTCCTCCCCGCGTGTCGAGGCGAATTCGGGTAGGAACCCACCCACCCATTCATTCATTCTCTCTCTCGGGGAGAGTGGACGGGCTATCTACGGAGTAGTAAGACCGGCTGGTCCCCCAATCTCCCCCACCCGCATGTCCAGTCTCCCCTATCCATATCCTCCGTCTTGTCCAATCTGTCGTCTGTACCCACCGTCTCCGTCGTCTCTTCCCCTCTGCCCCCTCAAGTCTCTCTCCCGTTCTGTGTCTGCCTTCTGCCTCGATACGGGATAATCTGGGCCGAGACCCCAGAGGGAGCAATCGAGGCGGTCGCATCCCGCCTCTCCCCGCATCTCTCCCCACCGTTCCTCCTCCTCCTGTCCGAGCTTCGCCGCGGACGGTGCAGAGCGCAGCGCGGAATCGTGGAGCCCAGTGACCCTTGACCCCCCCCCCGCCATCCCCTCCGGAACTAGCGGGAGATCAGGGGACCCAGGGATAAAAAGGATAGGTCGAGATGTAAGGCGGGGCTCTGCGCTGCGACTGTGGTTTTGTCTGCGGCGAGAGGAGCGAAGGGGATTTGGGAGCAGGGCAGCTCGTCGGGGAGTGAACGAGCGGGGAGCCGTGGGGAGTGGAACGGGGGTGCGGGGTGGGGGAGTCGTGGGGAGAGGAGCTGAGAGGGAACAGCGGCGGAGGAGGAGGAGGAGTTGGGTGTGGGGAGAGCTGGCGCTGTCCGTGGTGCTGAAGTCCGCGCCATTGGCAGCGCAGCGGCGTCGCGCGCTGCCCTGTGCGTCAGTCCTCTCTGTGCGTCATGCAGCACTCCCGGGTAACGCACGGTCTTGTTTCGTCGTGTGCACGCACGCACCCATACACGCACGCACGTACAATTATGTATTGTCGTCATGTCATTTATATATCCACAAGAGCCGTCGTATGGTGGAAGAGTCATGCCAGGCTCTTTGGCCTGAATGTAGGCCTTACTACTACTCGCCTCTGCGGGATTCTTAATCTCGGGGGCTTTTCTCTCGCGAGGTTGGTGACAAACAAAATGCGCGATTGTTAAGCAGGGCCCGGGCTGTCGGAGCCTCGCTCCCCCTCTCCGGCCTAGCGAATTGGTCGGGGGGCGTGGAGGGGGGGGGGCACCTGGGCCACGCTACTCCCCAAACCCGGCCCAACGCCGAGACGCCGGGTCATCACTGCACCGTCGTCGGTGTGATTACAAGACGACTCGTGCATCCCCTACCATCGACATGCGTGTGCAAGTACCCGAGTGTGTTCGTTCGTGTGTAGTCACGCGCGTGTGCATATCTGCTACCTATGTGTATGGTTTTAATGTGTGTGTGTGTACCCGGGTGTGTTTGTGATGGAGCGGTAGTGTAGCGGTTAGCGCGCTGCGCTACGAACCCAGGGATCCGAGTTTCCCAGTGGCGATTACCGGTCATGGGCCTCTCTAGATCGACTTAGCCTCAAATGAGTACCTGGTGCAGTGTGTAAAAAACATTGCCACTGGGGAGACAAAGGCGGTCGGGCCTGCTGCTGGCCACCCATCCCCTCGTGTGCCGGTACGGCCTTCATAGGTGCTCGCGAACAGCGCTTGCCCCAATAGTCTGTTAAAGCTATATGGGGGAATCTTTGTTTTTGTGTACCAAGATGTATTTATGTATGTCGACATGTCTTCCTATGTGTATGCTTATATGCATGTGTGTGTACCCGGGTGTAGTTGTGTGTATGTCAGCATCAGAATTTGAATATTTATTTATACTGGAGGAATCCGATAAGCTATAAAGCTCTTCTTCACAGATGTCCAGTATGCATCCGTGTGTGCATGTCTGTCCATGTGTATATGTATGTGTGCATGTGTGTACTTGTGCGTGTTTGTATGCATGTGCGTGTGTGTGGGAAGCGGTAGTGTAGTGGTTAACGCGCCGAGTTCGATTCCCGCTCACAGCCAACACTGGTGCCGATTATTTGAAGCGGTCCTGGGCCTCCCCTAGGTCGATTCAGCCACAAATGTGTACCTGGTGGGTGTGTAAACATTGCCCCAACAGTCTGTTCAGGCTATACGGGGGATCTTTGTCTTTGTGTGTACCCATATGTGTGTTTATTTGTGTATGCCTGGCATGAGACATGCCGGCTCTCATGGCTGCTCGCTAACAGCACCGAGCCTCGACAGCCTGTACGGCTATCGGGGGCTGATCGTGCGGTTTTACTTGGACGCGGTTGTGCAGAGGTACTTGCACTCGGAGATCAGGAACGTCTTACCCATCAGAGGCACACGCTATCCGGTCTGTTCCTTGCCTGTGTGAACACTTATGTGTGTCAGTGTGTCTGTGTAAACACTTGTGCGTGTGTGCGTCTGTGTGAACACTTGTGTGTGTGTCTGTGTGAACACGTGTGTGTGTCTGTGTGAACACTTGTGTGTGTGTGTGCATCTGTATGAACACTTGTGTGTGTGGCTGTGTGAACACTTGTGTGTCTGTGTGTCTGTGTGAACACTTGTGTGTGTTTGAACACGTGTGTGTGTGTCTGTGTGATCCCATCACCGCTGGAAAGACAAAGGCGGTCGGGCATGGAGCTGGCCACTCATCCCGTGCCAGCCTTCATAGGTGCTCGCTAAAATCCCTTGTGCCAAAAGTCTGTTCAGGCTATACGGGCGATCTTTGTTATTGGTGTTCACTGGAGTCTTCAGGACAACCTGCTACCTCCCAGGAATCCACCAGCCCAGTGACCTCTCGACTCCCCCATTGGTCTTTCTTTTGTACGTCACTTGAAAAGCAACTGACAGATCGCCATGAGTCCGGCGATCCATTTGATGGCATCAGCAGTTGCCTGATGTATCGTGCCTCCTGTGCAAGCGTACAATGGGCAATGATCGGTTACCTGATGTGCAGATTCGCACCCCATGACATTCACAGTGGCCAGGGCTGCTCTACCACTTTCCACATGCGAAGGAAATAGCCGCACCTGGAATGTGTTGTCCCAGCGCGATTAAGCGCAGTCCGCTGTTGCCTTCTACGCAAGCTGAAGCCAGGTAATTCCAGTGTCGTCGGGTCTTCAATTTACTTGCCTTCCCCCGTTAAAGCCCTAAACAGCGTTTACTTTCCTTCGCCCCAGTTGCCCTGCGCGCAAATGGGGTGCTTTGTCTCGCGGAAGGAGTATTTTCGCCACGTCGTGTCTTACAGGAGTCAATTCAGTGGCAATTGATGGTGTTGAAATGTAAATTGGATTTGTGAATGTGAATTAGATTTGGGGAATAGGGCTGGGGTAGGAATACAATCTCGGAGGGATTGAATGCTCTTTATTGACAATCGCCAGGGCCGTCCGTCATCGTCGCCCCACTCGACTTGGCAATCGCGCCGCTCCGCGTGCAGGTGAGAGGTGAGCGCTGAGCGGCGGCCGCGCCATGTTCGAGCAGGAGGACCTGGAGGCCAAGCTCTCGTGCAGCGGAGTCGGCGTGAGGAATGGGCTGCTGAGGATCGGGCCCCCGCAGCCCACGGGGCCCCCGCCGATCCCAGCGCAGCCGACGCAAGGGAACGGACAGACGCAGGGAAAGCAGACAGCGGCGGCGCCACCGTCCCCGCAGACGCCCGCGCAGACCGAGAGCCAAAGTGAGGCCCCCGCGCAGGGCCCGTCGCCGCAGGGTCACTCGCACGTTGAGGCGCAGCCCGCGGCACACGGCAAGGCCAAAGACCAGAGCCGGAACGCGGCACAGGGCCGGTCCCGACTGGGTCAGACGCTCGGGCCTGCCCAGCAGGCTCAGACGCAAGATCCTCTTCCGAGTCAGGTGCGCGCGGCCGACAAAGCGCCGCTCCTGCCGGCGAGCGGCGAGCCCGCGGCAAAGGTGCACGCTTTGGTTTGGGGACAGGGTCTGGAGCAACCCCAGGGCTCTCGCCCGCACGGCCTCGCGCAGGCGGAGATAAAGGGCCAAGCGCAGCCCCAGACTCCGAGCCAAAGCCAAGGCCTGGTGCAGGCCCAGGTGCAGAGTCTTGAGCAGCAGCTGCAGCAGCAGCAGCAGCAGCAGCAGCAGCAGCAGCAGCAGCAGCAGCAGCAGAAGTCGAGCGCCAACCCGGGCCACTCGTCGGTCCAGCTGGAGGGTCCGAAGCAAAGCAACGGCGTCACCGCCACCGCCGAGGACGCGGGGGGGGCTCCGTCGGCAGCGAGCATCACCAAGGGCACGCCGGTGACACGCGCCTCGCGCCCGTGCTGCTCGCAGTCCATCACCACGGGCGTCTCCACATCCTCCTCCTCCTCCTCCTCGTCGCCATCGTCCTCCCCGACCTCGTCCCCCCTGTCCCCGGCGGCGGCGGCGCCGCCGCTTTCGCTGCTCTCCTCGTCGTCGTCGTCGTCCTCGTCGTCGCTGGCGCCCCCGACGCCCCCCGTGTCCTCGTGCTCCCTGTCGTCCCTTTCCCCCACCTCCTCCTCGTCACCCTCCTCCCCCTCCTCGCTGCTGTCGCTGTCCTCGCCCGCCAGGGGCTGCGACGACTCCACGTCCTCCCCTGCGGCCGCGGCGGCGGTGATGTGCGCGGCGCTGCCCGAGCGCCACGGCGCCTCCTGGCCGGGGCCCCCGGGCGGTGCGGCGGACGGTGCCGGCGGCGGCGCGGCGGGCGCCGGCGGCGGCGGAGGGATGGGCGACGGGCCCTGGGACGGGGAAGAGGTTGCGACCGGCGCGGGCCACGGCGGCCGGGCCGAGACGCACGCCCTCCTCGACCACCGCGTGCTGGTGCGCCTCTTCCTCTACTTCACCATCGCCGAGCGCCGCGTCCTGGCACAGGTGCCGGCACCACCCTCCCCCACCCACCCATTCCCCACTGGTGCGAGCCAAGTCCAAGAACCCCTTCCATCCCCTGCACTGCCCAGCATCTGTCAGTGCCCTTACACTGTTGTCAACACAGCCTCCCCCTTCCCCCCCCCTCCCACTACCGTTCATGTTGAGCACCGTCCCATCCATTTGTTACGTAATGTAATTTTTACGGGCCGCGTGTGCGCTGATCATTCGTAACCGAGTTACAGATCGACTCTCGACAAACCTTATGAGCAACCCGATGAGTGGCGGCCGACTGTCTCGCGCATTGGTCGCCTCGCCAGGCCACGCGTGCATTTCATTAGGGGGCTCTGCTCGACGGCTGATTGCTCGCGCTCGCGTTGTCGCCCCTTCAACCGCGACGTTGGCGCGCGGCCGCCCGTCGGTTCGCCACGGCCGCGGCCGGCGACCTCACCGGTGCCTCTCGTGCGCGTCGGTTGCGGCGAGCAGGTGTGCCGCACCTGGCGCCGGGCGCTGTACCAGCCACGGCTCTGGGAGGGCGTCACGCCGGTGCTGCACTGCGCGGAGCTCTACCGCAGCCTCGAGGCCAACGGCAACGGAGAGGCGGCACGTACGTGGAGCGCCGCGCGCGTCTGGCTGTTCCGTCTCGTCGGCTTGTCCGTCCTTGACGGCTGGTGGGGGGCGGTGGGGGACACGGGGATGCGGTGACAGGGGACCCGGAGGCACGGGGACATGGGACGAGAGCACGGAGTTGTTGTGGACGTGGGGAGCTTCTTGACCTGGAGGCATGGGGATATGGAGCACAGGGTCGCAGGGTCACTGACTGGCACAGGGTCATGGGGGATTTATGATAAATTTGTTGTTGTTTGTGCTTTTTGTTTTGGTGCCATTTGTTAATTTGTGTATTCATTTTAGATTTTGCTTAGTAGTAGTAGGATTTTAACTTGCTTGGCAGTGGCTGTACATGGGATTTGGTCCTCATATATAATTAACGTACAGCATTGTGGGATGCTGTTAGCATGAATGACGCTATGTAAAATGCAAGTCTTCTCATAATTTTAAATTATAGAACTCGAGCGTTAGATGTTGGGGTGGGTAAAAAACAGACATCTCTTAGCTTTAACTACACCTTGGCTGTGTGTCCAGCACGAGCGAAGCTTCGATATTGAGAAAAAAATACGACGAACTTTTCCGTGCGTTGCCGTAGCGCACTTCTGTTACGGGAAGAAACAAAAAAGTAAGCATGGCAGGGAGTCTACGGCAACGTCGCACCAAACGGGCGAAAGCAAACGACGCCGCGTCGCCCAAAGTGGGGCAGCTCGCCGGAGATCCCACGAGCGGCGAGAGAAACCTCCCGAGCCGTCGCTTCGCGTTCGCGGTGCGCCTTGTGACCCGCCGTGCCTCCGCCTTCATGTGCCGTGTGCGTGTGTGTGTGCGCGTGCACATGCACACGCACACAGCGGTTAGCGTGCTGCGCTACGAACCCGGCGACCCGTGTTCGATTCCCGCTCACGGCCAACACCGGTGACGATTATCTGAACAGGTCCTGGGCCTCCCCTAGGTCGTCTCAGCCTCAAATGAGGACCTGGTGCGGTGTGTAATCATCGCCACTGGGGAGACAAAGGCGGTCGGGCGTGCTGCTGGCCACCCACCCCCTCGTGTACCGTTCGGCCTTCATCGGTGCTCGCTAACAGCACTTGCCCCTACAGTCTGTTAAGGCTACACGGGGGGATCTTTGCCTTTGTTTTGTGCGCGCATGCAGCGGGCGGCAGCGGCGACAAGGAGTTTGTGAGTCTGCTGGGCTTCGCGGCGCGAGGGTTCGACTCGTTCTGCCTCGTCGGCGTGTCCGACCTCGACGTCTGCGAGTTTATCGACAACTACCCGCTGGCGAAGGCCGGCGTGCGCGCCATGGGGCTGCGGAGGTCCACCATCACCGATGCGGGGCTGGAGGTGAGGCGCCCTCGTCAACACCGCAGTGTCAACACTGTCGACACCGTGACATCATCACTGTCCCCATCAACACCGTGACATCATCACGGTAACCATAAACACCGTGACATCATCACGGTAACCATCAACACCGTGACATCATCACGATCACCATCAACACCGTGACATCATCACGGTAACCATCAACACCGTGACATCATCACTGTCACTGTCAACACCGTGACATCATCACTCTCACTGTCAACACTGTGACATCATCACGGTCACCGTCAACACCACAGCGTCATCACTGTCACCATAAACACCGTGACATCATCACGGTCACCACGAACGGTGTTGGCAAACTACAAACTATGAAATTAAACTTTTTTATTTTACCAGGTAAAGCTACGTAACTCTTTTTCAGAAATGCCCTGGCCACAAATGATAACTCAACGAAGTGGCTTATCACGTGGAAATGTGTAGCAGCGAAATACTTTAAACATGCGGTGATGTTGATTCTCAATGTGGAGGGAAAAACCGGAGGACCTCAGAGAAAAATCCACGCGACCACGGGGAGAGAGACGCAAACCTCCAAATATACAGCAGCAGGCGTCAGGGTCGGGATCGTACCTACGATCTCCTGTATACCAAGCGATGTAGTTAACATCTCTTAGCCACCATGATAATGATGATGAGAGAGAGACACGCAAACCTCAAAATATACAGCAGGCGCCAGGGTCGGGATCGAACCCACGACCTGCTGTATACCAGGTGAGGTAAACATCTCTTACCCACCGTGCTGATGATAGAGAGACAGGAAAACTCCAAATATACAGCAGGCGTCAGGGTTGGGATCGAACCCACGACCTCCTGCATACAAGGCGAGGTAGTTAACATCTCTTAGCCACCGTGATGATGATGATGAGAGAGAGACACGCAAACCTCCAAATATACAGCAGCAGGCATCAGGGTCAGGATCGAACCCACGACCTCCTGCATACAAGGCGAGGGAGTTAACATCTTGCCACCGCGGGGGGCGGGGTGGGCGGGTGACGGTCCAGGTGATGCTGGAGCAGATGCAGGGCCTCGTGAAACTCGAGCTGTCCGGCTGCAACGACTTCACGGAGGCCGGGCTCTGGTCCAGCCTCAACGGGCGCCTGCAGGTGCTGGGTCTCAGCGACTGCATCAACGTGGCGGACGACGCCCTCGCCGCCATCGCGCGCCTCCTTCCCGACCTCTGCGAGCTGAGCCTTCAGGTGGCGCCCTCTGACCCGTTGCTCGTGCCGAGTGGGGGAGGGTGGGGGAGGGTGGGGTACGCGGCGGGTTTAGGGAGTAAGCCGTTGCCAAAGTGCTCGTGGTTGTTGCGTCGAGGTTTGGATTTGTCTCGGGGTGCGCTGCAGAGGGCGCCTCGTGCATTGTCGTCCGTCTTGGGCCTGTCCTGCTGAGAAGCTTGGGAACGACGTTGAAGTTGGGGTCGGGGGGGGGGGTGCACGAGGGGCCTTGGGGGGCCCATCAAGGCCAATTTTGCCCCCCACCAAGTTCAGAAGTCATTGTTTCCACTCCCATGGACTCGCGTCGTCATCATTGTTTTGTCAACGTCCATCTCCCCCCCCCCCTAAGAAAGTGTGTCCACAATCCAATCGAGATTGCCGTTTCAATTTAAATGAATAAGGATGAAAGCGAAATTAAATGCCGTTTTAGCACTCGGCGGATTTTAGCACATTTTTGCAACGAGTCGGAAATTGGCTTCGTCGTGGAGCAGCAGCTGCAGCAGCAGCAGCAGCAGCACGGGACAAGCGGGAAGGGGGAGGTGCCGGCGGGCGTGACGGCTCGCTGTCTCCCCGGCAGGCGTACCACGTGACGGACGTGGGCCTGGCGTACCTGACGGCGCGGCCGGGCCTCCCCAAGCTCTGCTGCCTGCGCCTCCACTCCTGCTGGGAGGTTCGTGTCCACAGCCACCGCGGGGGGCGGGGGGAGGGGGCGGCCGCTGCTACCCCCACCCCTCGACCCCCACATCCCCCCTCGCCCCCCCCCCACCACTAGCCCCCACCCCTCGCCCCCCCACACACGGCACCGATCCTCACTTCCCCGTGCGAGCAGGTGACGGACCGGGGCGTGGCCACGCTGGCGCGAGGCTTGCCGGCGCTCACGCACCTCAGCCTCTCCGGCTGCTCCAAGCTGACGGACGAGGGCGTCGAAATGGTGGTGGCGTGCCCCCCGGCCGGCGTGGCGGGCGCGGCCGGGAGCGGCCTGCTGGCGCTCGACCTGTCGTGGTGCCCGCGCATCACCGACGCCGCCCTCGAGGCCATCGCCTGCGAGCTGCACCGCCTGCAGGAGCTCGTGCTCGACAGGTGCCCCAAACGACAACGCACATCGCTCACCGCACACCGCTCACCACACACCGCACACCGCACACCGCACACCGCTCACCGCACATTGCTCACTGCTCACCGCTCACCGCACACCGCACACCGCACGCCGCACATTGCTCACTGCTCACTGCTCACCGCTCACCACTCACCACTCACTGCACACCGCTCACCGCACACCGCTCACCGCTCACCGCACACCGCTCACTGCACACCGCTCACCGCACACCGCACACCGCTCACCGCACACCGCACACCGCACACCGCTCATCGCTCACCGCTCACCGCACACCGCACACAGCACACCGCACACCGCACACCGCTCACCGCCCATCGCACACCGCACACCGCACACCGCTCACCGCACACCGCACACCGCACACCGCTCACCGCACACCGCACACCGCACACCGCACACCGCTCATCGCTCACCGCTCACCGCACACCGCACACCGCACACCGCACACCGCTCACCGCACACCGCACACCGCACACCGCACACCGCTCACCGCACACCGCACACCGCACACCGCACACCGCTCACCGCACACCGCTCACAGCACACCGCCCATCGCACACCGCACACCGCACACCGCACACCGCACACCGCTCACCGCACACAGCACACCGCTCACAGCACACCGCACACCGCACACCGCTCACCGCACACCGCACACCGCACACCGCACACCGCTCACCGCACACAGCACACCGCTCACAGCACACCGCACACCGCACAACGCTCACCGCACACCGCACACCGCACACCGCACAACGCTCACCGCACAACGCTCACCGCACACCGCACACCGCACAACGCTCACCGCACACCGCACACCGCACACCGCACAACGCTCACCGCACACCGCACAACGCTCACCGCTCACCGCACAACGCTCACCGCACACCGCACAACGCTCACCGCTCACCGCACAACGCTCACCGCACACCGCACAACGCTCACCGCACACCGCACACCGCACACCGCACACCGCACATCGCCCACCGGCCACGAGCTAGGGCCCGGCGCCTTGTGATCCAACCGTGTGACCCAGCCATGTGATCCTGTGACCTATGACCCAGCTTTGAGTGCCTCATTAGCGGAGGCGCCAGTGCACGCTGCGCCGTCTGTTGAGCGCGCGCGCTCCCAAATATGCATGCACCCTCGACTGCATGACGCGCGCGCGCTCTGCTAAAAATACGCTATGTGCTCGGGATGGAAATTCTCACTTTGAATATGAATTGGCCAAGGGAGCAGCGGCGTACTGCTTGGTGCACAGGGTTACGAACCTGGCCATGGCTATGTCGTCGGAAGCGAGCAAGTATCTGAACCCGTCTTGGGTCTCGTCTAGGTATGCTCAGCCTTAACTTACTATCAGGTGTGGCGTGCAAACCTTGGCGTCGGGTAGACACAGGCGACGGTGCTCGCCATCGTGCTGGTAGAACTTTCCCAGCAGCCTTTGCAGGCTCTACGGGGAATCCTTGTCGGCTCTTGAGTAAGTTGGTTGCACGTGTCTTTAATTTGTTTTTAAATGTAAATTGCCCATGTGCTTAACACCCCCAACTGGTGTTGTGAGTCGAGTCTTTTTACGTGAGAGGAATGTAGATTGCTCGTGTGTTTTTCGCAAGTTTACGTGCATGGGGGGGGGGGGGCATGCATGCGTGTGTTTTTATGTACGTGTCGTGGGTTCACGCGTGAGACACCCTTGACTGTGGAGGCAACACATTTATTCTATGACCACAACGGGGTAACTATATAGCGGTAACCACCACGGGGTAACTACATAACCGGGTCAGGTCAGTTAACGCAATGCCTGACCCACGATGCCGAGCGTGACGACCGAAGAGAGGTCGCATGTCGGGTTCCATTCCAGAAGACAGCCCGGTTCGGACATCGGGACCTCCCTTTTATGCCCCTCAGCGTGACCCGGCTCCGCCTCGGCCACGCCCTCTTCTAGAACTCCCTAGAAGACTCTGGGCCTTACATCACGTGTCCCTTCTGTCACCTTTGGCCCACATCCCTACCCTGTCCTGTCACGTGCCCTTGTCAGCCAATCGGGCTGCTACGTCCTCACATGCTCCCTGGCCGCCGCTAGAAACATGCTCCTTAGGGACCATTGACCATGGCACGGCACACCCTGCTGGCAGAGAGGGCTACTCACGCTCCAGTTCTCCTCTCTGTAAGTAACTGGCGCTCTGCACCGTAGTGACCCAATATACGTCACTCCATGTGTATGTATGCACGGTACATATTTGTGTTAGTGTATGTACGTCGTGTGTGTGCGTGCGTGTGCAGATCCACTTTTCCCCTGTGTTGCCCTCCTTATTTAAGAGCCCAAAGCTCCCTCCCTCCGCTCTCATCCCCGAGTTCTCTCTTAATGGCGGTTGCCATGGTTACAACATGCAATTTTCATGAGCCGCTAAATTATATTTTTCCTTTCTTTCACTTTTGTCTTCTCTCTCCCCGCCACCTCACTCCGTCCTCCGCAGCCCGTTTAACAATTTCAAAAGCTTCCTTACTCCTAATGAGGATCGCCACGGCAACGACCTCGCGAAAGCGTTGCATAGAGAAAATTAACTCTCTTTATGGAAACAAAAAAAAAACGCGTGCGGGCCGCTGGTCTCATCACCGCGTTCGCAGCAGACGTGGCAGCTGCCGCCGGCGCGTGGTGCCCAGGGACCGCGGTGGTGAGATATTAACTGCCTCGCCTGGTATGCAGGAGGTCGTGGGCTCAATCCCGACCTTGACGCACGCTGTATGTTTGGAGTCTGCGTGTCTCTCTCTCTCTCTCCCCTGTGGTCGCGTGGATTTTTCTCGGGGTCCTCCGGCTTTTCCCTCAACATTCAGAATCAATCTTGATTTTAAGCTTTCGTGACTGCAGGAGTCCATACTCTCTTTTTTCTCACCTGAAGACGGCCGCTTGTGTTGCGACCGAAACGTCGTGTTTTCTTTTATTATTTTTCTATCTACGTGACTTTACCGAAAGAACCAGAGAGTGTTCGGAATGAACACCACGCGTTTAGAGTATTTGGCTGCAACATATTTCGACGTGACGATAGGTCGCTTCGTTGAGCTATCATTTGTGACCAGGTCACTTCTGAAAAAGAGCTGCACAGCTCATTGGGATTTACTTGGTAAAATAAAAAAAAAGGTTATAGTTTTAGTTTACCCTGGTACCCGATAGAACACGTGCCCGTGCGTTTGGTACCAGCAGTGCAAACCGACGTCTTGAGATTAACTCGAGAAGCTGTGATGAGGAAGGAGCGGAGAATGCAGGTTGGAGGCTTGCAGATCACCTTGTGGTGCTGCTGCTGGTGGTAGCTGTGGTGGTGGTGGTAGCTGTGGAGGTGGTTGTAGCTGTGGTTGTAACCGTGGTGGTAGTTATTGCCATGGGTGGTGGTTGTAATTGTACTTGTGGTGGTGGTTGTGGCCATGGCAGTTGTCACTCACCCCACTCGCATCGCTCGGTGACATGGGTTTCACTGCCCCCCCCCCTTATCACCCCGCCTCCCTCCCCCCTACAGGTGTGTCCGCGTGACTGACCTTGGCCTGGGATACCTGTCCACCATGCCCTCTCTGCGCTCCCTCAACCTGCGCTGGTGCTGCCAGGTGGGAGCCTGCTGGTCACGCCACTGCCCTCACTCTGTAACACCGATGCCCGACAGTACGCTCACAATGTGGATAACTTCTTTTGCACCGTACACAGCCAACCGTGCTGATCGGAGGATTTACGTGGGACCTGCACGCAAACATATCTCAAAGCGCTGTACAGAAACAGTGGGCGTGTTTTATTTATTGGGACGGAGTCAAAGGCAGAGGGTGGGAAGGACGGCCTTGAGTCTGGAGTTGACAGCACGGAGGGCTGTGGGAAGGCAGTTCCAGACGATGGGGGCAGCCTGCAGTCCGAGTCCAAAACCTGGCTTATCGCTACCGCCGAGGCTGGCGATTGCTTGCAGTTGTCTTCTCGAAGAACGTCATATCTAGCTTACAAATATGCCCCGTGGCAAGGTCATCGGGGTAGCTTGTCACGAGCAAAAAGGAGGGAATAACAGAACATAAAAATAAAATACACAAGTGAGTATGTTAAACAAACAGTGTATATATATGCAAAGCTTTCTGTAAACGGTGAATACTAGTGCCATATGCAACCCCAGATAATACCGACCATCCCCTCTTGATTCATGGGATAATCGGATAATGAGTGACCTCCATAAAACAGGTTTTTTTTTGGGTTAGATCGTGTAAATATATAAATGGAGCTCTCCAACACGCCGGTGTGCACGTTCTGTTTACGTGACAAACCTTACTAATTGGCTGTGTCGGGTAGTGGCGGGTTTAACGACACATTTATTTACGCGACCTAACCCCAACAAAAACCCTGCATTATGGATGATATTGTTTGCGAAAGCCTACTACGACTACGTGTTAAAATGAGTGACCTCCCACGAAGTGATGGCTCAACTCAGGGGCTCGGACAGAAGTCGGCGATGGCTGGAGTGGAAGGTTCGGAGGAGGGGGGAGTAGAGTGATGTGAGAGGGGCGAGGTGGGCAGCGGAGAGTCCACGGCAGAGGTCGCAACTGGGTACCCGATACCCGTACCCTACCCGATACCCGGCTACCCGTATCCGGCCGGGTACGGGTACCCGTTTGCGACCCTGGTGCGGCCGGGTACGGGTACGGGTAGACCGTGAGTCACTGGTGAGTAACTGTTTGTCACTCATTTCCCAACGTATTGTCTCTTCTCACAATTCAAGTTCCTAGAATCAACCTACTCACGCCTGCAACATGGCTTCATCCCAGAGGTCGCAATCAGGTACCCGATACCCGTACCCTACCCATACCCAGCTGGGTACGGGTAAGGTACGGGTACGGCCGGGTACGGTTTCCCGTTTGCGACCCTGGTGCGGCCGGGTACGGGTAAGGAATAAAAACCCGTTTGCGACCTCTGGTCCACGGTGAGTGTGATGATCCCTTGGCGTTGGCCTGGGATCGCTCTGCGAGCCCGTCGAGGATTCGAGGCTCTGGGTCCAATTTATGCGCGCGAGTGTGAGCGGCACGCTTCTTTTCATCATCCGGAGATTTGGATGCGGGGAGATGAGGGATTAGAGATGAGCCTCACTAATGCTCCGTTTCCTCCAGACCACTGAAAACGGTCCGGGAAATGGCCCAGAAATGGCCCAAGGAAAATAACGGCCCAGGAATGGACGATTCGGGTTCCAAAACAGACGAGGCACAGGTCCGCATCGCCACGGTGTGATTGTCGATCCCTGCGGAGCGGTTATTTTCTCCGTTTTGTTTCCCCAGATCCAGGATTTCGGGCTGCAGCACTTGTACGGAATGCGGAGCCTCCGGGTCCTCTCGTTGGCAGGTGAGCCGCCGTTGTTTCCGTGGCGGGGCTGCGGTGAGTTGGGGGGGTGCGCTAATAGAACAGTAGCTCGTGATCTCATCTCGTCCGGCTCCCACCCATTCAACCAACGAGCAACGACCAGCTTGGAATGGTGAAACAGCTCCCATGATTGACACGGCGTGGGAAGGCAGTGGATTGATGATCGTCACTTAAATTTAACCGAATTTGATTCTTTGCTGATGAATGGATGCTGAAGTCTGGATGCGATGAGAGATATATCGAGAATAGCGTAACATTTTGATTTAAAGCTTTCGTGACCGCAGGGATTCATATTCTTGGTTCTTTCGGTAAAGTCACGTAGAAGGAAATAATAAAATAATATAAATATAAAAATATTGTTTTATATTTATAATAGCGTAACAACCCAAACGGTGGGGGTGGTGGGGGAGTGTGTGTGTTGGTGGGAGGTAGCAGTCTGTTGTATAGGGTGGACCATATGCAAATAGTCTTCAAATAGTAGTTTATGATTGACTAGGAGCACCTCTGATTGCTGCTCCCCTTGTCCCCCTCGAATCAACGAAAAATGCCAAAACTATTTAAGGATACGACTTACATCCGCCACTATTTAAAAGTTGTTTCTTGAACTTTCGGAGTAAAAAAAAAAGTGACAATTTGTAAATTGCATTTTTATATCAAAACAATTTCGAGCAAATGTCGAGCTGGGGCATCACCGCAACCCTCGCTTACAAACCGACGCCAGCGCACAGCGCACGCACGAGCGAGCGAGCGCTGCGGTGCTCGGGGTGCCCGCTGCGACTTTTCTGTGGCGCCTGCGTGAGCGGTGCGCGTCGTGGCGGTGGCGGTGTGTGCGTCATGCGGTGTGTGCGGTGTGTGCGTCGTGCGGTGTGTGCGGTGTGTGGGACGTGCGGTGTGCCAGGCTGCCCCCTGCTCACCATGGCCGGCCTGTCGGGCCTGGCTCGCCTGGCCTCGCTCGAGGAGCTGGAGCTCACCAACTGCCCCGGCGCGTCGCAGGAGCTCTTCCGCTACCTGAACCAGCGGCTGCCGCGCTGCGTCATCGTCGAGTGACGTTCCGAGCCGCGGGACGGGGGTGGCGGGCGTTGGGTGGGGCTGTTGGGGGCAACCCAAAAAAAATGTCCTGACAAGAGGTCGATGCGACAACACGACCAACCACCCCCACAACGACCAACCACCGCGTCGATGTCGGGAGTTTGACCGCTCGACGCGACTCCCGCCCCCGTGCCCGTGCGGTTTTTCGTTGTTCTCAAGACGGCGATGGCGGCGGCGGCGGCGGTGGTGAGCGTGAGTTTGCTGGCGGTCGGCGCCTCGCCATTGCGTTTGGGGAGCGGCGCTCGGGCCCACCCGGCCCGGCGCGCCGCGGACTGCGCGTGTGCTTGGGCGTGCTCGTGCTGCCGTTTGTTTATGCATCCACGCTTTATTTAAAGGGGACGAAATGGGAAAGTAAATCGCTACCTGGATATCCGACCAACAAAGCGTGCGTCGTTTATAAAGGCTGCCTTTAATGTGTGCGCGTACTCGTGCGTGCGCACACGCACAAATGCACAAGCGGTCGTTACGGTTTTCCTCACGGTCACGTTTTTCAAAAGTGCAGCTTAAGTTTTATTTTTTACACGAAACGTCCAAGTGCTGTTGGCGTGAGCGGCGTGCGTGCGTGGCCGTGCTGTGACAGAGTTGCTTCTGAAAGCCTCGTTTGCATCATCGAAACCTCTCCTCCCGTCCTCGTCTTCGCTGCGCGACCCCTTCCCCCCGCGCCCACCCCCGAGCGACCTCGACCGCCGATCGCCGCGCCGATGCCCGGCACCCGAGGTCGGACGCAGGGTTCCCCCGGGCGAGGCCACTCCCGGCCCTCGTTAACCCAAATCGCCGCCGAACGAGGGCAAACGCGACCCTGCGTGACGGCGGAGCGCATGGCTTCCCGTGTAACGCCTGTAGGAGACACACTGGAACACTTGCGAAGTATACGCGACTAAACCACTACACTTTACCGACCGCAGTACTCCGCGGGGGGGTGGGCATGCGTCTGCCTGGGAGGACTGCTGCTGCTGCAGGTGCCTTCCACCTACGTCTTGACGTCGCTGCCTGTGCCGCCTGTCGGCGTGCGCGCGACCCTGCCGTCTCGGGGGGCCGTTGCCCGTTTGTGACGGCGAGCCAAGCAGCGGGGTCGGCGACATTCGGCAGACAACTTCTGCCACGCTACTCGGCCCGATCTCTCCGTTGCTGAACCGCCGCGTGATGTCAAGGGCGGCGGCCCGGGCCACGTGGCCTGGAGGCTTCTGAGAAAACGGCATTTTACTTTACTCTCCCATCGCTACCCTCCCGCCCCACCACCCCCAACCGGACGGTGGGGGATTTCAGCTTCTTCAGCGCAAGCGCCGTGAGAACAAGCGGAGCCACGTGGATCAAGGCGGCGGCGTCGGGATTTGAGCCGCCACGTGAACGTGCCACGCGGTGCCCACTGGCACCGCCGGAGCGCAAGACGGGGGAGGGTTGGGGGAGGGGGGTGACTCCACGTGTTGTTTTGTGATCGGCGGGTTGTCGGCGGTCAAAAACCTTGAGAACGGAAAACCCAAATATGTGCATCGAGCTGAGTGGCAGGCTTGCTTGCAGGCCTTGTTTATCTGCGAAGGTCGGGCAGACAATGCATTAGCAGGGGATTGTAAACATTTACACAAGTCGTGCATATGTTTTGATATCACGTTCTCAAGCTTTTTTGACGATGTCTATATATATATGGCTACGCATTGAGTATCGTGGTGGTTTTGGCCCAGATAGCCCCATTTCAGTGTGGATTCGACTACATACACACACAGACGTGAAGACGAGTGTGGAATTCACAATTCATATTTTCTCATCGGATATTGGGACATCTGGTAGCCCCAGTATCTGGAACATAGATGTACGTATTTTTTGGGGGGGGGTTTGTGGTCGTTTTAACAATAGTAAACACAAACCACACTCAAACGAAAACACTAAATAATGGTTTAAAATGCGATCAACTATAGACACGATGTCAGGTTGCCTGCACACAGTCGCCACCATCCATCTGCAGTTTTCTTTGGGAGGTCATCCGTCCCCGGAGTTTTCCTGGGTTCAGGACTCTGGGTCTCACTTCGCACCGACACGTCCCGTGACAACGTCTGCCAGGGTCACTTACACAACCAGCTGCACAAAACTACACGCATAGGTATACACACCCAGGCATGTACACTAAGCGCACAAGCACTCATGCACACATACACACACACACATTCGGACGTAAATACTTGCACATACAAAGAAGACAACTAGCCCCCGGTATAGCTTTTAGCTTTTGGGGCACATGCTGTTGGCGAGTAACTCAGGGTCCATCCATTTAATACGTACGCATGGAGGGGGGTTAACCCAAATGCGTACGCCTGCGTATGGGGGCTCTACTGACAATGTGCGTACGCGGGGTGGGGGGGGGGGGTGAAGCCTCGATAATAATGCAGCCGGCGGTGGACTATGTTTGCTTAAACACGTTAATATTCTTAATCCTTGATCGTTTCTGCGTGGATTCAATATCGGCCGTTCTATAGGATTCGGGGGGGGGGGGGGGGGTGCGTCAGGCGTACGTACGCAGGTGGGGGGGGGGGGTGTAAAAAGTCCGCGTGCGTACAGGGAGGGGTGTAGGGGTCAAGTTTTGACAGATGTTTGTGTACCTACTAAATGGATGGCCCCTAACGACGCACCAGGGTTGTTGGGTGGCCAGGACCACGCCCGGCCTCCTTGCGCCTATCCAGTGCTGACGTTTACGCACCGCACCACGTACTCATTTAAGGCTAAGTCGACCTAGGTGAGGTCCAGGACCGGTTCAGATATTCGCCACTGTTATTGGTGGAAGATGAACTCGGGTCGCAGGATTCCATGGCGCAGTGCGCTAACCACTAGGCACGCGCGAGTGGATGTACATTTACATGCTGTGCACAGACAACGCGAACACGTTTTACACACGCAACAAAAGGTAAACGTGACGCCCAGGAGACGGTGCAGTGTGAGGCCAAAGCATGGCAAGTGTAAATGTTATTCCTGTCAATCACACCTTGCAGCGCCACGTGGGCTGCGTTCGGCAGCATCTTGTCAGCCTCGGACGAACAAAGAGAGGCGGAGGTGGGGGGGGGGGGGAAAGACACTCCGCTGAAGATAACTTTGCAAAAATATATTACGTGTGTGTGTAACCTAAACACATTTTTACCAGCAGTGGCATGCATTT
Source organism: Lethenteron reissneri (assembly GCF_015708825.2). Taxonomy (NCBI): domain Eukaryota; kingdom Metazoa; phylum Chordata; class Hyperoartia; order Petromyzontiformes; family Petromyzontidae; genus Lethenteron; species Lethenteron reissneri. Next base: position 12,325,826 of record NC_083788.1, read on the forward strand.
GAATGACTGCAAGTCTAGCGGGCGGTTACAGAGGCTGCACAATGTCCAGAATGAACGATTCACTCGTCAGAGCATGTGAACTTGCGGGCGCATTTCAAAAGGCGAATGTCTCTCTGAACGACGGGAATTCAACCCGTGTTGGTGGAATCTCAAGTAAAAGAGCCGTCTAATAGGGGGTTTATACCCCGGCGTTGAATTGGGGGACATTATTTAAGAAAAAACAACCTGTCGGTGATGATGAATCCGCAGTTGTCACCTGGTTCAATAAAAGACAACAATGCCGTGTTGACCGGACCCCGCGCCTCTGTGATTGGTGTGCGAATCGTGAATTGACGACGATGTTTGAAAGTCCATCCTACAGCAGACATCGCCATCGGGTCACGGTCAAGGGACAATCGAGACTGGTGAGCCGTGGTGACATAAAGGGTTGGTCAGGGCGCACTGGGAGAGCGGGAAGAGGGGATGTGTCGGTTGCATTGGTCATTAGTCGCATAGAAACAGTGCCCTATTAAGCTGGTGCGGGGCTTGTAGCATATGTTATAAAGGGGCCATTACTAAATACATAAACACGTAAATATTAAAACATTTTTTTACTTGTATAGTAAAGTAATTGTATTTTTTCATTTGCTATACAGCAAGATAATACGACAAATCGTTAACCTTAAACACCCAGTCGTTCATAAAAGTTCAAGGCAGTATAGTACTACAGTAATAGAGCAAGTGCAGAATCACTCAACCGGAATTCATAGCTTGAAAGCATTTGGCACGGGGCCCTTGAAAGTGCGGGACCCGTAGCATATGTAGCTACTTTTGCTACTCGGATAATGCGGCACTGCATACACCAACTCGGAAGCGCTGTAAGACTACTACTGCATTAATACTCGGCATAAATTCGTGTCATTTCGTCCCGGTACATGTGTGATCGAGCTGTGATCGAGCTTTGGATCGTGTTGCTGCTCAGAAAAAGCAGTATCGTGTCTGACGATTCCCGTTCCAGTATTCCTATATTTCTCCAACTCGGAACACCTCCCTTAAAAAAAAAAACATTATTTGGGCAAAGCCACGACCTATCGGTCCTTATTTGGGCCTGACAAATTAACATAATTTATAATTTAGAGCAGGGCATAGCAGCAGGTAAGGGCACGGGCACGTGTTCCCCTTGATTGCTACAGAACGACGCCTCACCCCCTCACCCCAATAAAACGCACGCGTAAGCTCCCATATTTACGCTATTATTTTGTACACAGTTCAACAATACTAATTAGCATACCAATCAACACCTTATCAGTGCCGACCTTATTACAGACCAATTCAGACCTCATTGGTCACCCCGTGCCCCTTAAAAATCTCAACGTTCATCCTACAAAGATCCCAATCACAAGGGAGAAACACAAATAGACAAAACTATTTGTTTTTGCTCTTATCGAAACGGCTGTACGCCGTATGGACCTGGAAACTCAATGTCCCTGCACAAGGACACGGATAAACAATATGGGTTGATAGCTACGCATCAATTTTTCAGACGCTGTCTTCTCGACAGACCTGTTCTCCACCTGAGGACGGCTGCTTGCGTTGTGGCCGAAACGTCGTGAGAAATATTTTATTATGTTTTATTGTTATTATTTTATTATTTCCATTCTACGTGACTTTACCGAAAGCACCAAGAAGATGAGCTACGCATCAGCCTCGCCCGGGTCCGGGAAGAACGCTGCTGGCGAACTGAGCAGAATGCCTCATCATTCGAGATCCAAAACATCTTTGCACCAACCTCCAAGCTTTGACATTCATCCTCCCTTCCAAGACACGGGAGTGACCATCAAGGGCATCAGAACATTCGACAGCGAGCAGGCCGATGAGCAACACCTTCATGAACGGTGAATGAAAAGGCAAGCCGCAGTTGTGCGATTGTGGTGTTTCCACCCCCAAGGGATGGCCCCATAGTGCTGTTAAAAATCATCGACGTCTCGAGTTCCCCCGGCTGACTCAGCAAACAGTCAGGGATCGAAACGTCACGATATTTTGATTTGAAGCTTTCGTGACAGCAGGAAATCCAGGAATCCATACTCTTTGGTTTATTCGGTAACGTCACGTAGGTAGATAAAAACAAGAGATCACGACGTTTCGATCGCCGCACAAGCAATCGTTTTCAGGTGGGAGTCACCTACGTGACCCAAAGAGTATGTCGTGATATTTATTATTATTTTTTATTAATTTATAAAAATGTTGGTATTATTTTTTCTATCTACGTAACTTTACCGAAAGACCCAAAGAATATGAATTAACTCTGTTGTTTGTGGCTCCTGCGGGCCGTTGCCACCGAAGCTAGCTGGGTAACTGGCTACACGGGACTTCCCGTGGAGCACACAATCAGTTGAGCTGAAACGGCGGAATACGCTCGGAAGACATTTCATGATATTTCATGATATTTCATGATCATAATCAGAGATACCCAAGAGGTGGGAGTAACAAATACGGAAGAGAGACACGGCTCATTTAAAACCGCGCTCGTCAATGTGTGCTCCTATTAATGTAAGTATTTCGCAAGAATATTCAGTAAATATGAAAGAATATGAAAGAAAATCCTCCATATTATCTCGACATGCTATGAATACCTAAAAAAGGCAGAATGTTCTCTCTGAGCGCTCCGAGTACAGGAGGATTAGGGCATGAACAGGTTTCATCCTCGTCTGTTTAATAATAATCTATTTTATAATAATATAATTGTTTGTCTGTCTGTAACGTACCGGGGACACACAGGAAGAGAGGAATTCGTGACAGCTTTGACCGGGTGGGGAGTGGGGAGGGAGGGGGTGGAGGGGGAGGGGCTAGGGGGGGGGGGGGTGAGAGGCTGATGACCTCAGAGACACCGGGCTGTTGGGGAGAGCAGCACTGACGTCACGCAATATTGTCGGTAATGGGGAGAAAATGACGTCACGGGACACAAGAAGCTGGAGAGGCGATGACGTCACGCGACACTGGTGAGATGAGGAGGTGATGACGTCACGCCGGATCGAGGTTCATTTTTGGTGAGGAGAGGGGGTGACGCGCCCCAGAGGCAGGGGGCGGTGAGCAGAGTGGTCGACGTACGTCACGCGACACGGGTGAGGTGGGCGACAGGGAGTGATGACGTCAAGAGACGCGCGAGGTGGTATGACGTCACGCGACATTGGTGAGGTGGGCGACAGGGAGTGATGACGTCAAGAGACGCGCGAGGTGGTATGACGTCACGCGACATTGGTGAGGTGGGCGACAGGGAGTGATGACGTCAAGAGACGCGCGAGGTGGTATGACGTCACGCGACATTGGTGAGGTGGGCGACAGGGAGTAATGACGTCAAGAGACGCGCGAGGTGGTATGACGTCACGCGACATTGGTGAGGTGGGCGACAGGGAGTGATGACGTCAAGAGACGCGCGAGGTGGTATGACGTCACGCGACATTGGTGAGGCGCAAGTGTCGATTGAACGTACATATATTCGCCACCCTTTTTACCGCACAATTTCCACGGTTTCCTGCTCCTAATGAACACATTCCTCCTGCGGAGGGAGCTGGTAGGAACGTTGGGTTGCTCGGTCAATGGCCTGCAGGGTCAACGGCGGCGTGGTGTATTCTGCAAATATGCCCGACTGTGAGGGCGGGCACAAGCCGGCGTGAGTAGGTTAAACGTTGAGTTTTATAAGGGCACCACGGGGTGACCAGCCCCTCCCCACCCAGCCCCACCCCTCCCACCCCCCACCCAGCCCCTACCTCCCCACCCAGCCCCTCCCTGCACGACGGACGGACACAATAATCCCCTGTGGGCTGGTGATTTGTGGAGAAATCCTTCTGTTCCAAAATAGGATTTCTCCACAAACGGTTTCCACAAATCTGGCTGTCCGCTGATGAAGCTAGTTGTAATTACTGTTGTGGCTTGGCTCTCCAACACACCGGTGTGCTGTACTAGTGACGAATTGGCCACGTTCTGTTTACGTGACAACCCTTACTAGTTGTCTGTGTCGGGTGGTGGCGGTTTTAACGACACATTTACGCGATCTACCCCAAAAAGACCTCTATTCTGATGTATGGGGTCGCTTTGTGTCCGCGACGGAGCGTGGAGCCTTTCGTGAGCCGCAGCTTCTCCATCTCGCCAGGAGAGGGCGACACAGCCCCGACTCTCCCCGTCTCTCCAGTATCTTCTGTGGCGAGTGTCAACGGCATATGTCGTGTCGCTGATATCACTGGGTGTGACAGATGTGTCTTCTGTGATATGAGTACATGTGATATCTGTGATATGTCTCTCTTTGTTATCAATATCGGGAGTATCAGTAGGTGTGGGGGCAGACCCAGGTGCCATGGGTTGACTGACTGAGACGACTGGCAGATTCACCACCTGTGCACACTACTATGCCAACTTGCTGTTTTATCCGCCCAGCGCTCAGCTCGTTGTTGTGAGCGTCGCTCCTCTGCCCTCCGTTGTTGCTGGAGGGCGACTCCCTCCAACACACACTACTCACCATACACACCACTCACCATACCGCGCATTCACCATGCCACCCAATCACCATACACACCACTCACTCAATCATCACTCAATCACCACGCTCACCACTCAACATACCACTCATTCACCATAACACTCAGGCACTCACAACTCACCGCAATCATCACTGTACACCCCACTCACTCACTCAGCACATCACTATCCACGTGTGGTCGCTTTGCGCGACTTCGTGCGAACAAAAGTGACGTCGCTCGACACCACGTGACACGTGATGTGAGTGATCAAAATAAATCGGCAATAGTCGACGCAATATCCGGGGACATTCAAAATTAAATCTGAATTTTACTTATCAACGTGGATAGACGGATACGTGAGTGAGGGAGACGCATTGCTTAATTAATTTAGCCATTAATAGACTCCACAACGACGCGGATTATTCGTGTCATTTGATCCAAGTGATGTCATTTTTCCACCCCGTGACGTCATATATTCGGAGTCGTCCGAAATGAATGTTGCATCTGTACCACGGCCAGAAATTCCGAGGTGTAAATTGCGACAATCGGGAATAAGTCTCCAGTGCATTCCGCTCGTACAAACCACACGCACTCAAGGGACACGGTGACCCCCTACGAACAATAACACACAAAGACAAAGATCCCCCGTGTAGCCTTAACAGACTGCTGGGGCAAGTGCTGTTTGCGAGCACCTATGAAGGCCGGCACGGCACACGAGCAAGTGGGCGAGCGGCCAGCACCACTAGTGGCGATGTTTAGAAACCGCACCAGGTACTAATTTGAGGCTGAGTCGACCTAGAGGAGGCCCAGGACTGGTGTGACCGTGAGCGGGAATTGAACTTGGGACGCCGGGTTCGTAGCGCAGCACGCTAACCGCTACACGCACACACAAGTTCGGTGCGTTTCTGATTGAAGCACTGCACAGTACTGTAATCTTTGATTTTTTCGGTAAAGTCACGTAGGTAAAAAATTAAAATAAATTAAATCACGACGTTTCGGGCGCAACACAAGCGTCCTTCTTCAGGTGGGGACAACTTAGAGAAAGCACACCGCTTAAGTGTGTGTTGCGCCCGAAACCACGTGATTGAATTTATTTTTATGTTTTACCTACGTGACTTTACCGAAAAACCAAAGAGTATGAATCCTTGCAGTCACGAAAACTTCAAATATAGAATGCACAGTACTGTATTTGATTCAGTTAAGTTTGGCTGAAATGCAACATCTGATATGTATGAAGTATTCGACTGGTCTCTGATGCATGGATATCACTGACTTTAGAATTTACTGATCACCTGTTTGTACATGATCTGTTTGAAGGATCTGAATTCGCTAATAAAAGGTATGAACTGTATTGTGACTTGAAATATCTCAATTTGTTGACGTAATTATCCGATTAATTATTTATTTGATTTGCTTATCTTTGATTTCTCTTGGCCGATTAAATTCGCTGGTCGATTTCCGATGAATAATTAAAAATTTGGATGAGGCCACGTAATGATCTGAACACATGTGTGACTTTAAGAACCCTCCACCACCCGACCAACCGACAAATAAATTACCACTTGGTACACGCGTTTAAATTGCCACGTGTTACACGCGTTGAAATTGCCACGTGGTACACGCGTTGAAATTGCCACGTGCTCCACGTGTTTACATTGCCACGTGCTACACGCGTTGAAATTGCCACGTGCTACACGCGTTTACATTGCCACGTGCTCCACGCGTTTAGATTGGCACGTGCTACACGCGTTTAACTTGCCACGCGCTACACGCGTTTAACGCTCTCATTTAGTATTCACATTCTTGGGTGATGCGTTGGCAGTGGTGCAGAAGCATAATTATTTGTATGTACCATGAAGAAGGGCCGTTACCCGAAACCTCGCATATTATTCACATCGTATTTTCTATGAAGGGATTATGGTACCAGTTCACCAATAAGTTGAAGAACAATTCTCACAACCAAATGCAGCCGTAGATATAGCAATGAGTAAATTCCTTGAAACTCAAGTCACAGAAATCATCACCGATTGCCTCGTCAACAGAATAGGACGGGGACACGGTGGGGGGGGGGGGGTCAGAGAGGGGGGAGGCGGAGTGAGAGGGGGGCAGGGTGGGGGGTGGAATGAAAAAGGTGGGGGGGGGGGGGGGAGGCGGGGCTGTTAGTCCCACTCAGTTACACTCCAGCACAGCGGCTTCACTTTATCGGCCCTCGTCGAGCACCCGGGCTGATTGGTCGTTGGCAGCTCAGACATTGGTGGCCACGCGACAGCCGCCGCACGCGGTCGGCTCTGCGCATCGGAGTTGAACTTTCCACGCGCGGCTCCGGTCACCACTGCCCCTGGGCACTGCGCGCCTCGCAGCGGTAGCAGCGACTGACGGTGAAGTTCGACTCCCCGGTTGTATGTCGTTGTGGTTAGAGCGGTACCCGCATTGCGGTCATAGCTATTCACAAGTTAGGGGAAGAGCTGTACCCACGTTAGAGTTAAGGGTAACGCTGTACCTATTGTGGGGTTAGAGATAGAGCGGTACCAGCATTGGGGTTAGGGTAGAGCCATTCACATGTTGGGGTTAGAGCTGTACCCATGTTAGGGTTAAATCTATACCCATGTTTGGGTTATGGGTAGAGCGGTACGCGTGTTGGGGTTAGGTGTAAAACTATACCCGTGTTGGGGTTAGGGGTTGAACTTTTTCTATGTTGGGGTTAGGGGTTGAACTATACCCGTGCTGTGCTTGGGGGTTGAACTTTACCGATGTTGGGATTGGAGCTGTACCCATGTTGGGGTTGGAGCTGTACCCATGTTGGGCTTAGAGCTGTACCCATGTTGGGCTTAGAGCTGTACCCATGTTGGGGTTGGAGCTGTACCCATGTTGGGGTTAGAGCTGTACCCATGTTGGGGTTGGAGCTGTACCCATGTTGGGGTTGGAGCTGTACCCATGTTGGGCTTAGAGCTGTACCCATGTTGGGGTTAGAGCTGTACCCATGTTGGGGTTAGAGCTGTACCCATGTTGGGGTTGGAGCTGTACCCATGTTGGGGTTAGAGCTGTACCCATGTTGGGGTTGGAGCTGTACCCATGTTGGGATTGGAGCTGTACCCATGTTGGGGTTAGAGCTGTACCCATGTTGGAGTTAGGGCTGTACCCATGTTGGGGTTAGAGCTGTACCCATGTTGGGGTTGGAGCTGTACCCATGTTGGTGTTAGAGCTGTACCCATGTTGGTGTTAGAGCTGTACCCATGTTGGGGTTAGAGCTGTACCCATGTTGGGGTTAGAGCTGTACCCATGTTGGGGTTGGAGCTGTACCCATGTTGGGGTTGGAGCTGTATCCATGTTGGGGTTGGAGCTGTACCCATGTTGGGGTTGGAGCTGTACCCATGTTGGGGTTGTAGCTGTACCCATGTTGGGGTTGGAGCTGTACCCATGTTGGGGTTAGAGCTGTATCCATGTTGGGGTTGGAGCTGTACCCATGTTGGGGTTAGAGCTGTACCCATGTTGGGGTTAGAGCTGTACCCATGTTGGGGTTAGAGCTGTTCCCATGTTGGAGTTAGAGCTGTTCCCATGTTGGGGTTGAAGCTGTACCCATGTTGGGGTTAGAGCTGTACCCATGTTGGGGTTAGAGCTGTACCTATGTTGGGGTTGGAGCTGTACCCATGTTGGGGTTGGAGCTGTACCCATGTTGGGGTTGGAGCTGTACCCATGTTGGGGTTGGAGCTGTACCCATGTAGGGGTTGGAGCTGTACCCATGTTGGGGTTGGAGCTGTACCCATGTTGGGGTTGGAGCTGTACCCATGTTGGGGTTGGAGCTGTACCCATGTTGGGGTTGGAGCTGTACCCATGTTGGGGTTGGAGCTGTACCCATGTTGGGGTTGGAGCTGTACCCATGTTGGGGTTGGAGCTGTACCCATGTTGGGGTTGGAGCTGTACCCATGTTGGGGTTGGAGCTGTACCCATGTTGGGGTTGGAGCTGTACCCATGTTGGGGTTGGAGCTGTACCCATGTTGGGGTTGGAGCTGTACCCATGTTGGGCTTGGAGCTGTACCCATGTTGGGGTTGGAGCTGTACCCATGTTGGGGTTAGAGCTGTACCCATGTTGGGGTTGGAGCTGTACCCATGTTGGGGTTAGAGCTGTACCCATGTTGGGGTTGGAGCTGTACCCATGTTGGGGTTAGAGCTGTACCCATGTTGGGGTTAGAGCTGTACCCATGTTGGGGTTGGAGCTGTACCCATGTTGGGGTTAGAGCTGTACCCATGTTGGGGTTAGAGCTGTACCCATGTTGGGGTTGGAGTTATTTGGGCTGGGCTTGGGTTGGGTCCCCCTCGCCCGCCTGGCCTCTCAGGGCGGCCCCGGCCACGGTCACCGCCCCCGGCCCCGTTTACAAACAGAGCCGCCCCGGGCCACGCGGTCCCCTTTTGTTCCCCCCCCCCCCCCCCCCGGTGGTCTCGCGACGCGCGGATCCGCAGACTCCACTGATCCCTCCCCTCATCTCCGTGTCTCCCCCACCCCCCACCGTGCAAGCTACCTATCGCTCATCTCCGTGTCCCCTCGCACGCGTCTCCCTGTGAACCCTCCACTGATACCGTATCCCCTCCTCTCTTCCCGTCGCTCTCGTCTCTCCCCCCCCCACCACCACCACAACCTCGCCACCACCACCACCACCCCCCCCCCCCGTGTCTCCCCACGCTCCCACAAACCCCACGTCGCGCAGAGTCGAGGCCGAGCCGAGCTGCGCGTGCTGCGCGTGCGTGCGAGCGAGCGAGTCCCATGGCCGCGCTGTTGCTGTGCCTGACTCTGCTGGCCGTGGGGGGGCCGCGGACCCCACGGGTCGAGGCCCACTCCACGGGGGCCGCCGCCGCGGGGGTCGTCGCCGCGGCTCCCGCGCGCACGGGGCTCATGTTCGCGTCGCAGCAGAACCCACCGGACCCGTGCTACGACGAGCACCGCAACCCGCGCCGCTGCATCCCCGACTTCGTGAACGCGGCGTTCGGCAGGGAGGTGCTCGCCTCCAGCACCTGCGGGAAGTCGGCGTCGCGCTACTGCCTGCCCGCTCCAGCCAACGCCGCGCAGGGTCCCGAGCCCGTGGCGTCGGGCTTCCAGGGTTCCTCCCAGCAGCAGGGCTCGCCTGGAGGAGCGGCGGCGGTGGCCGTCACGGGGCCGTGCTTCGTTTGCGACGCCGGCGACCCCCGGCGCTCCCACGCGCCCGCCTTCCTCACCGACCTCAACAACCCGCACAACCTGACGTGCTGGCAGTCGGCGAGCGGCGTGCAGCACCCGCGCAACGTCTCGCTCACGCTGTCCCTCGGCAAGAAGTTCGAGGTCACCTACGTGAGCCTCCAGTTCTGCTCGCCGCGGCCCGAGTCTATGGCCATCTTCAAGTCGTCCGACTATGGCCGCACGTGGACCCCCTTCCAGTTCTACTCGACGCAGTGCCGCCACGTGTACGGCAAGCCGAGCCGCGCCGCCGTCACCAAGCAGAACGAGCAGGAGGCCCTCTGCACTGACGCTCACCTGGCGGCCGGCGGCGGCGGCGGCGATGGCTCGGGACCGGGAGGTCTGGTGGCTTTCAGCACCCTGGACAGCCGCCCGTCGGCTCACGACTTCGAGAACAGCCCCGTGCTGCAGGACTGGGTGACCGCGACCGACGTGCGAGTTGTGTTCAGCCGCCTGCACTCGGCAGCGGGACCCGCCGCGGACGTGACCGGGCAGGAGTCGAACTCGAGCGGCGCCGACTCGGCGGCGGTCGAGGCCCTCTCGCAGTACTACGCCGTGTCGGACTTTCAGGTGCGTGGCGGGATGAAAGGTTGTTGTTTGTTTGTTTGTTGTTGCGTTCGTTGACTGTATTCTATATTGTGTGTACAGTATTGAGATGGATGTTTACCACCTGCATAGTTCCGTCTCGTTTGCAACGGTGTCGCAAGGGGGGCGCGGGAGGAGGGGGGGGGGTAAGCGACGCGAATGTTTAAAATATGTAACCTTACCTATACATTACCTACACATTACCTATGCATTCGTGCAACGAATATCGCACGCAGTCAAAGGCATCGCACGTAACTGTGAATAATTAAATGATGGTGCACATCGGCAGATCGGGTGGGAGAGCCGAGACTGCGAAAGAATAACAACGATGCCCTTTATTTATTTATTTACCCAGGGAAGCCTCGCTGAGTCTCAAGGCTATGTTTACTAAAACTATCAACTGTAACGATGGCTTTTATTTTACCAGGTAAAGGTCCACTGAGCTACATCGTTCTCTTTCAGAAGCGACCTGGCCGTCACAAATGATAGCTCAGCGAAGTGGGCTTATCATGTGGGAATTTGAAGCAGCCAAACACTCTAAACGCACGTTGACTCTAAATGTGGAGGGAAAAACCGGAGGACCCAGAAAAAAATACCACGCGACCACGGGGAGAGAGACACCGCAAACTCCAAATAAGCAGCAGGCGTCAGGGTTTGGAACGAACCCACGACCTCCTGTATACCAGGCGAGGTAATTAACATCTCCTAGCCACCGTGGCGCCTAGGAGGGTCCTGCTACGAGACTGAGATTATTATGCAATTCAAAAAATGAGAGTTGCGGCTTCGTGTGGGAGAACCCGGAAAAAAAAACCACCACTCCGTAATACGAGGGGGAGACGTTCAAAGCCCGGCAGAGATGTATTTAGTAATCAATTGCTGCACCGCTGTGTCCCCACCACCGCGGCCACTATAAGCGAGGACTTGCCAGGCTCAAGCCCCCTGCTTAGCTTGCGACGTCTCCCGGGAGATCGGACGCGTGCAGGGTGATTGTGTTGCAGGCGAATGAATGACCCGGGAGCTACGGGCAACACGCATTGTTGATTCTAAGAGTCAACAAACGGGAGACTTAAGGGGGGGGGGGGGCACCGCCTCATTTGGGGGTCACCCACATGCCACCCGCATCTACAACCTCAATGGCGCAACTCGATGAGTGAGCTGAGACTATGTGAAAGCAGAGACGAGATCCGGCGAGAGGGAGGAGGCGATGACGCCGTGCAGTGGCGGTGGTGGTGGCCCTGAAGGTCATTGGCCATGATGACCTCGATAACTTGACCCCACGGGAAGGGAGCGTTTACAGGGACTGCAAAGCACGGCTGATACACAAGTAGCTGGGCATGTTCCATGGGCTAGGGATGGTTTATACTCAAGGGGCTGCATAGAACAAAAGCAGGGATATTTATACACATGGTCAAATAAACATCCGGCACTCTGTACAATGTAAACCTGGCCAGCGATCCAAAATAGCCACGTTGTGCACGCCAACGTGGCATTTGAATTGGAAGCGATTGGGAAAAAAAACGGAGAGGGATCACAGCTGTCGGTCACGATGACCGGAGTCGAGCACCCGACAGAGTTTGACCGGGACGCGTCCCCAACACCACGGCGGGTCTCTTCGTGTCAGCGTCTTCATTTAAAATCTGTGCACCTTCGCCTCCCTCCTCCTCCTCCTCCCTCCTCCTCAACCATTCGCTGGCAGCAGCCGCAGCTGGGAACCTCGTCCATGCCTTCGGCCGCATCCCGGCTCTACGATTGCAACTCCCTCCTCTCTCTGCGGCCTCCACCACATCAACCTTGCTGGCCACACGCAACGAGACCACCACCCCAATGATTCACTCCCTCCACCGGTATCCCAAACTAGTCCTGGATAAACGTCAAGATCGTGCTCGCAGTCTTCCTGATCCCTGCCTACCTCTCCCCTCTCATCTCACGCGACTCCCATCCACGCACTCTCCTACCTCTCCCCTCTCATCTTACTCTACTCCCCTCCACGCACTCTCCTCCCCCCCCCTCTCGTCTCGCTCGACTCCTGAGCGAGCTACGACTCAATCCACTGCTGGATGAAGGCCTTTCCAAAGCCGCCGCCAGGCAACCAACACGCTGCGAAGTAACGATCCGTGCACTTTTTCTCCTCTCGCTCAGACTCCATGGACGTCGTCCTGGCCACGCTCTTCCCGTCAGGCAGCGCGTGGCCTGCTCAAGGCCGACGTCGAGCACGCATCGGTCGACTTGGCGACGATAAGCGACGTGTCTCAGTCCCGGCGAACGAGTATTTAGTTCGTAACCACGAGTAACCTCCCTCCCTCCACTCCCTCCCTTCACTCCCTCCCTCCACTGCCTCTCTTCCCTCCCTCCCTTCCCTCCACTCCACACCTCCCTCCCTCCCTCCACTCCCTCCCTCCACTCCACATCTCCCTCCACTCACTCCCTCCACTCCACACCTCCACTCCACACCTCCCTCCACTCACTCCCTCCACTCACTCCCTCCACTCCACACCTCCATTCCCTCCACTCCCTCCACTCCCCACCTCCCTCCACTCCCCACCTCCCTCCACTCCCTCCACTCCCTTCACTCCCTCCACTCCACACCTCCCCACCTCCCTCCACTCACTCCCTCCACTCACTCCCTCCACTCCACACCTCCATTCCCTCTACTCCTTCCACTCCACACCTCCCTCCCTCCACTCCCCACCGCACCTCCACTCCCTCTCTCCCTTCACTCCCTCCACTCCACACCTCCCCACCTCCCTCCACTCACTCCCTCCACTCACTCCCTCCACTCCACACCTCCATTCCCTCTACTCCTTCCACTCCACACCTCCCTCCCTCCACTCCCCACCGCACCTCCACTCCCTCTCTCCCTTCACTCCCTCCACTCCACACCTCCCCACCTCCCTCCACTCACTCCCTCCACTCACTCCCTCCACTCCACACCTCCATTCCCTCCACTCCCTCCACTCCACACCTCCCTCCACTCCCTCTCTCCCTTCACTCCCTCCACTCCACACCTCCCTACCTCCCTCCACTCCCCCCCCCATCATCGCAGGTGGGAGGGCGCTGCAAGTGCAACGGCCACGCGTCGCGCTGCGTGCGCGACCGCGACGGGGGCCTCGTGTGCGACTGCCGGCACAACACGGCGGGCGCCGAGTGCGAGCGCTGCCGGCCCTTCCACTACGACCGGCCCTGGCAGCGCAGCACGGCCCGCGAGGCCAACGAGTGCGTGGGTGAGTGCGTCGCCACCGCGCGTGTGTGACGTCACAATGTGTGTGACGTCACAATGTGTGTGACGTCACAACGTGTGTGTCGTCACAACGTGTGTGAACGGCACAACGTGTGTGGACGGCACGTGTGTGTCGTCACGTGTGTGACGTCACCACTTAGTTTGTCATCATCGTGTGCGTCATCACAACGTGTGTCACCACTGAGTGTGTCGTCACGTGTGTGTCGTCACAACGTGTGTCATCACCGAGTGTGTCAGTCACCACTGAGGGTGTCAGTCACCACTGAGTGTCATCACTGAGTGTGTCACCCCCGTGTGTCACCCCCGTGTGTCACCCGCGTGTGTCACCTGTGTGTGGTGTGTGTGTGTGTGAGTGTTGTGGGGATTGGCGGCACAGCAGTTAGCACGCCGCCGCGCTACGAACACGGCGGCGAGCCGAGCTCGATTCGCACTCGACACGACCACCGGCGTCAACACCGGTGGCGAATGTCTGAACCAGGTCCTGGCCTCCCCTAGGTCGACTCAACCTCAAATGAGTACCTTTGGAGCGGCGTGCCGTAAACATCGCCACTCGGGAGACAAAGGCGGCCGGGCGTGGTGCTGGCCCACCCACTCCTTCGTGTGCTGTGCCGGCCTTCGTAGGTGCCTCTCGCCATCGGCATTTGCCCCCCAGAGTCTGTTACAGGCTACACGGGGGGCCATCATCCCCTCTCTTGCCTTGGCATGCGTGTGCCAATGTGTCAGCGGGCGTGAGCCTTTTCAGCGCGCAGATCGCAGCGGTACCGCTTGCGCGCCCGCTTACCCTGCCTGCGTAACGCCAAACTCTCGCCCCCCCCCCCCCCCCACCGCGTCCCCGAGCCTGCAACTGCAACCTGCACGCCCGCAAGTGCCGCTTCAACATGGAGCTCTTCAAGCTGTCGGGGCGCAAGAGCGGCGGCGTTTGCCTCAACTGCCGGCACAACACCGCCGGGCGGCATTGCCACTACTGCAAGGAGGGCTACTACCGTGACCTCGGCAAGCCCATCGCGCACCGCAAGGCCTGCAAGCGTAAATCACGCACCGCGTGTGCCCCAAAGGCCCGCCCCCCGCGGGAACTGAGCCCTCAAAGGGGGTCCACGATCCTCTAAGGGGCGATTTTAAAAAAGAAAACTAGAAAGTTTTTATCTTCTTGGTTCTTTCGGTAAAGTCACGAAGAAGGGAAATAAAAAAATAAAAAATAAAACATAATAAAATAATTCTCACGACGTTTCGGCCACAACGCAAGCAGCCGTCCTCAGGTGAAGACCAGGTCTGTCGGGGACGCGTCAGACGTTGTCTCCCCGACAGACCTGGTCTTCACCTGAGGACGGCTGCTTGCGTTGTGGCCGAAACGTCGTGAGAATTATTGTATTATGTTTTATTTTATTATTGTATTATTTCCCTTCTAACGTGACTTTACCGAAAGAACCAAGAAGATGAATCTGAAAAAAACGTCATCAGAAATGTTTTATTTATTTATTATCGAAATAGAAAGTTATTATTTCGATTTAAAGCTTTCGTGACTGCAGGGATTCATATTCTTGGTTCTTTCGGTAAAGTCACGTAGAAGGGAAATAATAAAAATAAAACAATAACATTCTCACGACGTTTCGATTAGAACACAAGCAATTATCATCAGGTGTGAAAACTACAGCAAGAACATTTGAAAAAACGTCATCAGAAACGTTTTATTTATTTTATTATTTCCCTTCTACGTGACTTTACCGAAAGAACCAAGAATATAAAGTTTTTATTTTTATTTAACGAGGTAAGGCTCCACTGAGCTATGCGGCTCTATTTGTTTTTAGAAGCGACCAGGCCACCACAAATGATTGCCCGACGAAGTGGCTTCGTCATCATCACGCGGACATTTATAGCAGCCAAATACTCTAAGCGCGTTGTTAGTTCTAAATGTGGAGGGTAAAAAAAACACTCAGAGGAGGACCCGGAGAAAAATCCACGCGACCACGGGGAGAGAGAGAGACACGCAAATTGCACTTATAAATTATGATGACCAGGTCGCTTCTAAAAAAGAGCTATATCGCTCAGTGGGCCTTACCTGATAAAATAAAAATAGCTTTTAGTTTGCAAGGGTGTCTGAGGATGTCTATTGTCACGTGTCTAGTGAACTTGCCTCGTGGTCACCTAGGTTGTAAGAGTTGCGCGTTTCTTATAAATGTGTTGATATTGCGTCTCGCTCCGTCTCAACGCGGCACGGAGTCGCAATGGAGTTGAACGTGGCTCTGCAAAGTTTGTGCGACCTCATTTCAAATTGGTTTTGTTGCACCAAGCAACTCGCGCTCCCATTGGCTGTGGATGCAGACGCGTCGTCGCCACGATAAAAGGAATTCCAACAGGCGGTGAATTGTTTTTATCCCAATATCATGGTTTTGAGGTAAGTTAAAAACCCCAAGCTAAATTACAATTTATCAGCTAAATTACAATTTAATTTAAATTGTGCTCAGATTTTCATACTCGTCAACCCCTTATCAGTGCCCTAACTTATTACATACCAATTAAGACCTTATTGGTCACCCCGTGCCCCTTATACATCTCAACGTTCATCCTACAAAATACCATCACAAGGGAGACACACACAAACAATTATTTGTTGTATTGTGAAACGGCTGTACGCTGCATGGACATGAAAACTCAATTTTCTGTACAAATTTAAGTGGTAAACCGTATGGATTTGGCAGGTATCGATTTTGTTTCATTCAATCTTGATAAATAACCGTGCAGTGCCGAGTCAACGTTTTATTCAGAGGCCTAACAAAGCCCCTCTGCTTCCCTAAACGGCCATCGGCAGAGCCGGTGCGGCCCGCAATAAAAACGTCGCGAGTTCGAACCCAGGGCTCGCGAAATGAGCACCGCTTTCTTCGGAAGCGAACCCCTCCATCGCGGTCAACCACAAGTTTACCCCCGGGAGTTGCCCGCGACTCGGGAGCGTGACGCGTGACCCCTCTTGTGTCTGTCCTGTCCGCGTTGGGGGGGGGGGGGGGCCCAGCGTGTGACTGTCACCCGGTGGGGGCCGCGGGCAAGACGTGCAACCAGACGACGGGGCAGTGCCCCTGCAAGGACGGGGTCACGGGGGTCACCTGCAACCGCTGTGCCAAGGGCTTCCAGCAGAGCCGCTCGCCCGTCGCGCCCTGCATACGTACAGACGCGCGCGCCACGCGCACGCACGTGCACGCACACACCACACACACACCACACCACACACACTACACACACACACACCACACACACACCATACCACACACACCACACACATTGCACACACCACACACACACCACACCACACATTGCACACGCCACACACACAAACCACACACACACCAGACACAGGCACACACCACACACACACCACACACACCAGACACAGGCACACACCACACACAGCACACACACCAGACACAGACACACACCACACACGCGCACACCACACACACCACACACACACCACACACACCAGACACAGGCACACACCACACACACCACACACACACTACACACACCAGACACAGGCACACACCACACACACCACACACACCAGACACAGGCACACACCACACACGCGCACACCACACACACCACACACACACCACACACACCAGACACATGCACACACCACACACACCAGACACAGGCACACACCACACACACACCAGACACAGGCACACACCACACACACCACACACACACCACACACACCAGACACATGCACACACCACACACACCAGACACAGGCACACACCACACACACCACACACACCAGACACAGGCACACACCACACACGCGCACACCACACACACACCACACACACCACACACACACCACCCACACACCACACCACACACACACCAGACAAAGGCACACATACACACACCGCGTGCACACCTTACTGTTGCCCTGTGTCTCCGTGTCTCTGTGTGTCTGTGTCTCTGTGTGTCTGTGTGTCTGTGTCTCTGTGTGTCTGTGTCTCTGTGTCTCTGTGTCTGTGTGTCTGTGTGTCTCTGTGTCTGTGTGTCTCCGTGTCTCCGTGTCTCCGTGTCTCCGTGTCTCTGTGTCTCTGTGTCTATGTGTGTCTATGTGTGTCTATGTGTGTCTCTGTGTGTCTCTGTGTGTCTCTGTGTGTCTCTGTGTGTCTCTGTGTCTCTGTGTCTCTGTGTCTCTGTGTCTCCGTGTCTATGTGTCTCTGTGTCTCTCTGTGTCTCCATGTCTCCGTGTCTCTGTGTCTCTCTGTGTCTCCATGTCTATGTGTGTCTGTGTCTCTGTGTGTCTCCGTGTCTCCTCTGGCAGGGATCCCGGTCGTGACCGCCGTCCACACAGAAAATGGCGTCGGCAACCCAGAGAAGCCCTCAGGTGGAGTCCCCAGCTCCATCTCACGGCGACACGTTACCTCAAGTTACCCCACGTTACCTCAAGTTACCCCACGTTACCTCACGTAACATCACGTTACCTCACCATACATCACGTTACCTCAAGTTACCTCAAGTTACATCACGTTACCTCACGATACATCACGTTACATCACATTACAACACGTTACCCCGCACACCTTACATCACGTTACCTCACGTTACCCCACGTTACATCACGTTATTCCACACACGTTACCTCACACACGTTACATCACGTTACCTCACACACGTTACCCCACGTTAACTCACGTTACATCACGTTACCTCAGGATACATCACGTTACATCACGTTATAACGTGTTACAACACGTTACCCCGCACACCTTACATCACGTTACCACACGTTACCTCATGTTACCTCACGTTACATCACGTTACCCCACACACGTTACCTCACGTTACCTCACGTTACCTCACACACGTTACCCCACGAGACTCTGCATGGATCCTGCATTGGCAAGTTTTTTTGTTCCGAGTACCCCGAGAGAGATGGAGGGAGATGGCTGGGTGCAGATGCGGCACTTGTGGTAGTAAAACAGGGGGGACATAGAGTAGGGAGAGAGGGGGTAGAGAGACGGGGGGGGGTAGAGAGAGGGGGTAGAGAGAGAGGGTAGAGAGAGGGGGTAGAGAGAGGGGGTAGACGGAGGGGGTAGAGAGACGGGGGGGGGGGTAGAGAGAGGGGTTAGAGAGAGGGGTTAGAGAGAGGGGGTAGAGAGAGGGGGTAGAGAGAGGGGGTAGAGAGACGGGGGGGGGTAGAGAGAGGGGGTAGAGAGAGAGGGTAGAGAGAGGGGGTAGAGAGAGGGGTAGACGGAGGGGGTAGAGAGACGGGGGGGGGGGGTAGAGAGAGGGGTTAGAGAGAGGGGTTAGAGAGAGGGGGTAGAGAGAGGGGGTAGAGAGAGGGGGTAGAGAGAGGGGTAGAGAGACGGGGGGGGGGGTAGAGAGAGGGGGTAGAGAGAGAGGGTAGAGAGAGGGGGTAGAGAGAGGGGGTAGACGGAGGGGGTAGAGAGACGGGGGGGGGGTAGAGAGAGGGGTTAGAGAGAGGGGTTAGAGAGAGGGGTTAGAGAGAGGGGGTAGAGAGAGGGGGTAGAGAGAGGGGGTAGAGAGAGGGGGGTAGAGAGACGGGGGGGGGTAGAGAGAGGGGTTAGAGAGAGGGGTTAGAGAGAGGGGGTAGAGAGAGGGGTTAGAGAGAGGGGTTAGAGAGAGGGGGTAGAGAGAGGGGGTAGAGAGAGGGGGGTAGAGAGAGGGGGTAGAGAGAGGGGGTAGAGAGAGGGGGTAGAGAGAGGGGGTAGAGAGAGGGGGTAGAGAGACGGGGGGGGGGGGGTAGAGAGAGGGGGTAGAGAGAGGGGGTAGAGAGAGGGGGTAGAGAGAGGGGGTAGAGAGAGGGGGTAGAGAGAGGGGGTAGAGAGAGGGGGTAGAGAGAGGGGGTAGAGAGAGGGGGTAGAGAGACGGGGGGGGGGGGGTAGAGAGAGGGGGTAGAGAGAGGGGGTAGAGAGAGGGGGTAGAGAGAGAGGGAAGAGAGAGGGGGTAGAGAGACGGGGGGGGGGGGGTAGAGAGAGGGGATAGAGAGACGGGGGGGGGGGTAGAGAGAGGGGGTAGAGAGAGGGGTTAGAGAGAGGGGTTAGAGAGAGGGGTTAGAGAGAGGGGTTAGAGAGAGGGGTTAGAGAGAGGGGTAGAGAGAGGGGTTAGAGAGAGGGGTAGAGAGAGGGGTTAGAGAGAGGGGTTAGAGAGAGGGGTTAGAGAGAGGGGGTAGAGAGAGGGGGTAGAGAGAGGGGTAGAGAGAGGGGGTAGAGAGAGGGGGTAGAGAGAGGGGGTAGAGAGAGAGGGAAGGGGTAAGAAGGAGGAGAGTAGAGCGTGAAATCTTTCGTGAAATCTTTCATTTAAACGGGGGGGGGGGGGGGGGGGGGTACATAAAGCAAAGCATTGAAAAAAAAAACTGAAATGATGAACGAAGCAAAGTGCCGACGACACCGAGCGTCTTCTTGTTTCCTCCGATCGTAAAAAAGGAAGAGATGGAGCGAGAGATGGAGGGAGCGAAAGAGATGGAGAGACATGGAGGAAGATATTAAACTGATCAGTTTATGGAGGAAGAGAGAGAGAGGGGGATGAAGGGAGAGAGGGATGGAGAATGGGAGAGCGATGTGGGGGGGGGGGGGGGGAGCAGTGGGGGGTGTTGACACGTGCGCCCCAGAGGGAGGTGCCCACAAAAGCAGCTCAATTGAATTTCGCGCTCCATTTGACCGCGATTAGGGGAGCCGCCCCCCCAACCCCACCCCCCTCCACCCGTGCCCCCCCCAACCCCACCCCCCTCCACCCGTGCCCCCCCCAACCCCACCCCCCTCCACCCGTGCCCCCCCCAACCCACCCCCCGCCCCCCCTCCGCCCCGCCCCCCCCACCACGCTCGCGCGCCGCTGCCACCTTTAGCGGTCGTGCGTTATTTATTTCTCCGGGCCCTCCCCGGTTTTTTTTCTTCATCGTTCTCGATGCACATCATGGAGACGTGCATTGAGATTATTTTGCCGCTCTGACTGTGTCCCCACGCGATTATAGGTCGCTTTGTTTGGGCTATCATTTGTGGTGGCCAGGTGGCTTTCTGAAGAAAAAAATAAGTGAATAACTCGGTGGGCTGGGGTGCCACTGTGGCTAGGAGATGTTAATTCCCTCGCCTGGTATGCAGGAGGTCATAGGTTCGATCCCGACCATGACGCCGGCTGTATATTTGGAGTTTGCGTGTCTCTCATCATCATCACGGTGGCTATGAGATGTTAACTACCTCGCCTGGTATGCAGGAGGTCGTGGGTTCAATCCCGACCATAACGTCTGCTGTATATTTGGAGTTTGCGTGTCTCTCATCATCATCATCACGGTGGCGAGGAGATGTTAACTACCTCGCCTGGTCTACAGGAGGTCGTGGGTTCGATTCTGACCGTGAGGCCTGCTGTATATTTGGAGTTTTCGTGTCTCTCTCCCCGTGGTCGCTTTGATTTTCTTGCTGGGTCCTCCGGTTTTCCCCTCCACATTTAGAATCAACATCACGCGTTTAGATTATTTGGCTGCTATAAATGTCCACATGATGATAAGCCAACTTCGTTGAGCTTATCATTTGTGGCCAGGTCGCTTCCGTAAAAAGAGCTATACAGATCAGTGGGCAATTACCTGGCAAAATAAAAAAAATAGATTCAGTTGAGTTTATTAATATTTTAATAATTTTATAATTTTTAGATCTTTGCCAGACCACGGCTGCGCAGACCTCCGCGTGGCATCTCGCCACATGTGAGGTGGGTTCCCCTTGGGGCATCCTGGTCTCGTTAACATTTTAATTGGGCGAACTTCCCAGCGCAGGACCCCCCCCCCCCCTCCTGAAATGCATCGTGGGTCTGGGCAGATTAACTACAATAATAACAATAATACGGATAAATAATACACAACCCTTTGTCAATCCACTACTGGATGAAGACCTGGCACCGTGTAAGTCGTGGTGAATTATTTGGTCATATTTTACCGCGCTGGTCAATGCGGGTTGGTGAAGATAAGAGGCCCAGGACTGGTTTAGATATTGCTCCCTGCTCATGTTAACCTTGGCCGTGAATCAAACTCGGGTTGGCGGATTTAGAGTGCATCGTGCCAACCGTTGCAGCGTGCCAATGACTGATGTGGCTTTGCACATTAGTCCTGGTGCGATGTGTAAACATCACCACTGGGAAGACAAAGGCGGCCGGGCGTGGTGCTATCCACCCACCCCTTCGTGTGCCGTGCCGCCCAAAAGTCTGTGAAGGTTGTACGGGGGATCTTTGTCTTTGTCGTTGTGCAGCTGACTGTGACTCCCACTGCAAACCCTCCAAGGGGAAACTCAAGCTCAACATACGGAAGTACTGCAAGAAGGACTACGGTAAGCTACACACACACGCCGTCTGGAACCACGCACGCCGCCTAGAGACACACACACGCTTCCCAGAACCACCACACACCGCCCAGAGCCACCACACACCGCCCAGAGCCACACACACCGCCCCTGGTGTGGCAGCGGCGGACAGACTCGTGCCCATGTGCCGCACGGAGGCGGTGGTGAATCGGCGCCGCTCACAGCGAACGGTCTGGAGAGGTTGTCCAGAGAGCTCGCCGAAGGGGCCCCCACGCTGTTAGATTTTCCCACGACCGCCTGTTTGTTCGGGGGGGGGGGGGGGGGTACGACGGAGGGCCGCGGGCGGCGGGAGAGTAATTTGGGAGGCCAAATAATTTGTGCCTTTTTAGGGGAAACAAAAGGGGAGCGCGACGCCTCGCGGCACCGCGTGTCCGATCCCTCCTCCTGCTGCTGCTGCTTCTCTCGCCCGGCGGTGCATTGGGGGGGGGGGGGGGGTGCCGGGGGGGGGGGGCAGTGTGGGGGGAGGGCGGGGGGGTGCTGAGATTTAATTTAATTCCTCAGAACCTTAGGAGGAGGAGGAAGAAGAAACAAACAAAACAAGTTGTTCTGTCAGTAACGGTCACTATGGCTGCACGCGAGGCTGGCCTTTGCACAGAATTTTCATCAGTCATTGTTGTCTCTCGAGTCCCAAAGCCCCGCCGCCGAGAAATAGAGCGGCCGTGGCTCACACCGCCACCCCCACCGCCACCCCCACCACCAGCCCCTCCAACACCATGAGAATTAAAGAAAGGAGAGCAGCGAAGGGCCTCCGTATTTTAAACACGCCGCTTTGTGCCGCCCGCATTGCGCCGCGTCTCTCTGGCGACCGTTGCTGAGCCACGCACGGGGGGGGGGGGGATGGGAGGGGGGAGGGATGGGAGGGGGGGCTACCATCTCCCCCCCCCCCCTTTCCCCCCCCCTCCCCTCCCCCAGCTCGGCCAAGATGATATCCGGCAGGGAAAGGTAAATAAATTCGGGAGTGGGGAGAGAGAGAGAGAGACGGGACCAGAGAGGGGAGAGAGATAATGACAGGAGTGGCAGGATGGGAATAAGACGATGTATTTATACTGGAGGAATCCGATGAGCTATAAAGCTCTTCTCTCGCAAATGTCCAGTAGGGGCGGCTCAGAACTTTACAACATCAACACCAACCAGTACACAAATACGACAGTAGCACAAAGTATAGGAAAGGTAAACATAACGAGCTGTGGTTGATGTTAGTGCCCTCCTTCTTCCTGACGCTGCAGCGTGTCGTCGCATCGTTCACGTCGCATCTCATCCCAACGCGTTTCAGCTGTCTCTGTGCAGCACAAGGTGACCCAGCAGCGGGGCCTGCAAAGGGGCATCAGTCTGCTGCCGGCACGGGGGGCGATGATTGCCTCTGCTGCCTCTTCTGCTGAGCACGATCCCATTCGAGCGACTTGAGGGGCAGTTTTTCGAATTTCACAAATTTGGGAGGAGACGCAGGAAAGAGAGAGTTGGGGTGGGGGGAGGGTGGGATATGTGGGAGAGGGGAGAGAGGCTAAAGATGAGAGTGGGGAGAGAGGTGCGAGCGGGGAGAGAGGGGAGCGTGGGGAAAGAGGGTGGAGAGAGGGGGAGAGACGGTGGAGAGAGAGGGTGGAGAGAGGGTGGAGAGAGAGGGTGGAGAGAGGGGGAGAGAGCGGGGAGGAGATTTCAGGCCTCTTTGTTGACTGGGCTCTGGTGCCGCGGCAGCTGAAAGAGCAATACCGACGAGAACAAAGTTTGCCTTCCTTTATTTGGGTCTCCCCTAGACGGCCTCACCACTCAGCCTCACCGCCGCGGCCTCACCAATCAACCTCACCACCCAGGCTCACTACCCCGGCCGCACCACCAACCCGGACAACTAGCCTCACCACCCAGCCTCACCACCCAGCCTCACCACCCAGCCTCACCACCCAGCCTCACCACCCAGCCTCACCACCCAGCCTCACCACCCAGCCTCACCACCCAGCGCATCAACACGCCACTACTCCCGAGGCTCCAGTTTAATAACGGGTGGCCAAATGCCCGGATTCGAACCCAGGCTGTTGAGTGGCGATGGCTCAGATAGCTCTGAGCCGCCCGGCCACCCCCGAGACTTTAACGCCGAGGAGCGGCCACCTCCATCAGCGTGGCTCTCGGTGGAACATTTCTCTTGCTCGGAGTTGCACCTGTCTGCCGCGTCGACCGTCCACGTTTCACAAGCGCGCATTGCAGTCGGGCCACGTGCAAACAAACGACGAAAAACAATAACGTTCGATCCGTCTGGATTTTTTTGTGGCGAACGCGAACGATTTGCGCTTTCGATGTTGGCACCCTCCGGGGACGTCTCGGAGCACGGTACGTCTCACCTCCACACCCCGAGACGAGACGCAGCGAGCGCGACTCAATTTGTCGACCCCAAAGGGGGTTGACGGGGTAGAGTCAATCCCACCCCACCCCACCCCACCCAGACTGCGATTTGAACTCGCGACCTTCGGCCGGGCCGGACTGAACCAAAACCGCGTCGCCCCCCATTGTGAACGTCGCACGCGGTGGATGACTCGAGACTCAAGCGAACTCCCCACCACCCACCCGCCTGGCCCTCCCTCCCTCCCGCGCGCAGCCCTGCAGCTGCACGTGCTGGACGAGTCCGCGGCGGGCGAGTGGACGCGCTACACGGTCAACATCATCTCCGTCTTCAAGCGCGGCGGCGTGAGCGGTGCCGGCACCGGCATCGGCACCGGCGGCGGCGGCACCGGCGGCGGCGGCATGGCACCTCGCCGGGCCCAGCTGCGCCAGGCTCTGTGGGCGCGCTCCCGTGACCTCGCCTGCCACTGCCCCCCGCGTTTCCGCGCCGGCAAGAAGTACCTGCTGCTGGGCGGGGGGCACCCCGAGCACGGCGCCCCCTCGGCGGCGGGGGGCGGCCTCGTGGCCGACAAGGACAGCCTGGCCGCGCCGTGGCAGGACGTGTGGGCGCGCCGGCTCAGAAAGCTGCAGCGCCGCGAGAAGAAGGGCAAGTGCCGCAAGGAGTACTAGCGGCAGGGTGGCCCCCCCTCCCCCTCTGCCCCCCCCCTCTGCCCCCCACGTGCCCCCCACCGCCGCTTGTCGACACGTTGATACATTACCGCGACGTTACAGCGGTACGTCACACGACCACGGCGTGACGACCCAAAATGTCACATTTATTTGGTCAAGCCACCGCCTGAATGGAAGGCCTCGCCACGCCGTGTTGTTCATGGGAATTGTTTGACCATACTTCACCACGCTGGTCAGTGTGGGTTGTTGAAGCTGAACGTCCGGGGGGGGGGTGGGTGGGAGAGGGGGTTGAGTGGAGAGGGGGCTAGGGTCGGTTCTGACATCGTCTTGCCACTGACGTTAGCTGTGGCTGGTAATCGAGCTCGAATCTCCGCTGCCCCCTAAACGAGACCCCCCCCCCACCAGCCCCCTCCCGTTCCGTTCGTTTTTTCTTCCGGAAGCGACAACGTTGAACGGCAAACAGCGGTGAGCTTCAATCAGTTGCTGCGAATCGCTGCAGGTGATGCGTAGGTATCCCTGGGTCACGGGGTCAACGGGGGGTGAGGGGGGGGGGTGATCCGATGTCCCGCAGTTCTCGCTCCGCATCACTCCAGGGACCTCCGATCAACATTGTCGTCGTCATCGCCATCACCGCATCGTTCGAGATCATTTTGTACATTGTCTATTTTTAAGAGAGGCTTAGTTTTCGTTTGGCATAAATCCTTTGAAAAGAAGTTGCGCGTTAGGCGTTTCTCGCGTGCGTTTTAATGGGAGAAGAAGCCGAGGGTTGCTGGGGGGTGAAGGGGGGGGGGGGTGAGAGGGGGGGGGGGTGAAGGGGGGAGGGTGAAGGGAGAAGCCGAGGGTTGCTGAACGTGAAGCGGAGGGAACAATCCGTGTGGATCGGCGGCCGAGCGAAGCTACCGGGGGAAATGGGGGGGTGAAGGGGGGGGGGTGAAGGGGGAGGGTGAAGGGGGGGCCGGTGGCGTCGATGATCAACGCAGAGGGGTTGGCAGCGGCGTCTTTCGGAAGTTCGGGGGGGGGGGTTAAACGTTGACGATTCACGGTGCAAATACGCACAGTTTTTTTTTTATTATCTCTTACTAAAAATATATATATACACGTGTGTAATTCAATGGAAGGAGTGTTTGGGGGGTGGTGATGGCGGTGGAGGGGGGGGGGGGTAAACAAAACGAGTTATTTAATAACTTTTAAGATATCGCATTGCGAAGTTTTGCGTAGGATCTGTTAGCGCGCCGTGACTACGCGGTAATTAACGCCGACAACTACTAACGCCTTGCCTGAATAAAGATGGGTTCCTTCCTGCCTGGGAGTACGCATCCTGAACTCTGCTTCCCCACCACAGTCACAAACGGTGGACTCGCAACTACAGTCACATCCACGGTGAAGTTACATCCACGGTGGACTCACAACCACACAGTCACAACCACAGTGGATTCACAGCTGCCGAGTAACAGCCACGGTTGAGTCACAACCCCAGAGTCACAACCAAAGTGAGAGTGGCGTCACAACCAGGGGTATTTAGATTTTTCCCCATCGTGGAACTACCTAGGGAGAGACCCCAGGACCAGTTCGGATAATCGTCACCGGTGTTTGATGGCCGTGAGCGGGAATCGAACTCGGGTCGCCCGAGTGACGGAGTGCAGCGCGCTCACCGCTGCGCCACCGCTCTCCTCTACGCGCACTTGTACACAAAGATCTCCCGTATAGCCTTCACATACTGTAGGGGCAAGTGCTGTTAGCGAGCACCTATAAAGGCCGGCACGGCACACGAGGAGGTGGGTGGCCAACACCACGCCCGGCCGCCTTTGTCTCCCAAGTGGCGATGTTTACACATCGCACCAGGTACTCATTTGAGGCTGAGTCGACCTAGGGGAAGCCCAGGACCGGTTCAGATAATCGTCACCGGTGTTGGCCGTGAGCGGGAATCGAACCCGGGTCGCCAGGTTCGTAGCGCAGCGCGCTAACTGCTACACCACCGCTCCCCACTTGTACACACACACGCACACACACAGACATAAACAAAGCAGCCACACTCACTCAACCCCCTCCTCTACCCCAAGTGTGTGTGCACAAGTGTGTGTGCAAGTGTGTGTGTGTGCACAAGTGTGCGCAAGTGTGTGTGTAGAAGTGTCTGTGTGCACAAGTGTGTGTGTACAAGTGTGTGTGTGTAGAAGTGTGTGTGTGTGTGTACAAGTGTGTGTGCAAGTGTGTGTGTACACAAGTGTGTGTGTGTGTGTAAGGGACCTCACAGGATTTTAAATCCCTTCAAGGGGATGAAGTAGTGGGGATGAGAGAGGCAGAGGTGGGGGTTGCCTAGAACGGTGGGGACACCCACTGCCCCCCCCCCCAACTCGTCCACCCCGTTAATTAAGCAATTTAATTAACTATCTACAAAAAGCCTTGCGGAGTCTCAAGACTACGTTTCAAGAGGGATGTTTGGCCAATGTAAATTTTTATCCTTTTTACTTGGCTTCACGTGGCGGGGAACCAGACAACCCTAGAGAAAACACCACACCGACGCATCACATTCGACGGAATAACGGCACCTCTGTGATCCGCACAGATGGATTCACGAATCCGAATTGCCGCGCCGCCATCTTCTGGCCACCTCGCGGCTTCGAGTCGTCATCGATCCCGGCGTGATCCACCCACCCTGGCCTCTCACGCGCACAGTTGCGAAATTAATTAATTGCAGAGCAGCATATAGCAGTCTGTGTAGAGAGAACACAACATTCGCCTGTAAAGTCGAAAGCGGTTTCCCGATAGAATGAGCATTGCGGTACACTTGCTCCGTTTACAAGCCCTGCAGAGCCGGCGGCGGAAATTCCACGTTCCTACGGCGGGGAGCGAGTCTATTCACAGGACCCTCCCTCCGCCTCCCCACACACACAAAGTCGTAACCTATTTTATCGACCTCTGCAACGATGATGGGGCTGAGTCAATCCCACCGCCACCCTCACCCCCCCACAACCGGGAGTCGAATTCACACCTGGGGCCACACGCATCACGTGACAGGGGAGACGCACTCACACCTGAGGCCTCACACATCACGTGACAGGGGAGACGAACTCACACCTGAGGCCTCACGCATCACGTGACAGGGGAGACGAACTCACACCTGAGGCCTCACGCATCACGTGACAGGGGAGACGAACTCACACCTGAGGCCTCACGCATCACGTGACAGGGGAGACGAACTCACACCTGGGGCCTCGTGCATCACGTGACGAGGGGAGACGAACTCACACCTGGGGCCTCGTGCATCACGTGACAGGGGAGACGAACTCACACCTGAGGCCACGTCGCATCACGTGACAGGGGAGACGAACTCACACCTGAGGCTTCACGCATCACGTGACGAGAGACAAACTCACACCTGGGGCCACACGCATCACGTGACAGGGGAGACGAACTCACACCTGGGGCCACACGCATCACGTGACAGGGGAGACGAACTCACACCTGGGGCCTCACGCATCACGTGACAGGGGAGACGAACTCACACCTGGGGCCTCACGCATCACGTGACAGGGGAGACGAACTCACACCTGAGGCTTCACGCATCACGTGACGAGAGACAAACTCACACCTGGGGCCTCGTGCATCACGTGACAGGGGAGACGAACTCACACCTGAGGCCACGTCGCATCACGTGACAGGGGAGACGAACTCACACCTGAGGCTTCACGCATCACGTGACAGGGGAGACGAACTCACACCTGGGGCATCACGCATCACGTGACAGGGGAGACGAACTCACACCTGGGGCCTCACGCCTCGCCTGGCTTTCATTGGGAGTGGGGGTTTGGGGCGGGTGGAGTGCGCTGGTTGTGCGGGGAGGTTTAAAGCAAATTAGTAAATTAATTAACCAATACACGAACACGCGCTCTCAAGCATCGAGAGGGGCGCTTAATCCGTAGAGCGGTGGGGCGGGGGGATGAAAGGGGAGAGGGGGGGCAGGGGGGGGGCTGCGGTCTTGATGAGCGCCGCACTCGGAGCTCAACTCCAAGTGGCAAATTAATTAAAGTTGGAGCAGCGCAGCCATTATCCCCCTCATCCCCCAAACCCAGAGCCCCCCTCTCCCTTGGCCCCCATTTACCTCCCCAACAACCGAGTCTTTCTTTAACACAACAACCGCCCACGCCACCCCCCCTGCTCCTTGAGTACACGGGGGTACACGAGAACACGTGAATATACGAGGGTTCCCGTGAGTACACGGGGGTACACGTGACCACACGTGAGAGGACACGTGGGTACACGTGAGCACACGTGAGAGGACACGTGGTGTACACGTGAGCACACGTGAGAGGACACGTGGTGTACACGTGAGCACACGTGAGAGGACACGTGGTGTACACGTGAGCACACGTGAGAGGACACGTGGTGTACACGTGAGCACACGTGAGAGGACACGTGGTGTACACGTGAGCATACGGGGGATTTCACGACCCCCACTCGCAACAGCCGAGGGGGGTCATTTTCACCGCCACGACGAGGGATGACAGGGGAGCGGTGGCGCAGTGATTAGCGTACGACGCTGAGAGCGCGCCGATCATCGGCTCGATTCCCCGGCCACGGCTCACGTCAGTGGCGACCGATGGCTGCTCCCGGATCCCGGGTGTCTCCCCCGCATTCCCCATCTGATCGCTGATGGCTGCTGCTTGAGTTGATGGTGACAGCGGCGCTGGCGGTTGTGGTGGCCACTGGTGATGATGTGTGGGACGGGTGGTCGTGCACGTGGTTTTCTCGAACAGACACTTCTCTCCAGGTTGGTTTTATTTCATTTTTTTCAATTCCGGGACGGTGGCATCGGGGTCCCGCAGTGAGGAGTGGCATCACCCAGTGCTGGATTATCCTAGAAGCAAAAGTAGCGACACATGTAGTAGCTACATATATAGTAGCTACTACATATGTAGCTACGGGCCCCGCACTTTCAAGGGCCCCGTTCTAAATGATTTCAAGCTATCAATTCGGGTTCAGTGATTCTGCACTTGCTCTATTATTATAGTACTATACTGCCTTCAACTTTTACGAACGACCGGGTGTTTAAGGTTAGCGATTTGTCGTATTATCTGGCTATAAAGCAAATGAAAAAATACAATTACTTTACTATGCAAGTTAAACATGTGTTGACTTAAAGCTTTCGTGACTGCAGGAATTCATATTCTTTGGGTCTTTCGGTAAAGTCACGTTGATAGGTTCAAAGAAAATAACAAAAATAACGAAAAAACTACGACGTTTCGATCGCAACACAAGCGTTCGTCATCAGGAAGACGTTATTTTTTGTTCTTTTATTTGAACTCATCTACGTGACTTTACCAAAAGACCCACATATTATTAAAAAATGTATTTTTAATATTTTTTATTTATTTAGGGCCCCTTTATAACATGTGCTACAGGCCCCACACTAGCGTAATCAGGCACTGGCATCACTCCGTGTTAAAGACCGAACGGCCCGTGGAAGCAGATGTCACAGAGCTGCTGGTGAATTATTTTCCAGTGACCCTCCACACTTCGATGCCGACTCCGCACTCAAACGGGCAGCTCAAGAACAATGCCATCGTCGGGAGGAACTGGCAATAAGGGAACGGAACAGGACGCGTCTCTGAGTTCATGGGCCCTTCTGTGCGAGTACGCGAGTTCGTGGGTTCCTCTGTGCGAGTGAACGGGTGTGCGAGCCACCATATGGGCCTCTGTTGTCGAATCAGAACGAGCGGAGAGAGGGACGTACCCCGGCCGAGGGGGTGAGACATGGACCCCCAGGACACGAACAAGAGCTCCCAGAAAGGGTTAAATCCGTCAAACAGAGACGCGGGGCACGGGGGGGAGGGGAGGGCATGGGGGCAGAATGGGGGCACGGGGCATTCCACCAGCTTGGAGCTTCGCACATTCCGGACACGAGCTCTGAGCCTGGGATCTGCAAACAGTCACAACGGCACACACACACACAGATTCACGCACACACAGCGTGCACACAGATTCACGCACACACACACAGCGCACACACACACACACAAGACAAAAGGCAGTAGATCCCCTCGTGTAGCCTTAACAGACTTTGGGGCAAGTGCTGTCAGCGAGCACCTATGAATGCCGGCACGGCATACGAGTGGGTGTGGGGACAGCACCCACGCCCGGCCGCCTTCGTCTTCCCAGTGGCGATGTTTACACATCGTACTTGCTACTCATTTGAGGCCGAGTCGACCAACGGGAGGCCCAGGATCGGTTCAGATAATCGTCACTTGTGTTGGTCGTGAGCGGGAATCGATCTCTGGGGTCGCCAGGTTCGAAGTGCAGCGCGCTAATTTCTGCGCCACCGCTTTCCACACACAACACACCCAGAGTAGGCTCACCCTGTCCCACGCACGCACGCACGCATATATACGTCTGTACGTTGAACTTCTTTCGCAACGTACGCAGCCAAACGTGCTCAGTGGAGATGCGGAAAACCACTCGGTATACTTACACAGACTGGTTGGAAGGCGCTTATATTCGTCTGCTTCTCGCGTGCTGCCACCGAAAAGCTATTCGTGTGTATCGGGCACGTGATGATTTGGCCAGCAGTGGATATACCAGAGGCTCGCGATGATATGGACCCGTATTCTTAGGTTTTTTCGGTAAAGTCACGTAGGTAACAGCACGATAGTTAACGTCTCGCTTGACTTGATACAGCTATCGTGCTGTGACGGTTCCACCTGAAGACGGAAGCTTGTGTTGCCTCCGAAACGTCGTGATTTTTATTTTATTTTACTTTTATTAATTTTTTACCTACGTGACTTTACCGAAAAAAACCTAAGAATATGAATCCTTGCAGTCACGAAAGCTTCAAATCTAGAATAGATATGGGCCCGATCTGTGGCGCTGGCGAGATTCTTCACACGAAGACGCCGCTCCTCCAGGAGGCGTCAGACGAAGAACGCTCCGTTCTCCGCGTGCGATGCCAGCGATGTGTTTAGGAGCCGAATGCCGATGTCTGCTGCTGGCCACGACGAGAGAGGGCTTCTTCCGCAGTGAGAGATGGCTCGTAATTTGGGTTGCATGGCCCCATTCGCAGCACTGAGGCTTGTCTTAAAATTGTATTTTATTACTTAACAATTACATTATTTATTTTTTTACCAGGTAAGGCCGAATGAGCTACATAGCTCTTTTTCAGAAGCGACCTGGCCACAAATGATAGCTCAACGAAGTGACTTATTTACGGACATTTATAGCAGGGAAATACTAAATGTGGAGGGAAAACCTGGGGAACCCGGAGAAAAATCCACGCGACCACGGGGAAAGAGACACGCAAATATGCAGCAGGCATCAGGGTCGGGATCGAACCCACGCCCTCCTGTATATCAGGCGAGGTAGTTAACATCTCGCCAACGTGGTGGGATTGTGTTTGGGTCTCAAATAGCGTGTTCAGATCTAATCTGCGTTCGATTAAGGATGTGCATTGCGCCAAGATGCCGGCGTTCAGTTGCGTTTTAAGGTGCCACGAAAACCCGTCCCGGGGCGGGTTCATGGCGAGAAGGGCGATGCGGGTTTCTGTCCGCTGCACGTGGTGATTCATTTCAACGAGGGCGTCATCGCTGAGCCGTGCGGTAGCACCCTCGGTGGCCCACACGCAGTGGAGAGGCGACAACATAATACGCGACGCCGTTTGTTACGATGCCACCGCTGCACTCTCCTGGGTTGTCACGTTGACCACAAACGGCGGAGTTTGGCCGCACACATTGAGACCTCGCCCTGTGTCCAGCAGGGTCCACAGACGGCGTGGCAATGGATGGCAATGGATCAGCGTTCCCGTAGCGCCACCTGTCGGCACCAGCTTCACACCGGCGGGGAAAACAAATGATCCCAACCCAGCGGACCATATTCTTAGAACTTCTCTTGTTCGAGGAATCCCGCTCTCGCCGTTGCCTACCAAGCAGCCCAGACGACGCGTGTGTGTGTGTGGCAAAGAGGCCGCCAATATCGGTGGCCGCGCGAGCCACGGGGTGGTGCTGCCATCTGGCGCCACGGGCCGAGGCCGCACCGCCACTCGCGACTCGGATTAGCTCGTCGCCGCTTGTTTCGCCAGGGGAAGGCAGCTTTTTTTAAAATCCTTTATATTAAGTTCACTTGCTTGCTTGCGCGCTTTCGACCGTGTAAATCTTTCGGTCGTTTTTTAACCCACTTTCCGTGATCCAATCGAGCTGACATTTTTCACACAGACTCGTTGTGCGTGACAATTTATTTTCGTGAAATTTTTTCCCCAAAATTTTACACTTTTTAGGAATTTTTAAAAAATTATATTTAATTACCAATTGCTTAATGCTGCCATGCAATCATCTGACCCATAGGTGGCAGCCATCTCAAGCCAGAGGACGAGAGGACTCTAGCCGCCACGCATATAAAGGATTTATAGTGAAAAACTTTGTTTTTACGGGTTAATTTTTTCCTCTCAGGTCTCCTGTCAAGTATTCGCAGTACGTGGGCGATGATTGCTGTGGCGTAGAATCCAATTGGGTAATTGGCGGTGTACGTTTTTGGTAATTTCCAACATAATAGCGTTGCGAATGACGCCACGAGATCTTTAACGACCGCGGAGAAACAAACGGGGCGTATATTTTAATGGTAACCACACCCACAGTATTAACCAGGGCGGCTCCTCCATTCGAAACGTGCACCCCAATACAACAAGCGGGCGAACGCGCTGAAACGACTGGGCCGTGTGAAGATTGGAGAGACAGCCACGGACAAACACCAACAGAGGCGATTCTGACAGAAAAACAGGGGGGCTTCGAGGGGCGGCTTCACCTAATACTGTGCGGTGGGGGCACCCAAAGCCACACGCGCCATTAAAACTGTCCCCCCCCTTCGAATGACAACTGACAAGGCGGGCGTGGGTCCTCCTCATGCCCCCCCTCCTATAGAATGACAACTGACAAGTGAGAAGTGAGTCCCCCTCATGTCCCCCCTCCTATAGAATGACAACTGCCAAGGGAGACGTGAGTCCCCCTCATGTCCCCCCACCCCATAGAATGACAACTGACAAGGCGGGCGTGGGTCCCCCTTATGTCCCCCCACACCCCCCCTATAGAATGACAACTGCCAAGGCGGGCGTGGGTCCCCCTCATGCCCCCCCCCCCATAGAATGACAACTGCCAAGGGGGGCGGGGGTCCCCTCATGCCCCCCCCCCCCTTAGAATGACAACTGACAAGACGGGCGTGGGTCCCCCTTATGTCCCCCCACACCCCCCCCTATAGAATGACAACTGACAAGACGGGCGTGGGTCCCCCTTATGTCCCCCCACACGCCCCCCTATAGAATGACAACTGACAAGACGGGCGTGGGTCCCCCTTATGTCCCCCCACACCCCCCCCTATAGAATGACAACTGACAAGACGGGCGTGGGTCCCCCTTATGTCCCCCCACACGCCCCCCTATAGAATGACAACTGACAAGACGGGCGTGGGTCCCCCTTATGTCCCCCCACACCCCCCCCTATAGAATGACAACTGACAAGACGGGCGTGGGTCCCCCTTATGTCCCCCCACACCCCCCCTATAGAATGACAACTGACAAGACGGGCGTGGGTCCCCCTTATGTCCCCCCACACCCCCCCCCCCCCTATAGAATGACAACTGACAAGACGGGCGTGGGTGCCCCTTATGTCCCCCCACCCCATAGAATGACAACTGCCAAGGCGGGCGTGGGTCCCCCTTATGTCCACCCCCCCCCTATAGAATGACAACTGCCCTCGAAGATGCTCAGGGGTTGGTGGGCTCTGCGTGAAGTGTCGTGTCCGTGTCGAGGCTGCAGCAGCGGCAGCGGCAGCAGCACGCGTGGTGAGCAAAGGGAGACGATGTCGAATACTGTGTTTTTTAATTCGTCAATGACAGTTGGGGGGGGGAAGAACATTAGAAACGAGAATACCATGACAATTAAAAATCAATGTACACGTCCCAACGCTAAAAGGGCGAGGCTACGCATCCGATATTTAACGGTGGCTGCGGCCTCGTATGTGCCGCTATCATTGTGCAAACTCACACGACTAGCGGGGCCCCAACAGCAGCAGCAGCAGCTGCGGCCCCAATGTGCGGCATCATTTGGCGAGGCCCGCAACGATTCCCAACAACCTCCCACGATTCCGGCGCCACGATTCGATTCCACAAAACCATCAACATCGTTACTGTTAATCTGTGTTTTTTTAAAGAAAAAAAAACCCCCAAAAATGTCAACACGTTCGTCAAGAACACCGTTTGGCTTTAAAATGGAAAAAAGATATATATAAAATAGGTGATGTTTTGGGATAAATGGCCCTTCAAATGACGCGATATGAAAGGCCATTGCCCGAAACGTTGAATGCCAGTGTTATTGACAAACGTGTTGAGTGTTGTTCACCCACTTGTGCTTGAACATCACTGACAACGCAGCAGCAGCAGCCGCATCACCAGATCACTTGTTTCGCGATGTTTCTTTGCGGACTCGTCTGTACCATATCTTGTTCGTGTTGTCGTTTATGTGTCCTGCATTCTGTACCGTCTTGTCCTGTCCATCTCGTTTGCATACCTGTCAATATTACTACAGACCAATTCAGACCTTATTGATTACCCCGTGTCCTTATAGACCTCAACATTCATGCTACAAAGTCCCATTACAAGGAAGAAAGAAACACAGAAAAGAAAATTGCTCGTTCACAAGAATTTTTTTTGGGTTAGATGATATTGGCCGCGAAAGCCGACGTGTTCAACCAAAAATTGCCCGTATTGAAACGGCTGTACGCGGTATGGACATGAAACACTCAATTTCCCTGTACAGGAATACGGGGTATAACCCGTAAGGGTTCACACGGTATGGTATTGGCGACACTCGCGCTCCGTAAATCCGCGTTGGCAAAAGGTTTCCCTCTGCACGGCAGCTGATGGAGACTCCTCCTACCGAGTCTTTGCAGGACCCTCTTGAAAAAGGTGTCATGAGACTCGGTGAGATTTCCATGTGGGTTGATAGCTGTGCGCGTATGTCCCGTCTCATTTGCATTCTCTTGCTGTTAAGACTTTTCGTCTCGTATGCCGTGTCGGTCATGTTTGCACTGCCAACGTCATGTAATCTCTCTCGCGTGTCCCGTCTCATTTGCATTGTCTTGAACTTCGGGCGTTTAGTTTCACACGTTATGCCGCGTACGTCTCGTATGTACGTTGAACTTCTTTCGCGCTGTACGTAGCCAACCGTGCTAATCGGAGGTGCGGTGCTAGGACAACAAACGTGTCCGTATTGTTAATCTCATGTGATCGGTCTCCATGCAATTGACCGTCCCGTACATTAGGTTTCGTTTCGTCACCCGTTCCATGATCCGGACGGTGCATGCGCGTACGCACACGTCCAAACGTCGTCCGCCACTTGGGACCGCGCGCGCGTGCCATTCGGGCGAACCCTTTCGCGAGCGGTCAGGAACCGTCCCTCATCGGTGAAATCGTCACAGGCCTCGCGATTAGTACGGTCACCGAAACGGCAAAAGATATGAACATCCAGGGAGGGGCGGCTACGCGATGACTACAAGGGCGACTAAAGTGCAACGACTACGGGGCGACTACGGGGGACTCGGTTGCATGCAAGAGCGATGCCGTGCGGATTAGCAGCGCGCACCCCCCCTCCACCAGCCAGCACACGGGAGAGCGACGTTCCGACTCCGACTTGCGACCCAAGCCCCCGCGCTTGCCACGTCCACCGCCGGTGGCTCGCGACGCGGGGGAGGGAGCGGCGGCGCTTTGGGAGTTTGCGCCGCTCGGCCTCGTCTGTGAGAAAAGCAGCCGGGGGCGATGAACAGGAGATCCCAGATCCTCTCTCCGGATCTCCTACCCACTACAATCCCAGGTCTCTCCAAGCCCCCTTCAACCCGGGTAATTCTAGCACCAAACCCCAGGCCCAGTCTTTCAGCACCATTAACCCAGGTTCCCCAGATCCCCCGTGCTCCCCCATGCTAGGGGGGGGGGAGGGGGGTGCTTCTGTTGTCTGCCTGCGGTCGCGACTGTGCTTATATTTTTTCAGTGCTTGCTCGTCACCCGCAGGGGTGACCGGCGGCATGAATTTTAGCACCAACAGGGGGCAGTCCACAGGGAAACGCGCGTGTGCGTGCGCGCCAGTGGTGACCGCGCAACGCCACTCTCTACCGCAACCTGCGCATGCGGCACGGGAGAGGGATGCCTGTGGAGAAACTCCTGTATGTTGAACTTCTTTCGCAGCGTACGTAGCCAACCGTGCTAATCGGATGTGCGGATGAGCACAACCTGCACCGCTGACCGACAACGAATCCGGCGTGACTAGCCAGGAACACGCGTTCACAGGTGGGAGCGCAGCGCAAGCGCATCTGGGCGGCCAGGAGCACACCAGAGCAGCGAGTGGCGGCAAATATGGACCACACCCCGACAAGCCATGGGACATGGGGCGAAGTGGCCAGCCCCATGGGCTCGGGGCGATTCGGAGCCCCAGCACCGTGGCGGGCGACGGCGGAAGCTTTCGGCCCAGGAAGAGTGGCTGGAAATTTGAGCCGAACTCCGGAGCGGGGGCACGTGTCGTGCAAATATCGGCTCGGGAGCCTTTTCACAGCACGGAGCCGATTCTCCACAATTTTTAGCTGCCGTTTGTTTGACCCCCTTCCCACCTCTCACCACCGGGCGGGAGGCAGGGGGCGAGCGGAAGGTAGTCACCCTCCGTTCCCTCCTGCACACCGACCGCCAACTCCCCCCCCCCCCTACACACCCCACATGACCACCCCCGGGGCCTTAACAGTGGCACAAAGTCGGACGGAGCATGGAAGACTCACCTTGGCCGCTACATTGTGGGCGGTGCCAGTTCACCACAGGCGGTGGCGTTTATACCCACGGATATATTTTGATATTTTGCCATAGCAAGCGAGCTCCTGAGTTGCATCAATCACCGCTTTGCACGCATTGCATTGATGATCGTTGTGCTTGCGGGCGCGAGAGCGGGAAGCGCTGTGGCTCTCTGAAAGACGGTGCTGCAGGCGAACTGTAGCAGGAAACAAACCCCATAGCCTCAACCCCATAGTTCTCAACCCTAGCCTCAACCCCATAGCTAACCGTAGCCTCAACCCCATAGCCAACCCTAGCCTCAACCCCATAGTTCCCAACCCCATAGCCCAAAACCCATAGCCAACCCTAGCCTCAACCCCATAGTTCCCAACCCTAGCCTCAACCCCATCGCAAACCGTAGGCTCAACCTCATAGCTAACCCTAACCTCAACCCCATATCTAACCCTCGCGTCAAACACTATATGCTGAGCCTCACAGCTTACCGCAATCTCATCTCTACCCCTAACCTCATCCCTATCCCGATCCCAACCCCTAACCTCACAGCTTACGCTAACCTCGTCCACTCCCCTAGTCTCGTCCCTCACTGCCACACGTCCTAATCCGTTCCTTTGCTCGCACAAACGGTTAAGTCTCACCCAATTCATCGTCAGCCATGACCCGTCCACTGCTGGATCAAGGCCTCTGTGTAATGCATCCAGTGCCGTGGGCCTCCCCCGGGGGGCTTTGGTGGCCAGCAGCGTCCCCGGAGTGGCCACTCGCCGTCTCCCCGAGACTTCCCTGTCCTACCCGATTGATCATTGTGCACAGAATGCCTCGGGCACTGCACGTGACCCCATCGTGACCCCACCACAGGTGTGCAATGCCTTTGTGCTTCATCGCGGTATTAAATTGTAATCCCCGTTGTTGTGGTTTCTCCGCTCCAACCCGCCCCCCTCCCCATCCCCCCCCCCCATGGCCGTACGATAGCGACCGCACTTTAATGTGTTAACGAGGGCTTGTGAGTTTTGGTTGTGACCCTGATCATTGCACCTCTGATACAAACTTAAATCAGTGTTTGTCAAATAAACACCACACACACACACCCCACCCTCCCATATTAAATGGTCGCTCCATTCATGTTACAAAAATGTACGCAATTTGTACAAAAAAACCTTACTTATGTGATAAAAAAAACTAAATTAGTTTAATTTATTTAGACAACGACTGTCCGAGTACGAAAGCGCCAGGTCACCACTAGCGGTGAGAAAACTGTTATGTTTATTTTCTCAAACATTGTTTAATCATTGTTATGATTATTATTAAATACGAGCTTGGCCTGCATGTTAAAAAGTAGGCAACACTGCAGAAACTAACGTTGAGCAACTCATCACGGTGTATAAAACAAATCAATACGCAAAAGCATTGAGAAACCTCGAATATCTACAAAATAACTTTAAAACTGCTAAAAGAAAATGTGCCGATCAACACCGAATAAATCACATTTATCAACCGAAAATCACAAGCCCTGCTTACAACGAAACAAAATGCACCCTTCAAGAGTGTAGTGGTTCCCTAACCTGCGGACTGCGTGTGGGCAGTGGCCCGCGGAAACTGTCTACGGACGCTGCCACTTGGCGCAGCTGGTGGTCCCGCGAGCGAACAGCGGAGCCGCCGCAGTGGCGAGACGTCATCTCCCTCGCCTGGTATGCAGGAGGTCGTGGGTTCCATCCCAACCCTGACGCCCGCTACGTATGTGGAGTTCGCGGTGTCTCTCTCCCCGTGGTCACGTTGATTTTTCTCCGGGTCCTCCGGTTTCCCCCCACCCCGCCCCACATTTCGAATCAACATCACGTGTTTAGATTATTCAGCTGCTGTAAATGTCCACGCGCATAAGCCACTTCGTTGTGCTATCGTTTGTGGCCCGGTCGCTTCTTAAGAAGAGATATATAGCTCAGTGGGCACCATGACCAAGTCGTCCCGGAGTAGATGGGGGGGGGTTGCAGAGACGTCGGGAGCCACTGATCCATTGCTGTGCGCGTGACGCTAGGGAGAGCGAGACGCTCGGTCGAATCG
Source organism: Lethenteron reissneri (assembly GCF_015708825.2). Lineage (NCBI taxonomy): Eukaryota > Metazoa > Chordata > Hyperoartia > Petromyzontiformes > Petromyzontidae > Lethenteron > Lethenteron reissneri. The sequence goes on from NC_083788.1 coordinate 12,365,540, forward strand.
GCACGTGACCTCACGAGTCCATGGGCCAAGGCCAGATGTTTCGCTGGGCGCTACCACCTGAGGGTGAGCAGCACTTTGGGCGATTCCTACGTCTCTGTGCGTGGCCAACAGCAGCGCATTATGCGTCGACCGCTTGATTCTACTCCATTCTTTTCTCATGGCAGCGACACGTTCAGGAGCTAAATGGCAACAATGGGTGGGAGACGCCAGTAGCCTCCTTGGCGGGGGCCATGCCAGCCGCGCGGCTTTCCGCGTGTTCACTTAATAATAAATGAACTTGAACTTAAAACGCGACCGATTCCGTCATCGGGACAGAATGGACCCCGTTAATTCGAATCAAACGTACCATCGGCGAAAGCCGTTTGAAGCGAGCGGGGTGATCAAAGAGTCCCCCTCGTATTTAACCGTATCAGTTGCGAACGCTGCGTGTCGTGGTTGGCACGTCACTACGCAAGCCGACGCTGTTGAGATGGGAACGGCTAGAGAAGTGCGTGCCACCCTCGGAGCGGTGGCCATCTCCGCCCTGGGCCCATGGACTCAGCGGAGCGCCCGGTGCCGTTGAACTCAAGTGCACCACGTGTGGCGTGGCGTGGCGACCACTCGGTTTCATTTCCCATCGCCATGGCGACGCGAGCCGCGGCGCCGCGTGCAGGCGCGGGAAACGCATGAGTGGTCCCCTTCTCGTCGTTGCCGATATTAAAACAGAAAGTGTCATGCGGGAACGGAGCGGTCAAGGAGGAGGAGGGGGGAGCATGGACGGTTAAAGGTAGAGGTGAGACACAGGAGGCAGGGTGAGAGGCAGAGATTCCGGGACATACGAGCGTGTGCACGCGCCCCCCCCTTTTGTCAATCCACTGCTGGATGATGACGGACTCCCCCGTGCTCTGTGCGCCGCGGGGTGGCGGGGGCGGTTATCTCACCTGGCCATAATTGACCACGTTGGTAAAAGTGGGGACATAGAAGCTGGAGCACAGAAATACAGTACAACGGTGGATTGTTCTGCGCTGCTCTCTGCTGCCCACCGCATGGTCCCGCAGCTGCCTATAGCAACCTGTTATGCGCGGAAGAGCATTGAGAGGGGGAAATGGCAAGAGGACAGTGGAGATAAACAAGTAGGAGGATGGATGCGAGGGACTGGAGCAAATTAGAGAGGGTAGTTAGGGAGGGAGGGAGCGAGGAAGAGGGGGAGGGATGAAGTGGGGGGGGGGGGGGGGGGCCAGGGGCTGGCGTCAGACACTGCCAGCATCTGCGTGGTACCAGGAGGCCGGTTGTCATGCCAACCGGGCGGGGCTTCCTCGTGGCTCGCGTGTGCCATGGTGCCTCATAGCCGTCGCGTACTGCAGAGGGGACGGACGGGGAGTGGGAGGGAGGGAGTGGGGGGAGGTGGGGATGGAGGGAGAGTTGGGTGGGGGGGAGACACAATGTGGTCAGGTTTCCCCGCACGGCACACGACTACGCAGGAGCCCGAGCATAGCAACGAGCTCACGACGGGCATGACATACACACAAAACGCACACAACAGCAAACAACAACAACCGCCACTAGGTGGCGGTGACGCCAACACGGCGCTACGTGCACCTTAACGCCATGTGAAGGGTCACAAGCTCGCTGGCCTTCCCTGGTCACAGGGAAGGCTCAGGTGTTATGGATTAACTAAGGTTCCCCTACCGTGCCACCTCGCTGTATTTTAGCCGCCCTGCGCACCGCTCATCGTTGTGAGCGTCGTTCCTCCACCCTATTGTTGTTGGCGGGTGACTGCCTCCAACTGCCAAGTAGCGTCCTTTATGAGCCTCCTCCACTGAGGCCGATCTTGAAATTTCTTGTACCAGCCATCGGCAAGCCCTCACATCTCCAGATCCTCCTGCACCAGTGCAGACCTTCTCTCTTGCCCATGCAATGCCCGTTTACCCACCCTCTATCCGGCCTCACAAACAGCTGTTTGGATAAGTGGTGGCTGGGCACGTGAGCGTTGCTACAAGACCCAGCCAAGGCATTCTCGCCTGCCAAAATAAATAAAACAATCTCCAGATTTTTTAAGAATCTGCAAACTCCTGACAAAATTAAATGAGCAAGAAATCTTAACGATGTGACGATATTTTTCACAACGGACGGTACGATTATCGTGGATCTCATATTGTTCGATACACGTGTCGAGGTATCGCCATATCGCGACAAGCCTGCTGTCCACCGCTCACGGTGACGGGAGCCAAAACCGGTCCCCAGGACCTCATGTAGTTCATGGAAACTCAGCTGGTACCAGTCCAGCTGTCCGACACAGGAAGGGGCAGTCTCATTCCCAGCGAGCGCTCGAACATTCCACGTGGCCACATGCTGCAACTGCGTTTTGATCATTTTAAAACGTTTTTTTTAATGCATTTGTAAATATAGATAAGAAAAAAAAGTTACTTATTTCTAGTGCTATTTTATTTTTCTATACTGCAACAACTTGGCAGGACCCTCTTTAAAATGAGTCTTGAGACACGGCAAGACTTTCCTTTATGAACAAGCGCAGTCACCATAGCGATGGTCATTTTTGGAAGCTCCCTGGGAGGGGAGTGGGGGGAGGGGAGGTTTGGTTGCCTGGCTCCACCAGACGGGATTTGGCTGCTGCAGGGGGCATCAGAATATTTCAGAATCAGAATTCTTTATTTAGACTGAAGGAGGAATCCGATGAGCTATGAAGCTCTTTCTCACAGATGTCCAGTTGGGGCACGGGGTCGGCGAGTTACATGGACAAACAACTACAAAAATCCCCTGTAGGTGTGCAAAATAGAGAAAAGGTAAGAAAGTCACTGAAAATAAACGAATACAAATGAATAAATAATGTAAGTGCTAATTGCATGAGTACATACATTTCTGCCGATTTTTCAACACTAGTGGCGGCAGGGCCTCTCACACTCTGGTTCTTTACCGAGTAATTTAAGGTGGAGGGGATTGACGACCTCTCACACAGGTCCATTCACACACACACCAACAGAGACACTAAAACACAGAGATCCCCCGTGGAGCTTTAACAAACTGTTGGGGAAAGTGCTGTTAGCGAGCACCTATGAAGGCCGGAATGGCACACGAGGGGGTGGGTGGCCAGCATCACGCCCGGTTGCCGTTGTCTCCCCAGTGGCGATGTTTAAACACCGCACCGGGTACTCATTAGAGGCGGAGTCGACCCAGGAGAGGCCCAGGACCGGTTCAGACAATCGTCACTGGTGTTGGCCGTGAGCGCGAAACAAACTCGGGTCACTGGGTTCGTAGTGCAGCACGCTAACCACTGCACCACTGCTTCCCACTCATACGCACAGATGCACATGAGTGCACAAGCACACACGCGGTGCAGTCGGCACGCCTCCTGTGTGCAGCATCTCCCCACACGCAATGCCGATATGCCCCCCCACGATCCGCTTGGGCTCACCCGCCTGGCTCATTCCACTCACACGTGGGGGGAGTCAACGTGACATTAGGAGAGGGACACAGCGAGGAGGAGGAGGTGGTGGAGAAGGAGGAGGAGGCTGGAGCAGGTGGGATCAGCACAGATGACATTCCACACTATCAGGGGTGATGCGGTTCAGGTTTTCCAGAAAACCCACGCCAATTATTGCAAACAACTTTGTAAAAGCGGATCGCAGCAAACCTGCTGCCCAGATTTTACACCTGACGTGGATCCCGGAAAACCTGGGCAGGACCATTGCGAGGGACACGGGGCAGAGTTTATGGAATAAGCAGAAGAGGCATGGAGGTGCTCACGGCGAGGGGCGACTCGGGACACCGCCCTTTGAACTGCGCCTCGGAGACGCTGATCCTTTAAGATATTCCTCGTCTCCGGGTTCCGTCCGATACCAAAACATCGAGAGCCACCGCGTCCTGACGGGCTCAGTGCTCAGGGCGGTCACCTGGAGTCTGATTGCGTCGCCCGTCGCCGTGGAAGGGCGACAGGTAAAAGGTTACCGAGGCTCCTCCGCGGGACAAGGTTCAAGGGAAGGACCCGTGGGAGAAGGTGAGGAGGAGGGGGGGGGGACGGTCAAGGTAAGCGGGGTCGTTACCACCGGCGTGTATATTTACAGACAGGGAGCTGCCCTGTGCACGCTGCTGCTGCACGTCTGAGCGCTTGTACGGTCAGGCCCCTGAGAACTGGGGTGAACAACTTTAATGACAGGGGTCACAAAGAGTTGTTTGGCAGGCAGGGGGTGGTGGTGGTGTGGTCACGGTGGTCACCAACGGGCCATGATTCTTAGCCGCGGCCTGCCGGCGATCATCGCGGCCTCATAGTGGAGGGCGGTTCCCTGTGGTCGGTGCAAACGGTCGAGGGAGCAGACTGCACGACCTCGTGTCGCCGTCATGTTGGACGGGAATGAGCTGCCCACAACCACCTCCCCTCTTAGCAATCCACCTGAAGAAACAACACCCAGGATGCGTATCCAATCAGTCGCCTTTGCAACTGCCGATAGGACCACGTGTAGACGACATTGGGAATCGGCAGCGGCTTGGCAATGACGCTCCGGGGAACAGCTGTAAATTGGGAGTTAATTTTCCACGTAAAATTTTGACCTGGAAATACGGCACGCGGCGGTGAGGGAGCAGCGACAGCAGGGGGCAGCACGTGGACAGCAGGCCCTGCCCCCGAGGCTGCTGCCACGGCTGGCTGGGAGTGAGAGGGGACACACGGTTTAGGCCGAGGCTTTTGCCAATGCGCCCCCACGCCCTCATTCCCAGCGCCAGAAAACACACATGGCTCCCTCCCAAGTAAAACTTCCTGTACGTACAACTTATCAAAATATATTTATTCCCTTTTGGAAACAATATTCGAGATGATTGGCTCTCCTTCCAAATTCTTGTATCCCCTGATTTTATGTAACGGAGAAATCGTTATATGCTTGTACATCTATATTCATGCATTGTCAACTTAAACCCTTAATCTTAAGAGCACTTTTCCAAATGTGTTCATGAAAAAAAGTTTCTACGTAGCGCCTTACCCAAAATACACGACCATAGCCAAATTAGTCGAGGAGAAACAGATGTTCGCAGGTGGGAACAATAGTCGGCGGGGGGGAGGGGGGAACCAATATCCGTTTACACCGGTACCGCACCTCCGCCTCACTCTCACTTCCACCACCGCAGCCGCTGAGACGGGTCAGGGTTCGAGGGTCACGGGTTCAGGTTGAACGGGCGAGGGGGACAAGTGGGAGGAGGTGGTGGGGGGGGGGGTGGTGGGGTGGGCCTGTCCCTTTACCTTGCGCCGTCCCGCGTGTTTGGTTGCCACAGGAGGCCATTGGCCCCGTTGCTAGCAGCCAAAAACAGCTAGCACCACGGGCGGGCGGTACGGAGAGACAGAGACAGCGAGAGGTGGGCAGGAGACAGAGAGAGACAGAGAGAGAGACAAGGGGTGCGCAGTATTAGTCACGCAGAGTGGGGGGGGGGAGGAGGAGAGCAGGAGAGAGAGAGAATGAGTCGGATATGGATGGACGTGACTATTCAGATGAATATGAAAGCGTTATGGAGAAAACGTCGCATTGGCCGTGAAGCGCTTTAGCTGCGGCGTCGAGGGCCGGGCGAGACCCGCGCGGCAAGGCCCGCGCCAGAATTACGCTTCCGTGTCGGCCGCCCTGAGTGGTAGGTCCCCCGATCGGGGGTGTAACCCAGGGGCGCCTGCGGCTGGCGCCCTCGGCGAGCGCCGGCTCACACGGGCCTCACCGCTCCCTGGGACGCGACGGGGCGGCCGTGGCACCGTGCGCCGTAAGGCCGCACCTCCCCCCATCCCCCCCAAACAGATCCCGAGCCGTGGCAACGCACGACCCCCCGCGTGACCCCTGCAACTGCTGGCCGCCGCGGTTACTCACGGAGGGCGGCGGGGACTGGCGTCGCGAGAAGGTGGCCTCCTCGTAGATGGGGTTGTTGTTGAAGGGACCCACCTCCTCGCTGAAACGGGCAGAGAGGGCAAAGGGGTTGGGGATGGTCTTACGGACGCGTGTATATATATATGCGGGTTCTAATTTCCGTGCTCGGCACACCGCATCCAGTATACATTGCCTACGCCAGTCTACAAGCGACCCGGACGATATTGAAGATGCCACTCGGGAGGTCTGCGCAGCAGCGGACTGACACAGATCTCTAAATGATTATCATTGTTATCATAATAAACTCAACTTAAATTATTTTTATTTTATTATACCAGATAATGCCCACTGAGCTGTATAGCTCTTTTTCAGAAGGGACCTGGCTACAAATGACAGCTCAACGAAGTGGCTTATCACGTGGACATTTATAGCAGCCAAATATACTAAACGCACATGTAAACTCCAAAAACACAGGCGTCAGGGTCGAGATCACACCCACGACTTCCTGTATAGCAGGTGAGGTAGTTAACATCTCGCCACCCCGGCACCCCCCAAATTCAAAACGCATTGAGGAGAGGGTTGTTTAAAGAAAGAAACCGCTTGTGATCCGACTTGCGTCTGACTTGATGTATAAAAGTCACGGAATGAGCAACCAGCCGCCCCCCCCCGTGGCCCACCGCCCCCGGCTCGCTCACGTGTAACTACCGCCCCCCCCGGCGTTGGCGAGGTTGGCGGCGGCGGCATTGGAGGAGGCGGAGGGCACGGTGGCGCCGAGTCCGTGCGAGGGCGGGCAGTGCGCCAGAGCGGGGAGGCTGCCTTCGCTGCCGAAGCTGCTGCCGTAGCTGTAGAGGCTGGAGAAGGCCATGCGGCCTGCGTGGCGGTACGCGGCGCCGCTGGCGCGCGGCCCAAACGGGTCCTCGTTGTCCTCGCGGCAACGCTCCCTGCGGTTGACGCGCGCGAGACAACTGGAGGTCACAACCGTGGGATGTCACTCGCTGCTCTGTGTTTACACACCGCACCGGGCGCTCGTTTGACGCCGAGTAAACCTAGGGGAGACGCCGAGGAATTGTTTAGATAACCATCATGTACGTTGGCGGCAATCGAAATCTGGTTGCCGGGTTCGTAACTCGGTGCGCTAACCGCTGCACCCACCGCTCCACACACACGAACACCCGCATACACACACCAATAACCGCCATTCGCCACCAAGTGACGGTGACATCGCTCCGGCGTCTGTGCCAGGCCAAGAGCACTTTAAATGCACACGCACGCACGATCCGCATGCATGCGCGCACGGACGATCCGCACTCCCGCAGGAGTGCGGGACTGGGAGTTGGTGCCCGTGTGGGGGCGGCACCTCTTGCGGAAGCGCGCGCAGGCAGTGGGGATGGCGCAGACGATGCAGCTCATGGCGATGGCCCCCGTGAGCGAGAACAGCGACAGCAGGAGCTGCCCCTTGAGGCCGTCCCAGCACATGCCAGTCAGCCCTGCCAGCACATCCTGCACGGCGGTGGGGGGGCGGGGGGCATGGGGAGCGGGGCAGCCACAACCATCACCATCGTACGATCGTCGTACCAATATCAACCTACCACCGTTGACATTCAGACCACCGCCGTTATGGCATCCGGCACTTTTTCGTTTCGTATGCATGTTGAACTTCTTTCACAGCGTACGCGCAGCCAACCGTGCTAATCGGAGGTGCGGCGGAAGGACAAGGTCAGAGACACCTTGGCCTTAACAAAAATGTTTGTTGGTATTTTTTCTTCATTTGACGAGAAATAACCTTCAAGTTTGTTTTGTTAAATCAGTTGAGAAGTCAAACAGATCATAGGATGAGGCCTCATTTGATTTCGACCGGCGCGGCAGGCAGCCGCTCGGGACGGACCTTGTTGAGGGCCCGGCAGTCGAGCAGCGCCGTGAGCTGGTGCACGGCCGTCTCCGTCACGTTCAGTTCCGCCTGCACCTTGCCCAGGTCCTTCTGCACGCACGCACAGGCATGCACAGACAACGTACACACACACACAGGCACACAGACAAAAAGGCACGCACAGACAATGTAAAGACACAAATAGGCGCGCACAGGAACGTAGTCACACACAGGCATGTGCGGACATACACACGTGTACAGACACGCACAGGCATATACACACAAACACACAGGTACGTAGGGACACGCGCGCGTGCACACACGCACACACGTGCGTGCACACATGCGCACGTACCCGTGTCCTTGGCACCTCCACGGCCCCGAAGAGCAGCAGCTCCAGCGCGAGCGACTGGAGATCGGAGACGGCGCGCACGCTGCCTGTCAGGCCCTGCACGCCACGGCCACACCGCTCTCGTCAATTCCCCACCCCGCCCGCTGCTGCCGCCTTCGGTCGTCCGTGCTGTCGGCTCCCCGCCCCATCCCCTGTTCCAAGTTCCGACTCCACGCTCATCTCCCAAAGATTCAGGCTGCGCGGGGGGCCTTGATACGCGCGCCTGCATTTCGAAGCCCACACCGTGTTGTGTTGTTGTCGCTTTTGGGTTGTTGTATGCGGCGAGCGACCTCCCGCACAAAGCTCAACGGGCAAGAACTACGGATAGACTCGCTGCCACCATAGGCATGTGGAATTGACTGGCTCAGGGCTGTTAACGGGATATGAACACTGCCTCCACGTGAAAAAGAGCTTCACAGCTCATCGGATTTATTCAGGATAAATACAGATTCTTATTCTGAACAGTGGTCCATCCTGCCCGCGCAGCCCACCGCCCACCCCCCCCACCCCCCGTGAAACTCACCGTCTGGAACGGGCTGACGGAGGACGGGCGGCACTCGAGGTAGTAGCTCAGCGTGTCTGCAACGGACGCGGCACGAGCGGCGTTAAAAACCGTGGTCACACGGCGAGGTGAACGCGGCGAACGTGGTGGGGGTAGCGACCCACCGACGTCTGGAACATATCAACTCGCTCGCACACTCGCACACACGTCACTCAAACTCACTCTCAAGACTCGCTCACTCGCACACTCGTCACTCAAACTCACTCTCAAGACTCGCTCACTCGCACACACGTCACTCAAACTCACTCTCAAGACTTGCTCACTCGCACACACGTCACTCAAACTCACTCTCAAGACTCGCTCACTCGCACACATCGTCACTCAAACTCACTCTCAAGACTCGCTCACTCGCACACACGTCACTCAAACTCACTCTCAAGACTTGCTCACTCGCACACTCGTCACTCAAACTCACTCTCAAGACTTGCTCACTCGCACACTCGTCACTCAAACTCACTCTCAAGACTTGCTCACTCGCACACACGTCACTCAAACTCACTCTCAAGACTCGCTCACTCGCACACTCGTCACTCAAACTCACTCTCAAGACTTGCTCACTTCGCACACACGTCACTCAAACTCCTCTCAAGACTCGCTCACATCGCACACACGTCACTCAAACTCACTCTCAAGACTTGCTCAACGCACACGTCACTCAAACTCACTCTCAAGACTCGCTCACTCGCACACCGTCACTCAAACTCACTCTCAAGACTCGCTCACTCGCACCACTAGTCACTCAACTCACTCTCAAGACTTGCTCACTCGCACACTCGGTCACTCAAACTCACTCTCAAGACTTGCTCACTCGCACACACGTCACTCAAACTCACTCTCAAGACTCGCTCACTCGCACACACGTCACTCAAACTCACTCTCAAGACTTGCTCCCTCGCACCCACATCGTCACTCAAACTCACTCTCAAGACTCGCTCCCTCGCCACACGTCACTCAAACTCACTCTCAAGACTTGCTCACTCGCACACACGTCACTCAAACTCACTCTCAAGACTCGCTCACTCGCACACTCGTCACTCAAACTCACTCTCAAGACTCGCTCACTCGCACCACACGTCACTCAAACTCACTCTCAAGACTTGCTCAACTCGCACACATCGTCACTCAACTCACTCTCAAGACTTGCTCACTCGCACACAACGTTCACTCAACTCACTCTCAAGGACTCGCTCACTCGCCACACCGTCACTCAAACTCACTCTCAAGACTTGCTCACTCGCACACTCGTCACTTCAAACTCACTCTCAAGACTGCTCACTCGCACACACGTCACTCAAACTCACTCTCAAGACTCGTCCCTCAACTCGTCATCAAGACTCACTCTCACTACTGCCACTCGCACACTCGTCACTCAACTCACTCTCAAGACTGCTCACTCGCACACCCGTCACTCAAACTCACTCTCAAGACCTGCTCACTCGCACACACGTCACTCAAACTCACTCTCAAGACTCGCTCACTCGCAAACCACGTCACTCAAACTCACTCTCAAGACTTGCTCACTCGCACACTACGTCACTCAACTCACTCTCAAGACTTGCCACTTCGCACACACGTCACTCAAACTCACTCTCAAGACTCGCTCATCGCACACCGTCACTCAAACTCACTCTCAAGACTTGCTCACTCGCACACATCAGTCACTCAAACCACTCTCAGACTCGCCACTCGCACCCGTCACTCAACTCACTCTCAAGACTTGCTCACTCGCACACACGTCACTCAAACTCACTCTCAAGACTCGCTCACTCGCACACTCGTCACTCAAACTCACTCTCAAGACTCGCTCACTCGCACACACGTCACTCAAACTCACTCTCAAGACTTGCTCACTCGCACACACGTCACTCAAACTCACTCTCAAGACTTGCTCACTCGCACACACGTCACTCAAACTCACTCTCAAGACTTGCTCACTCGCACACATCGTCACTCAAACTCACTCTCAAGACTTGCTCACTCGCACACTCGTCACTCAAACTCACTCTCAAGACTTGCTCACTCGCACACACGTCACTCAAACTCACTCTCAAGACTCGCTCACCTCGCACACTGAAGAACAGCAGGGGTAATATATAACATACAAACTAAACAAAGAAAGGCGCCCGACTAGGAGATTGAACCCGGGCCCTTCTTGCTGCGAGGCCACAGGTGTTGCCGCAGCGCTGCCACGCTGGCGCCCAAGGCTGTGTTGTGCGATCATGTCACTGCGCGTCGGTGCGGAGCGAGCGGCTCCCGGTCGCCGCACCTCGCTCCACCGTGCCGAGCGCCTGCGTCACGTTGGCGAGGAACTGTCGCGGTGCAAAGCAGAAGTCGCTTGCGCTCTGGGGGTGGTGGGGGGGGGGTGGGGCGGGCAGGGGGGGGGTGACACGGGGGGGCATGTGTGTGAGCACTGGCGGTCACTGCAACAACGACGATCACAAAGATGACAACAGCAACGCACGGCAAAACGCTCACGAGCAGGGACTGGGGAGTGAATGGGGAGTGGTGAATGAGTGAGTGAGGACAAGGTAGTGTTGAGTAGAGAGTGGCAAGTGGGGTGTAGTGAGTGGTGAGTGAGTGGCGAGTGAGTGGGGATTAGTGCGTGTTGCTTGAGGAGCCAGAAACCAGTGTTGGGAGCTAGGAACTAAGAGTGGTGAGCGTGGTCGGGGGGTGGGGGAGTTGAGGAGTGGGAAGAAGCGAGTGGTGAGTGGTGGGGGAGAGGGGCAAGGGAAGTTTGCCTTTTGCAGAAAGGCTAAGATCGTGCACCCGCCCACCTACCCCCGCCGCCTGACCTAATCCGTCACGACAAAGTCACATTGTGGCAGCGTCCTCGCAAGCCGCGAGCTGTGGCTCGCTTGGATTAACCCCTCCTCCTCATCCTTCTCCTGCTGCTGCTCCTCCTCCCTCGTGCACCTCCCTCTCTCCCCCCTGGCCAGCTTCCTCGCACGGCCGCTGTGCGAGGAGGCGTTGAACGGCAGGCGAATTCACCCCCCGCCGCCCCCCTGCCTCCGGGCCCAGCAACGAGGATGAGGAGACGGCAGATGACGGGACTCCCGCCCCCACCCCCCTTTGGTAATTAACTTGAGCCGGCGTGAAGAAACCCTTCCGCTCGGCGACCGTGGGCGCCAATGGACATCTGCCGGGCGGCGTCGCGGGCTAGCACGTCGCCCCGCCCTGCCGGCCGTGACGAGCGACTCCTCGCGGCGATTTGTAAAACCTGCCGCCCCGCAGCGGTTGCCGGAGCGTTGCACGCGACCGCGGGGGCCGGCACCGCCACGAGACGGGGAGTCGGGAGCGACCGGCTAGCTCCGGACGCGAAGGCTTCCCTCCGTGAGCGGAGACACAGGGCGCCACCGCTCGTCGTGGGCAGAAACGCGGAAATGGAATCGGCGTGAGGACTTGACCCGGTCATCGTGCCCAGACGCTGGGCAGTACGGTTGGCGTAGCGGTGACAGCGGAGGCAGCACAGTGCGGGCAGCTCTCCGTGGCACGGCCCTCTCGTGCATCACTAAGCCGAGTCAACGTTGTGTGTGAACCGTTATAGAACCCCCGGCGACACCATCGCTGTGCTCGCTTTATATTTATAATCCCCGCCCTAGCCAGGGAGCTCTCGACGTCGCCGCGGTTTGAACGACACCCCACGGTGATAACAAGGCGGCGGCGGAGTCAGCCTCACGCAGGAATGGCTCGTCCTGGTCGTGTGGCAATTAGCCGCCCCCGCGCAGCGCCCACGCGTAAACCCGGGCAACCAGGAGCCTGGGCTGGGCCCCAGTGGAGCCGCCACAGCAACAATCGGCCCCACGCAGCGTGACGCATCTCCAAGGCAGAGCGGATCCCAGACTCGTCACATCACGTGCTTCACCGCGTCCTGACTTATCCCCCCACCCAACCCCTGCCCCCTGTCCAGGAAAGTAAGCTTTTCCTTTTGCTGTGTCACTCGGACCACCTTCCACATCCCTGTTTCTTAGTTCAGGGGATGATGATGATGGTGGTGGTAACATTTGACCTCGCCAATTGTGAGTACCCATCCACTGGGCAGGTGATGTGGCCAGGTAAACCGGTTCAATAAGCCGCACGATTTCCTGCCCGGAGCCACGGCAATGATGTCGGCGAGCGAACCCACTGCCGTGGCGGAGCTCCACGCGGTGACGACGACTGCCGAGCCGTCGCAGGGCGGCGGTCGAGCCGGGGGTGAAAGTGGCGGCGCGCCACGGTTGCGAAACTTACGACGGATCCGGCGAGCTGCAGGGCGAACGTGGACCAGTGGGCGAGGAGCATGAGCAGTCCCATGAGCACGGCCCTGCGGCGGCAACAAACGGCCGGCATCAGTGCCACCGCCGGAATCGCGAACCCCGCCGCTAGGAGTCGTAACACCGTCTGACCTCGAGGCAAGCAGCTTTGCGCGCTGCCAGCACCCCCCGCCCAACCCCCCCCCCCCCCACGGCACATCTACAGCTGCTAAACGCCGGGTGCGTAATAGGATTGCAAGGGACTTAACAAAGTTGCGTTGATAAAATATAGCGAGGCTTAGCACGGCTCACCCGAGCGGCATTAGCAAAGATGTTGTGTTGCCACCGCCGCCGCTGTGGTTTGTTGATCTGAAGAACCGTTCAGGAGTCCAAAGCGAGCGGCAACCAACAACTGCATACTCACAGGTTGATGAGGCAGCGCGACTGCTTGGCCAGCCCCAGCAGAACCAAGAGGCAGGTGAAGAGGTCGACCGACAGTAGCAGCACGTAGGCCAGCCACCTGCAGCGAGAGCGACGGCCGAGTCAGGACTCGTGCGGCTTCTCAAGTTTCAAGTTAATTGCGCCAAACCTTTAGAGTGACCTGGCATGAGCCTGCCAGGAGGGGGGCGACGGTGTTTGCTCTGGGTGTGTAATCCCAAACGGGAGTCATTTGCCGGGGGAAATGATAAAATTTGGAACCCGGCGCCGCGCCGCGATCGCCTTCCCTTGCGATAGACGTCGGGGGATCTTTAACGTCCATTGCGAGTGACACAGATGGGGCGTGGTAGTAGTATTATTATTACGGTTATTTTACGCGTGCAGCAATAACCAGGGCGGCCTCCGGATTGGAACCGCGAGCCTCGGCTACGAGCGGCCAACGTGCTGCCGCTGTGCACCACGTCGCCGGCGACCACCTCGTCTTAGAGGTCTCGATTAGAAGTGGCCATCATCTTGTGGCTGCGCACGCCGGCCGCGTGCGCCGAGGCGATCTGACGCGAGCTCTAACGTTCCTTTGCGAGGCGAAGAAAAAACAAAACGACAAACATTTAAAGCGCAGGTCAGGCGCTACATCCGTTTCCTGCATCGCTCCTGATGCAGGAAGGTCAACGTGGTGCAAAAACTGTAGAACGTTTAATTTATTTATTCTCTCTCTCTCGCGAATGTCAAAGAGCCCTCAGGAGATGCACGGCCCAGGGTAGAGCCGCGTGTTCTGGGTTTACCCGGGGCGCAGCGGCCACTGACCGGTAGAACTCGACAATGGTCAGCTGCTCCTGCAGCCAGCTCAAGGTGCTGCCCCCCTGGCCCGAGGGGTCCCTCCACAGGGGCAGCAGGGCGTCCAGCCGGCTCGTCAGGGTGCCCAGGTGGACGCGCGCCTGTCTGACGAGGCGTAGGAACTCTGCACGCTTGGCGTACGCCTTCTCTAGGGACAGCAGGTCAGGGGTGACCTCGTCCCGCAGGGAGGTGAGGGTGTTGCCCACCTAGGGAACGAGGCGGGGGGGTCAGGGTGTAAAGGGGGATAAGGGTCAAGGTGCACGAGTTGCTGGGGCTAGCGGGGGATCCCGTGAACCCTTACAGTTGGGGACACAGGAGAGGTTCCGGAATAGGATGAGTGGAGCGGTGTCCTTCCAGTTTGGGTGGCCGATGGTGGTGATGATGATGATGATGATGATAGGACAATGGCGCTGATGGTGGTGATGGCGGGCCGATGATAACGCTGGTGGTGATAGGAGGACGATGACATCACCAGAGACATGTGCTCATGGCGAGTTCGGCGGTGGTGCCTATGGTGGTGCCGGTGGAGTGGTGTTGGTGCTGGCGGTGCACCAGCGTGGTGGCGGTGTCGATGGTTTCGCGGGTGCTCTGCAGGCCCTCGAGGCAACGCTCCACGCCGTCGTCCGTCTCGCTGTTGCCGTAGAAACCAACGCCAATCGCCGCGCTGCAACAAGCCACGGCGAGGAGTCACGCCAACAGTGGGGACCACTCCGCCCCCACCTCATTATCCTCCCCCTCATCGCTGTCCCCCACGTCATTATCCTCTCCCTTGTCGCTCCGTCCCCACCTTGTCCCCCCCCCCCCACTTGTCGCTCTGCCCCCACCTCGTTAGCTTCAATCTCGTCGCCCCCCTCCCCCCACTCCCCCCAACTCCCCACCCCACCGCACCTGCACATGAGCGCCGCGCACACGACGACCCACACGGCGCAGCGCGAGCGCCCGCGCTTGAGCTCCGCGCCATCGCGGTGCAGCGACCGTCGGCAGCAGCGGCACAGGAAGTAGATGGCCACCACCAGGAGGTTAAAGGTCAGGCAGGCGCCCACGATTCCGGCCAGGAATGCCAAGGACTGTGGGAGGAGGGGGTGGGGTGGGGGCAGGAGGGGGCACAGGCAGGCAGGGTGGAGGCAGCGGTGAGTTCACGGCGCACGCTCGGAGCAATGAAGCGACAGCGATTGGCAGGAAAAACGTGAATCGGCGAAGGTCGCTTGATCATTTCAGCCCAGAATCAGAATCTTTATTTACCCTGGAGAAATCCGATGAGCTTTTAAGCTCTTTTTCACAGAAGCCCAGTAGGGGTGAGTCATAAAGTTACAACAACAAACAATACAACAACAACGATAGGAGTGAAAATTATAGGGAAAGTAAGAAAATCACAAAAAAATTACTAACATTTTACCATTTTTATTTTATCAGGTAAAGCCCACTAAGCTCTCAGTTAATTTTCAGAAGCGGCCTGGCCACTAGTTACAGCTCAACAAAACGGCTTTTCACGTGGAAACGCACAGCAGCCAAACACTCTTCACGCACGTCGATTCTAAATGGGGCATGAAAAACCAAAGGCCCCGGAGATAAAAACAAATCCACGCGACCACAGGGAGGGAGACAGCGAGACTCGCAAACTCCAAATATGCAGCAGCGTGCGTCAGGGTCGCGATCTCAACCCACGACCTCCTGCATACCAGGCGAGGTAGTTAACATCTCCTAGCCACCGCAGCTCCCACTCCCACTCAGGAGGCCTCGAGTCAGCAAAAAGCACGAGCTCATCTCCCACCCCGCCGCCCTCTCCCCACCGGTGCAATTTGGCGAGGACACGGGCCGCCGATTTCACGGTCGATTAACCAGCCCCACGCACCCGCTCGCCACCCTCGTTAATACCCACGATTCCAGTGACTACGATATTGATTCGCTGCAGAGTAATTATTTAACGAGAGCACGTCAACGCGAAGACGCGGGGAGGACGTAGCAACGTTCAACGAAAATTACGACTCTGGCAACAAATTAAACAAGTCAAACGGGGGGGGGGGGGGAGGGGGGGTTGGTGGTGGGGGCATGGAAAAAAAATCACATGCCGGACGGAAAAAAATATCGCACGCACAGAGCCACTGCCGCGAGAGCCGAGGGTGATGGGGCTGTTCGTTAGTTTTGGACGTGGCTCCCACAGGTGCAACGGAGCGCCAGTGTTGTTCCCTAAAACGAAAGTCTCTCTAAAGGAAAGGCTTCCTTTCCTCCTCCCCGTGCGGCCGCGAGCCGATCGATCCTTGAAATCAATCGACCCCCATTAGACGAGCGGGAAAAGCCACGGCTGCAGGACCAGTGGTCAGAGGAGACGGCAGCAGTGGCGGTGGTACTGGGGGATTAGCATTTTTTTTAAGTTAAAAGAAAAAAAACGGTACAACGGGACGCGTTGGAGCCAATCTCATTATTCCACGATGAGGTCGCGATGCTTTTCGGCAAAAGTTTCTGGAGCAATTACGTAATTGCAATGGGCAAGCAGGAATGATGGTTGCGCGCGCGGGTTCGCGTAGAAACACGCACGCGGCTCGCACGCACAATGACTTGCCGGCAGCGAGAGGCAGTGAACGAGGTAATTTGGCGAAAAGAAAACTGGCGCAATCGCCGCCGCCGCCACCACCGCTAAACAGCTTGAGGGCACGACTGTGACGAACGTTCCGTGGGAGTGTGCGCGGCAGAGCAGCGCAGAGACCTCCCCCCGCTGCCAAGCGCCCGGCCGTCCCCAGATTGCACGCAATATATTGGTATGAATATGAAGTGACACTTGTTATGCTCGTGTACGTTAACCCCTCCACGATGGTAATTCGTACAGAAATCATTGACAAATGCCGTTGCGTCGGACGTGCTCGGACCAACCGACTTTTTTCGTCAGCGCTTGGATGGCAGCGACGGGTGGATGAGTCCAACTAAGCCACGTTTGTTCAGAGACAATAAATACCTTCAAGTGACCCCTCCCCCCACCTCATTATGCATGAGAAAGATCGCTTCAATTGTGGAACTGCGCACCAGGACTTCAGCCTCCCGGAGGCGATGGTGAAAGAGAGCCGACGGTGGTTCACCCCCCAGAAACGACCTCGACTCTGTAGCGAGCGTCCACAGGCGTGCGTGCCGCCACGGCAGCCTCCGTGGTATGGGGGGTGGCGGCGGCTCCTCCATCTTCTCCTTCTCCTCCTCCCCCCAGGCGCACTTAAACCGCGTAAACTCTTCAGCTCGCAGGTCGGATAATCACGCATCGACCGACCATGGCGCAGGGGCCTGTAATCTTTGCGGAGAATTTACGATTGGTGGCGGCGGCGGTGACGCTCTCAAGACGGCTGCACTCACTCCAACGGAGAGTGTTTTTCGCCCGCCGAACAGGAACGCCAGTAACTCCCACACGGTGGCTGCGTTTTTTTTCTAATCAATGCGTGGACGGATGCCTTCTCCGCAGAGAGAAGGAAAGAGAGAGAGGGGGGGGAAAAATAATCTCTTTGCAGAAGCTCCGTGGAAACGGCGGACACAAAACTGTGACTGCCGTGAGCTCGTCCGGGGCCAAATTAAGCGCGATGGAGCGCTTTCTTAATGGACACCGCATTGACGATTCTCTTGTGCGAATGCCGGCGGGCTCCTGGCTCAGAGCCCGACGATGCGATTCAGTTGGGCTCAAAGAAAAAAAATACCCACAAAACACGCCGCGCCCCCATTTCGGCCGAGCGATCCGGGAGGAAGTAGAAATTGGCGGCTGCGGTTTGGTCAAACTGCCACCGATTGCCCACCATCATTTCCGCATCCCTCCACCGCGCTCCGTGTGATAGACCACAGGCTTCCGTCTGTACAAGGACGCGCATGACTCTTGGCACACATTAGGACAGCAGCCCGTCATGTCGCTGGGGCCCAATCGGCTCGACTTGACACCGATTGTGTCTCCTACCGATTACAAATTTACATTCTTAACTCGCGGACATAAAGTACCGTCATCGGAATGCTGACTGACGGGCGATTTTATTCTTGAGCAGGATGTTTTTTTGAAACGACAAAGCGGCTTAAAGGAGAAAAGGAGACAAGACTGCTGCACACCTTCCCTCGGGATAGTAAACGCACAGTCCGTGCAACGACTGGAGATCGAGCGCAGCCATTGTTACGATATTTTATCTGCGACGTGAAAGCAAATAGCTTTTTTTGTTTAAAGATACAACTGTCGTTTTTGCTTTTGAGAGGCAGGGTGGCATGGAAGTAACACTTGTGTCCTAACAGCAAGAAGGGGCCTGGGTTCAACTCCCAACTCCGGGAACCTTTCTGTGTGGAGTTTGCACATTCTCTCTCTGTTCTGCAAGTGTGAGTGTTAGTGTGCGAGCGAGCAACGGTATGGGGAGCGGTGGCGCAGTGGTTAGCGCATTGCGCTACGAACCCAGCGACCCAAGATTGATGCCTGCTCACGGCCACCAACACCAGTGACGATTATCTGAACCGGTCCTGGGCCTCCCTTAAGTAGACTCAGACTCAAATTAGTACCTAGCGCAATGTGTAGACATTGCCACTTGGGTGACAAAGGTGGCCGGGTATTGTGCCGGCCACCCACCCACCCTCTCGCATGCCCTTGCTGGCCTTCATAGGTGCTTGCTAACAGCACTTGCACCCAAAGTCTGTTTAGGCTATAAGGCGGATCTTGAGCTTGGGAGTGATAGTGTATCAGGTTAGTATGTTCTCCCGCTATTTTGCATGGGTTACCTCTGGGTTCTCCGGCTTCCTCCCACAGCAAAACAAAATAAACACCCCCAGAACCTACAACGCAACTGGCGTTTCAGAACTGAAATTTTTACCTCCAAATTACTCAATTGAGTTGACACAGCAGCAACACTGCACCCCCCCCCCACCACCTACTGCGAAAAACTTGGCAGGACACCCTCTGAAAAATTATTGAGACTCAGTGAGGCTTTGCTGGGTAAAGAAGCTTAATGTCTGTGTTTTTAAAGAAACAATAACAAGTGATTATTGTTGTTGATATCCAACACAACTCCCACCTGTGGGCTGGCATGATCAGGTAGGCACAGAGGGCTGGCGCTGAGGGTTGGCAGCTAACGCTCACCAATAGGCGAGCTTGCGACAGAAAACAAGCAGGTGGCTAAGCTGGGACGAAGACTGTTTTCATTGACTGGACGGGAGGTGACAACAATAATACCTGGAATATCAACATCGGGATGTGCGACCGATCCCTTCGCGTTTTGGGGCAAACAGGAGAACGCGGAAAATACCCAACAGGTTACACGAGCGGATGACGCCCGAAAGCTCCGCGCATGCGCGCACACGCACACGGGTCCGCGAACCCACACAGCCCGGCGCGCGTTTGGGAGCTTCACGAATGTCTGCGCGATCCACCAACCCTCGTCTCCAATGCCCTGGACGACAGGCGGGCCCGTCACGTCCGCCTGTCACGCCGCGTTAAAACACTGGTGATCCTGGCCAATTGGCTCAGCGGTAGAGCATAGCGGCTGGCAATCGGAAGGTAGAGAGTTAACATTTTGGTTAGGGGGGGGTCGACTCGGCCCATTATCCTTCCAGGGGTTAATAAAATAGCTACAGTTTTGTGGGGGAGTTAACGGTGGCTGTTCTATGAACAGCATCACCCTCGCCATACCAGTGTGGAATTTGCCTCCACTGGCTATGTATGGGCTGCAAACAGGTGATGAGCACAGCCGCAATGGTCATCTGAGCAAGAAATCACTCTTGTTAGATTTCTTTGGCTCGCAATAGGCACGTCGGCACCTGCAAGCGAGGACGAGCATCTGCAGTTAGGGTGGCTCGTTGAATGCTCGTGGAAGGGCAGGCGGCTACCTGCTGGTAGGCGGGGTCGTCGGGGGCGAAGGTGGAGTCCACGGGCCGCAGACTGAAGTCGAGGTGGGGAAACCCGTGGAGCCACGTCACCCACCAGGGCACCGGCCGAGCGGCCATCTCCCCCGCCACGCCTCAGCGTGCCACCCTGGGGCCACCCTGGGACATGTGAGAACTGTGGCAACCACAACACATGGGGGGGGGGTGGGCGGGGGAGTGGCAACCACAACACATGGGGGGGGGGGGGGGGGCGGGGGAGTGGCAACCACAACACACGGGGAAACAAGTTGTAACAACAAAAACAACACACGTGGGAACATGAGACACAAGGTCACAAGGTTGACCCTCACCTCGTCAGCCTCTGGCGCGGCTAGCGGTTTGTTGGCAGCAAGTGCCGCCTCTGTGTGTTCATCGTCCAATTGTTCGAGGAGACAAACATCCAATTACCAAACGGGGCAGTGCCGGCTGCCGATGGCGATGGGCACAGTGGCGTTAATTAATAATGAACGGGACTCCTTGGCGATGGGATGATTGACGCGTTTGGTCAGACAGGGCGCGCTGGGCATCCGCGCGTGACACAACCACTTAGCGCAGCCCGCAGGTGAACAGGTCACGCTTGGGCAGTTCCACAGAGGAGGAGGTGACCTCACAGTTGACCTTTCAAATGATCCTGCACAATTACAAAGACACTTGCAGAGCAAACTGGAAGCAACAAGAAACGTGTGGTTTTTTCCCAGAAGGATGCTAAAAATTCAACGGACAGAGACTAGACGAGTAACATGATTCTGTTGGCGGCCGCAGCAATGTACACAACAATAACTTTTACAAGCATAATTAGGCAAAGGCAAAGTTATAAATGTCTTGGGCATGCAATGCAAAAACAAGAGAATGAATATAAATAGGGGTTTGTGACTGGGAACATTGTAGAGGTACAGCAAGAAGCTGGGGAAGACGGCGAGTGACGTTGGGTGAGCAAAGTGAACAACTGGATGCAACTGAGAGTATCCGATGGAGAGTTCTTGAGAAAATATCATGGAGAGAGCTACGTGGAAGAAAGGCTAGGATTTCCAAAGGCTTTGAGAAAGGACATGGCTCACGTGGAGATAGAGTTAGCATTTAAGTGCTTTGAAGAAGGTCCATTGCTCAAAACGTCGATTATATTATATATATTTTTTTCCTTTTCAGGTCTCATCAGTGTTGTTGACAAATGTGTTGAGTTTTTTTATAATCGAGTATAACATATTGGGCCTCATTTTAAAGGTAAATTTCTATAGTTTAATCAAGGACGGCTCACTTTATGGATTATTTGAAAGGTCCGACATTCACACAAAAGTGCACGCGCTCTCACCATCCCCGCATGGACGAAGGAGTCAGTTCGCCCCAGTACCTCCGACACGGCTGGTATTTAATTTTACGAGCATTTTTCCTCTCTTATCGAGAAAGGTCAGAAAGTCCACCACGTGATTTCCTGCTGAGGCATCGGTGCACTCACCTCCTGTTTACAGTTCTGGGGCCAAGGGTGGAAATTACACATCCCAATGGCAGTGCCGAGTAAAACCATGTCAACCATTGTTGACTTCCTGTGATACTCATTTTATCGACTTGGAAGCGATGATGGGCCGAGTTAACCCCCACAAACCAAGGATTCGAACTCGCGACCTTCCGATTGCGAGCTCGAGCGCCGAGGCCCCTCTCTATCCGAGAATTGCAGTCGCCCGTCGGTTAAACGCCACTTCCCGATTATACAAATGATGAGAATGATGATGACGATGATGATTCGCCCACATCTTTTATAGCATCTGCAGTATACGCCACTGCCACATTATCAGTGTCCTCAGGGATGAATGAGTCACACTGGGCTCTCACACTGACAATGCCCACATCACATTCCGCCATCGGATGACCTCAGGACACCAAAGAGGCTCAAGTGTTCGCACGCAGTGAGGCAAGCAGCAGCAGCAGCATAGAAACTACACGCAGAGCAACACAACACCCGGCAGCACGCAATGCACAACAACAACAACACACGACCCAGAGGCAATCGGCTGATCAAGGCTGACACAGATGCAAAAGTTAAACACCACAACAGACGCAACGTAACACAAAGATGACTGACACCACAGATAATGCAACGATGCAGGAATAACAACATAACACACAAGACCGCAGGCAACATCACCACATGCACACAAACCCACAGACACAACACAGACATAAAATAAACAATAACGCCGGCATAACACACCAACACAAAACCACAGACACATTACAGACATACATCTCGACACCACAGACAACACAACACAATGGTACTTGAAACACGAGATCACAGATACGGCAATGACATAACGCTAGAGCTGGGACTTAGTCGATTCAAGCTGGTGACCACCCTGGCAGCCTCCATCCCGAAGGTGGGGAAGCCTCTACAAGCCACGCCCAATGTGAAGCAGCTGATTATGCAAATTACGCCATCGGTCTCCACCCTTCACCTCCCGTCCAGCGGCACACAATGGGTATGTGGGATTAGTTAATTAAACGATCCGATAATTGGTGATCTACTTAAATGATTGGACAGCACGGCTATAAATAACACCATGGACACAAGACCATACAGTATATACAATGTCACAAACGTGATGGAAAACATCCCTGGCGCAACACATGCACGACAGAACACACAAAGACAACACAACAGACATCAGACACGTCATAGACACACAACAACACCGCAGACACAACAGAGGAACAACACCAGCGAACCGCACAAGCACAAGATACACAGCACAGACACAATCCTAGTCACGCCACTATATAACAGCAAGACACAAACAATGACACGCACACACCACACGAGGCAACACGGAACAGACAACGACAGACACAATGTCAGGAACACAACACAAATCAAAGACAGTACCACACAACACGAGACGACACGCACACAATACCCGGATACATAAAGGTGGACCCAGACATTGCCAGAGGCACGGCACAAAAGCGCACACAATGCCACCTACACCACAGGGCAAATACACAGACGCTACACAAGAGATCACGAAGACAACGCCATCACGACGGACACCAGAGAGACATAACAACTCGGACACAGATCCACCACCACCACCATCATCATCGACACCGCTCAACACCACAACCACAAGGTGATGATGATGATGACACGATTCTGTTCGTGTAACGAGTTCCATAATGAAAGACGCCCTTCATAAAGAACACACAACAGCGGACACAACCTCAGACGAGGTTATGGTTACCGGGGGGGGGGGGGGGGGGGGGGGGGAGTTCACCGCTAACCATAACACAACACTGATGCCTTTATCCATAATGATGATCATGATGAATACATGATCATCATTATGATATTGAATTCATAATTATGCTGATGTATTCAAAAGTATGGTGGCGAGCTTGGCGTTCTTCTTTAGGTGATCAACATGATTGTTAGGTAATTAAGGTTATTCATAACGATGCTTGTGCATTTATAATTATGCCGCTGTGTGTGCACAACAACAACCATACACACAAGACAACAACACAAGACAACAACACAACAGCGTGCGAACATCTCCACCCTCCATGTGTGTGTCTGTGCGGGGAGCGGTGGCGCAGCGGTTAGCGCACTGCGCCGCGAAGTTCCATTCCTGCCCGCGGCCTCCCCCTAGGTCGACTCGGCCTCAAATGACTACCTCGCTGCGGGAGTGTAAACATCCGCCGCAGCGAGGGGAGACAAAGGCGGCCGGGCGCGGGTGTTGGCCACCACCTTCATAGGTGCTCTTTGTTATTAAATGTGTTGTTGTTGTTGCTGCCTTGCAATCAACACAATCCCGACGTACACACACACACACTGCTGCTGATGGTGCAGTCACGGGGGGGGGGGGGTGGATACTGAAACATGACCACGGTGCCGTCAAAGACGACGATTGTGCATCGGCCGATTGACGATGCGATGGACAACAGCGATGATGATGATGGTGCTGATGGTGATGATGGTGAAGAGGATGATACATGGACAGTGCACGTGGAATACACACAATGTCGGCTTGTGTGCTTGGCAATACGTGGTGGTGGTGACCGATGCATCCCTCAGATGATGATCATCATCTCGTGTTATTCATAATTATGCCGATGCGTACAGCTATACAAACGTAATCGCAAAGCATCTGTCAGATTCCGCATCTACAGCGACCATTATTGTAATTGTGCGCACACTCGCACTGTACACGACAACACAATAACATTGACGGCATTGGCAATGTTGGCGTGCACACCATGAGAACAGTGTCCGCCGTGTACACACAATGATGTGTGCGTGGCGACGCGTTTACGCTCCCCAACGATGAAGATGATGATGATGTTGCTGCAGCAGCGGATGGTGTTGATGGGAGTTCGTGATTTTAATGACAGAGGCGCCGGCCATCATCACCACCACCATCACCACCCTCACGACCATCACCACCACCACCATCACCCTCACCACCATCACCATCACATCACCACCACCATCACCACCACCATCATCCTCACCATCACCCTCACCACCATCACCATCACCCTCACCACCATCATCACCCTCACGACCATCACCACCACCACCATCACCCTCACCACCATCACCACCACCACCATCACATCACCACCACCATCACCCTCACCACCCTCACTACCATCACCCTCACCACCATCACCCTCACCACCATCACCCTCACCACCATCACCCTCACCACCATCACCCTCACCACCATCACCCTCACCACCATCACCCTCACCACCATCACCCTCATCACCACCATCACCCTCACCACCATCACCACCATCATCATCATCACCACCATCACCACCATCACCATCATCACCCTCACCACCACCACCATCACCCTCACCCTCACCATCATCAACCAGCGTCACTCACCGCATCGCGGGGCCGTGCAGGGGACGAGCAAAGGGGACCCACCGCTGGGGTCTCGCCACGGGGACTCCAGCGAGGGGGTCACCCAAGGACCGGGGGGGGGTCCTGGCTCCGTGCTGCCACCCCGAGAGCCCCGTAGATCAACCTGGGCGGCTCAACCCACAATGCACAGCGCGGCCCTCCCTGGCGGTGACGCCGACCACGAGGGGGCACTTTCTCAAAGTGCAGCCCAAAGCCACGCCCCCCCCCACAGCCCCCACCCCCTCCCCACCGCCCCCACCCCCCTCACCGCCCCCACCCCCCCCAGAGCCCCCACCCCCCTCACCACCCCCCCACCCCCCTCACCACCCCCCCACCCCATCCGAACCCCACCGCCCCCACCCCCCTCACCGCCCCCACCCCCCACAGCCCCCACCCCCCTCACCGCCCCCACCCCCCACAGCCCCCACCCCCCACAGCCCCCACCCCCTCTGAATCCCATCGCCCCCACAGCCCCCACCCGGCCGGAAGGCGTCTATGGGGCCGTCCATAAATGACGTCACGCAATTTTGGACGATTTTTGACCCCCCCACCCCCTCGTCACACGGCGTCAGAAAAAGTCAGACCCCCCCCTCCCCTCAAATGACGTCACAAAGCTCTGACCCCCTCCCAAAACCATATTTACATTTTGAAAATAAAACATGCTTCAAACCGCTTTAAACTATTGTCATTGTAGTGCGTATTTAATATGGCGATGAACTCTGATGTTGTAGGAGTGTCGTTATAACAATTAGTGTTGTTATAGCAATTCAATATTTATTTAAAGTTGCACATTTTGATGTGACGTCACATTTCTCAAACCCCCCCCAGGTGCATGACGTCATTTATGGACGGCCCCTATTCGCAAAGTGCACCCCAAACACGTCTCTGGGTGCGGCGTGATTGGTCGAGGCGTCTATTCTCAAAGTGCACCCAAAACAAGCCTCCCCGTGCGGCGTGATTGGTCGAGGCGTCTATTCTCAAAGTGCACACCAAACATGCCTCTCTGTGCGGGAGTGGACGAAGATGAATATTCACAAATGCACCCTCAAAACCATCCACAATGATCCGATATTATTGCACGGATATACTTAAGCTGGGCGGTTGGTGGTGGCGTTGCACGTGGCCTCTTAATCCAGCACTGTGGAAGCAGCGATGGTTGGTAAATCATAGGCGCAAACAAAACCCTGGCTTGCCAGAAGGCGGTGGACTCCATCGGGCTCCCCTCGCCTTGCGTGGGTTTTCTCCAGGTGCTCCGGTTTCCTCCCACACGTATCCCCATTCATTAAATAGACTCCTAATGCTTTCATAGAGGACGACAGATCTTGGGCAATTGTTGGCACCGGCTCACCCTCCGTGGTTCCTCCTCGTCCCTCGAAGAGTCGAGCGAGCGAATACTTTACAGCGGGCATGTTACGAGTTTAATGATTGCTTTTCTCTTCCTATGAATAGGCATAAAACATTTTTAGACGGTGGAATGGCAGAACAATTCAGGAATAGAACGCCTGTTCTGGCTGAAATTAAGCACCGCATATACGGACAGTACATTTATACGGTTGACCAAAAAAAGCTTTCCGTGTGGCTGCACTGTCCGCAAATGACGCGTGCACAACGCATGGAGTCGTAACCACGTGGCCACCGTCAACTCCGTGGACGGGAATCGAACTCGGCTAAGCGCGCCGCCGCTTTCCCCTCTGTCGCGAACCACACTCGATTAACGTCGTTAAATTACGACGCGTACAACATCGAAGCGTGTGCTGTCAATTTCACAAAAGTCTCTGCACAACCCGCGTCGCGTAATTGTTCAACGATTCTTTATTTTCCAAAAATCCCCAGCATCAACAATGAGGACGGAATCAGCCCAGACACCCAAAACCAAGTATTAGACCCACGTGTAGGAAAGAGCCTTGCAGCATCACAAGGAATGGGCCCCCAGTGATCACACACCGCTGACACACATCCTATTAAGTGCAAAAACAATTCCGTGACACGAAATAATAACATAGCTCGAGTTTGTTTTTGATGAGCCTTTCGAAAAATCCCCAGGAAAAACCCATACACGTCAACGAACACCACTACACGGGTTTGATGAACCCATCATCCGAGCAGGGGGGGGGCAGGGGAGGGGTATGGGGGGGGGGGCTGTCAAACCCAGCAGGATTTGGCCGGGCCAAAAAACTAAACAACTTCATATGGTATTTTGATCCAAGTTTTAAATTACTTTAAAGTGTCCCTGTAATATTCCGAACAGCCTCAGTTTGCCAAGAAAATAATCCTGCAATTACACATTATATGTACATCCTTGCTTCCAAAGATCGCCCCCAAACCGCTTTGCCACAACCGCGCGTGTGACCGATGCACGCCCGTCTCTCTCGCCACGCGATTGGAAAAGGACGTGGAAGCGAGCATCGTGGAGTGAACGACAGACCGGGCAAACGCACCCAAACTCACCCATCAAACGCGCTCGTTGCTGCAGCCCGCTCGCCCCCTTCATTCGCGAGCTCCCAAAACCTTGGGTGTACACCCACAGGGCGCGTCGACGGAGTGGGGGGGGGGGGCTTGACCAAGAGGCATTGGCTCCTCAAACCTTCCTTGCCTCCTGAATGTTTCCGCCTTCTTCAGCTGCGAAGTCGTCTCGTTATTACTGCCTCCATACCCGCTGCCCACACACGCATACAGACAAGTTCCCTTCGCTCTCGCAGATGCGTTCCGAGAAAAGGGAGCACACAAAACGGACCCGCACTGGAAGATGGCTACGTACGTGTGTTGAACTTCTTTCGCACCGTACGTAGCCAGCCGTGCAAATCGGAGCGGAATAGCGCATACAGTACACACGCAGCACAAAAGCAGTGCTGCCCCACGTCCGACCTCAAAGCCGCATGTCGAGCGAATCCGCACCGCACAATCCAGCGAATTCTTTGAAATAGGTTAGCCGCGTATACAGTGCGCAAAATCGCACGAACCGAACCCGCACAGAGCGAGGGAAACCTGCACCTATGCTCCAAGTACAACCAAGGTATGAGTGCTCACAAGCAGCAAGGGTGAGTGGGCTACATCCAAGGGCACATGACAGCGGCGACACCGGGAGCCTACCTACCAAGCCACCCCACCCCTCCAATCTCTTCTCCCGTCAAAGAAATGCTTCACATTAAAAACCCACGTGACTTACCCCGTGGCCCGGTGGGTGGCGGCAAATTGAAATTTACACCTTTCATGTAAAAATTTACTTCTTATAAATGTTAATCCAACTATTTATATAAATGTATATAATTTGTATTATTTGTGTAACTTTGACGTTTTTTTTACTGCCCCTTTTCCCCTTCAGATTCCAGCTCCGAGGACAGCCCGGTCGCCGGGTCCTGGGAGAGTGAGCGCGACGGGCCCGACTCGGACTCCGTCACCCCCACCACGCTGCTCGACTCGCTGCCAGCGCTCGGCCCGCTCGCCCCCCCGCTGCTGCTCGTGCCCCCGCCGCTGCTGGTGCCCCCGCCGCTGCCCCCGCTGCTGCTCGTGGCCCCGACGCTGCCCCCCGTGCCGCTCAGCTCGGAGGGCGTCGTCCCGGCGGGGCTCCCCGTGGCGGGCGAGCCGCCCGGGTCCTCGGCGTCGTCCCCTCCTTCGTCGCGCTGGGCGACAGCGCCGACCTCGGCGGGCGAACCGGGCGAGCCGGCAGGGCGTTCCTGGAGTGAGGAAAGCGCGGCGGGAGGAGTGGGGATTTGGTGTCACGTGGCTACAGGCAGCGGGCGGCGGCTCCCGCACGTCGCTACTCACCGGCGGGAGAGTTGCCGTGTCGTGGTGGGCTTGCGATTTCGATGCAAGGAACCAATTATCTGTCTGCCCACTTGCACGCTGGATTTCCCGCCTTGGCGTCCATGTAGCATTGACATGTAACACTTGTACGTCAACTGCGTCATTTATAACTGGTGAACGGATGGATCGTTACGCGCACCGATTCATGGTGCCTTGTTCCTGCGAGCAATGCCAAACTCACTGCGCTGGCCCAGGTCTGGCCCGGTTCAGCACCAGGGTGTGCCGTCAGTCGACATTGTACCGTGAATCACGAGGATCTCTAGGGCTGCCCCCCCCCCCATCACTCCCCTGCCCTCCGCGTTCGCAGCCAGGGGAAGTGATCTCAACAGGTTCTTTATTACCAAGCTGAACGCAGTCAACCATCAGTTTACAGCAACGACACTGAACTCAGCCATACCCACATGCAAATTAAGCAACGCGCACCGCACGCACCTGATGGTTGCTCATCACGGAAAAATGCACCGTGGGGGGCGAGGGGGGCGCGTCGAGCGGAGTGGAGTTGGGTAAACACTGGCCTGAAAACCGTGTCACGTTGGGTAGTCGATAATGACTTATGGAAAGCTACAGAAGTGCACGCGTGTATATTTAACGTCTTACGCGCGGCCGTGAACCGCGGTGTTGACGTCACGAAGCACGGTTCGATTGCACATTGACCCCTACGACGTCGCGCAGGTTCCAGGGTGGGGGGGGGGCGGCCCCGGCTAGAAACACGTCGGACCGGTGGGGGGGGGGGGGGGGGAAATGGCAGCCTGGCAGCTCCGGGCTAAACTCAGCCGGGAGCTTTCCGTGGTGCAGTGGCCGACATCGTGGTTACGGTTCGTGGTGCGGTCAGCGTGACACCGCGGTCGCGGCGGTTGCGCGAGGACGCGTGCGCGCTGGCTGTACCGTTTGGGACGGGGCCTCCTCCACCACAGCGGAGTTGCTCTCGTTCTGCTGCCCGGCCTCCGACGTGTGCGACGAGTGCCTGAAGAGTTTCTGAGCTGCGGGGGGGCAAGGGTTCAATCATTTTACCGGTCCCTCCGATCGCCGCTGCCCACAATGGCAGAGCGGACAGCGGGCACCGGCACGAAACACAGCGGCTCAGCCAAACGTCGCGGCGAAATCGCTGCAGCGTCATCAGGGGGTGTGGGGGGCACGGGGGGGTGTCAGGGCCAGGGGGTGGCGGTCTCACCGGAGAGGTGGGAGTGTCTTTCCGATGTTGGGGTCACCGGGGGGGTTGCGTGCTGAGTCTGCATCTTGGAACTGTACGTGCTCTCCGTCGACTCCAGAGCCCCTACCCAGTGAGAGCACCACCAGAGTCAGCACAACCGGCACCGCGGCCGGCACCAACACGACCAACGCCAGCGGCAGCCTCAGCAGCACCGTCGGCCAAACCCGTGACAGCAGCAACAAGGATCACAGGCAGCAGCAGCAGCAGCACTCCAGCGCAGAAGACGAGTGAAGTTATCGAAGGGAGTTCAAAACATGGACTGGAGTGCCGCTGGATGGGAGCACACGGTGAATGGACGGGCCCCTTGCGGGGACAGCGAGCGTGCGGACACATCCATGCGTGCGTACACATGATCGTTCGCGTGTACACATGATCTGCGTGCGTTCTCGCTCGTACCGGCCATCAGGTTGAAGGCCTGGCCACGCATGGAGGCGTGCAAGGGCGACAGCCAGTTCAGCACGGAGCCCACGACGGGCAGCTGCCTCAGCACGCCCTGCGCGGTCACACACGGAAACACCCCGGTCACACACGGGAACAGGCGGCGACGCACAGTCACACACGGGAACACCCCGGTCACACACGGGAACAGGCGGCGACGCACAGTCACACACGGGAACACCCCGGTCACACACGGAAACACACACGGGAACACACACGGGAACACGTGCGGTTACACGCGGAAACACACGGGAACATACGGTCACACACGGTCCCACACTGTCCCCCGCAGTCACACATGGCCACGCGTGGTCACAATCGGCGATGGGCGCGAGTGCCTAACACGCTGCCCTGTAACGGGGTCCCCGGTGGCTCAAGGCCCGCCCCCCCCCCGGTGGGATCGGGTGGGCGGGCTGGGCGACGGCACCTCTGCAGCGCTCCCTACAAGCGCACCTCCTGCATGAGCTTATCCTGGCTCGCCTTGCGCAGCTGCTCCTCCGCCTCGTGGATTCCCTTCTGCACCATGTCCGCCATGTTCTCCAGCAGCTGCGGGGGCGACACGACGGGACGTTATCCCAAAGAGGATCACGGAATCTTTGATTTTATCCTGGAGAAATCCTCTGAGCTGTCTTGCTCTTTTTTCACAGACGTCGAGCAGGGGCACGTCACAAAGTTACAACAACAGACAAACACTTAGCAGGCACACGGGAACGGACGAACAAAGCTAATGTCTAAAGGCTTTCAAACCATGCTTGGAGAGCGCTACAAACAGCCGCTGAACCTGAACGCGGAGGAGGGGGCAGGTGGATTACAATGACGCATTCGACGCGCGCTGTTTAACGCAGAGGCAAACGTCACGCTAAGGCGCGTGGGTGGCCGGCGTTTGCCGCGGGCGGCTGCTGTACCGTGGGCCCCGCGACAGTTCCTGACCTTGGTGCTCTCCTCGACCTCGCGGGCCGTGTCGGCGATCGTCTCCACCAGCGCGCGCACGTCCACGTCATCCGCCACCATGCCCACGTACACGCCCGCCTGGCCCCCTGCGAGCACGACGACGGAAACGACGACGACGATAACGCAACGGGTTTCATGTTATTATTATAAGCTAAACTATTTTTATTTTACCAGGTAAGGCCCACTGAGCTGTATAGCTCTTTTTCAGAAGCGACCTGGTCATCACAAATGATAGCTCAATTAAGTGGCTTCATCATCGTGTGGAAATTTATTGCAGCCAATTACTCGGAATGTACGTCGATTCTAAATGTGGAGGGAAAACCCGGAGGACCCAGAAAAAAACCCACGCGACCATGCGGAGACACACACAAACTCCAGGGTTAGGATGGAACCGACGACCTCCTGTATATCAGGCGAGGGAGTTAACATCTCGCCAGCGTGGCGACTCACCGCCACGGAACGGGACGTCGGAGCCCAGCTCCACGAGCTTGCGCAGCGCCTCGGCATTAACGCGCTCCGTGTCGGCGCCCCTGCGCGCCGGGTCCACGTCGCCCATCGTCAGCTCGAACCTGTGGCACACCGCGGACCACACACGCCACTCACATCGCTTCCCTACATACACACGCACGCCACGCATGCCACTGACATCGCTTCAACACATACGCACGCACGTCACTCACACCGCTTCAACACATACACACGCACACACACCACTCACAGCGCTTCCCTACATTCATACACACGCACGGCACACTGATCACATCGCTTCCCAACATACCCACACGCACGGCACACCGCTCACATGAGTTCCCCTCTACTCCACATACACTGACACACACTGACACACCGCTCACATCACTGTGCGTGTGCGACCCCCAACGCGTGCAGATGCCCGCGTGCCGTTGCTCACCGCACGGCGCCCAGGCCCGCCCAGCCCGGCTCCTCCAGGTAGGAGAGGCTGGGCTGCGCGAGGGCCTCCCTGCGGAAGAAGTGCCGCAGCCGCAGCGTGGCGGCCATGACGGGCACGGCGGCCCCGAGAGCCTCCACCAGCGCGTCCACGTGCTCCACCGCCGTGCCGAGGCCTGCTCGCCACCGCCACCACCGCCACCGCCACATGAGAACATACACAGAAGTACACATATACATATTCGGGCACAGGGAGTGACCAACAACCTGTATCGGCCTCATCGATGGAAGGGGCAAGAGCTGTTGGCGACACAGCAGGAGCTACATGTGGGGATGGTTGCCATGTAGCCGTGGTGGTGGTTAGTACCACGTGGTGGCGGTTGTTGTTGCTACGTGGTGGTGGTGGTTGTGATTGCCATGTGGTGTTGACTGCTGCATTATGGTTGTTGCTGCGTGACGGTGGTTGTCACGCTGTGGTTGTTGCCGTGCGCTCGTGGTTGTGGCGTGGCGATTGTAGCTGCGTGACTGTGGTTGTTGTCGTTGTTTAGCGTGCGGTAGTGGCGGTGGTTATTGCTGTGCTTGCCGGCGGCGCAGGAGAGGGGGCTGAAGCGCAGGCAGACTCCGACGTCTCCCAGCTCCACAGCGTCCACGGCGCACGCCGGCGCCGCCCGCGCCAGCTCCTCGCCCAGCTGGCCCGGGGTCAGGAGACGACGCACAAACACACACGCGCGCGTGTACGTCACGGCGTTATGACGCTGCACTGTGGATTTCCGAGCAGCTGAGAAGGTTATCCTGGATCCCTTATCCTGGGAGCACCCCATCCCCGAACCCTGACCCCCTTCCCGAGTGGTGCCGCTGCTGCTGCTCACCCATCGATTGAAGGCGTCCATCACGTCCTGGTTCACGTCCTCAGCCGGGTCCCGCTCCGACGCTGCGCACGGTGTGGCACGGTGTGGCACGGGGTGACACGGGGTGGCACAGGGGTGCCGCGGGCAGGAGTTAGCGACACGAGATGGCTTTCCAACCGACATCACATAGCTCACACAATTCTATCCCCGTCGTGCTCGAGGCATCACGTCACGATATTTCATTCATTAGGAAAAATCTCGCAGTGAAGTGCATGCGGGCGGGGCCCTGCCAGCGGTCCACTGGCGGGGCCACACGGGGCGGCCGCGCTCGTCACCTGGCTGCCACGAGTCGCCCGCGTACTTGAAGAGGACGACGGGAGAGCTCAGCTCGTCCTCCACCAGCGTGCGCACCCCGGGGACGAGCTTCAGCTTCTCGATGAGCCGCTGACTCTGACACACGCAGCAGCAGCAGCGGCAGCAGAGAACCGCGTCAACACGAACCCCTCGGCTCTGCCACACCGCCGCTTAGCTTCTAGCAACGGTCGATCGACGGAGTTCGCTCGCGGACATGGGGCGCCGAGTTGCGCTCGCTAAAGTTGGCGATTCCTCGCGCCAGCGTTCGCCAAACTCGAGGGCTGGTCGGCCGCGGGCAATCCCCGCCCACCACTACGGGATTTGCGTGGATTGCCGTGCATCGAGAAAAGAGACTCTAAAATCTGTGCCGCTGGGGTGTGGTGTTGCGCAAGTGTGTCGGTGTGTCGGTGTTGTGCGGTATATTGCGGTGGGTTGGTATATTGTTGTGGTGTGGTAGTGTGCTGTGGTAGTGTGCTGCAGTGGTGTGGCACGGTACTGTGTGATGTGTGGTATATTGTGGTGTAGTGGCAGGGTGCGATAGAAAGGTGCGGTGACACGGTGGTGCAGTACAGTGGTGCGGTGCGCCGTGGTGGTGGTGTATCGGTGGTTGGGTGTGGGTCGTACGAGCGCGGAGGCATGCCGCACGCGCTGCACCACGCCGTCGTGGCCCAGCCGCTGCAGCGACAGCCACAGCGGCAGCGCCCGCAGCTTCTCCACCGGCTGGCACGACGCGAGACCCGCCGCCAGCGACTGACATGCACACACACACATGGCACACAACACACACGGCATACACACGGATGATATGTCACACACACATGGGGACACACACACACGGTGCACAGACACATGCATGCAGGATATATGTCACACACACGTGGGACACACACAAGCGGAACACACATCACGCACGGGGAAAAATGCACACGGACACACGCGGGAATACACAAGGTGCGCATGGCACACGGACACGCAGCACATGAAGACACACGTACAGAGTGCCGATGTATTGTACGGAGGCATGAGAGAGCTGGGATGAGTGTGCCGGGCGTGGTGAGGTATGCAGGTGAGGCGCTCACCAGCGCGGGGTCGTCATGGCGATATAGCGTGACGGCTGGGCACGCCGGAAGGCCCAGCCAGGGCCCCGGGGTCAGCGTGAGACTGTCACACTTGACAGCGGCCTGGTCGTACGAGCACACACGCACGCGCTCGTGAGCACAAAGACAAAGATCCCCCATATAGCCTTTAACAGACTGTTAGGGCAAGTGCTGTTAGCGAGCACCTATGAAGGTCGGCACGGCACACGAGGGGGTGGGTGACCAGTACCACGCCTGGCCGCCTTTGTCTCCCCAGCGGGGATGCATACACACCTCACCAGGTACTCAATTGAGGAGACCTAAGGGAGGCCCAGGACCGGTTCAAATAATCATCACCGGTGTTGGCCGTGAGTGGGAATCAAATTCAGGTCGCCGGGTTCATAGCGCAGCGCGCTCACCGCTACACTAGCGCTCCCCACACACACCCACATGCTCATGAGCACACACGCAAGCACACACGCACGCACAGAGAGGGTCACTGAGGGTTTAGGTGGAGGGGGAGGTGCTGGGGAGGGGGGCTCACCAGCACGGATGACGAGACATACCCCAGCACCAGCGTGGCGAGATTCACCCTGCGAAACGCACGCACAGTGAGCGAGTGGCACGCGCCAGACAGCACGCTGCGAGTGCGGGGTTACGGTGTTGTGCGCTATTGCGGAGGTTCGGTGGTTCGGCGGTGCGTGCTGCAGTAGCGTGGCGGTGCGGTAGTGCAGCCGTTACCCCTGTGCGTGCAGCCACAGACCGTGCTGGTCGCACAGCTCGCGGAGACGCCCCAACTTGTCCGTGTGCCCCGCCACCGGTGTGCCTGCGCCACGGGGGGGGGCAGGGGTGGGGAGAGAAAGGTGGTGGGGGGGGTTCGGCGTTCGCTTCCCCCTGCCAAACACTCCGCCACCGAGGCTCCGTCGCTCGGAGCCGCCCGGTTCGATTCCCCTGACTCACGCGGGCAATTCTAGAAGCGAGCTCAAATGCTGAAGGCGGATGGGAGGAAGCAAGAAGGGAGTGACGGGGGACGAGGGGAGGGAGGGAAGAAGGGTGGGGGGGGCAGCACCTGCGTTGGCCACAAGCAGCAGGGGCAGCTTCCCCGAGGAGATGTCGTCCTTCACCAAACGCTCCAGCGAGGCCACGTCCTGCTCGTACACGCACGCACGTACGTTAATACACGCGCACACACACCACAAAGCATGCGCACACACACGCACTTTAACAGGAGACACAGTCGCATGAAGAAACACTGCCACGCTCACATAAAACCCACAAAGCGTGCAAAGTTGCGCACACACACACACAATTCGGTGCACTGCATGAATTGGAGTGTGTGGTGTGGGCAGGCGTGTGGTGGTACGGACAGGGTGCGTGGTGCAGGTAGGTTGTGTGTTGCGGGCACACTGTGCGGGCAGGGCAGGGCGGCCCCGCTGGTGCCGTACGCACCATCTGGTGCTGGGAGCCGAAGACGGTGTTACACGGCACGGTGCACAGGCAGGACAGTGGCAGTCCCAGCTGCGCACGCACACACACACACACGTGTAATCATACACATCATCAGTCGACGCATCGCCACGTGCCAAGGGGTCATGGCTTTCTCAAGGGCCATGGCCTCTCAAGATCGGTTTCATGGCGGGGGGGTCTTGCCACCCTCCCCCCCCATGAAAGACCCCCCCCCCCCTCCCCGCCGCGAGCGCTCACACTCACCTGGCGGCACAGGTGCTGCGCAGTGCCCGGGCTGGCGGCGGCGCTGACGTAGACGACGGGCGGCTGGCGCGTGAGCGCCTGGAAGCCGTCCGTGGCGTAGTCGTCGTAGCGCGAGTGCAGCGCCAGGCGGCACACGCGCAGCAGCCCGTCGTGCTCGTCGCCGTGGTAGTAGGCCGAGCCGTTCTCGAAGCTGCGCGCGCAGGAACCGAGCGAGCGCGAATCCGCGCCTCCGATTAGCGCAGTTGGCTACGTTCGGTGCGAAAGAAGTTCAGCGTACATGCCAACCGAACGGTAGGGTAGAGAAACACACGCCGTGGAAAGTTCCACTCGGCTCCACGTCCTCCCCGTACCGCATCAGCGCCGAGGAATGTTGAAAATCCCCGAGCAACGTTTGACGATTCTTCTTGTCATTATTTTTTTTTGTTAGAGCTATGTCACACGAGAGCTGAGCTCTTGCTAAACAACGACACGTCGTATTTAAAAACTCTCGACATTCCTCTGGTTTTGCAAAATCACCGCCACAGTAGCGAGATGTTAACCACCTCGCCTAGTATGCAGGAGATCGTGGTTTTGATCCTGACCCTGACACCTGTATGCCTGGAGTTTGCAAGTTCTCGCTCCCCATGGTCGCGTGGAATTTATTCTCCGGGTCCTCCAGTCATTCCCTCCACATTTAGAATCAACATCATGCGTTTAAGAGCATTTGGCTGCTGTACATTTTTCCATGTCATATACCTCGTAACATATGGGAGGAGAGAGGAGAGCTGCGTGTGTTGGTTGAGGGGGATCCCAATCGATTGACAAGGTGGGCTTCCCAGGGGGCACTGGGCCCTGGGCATGTGCGGGGGTTTGTCTAAGAATGGATCTCGAGTATTTTTTGAAGTCTGCCTCCTTTCCTTCATGCGTGCACCCTAAGGTGGTCCAGAGAGGCTGGAGGATCCTAGGAGTTGTTGAAGAAATGGTTTTAAGTGAATGGTCATTCAAACTGGACGTACGTTGAGGACATGGGAGGGTGAGGGGCTTGGGCTGGTTTGTGTCGCGGGGTCAGTCGGGGTAGGGGGGCGGGGTCAATCAGGGTAGGGGGCGGGGTCAGTCAGGGTAGGGGGCAGGCTAAGTCGGGGTGGATTCAAGAGACAACTAAAATCCCTCCGATGGCAGCAACAACAGAACAACAGATCACTCTTGCGGGCCAACCTGTGTGTTGTAGTAGTTGTTGTTGCGGTGCATGAGGATTTGCCCGAGGGGAGGGAGGGGAGTCTCACCGGAAGAGGCGGCAGAACCACAGCATGGTGTCGGAGAGGATGCGTGTGGTGAGGCGGCGCAGGCGCTCACGGGGCAGCACGGACATGTAGGCGGCGAGGCTGTGGCCCAGTAGGGCCACGTGGGCGCCGTCTCCCCCGCCACTCACCAGTCTGCGCCACGGCGGCAGGGGACGGTCGCAACGCGGCACGGGGACGCGGCGCCAGCACGCACGCACGCACGCGCGACTCGCGAGATACAGACGCGACTCGGAGGTGCAGACGCGACACAGAGATCGACAGGACATGGAGACAGGCACGACACGGAGATAAAAAAAACAGCAACACCTCAAATCCCGCCTGCACAACACACAGAGCCTTTCGCTTAGACTCCGTCCATTCAGTCTGATCTTGAGCCCTCTCCTCCTTCACATCGTCGCCGACCGTTTGTCTGCGTCATCTCGATTGCTCCAACGCACGGCGGTGGCCAGAAGTCGTCGCAGCCACAACAGCACCCACCCCCCCCCGCCCCCCGCTCGCCGCCGGGGCCGCCAACATTCAAGTGTCGCGCGCGCAATGGCGACAAGTGAATGGGCGATGAATGCAAACGAAACGCGACCGTTTAGTATTCCGCGGGAGAGGACCGCGTGCACAGCACGTCCCCTCTGTAAGCCTCCATTAAGCGGGCATCCGCTAATTGCGCTAATTGGCACACGCTTTCCGAAAGGTCACGTGACTGGGCTGCCCCCCCCCAATCCATCCACCCCCCCACCCATCCACTCGTCACCCCCCACCCTGCCCCCACTACGCTCCAAGCCGAAGAGGCCCAACCTCTCCACGCGGCGGCGGGGCGATCAGGTTTAACCGGAACAGACGCGGGAAATTAGGAGGATCTTCAAAAAAAGAAACCCCAAACCAACTCGACCCCGGACATTGCTCGAGGCTACACGTAGCTTGTTTAAATACCGAGGGCCCAGCAACCGCATTAACCGCACCCACCGCAACACTTGTAGTATTTTGTTGCGATTACTGCCGACCAGAGACGCGACATCCGCGGGCACGTCCCCCCCCCCGCCACCTTCCCGCGCGGCTCGATGAATCGTCACGACGTGCGCCCGCCTGGTTTGTACCGATTTTCCCTCGTTCTCGCGAAAAATGTAACTTACAATTCGCTGATTATTTTCATCAGACACAAATAATCTAACCCTGCACGCGTGACAATATGCACATATCATGAACGTAATTATTATAAATTTTTTTTTTATTAATTCGATGAATCGTTACTTTTCAACCGCTTTCCAAGCACGCGCCCCCCCCCCCCCCCCCCGTCGCCACTTCCCAGGTGGACGTCGTTCCGGCGCGCCGGCTCACCCTGCCGGAGCGGAGTCGCCCTCCTCCCCCTCCTCCGCGTCGTCCCCGTGGATGAGTGTCTGCACCAGCTCCAGGATGCCGCTCACCGTCTGCCCGCTGGAGCCGCGCAGGACAGCGTCGGGGGGCGGGGGAAGGAGGTCAGAGGGCAAACGGAACTAGGGTTGGTGGGGGGGGGGCGGTGGTCAGAGGGTAAAGGGACTCAGGAGGGGGTCAGAGAGGAAAAGGTCAACGGTGCTGAGAGGGCTCGGGGTACCTGCTCTGCAGCGGCCCGGGGATGTACCTCCGGTTGACTCCGTCAGTCTCATCTCCCGACCTGGCACACGGGGACACGCGCGGCTGTTAACGCACACCTCCTCGCAGGTGACCGCGGGGAAGTGCACGTGTGCGCGCTTGCGCAGATACACGTGTGTAAGCGTGCGTGTGCACATAGCCTGGCACAACCGCCGTGGTGACGTCAGCGCCACTGAGTGGTGAATGGCGGTTGTTGTTGTTGCGGGTGGTGTGCGTCAACACGTGTGTGCGTGCACAGTGTGCGTGTGTGCCCAGCGTTCGTGCGTGCACAGCGTGCGTGCACAGCGTGCGTGCGTGGTGCACACCCTTGCCTGTCCCCGAGCACGCGGATCGCCTCGTTGAGGCTGCGGCCCATCGCTGCGAGCGCTGGGTCCACAGCAGCCTGCGGGGCCACACACGGGGGGGGGGAAAGGGGGGGGGTTTGCAACTACATAAAGCTCAACACGTGACTCACCGCAACTACACGTGGCTTAACACGACTACAAACAGCTCAACACAAAGTGTCCATCGGAGGTGGTGACACAACATGGCCTCACCATGCCTACAACACAGAGCAAGTCCTGGTGGTCAGCCATCCAAGAACCGGGCTCAACTATGCGAAGCTTCCAAGACTCCCAAATCAAATCCCCGATGGATTTGACGATCTCAATCACCGTCTTCAAGATCTCCTGGATCCGCCCTTGCCTGCCTCTTTCCTCTCATCTCACTCTACTGCCCCCCACGTACTCTCCGACCTCTCCCCTCTCATCTCACTCTACTGCCCCCCACGTACTCTCCGACCTCTCCCCTCTCATCATCTCACTCGACTGCGCTTCCATGCACTCTCCACTCCATGATTTCTATCAAAGCTCCCGTGCAACTTTCGCCGAGTGGGAGGACGTTCACGCTCGTCAAGCATCTCCACTCGCTTCCCCAGGTAATCCGCGCCGTCAACTCTGCTCCCCTGTTCCAAGTTCAGCCTCAACACCTGCATGCGACTGCCGGCCTCTTTCTGTCGTAGTGCGGCGGTTATCAACCCCGCGCTATGAAAACTGACGACCCGAGTTCAATTCCCGCTCACGGCCAACATCGGTCCTGGGCCTCCCCTAGGTCGACTCAGCCTCAAATGAGTACCTGGTGCGGTGTGTAAACATCGCCACCCGTGATAGAATGGCGGTCGGGCGTGGTGCTGGCCACCTACCCCTTCGCGTGCTGTTCTGGCCTGCTTATGTGCTCGCTAACAGCACTTGTCCCAAGTCTGTTTAGGCTATACAGGGGGACCTTTGTATTTGTGTCTAACAGTTTTTGTAAAGCACCTGGAAAAGCTGTCGCATTTAGAATGCCCTGTAAATCCAAATTGTGTTCTTACGTCAAAATAAATCTGGATAAACCAAGGTTTGGCTAACACGCTGAACGTGCCGGGGGACGCAACAGCTGAGCTCCCGGGTCTGGAGGAGTGTAGCAGCAGCTGTACGGGGGGGGGGGGGGGGGGGTCCTGAACCCAGCCTGGAGTAAAATGTAAAACACGAAGTGAATGAAAAAAATCCTCGAACCAAACACGCATTCTCCAAGACGCTCCACAGAAAAACGGAAGGGAGCATTTATTTTATCAAGAGAGGAAGCCGGTCGTATCCATCTGGCATGATCCTCACGAGCGAAGATTGATGTACGTGACAGAACCCTGCCCATCTCCCCGTCAAAATGCTCACACTATCCCCACCGGCCGATTCGTTTCCTCCCTCTTCCTCTCTTTCCAGTCACATGCAGTGACAGGGGAGGGGGGAAGGGAAGGTCTTAGACTTGGAACAGGAGCAGGGAGTCGCCATGACAGATAAAACTATAAAAACTATAAACAGTTTTTTTTGTATATTCCCAGGAAACGTCTGCTGAGCTATTAAACTATTTTTCAGAAGCGACATGGCCACAAATGATAGCCCAACGAAGTGGCTCATCATCACGTGGACATTTATACCAGCCATGTCGATTCTAAATGTGGAGGAAAAAAAACGGAGGACCCGGAGAAAAATGCACGCGCAAACTCCAAATATACAGCAGGCGTCAGGGTCGGGATCGAACCCACGACCTCCTGTATACCAGGCGAGGTAGTTAACATCTCGCCACCTACTGAATGCCCCTCCCTCCTCCATCGAGGCTCCCGTGATCGTCGCTTGCACGGGGATTAACCGGATCGCTGTGGGGCCGGGCACAGGGCAGGCGCAGGGGCCAGCGGGCTGGAGGGAACGTATCCCACAAACCACGCCGGTTTGGGAGAGAGACCAAGTGAGATTTTCACTTGGGGTTATCTCACGCGGCCACGTAAGAAAAAGCGTGAAGACTGCAGTGGAAGTGACGTGACATTCCCTGGATGAGTTCCGTTTGCAAGAGTGTCCTGGGGGAATTGTTGTAACTTGCTGACCTGCCCTTACTGGACATCTGTGAAAAAGAGTATCATAGCTCATAGAATTCCTCCAGTTTAAATAAAGATTCTGATTCTGATAAGGATTCTGATTCAGTCTGCCAGTATGGGGCATTGATTGCTTTGTGAATATAATCCCAATTGAGTACTTGTATGTATGTTTAACTTCTTTTGCACAGTACGTAGCTTCATGGAAGCCGCGGTCTGTATCATCCTCATACCATTTATGTACCATGAAGGGTCATTGCCGAAACGTCACCTATTATATATTTTTCCTTTCGAACGTCGCAGTGTCAGTGACAATGTTTTGTTTGCTCATACCATGGGGGCATCATTTAGAAAATTCCAGTATCTGCAATTTTTTTAAAAAATATCACTCACTTATTATAGATATACGGAAAATAAAACTGAATGTGCCATCACCATCCCTGGGGCGGGAGAATAAATTCAGCTAATCGGAGAACATTCGTGACACCACCGTGGAATTTTACGAGCAATTCCCCCCCCCCCCATCCCGATACGTGGCCCAGATTTTATTTCTGTCTCAGAATTACAGTCCTAATTGGCTCAACAACAAAGCACGCTCCAGCAAAAACGCCGTCCCCGCGAAACGACCGCTCGCGATTACCAAAATATGTTTAAGTGTCCCTGACGTACGCCCGAAAATCGTGGGAACCGTTCCACTGCAGCTGGCCTACGTGATTCATCTCTGTTCCGTGGATGGGATGGATGGGGGCTGATGGAGATTCACTCCTCTCCTCTCACACGTGGAGCCGAGCCGGATATATTTCCAGTATTTGACAGTCGAGTGAGCATTGTCTCACTCGAATAAAGCCGCGCACTTATATCGTGTGAGCGAGGCGAAATCGGGTCATGGTGTAAAATAATTAATAAACGTCATTATATTTATCCAGGTTACCGAGGTCACATTGCACACACGTACACACAGAGAGAGAGAGATCGCGTGTCAACGCCTCGAAGTGACGGCGTGTTAGCAAGCAAGGCAGGT
Organism: Lethenteron reissneri; assembly: GCF_015708825.2. Classification (NCBI taxonomy): domain Eukaryota; kingdom Metazoa; phylum Chordata; class Hyperoartia; order Petromyzontiformes; family Petromyzontidae; genus Lethenteron; species Lethenteron reissneri. The sequence goes on from NC_083788.1 coordinate 12,408,055, forward strand.
TTCATGTTCTATGCTAAGTGTGTGGTGTGTGTGGTGTGTGTGTGGTGTGTGTGTGGTGCGTGTGTGGTGCGTGTGTGGTGCGTGTGTGGTGCGTGTGTGGTGCGTGTGGTGCGTGTGGTGTGTGTTTGGTGTGTGTGGTGTGTGTGGTGCGTGGTGTGTGTGGTGTGTGTTTGGTGTGTGTTTGGTGTGTGTGGTGTGTGTGGTGTGTGTGGTGCGTGTGTGGTGCGTGTGGTGCGTGTGTGGTGTGTGTGGTGCGTGTGGTGTGTGTTTGGTGTGTGTGGTGTGTGTGGTGTGTGTGGTGCGTGTGGTGTGTGTTTGGTGTGTGTGGTGTGTGTTTGGTGTGTGTGGTGTGTATGGTGCGTGGTGTGTGTGGTGTGTGTGGTGTGTGTGGTGCGTGGTGTGTGTGGTGTGTGTCGCCGCATCGTGGCACTGATGTTCCCCGCGCACATTTGAAACGCATCCTGCACGGTAGCCATGCCACAGCCTGCGTCCCACTGGCGGCAAGGGTGGTGATGGTGGTGGTGGTGGCAACCCACGGGTTGAAATCCGCTGCTCAAGACTCATTTACAGGAGGTTGATGCTACGTTGGGATTAAATAACCAACTCCATTAACCAGACTCTTGGCTTGGTGTGGGAAGAAAGCGACAAAAACTAACACACGCATTGCTGGGTGTGTGGGGTGGGGGGTTAAGTAACACTCAAAGCTCCGCACAGATTGATTCAACAATCTATAACACCGCACTGCCATCCCTTGGCCATCCCTGCAGCCCTGGGGGGCGCAGAGCGCGGCCTGCCTGGCTCGTAACGAGGGCAGCCCGGGTCCGTGCGTGGCTCCCTACGGGGGTCCTCTTCTGAGAGCCACGGGGTACACCCCCTACACCCCCTGCACCCCCTCCACCACCCGCGCACTCTGCCCAAAGTTGTTACCCACTGGGGCAAAATGGGGTCCATCCATTCAGCCAAGGTGACTTCGGGGCCACGCACCGCGGACTCGGTAGAAACAAACAAAAAAAAGCCAAACCAGGGCCCGGATGGCGCAGACGTGCGCTCCGTCAACCCCTTGAGTCTGGGGGCAGGGGGGGGCAGGGGGGGCAGGGGGGGGGGCGGGGGGGGGGCAGCAGGGGGGGGGGCGGGGGGGGGCAGCAGGGGGGGGGGCGGGGGGGGCAGCAGGGGGGGGGCAGGGGGGGCAGGGGGGGGGGCAGGGGGGGCAGGGGGGGGGCAGGGGGGGGGGCAGGGGGGGGGCAGGGGGGGGGCAGGGGGGGGCAGGGGGGGGGCAGGGGGGGGCAGGGGGGGGGCAGGGGGGGGCAGGGGGGGGGCAGGGGGGGGCAGGGGGGGGGCAGGGGGGGGGCAGGGGGGGGCAGGGGGGGGGGCAGGGGGCCTCGCGGGCACCCTCGGTCGGCACGCGGGCCTCTAACCCGTGGACTCGCGGCCGCATCTCCCAGCCCAGCCTCCCAGCCCTGCTTCCCAGCCCTGCCGCCGCTGACCTCCGTTCCCGCCAGCCGCCCTCAGCGCCGCCACCTCGGACCCGTTCGCGACCACCCCCGTCGCTGCTCACCTTGCTGCCCGCAAACCTCCTCGCCGACGCCCTCTCGGCCTACCTGCCCAGCCAGACCTCGCCTCCCTGCCCACGTCGCTACGTCTGCTGCCACCTCCTCCCCCCAAATGGCCTTCCCTCCTGCTCGCCTCCAGCCTCCGAGCTGCCCTCCCTCATGCCTGCAATGCCCCTCTGCTGCCCACCACTTTGCTCTCATCCCCCTGCCCTGCTAATTGCCTGGCACCGCCGTGCTGAGCTCCTACCTCGGTGCAAACCCCAGGGTTGCCCTCCGCCTTCACCCGTGCTGCATTCGTACTCCTGCCCGTGCTGCCCGCCTGCCCCCTGTGCTGCCCTCCTACTGCTATACCCGTGCTGCCCTTCCTACTCCCCCGGTCTTGCCCTTCCTACTCCCCCGGTCTTGCCCTTCCTACTCCCCCGGTCTTGCCCTCCTCCTACCCCCGTGCGTGCTGCCCTTCCTACTCCCCCGTGCTGCCCTTCCTACTCCCCCGGTCTTGCCCTTCCTACTCCCTACCCCCGTGCGTGCTGCCCATGTTGCCCTCGTTACCCCGCGCTGCCCTCGCTGCTGCCCCTCTCACCTGGCGTGGCGAGGCCTCCTCCATGTCGCGTGTTTACTCGGCAACGCTTCCGCCTTCCGCCTGTCGGCCACGCTGGCACCGACGTCACCGCGCTGGCGTGACGCAAGCGCGTTTACCGTCTACGTCACCGCGCTTCGGGCGTCGTGACGTCGGGGTGAGAGTGGGACATCACCGCGCGGTCGTGACGTCAACGCGTTTACCGCCTACGTCACCGCGCTTCGGGCGTCGTGACGTCGGGGTGAGAGTGTGGACGTCACCGCGCGGTCGTGACGCAAGCGCGTTTACCGCATACGTCACCGCGCTTCGGGCGTCGTGACGTCGGGGTGAGAGTGTGACGTCACCGCGCGGTCGTGACGTCAACGCGTTCACCACACATCAACGCGACTCGTGGTGACGTGACATCAGTGACGTCACCGCGCATCGCGACTTACTAGCAGGGAAGAGCTGCGTCACCGCGCGGACGTGACGTCACCGCGTAATCAAGTCGCGGCGTGGCAAGGCGTCAAGGCGTATAGTGTCGTCATTACGCACACGTTACGTCACAAAGTAGTCTCGTTAACGTGCCGTGGTCAACGACGCACTTGCGTTGTGCCGTCATCTGAACGGGCGTGATGACGTCATAGAAGCCACGTGGCCTGTAGTCGTCGAGCAGCGTTGGAGGCAGCAGCGAGGGGGGTTTGTGGATGACACGCAGACGCCGTGAAGCTCCCTTGCCCATGGGCGTCGAGGAGGATCCGTATCTGGCTTGGCAGGTCAAGGGAGCAACATCAAAGTGTGGACTAATTTCCATCTGTTCAAACTCAGTTCCCGTGGGCGTCGCGAAGGCAAACCCCTGGCTCGCCAGGAGGTGGCAGTACAGCGAGTTGATTTAATCTCGCAACCGTTTCCATTCAACGTCAGGAGCTTTATTACCCCTGGCAAGATCAGATTAATTACGAAGGGGCCGTCCATAAATGACGTCACGCGATTTTGGAGGATTTTTGACCCCCCCCCCCCTCGTCACACGGCGTCACAAAAAGTCAGACCCCCCTCAAATATGACGTTATAAAGCTCTGCCCCCCCCCCCCCCAAATAAAACATGCTTCAAATCGCTTAAAACTATTGTCATTGTAGTGCGTATTTAATGTGCCGCTGCACTCTGATGTTGTAGGAGAAAACATTTATTAAAAAAAAGAACGTGTTGTCTGTATTTCTTTAAAATTGCGCATTTTTATGTGACGTCACATTTCTCACCCCCCCCCCCCCCCATCGTCACACATCGTCACAAATGTCTGACCCCCCCCCCCCGGTGCGTGACGTCATTTATGGACGGCCCCTTACCTTGGATAGATCCGATTACTTATGAAGTTTTTTTTCACATATGTCAGGAGGAAAAGGGTTGGTTTATCCGGGCACTCCGATTTCTTCCCGGAAGCATAAACACTCATTCACGGACATGGGACATTTCTTGCCAGTATCAAAGTATAAGAATAGGTTTTACCCTCTCTGGCAATGAAACAGTTGCGTCAAGATGTTCAAACATCAAACAGAAACCTCTTGCCAGGGATCACGTCTGCATTAACCACACTTACTTAGTGAATATGTAGACAAAAACATGGTCTGGTAGTATATGGTAATGTCTTTGAAACGGATTGGTCTACACCAGAGACAGCCTTCATTAGGGCCTCGTCTCAACCAGTGTTAGACCAGAGGCAGACAGCACAAAGACAATGCACTATCAGGGCATTTATAGCTCGGGGTTTACAGCTACAACAAGGGACATTTCTTCTCGGTATCAAATTATAATAGGTTTAACTATTTCTGGCCACGAAATACGTGTTAAGATGGATTTTGACTTAAAACTTTCGTGACTGCAGGAATTCATATTCTATGGTTCTTTTGGTAAAGTCACGTAGATAGAAAAATAATCACAACAACATTATTAAAAAGATCACGACGTTTCGATGTCAACAGAAGCGGTTGTTGCGATCGAAACGTCGTGATATTTTAATCACTTTATTTTATTTTTATTACTATTCTATCTACATGACTTTACCGAAAGAACCATAGAATAGGTGTTTAAGATGCTCAAACGCCGGACTGAAGGAATCGTAATCTGCATTAAGCACACATACTTGTGGTGACATGCAAACATCAACATGCTCTGGTAATGTATGCATTGTCTTTGAAGGTCGTGTCTGGTGTAGACCAATCAGTTTCAAACACAACGCATACATTACCAGAGCATGTTTCTGTTCGCATTGTTCACCACAAGTATGTGTGGTTTCACGTGATTCCTTGCAAACGGTTTCTGTTTGGTGTTTGAACATCTTAACACAACTGTTTAATTGCCAGAAAGGTTAAAACCTATTCTTATACTCATTCACAACCTATTCTTATACTCATTCACGCTTTAAGTCAAGATTCATTCACATACTTGGCCAAACATCATCCGAATTATAGGACCGCAGAACTCGGGAAAAAGCGATCAGCAAAAAAATACTTTATAAATAAATGTAACAATTATTGGGACCTCGGGGGGGGGGGGGGGCGAGTAGGGTAGACGTGGGGGCATATAAGTACAGTACGGCACAATATATATTTTTTATTCTGCACTGCCCTCTGCTGCTCGAATGCGAAGCCGCCGCAGCAGCGTAGGTAGGTAGGAGAGGGGAGGGGGAGTAGCCACACCTCGGGTGGCGTTCTGAATCGTGCTCGCCTTCGCATTTCGTCTCAGCCCCGTCCAATTCAAGCACTTCCCCTGGCTCCGCTCTCTCTCTCTCTGTCTGTGCCAGCCCGGACGAGATCTGGCGTGCGCATTCATTCCGAGCAATCTGCCTACAGACAAATGAGTTGCGGGGGGTATTGGGTGACAGGACAGTGCGCAGCATTGCATTGAATACCCGACGAAGAGACACCTCGTCTCTCTCTGCCACTCTCCCCCCAAAATCGGGGCTGCCGATTTTTATTCCGTGAATGGAACGACCATGCGAGGGACTACCGAACTGCGAAATGCGGCGAGGTGCAAACCATCTGGCGCGTATCACCGATGACTGCCCCCTTAGAACAAACCAGGGCGGTAATACAACCACGCCACTCAGCTACTCCAACACAACCACGCCACTCAGCTACCCCAATACAAGTACTCCACTCAGCTACCCCAATACAACTACTCCACTCAGCTACCCCAATACAACCACCCCACTCAGCTACTCCAATACAACCACGCCACTCAGCTACTCCAACACAACCACGCCACTCAGCTACTCCAACACAACCACGCCACTCAGCTACTCCAACACAACCACGCCACTCAGCTACCCCAATACAAGTACTCCACTCAGCTACCCCAATACAACTACTCCACTCAGCTACCCCAATACAACCACCCCACTCAGCTACTCCAATACAACTACGCCACTCAGCTACCCAATACAACCACGCCACTCAGCTACCCCAACACATCCACGGCTGTATTTTGGTAGAACGAGCGGACTACTCTACTCGGCTACCAACCCGAGCCGCTGCCGTGGAGTGTCCTACAACATTCACAATACTCTACAATTGTACCCTGCTTCTGCTGCTGTTTTCAAAGGCCGTACGAAACGAGACGAATGGTGTTGTATTTTAAACAATCAACACAGCGACACCGATCCGACAACACGACACCATCCTGACATCACCAGCCCCCGGGCTCCCCCCCCCTCCCCCCCCACCATTCTCCACTGTCAACATTACAGTAGACGAATTACCATCAACGGGCATTAACTATCCACTGCTGGATGAAGGCCTCTCCCCATGCGGTCACAGTCTCTCTCATGGCCGGGCGATGCTAACGATCCATCGAGCTCCTGGAATCAACGAGGATCGATGGATACTCATGGATGACCCCGTATGATCAATGTAACCCTACCTATATAACCCCCAGGATCCAGGATCATCGCGGATTCCATCTCCTCTCGTGGTTCGTCTCGATCAACACGAACGGCGAGGCTCTGCGTGCCTCCTGGCTCTCGACACCGCCTTGAGCTCGAATTGTCCTCGAGATAATGCTTCAGAGTTACAGTCCACGCGTGCCATTACAGCACCGCAGTGACGTCTCTCCTCTGGGGGATTTAAAAAAAGTCCCTTGGACGACTCTTCCACGCTGGCCAACACGTAATGGTATAGCGGTGGGAGTTACACACGCTTTAGCGCACCGCACGCGACCTCTGCTGATCGATAACCTGTGGATGTACACACACGTGTACGCTCTCGTACTGCTGAGGGTTTTAAGGAAGCCTACCCGTTGGTTCAACTGCCGCTCCGGGAGGACGAACTCACGACGACCGGTTCGCAAATGACAGAATCATATTTTTTCTGGATGAATCCGATGAGCTATAAAGCTTTTTTTCGCAGATGCCCACAGTCGGGACGGGTGCGAACGTTACAACAACAAACAGTTCAAAAATACACGATATGAAAGGTAAACAAATCACTCACAAAAATATATACAAATAAAACGAAACTATTAAAAAAAAATCTTACCAGATGAAGCCCACTGAGCTATTAGCTTATTTTTCAAAAGAGACCAGGCTATCACAAATGTAAATGTTGTGGATTTACTCTCCAACACACCGGTGGGCTGAAGTAGTAGCCAATTGGCGTTTTGTTTACGTAACAAATCCCTTACTAATTGGCTGTGTCGGGTAGCGGAGGGTTACGGAGCATTTATACTTACGCGATCGAACCCAACAACCGTTTGTCATGAATAATATTCGTCGCGGAAGACGACGTGTTAAACAAGTGATAACTCTACGACGTGGCCTATCACGTGGAAATAGCACGAAAATAATCGAAATAATCTCATCGTCGAGTGCTGATAACCATGACAAGCAGCATCCACGGCCAAGTTACTCCTCGGGGTTCAACAGCTGATCGATTCCTTGATTCGTTGATGCCTCGCCGGGAATTGTGTGCGTAAGAATGGATCGTTTGAAATTCAGGGAAATAATTTGCAAATCGCAAGCAAATGTTGCGTTTCAGAACACGGAACGACCACAGACGATGCAAACGAGACACGGCGCAGGAGACGGACAACACCCGCGGTTTGCTACGTACGGCGCGAACGAAGTTCAACACAGGGTACACGGTACGTACACACGAGACGCAACACGGAACGCAGACAATGCAAACGAGATGAAACAAAGGGCGTACGAGACGGGAAAAACACCAGACAGATAATGCAAATGAAACGTCCTCGAAAAATCTCAGCACATACATCGATAACAGCCTGGCCTTTAAAGGAAACCAAAAATACATGAGAGGCGACGTTTCGGGCAATGCCCTTCATCGAAGCGCGCTGTTTTCTTGGGCATGGCTGCCGATGACGGATCCATTTCGGACGTTCGCGCGTGCCAATCGGCGCATCGTCATTAATCTCGCACCAGATGCGAAGAGCAATCCCACGGCTTTCGGAATAGACCGTCAAGTCTGACGTATCGACATTCGTTTAACAACCTTGGCTCGGTTGCACGTATCGTGCGTGTAATGAATCGTTATCTACCCACGAGGGAGGGGGGATAAGATAGCGGTGAGAACCACGTGTTCTGTCACGAACGGCTCGAAGAATCCTGACGCTGCTAAACAAAACGAATTCTTATTTACCCGATAAAGCCAAACTGAGCGATTAGGTCGTTGTCCGAAGGCGACCTGGCCAAGCGTGATAGCTTATCGAAGCGGCTGATATCATCACCAGACCGTGCGAATTTATAGTTGCAGCCAACATGTACCTAAGCGCGCGTTCGATAATTATAAAACGGTGCGGTTAGTTGGAGGGCAAACCCGGAGGAGCAAGCCGGAATTTCACCTCGACCACCACGGGGAAGAGAGTGAGAGAGAGAAACACGCGGACTCCAAATATACAACATGCATCGCCAGGATCGTTCAACCAAATTCGGCTGGAATTACGCACTCCCCCAAGGCCGATTGAGGCGAGTCGAACATCCAGGTATATACTCTTAGTTTTTTCGGTAAAGTCACGTAGGTAAAAAAAGGAAATAAAAATTAATAAAAATAAAAGAATAAAAAATCCGAAACGTCGTGATTTATTATTATTTTATTTTAAACTAAGAGTATGAATCTTTGCAGTCACGAAAGCTTCAAATCCCGAACGAATATACACGGCCAAGAGATCTGTGAATGAGGTCCCCCTGCCGTCTGCTTATTATTTTATCACGTGATATACAAGCTGGGCGGGAAATCCCTATACCCCCTCGCTTGCACCGATTCAGCGCGTTTGCGTAGGTCATGGGGTTTATAGTAGGGCTGAACGATGAATCGATTTTAAATCGAAATCGCAATTTGAAACAATTCGATTAGCAAATCGCAAAGGCTACGTTTTTTGCGATTTGAAAAGTCCTGTTACTTTTTTATTGGAATTGTTAAAGAAAGCTGTCTCTGGTGTGGACCAATCAGTTTCAAAGACAATGCACATACTGTCAGAGCATGTGTTTTTGTTTGCATTCTGACCACAAGTATATGTGGTGAATGCAGACATGATTCCTCGCAAAGGTTTCAGTTTGGCGTTTTAACCTCTTAACACCTGTTTTATTGCCAGAAAGGGGAAAACCCTATTATCATCTGCAATTGTTTTTATCATTTATTATTATAACTTTATTTACTTAACTTAACAATCGTTCTATGTGTGATTGTTCTATTTCAAGTAAAACATTTTAATAAATACATGTTGGAATGCAATTCACATCTTTTAAGTTCTCATCCTTGCATTAGAATATGTCGAGCAGTTCATATTTTGATGGTATCATGTGGTAGTGCTCCATCACATGTTTTCAATCTATTACACTGAATAATGAACTGAAGCTTGACTTTAAAAAATGTAATCGCAAATCAAATCGCAATGTGTAAGAAAAATCGCAATTCGATATTTTCCACCAAATCGTTCAGCCCGAGTGTATAGGGGACTCCCCGCCTATTCAAACTCACACACACAATCTGTTGGGGCCCCCCACCCCTCACACACACAATCTGTTGGGGCCTCCCACCCCCCTCCCCTCCTCAACCATCCTCCTCTCCCCCCTCCCCTCCCTCTCCTCCTTCCCAACGGCCGGGATCACCCTGGGGGCGCCCCCTCCCCCCGCCCGCATTGTGTCAGGGGGCGCGGTGCGGGGCTGCCAAGGAACAAAAGCTGCGAATGAATGAGGCAGCCGGGGATTGGCACCCAAGGGACGAAGGGGTGTGGAGTGTCGGGGTGTGGGGGTGGAGGGATGGGATGGGGGGTGGGGTGGGAGGTGGGTTGGGGGGCCCCCCACTGAAAAAAAACACAAAGAGAAAAAAAGGACCCCGAGACACACCCGGCACTTGTGGATGATGGGCGACTCGGGGACCGCAGCTGCCATGGCAACAGACTGGCAAGTGGGGGGGGGGGGGGGGGGGCGGGTCAATGGGCACCAATGGAAGAGTTTCGATTTTTGGTTCAGATTCCAATACGAAACTTCATTTGTCAATTTGCCATCCCGGAGACACAGTGCACTGATAAACGAATATTTATTTATTTTACTCGGCAAGGCTGCTGTCGCTCCTTGTCAGAAGCGACCTGGCTATCACAAATGACGGCTCGACGAAGTTGGCTGATCATCGAGTGGAAATTTATAGCAGCCAACTACTCTGCAAACGCGTGACGTCGATTCTAAATGTGGAGGGAAAAACAGGAGGACCCGGAGAAAAATCTACACACGACCAAGGGAAGAACGTGCAAACTACAAATACACAGCAGCAGGCGTCAGGCTCGGGATCGAACCCATGACCTCCTGTACATCAGGCGAGGTAGTTAACATCTCCTAGCCACCGTGATGATGATGAGCGACAGAGACACGAAAATTCCAAATATACAGCAGCAGGCGTCAGGATCAGGATCGAACCCACGACCTCCTGTACACCAGGCGAGGTAGTTCACATCTCCTAGCCACCGTGATGATGATGAGAGACAGAGACACGCAAACTCCAAATATACAGCAGCAGGCGTCAGGGTCGGGATCGAACCCACGACCTCCTGTATACCAGGCGAGGTAGTTCACATCTCCTAGCCACCGTGATGATGATGAGCGACAGAGACACGAAAATTCAAAATATACAGCAGCAGGCGTCAGGGTCGGGATCGAACCCACGACCTCCTGTGCACCAGGCGAGGTAGTTAACATCTCCTAGCCACCGTGATGATGATGAGAGACAGAGACACGCAAACTCCAAATATACAGCAGCAGGCGTCAGGGTCGGGATCGAACCCACGACCTCCTGTATACCAGGCGAGGTAGTCAACACCTCGCCACCGCCTGATCAAGGGCTATCGCCCAAAACGTTCACGACCGTCACATACCTTGCTTGCTCTAGTTACGCAATCGCTCTTGACTGGGCCCGTTCGTGGCAATATCGACGTGGTTGTCTTTGTTGTTGCTGCTGGCGCTGCTGTGTTCACACAGCACCACGGAATCTCCCGTGTAAAATAGCCGGGAAGCTGGCTCAACGGGATCATCATCCGTGTGACAAATGAAATAAACCCACTCAACATTTTTATCAGGGCCCCACAGAGTAAAGTGTCATTTGACAAATCTCTCTCGACACCCTGAATGCGGCACATTGCCCACACGTAAAGCTGTGACGTACGTGATTGTTAACGATTAATTTGGTGGATTTTCGAATTTGTTTTATACACTCGATTTGTTTCACGACTGCCAGCACGGTCATTTTCATTCCTTGAATCCAGCCGGAAGGTGCGAGATCTGTGGCGCGTTGCGCAGAGAAACCACATGTCGAGTACTAAACCGTGCCGCTTCCAAGTGACATACACTGAACTCCCCACTCGAGGTAGTTTACACAACTGCCACTGACCAACAAGTGAGTTGCCGCCTTCTCTTGCCCTGGAGGTCAGTTGGCCGAAACGTCGTGGTTTCTTTTCCCCTCGGTGACAAATAAAAAAAACAATCCTCCTTAATTGTTTGTAGGAAGCCTATTATTATTTAAAGCTGTCTCTGGTGTGGACCAATCAGTTTCAAAGACAATGCATATACTATCAGAGAATGTTCTTGTTTGCATTCTGACCACAAGTATTGTGGTTAATGCAGACATGATTCCTTGTAAAAGGTTTTAGTTTGGTGTTTTAAACATCTTAACACCTTGATTTGAAGCTTTCGTGACTGCAGGAAATTCATACTCTTTGGTTCTTTCGGTAAAGTCACGTAGGTATAAAAATAATCGATCACGTTTCGATCGCAACACAAGCAATCGCCATCAGGTGGGACAACCACAAACCTGATGACGATTGCTTGTGTTGCGATCGAAACGTCGTGATCGATTATTTTTCTACCGACGTGACTTTACCGAAAGAACCAAAGAGTATCTTAACACCTGTTTTGTAGCCAGAAAAAAAGGGGAAAACCTATTCTCAAGCCTATTATTATTCATCGTAAATGTTCTCCAAATCAGTGAATTTAACATGGTATAAAACAGCTATATTTAAGGGACTGCAATTGGCAGTGTGGCAGGAAGCAGTGGTGGTGGCGTCAAAGTGGTTAGGGCACTGCACGATACACCCCGTGACCCGAGTTCAATTCCTCGTCACAGCTAGATCGGGGATATCTGAACCAAGTCCTTGACCCCACCCATTGCCACCGCGCAAAGGGTAGGGCCTTCAATCAGCAGTGGATAGGCACAAACGGCTGTAACAAACATGTTGCTACTGTATGTCCATAACAGCTAAATAGTAAGGTTTTTAAATGTTGTGGGTTTACTCTGCATCACACCAGTGTGCTGTCCTAGTTACACATTGGCATGTTTTACTGGTAGGAACCTCCTGGTTACACCAGTTCACAGGAGATTATTGTGTCCGTCCGTCGTGCAGGGAGGGGCTGGGTGGGGAGGGGCTGGGTGGGGAGGGTGGGGCTGGTCACCCCGTGGTGCCCTTATAAAACTCAACGTTTAACCTACTCACGCCGGCTTGTGTCCGCCCTCACAGTCGGCCATATTTGCGGAATACACCACGCCGCCGTTGACCCTGGCCATTGACCGAGCAACCCAACGTTCCTACCAGCTCCCTCCGCAGGATTGTGTTGTTTACGTGACAAACCATACTAATTGGCTGCGTCGAGTGGTGGCGGGTTTAACGACCGCGTTTATATTTACGCGATGTAACCCAAACAACCTCTATGGGTAATATTGGTCGCGAAAGCCTCCGTGTTCAACGAATGCGCGCGCGTTCATCTTCGATCCGCGCCGTACGCCGCCGCACGGGCCGCTTCGAGCTTGCGGCCACGACGGCGTTGCGCAGAACAGAAACACTCGCGCGGCGCGCACACACACGGGAAGGCAGCCAGTTTTAGTATCTAACGCTTTATTATGCGACAACGCGACACGGGTATTTACAAGAGTCGTACCACGTGCCCTCGCTTCAGTGACAGCAACAGCCCAGGGGGGATGGGGGGGGATGGAGGAATAGGGGGGGGGGTCCCACAACTTTACAATTAATTAATAAACAGGCCCCCCCCCCCCCAACTCCCACACTATAATCGTAGGTAAAACAGCATCGCTTGCATTGAAGAACAGCCTCTCCGCTGTGCGCGTCTCCCGAGAGCTCGTCCCGCATAGGGCAAGTTTAAAACAGCAACTCTGGTGAAGACACAGAGGGCACACGCGGGGAGCTGTTGCACCCCCCGCGTCCCAAGGCAGTCCTGAGACCACCTCTCGCCGGCTGAGCGAAACATCTCGAGTGGCCTGTTTCTATTATTTTTGTTGTTTGTGTTGTTGTATTAACACGCTCTCAAAAGGGGCCCCCTCCATCTCTTCAAACTCTCGACAGCAGCGGCTTCTCAACTCCAGTCCATCCATCACGACCCCACCAACCTCCCCCCCCACTCCGATCGCTTCTATTCACACACACACATGGCGCTGCGTATGTTTTCTCGTTGGAAAAACACACGCACAGCTGTGGCGTGGACTGAAGTCGAGAAACAGTGGAACATGTGCACGTCTACCCCCCCCCCCCCACGTGTTTTAATCTACGCACATGTACAGAACCCACTGCTGGATGAAGGCCTCCTCCTCACTCGGGATGGTTTCGCGAGGGTCATTCGACTTCGCCAAGCAGTGCGAGTTGGCGGGGGAGGCGTAGAAAGTGGCAGCATATCAGGTACAGTGCAACAATTGTCACTTGCCGAAATTGCCCTCTCTGCCGCCGCTGCTGCTGCTGCTGCCAACGTAAACCTATCACCAGGACGAGGAAAGTGTCACGTTTAACTTCGGGACGTCGATATGCACGCACGTGCCATCACGGGACAATTTACCCGGCCAAGCGTTCGGCATGACGCGTCTTTCCGAATGCTGGCCTAGCGTCGACGGCCTGTCACTATACAGATGGGCTGCGTCACCAACCAGTGTGAGATCGCGCACGTCTTCCAAACAAAGCCTGACCGTCACGCGTTCCGAGACGTCGCCTCCACCTCACAGCGCCCCCACCTCCCTCACCTGTCAAAATCATTGATACACAAGCAGCGCCATCCTATCTCACCGTCTCGTCTCGCGAAAACGGCATCCGCTGGTCGTACCTGTTCAGTTTTGTTGTTGTTGCAATATTCAAATACTAGGTTACTCTTTAAAACAAAACAAAAAACCACCAAGAAACTCGAGACTAATCTTGCGGAATGTACTTTAAAAACTTACAGCACTTCAACAGAGGGAAGCGTCGTACACGAAGGCGTTCAAAGCAGGCACAATGGGATGGGGGTGGCTCATGGCCAGCCACACAAACACGAGGTCCGTTCGCCCAAGCGGCCACGGTCCCTGGGAAGAGCCCGAGCCACGGTGACAGAAACATGACTCCACAGAACGCGGCACCGCAAGGGGATTGAACGCTTCGTGGGAATTTACGAGTTGTTTGGGGGGGGGGGGGGGGTGTTGGGTTTATTGTTATGAAACGAGAGTTAAAAAAACGTCAAGTTAGATCACACCCAAACGTTGCGCGCAGTTCAATTCCCACCCGAGTTTGTCTGCGCGAGGGTTATTAAATCCCGGCTGACCGCTTTTCACCATTTCTTTCCCAGCCAGGTTTTCTGTTTCGTTGGTCACTCGGGGGCAGAATTATCATCGCTCCCATCGCCCGCACAATTACAAAATGCTCCCCCCCCCCCCGCCGCATGAGGAAGTTCCCCGTGTAGTGATTTCACAAAACCGGTCGGTGCCCAACAAGTGCAGGCACAGCTGCCTCCAGCGAACCTCCACGGGAACATTCGTGTAAACGCGACTCGTACACAACGCGTCCAAACCCACTCGCTCACCCATCCCACCACACCCCCGTAGTGGCCACAGCGGCCTTAGCGACCAGCAGCCAATCGCAACGATCACCGAGGGACGACGATCATCAGGCTGGCGCCGTGCCACGGTGGTGCTTAGACAAGCTCGCAGGGAGATGAAGACTTCTCAAGCGCCAGTCCTCGCCACCGCCAGTACTGTACAAGGTGTTTTCCTGCTTACCAATCCGGCTCAAACTGCAACTGAAACGCGATTGGTAAGACACGCAAAAGGCACAGAGGTGGGGGGCGCGGGGGGGTGCACGAAGACTGGGTGGTCGAGAAAGTTCCGACGAGCAACGCTGCTGCTGCTGCTGCTGTGTGACCCTGGCAGCATCGCGGCGATGGGCTTTGGCTGCCCACGACGGCCATTTGGCAAATCTCAGAGACTCGTGTCAATACGCAGAGCTGCATTTCCATGACCACTCCACTTGGCCACGCCAAGGAATGGCTCATAGAGCATTGCGGCATCGACGGCGATCCGTGTCCCCAGAAACGACGGGGAACGAGGCTTCATGGGGACAACCCTTCACGCTCACCCCCCCCTCCCACCACAGCACCGACGTGACTTCATAAAAATGCTTAATATTTAAAAGAGGGCTAGGGATGTTAGGCTCTTCCAAATCGAGCACCTATTCGTCCTGTAATTTGCACCGTGTGTTTCAATGGCATCGATAAGCTGCCCTGAGGCCGAACTGAGCGAGAGGGGGACGCCTGTTATCCACCCCTCCCCTCCCCGCTTCTGCATTGACCGCGGTGACGTCGGCGAGAGTTTGCGGCTCTCGGTAGGTAGGGGTTTCGCTCGCTTGTGAGCCCGCGAGGTGCCGGTTCGAGCCCGGTAGCTGTCCACTGACGTTAGGCTCGGCTCGAGTTTCCACAGCGGCCTTAGAAGGCCAAAACCAGCCCTCGCCTTAGCCCTAGAGGGGGCCGGTTCGGCCTAGTAAGGGGGGGGGGGCACTGTGGGAATTCGGGCCGAGCCCGAGAGTACAGTTCACGCACCCAGGTGAGCCTCTCTTTCCAGCGTTCGTGGAAACGCAGAGTTTTACAACGATCAAGGATTTTCACAAAGCGCTGCACAAATGTGTTTAAAATATTCGAGTGTAAAAGGGGAGATGCGGCAGGGTGTGGCGGGGAGGGGGGTCCCGTTTTGGTCCGCTAAACAACTCGAGTGAGCAGCCTCAGCACTTCTTAAGAACATCATGACCACATCAGAATTCTTCACAAGATATTTACGCAAAGTTTAACACCAGCCATACCCTGGTGTCCCCCTCCACCCTCTCTCCTATCTCTTGCACACACGGGGTCAGCACTTTAAAACACTAGGTAGTTAAGAGTTCACAACGCGCAGCGCTACACTAACCAACGCCTACTTGATCGCACACCGGGACATCGTGCCGGTCGACAGGCTTGTCGATCCCGACGCCCGTTGTTCTAGGCTACCGAGGAAGCACTGCATGTTCAGGCGCGCTCGCTGAACGGCACGTATCAACGCACAGCCGTCTCAGCGTGGCCCTGATACTGGAGCCTCAGCCACCGCACCCTAAAGTTCCGTCTTAGGTCCAGGATGAACATCTCCCGACTCGGCTTGTCGTGGCGATTTCACGAACTTGAACACAACACGGGAAGTATAAAGAAAAACCTCACAAAACACCCCAGAGGTTGTTGTTGTTGCCGTCGAGCAGCGCCAGCTGCCGCCAAGCCAGGACAGCGTTCCCACGGTTGGCACATCAACACGACGCGCACTGTGCCGTCTTGAGTTGACGACGTGCACTGTGCCGTCTAAGAGTGGGCCGCTCTAGCACCGCTCATTCACGCGGTGCCACTTTAAGGGGGCACTTATAACAAAACGCTTAACACCCCCCCCCCCCATGCCTAACCCCCAGTCAGGCAGCTACCAATGGGCGAGCTTCCTCACGCCGAGTACTTAAAAAAGAATTAGCCCTAAGTGGAACCCAACTTCGTAAGAGAAGCTGTACCCTGGTCACACGGTTTACGTTTTGATTTCGCAGGAATGGCTGAAAAGTATCCGAGTCGCCAATTGACACGAGGCAAGGGGCGAGGGCGGGCCGTCATCATGCCCAACGGGACACGGAAGACAGCTCACGCCCCTTAAGGGGACAAAAAGAATAAAAGAGAAACATTTAAATCAAACGTCCCCCGCTAAGTGAGCGAAAGCAATTTATCTGCCACATGTCGTCCGTTGACTTACAGATAAAAGCAAAGTGACAAACTGCGGTTTTTGAATCTCTCGCGCACCTGCCGTAAATCGCCCCCCCTGCCCGCACCGTCATGACGCGCTCGAGCGCCTCCGACCGCTCCGCTCCGCGTGATTTATGGAGCAGCGCGTCACGGCAAATCGCGGAGCGCGCTTGCACTGCTACGACGACGACGCTCCACACACACGCACACACCATCAGCGCGATGTCTTCCGCCCCGTCTCTCCCGGCGTGACGAGACCGGACAGCGTGCAGCGCTGGGGACGGCGCGCACACGAGAAAGACGGAACGGGATGGGGTGGAGTGCTGGGGGCAGGGGGGGGCGCGCTTTGTGACCGATTGGCTGCCACCGCGCCTCGTTTCATTTGGTTTAACGGCCCGAATCAAAAACCTTAAAACGTCAAGTTTAGAACAATGGTCGCCGCAAACCGCCACCCAACGTCCTGTGCAGCGATGGCGCTGCCCAATCTCACGAGCACCCCTTTCAGTCGCTTTGTTGTTGTTTTTTTTACACCAACGACTCGGATCCCTTGGTGCACAGCATCACAAAGAATCAGTGGAGAATAAAAACAAATATTAATGGGAGTGTAAAAAAAAAGCCCTCGTTAAAACTCAACGGTCCTCTCTCTCCTCGACAATATGCGCATTTGGTAGAAAACAGTCAAGTAGTGTGTGCTCTCCCTCCCTCTCTCTCTTCCTCGGCCGGGTAAACCTTTACAGCTGGAACGCGGGAGGCCGCTTGTGCGTTCCTACACGGGGATTTCATCATCCGTGTCGCCAAACACCTGGGTGCGGACGGTGGTGGGCGACAGCAGCACCGAGTCGACGGAGGCCGCCGATGAGCTGTCGTCGTCGTCGTCCTCATCGTCCTCTTTGGGCCCTGCGCCGGCTTCCGCCCCCGAGATCGCGTGGCCGCCGCCCCCGAACCTGCCCTCCCAGCGTGGGGCCAAAGGCTCGGACACGAGCCCCACGACCGCGTCGTCTTCCGTGCCGAGAAACTCCAGGTTCTCGTCGATTTGAAGAGGCGGCTCGTCGTCGTCGTCGCAGCAGCTACCGCCGCCACCGCCGTGGAAGAACTTCTCGTTCTCCATGACGCCGAGGACGTCCCCCAGCATGGAGGGGCCCAGGTCCACGTGGAAGGACAGCACCGACTCGGCGTGCTTCAGCATCGGCGGGGGGCTGTCGGGAACCGAGCCGCCCCGTGCAACGCCGTTCGCCCTGCCGCCGCCGCCGCCCTCGCCGAAGATGCGGTGGTCGGCCCTGACGGGGCCCGAGCCGCCCGCGCCGCCTCCGCCGTCGGTGTGCGACGGGCGCAGCCGCTGGCCCACGAGCGGTGGCCTCTGCTTCACGGGGAACATGGGCTGGGACGGGGGCCCCTCGGCCGACTCGCTGCGCGTGAGGCTCGCGCGGACGCCCGGGCCTCCGGCGCCGCGGTCTTCGACGCCGCCCACGCCGCCGACGCCGCCAACGCCCTCGCCCGTGTCCTGCTGCTGCAGCTGGGGGAGCGATCCGCTCTGGGAGAGGGGGCGTGACGGCGCCGGTGAGCAGGCGCGGCTGCTCCGCCGGCTGGCCGACAGCGACCGCTTGCTGGCGCGCAGCGTCCGCGCCAGGAAGCTCTCCTTCTTGGGTGGCGGTGGCTGAGGCGGCAGTGCCGGCTGCTGCTCGCGCTCGTCCCCCTCAGGGTACCGCCGCCCAGGTACGCGTGCCCCCCGGAGGGAGCGGAGGAACGGCGTCGGGCGGGGGTTGGGGGGCCTCGTCCGGCGCCTTCGAGTCGGATTTGAGGAAGGACGTGTCGCCAAACGCGTCCCCGCCGCGGCCCACGTGCATCGTGTGCCGGAAGTCACCCATGGGCCCGCTGATCATGTCCGGGGTGAGGTCCAAGCGCGAGTGCCGCTTGTTCGGCTGGGCAGCGCCCGGAGCGAACGACCTTCGGATCGGCATGGCCGCTCCAAGCGAACGCGGCAGCGACCTAGGTTTCAGCGTCGGAAGTTTCGGCCGGCTGAAGCGCGGCTACGACAAACGCACCGCGGTCACCGTCCGTGATTATCCGCACCGCCACCACCTCTCCCCCCCCCACCACCACCACCACAACAACCCACCCGTAACACGTGCCCAGCACCGGGATGTCGATCGTGCTGAAAGTCAGCCAGTAACTTCCTCCTGAACTCGAAGTTTACATTCCAGGAAATCAGAGCCAGGTGGCGGAGTCGGGGGGCGCGAGTGGGGACGACGGTGGCGCTGGCTGCAGAGGGCGCTTTTTCCCCACGGTGCGTCACGGTCCCGGGGGGTTGTGGCACACGGCGGCGGCAGCGGCAGAGGTGGTGGCAGCCGAGACCATTGCGGAGAGAGCGGTGTGTCAACCGCCGCGCTCGGGTCTCCCGTCAGCGGGCACGCGATCGCACACCCGCCGCTCGTCGTCGTGACAGGAAGCGGTTGTGCGTGGCGCTGGCTTTCGCGGGGGGTGGGCAGTTTATCTCTCCGGCGGTGCGACGCCGTCGAAGGTTTCAGACGACGGCAATGTCAGCGCAGCGGCTGCAGAAAACGAACAAGAATGCAAAACAAAAACCCTGTTAGATAAAGACCTCGCGTGCAATTGACGCAACCTCAGAAACAGCTCATGCGGGTGCATTAACCATAAAATACTGCTTCGCCATGCTGGCTGTCACACTGTAATTTTGCAAAACTTTTAAAAGGACTCGCAAGTTACGTTCGTTACCAGGACCCTCCTGAGAAAAGTCTTGAAGCTCAGTGAGGCATTCGTGAGTAAACAAGCCTAGTAGTAGTAATACTATTACTGTTATTGCCATAAAAGATAAGATCTCTCGTGAATACGACTCAACCTGGGAGCTTTTAAACACGCGGCTAAACCAATTACCAGGTTACACATTAACCAAGCAAGCCTGGTATCCCAGTGAGCCCCTCCTGCTTGGCATCCTACTCCACATGGCTCATCGTGGGGTCTTCCCGTGGTGATGTCTGGCTGGGGGGTGGGGGAGGTTTATCTCTGGGCACTCTCCTCCCTCCGGCGCCAGGGCCTCGAAATCTTCAAGCAGCAGTGGCCACGGTCTCTCGGCAACCAGGGCCCAGCGGGGGTCGCGCGAGGGGAGGAGGGGAGACGGAGGAGATGGAGAAGGGATGAGGGGAGAAGATGGCATGTAGATGAAGGGATGAGGTCAAAGGGAGGAGTGGGTGAGGACATGATGGATTAGGGTGAGAGCGGAAGAGATTGGCGGAGAGGGGGGGGGGATGTGAGGTGTGGGTGAGGCGATGGTGATGATGATGGGTGTTGATGATGAGGTGAAGATGATGTAGGATTACTCCACGTTCTTCTGGGGACCGGGTGTTGATGTAAGATCACGACTGAACATCTGTGGTCTCATTGAAATAGAGCAGCATATCATCTTCATCATTCCCGCTTGATGAGGATGAAAGCAGCGGTGGTTATGACGCTCCTGCCGATGATTGATAGCAGTGATGGTTCTAAAGCTACTCTTGATGATGATAGCAGTGATGATTGTAAAGCTACTTACTAACGTACTGTAGTGCATATGATAGCAGTGGTTGTAAAGCTGCTGCTGCTGCTGATGAGGACAGTGGTTGTTGGCAAGATGCTGCTGATGATAGTGGTGGTTGTGAAGCTGCTGCTGCCGATGATGATGATGATGATAGCAGTGGTGGCTGTAAAGTTACCGATGATGTTGATTAAACTGGACTGCAGTGACGTAGGGAGCGGATTCCTGATGAGGATGCCGAGTGTGAATTGTAGTGTGACAGTGTAGCCGCGGGAAGTACGTGGTGTAATGATGGTGAATGTTACTCGTAGCATGTGTCGTTGTGTGCTAGCGAGTGGAGTTGTGTGTGTGTGGTATAGTGAGTGTGCCAGTGAGCTTAATCCAGTCGTGTTAGTAGCTGCCAGTGTTGTAAATGAGACCCGGTCCTGGTTTCTTGACTTCCTGTACCTGCCTGGTTAAACACAACGAACTTGACACTTGTAGAATTAATGGTAAGCGTAACAATGCGTGTGACAAGCTTGCATACCTGTCAACTCCTTATCAGCGCCTAACTTATTACGGACAAATTCAGACCTTATTGGTCACCCCGTGCTCCTTATAAATCTCAACGTTCATCCTACAAAGATCCCATCACAAGGGAGAAACACAAACAGATAGTCAAAACAATTTGTTTGTTGCCCGTATTGAAACGGATGTACGCTGTATGGACTTGAAAACTCAATTTGCCTGGGCAAGAATACGGGGTAAACCGTATGGGTTGACACAATACGAGCTAGCCATGTGCAAGGACGGCTGCTTGCGTTGTGTTATGTGTTGTTATTTTATTATTTAATCATTTCCCTTCTACGTGACTTTACCGAAATAACCAAGAAAATGAATCCCTGCAGTCACGAAAGCTTTAAATCGAAATTTCACTTTAAGATGTTTTCTTGTTCATGTTTTTGTTTGTTGTTTGTTACGGTTGCACCCGATTCAAGGGATATACCTAATACATGAAAACTGAAGCTGAACTCGCTGTTGCGGTGAACGATTAATCGATTTCAAATCGAAATCAGAAACAATGCGATTAGCAAATAGCAAAGGCTGAGATTTTTTTTGCGATTTTAAAAGTCCTGTTACTTTCTTATCGGAATTGTTTTATTATTTTATTATTGTAACTTTATTTATTTTCCTTAACAATTGTTATATGTTTGTTTGTTCTATTGCAATTAAAACATTTTAATAAATACATATTGGAAGCAATTAATATCTTTTAAGTTCTCATCTTTGCATTACAATATATAGAGCAGTTCATATTTTGATGAAATCATGTGTTAATGCTCCGTATAAAATGTTTTAAATCCATCACACAGTTAACATTGAACTGAAGCGTGACTTTAAACACATTTAATCGCAAATCAAACCGCAATTAAGATGATTTACCTCAAATCGTTCAGCCCTTAGTGGCGAAGTCGTCATCGTAAGCGTTGAGCCTTGAAGCGGCCGAGTGCATTGGCGAGTGGTGAATGTAGCGTGGAGGAACAGCGAAGAGTTTGCTGTATTGTCTTGGCGGTAATGCTACGAGTGATGCTACAAATCGTCGTGTTACAAAAAGTGTGGCAGCCAGAGACGGCGACTCGTGAAAGGGCGCAGAGGCGGCTCGCCTCGGCTCCTCCGTTATCCTCGCAACTCCACTCACCCTCGTCCCGACCGTGCTTCTCCTCCTCCTCGTCCTCCTCCTCGTCGTCGTCCACCAACCACCTCGTCCACCTCGTCCACCGACCTTCTCCTCGCAGCCGTTGACCGACGGGGGGCGAACACGCAGGACGAGCGGGTGAGCGGCGGAGGCGGCGGCGGCGTTCGCTGCAGGGCGGTAACTCGGCCGCAGGGGCTCCACCACCGCGGAGGGATAACAGTTTGAGTGGGCGGGGCTACTGTGACGGTTACGTCACCGCGCGGGAGGCCCCGCCCCGCCCCGCCCCGCCCCGCCACGCCCCTCCCCCACCAGGCTGCACGCGCTCACCGTTGCCATGGCTACGGCCACGCAGAGGGGGTCTTGCCGAGGGGGGGGTCTCCACTGAACTTTTCTTCTGGGGGTCTCTCTTGTGTTTGGGGCCGTCCATAAATGACGTCACGCGATTTTGGACGATTTTTGACCCCCCCCCCTAGTCACACTGCGTCACAAAAAGTCAGACCCCCCCCCCTTAAATATGACGTCACAAAGCTCTGCCCCCCCCCCCCCCCAAATATAAAACATGCTTCAAATCGCTTTGAACTATTGTCATTGTAGTGCGTATTTAATGTGCCGCTGCACTCTGATGTTGTAGGAGAAAACATTTATTAAAAAGTCTATTTAATTAAGTAGAACGTGTTGTCTATATTTATTTAAGGTTGCACATTTTGATGTGACGTCACATTTCTCACCCCCCCCCTCGTCACACATCGTCACAAATGTCTGACCCCCACCCCCCCCGGCACAAGCCGGCGTGAGTAGGTTAAACGTTGAGTTTTATAAGGGCACCACGGGGTGACCAGCCCCTCCCCACCCAGCCCCACCACTCCCACCCCCCACCCAGCCCCACCCTCCCTACCCAGCCCCTCCCCACCCTCCCCTCCCCTCTCCACCCAGCCCCACCCCTCCCAATTTTTGGATGCACGACGGACGGACACAATAATCCCATGTGGGCTGGTGTAACCAGGAGGTTCCTACCAGTAATATGGGATGTTGTCGTGATTTTTCATGTCTGCACGGGTAAAAAGGTTAAAGATGAAATTATTTACTGGTCCACTGCACATCACGTGGTGAGCAGTAGAGGCAGGGGCAGTACTCTAACAACCATTGTTGTGCTGTGCTTCTATGTTCCCTCACTTTTCCGATCCTCATTCACCAGTGAATTGCTATGGTTAAATAATCCCCCCAGACGTAATGATGATGATATATTTATCAATTATAAGCTTTTTGTGTAGAAGTCAAAAGTGGTTGCCCTATGGATGGACTCTACCCGGCCATAGGGACGTGGACATTCCACTATGGGCTGAGCAGGGCTGTACTGTATGTAGAACTTTTTTAGCACCGTACGTAGCCAACCGTACTAATCGGAGGTGCCAATGGCTCCGTCGGACAGTAATGAACACGACAAAACAGCACCGCTCGTAACAACCAACAGTTTTATTTGAACGTCACTCAAAACGTGAGGAAACACCTTGGTTATTATTGTTATTTATACACAGTACCGTTGTTCAAAATCAGCTTCGACGTCAAAAATCAACAAACTATGAAAAAGGAAGCTAAAGTTACACGGGGGGTGGGGGTAGCTTGGGGGGGAGGGGGCTCTTGTGAAGTTTTGCCCCCCCCCCCACCACCACAAACACTCTGCCATCCCAGAGGGACAATGTGCCACATCATACGGGCACTTGGGACCCGATGCCATCTCAGGGCCAACTAGGGCTGCCACCTGTCAGGGTTTTGACCTGTTTGACCTTCCCGGGTTTGACCTGGTTTGACCTGCCCGGGTTTGGCCCGGACAGCCTGGGGATTGGCCTAACCGTGTTGACCTTCATTGCAAGATACTTGCATTGTTTTGCAAGAAAGAACCGGGCTGCGTTTGGTTTGTGGAAAAGGTGGCAACCGTACAGCTGTACCCCAAAGTCGGCGTGCCACCTCAGAGCCAACCCAGGGATATTGTGTCGCCTCTGGGTCTCGGGAACTAATCTGCCATTCTCAGGTCGCACCCAGGGACAGTGTGCCACCCTCATGTCGCACCCAGGGACACTGTTATTTCAGAGCCAAGCCAAGGATAATGCGTCACCCTCAGGGCCAACCAAAGAACAGTGCCACCTCAGGGCCAAGCCAGGGACACTGTTCCCACGGGGCGCACCTAGGGACAGAGTTCACCCTCATGTCGCACCCAGGGACACTGTTATTTCAGAGCCAAGCCAAGGATAACGCGTCACCCTCAGGGCCAACCCAGGAACAGTGCCACCTCAGGGCCAAGCCAGGGACACTGTTCCCTCGGGGCGCACCGAGGGACAGAGTTTCACCCTCGGGGCGCACCCAGGGACACTGTTATTTCAGAGCCAAGCCAGGGATAATGCGTCACCTCGGGGCTCCCAGGGACAGTGTGTCACCCTCAGGGTCCATCACCCAGGGACAATGTCTCAGCTCAGGGTCCCCCATGAACACTGTGCCACCCTCAGGGCCACTTGCGACAATGCGCCACGCTCAGGACCCACCCAGGGACACTAAAGTCGCCCTCATAGCGCACCGCCCACGGACACCGTGTAAAATTAGAATCCCCCTCTCCCCGCCCGGGACAATGTGCTATGGTGGAGTCCCAGGGGGAGTATGGGGTCCAGATAAAGTGCATCAGGTGGTGTGGCTTTGCCGAAGGCGTAGTGCTACACCTACAGGACAATAACTGAACAGAACGCCCAGGCCAGCGATGCTATCGGCGCTAAATTACCGATGGCACGTGCCGAGCGGGGAGCCGGCTCCCTGCAGCCTTGGAGCCTCCCCGGGTCCCTGCCCTGAACCCCTGGCGCAGATAGGGTCTCACCTCCTCCACGTGTGATCATAATGCACCATGCACTACGACAGAGCACCCTGCAGCCTCACAGACCCACAGAGCACCATGTGCCACCACAGGGCACCCTGCACTACCACAGACCAATAGAGATCACCCTGCACCACCACAAATCCACACCAGAGCACCCTGCAGGGGGAAGCTGCCCCCCCCCCCGTTCTGACCTCCAGCATGCCCCCCTGCCCCACCTCAAGCCCGGCGGCTGCCGTGAGCCATCACCAGGTGCTCGCTTTATCCCGCACGGCGTGCCACTGGCTCGTAATTATTTGCAGTTCCCCGGGGTGACGAGGTGTGGACTCAGAGCCAGGAGATTGCAGCGATTTCACTTGATACCTAGGGGAAAGTCAAGCGCCACACTCCCAATAAATTATCTCCATCTCCATTTGGTCACGCTGTCCCCAGAAGTAGCAGGAGTAATATTAGGACTTTCATAGGCAGGTCAAGAGAGTACATCGAGACCTGAGACCTCAAGTCTCATTTACCGGGGACGACCTCGCAATAATGGAGTGCAGTTGAAACGTCTTCACAATTAAATGCTGACATTCCTTTACCGGTCTATCAACAACGCCAATTATAGACTCAATAAAGCCTCGCCGAGTCTTGAGAAACCTTCAGGAGGCTTCCTGCTCACTCCATTACAGAGAGCGTGGCCTTGTGTGGGAGCGAGCAGGAGGATCCGGAGAAAACCGTGGCGCCTCGCTCAGCACTGCCATCTCCTGGCACACACACACCTCGCAGTACTCCCCCACGGGCTGCAACACCCTTGCAAACCTTGCCACGAGACAGGCGTATCCCAATGACGAAGGCATCCGCGGATTAGGAACCGTCGCTACGTAACAACCATGACAACTCGTGTTATAAGTACGTGAACTCTGCAGGTCGAGACGCCGGTCATCCTTGTGGCGCACTCGGGTGCAGTGTGCGGTGTGGCTCCCATCCCTTCGTTGACCTGTAAATATGACTGTCGACCCTGGACGATTTTTCGCGAGCCACCGTCATATTTTGTGAGAAAAAAAGATACGTGTGTGTATATATGCAACAGTTCCGCAGACTATTTTGGTGGTCATCCAGGCCATGTCTTGAAACCGTTTGACTAACGTTGGCTTAAACATTGGGCCAACGTTCCACGTGCACCGGGAAGTTGGAGTCTGCGGATCCTGTTGCGGATATGATCCTTTTCCCCGCCACGAAACGCCGTGCTGTTGTTTTAACTGGACCGTTGGGGACCGATACTGCTCTGGAAACTTTTAATTGGGCGGTTTCGGCTCGCGAGCCGATGGAGAGTGACCTCTGGCACTGGGTCAGCACGGAGGTCAAGGAGGAGGAGGGAGGGAGGGGTGAAGAAGAAGGTGCGCGCGAGGTCTGGAGTTGTTGTTCGGGATTGGTCCTCGGTGCGGCCGACGAGAGGACGGGATTTGTTGCACGGGGGTGAGAGTGGAGTGCGGGACCGGGGGGGTAGAGGATCGGGGGCAGCCGCTTTGTACACCGCGAGAGCCAGGCCGAGGGCATGGCCTCGCCGTTGCATATTGGTCTGCTAGCCGTCTTCGTCCTACGTGAGCAGACATAGAGAGAGAGAGAGACAACAAAAAACCACGCGCGCACACGCGCACGCACGCACGCACGCACGCGCACGCACTGCGGGCAAAACAGAGCACCGCATCTTTTGCCCGTGACGGAAAAGTGGGGCGACACTCGGGTTCGTCCCCAATCGCGCGAACCGAAATCGAACGCGTCGATCCGCGATATATCAACAACCCCCCCACCCCCCCACCACACACCCCGCACCCTTTGAAAACATTTAAGTGCCCGTGAAATAAATAAGTGTAACAAATCGTGTAAATAAATAATCGGATACTGTACATGAATAAATAACGGAACGAGCTGCTACGTCTATTTTTGCGGTGCTATCAACAGCGATGATACATATTTCCACGCGGGGATATATTGCGAATGGGTGACACGAAACGGAGTGCAGCGAATGAAGTTGTGGTGGCGCAGGTGGTCACAACTCCAGTTGAGGGCCTAAGCTAAATTGTTATATTTGAATATATCATCGATTATTGCTTTTTTTCTCAAATCATCAGATCATGTTCGAAACTCATGAACAGCACTGAATGTCAGTCAACACAATTTTGAACAACAACGAAACGTGGACAGTACTGCGATCGATGTTCCTCACCTGGCGATTTGATGATGGAATTGTCAGATTTTGCTTGGGCGAAAAATGGGGCTTCATATCGTGTACAGGTTGAAAGTGTGGCCAATGGCAGCAACAAGCACACACGCACACGCTACAAAAACTGGCGCACACACACACACACACGCTGGGAGCAGAGCCACGCATAGACACACCAACAATCGCCAGCCGCCACTAAGTGGCTCCGATGTCACCATGGCCCTTGTGCCAGGCTAGGTGCACTTTGAGCCCACGTGAAGTGTTTGAAGGCTCGCTGCTGGCAGGAAATCGTGGTACACACCCATGCGTTAGGGATAAATAGACCAAGATGACTGGCAGATGCAGAGCGCGTGGTTCCCACTAATGTCACCATGCTGTGTTTTACCTTTAACTGTCAGGAAGTCTTTAACAAGCCTACTCCACAGAGGCCGATCTCGAAATCGATGGTACTAGTCAACGGCAAGCGCACACATCTCTCTGGCCCATGTTGCGCCTGTTTAGATCTCTCGATCCAACCGAATAAAAGCCCGGTCAGCTGAAACACCTCCTCCGCCAGCGAGTGTTTCTGGGGAAGGTCTGGACTAGGGAACCCAATGCATCCCGAATGAGCCACCTGTATAAATCACGGTCCTAAACATCGCCAATTTCTCCTTGGCAGGAGATGGGGGGGGGGAATGCAACCCTAGTTGGAAGCAATATTAACATTCTCACTTGCAACTTTCAATAGCTAGTTGAGACCAAGCTATCGTGGATTTGGATGCGGTCCTAGGTCTATGCCCACCCCCATAGAGGAATAATGGCATGCATATATTATGGATGACACTGCTGGTGGTCAGATTGGCGCCACAGCAGGTGCTGGCGTCAGGAACACAGACTCGCCTTCTCTGATCGAGCATTATACAGCCCAGCAGATGTTCTTCCTTGGATCAAATAGTATTTGTGGTTGTGTCCGATGACATAACAGTGTATTGGTAATTACAAGCCCTTGGGCTCCGTAAATATCTAGCAACCTGATCCAGTTTTTTGTTTCGCTGACCGGGCCCCATGTCTTCCAATTATCCCTGCACAAGTGCTCGTGCCATGACCCACTCGGAAGTTGAGGTCACCTAAGAAGACGACTCTGTCCCGAGGTGCCACTTTAGCCCATACCTGGGAATGGAGGCTAGAGAATGCATCCGAATTGTCAGCCTCAGCTGCGTCACTCCACAGATGTTTATCTTTGTGTTGGGGGTGGCGTATTCTGTCAGTGTGGTTGTCTGTTCGTGTGCAACACAAAGGTACACCACACACTGGGACACACTGGCACACACTACACAAATGGACATAATCACCGGGGCTCAAACACACACTGGCACACTGAGATGTTTGCATACACATTGGCACACACGCATACCGACAGATGTTCATACACTAGCACACTATCGTACACACTGGCGCGCACACACTCTTGACATACGCTGGCAATGTCATCATCACGTAGGCACCCATACTTCTCGTTTTTGACGTTGAGTACCGTGCGGAGATTGCTTCACCGGTGAAAATTGCGGATTGTTCGGGGAGGTTTAACGGCATACTTAACGGAAACAAAACCATAACCGTTTAAGCCCTACACTGGCTGAATGACAATAATAATATTCATAAAAAAAAAAAAAACGACGCTTCTAGCCTAGGGACATTCATGTGATGATCTGCAGAACTAGTGACCGTAAAAACACTAACATCCAGTCAACACTTATTCACCTCTAGAGTACGGTAATGGTGATATAAAGTGAACACGACACACGATATAAACGTTATTGGCGGAATTACATGGCTTCAACCACATGGCACAGCTACCCGTCTCTGGCTCCTATTGGTCGGATTTTGTTGTTGTTTGAGGTGAGCAGGAAATCGATGCCATGCCAGGTGATGGTTCACGTCGAAAGGTGACAAGGAGTGACGTGTGCGCGCCTACGCACCGAACGTCCGATGGCGACCGTGAAAAAAAATCATGTTATTCTCGTTAAACTCGACGATACCACGACGGTGGATTTGTCTACGTCCGTCGTGAGAGATGGCGGCGGCAGTGGCTTTGGGAGGCCTTCACCCAGCGGTGGATAGATCATGGCGACTGCTGCTGATAAACTCAATGACATCTCAAGTCAGCTACTTGTTTAAAACAGATTTTTTTTTTTTTAAAACAAAAATCTCGACTTGTGCTGTTGACGCTGCTGTGATTAATGACGTTGCCAGCCGTTCCCCCCAAGTGTATCGATTAACCGCACCACCCGCCCCCCCCCCCCCCCCCGATTCAACAAATATTTGTGATTCAGGTCACAGAGTAGATTCAAGAATATTTTTTTTAATAATGTAGCAGCCTCTAATGGCTGGAGGCGGCGGCCACGTGAACCCATTAGAACTTACACGATTCGGAAATAATAGTTGTTAGACGCGTGCGATTCGATGCGTTGGGGATTACGAGCTCGAATTGCAACCGACAAATCGGCGATGCCACCGGCAACCACCGCCTGCCGCTTCCCCATAAGAACCGAAGCGTGCCGAGCGCAGGCAGGAGGAGATCCGCGCAGTGACAAACGCCAGGCGTTTTCACAACGGGCAAAAACCCTGTGACTAAACTTGGCTCTATGAGAAGCCGCCCCTTCCTCCATCACGCACGGCGCCAATTTTGCATAATTTCAAACGGGACGGAGGATGTGAGCCGGGCGCGCGAGAGAGAGAGAGAAGAAGAAGAAGCGTCGGTGTCGTCTGGAAGGGAGAGGGAGGGAGGCTGATGAAAGGCCCTTCTCCGTCGCTTGCTCGAGCCGTTTTGATCCACGAAGCGAAGGCCTCGTTGTGACGCGAAAGCCTCTCGCCACCGAGCGCGAACCGCCTTGATCACGCCCAACCACGCGCGGATGTCACCAAAATTCCACCGCGTGATCGTCTCCAGGTGCCTCCCCCGCCCGCCCCTCCTCCACGAGTCAAACATATTCACACGTGTGCTATTAAAATAAAAACCGACAATATATATGTAATATTTTTTAAGTTTTGCGCAGTTCTGTGATTGCTGTCGGGAGCATGGAGATCATTCCTCTCCAGACTTGTTGTTGTGCCATCTCGCGGTAAACTCTCTGTGCCATCTCGCGGTAAACTCTCTGTGCCATCTCGCGGTAAACTCTCTGTGCCATCTCGCGGTAAACTCTCTGTGCCATCTCGCGGTAAACTCTCTGTGCCATCTCGCGGTAAACTCTCTGTGCCATCTCGCGGTAAACCATCTGTGCCATCTCGCGTTGAGCTATCCAAGCGACCCGTGCCACCCCTCTCCCCCGCCGTGGCATCCCTCCACCCCGTGGCACGCTGGAGCCAAAACGCAATAATGCCATGCCGTCATCTTGATCTTGTCAGACGTACACAACACAATGCCTCCCCCCCCCCACCACCAACCAGCACCAAGAACGCAAATAAATAAGCAACTCGTGTGGTCACGTTCAAAGAAGGCGTCGGCAGATGAAGACGTTTTGGTTTTTCAAGTTTTCCGGGAGAGTGGTGCACTGCAGCTAATCCCGTTGCCATTCAGTTCAGAATCATAGCAGGAGGCTTCCCCAGCCTCCTCCTCCTCCACCGTCACCACACCATGGCAAGATTCCTGTTTGTTCTGTCACCATCGCGGGCAATGACGAGGGCAGGGAGCAACGATTTCTCGGGGACGTCTTAGAGGCAGGCCTCTCCCCAGACACCATTGCCAGTGTCTGCAACAGCACCCCGCCCCGCTCCTCCCCCGACTCTGTGTGACAGCCAGCGTTGACGGGACAGTGGAGCGTTGCTGCGTCAAAACACGTTTATTTCTATTGTCACCTCGAAGCTCCGCTGTTCACGCGCGGTGTTAGCGGTCGCGTTGGAGAACAGCGGTGGCCGTGCACCGGGGACTTGGCGACGTCTGTCGAGGCCACCGCTGCGCGGAGGGCCGCCGACTCAAGCGAGGACCCCCCACTCCACCCCCCGCGTCGTCAGGTTGAATTCCCCCCTTTCCATTATTGCAGCGTTGCGTTTGTTTCCCTTCAGTTCCATCGTCGCTCCGTCGTGTTCCGTGCGATGAGGACAATGTTTTTTGTTTGTCAATGAGGTTCCCGCCTGAAGTGCACCTTCTCTCTTCCAAGGACGTCGCACCAAACAAAACCCCGCAGCAACACCTCTCCCCACTTGTTGTGCAGTCATCTTTCCGCGCGAGTCCAGAATATTCATTCACACCGGAGGAATCCGATGAGCTATGAAGCTCTTTCCCTTGGCCCCCCCCCCCACCTCCGCCACAGCTGTCCAGCAGAGTCGCTGCGCCCTCACACGAAGGACGAGAATCCCGACATGGTGAAGCCCGGACCCAGACCGGCGAGGCCCTCGGCGGAGGGATACTGCCTCACCGCGTGGTTCGCCCCCTCGGCCTCGCCGCGCTCGCCGCAGCACGCCCGCGCATTGGGCCGCTGCCTCCGCCACGAGCCGTAGTAGGGCGCCTCGGTGGCGTAGTGGTCCACGAAGGAGTGAGCCGCAGGCGCTCCGGGCTCCGGCTCGCCGGCGAAGTCGCAGGACGGCGCGGGTGCCGGTGCGGGTCCCTCCGCCTCGCACTCGCTCTCTCGCTCGCTCAGCTGAGTTAGGGGAGGTGGAGGGTGGGGGGCACACATTGTAGCGGAATTGAAAGTCTGAATATTTATACTGGAGGAATCCGATGAGCTATGAAGTTGTTTTTTTTAAACATGTCCAGTAAGGGCGGGTAAGAACGTTCACAACAACAAGCAGTACAAACCACACGATTGGAGTGCAACGTATAGGAAAATTAAACAAATCACTTAACAAAAATATAGAAATGAAACTCAACTTGATATATAGTTATTGTATCAGGTAAAGCCCACTGAGCTATTAAAATTATTTTTCCAGAAGCGACACGGCCACAAAATGATAGCTCCAACAGAAGTGGCTCCCTTACATCGTGTGGAAATTGCACGTCAGCGAAAGAGAATCTGAACCCAAAGTTAAAAAATTCGGAGGGTGGTGGTGGAGGTGGTGGAGGTTATGGTGCAGGTGGTGGTGGAGGTGTAGGAGATGGTGGTGGAGGTGGTGGTGGTGGTGCAGGTGGTGGTGGAGGTGTAGGAGGTGGTGGTGGAGGTGGTGGTGCAGGTGTTGGTGGAGGTGGTGGTGCAGGTGGTAGTGTAGGTGGTGGTTTTGGTGCAGGTGTTGGTGCAGGTGGTGGTGGAGGTGGTGGTAGAGGTGGTGGTGCAGGTGGAGGTGTAGGAGGTGGTGGTGGAGGTGGTGGTGCAGGTGGTGGTAGAGGTGTTGGTGGAGGTGGTGGTGCAGGTGTTGGTGGTGGTGCAGGTGGTAGTGCAGGTGGTGGGCAGGAGAACCCCCCCCCCCAGACGCAGCCGCCACTCACAGCAGTGCCAGAGCCCGCATCGCCGTCTCACCACGGCTCACGGTGCCGTCACCGCGGCAGAGGCGGTGACATCAACCGAGCGTCAACCATTGACACCGCGCTCCATTCATCACCGCACCCACGCCGAGCCACCTCCCACCCACCCACCCCCCCACCAACCCCCCCCCCCTACCCACCACCACCTCCTCCCCGGCACCGCCGCTCCCCCACCCGACCGCTTTGAGTCGCGAAGAGAAGTCGACGTCGTTCTCAGCCAACTCGAAAGACGGCGGCGCTGTTTGGACATCAAAGCCGAGACACCCCCCCACCCCCCCACCGTCCCCCCCTACCCCCCCCACCTTCCCCAACAGCTCCCACGCTAATTAGGATCGCTCGGAAAACTATTAGCAAGGTAACGAGAAAATCGGCGAGCGAACGGAGTCAGCGGGCTTCAAAGCGATGTCCCGCGGCTGCCGCTGGCGTTGAAAAGGGGGGTGCGGTTGGGGGAGGAGAGGGGGGAGGAGAGGGGGGGGGGCGTCACAACAGTTTAGACGCACGTAGAATTTAAACAAAAAATCGCCCCCCCCCCTTAGCATCCAGGGCCTTGCGAAGATACGTTTCGTGACGGCGGCCCCTTGTGGCGCGCGCGCCCACGCCGCAGTGCGGGCTCACCCCGACGGAGGATGCTGTGAGAGCAGCGTCAGCTCGCTCTAGTTGTGGCGATACACCGCGTTTAACGCATTTTAGTGCGGTCACCCCTCCCCCCTCCCACTGGGGGCTCCCCCCTCCGCCCCCACCCCTCCTCCTCTCCCACCGGGGGCTCCCCCCTCCGCCCCCACCCCTCCCCTCTTCCACCGGGGCCTCCCCCCTCGGCCGCTCCGTCACGACATCGTTCATGGTGCATCGCGGCCCTTGACATTCCGAGTTCAATTAACACCGAATTCGAAGAAAGCGGCTCTCCCTTGCTATTGTCGCTTGCCGGCCCCTGGTCCGGCCGAACGTTTTCCTCACGCCCTGCCACCCCCCACCCCCCGGCTCACACAAAATCGCCCTGAGCCATCGAGTTCACTCAGTGGGTGGAGGGAGCGGCCTCGATAAATCAATTAGCGCGTGTGCAGCCACACACACAGACAGAGAGAGATGTGAATGAGCGCACGGTTGAGCGGGCGACCGAGCGAGCGCGTGCGAGACGATAAACAACACATTTTTAATAAATTATTTTTTTCTATCAACGTGACTTTAACGAAAGACCCAAAGAGTAGCAACAATTAGATGTTTGAGTGGTGTTCCTAGGTGGGTGCTGGCTGGGGTTCCTGGCATTGCTGAGCAAGCAAAGGCACCCCCAGCCCACCCCCTCCCCATACCCCCCCCCCCCACGGGTCTGAGCAGTGCCGGAGTAAGCTAGTGTGGGGCCTGTAGTTTATGTTACAAAGGGGCCCTAAATAAGTAAATAAACACATAAATATTAAAACACGAATTTTTACTTGCACAGTAAAGTCATTGTATTTTTTCATTTGCTATACAGCCAGATAATGCGACAAATCGCTAACCTTAAACACCCGGTCGTTCGTAAAAGTTGAAGGCGGTATAGTACTATAGTAATAGAGCAAGTGCAGAATCACCGAACCGGAATTGATAGCTTGAAAGCATTTAGCGCGGGGCCCTTGAAAGTGCTTGGCCCGTAGCTACTACAATATTTAGTAGTAGCTACTACAATATGTAGTAGCTACTACTACATATGTAGTAGCTACTACAGTATGTAGCTACTTTTGCAACGAGGATAATCCGGCACTGGGTCTGAGACACCGCAGGGCCACGCTGGCACAACAATCGTCTGAAGTTGGCGGTGGTCGTGGTTGGTGGTCGTGGGTGAATTTGAGGTCGGGTCGGTGTTGCACCACCACGCCGGCGAGGGAGGCCACGTGGGGAGCTCCGGGCGGGCGCACGTTGGCACGAGAACAAAGACAAAGATCCCCCGGCACGGCCTTTAACAGACTGCTGTTGGGGCAAGTGCTGTCAGCGAGCGCCTACGAAGGTCGGCACTGGCACACGACGGGGGTGGGTAGCCGGCACCACGCCCGGCAGCCTTTGTCTCCCCGGTGGCGATGTTTTTACACACCACACCAGGTACTCGTTTTTAACTCTGAGCTGAAGTAGAAGAGGCCCACGGCCGGTGCAATTATTCGCCGCTTGTTATTGCTCGTACACACACTGGGACCGCACGCGCACACATCCGCACACGTCCGTGCACACAAATCGACACTCACGCGGACATTCCTGCACGGACCCGCACGCTCACGCTCACGCACACGCCTTATGCTAACACAGGTGCGCTTAGGGTACAGCTGATTCTTATTATTACCTTTTTTTGTGCTACAAATTACACAATTTTTGGAAGCCGCTTTAATGAGAGGAGGTGTTCTGAAGAAAAACGAATAAAAAAATAAATTGCGTTGCTCTTATTAAATGTCCCCGCGCGTGTCACGGTCTGCCTGTGCGCGCGCTGCGCAATCTGTCGCCCGCCCATAATCGCCAATCCGCACCTCGACATCCGCGCGTGCAAATTGTCCTCCTGCACAGAAAAAAGAAAAGCCACGGCACTAACTGTGCGAGGCGAGCGCTCCCAGCTCGCACCCGTTTGCCAGGATTATCGCGTAAGCCATCACCTGAGCCGTTTTCCTGTCCAGCGGGCGGGGGGAGGGGAGGCCAAACAAAGACAAAGATCCCCCGTACGGGCTATCAACAGAACTGACTGTTGGGGCAAGTGCCGTTAGCGAGCGCCTACGAAGGCCGGCACTGCACACGAGGGGGTGGGTGGCCAGAACAACGCCCGGCCGCCTTTGTCTCCCACGGAAGGGTTTTTTTTTTTTTACATCGCATCCAGGTCCTCAATTGAGGCTGAGTCGTCTGTGAAAAACAGTAGCGCCTTCCTTAGTGATGATAGCTTTGCTCGCTACAAGAACAAGGCAAACGCCGAGTGAACTAAACTACGATTATTATCTCAAGCTAGCTCTATGGAAACAGGGCAACTTGTTTACAGGGGCAAAAGAGTCAGGCAAGTCGGTGATCGGCGTAGAGACCAAAATGTAAGGTCTGGAGTCAGCATGTAAACAGCAGAAGGGGGTCGACAGCACGGGTGGCTGGGGGGAAGAAACTCCGTATTATTGGTGGCAGCAGTGCAGAATGAGTGACATTTTTTTTTAAAAAGCACAAAACCCAACGTGAAATTCGTCAAATAACACTGCGGCCTTAAAAGGAAAAAACAATATAATAGGTGAGACATTTCGTGCAATTGCCCTTCTTCAAACACACACGAAAAAGGGCCATTGCTCGGAACGTCGCCTGCTATATATTGTTTTCCCTTTGAAGGCCACACACAGTGCTATTGATGGATGTATTGAGTTGTTGTTGTTGCTAATTGTGATTTTGCACCACTGCCAACGCAGCAGCAGTCGCAGCAGCAGCAGAAGCACCACCGAAAAAAAAATATGAAATGTGTCCCCAAAAAAAAAAAAGATCATCAAAGTTTGGCGGCTGCTCCCAGCTCACAGTGCCAACGAGACACCGCACACCACCAACTCAGCTGTCTCAGTCACGGCACAACCCCGGGGATGGGACCCGTCTGGCGTCACAGCGACGCGTCTGTGTGTGTGCAGCGCAGACATCGCACACAGGCCGACAGGGGCCCCGGCTAGCAGCGGAGACAGCGGCAGCCGCCGCGTCTCCCCTCCCACGTGGCGCTCGCTCCGTTTCGCGCGGCGAGCGAACGAGCGTGGGGAACAGCAGATGGCGATGGTGGCCCGGGTGGCTGATTCCGCGCCAAAGACGTCGATTTTCCCTTCCCGCCTCCACCGCCACCCGCAGGCTCATTAAAAAAACAACACATCTCTGGGTCTCTATGTGAGTCTATGACTGTCTGCGAGTCCGTGGTTCCCTGGGCGAGTCTACGGCCCTCCATGCGAGTCCACAGTGACTTGCTCTAGAGGGCGGTTCAATCACATACGGTCACATACGGTGACTTGGAACCCCCTAATTAGAACCCAGGATCCGGGCTCTGGCGATCTTGGTGCTCCGAGCCCCTTGGGCTGTTTGGCGGGGTGCTCGAGCGGGGTGCGTGCGCCACACGCAGGCGCTGCCGAGCGGACCTCACCGGCGACTCGGGGATGTCGGACAGCTTGTGCTTGAGGCTGGGGCTCGACAGGAGGGAGTCGCTCTTGCCAAACTCCGCGTACTGCGCGGGCGCCTCGTCCTCCGCCACGCCCAGCGACGTGGGGCTGCGGTCCGACGGGGACCTGGGTGGGTGGTGGGGGGTAGGGGGGGTGCAGCCGGCACTTAGCAGACTCACCCTGTGCACTCACTCACCCACACGGCACGCTCACCCAGTGTACTCACCCAGCGCACTCACTCACTCACCCACCCACACGGC
Source organism: Lethenteron reissneri (assembly GCF_015708825.2). Classification (NCBI taxonomy): domain Eukaryota; kingdom Metazoa; phylum Chordata; class Hyperoartia; order Petromyzontiformes; family Petromyzontidae; genus Lethenteron; species Lethenteron reissneri. Next base: position 12,444,768 of record NC_083788.1, read on the forward strand.
ACGCTCACCCAGCGCACTCACCCAGCGCACTCATTCAACCCACACGGCTCGCTCACTCAGTCCACCCACCCACCCACTTACCCAGTGTGTGAGTGTGCGGGTGAGTGTACTGGTGTGTGTACCGGTGAGTGTGTGAGTGTGCGGGTGAGTGTACCAGTGAGTGTACGGGTGAGTGGTTGAGTGTACGGGTGAGTGTACAGGTGAGTGGTTGAGTGTACGGGTGAGTCTACAGGTGAGTGTACAGGTGAGTGTGTGAGTGTGCGGGTGAGTGTACCAGTGAGTGTACGGGTGAGTGGTTGAGTGTACGGGTGTGTGTACGGGTGAGTGTTTGAGTGTACAGGTGAGTGTACGGGCGAGTGTGTGAGTGTTCGTCTGGTCGGGTCACCTGGAGGGTGCTCCGTTGGGGTGGCAGAACGTGTTCTTGACGGGCAGGCGCCGCTCGCTGAGCTCCAGGCTGGCAGCGAAGCGCTCGTCCAGACTCACCATCTCCTGGTTCCCCAACGTGCCGCCCTTCACCACCGCTCCTGGGGTCACGGGGTCACGAGGGGCAGGGGGATAGTGATGACGACGATGGTGATGGCGGCGATGTGGATGATGACGATGATGTTCACGATGATGATGTTCGCTATGATGATGATGTTCACGATGATGATGTTCACGATGATGATGTTCAAGATGATGATGTTCACGATGATGTGGATGATGTTCACGATGAAGTGAATGATGTTAACGATAATGATGTTCACAATGATGATGATGTTCACGATGATGATGATGTTCACGATCATGATAAAAACGATGATGATGATGTTCACGATGATGATGTTAACGATGGTGTGGATGATGTTAACGATGGTGGGGATGATGTTAACGACGATGATGTTAACGATGATGATGATGAAGTTGACGATTATGTTAATGGTCATGTGGATGGGTTTAAGAAGATGTTAACGATGTGGATAATGTTGGACGACGATGTCGACGACGATTACGACGATGATGATGATGATGATGTCGACGATGATGTTAACGGTGACGTGGATGATGTTAAAGGTGATGATGATGATGTTAACGGTGACGATGATGATGTTAACGGTGATGATGATGATGTTGGCGGCGATGCGGGGCTGGCGTGCGTCACCGGAATGCGCCCTGCGCTTGTGCCGCTGGCGCTGGCCGCGCACGACGAGGACAAAGACGAGGAGGAGGATGAGGAGGAGGCCGCTGAGCGCCACCACCACCAGGAACCACCACTCGTCGTAGAACGCCGCCTCCAGGTGCGCTGGGGGTGGCGGGGGGGGGGGTGGCAGGGGGGGGGGGGTGGCAGAGGGTGGCAGAGGGTGGCAGGGGGGGTGGCAGGGGGGGTGGCAGCGGGGGTGGCAGGGGGGGGGGGTACAGCAGATGGTCTCTCGTCACCCAGTGTGGTGTTAAGCACGGGTGAGGCTGTGGATTCGTGATCGGTGACGGTGAAGCGATCGGTGATTCTTGACGGGTGACGTTGATGATGATTGCGATAATGACGGCGATCATGACGTCAGTGCTAGTGGTGGTGGTAGTAGTGCCGCTGGTGGTGGTACTGCTGGTGGTGGTGCTGGTGGTGGTGCTGGTGGTGGTGCTGGTGGTGGTGGTGGTGCTGGTGATGCTGGTGGTGGTGCTGGTGGTGGTGCTGCTGGTGGTGGTGCTCGTGATGGTGGGGCTGGTGGTGCTGTTGCTGGTGCTGGTGGTGGTGCTGGTGGTGGTGGTGCTGGTGGTGCTGGTGCTGGGGGTGCTGGTGGTGGAGCTGCTGGTGGTGGTGGTGCTGGTGCTGGTGCTGCTGCTGCTGGTAGTGCTGCTGGTGGGAGGCTGTGCTCACTGGTGAGGGGCTGCGAGGGGGGCCCCGGTGTCCCCGAGCCGTAGCGGTTCACGGCCGACATGCGGAAGGTGTACGTGAGGCCCCGGCGGAGCAGGCCGGGGCGCAGCGAGTGCGACGTCGCCTCGCGAGGGATGTCCTTGGCCAGGAGGTCCCACAGGCCGTCGTCTGAGGCACGCACAAGGGGGGGGGGGGGGGCCCAGGGTGACATCGGAGAGTGGTGGCGTGGATTGGGGAGCGCTGCTTCTCGGCCGGATTCCGTACGGGACACGGTGAACTCGCTTGTTGCGCAGGGCGGGTGCTTCGTAACCTTTGCTGCAGCCTTGCACAACACCCCCTTGGGTTCTCGGTCGTTAAAAACTATGTCATGATGTTGGTAAATGCACAGGGGGTTGATGAAACGAAGTAAGTTGTGACTTACGTGCCCGTTCCTTAATTTGTGTTGTCGACGATTTACCTTCGACAAAAAAAACCTGCCCATGCCTCGTACCCCCCAGAAAGGGCGTCTCACAACCCCAGTGAGTGCGTGCCACCGCAGGTTAAGAAGAAGAAGAACCACTGCTGGTACAGAGAGAGAGAAAGAGGGTGGCAACACGTCGTAGGCTTTCGCGAGCGATGGATCATCACGTGTTTTTTTGGGGGGTTGGATCGCGTGGGAGAGAGGCAGTCGGTCACTGGGAGGGCGAAGAGGGAAAGCCTCTGGGGGCCTGGCCTTAAACTGGGGCAACGGAGTCAACAGCACGGCTGTTATTATTCAAATAATCGTCATCATTATTGGTTATTACTACTTCTACTTCGCTTGATAAGAGGTATTTTGGGTTAGGTCGTGTACATTTATGAGATCTAACACAAAAAAACCCTCTATTATGGATACTATTGGTCACGAAAGCCTACTCCGTGTTAAACCGACGACTTCGCTTGTTGATCCATGAATGATTTGCCGTGTCTCATGGCAGTTTTTTTCAGGAGGGTCCTGCCAAAGTTTTTTTGTTTGCGGTAGGTTGGGGTTGGTAGATTCCAAACGAGTAATAAGTATAACCCGTAAAAACAAAGTTTTTCACTATAAATCCTTTATATGCGTGGCGGCTAGAGTCCTCTCGTCCTCTGGATTGAGATGGCTGCCACCTATGGGTCAGATGATTGTCTGCCAGTATTAAGCAATTGGTAATTAAAAATTTAATTTGTTTTCCCTAAACAGTGTAAAATTTTGGAAAAAAATTTTCACGAACATTAATTGTCTCGCACAACGAGTCTGTGTGGAAATGTCAGCTCGATTGGATAACGGGAAGTGGGTTAAAAAACGACCGAAAGATTTGCACGGTCGTAAGCAAGCAAGCAAGCACGCAAGCACGCAAGCAAGCAAGCTAGCGAACTTAATATAAAGGATTTTAAAAAAAAGATGTGGACTGTCGCGCCTGTGGCACATGATGGCCGACTCTTGCGAATGACGCCACGGGGGTCTTTAACGTCTCCACTGCCAAGGCGAAGCAAGACGGCGCACGCTGCCGTGGAATTGCCACGGTCACTGCGCCGGCAGTAATAACTCGGGGCCCGCCGCCCGATTCGAACCGTGGAGCTCTGTGACAAGCGGCGAATCTAGCGCTGCCGCTGGGCCGTGTTGGTTGTGGCGGGGGGCGGGGGGCGGGGGGGGGGGCAAGGGAGCTCCAGGCTGTGGGGGCAGCAGAGAAGAAAGAGTGACCCCCCACCGAGCAGAGTTGCTCGGGCGATTCAACAGAAGGCCACGGTTACTGGAGCGGAGAGAGCGCACGGAGGGGAGTAGAATAGGGAGCCATCCCTCGACCGCACACGGGCATCGATCAGCCTCCCATTGTACCTGCACCAGATGGATATATTCCTCCAGTACAGCCATGGAAATTTGTATCGAACTACACGGTCAAGCCGTATGTTAACAAGTGCACGAGCCGAAGGACATGCCTGTCGCACCCCAACGTGAACAGGGAATTGTTCCGACTCCCAGCCACGCAGCTCGCAACCGGGCCTGCCCATCATCGTGAAGGTCCTAATTGATCACGAGCAGGAGGCAAGGGACCCCCCCCACCCCTAAAGCACGAAGAACAACAACGCAAAGCCCCGGCCTCTTGATGATATCGAAGGCCTTGACCAGGGCCAATGAAGCTGAGATGTCGGTCCCTGTTGAAATTCCAGATTCACCTCCGCCGTGGCGGACGGACGGAGATTATTGCCACGACAGACGTGGAGGACCGCCCTGGCCACGAACCACATTGGGGCCTCCGCAAGCCTCTCCTGCTCCTCCTCCTGCTACTCCTGCTGCTCCGTACGTACCCGAGGGTCGGGCCTCCACCAGGTAGCCGGTGACGGGGGCCAGGCCCGGGTCGCCGTGACTCCACTGCAGGTGGACCTCGTGGCCGTACTGGTACACCACGGGGGAGCCGGGGGGCCCTGGGGCGCCTGCAAAGACAAAGACCGCCACCCCGCGGTGTAGCCTTTGATAGACTGTCGGGGCAAGTGCTGCTGATAGCGAGTAGCAGCACCTCTCTGTGAAGGTCGGCACGGCATGTGAGTAGAGGTGAGTGAGTGTAATTACACTTGCGTACACGCCAGTACACGTGTGTGAGTGTGAGTACGCGTGTGTGAGTACACGTGTGTGTGACAGTGAGTACACGAGTGTGTGTGTGTGTGAGTACACGTGTGTGTGTGTGTGACAGTGAGTACACGTGTGTGAGTGTGAGTACACGTGTGTGTGAGTACACGTGAGTGTGTGAGTGTGTGTGTGAGTACACGTGTGTGTGAGTGTGTGTGAGTACACGTGTCAGTACACGAGTGCGTGTGTGTGTGTGTGACAGTGAGTACATGTGTGTGAGTGTGAGTACACGTGTGTATGTGACAGTGAGTGTGAGTCTGAGTACACGTGTGTGTGAGTACACGTGAGTGTGAGTACACGTGTGTGTGTGACAGTGAGTACACGTGTGTGTGTGTGACAGTGAGTGTGTGTACACGAGTGTGTGTGTGAGTGTGAGTACAAGTGTGTGTGAGTGTGTGTGTGTGTGAGTGTGTGAGTGTGTGTGTAAGTGTGAGTGTGCGTGTACACCCACCGTGTGCCGGCGCCGTGCTCACGTTGGCCTCGAGCTCGGGCCCGAACGCGAAGGTCCGCGCGCGCACACGGAATTGGAAGGGCAGCGCGGGGGCCAGGTCCTTGACGCGGAGCCAGCGCGGAGCGTCGGCCCTCACCTCCACACTCACGATCTTACTCACCCCTGCACGGCGCCGCAACCCGCACACGCGCTCACCACCGCACGCTCACCACCGCCGGACCACCGCACGCTCACCGCGAACGCTCACCCGCGCGATCGGTTCAACCACGACCACCACGGCACACTCACCACATTCCTCACCTGTGAACATCACCACCACCACCACACTCACCACATTCCTCACCCGTACACACCACCACCACACTCACCACATTCCTCACCCGTACACACCATCACCACCACACCACCACCACCACGCTCACCACACCACTACCACCACCACCACCACCACACTCACCACACCACCACCGCCACCTTGCCTTTCGCAAGGAGCTGTCCAGCTCAACCTCGAGGGGGTTCAGGGTGCGGGGGGGGGGGCGTGTGGATGGGGCCACGGAGGGGGAAGGGGAGTTGGGGGGGAGGGGGATTGGGGGGCGGAGGGGGATTGGGGGGGAAGGGGGTTGGGGGGGAGGGGGGTTGGGAGGGAGGGGGGTTGGGGGGGAGGGGGGTTGGGGGGGAGTGGGGTTGGGGGGGAGGGGGGTTGGGAGGGAGGGGGGTTGGGGGGGAGGGGGGTTGGGGGGGAGTGGGGTTGGGGGGGAGGGGGGTTGGGAGGGAGGGGGGTTGGGGGGGAGGGGGGTTGGGGGGGAGTGGGGTTGGGGGGGAGGGGGGTTGGGGGGGAGGGGGGTTGGGGGGGGAGTGGGGTTGGGGGGAGGGGGGTTAAGGGGGGAGGGGGGTTGGGGGGGAGGGGGGTTGGGGGGGAGGGGGGTTGGGGGGAGTGGGGTTGGGGGGAGTGGGGTGGGGGGGAGGGGGGTTGGGGGGGAGTGGGGTTGGGGGGAGGGGGGTTGGGGGGGAGTGGGGTTGGGGGAGGGGGGTTGGGGGGAGTGGGGTTGGGGGGGAGGGGGGTTGGGGGGGAGTGGGGTTGGGGGGAGGGGGGTTGGGGGGGAGGGGGGGGGGCTACCCACCGTGCACGGGCAGCGAGGGTTTGTAGACGAGGCGGTAACCGGACAGGACCCCGTTGGGCTGCGCGGGAGGCCCCCAGGTCACGTTCAGCGACGTTGAGGTCACGTCCCAGAACCTGAGGAACGAGGGCGCGGAGGGGGCTGTGCGTGCGTGAGTGCGTGTGTGTGTATGTGTGCGTGTGTGCGTGTGTGTGAGTGCGTGTGTGTGTGAGTGCGTGTGTAAGTGTGTGCGTGCATGTGTGTGAGTGCGTGAGTGTGTGAGTGTGTGTGTGTGAGTGCGTGTGTGCGTGTGTGTATTATTGTGTGTGTGTGTGTGAGTGCGTGTGTGTGAGTGCGTGTGTGCGTGTGAGTGTATGCGTGTGTGCGCGCACGACACAGGAGTGTGAGTAGGGAGCGGTGGCGCAGGGGTTAGCGCGCTGCACAGCGCTACTCTGCGCACCCACGGAGCCGTCTCCTGTCCACGTGCTACAACAACAGCAACAACAACAACAACACCACCACCACCGTCATCGGCACAGCATGACGATCGCCATCTGATCTGCCAACCGGTGCTGGCGGGGAGGAGGGGAGTTGGGGGGGGGGTTGAGGGGGAGGAGGGGAGTTCTAGGGGGCTTGGGGGGGGGGAGTGGGGGGAGGAGGGGAGTGGGGGGGATGGGGGGGGCAGGAGGGGAGTTGAGGGGGGAGGAGGGGATTGGGGGGGGGATTGGGGGAGGATGGGAGTGGGGGGGGGATTTGGGGGGGAGGATGGGAGTGGGGGGGGGATTGGGGGGGGGGGCATTATCTCGTGTTCTGCACCCCGCCCGCTCGCTCATTAAAGAGACATTGCTGCTGAGTGCCGCAAGCTCCACGCAGCGCGACCCGGGCACGGCGCGCAGGACGTGGAGGCAATGCCAAGGAGGCGGGCACGCGCACGCACGCGCGTGAGAACACACACACGCGCACGCAACTCTCAGCCGCTGACAACACTCGAATCGGCGCCCTTGGCGCGTGAATGTTCAATGTTGGCAACCCTCCTTCCCTCCAGCACACCGAGACAAGGACCCTCCGTGGAGCGCGTAGCACCTACGAAGGCCGGCATTGCAACACCACGCCCGGCCGCCTTTGTCTCCCCAATACTGATTGCGCCAGGTTGTGTGTGGGGTGCAGGATATGTGCCTGTGTGCTGCAAGGTGCGAGTGGCTGGGCGAGTCTGGCTCAGCTCACAGCTCACGCTGAGCACGGAGCACGGCCCCTGGCGTCGCTCGCAGGGAAATACAAAATACAAAACGCCCCCCCCGCCCCCCCCCAACTCGCTGTCGGTGAGCATTAAGGGAGAGTGGGTGGGGGGCTCTCCCGTGGCACGGTAACTCAGCTACCCCCCTACCCCTCTACCCCTCCCATCGTCTCACCCACACAGAGCTGCGCCTTGTGCACGGCGTGCGCGTGGCAGTCGAAAGGAACCAGGGACCCTGAGTCTCCAGGTGCAGCGTCATTAAGTCACCAGGAACCAGTCACTGGGTCACCAGGGACCAGTCACTGGGTCACTAGGGACCAGGAACCAGTCACTGGGTCACCAGGGACCAGGAACCAGTCACTGGGTCACCAGGGACCAGGAACCAGTCACTGGGTCACCAGGAACCTTGAGTGAGTGAGGACCGCAGGAGCGAGGGGGGACACTGCCCCCGTCCGTCCGTCCGTGCCCCCTCCGTCCTCGCTCGCCACTCGCCGTGTGTGGGAGCACGACCCGGGGGGAGGGCGGCGGGGGGGGGGGTGAAGCGGCCGATCGCCGCCCCCGCCCCCAGCGGTGCTGCCCGCGGGCCACTTCAACATTTCACGAAGCGCCGCGGGGCCGAGCGCGGCCTACCGCTTAGTGGGGCCGGTGATTCGCGATTCGCGATTCCATTCGGCATGACGGCACGGGCCCCACGGGGGACGGGACCCTCTCCGTGGGCACGGGGGAGGGGGGGGGGCAAGCACGGAGCGGTCGACGCAAGGGGGTGAGGCGAGGAGAGAACGTGCTGTGCTGAGCTTTTTACGTGGACAGCCGCTCCACTGCTGGATGATGAGGGCGTTTTTTTCAAATCTGCCAATGTCAACTCCGCTCCTCACTCTCGTTGAGAGAGAGAGAGACAGAGGATGACTCAGAGGCGCCAGGAGGAGGAACCGCAGATGAGCGGTGAGGCAGCAGCGGCAGCAGCAGCAGCCACGCGGTGAGCGGCCTGCACGACCAACAATTGCCCAAGCTTCGCGGTCCTACAAATATGTCAACGTGTTATCAGCACAACTAATAAGTGCTCACGTTTTGGTGTAAACCGGAACACCTGGAGAAAACCCACGCGTGCGAGGGGGAAACGCTCTATCCCATACAGCCAGAACAGGTGGAAGTCCACATTGTATTTTTTTTATTTTGCCGTACTTCCTTCCCCCGGCATCGTCCAGGGTACGGCTCCTCCTCGCCTCCGCACACAAAGGGAGCTTCGCGACAACATTGACGTGGCGACCCCCCGACCCTCGTTGCCTCTACAGTGCTGGATTACAGGCCACGCGCCGCGCAGGCGAGCACCACCACAACTCCCACCACTAGAGCGGAAGAGGCAATTATAATGGGGGAAATTGAATGATTGAGATGCAAAGCAATGCGCTTTGGGATGCTGAGATCCTTACACTAAATCAATCAATCCGACTCAGGTTGCCGGCTTCATTATCACTCAGCCTGTTATCTCCGCTGTACCCGTTGCTCCGGGCCCTGTTAACATCTAATGGAAATCATTTGCCCAGCAATGCCTCACCGAGGCCCGGCACTCCTGTTCAGTGGGGCAACCGCTAAATCTGCTCGCCTGGCCCTGAATTCCGCAATTAATGAGAGTTCGGCTTCGCGTGGGAGGCAAACGCAGAGCCCCCGGAGAACACCTGGGCACAGCGCTGCTCCGTGCGAGGGGATGACGCTCATCACCGCCACTGCCTGAACACTGCGCGCCTACAGCACCTGGCAAGCCCTGGTGCGGATCTCCCATCCAGGCACTAAACCAGGCTCAACCCCGCTTAGGGGCGGAGGAGAGGCGTGTACGGTGAGGGTGTGGGTGGGTGCATGAGTGAGTGGCTGGGTGAGTGCATGGGTGGGTGAGTGCAAGTGCACGGGTGGGTGAGGGTGGGTGCACGGGTGATGGATGAGTGTGTGCGTGCTTGCGTGGGTGTGGGGAACGGTGGCACAGTGGTTAGTGCACCTGGTCAGAGTGTGTAAGCATCAGCATTGGAGGATGGGGAGACAAAGGCGGCCGGCCGGTCGTGGTTTCAGACAACAACCACCCCTTCATAGGCGCGCGTCGTTCCAGCCTTCATAGGTGCTGCTCGCTGACAACACTGGCACCTGAAGCCCGCACGCGCGAGCGAGCGAGCGAGCGAGTGATCGGCACCGGGGCGAGTTTTCCGCTCACCAGCGGCGAGCGTGCGGGCCGTGACGGGCCCCGCGCGGGGCCCCTCTCCGGCCGAGTTGTAGGCGCACACGGCCACCGCGTAGGCCGTGTAGCCCGTGAGGTTGCGCAAGCGCACGCTCGTCTCGGGGAGGAAGAGCGTCCGGGCGCTCTCCGGCGCGGCGGCGCCGCCGGCCTCGCGCCGCCCCGCGTCGCTGTAGTACACCTACACAGGAGGCCCGCAGAGGTACACAGTCAAAGATCCCCCCCCGCCCCCACCACCAACACCACCACCTCCAACCCACACCGTGTGATCTTTAACAGGTTGTCGGGGCAAATGTCGTTAGCGAGCGAATTGTGAATTCCGGCACGGCGCGCCTACGAAGGCGATAAAAAGACAAAATCCCCCGTATAGCCTTAACAGACTGTTGGGGCAAGTGCTGTTAGCGAGCACTTATGAAGGCCGGCACGGCACACGGCCGCCTTTGTCTCCCCAGTGACGATGTTTTTACGCACCACAACAGGTACTCATTTGAGTCTGAGGACCGGTTTAGACAATTATAACCGTCACAAATGGCCGTGAGCGGGAATCGAACTCGGGTCGCCAGGTTAGTAGCGCAGCGCGCTAACCGCTACACTACCGCTCCCCAGACAGACACACAAACGCGCGCACACACCCACCCCACCACTCAGGCACACACACATATGCACTCACCACCACTCAGGCACACACACACACACGCACTCACCACCACTCACAAACTCAGCGAATCGCGCGCTCACACACATAGACGCAATTGATGATGGCACGTACTCTACCACCCCCATCGACTGGACGTGACCTCTCTAACATCAACCTGCCAGTTTGCATACTCGTGCAATAATCACCAGCGATCTATGCTCGTGTTTCCGTTACTTTATTTTACCACGGATGGATTTTAAAAGTTTGATGTCCAAGAATCCAACTTGTGTTGTTCGTTTTTATTTATTGAACATTGTGGCCGTGCACTGTGTTTTTTTAAATCTCCTTTTATGGCGCGGTTGCGTTGGTCAATTTCGTGACCCAGGTCACTCTCGAGCTCTCCCCTAGCTAAGCAAAACACGAGTGAAACCCTGACCGCGGGAGGTCAAGGTCAGCCACTCACCTTGTACCCCTGGATGATTCCATTGTGCGCTCCAGCAGGAGGGGGGTCCCACGTCACCTCCAGCTGAGTGGAGCTCGTCGGCCGTACCACTACGCTCTGGGGGGGCGCCGAGGGCACTTGCGTGGCCCAACCGGGAAAAGGAAAATCGTGCAAAAAGTTAAAACAATCGGTCAGTTACGCACATGGGCAAAGTGTGTGCACGCTATACGGGGGATCTTTGTCTTGGTTTGTATTTGTTAGCGTGGGGAGCAGTGGTGTAGTGGTTAGTGTGCTGCGCTACGAACCCGGTGACCCGAGTTCCATTCTCGCTCACGGCCAACACACCAGTGACGATTATCTGAACCGGTCCTGGACTTCCCCTAGGTCGACTCGGCCTCAAATAAGTGCTGGACCTGGCGCGATGTGCACACATCGCCACTCGGGAGAAAAAAATGTGGCCGGATGTGGTGCTGGCCACCCACCCGTGCTAATCTCTAGAGGTGCTCACGAACAGCACTTGCCCCAACAGCCCGTTAAGGCTACAGGATCGTGTCTTTGTCAGTGCGCGTGTACGCAACGCGCTTGCGGAGCGGTGGCGGAGCGGTGCGCGCACCTGCGCTACGCACCCCGTGGGGCGCGAGTTCGATCCCCGCTCGCGACTAACATTCGGTGACGAAGGACTGAACCACCCCGGCGGCCACAAGATCGACTCAGCCACAAATGAGCAATCGGTGGCGTGCACATACGTCGGCTACACCAACACCTCGTGCATCTTGCCAGCCTTAATCGGTGCACTTGCCCAAGCGGTATGTGTAGGCTATACGGGGAGCCCTCAAACTTTGTGTGTGTTTAATGAGGTGGGGTGGGGGGGGTTACCTGCTTCCCCCACGTACACCTGGAGGGGAGCCGTGGGGGGTCCTTCCCCTGCGGCGTTGTAGGCGCTGACGATCACCTCGTAGCGGCGAAACTTCGTGAGTTCTGAGCACACGCAGAGACACACACGCACACAGTGAGCACAAAGACACAGACTGCCCCCGTGCAGCCTGAACGGACTGTTGGGGCAAGTGCAGTTAGAGAGTAGCACCTGTGAAGCTTGCACAGCACACGAGGGGGTGGGTGGCCAGCACCACGCCCTTTGTCTCCTGAGTGGCGATGTTTACACATCGCACCAGGTACTCATTTGAGGCTGAGTTGACCTAGAGGAGGCCCGGGACCGATTCAGATAATCGTCACTGGCGTTGGCCGTGAGCGGGAATCGAACTCGGGTCGCTGGGTTCGTAACGCAGCGCGCTAACCGCTACACTACCGCTGCCCAACACACCAATATATACACACACAGATACACACGGCAACACCACACACACACACACAGACCCACACGCCAACACACACACAGATCCACACGGCAACACACACACACACAGATACACACGGCAACACACACACAGATCCAAACGCCAACACACACACACCCACACGGCAACACACACACACAGAGATCAAAACAGTAACACCACACACACCACACGCGCGCGCGTTATTCTTCTCGTGCTTTGTTTGCTTTGGTCTGACACGGCTGCCCAGCGCTGCTCATTTGAAGTCTGAAATCAAGCACGGGGCGCAGGCAAGACGAACAATGCCTGCTGGGTGCACAGGGAGTCACGGAGGAGGCGGGGGGGGGGGGGCACGGGCAACCAGGAGCACGAACACTTTCTCTGCCAAACCCACGGCCTTGGGCAACCCGGTTCCCATTTCCGCACTGCCACTCACAGCCCACGCTCGCAGCGCATTCATCTCGCACGCGCGCGCACCTCGTAGACGCAGGGCAGCACACACGCAACGCGTGCACGCTCCTCGAGAACAAAGATCCACCCCCCCCCCTCCCGTGTAGCCTTAAGAGACTGTTGGGGCAAGTGCTGTTTGCGAGTAGCGCCTACGAAGGCCGGCTACGGCACGCGAGGGGGTGGGTGGCCAACACCACGCCCGGCCTTTTCTCCCCAGTGGCGATGTTTTACTACACACCGCACCGGGTAGACATTTTGAGGCTGAGTCGACCTCGGCGGAGGCCCAGGACCGGTTCAGATAATCGTCGCTGGGTGTTGGCCGTGAGCAGGAATCGAACTCGGGCCGCCGGGTTCATGGCGCAGCTACACCACCGCACACACGCAAGCGCACACGCGCGCGCGCGACCGTGTCGCTTAATTACCATCCAAGGCACGACACCCTGAGCCTGCGCGCTAATGAAGTCCAATGAGCCGTTAAGAGCGGAGAGTAATTGCGGAATGACGACGATGATGATGGCGATGACGACGACGATGATGACGATGACGACTACGATGACGCACGTGTGTGTGGCGTGCGCGTGTCACGTACGAGAGAGTTCGTATCGCCGCATGGAGGAGTTGTTCAGGATCTTCGTGTCGTACTTCGCTGCGCGGGGAGAGCAACGAGAGGGAGAGACACGAGGGTCAGGGCACGGGGATTCGTCTCGGACGCCGTCATCATCCTCATCATCACCATCATCACCATCATCATCATCACCATCATCATCACCATCATCATCACCATCATCATCACCATCATCACCATCACCATCTTACTGCGATCGTAGCGTGGTCTGTCATGCGTTGTGTAAGTTTGTGAGAGTATGTGGGCCTCCCGTAGGTCGACTCGGCCTCAAATGAGTACCTGGTGTGGTGTGTAAACATCGTCACTGGGGAGACAAAGGCGGTCGGGCGTGGCGCTGGCTACGTCACCCCCCTCGTGTTACTCGCTAACAGCACTTGCCCCTGCAGTCTGTTACGGGCTATACGGGGGGAGGGGATCTTAAACTGTGTGTGTGTGTGCACCCTGTGTGTGTGTGCACCCTGTGTGTGTACGTCCTGTGTGCGTGTGTGCGCCCTGCGTGTGTGTGTGTACCCTGTGTGTGTGTGTGCACCCTGCGTGTGTGTGTGCGCCCTGTGTGTGTGTGCACCCTGTGTGTGCGTCCTGTGTGTGTGTGTGCGTCCTGCGTGTGTGCGCTCTGTGTGTGTGTGCGCGCGCCCTGTGTGTGTGTGTGTGCGCCCTGTGTGTGTGCGCCCTGTGTGTGTGTGCGCCCTGTGTGTGTGTGCGCTCTGTGTGTGTGTGTGCACTCTGTGTGTGTGTGCACCCTCTCTGTGTGTGTACCCTGTGTGTGTGTGTGTGCGCCCTGTGTGTGTGTGTGCGCCCTGTGTGTGTGTGAACCCTGTGTGTGTACCCTGTGTGTGTGTGTGTGCGCCCTGTGTGCGTGCACCCTGTGTGTGTGTGCGCCCTGTGTGTGTGTGCACCCTGTGTGTGTGTGCGCCTTGTGTGTGTGTGCACCCTGTGTGTGTGCGCACCCTGTGTGTGTGCGCGCCCTGTGTGTGTGTGCACCCTGTGTGTGTGCACCCTGTGTGTGTGTGCGCCCTGTGTGTGTGTGCGCCCTGTGTGTGTGTGCGCCCTGTGTGTGTGTGCACCCTGTGTGTGTGTGCGCCCTGTGTGTGTGTGCACCCTGTGTGTGTGCGCACCCTGTGTGTGTGCGCGCCCTGTGTGTGTGTGCACCCTGTGTGTGTGCACCCTGTGTGTGTGTGCGCCCTGTGTGTGTGTGCGCCCTGTGTGTGTACCCTGTGTGTGTGTGTACCCTGTGTGTGTGCACCCTGTGTGTGTGCACCCTGTGTGTGTGTGCGCCCTGTGTGTGTGTGCGCCCTGTGTGTGTACCCTGTGTGTGTGTGAACTCTGTGTGTGTGTACACCCTGTGTGTGCACCCTGTGTGTGTGTACACCCTGTGTGTGTGTGTGTGTGCACCCTGTGTGTGTGCACCCTGTGTGTGTGTGTACCCTGTGTGTGTGCGCGCCCTGTGTGTGTGTGTGTGTACTCCCTGTGTGTGTGTGTGCGCGCCCTGTGTTTGTGTGTGCACCCTGTGTGTGTGTGTACCCTGTGTGTGTGCGCGCCCTGTGTGTGTGTGCGCGCCCTGTGTGTGTGTGTGCCCTGTGTGTGTGTGTGCACCCTGTGTGTGTGTACACCCTGTGTGTGTGTGTACCCTGTGTGTGTGTGCGCGCCCTGTGTGTGTGTGTGTGCACCCTGTGTGTGTGTACACCCTGTGTGTGTGTGCACCCTGTGTGTGTGTGTGTACCCTGTGTGTGTGTGCACCCTGTGTGTGTGTGTGTGTACCCTGTGTGTGTGTACACCCTGTGTGTGTGTGTGCACCCTGTGTGTGTGTGTGCACCCTGTGTGTGTGTGCACCCTGTGTGTGTGTGTGTGCGCCCTGTGTGTGTGTGTGCACCCTGTGTGTGTGTGCACCCTGTGTGTGTGTGTGCGCCCTGTGTGTGTGTGTGCACCCTGTGTGTGTGCACCCTGTGTGTGTGTGTGTGCGCCCTGTGTGTGTGTGTGCACCCTGTGTGTGTGTGTGTGCACCCTGTGTGTGTGCACCCTGTGTGTGTGTGTGTGCCGAGTGCGGCGCGTGGCGAGCGCGGTGTCGCGAGCGTGCGGCGAGGAGCGCGCTCCGTCCTCACACAGCAGCTGCGCCTGCATGGGCGACGGGTTGATGGCGAGCGCGCTCTGGGCGTGCGCACCCCCCGCGCCTCCTCCGTGGCCCCCCCCGGCGCCCCCCCCGTGGCCCCCCGGCTGCGAGGGCTGCGCGCTGGGGGGCGCCGCCGGCGTGGCCGCGTCCGCCACCTCGCGGTAGTGCACGCGGTACCCCAGCAGCACCCCGTTCAGAGACGCCGCCTCCGGGGGCTGCCAGTGCGTGTGTGTGTGTAGACGTGTGTGTGTGTAGACGTGTGTGTGTGTGTGTGCACGTGTGTGTGTGTAGACGTGTGTGTGTGTACACGTGTGTGTGTGCACGTGTGTGTGTGCACGTGTGTGTGCACGTGTGTGGGTAGACGTGTGTAGACGTGTGTGTGCACGTGTGTGTGTGCACGCGTGTGTGTGCACGTGTGTGTACACGTGTGTGTGTACGCGTGTGTGTGTGTGCACGTGTGTGTGTAGACGTGTGTGTGCACGTGTGTGGGTAGACGTGTGTAGACGTGTGTGTGCACGTGTGTGTGTGCACGCGTGTGTGTACACGTGTGTGTAGACGTGTATATGTGTGTAGACGTGTGTGTGTGTAGACGTGTGTGTGTGCACGTGTGTGTGTGTGCACGCGTGTGTGTGTACACGTGTGTGTGTGTACACGTATGTGTGCACACACACACACGTGTACACGTATGTGCACACGTGTGTGTAGACGTGTATGTGCGTGTGCGTGCAGGTGTGCAAACAAAAGTTCGATAGTGTGTGCGCGTGCGATGATGTTCATGCAATGTTTGTTCGTGTGTTCGTACGTGGGCGCGTGTGTGCGTATGTATCAGAGTGAGCATGCGAAACAGACACAAATAAAAAAAACTGATAAATTAGTCGCAACAAATAATTACCGTTGGAAACTTGTAATCCCACTTTGATGCGCCGTATTGACGCCGCCATTGAGCCCACGGGCCGCGTAATTACGCGTGACGCCAACGATCCGAGCCGAGAACACGCGGTGCTAATCCCCCCAACCCTCAGCCCCCCCCTCCCCTGCCATCATCAGCACCGAGCAGGCGGGCGGACAGAGGTGGGGTGGGGGGTGAGTGGAGGAGGTGAATGCGGTGGTGGTGGCAATAGATAGTGGCGGAGGTGGTGAGAGTGATGGAAGTGATGATGGTCGTGGAGGAGGTGATGATGGTCGTGGTGAGGAGTGCAGGAGGTGATGATGGTGGTGGTGAGAGTGGTGGTGGTGATGATGGTGGTGGTGAGAGTGATGGAAGTGATGATGGTCGTGGAGGAGGTGATGATGGTGGTGGTGAGAGTGGTGGTGGTGATGATGGTCGTGGAGGAGGTGATGATGGTCGTGGTGAGAGTGGTGTTGGTGATGATGGTCGTGGTGGTGGTGATGATGGTCGTGGTGAGAGTGGAGGAGGCGATGATGGTCGCGGATTCTGGGAATGACAAACCCCCAACCCCCCCTAACCGACTTGCAAATTGCCACCATAAATATTAAAACAGCCACAAATCTTACAGCGAGCACGGAGGAGCAATGAGCAAGGAGGGGAGGAGGAGGAGGCAGAGATGAGGAATCGTTCATTTATTTTGTCAGAGTCTGGATTATTGACGCCGGGAGTCGAGGCGCCCTGCTAATGAGGCGGGAGGGAAATCGCTGCTGCAAATGAGCTTTGGGGCTGCCGTCGGGAAATGCGTTGCTCACCCACTCCTCTCTCTCTCTGTATTTAAAACAGAAATAAACCGCATGAATATTTAAAATGATAAATAAACAGTTAAACGCACTCGTGGTAGGTTAATAGGAGAGCAAAAGGTACAGCGACATCACGGGGGGGGGGGGGGGGGGGGAAGTAAGTAACAGTGAAGAACCGCGATAGATGTCGGAGTCGGAGTCGCACTTCAATCGTCTCAGGACGGACCCCGCGATGATTCCTACCCAGCCACGCTCGGCTCGTGTCGCCACCCCACTCAAACGTGCGCGTTAATAGCACCACCGCGCCTCTGCGTGTGCCCGCCTGCGTGTGCGCGCCTGCGTGTGCCCGCCTGCGTGTGCGCTCCTGCGTGTGCCCGCCTGCGTGTGCGCTCCTGCGTGTGCCCGCCTGCGTGTGGCTGGAGCTGGGTGGAGACACGTGGTTCTGGTGCGGTGCTCCATTACCTCCCACTTGAGCAGCACGGACGTGGTGCTGTGCGGCGACACCAGCACGATCCTGGGGGGTCTCTCCGGCGCTGGGGTCGGGGATCGGAAGGTGAGGAGCGGGCAGGGACGTTACGGGACGAACCCAAAAACACACCAAGCCAGAGCGCACCTAGCCTGGCACAAGCACGGCGGAGACCTCGCGCAACTTATCCAGTAACCGGCAGCTGTCAGCGCTTTGCCCTATGAACCCGGCGGATCGGCGAGTTCGACTCCCGCTCCAGGCCACGATGGAATGAAGAGTGACGGGGGCGCTGGTCGCTCACCGGCCTGCAGGGTGGCGATCTCCTCCGACTCCTCGCTCCAGCCGCTCGCGCCGACGTCGTTCGTGGCTGAGACGCGGAAACGGAACGTCGTGTACGGCCTGAGCCTGCACGCAGCGCACGCACACACGCACGCACGGACACACACACGCACGCACGGACACACGCGCACAGACACACGCGCACGGACACGCGCACGCATGGACACACGCACGCACGCACAGACATATGCGCGCACGCTCTCAACACACACCGAAAAGGCAAAGATCCCCCCCCTACAGCCTTGACAGACTGTCGGGGCAAGTGCTGTTCGCAAGCAGCACCTACGAAGGCCGGCACGGCACACGAGGGGGTGGGTAGCCAGCACCACGCCCGGCCGCCTTTGCCTCCCCAGTGGCGATGTTTGTACGCACCACACCAGGTACTCGTTTTGAGGCTGAGTCGATCTAGGAGAGGCCCAGCAGCGGTTCAAATAATCGTCACACACGCTACGCACGCTCGCTCCAACACACACACACACACGCTACGCACGCTCGCTCGCTCCACCACACACACGCTCACCCCGTGACGGTGAAGGCGGTGAGGTTCGGAGGGATCCACGCCACGTGAGTCCTCCAGCCCCTGCCCGGCGCCTGTGGCCCGCCGCCGGAGGGGGCCGCAGCCGCCGCCGTCCCCCCGCGCTGTCCGCCCGTGCCGCCCGTGCCGGTGGCACGCGTCTGGAGGGTGAAGTGTCGGAGCGGCGCCGCGTGGTCCCCGCCTGCGCCCCAGCTCAGCGTCACGGCGCGCGCCGTCACGGCCGCGTGTGGCGTCAGCACGGGGCGGCTGGGAGCGTCGGGGCGACCTGGGGGGGGGGGGCGGGGGGGGGGCGCAGGGCGGGCGTGTGGTTGTGCCGTGGTGGCCTTCATCGGTTGACGCTCGCAAACGTCTCGCGCCGTTTGGAGAATTCCGTGGGAGACCGCTGTTGGTGCACGAATCATCCGCGCCTCCACGAACGGTCGGGCAACCCGCCGGGCCTGGCAGTGGGGGCCGCGTGCGTGGCGTGTCCCCTTCCCCCCCCCCGCGGCGCTCACCTCGGCTCGTGGTGACGATGACGGAGAGCTCCGCGGCCTCCCCGTAGCCCCTCCGCGTGCGCGCCAGCACGCGGAAGCGGTAGGCCGACTCGGGGAGGAGGTCGGCGGCGCGGAACGAGCGCGGCGCGGCGCCCAGCTCCGACACGATGGCCGCGCGCCGGTTCGACGACTCGGGCCAGTAGGAGACCTTGTAACCTTGTGGGGGGGCGGGGGGGGGCACAGGGAAGGGGAGACTTGGATGAGACGAGTCCGCGCGCGGTCGCCCTTCCTCCGTCGCGGGTCAAAACAGCGGACGCGCTCGGCCGCTCCATGTCCACCCCACGGTGGTGGACGCTGGAAGGTGGCCGAGGGACGACGCCTCCACCGGGGAGACGGAGCGACGGAATCAGCGCGGGGGCGTAAGGCGCCGGGTGGACTGCCGCAAGCCGCAGCGCAGGGTCGTGTGGAGGCGGGCGGCTTGGACAGGGAGAGAGGCCTCAATCCAGCAGTGGACTGACCATGGCTGATCATCAAAAGCCTCTCGTGTCTGTTGCGGTGGCCTGCTCTGGTTTGTTGGGTGAAAGTGGCGGGGGAGGGGGGGGGGGCGCCCCAGGGAGGCGGCCGTACCGAGGATGACGCCGCTGGGCTCGGAGGGGGGCTGCCACACCATGAGCACCGCGCTCGCGTTCACGTCCGGGAAGAGGACCCGGCCCGGCGGTCCCGGCACTGCCCACACAAAGACAAAGGTCCCCCGTACAGCCTCCCGTCAGCAACTGGTGGGGCCAGGCGCTGTTCCGGCGGGCAGCAGCATCACCACCGCCAACACCACGCCCGGCCGCCTTTGTCTCCCTAGTGGCGATGGTTACACACCGCACCAGGTACTGATTTGAGGCTGATTCGACCTAGGGGAGGACCAGGACCGGTTCAGATAATCGTCACCAGTGCTGGCCGTGAGCGGGAATTGAGCCCGGGTCGCCAGGTTCGTAGCGCAGCGTAGCGCTAACTGCTACACCACCGCTCCCCTACGACGACTCCGACACACACGCACACACACGCACACACACACACGTATAGTATACTGTTACTCAAACACTCGTTTCACAAGGCCTTGAAAAAGTGATGACTTCGCTTATGCGTGTGTCCTGTCCCCTCAGCTACAGCTCCTCAACCCCCCCCCCACTTCGCTTAACCCCCTCACCCCCCCTCACCCCCCCTCACCCCCCCCTCACCCCCCCCCCGCCATCGGCGCTCACCGTCGTCGAGCGTGCGCGCCACTGCGGGCTCGGATGCGCGCGTGCCGTCGCCTGCGCGCGTGTAGGCGCGCACGCGCACCTCGTACACGGCGTGCTTGCGCAGCCCCACGAGTGACGCGTGGCGCGCCCACGTGCCTGGCACCAGCTTCACGAGCCACGCGTCCTCTGAGGCGTCTCCTTCTCCTCCTCTTCTTCCTCCCTCCTCATCTTCCTCCTCCTCCCCCGCTTCCCCCTCTTCCTCGTGATCGTCGCCCCCGCCGTCATAGCGGCCGTCTGCGCCATCTCCTGCGTCAGCGTTGGCGCTGTGATGCGGCACCGCCCGGTACAGCACCTGCGGCGTGAGCGGTGGGGGTTGGGGGGGCGAGGTGGGAGGGGGGGGGGTAAAGGGGCCGGAACCGATCCGGTGCACCGCTGTGCCACTGCAGTAGCAGCAGCAGCAGCAGGAGTAGCCGCTCCACCTGGCTGTCACCGGGGTCACTCTGTCGTCGAGTGTGACCTCGCCAGGTGCGGCCAGAAACCGTCTGTGATAAAGGGCTTCGTAGCTCATCGGTCACGACGCTGCTCCACAGCGCTGCTGGAGTACAGGCCACGTGCCACCACCGCCACCACTGCCCCCACCACCCGGCACCACCCGGCACCACCACCTGTCACGCAAGGCGCTTGGGACGTCAGCGGGCAGTGTTGTCAAGACGACCACCTCGGGCCCAGGTGAAGAGAAACTAAAACTCGATTTTATTTATTTTACCAGGTAAGGCCCCACTGAGCTGCACAGCTCTTTTTCAGAAGCGATCTGGCCATCACGAATATCAGCCCATTGAAGTGGCTCATCAATTGGAAATGTATATCAGCCAAATACTCTAAACGCGCGATGTTGATTCTAAACGCGGAAGAAAAAACCGGAGGACTTTGGAGAAAAATCCACCTGACCACGTAAAGGGAGAGAGAGAGAGAGCTAAAAACTCCAAATATACAGCAGGCGTCGACATTGTCAGGATCGAACCCACGACCTCGTGTATACCAGGCGAGGTAGTTAACATCTTGCCCCATCGGCGCCCGATAACACATCCAGGGCGTTAGCGAGGCCCGGGGCGAGGAGCCCGTAGGTGGTGACCCTGCCATGTGGCAAGGTGAGCGGCGCTCACCTTGAAGCCCAGGATGAGTCCGTTGCGCTGGGCCTCCGGGACGGGCCCCCAGTCGACCAGGAGGGACGTGGGCCCCGTGGCGTTGGCGCTCACGTCGGAGGGACCGGCGGACGGGGCTGTGGCGGGGAGGAGGGGCGGTGGGTTATTGCAGCTCGTCAACTCGTGCCCACCCCTGTGCTAACCCGTGCCAACCTCGTGCCCGAACTCCATGTCAATTCGTGCCACCCCCCGTGTGACACCGTGCCACCTTGTGCCGATCTATGCCAACCCCCGCACCACTTCGTGTGAGCCCGTGCCAACCACGTGCCAACCCACGCCACCCCGTGTACAAGCCCGTGTCAGCCCGTGTCAGCCCTGTGCCACCCTCTACACCAGGGGTCGGCAACCTGCGGCTTCGGAGGCCACATGCAGCTCTTTAAGGAATTGCTTCGCGACGTAGTGTAACGTGTAGTGTAATAACGCTGCCTGCCGACGGAAAAGTGGTATTGACAGGCAGAGGGCAGTACACACGTCAGCAGAGGGAGTATATACCGGGGGGGGGGGGGGGGTGAGGAGAACTAAAGAGAAGCTCAGTAGGTTCCAGAAAGGGGGCGTGGTGGGGGCGGAGCGAGGCCACGCCCCTGGAGGGTAAAAGGAGCCCCGGGGCGAGAGCTCGGGGCTGTTGCTGGAAGTGGATCTCCCCTCGCCGAGTCGCTGTTCGTCACCTTCGTTCACCGCAGTCTTAACCATCTTGAGACGCCGCCAGCTAGACCGCCTGCCAACCGTGCCAGCTAGGCAGCGCCGTCGAATGAGACGGATGTGCGACTAGCGTGTAAGCATGGAGGGCGTTTGTAGTTGCCTGACGTGTGAGAATGAAGAAGGTGTCTTAATGATCCCTGTCTCTGCTCTTGAAGTTTTTGTACCGAATTCGAACGAATAGCCGAACGGCTCTTCTTGTTATGCTTGGTTTGCCGGCCCGTGGCTCTGCGATGAACCCCCCCCCCCCGCCCCGCCCCCCCTCGGCGCCACTCCGTGACTCACCGGCCTCCTTGGTGAACCCCGACACGGGCTCGCTCCAGGGCCCCGAGCCCACGGCGTTGTAGGCCTGCAGGCGCACCTCGTAGGGCACGTGCGGCCGCAGCGGCGCCAGCGTGGCCTCACGCTCCGAGCGGTCGGGCACCGTGCGGTCGACGGGCGGCTCCGAGGGCCCGCTGGCGCGCACCACGCGGATGCGGTAGCCGAGCGACTCGGGCATGCCGTTGTACTGCCACTCGGCCAGCGGCTACGCACGCGGAGGAGACGCGGCGTTGGTGGGGATGCATCGCACTCACTCCCCGCGTCCCTCGCCACCACCACCACCACGAACTGGTCCCACCGTCATCACCGCCAACACCTCCACCACTACCGCCATCATCATTGCCGCTACCGTCAACACCTCAACCGCCACCACCACCACCACCAGCACCGTCGTCGCCACCAACATCACCGCAACCGTCACCACCACCATCATCACCGCGACCGTCACCGCCACCGCCGCCGCCGCCACCGCTGCGATTGCCGGTGCCGAGGTTGTGCAGGAAAGCCACTCACCACCCAGCGCACCCACAGGCTGGTGGCGCCCGCCGTGCGGACGCTCACGTTCTGGGGGGGGACGTCGGGAGGCGCCGGCAGCGTTTGGATCCAGCGGCTCGGCAGGCTGGGGGCGCTCACCCCCCCCACGCCGGCCTGGCGCAGGCGGAACCTGTACCCCCATGGTGATGACACGGGGGGGGGGTCATCTCAATGGGGGGGTAATTTCAATGGGGGGGTCATCTAAATGGGGGGGGGTCATCTCAATGGGGGGGTCATCTCAATGGGGGGGTCATCTCAATAGGAGGGGTCATCTCAATGGGGGGGGGGGGGGGGTGTCATCTCGAGGTTGCGCTCTTTTGGTGAGCGGACTTTTGTTAGCGTGCTACCCAAGCTATGGAACGCCTCGCTACTTGGAAATCAGGAAGTCAGAGATGGTAGATATATTGAAGTTTGCTTTGAAAACCAATCTCTTTCAAGTGGCCTTCCCGCATTAGTGAGGTCGGCTGCCCCTGGTTCCGTTTTAGTTTCCTGCTTTCCATGCATTGCCCATTGGGATCCTGGGATGGAATGCGCGAATTTTTAATTTGACCTCTTATCATCTCACAGGGGGGAAGGTGACAGAGGAGACAGGAGCCGCATGGGGAAGTGAGGCAGGTCCAGTGGGAGGGTGAGGAGTTGAAAAGTGGGGTGATGGGTTGAAGGGTGGGGTGAGCCTCACCTGTAGAAGGTGTCAGGGTTGAGGTTTGGGGGGTGGAGCGGTTGGGGTGGAGCAGGCTGGGGTGAGCCTCACCTGTAGAAGGTGTAGGGGTTGAGGTTTGGGGGGTGGAGCGGCTGGGGTGAGCCTCACCTGTAGAAGGTGTAGGGGTTGAGGTTTGGGGGGTGGAGCGGTTGTGGTGAGCAGGCTGGGGTGAGCAGGCTAGGGTGAGCCTCACCTGTAGAAGGTGTAGGGGTTGAGGTTTGGGGGGTGGAGCGGCTGGGGTGAGCAGGCTGGGGTGAGCCTCACCTGTAGAAGGTGTAGGGGTTGAAGTTTGGGGGGTGGAGCGGTTGGGGTGAGCAGGCTGGGGTGAGCCTCACCTGTAAAAGGTGTAGGGGTTGAGGTTTGGGGGGTGGAGCGGCTGGGGTGAGCCTCACCTGTAGAAGGTGTAGGGGTTGAGGTTTGGGATCTCGATCGACCTCGTGCTGGGGTCGTTGTCCATCTCGAAAACTTCGCTCCACTCGTCACTCTCGTCTACCAGGCCGGTCTGCAGCAGCGCACGAGCACACAAAGACAAAGGTTTCCCCCCCCCCCCCGGTATAGCCTCAAAAAACTGGTCAGGGCAAGTGCTGTCGGTGAGTAGCACCTATCAAGTTCAAGTTCATTTATTAGGTATATAGCCCTGTGAGCCATTCGGCTCTTGAATCGGATGCAACCGCAACAAACAATAAACAAAAACATGAACAAGAATACATCTTAAAGTGACTATGTGCAAACAAAAAATCCAAGAAAAGACAGCAAAATATTGCAGAAAAAGCACCGTACACCAACACTGTGTGCAAAAATCCCAGTGAAGGCCGGCACGGCACACGAGGTGGGTGGGTGGCCAGCACCACACCCGGGCTGTGCTGAACTGGGCGAGGTGAGGAATGGATCTCAACAAAGAGGGCGACGAGTACGGGATGCCGCGTGGCTGGTGCGAGGCAGAGGAGATCGAAAGGAGGACAGAGAGAGGTGGAGACAGAAGAGATGGAGAGCTCTGCATGCAGATACGAGCTATCGTCGCAGGCCGCAGGACTGCGAGAAGGGCTGGGTGCAGATGCAGCACTTGTGGTAATTAGTTTTTTTTTTATTACATAGAAAACAAGAGGAACCTAGATTTCGAGTAGGGAGAGAGGGGGTAGAGAAAGGGGGAGGGGGAAAGAGGGATGGGGTAAGCAGGAGGAGAGCAGAGCGTGAAATATTTTGTGAAATCTTTCATTTAAACAGGGAGGGGGGGCACATAAAGCAAAGCATTGAAAAAAAAACCGAAATGATGAACGAAGCAAAGTGCCGGCTACACCGAGCATCTTCTTGTTTCCTCTGATCGTGAAAAAGAGAGAGATGAGAGGGTGAGAGAGAGGTGGAGACAGAGGAGAGGGTGAGAGAGAAGTGGAGACAGAGGAGAGGGTGAGAGAGAAGTGGAGACAGAGGAGAGGGTGAGAGAGAGGTGGAGACAGAGGAGAGGGTGAGAGAGAAGTGGAGACAGAGGAGAGGGTGAGAGAGAGGTGGAGACAGAGGAGAGGGTGAGAGAGAGGTGGAGACAGAGGAGAGGGTGAGAGAGAAGTGGAGACAGAGGAGAGGGTGAGAGAGAGGTGGAGACAGAGGAGAGGGTGAGAGAGAGGTGGAGACAGAGGAGAGGGTGAGAGAGAGAGAAGTGGAGACAGAGGAGAGGGTGAGAGAGAGGTGGAGACAGAGGAGAGGGTGAGAGAGAAGTGGAGACAGAGGAGAGGGTGAGAGAGAGGGGAGACAGAGGAGGGTGAGAGAGAAGTGGAGACAGAGGAGAGGGTGAGAGAGAGGTGGAGACAGAGGAGAGGGTGAGAGAGAGGTGGAGACAGAGGAGAGGGTGAGAGAGAAGTGGAGACAGAGGAGAGGGTGAGAGAGAAGTGGAGACAGAGGAGAGGGTGAGAGAGAAGTGGAGACAGAGGAGAGGGTGAGAGAGAAGTGGAGACAGAGGAGAGGGTGAGAGAGAAGTGGAGACAGAGGAGAGGGTGAGAGAGAGGTGGAGACAGAGGAGAGGGTGAGAGAGAGGTGGAGACAGAGGAGAGGGTGAGAGAGAAGTGGAGACAGAGGAGAGGGTGAGAGAGAGGTGGAGACAGAGGAGAGGGTGAGAGAGAGGTGGAGACAGAGGAGAGGGTGAGAGAGAGAGAGTGGAGACAGAGGAGAGGGTGAGAGAGAGGTGGAGACAGAGGAGAGGGTGAGAGAGAAGTGGAGACAGAGGAGAGGGTGAGAGAGAAGTGGAGACAGAGGAGAGGGTGAGAGAGAAGTGGAGACAGAGGAGAGGGTGAGAGAGAGGTGGAGACAGAGGAGAGGGTGAGAGAGAAGTGGAGACAGAGGAGAGGGTGAGAGAGAAGTGGAGACAGAGGAGAGGGTGAGAGAGAAGTGGAGACAGAGGAGAGGGTGAGAGAGAAGTGGAGACAGAGGAGAGGGTGAGAGAGAGGTGGAGACAGAGGAGAGGGTGAGAGAGAGGTGGAGACAGAGGAGAGGGTGAGAGAGAAGTGGAGACAGAGGAGAGGGTGAGAGAGAAGTGGAGACAGAGGAGAGGGTGAGAGAGAAGTGGAGACAGAGGAGAGGGTGAGAGAGAAGTGGAGACAGAGGAGAGGGTGAGAGAGAGGTGGAGACAGAGGAGAGGGTGAGAGAGAGGTGGAGACAGAGGAGAGGGTGAGAGAGAGGTGGAGACAGAGGAGAGGGTGAGAGAGAAGTGGAGACAGAGGAGAGGGTGAGAGAGAGGTGGAGACAGAGGAGAGGGTGAGAGAGAGGTGGAGACAGAGGAGAGGGACCTCATTTGGTGCCAGGGAACAAGAGAGGAATGGATGTCGAGTGCCGACGAGGTGGATGTTGAATCACAACGAGGTGGATGTTGACAATGGACATGACGTCACGACGAGGTGGATGTTGACAATGGACATGACGTCACGACGAGGTGGATGTTGACAATGGACATGACGTCACGATGAGGTGGATGTTGACAATGGACATGACGTCACGACGAGGTGGATGTTGACAATGGACATGACGTCACGACGAGGTGGATGTTGACAATGGACATGACGTCACGACGAGGTGGATGTTGACAATGGACATGACGTCACGATGAGGTGGATGTTGACAATGGACATGACGTCACGATGAGGTGGATGTTGACAATGGACATGACGTCACGACGAGGTGGATGTTGACAATGGACATGACGTCACGACGAGGTGGATGTTGACAATGGACATGACGTCACGACGAGGTGGATGTTGACAATGGACATGACGTCACGATGAGGTGGATGTTGAATCACAACAAGGTGGATGTTGACAATGGACATGACGTTACGGCGAGGTGGATGTTGACAATGGACATGACGTCACGACGAGGTGGATGTTGACAATGGACATGACGTCACGACGAGGTGGATGTTGAATCACAACAAGGTGGATGTTGACAATGGACATGACGTCACGACGAGGTGGATGTTGACAATGGACATGACGTCACGACGAGGTGGATGTTGAGGAGTCACCTGGGACTCCGCCAGCCAGCGCAGGATGGAGGATTTCCCGTCAAAGCCGGAGCGGAACTGCAGCACGACGGAGCGTGGAGTCACCGTGCTCACCGCCGCGATGGTGGGGGCCCCGGGCTGCTCTGCTTCGACATCGCATAACATCACAACATCATCAACACCACAACAACATCACCACAACACCACCACAACATCACCACAACAACACCACATCACCACAACATCACCACAACATCACCACAACATCATCACGGCACCACATCATCACCACCATCACCACAGCATCACCACAACATCACCACAACAACACCACAACATCACCACAACAACACCACAACAACACCACATCACCACAACATCACCACAACATCACCACAACATCATCACGGCACCACATCATCACCACCATCACCACAGCATCACCACAGCATCACCACAACATCACCACAACATCACCACAACACCACCACAACATCACTACAACAACACCACATTACCACAACATCACCACAGCATCACCACAACATCACCACAACATCATCACGGCACCACATCATCACCACAACATCACCACAACATCATCACGGCACCACATCATCACCACCATCACCACAGCATCACCACAACTTCATCACGGCACCACATCATCACCACAGCATCACCACAACATCACCACCACCAGCATCACGCACGCACCGGGCGCGACTCCGCTGGTGACGGTGGCGCAGGACGGGGAGCCAGAGCCGGCCTCGGTGCGCGCCGTGACGCACAGGCGGTACGCAGAGTGGGGGGCCAGGCCCCCCACTCGATGCAGCTGTATCCCCGCGGCCAGGTGGTGCGTCACGCGGCTGTGCGTCGTGTTCACCTGTTCCCACGACACGCTGTAGCCTGTGCACACCATCACACAGAGGAGTAAAGAAACACTCCCCCCCCCAACCCTAATAGCCTTAAGGGGCTGTAGGGGCACGGGCTGTAGGGGCACGGGCTGTAGGGGCACGGGCTGTAGGGGCACGGGAGGCACGGCGCATGTGTCTCACTCGGTGGAGACTTTTTTTTTTACACGTCGCGCCAGGTACTCATTTGAGGCTGAGTCGACCTAGGGGAGGCCTGGGACCGGTTCGGATAATCGTCACCGGTGTTGGTCACGAGTGCGGAATCGAACCACTATACCAGGGCCGTGATTATAATATAAATTGGGGGGGACATCCCCTCCCAATATTCAAATATGCTCAAAATGTCCCCCCCAATATATTGCTGTGAAAAAAATGCTATGCTATGTAAATAAAAACAACAATTTGCTAAACTTTGGCCACAATATCATATAAATAAACGCATAGATTTCTGTTTATATGATTGTGGTTATGGTTGTACTCTATTCATCCCTAATCTCTGCCATTACATACAATGACACAAGAAATGGTAAAAAAGTAAAAACAGAGCAATGTAATACAATACACTATTCAACATTATTGTAAAAAATAAAAAAAAATTCCATCCCATGTGTTAGTGATTTTTTTTTATATTTTAGGCAGGAAATGAGTTTTCAAATTTAGATATTTTTCTGGGTTGGGATCCCCAGACACCCTGGAAGATTTGGTCCCCCCCCCCAATGTTTATTCCATGGCTACGGCCTTGCACAATACACACCACCACACGAGCCACCAAACACACCACACACACCACACCCCGCATACCCCCACATGCCTGTGGCCTGTTCACCGTCCACCACATCGCACACCACACAACACAACACCACCACGATGCACGCCACCACAGCTGAGCCAATAGCTTCGTCTCCCTTGAAGGGAGTTGAAAAGGGGGGGTGCCCATTGAGATTCACTCTCTCATTGAGCGAGCTTGTTTGGAGTCAGAGAGGATGGGGAGGGGTGGGGGTTGTGGAGAGAGGGGGAGATGGGGGGGGGGGAGAGAGAGGGGGGTAGGGGGGGTTTCAGGGAGGAGGGGGGGTGGAGAGAGTTGGGGGAGCGAGGGGACGCGTACCCAGGAGGACCCCGTTCTTGCGCCGGGGTTCGTCCCAGCTGAGACGCAGCGTGGAGCCCTCCACATCGCTCATCGTGAGGTTTTCCACGCGGCCCGGAACTGTGGGCACACAAAGACAAAGATCCCCCGCATGGCCTTCAATAAACTGGTGAGGCAAGTGCTCCTTCAGCCAGTAGCACCTTCTTGGTTCTTTCGGTAAAGTCACGTAGAAGGGAAATAAAAAAATAAAAAATATATAAAACATAATAAAATACAATTCTCACGATGTTTCGGCCACAACGCAAGCAGCCGTCCTCAGGTGAAGAAAAGCTTAAATATACGCTGCCAAGCTTGGTGGTGTTCATTCAGACGCTGTCTTTCCGACAGACCTGTTCTTCACCTGAGGACGGCTGCTTGCATTGTGGCCAAAACGTCGTGAGAATTGCATTTTACTATGTTAGATTTTTATTATTTTATTATTTCCCTTCTACGTGACTTTACCGAAAGAACCAAGAAGATGAATGCCTGCAGTCACGAAAGCTTCAAATCGAGTAGCACCTGTGAAGGGCAACATGGCACACGAGGTGGTGGGTGGCCAGGACCGTGCCCGGTCACCCTTGTTTCCCCAGCATTGATGATGCTCATTTGAGGCTGAGTCGACCTAGGACAGGCCCAGGACCGGTTCAAATATCCGAGTTCTGTTGCATCGAACCAGGGTGACCATCGCTCCCCACCACCACAACGACACACGAACAACAGCCGCCGTTCGCCACTGACTGGCGGTGATATCACCGGAGCGATTGTGCCAGGCTGGGTGCTCTTCGAGGCGATCGCGTGAAAGTGTCGAGGGCTCGCTGGCAAGGAGGTCGCGCGTGTCAGACCCATCAGGTGCCATAGGTTGGCTGACCGAGGTGACGCACCGCCCGTGCCCCCCACGGTGTGCCGAGGTGCTGCGATGTACCCGCCCTCCTCTGTTGCTGGAGGGCGAATGCCCCCAAATGCCCACGAACCTCCTCCGCCTCCCTCCTCCTCCTTTCTCCACTCCACAGAGGCCGACCGTGACCCCGCTGGGACTAGTTATCTACAAGTCCACTCGGCTCCACATCCTGGCGTGCCATGAGCCACTTGGGCACGAAAGTCAGCGGTGACTCTCCCGCGGGGCCACTTTGGACAGCGAGTTCACGGAAGGCATTTTGACCAATCAGCCTTGCCTCTGTGCACGCACGTGTGCACGTGTACTCTCGTGTGCATGTTTGTGTACATCTCAGTCAGTCGACCCGTGGCACCTGCTGGGTCTGCCCCGTGACTTCCTGCCGGCGGGCGTTCGAGCACTTCACGTGGCCTCAACGTGCACCTAGCCTGGCACAGGCGTCGTGGTGATGCCACCGCCACTTATTGGCGAATGGCAGCTGTTGTTGTACACGCAGTGTGGCGGTTAGCGCTACGAATCCGACTACCCGGGCCTCCCCTAGGTCGACTCAGCCTCAAATGAGTACCTGGTGAAGTGTGTGAACATCGCTACTCGGGAGACAAAGGCGGCCGGGCAATGATGCTGGCCATCCACCCACTCGTGTGCTGTCTCCGCCTTCATAGATGCTCACAAACAGCACTTGCCCCAACAGTCTGTTGAAGGCTATACGGGGGATCTTTGTCTGTGTACTGGGGGTCGGCGGGAGGGGTAGGGGGTAGGAGGTGGGGGGGGGTAGGCGAGGGGAGGGGGCGGGGTGAGGGGTTCGTCGGGAAAGGTGGGGGGGGGGGGGGCCTGGGGGAGGTGAGAATGCGGGGGAGGCGAGGGGGAGGGGTAGGGGGGGGCGAGGTGAGGGGTCGTCGGGATGGGGAGGAGGGGGTCCTGGGGGAGCCGAGGGGAGGGGCTGGCGTGGGGGAGGGGGGGAGGCGGCGGAGGGGTAGGAGAGTGGTTGTGGTGTCGGGGGGTAGGGAATGGGAGGCCGCCTTTGTCTCTCTCGCCCGTACCGTCGTGCAGGGTGCGTGCCCGTGCCGGCGGGGCGTTCTCGGGCCCCTCTCCCGGCGAGGTCGCGCACCGCACCGTCACCGCGAACTCCGTGTACGCGGGCAGCCCCGTCGCCACGGCAACGTGCAGGGGGTCGGAGGAGTCCGGCGCCACCAGCCAATCGGCAGCCGCGCCCGCATCCTCATCATCGTCGTCGTCATTGGCGACGGAGGAGGTGCGACGTACCAACAGCTGGGAGCCGGGGAGCGGGCGGGGGGGTAATGGGGGGGCAAGGCAACAGCGTCACCATGGCAACAGAGCCCCCCCCCCCACGCATCCCCCCCCCGTGAGCGCGAGCCACTTGAGCGACAGAGAGGCCCAACGTGACCCGAGAAACGGCGTCAGCCTCGTTACCTCGACCGCCTCTGCCGCCACTTAACGAGCCAGCGGTAATTGGGGCTAAATAAATAAATAAACGATGGCCATTTACGTTTCGCACCCAAAGCTGCAGCTCACTCTGCTGGGTGCCCGAGTGTCTGGGCGTGTGTCTGCGTGTCTGGGTGGGGGGATCGCTGGGTGTCTGAGTGACTGGGTGGGGGGATCGCTGGGTGTCTGGGTGGGGGGGTCAGTGGGTGTCTCAGTGACTGGGTGGGTGGCTAGTTGGGTGTCTGAGTGACTGGGTGGGGGGGTTAGTGGGTGTCTGAGTGACTGGGTGGGGGGGTCAGTGGGTGTCTCAGTGACTGGGTGGGTGGCTAGTTGGGTGTCTGAGTGACTGGGTGGGGGGGTCAGTGGGTGTCTGAGTGACTAAGTGGGGGGGTCAGTGGGTGTCTCAGTGACTGGGTGGGTGGCTAGTTGGGTGTCTGAGTGACTGGGTGGGGGGGTCAGTGGGTGTCTGAGTGACTGGGTGGGGGGGTCAGTGGGTGTCTGAGTGACTGGGTGGGTGGATCAGTGGGTGTCTGGGTGACTAGGTGGGGGGGGTCAGTGGTTGTGTGGGTGACTGGGTGGGTGGATCAGTGGGTGTCTGGGTGACTGGGTGGGGGGGTCAGTGGGTGTCTGGGTGACTGGGTGGGGGGGTCAGTGGGTGTCTGGGTGACTGAGTGGGGGGGGTCAGTGGGTGTCTGAGTGACTGAGTGGGGGGGTCAGTGGGTGTCTGAGTGACTGGGTGGGGGGGTCAGTGGGTGTCTGGGTGACTGGGTGGGGGGTCAGTGGGTGTCTGAGTGACTGGGTGGGGGGGGTCAGTGGTTGTCTGGGTGACTGGGTGGGGGGTCAGTGGGTGTCTGAGTGACTGGGTGGGGGGATCAGTGAGTGTCTGAGTGACTGGGTGGGGGGGTCAGTGGGTGTCTGAGTGACTGGGTGGGTGGCTAGTTGGGTGTCTGGGTGACTGGGTGGGGGGTCAGTTGGGTGTCTGGGTGACTGGGTGGGGGGTCAGTGAGTGTCTGAGTGACTGGGTGGGGGGTCAGTGGGTGTCTGAGTGACTGGGTGGGGGGGTCAGTGGGTGTCTGGGTGACTGGGTGGGGGGGGTCAGTGGGTGTCTGAGTGACTGGGTGGGGGGTCAGTGGGTGTCTGAGTGACTGGGTGGGGGGTCAGTGGTTGTCTGGGTGACTGGGTGGGGGGTCAGTGGGTGTCTGAGTGACTGGGTGGGGGGTCAGTGGGTGTCTGAGTGACTGGGTGGGGGGGTCAGTGGGTGTCTGGGTGACTGGGTGGGGGGGTCAGTGGGTGTCTGAGTGACTGGGTGGGGGGTCAGTGGGTGTCTGAGTGACTGGGTGGGGGGGTCAGTGGGTGTCTGAGTGACTGGGTGGGGGGTCAGTGGTTGTCTGAGTGACTGGGTGGGGGGGCCAGTGGGTGTCTGAGTGACTGGGTGGGGGGTCAGTGGGTGTCTGAGTGACTGGGTGGGGGGGTCAGTGGGTGTCTGGGTGACTGGGTGGGGGGGGTCAGTGGGTGTCTGAGTGACTGGGTGGGGGGTCAGTGGGTGTCTGAGTGACTGGGTGGGGGGGTCAGTGGGTGTCTGAGTGACTGGGTGGGGGGTCAGTGGGTGTCTGAGTGACTGGGTGGGGGGGTCAGTGGGTGTCTGAGTGACTGGGTGGGGGGTCAGTGGGTGTCTGAGTGACTGGGTGGGGGGTCAGTGGGTGTCTGAGTGACTGGGTGGGGGGGTCAGTGGGTGTCTGAGTGACTGGGTGGGGGGTCAGTGGGTGTCTGAGTGACTGGGTGGGGGGTCAGTGGGTGTCTGAGTGACTGGGTGGGGGGGTCAGTGGGTGTCTGGGTGACTGGGTGGGGGGGTCAGTGGGTGTCTGAGTGACTGGGTGGGGGGTCAGTGGGTGTCTGAGTGACTGGGTGGGGGGGTCAGTGGGTGTCTGAGTGACTGGGTGGGGGGGTCAGTGGTTGTCTGGGTGACTGGGTGAGGGATCAGTGGGTGTCTGAGTGACTGGGTGGGGGGATCAGTGGGTGTCTGAGTGACTGGGTGGGGGATCAGTGGGTGTCTGAGTGACTGGGTGGGGGGGTTCAGTGGGTGTCTGAGTGACTGGGTGGGGGGTCAGTGGGTGTCTGGGTGACTGGGTGGGGGGATCAATGGGTGTCTGAGTGACTGGGTGGGGGGATCACTGGGTGTCTGAGTGACTGGGTGGGGGGGGTCAGTGGGTGTCTGGGTGACTGGGTAGGGGGGTCAGTGGGTGTCTGGGTGACTGGGTGGGGGGATCAGTGGGTGTCTGGGTGACTGGGTGGGGGGTCAGTGGGTGTCTGAGTGACTGGGTGGGTGGATAGTTGGTTGTCTGGGTGACTGGGTGGGGGGATCAGTGGGTGTCTGGGTGACTGGGTGGGGGGGTCAGTGGGTGTTTGAGTGACTGAGTGGGGGGGGGGGGGGGTCAGTGGGTGTGTGGGTGACTGAGTGGGGGGGTCAGTGGGTGTCTGAGTGACTGGGTGGGTGGCTAGTTGGTTGTCTGAGTGACTGGGTGGGGGGGTCAGTGGGTGTCTGGGTGACTGGGTGGGGGGGTCAGTGGGTGTCTGAGTGACTGGGTGGGGCGGTCAGTGGGTGTCTGAGTGACTGAGTGGGTGGATCAGTGGGTGTCTGAGTCACTGGGTGGGTGGCTAGTTGGGTGTCTGAGTGACTGGGTGGGGGGTCAGTGGGTGTCTGGGTGACTGGGTGGGGGGTCAGTGGGTGTCTGAGTGACTGGGTGGGGGGGGTCAGTGGGTGTCTGAGTGACTGGGTGGGGGGTCAGTGGTTGTCTGAGTGACTGGGTGGGGGGGTCAGTGGGTGTCTGAGTGACTGGGTGGGGGTCAGTGGGTGTCTGAGTGACTGGGTGGGGGGGTCAGTGGTGTCTGGGTGACTGGGTGGGGGGGGTCAGTGGGTGTCTGAGGTGACTGGGTGGGGGGGTCAGTGGGTGTCTGAGTGACTGGGTGGGGGGTCAGTGGGTGTCTGAGTGACTGGGTGGGGGGTCAGTGGGTGTCTGAGGTGACTGGGTGGGGGGGTCAGTGGGTGTCTGAGTGACTGGGTGGGGGGTCAGTGGGTGTCTGAGTGACTGGGTGGGGGGTCAGTGGGTGTCTGAGTGACTGGGTGGGTGGCTAGTTGGTTGCCTGAGTGACTGGGTGGGGGGTCAGTGGGTGTCTGAGTGACTGGGTGGGTGGCTAGTCAGTTGTCTGGGTGACTGGGTGGGTGGTCAGTGGTTGTCTGAGTGACTGGGTGGGGGGGGTCAGTGGGTGTCTGGGTGACTGGGTGGGGGGGTCAGTGGGTGTCTGAGTGACTGGGTGGGGGGTCAGTGGGTGTCTGAGTGACTGGGTGGGGGGGTCAGTGGGTGTCTGAGTGACTGGGTGGGGGGTCAGTGGGTGTCTGAGTGACTGGGTGGGGGGGTTCAGTGGGTGTCTGGGTGACTGGGTGGGGGGATCAGTGGGTGTCTGAGTGACTGGGTGGGGGGGTTCAGTGGGTGTCTGGGTGACTGGGTGGGGGGGTCAGTGGGTGTCTGAGTGACTGGGTGGGGGGTCAGTGGGTGTCTGAGTGACTGGGTGGGGGGGTTCAGTGGGTGTCTGGGTGACTGGGTGGGGGGGTCAGTGGGTGTCTGGGTGACTGGGTAGGGGGGTCAGTGGGTGTCTGAGTGACTGGGTGGGGGGATCAGTGGGTGTCTGAGTGACTGGGTGGGGGGGTCAGTGGGTGTCTGGGTGACTGGGTAGGGGGGTCAGTGGGTGTCTGGGTGACTGGGTGGGGGGATCAGTGGGTGTCTGGGTGACTGGGTGGGGGGGGGGGGGGTCAGTGGGTGTCTGAGTGACTGGGTGGGTGGATCAGTTGGTTGTCTGGGTGACTGGGTGGGGGGATCAGTGGGTGTCTGGGTGACTGGGTGGGGGGGTCAGTGGGTGTTTGAGTGACTGAGTGTGGGGGGTCAGTGGGTGTCTGGGTGACTGAGTGGGGGGGTCAGTGGGTGTCTGAGTGACTGAGTGGGTGGATCAGTGGGTGTCTGAGTCACTGGGTGGGTGGGTGGCTAGTTGGGTGTCTGAGTGACTGGGTGGGGGATCAGTGGGTGTCTGAGTGACTGAGTGGGTGGATCAGTGGGTGTCTGAGTGACTGGGTGGGGGGGTCAGTGGGTGTCTGAGTGACTGAGTGGGTGGATCAGTGGGTGTCTGAGTCACTGGCTGGGTGGCTAGTTGGGTGTCTGAGTGACTGGGTGGGGGATCAGTGGGTGTCTGAGTGACTGGGTGGGGGATCAGTGGGTGTCTGAGTCACTGGTTGGGTGGCTAGTTGGGTGTCTGAGTGACTGGGTGGGGGGGTCAGTGGGTGTCTGGGTGACTGGGTGGGGGGTCAGTGGGTGTCTGGGTGACTGGTTGGGTGGCTAGTTGGGTGTCTGAGTCACTGGTTGGGTGGCTAGTCGGGTGTCTGAGTGACTGGTTGGGGGATCAGTGGGTACCCTGTATGCGCGAGGGATCCCGTTGGTGCGTAGTGGATCTGGAGGTCGCCAGGTAATCTTGATGGCGCTTGAGTTGACGGCCTCAGCCTGGACCCTCTCTGGTGGCGCTGTGGGGACTGAGGCACAAACAACAACAACAGAAGCAGCAGCAGCAGCCACTTAGCGGCAGTGACATCACCACGGCGCTTGCGCCAAGCTAGGTACACTTGGAGGCCACGTGAAGTGCTGGCAAGGCCCTGGGTTCACTGAACATGATAACTGTTATAAACGTAGGCAAAGTTCCCACTCACATCGCCTGCAACAGACTGACGGAGCGAGTGCTGTTGGCGAGCGCCTATTAATTGCCGGGACATTGCACGAGGGGGTGGGTGGCTAGCGCCACGACCGACCGCCTTTGTCTCCCCAGTGGCGATGTTCACACACTGGACTAGGCACTCATTTGAGGCTGAGTCGACCTAGGGGATGCCCAGGTCCGGTTCAGATGAGCGGGAATCGAACTCACGTAACCGGGTTCGTAGCGCAGCGCGCAAACCGCTGCACCACCGCTCCCCATCCACACACACACACGAAGACAAAGATCCCCCGCATAGCCTTAACAGACTGTTCGGGCAAGTGCTGCTAGCGAGCACCTGTGCAGGCTGGCATGGCACACGAGGGGGTGGGTGGGCAGCACCACACCTGGCCACACACACACATATACACACACACACGTATACACACACACACGTACACACACGTATACACACAGACACGTATACACACACACAGACACGTATACACACACACAGACACACACGTACACACACAGACACGTATACACACACGTATACACACACGTATACACACACAGACACGTATACAACAACAACAACAACCGCCATTCGCCACTAAGTGGCGGTGACGTCACCACGATGCTTGTGCCAGGCCAAGTGCACCTTGAGGCCACGTGAAGTGTCGAAAGCCCGCTGGCAGGAGGTCACGGGGCAGACCCAGGTGCCACGGGTTGACTGACCGAGATGACCGAGATGACTGGCTGATGCACCACCTGTGCCCCCTACTGTGCCAACTTGCTGTGCTTTAGCCACCCGGCGCTCCGCTCGTTGTTGTGAGCGTCGCTCCTCCGCCCTCCGTTGTTGTTGGAGGGCGACTGCCTCCAACTGCCCAGTAGCGTCCTTCACGAGCCTCCTCCACTGAGGCCGATCTTGACACCGCTGGTACCAGTCATCGGCAAGTCCACTCAGCTCCACGTCCTCCTGTACCACATCACTCCATCTCTTCTCCAGCCCGTGCCGCGCCCGTCTAGCCCCCTCGATCCGGCCGAACAAAAGCTGTTTAGGCATGCGGTGGCTGGGCATGCGGGCTACATGACCCAGCCAACGCAGCCTTGCCTGCCGGAGGAGCTCACTGATGGGACTTTGCCCAGATCTTTCAAGGATTTGTGAGCTCCTCACACAATCCAGCCTGGTTAAACCCAGGATGGATCGTAGGCAGGCCAGCCTAAATGTTTCCAACCGGCGAAGATGCTCCACCAGGGGGGTCCACGTCTCGCAAGCGTAGAGAAGGGAGGGAATGACCGTGGCCGAGAAGACCTGAAGCTTCGTGCGGAGCGACAGACCAGGTAGCTTCCACACAGCGTTACGCAACCGATGAAAAGATATTGCCGCTCGACTGATTCGGAGTGAGACCTCTGCTGATAGACTGGAGCCGGTCATAAGCACACTGCCCAGGTATGGGAAACTCTCCACTCTCTCCACAACTGCCCCATCACCAATTGGGAGTTGTGGGGGTGGAGTGTTCGATGGTACAAAATACCCAGGCAGGTGCTTAGTTTTGGTGGGGCTGATGGTAAGGCCCCACCTCTTAGTGGCACGCTCCAGTCTCAGCAGCAGCGTCTCCAACTCCTCTTCTGAATGAGCAGCTATTACCAAATCATCGGCATACATAACGTGGTTGACCAATAGGGAGCCATCCCTTGATCGCACCCGGGCGTCGATCAGCCTCCCATTATATCTGTACCAAATAGAAATTCCCCCGGTACAGCTATTGAAGGCTTCACGAACTACGCGGTCAAAATAGATGTTAAATAATGTGGGAGCCAGAGGACATCCCTGTCGCACCCCAAGGTGTACAGGGAAAGGCTCCGACTCCCGGCCACGTAGTTTTACCCGGGCCCGCTCACCATCATGAAGGTCCTTAATGATCGTGAGCAGAGGGTCAGGGACTCCGAAAGCACGAAGAACAACCCAGAGCCCAGTCCTACTGATGGTATCATAGGCCTTGACCAGGTCAATAAAGCAGAGATGTAGGTCTTTTTGGAATTCCCTACACCTCTGCTGTAGCAGACGGACAGAAAATATGGCATCTGTGCAGGACCGCCCTTTCCTGAAACCGCATTGGGGCTCCGCAAGCCTCTCCTCAGCGTGCCTAGCAAGGCGATGTTGAATAATCCTTGCCAGGACCTTACCCGGCACACTGAGGAGTGAGATGCCCCTGTAGTTGTTACAGTCGGTACGGTCCCCCTTCTTAAAGAGGGGAACCACACACGTATACACACACACGTATACACACACGTATACACACAGACACGTATACACACACACACGTATACACACACAGACACGTATACACACACGTATACACACACACGTATACACACACGTATACACACAGACACGTATACACACACAGACACGTATACACACACAGACACGTACACACACAGACATGTACACACACACAGACACGTATACACACACAGACACACACACACGTACACACACACAGACACGTACACACACAGACACGTACACACACACAGACACGTACACACACACAGACACGTACACACACACGTATACACACACAGACACGTACACACACAGACACGTATACACACAGACACGTACACACACACAGACACGTATATACACACACAGACACGTATATATACACACACACAGACACGTATATACACATACACAGACACGTATACACACACACAGACACATATATACACACACACAGACACGTACAAACAGAGACACGTATACACACACACATACAAACACATACACACAGAGACACGTATACACACACACAAACACGTACACACACACAGACACGTATACACACACAAACACGTACACACAAACACGTACACACACAGACACGTACACACACACACCTCGTGTTACACGG
Organism: Lethenteron reissneri; assembly: GCF_015708825.2. Lineage (NCBI taxonomy): Eukaryota > Metazoa > Chordata > Hyperoartia > Petromyzontiformes > Petromyzontidae > Lethenteron > Lethenteron reissneri. The sequence continues at coordinate 12,483,539 of NC_083788.1, forward strand.
CCATCGACAGAGAGAGAGACACGAGGAGGTACGGAGCTCTTATCGTTCATACCTTATTCATGCCACGCAAATTAAAGCGAAGCGGAGTGCCCACCCTTTGCCCCCCTCTCCCCCAGTAATGTTCAATTAGCCAGCAATTAACATTTAATAAATGCTCGCAGAGTTCCCGCAGCTGCTGATCAAGGGCGCCTCTGGCCAAAAGAACGCGACGCGGATTGCACGGGAACGAGGGGCGTGAGCGGGGGCCACGTTTAGGCGCGCGCTGTCACATCGCGATCGTCGCCGTCGAAATCATCATCATCATCGTCGTCATCATCATCGTCGTCGTCATCATCATCATCGTCATCATCATCGTCGTCATCATCATCGTCGTCATCATCATCATCATCATCGTCGAAATCATCATCATCGTCATCATCATCGTCGTCATCATCATCGTCATCATCATCGTCGTCATCATCATCGTCGTCATCACCATCATCATCGTCATCATCATCACCATCGTCATCATCATCATCGTCGTCATCATCATTATCATCATCGTCGTCATCACCATCGTCATCATCATCATCGTCGTCATCATCATCATCGCCGTCGACATCATCATCGTCATCGTCGTCATCATCGTCGCCGTCGACATCATCATCGCCGTCGTCGACATCATCATCGGCGTCGAAGGGGTGGTTGGCCAGCACCACGCCCGGCCGCCTTTGTCTCTCCAGTGGTGATGTTTACACACCACTGCACCAGGTACTCATTTGAGACATGGGGGGAGTGACTGACGGGTGAGTCACGGGCGAGTGTTGAGTTTTGATGGGTGAGTGACGTGTGATAAGTGATGTGTGCCGAGTACTGATATGAGTGATGGATGAGTGACGGATGAGTGGCGAGTGATGGGTGAGTGACAGGTGAGTGATGGGTGAGTGAGTGCCTGGTGAGGACGCCCAGTGGGGGGGGGGGCTAGCCCTCACCTCCCTCCAGCGTGGCATCGCGGGCCGGTGGCGAGCTGTAGGCCCTAGGCCTGCGCCGTTGTAGGCGGCCACGGCCATGGCGTAGCCGGTCCACACTCGCAACTCCTCCAGGACGTAGCTGCCCAGCTCCGCGTTGGGGAGGTTCTTGTACTGGTAGTCGGCGCCTGAGTCGGCCAGCTTGTACCTGCAGAGACACCGGGAGAGACAGAGACAGAGAGACGCGGAGAGAGAGACAGGGAGAGAGACAGAGAAAGACAGAGAGAGACAGGGATAAAAACAAAGAGGGAGAGAGACAGATGAATACAGAGAGAGAGAGAGACAGGGAGAGAGACACAGAGAGACACATAGAGACAGGGAGAGAGACAGAGAGGGATACAGAGAGAGAGACAGAGAGACCGGGAGACACAGAGACCGGGAGAGAGACACAGAGACACAGAGAGAATGAGACACAGAGACCGGGAGAGACGCACAGAGACACAGATAGAATGAGACACAGAGGCCGAGAGAGAGACACAGAGACACAGAGAGAATGAGACACAGAGACCGGGAGAGAGACACAAAGACACAGAGAGAATGAGACACAGAGACCGGGAGAGAGAGAGAGTGCACACCACTCAGTCTGGAATTCCAGCTGCTGTTGTTACACTGCTTTTTAAAACTTTCCAATATTTTTTACAATCTCGGATTTGGATGAAGACCTGCAGCCTCTCATGCCGCTTTTCGCTTTTCAGTGTCCACATGCCCGAGCCATACGTCACACAAGTCGTAGGCAACCACACGCAAGGTCGTAGGCAACCACAGGCAAGTCGTAGGCAACCACAGGCAGGTCGTAGACAACCACACACCGATTTTGATTTAAAGCTTTCGTGACTGCAGGGATTCATATTCTTGGTTCTTTCGGTAAAGTCACGTAGAAGGGAAATAATAAAATCATAAAAATATAAAACAATAAAAAATTATCACGACGTTTCGACTGCAACACAAGCAATCATCATCAGGTGTGAAATCCACAGCAAGAAAATGTTCTTGTTTTATATTTATATTATTTTATTTTTTTCCTCCTACGTGACTTTATGGAAAGAACCAAGAAGATGAACCACACACAAGTTAGCGGGCACCTGATGAGGTAGCCCTTGAGCGGCCCGTTCCATTGGCTCTCGAGGGGGGGCAGCCACTGCAGGACGATCGTCTCGTTCGTGCGCCCGGACGTGACCACTTTTCTCGGGGGGGCGTCCGGAGGCTCTTCAGGGAAGGAGATCCTGTTTGATGGCCAAGATCATCGTTATCATCATCATCATGGTCTTCGTCAGCATCATTATCATTACCACCACCATCATCATCATTACCACCATCATCATCATTACCACCACCATCATCATTACCACCATCATCATCATTACCACCATCATCATCTTCATCATCATTACCACCATCATCATCATTACCACCATCATTATTACCACCATCATTATCACCATCATCATTACCACCATCTTCCTCATCATTACCATCACCACGATCATCATTATCATCATCACCAGCACCACTAGCCATCTGCCTTAATTATCATCACCCTTCATTATTGTAATAATCATCATTTACTGGCATCGCCGTCTATTTTTTAAAAACATAATTAAACATTTCACGTGAACAATGCCTTGGGATGTAAGATCTCGTGTGGAGCGGTGTCATCACCGTCTATTTCATGACCATCATCACCGCTGTCATGGACATTGTCACTATGATATGGATCGCCATCATTGCTATCATCATCACCGGAATCATCGCCGCTACGATCTCTCATGATCGTCAGATGGTTGCCACTGCTGTGAGCAAGAGTGGGCTGTGCCCCCCCTTCGGGTTCTGTTCTCGGCTCCCCCATTCTCCTCCCCCCCCCATGCCCCCCCCCCACACCTCTGGCTCTCCGCGCTCGGCTACTCCTCGCCCCCTCTCCCTCGTGCCCCCCCCCTCTCCCCTGTGCCCCTCCCCTCCCTCCCCTTACCCCCGTGCCCCCAACCCCATGCACACCCCTCTTCCCCGTGCACCTCCCCCCGTGCCCCTCCCCCAGTGCCCCCCACCCCCGTGCCCCTCCCCTCCCCCGTGCCCCTCCCCTCCCCTCCCCCCGAGCCCCCACCTCTCGCTCTCCGCGCTGGGCTCCCCGGTGCCCCTCCCCTCTCCCCGTGCCCCTCCCCTCCCCCCGTGCCCCTCCCCTCCCCCCGAGCCCCTCCCCTCCCCCCGAGCCCCCACCTCTCGCTCTCCGCGCTGGGCTCCCCGGTGCCCCTCCCCTCTCCCCGTGCCCCTACCCCAGTGCCCCTCCCCTCCCCCGTGCCCCTCCCCTCCCCCCGTGCCCCCACCTCTCGCTCTCCGCGCTGGGCTCCCGGTGCCCCTCCCCTCCCCCGTGCCCCTCCCCTCCCCCCGTGCCCCTCCCCTCCCCCCGAGCCCCCACCTCTCGCTCTCCGCGCTGGGCTCCCCGGGCCCCTCCCCTCCCCCCGAGCCCCCCCTCTCGCTCCTCCCGCTGGGCTTCCCGGTGTCCCTCCCCTCCCCCCGAGCCCCCCATACTCTCGCTCTTCCGGTCCTGGCTCCCCGGCTGCCCCTCCCCTCCCCCCCCGTGCCCCTCCCTCCCCCCCGTGCCCTTCCCCTCCCCCCGAGCCCCCACCTCCTCGCCCTCTCCGCGCTGGGCTCCCCGGTGCCCCTCCCCTCTCCCCCGAGGCCCCCACCTCTCGCTCTCCGCGCTGTGCTCCCCGTGCCCCTCCCGCTCCCCCCGAGCCCCCACCTCCTCGCTCTCCGCGCGGGGCTCCCGTGCCACTCCCCTCCCCCCGAGACCCCCCACCTCTCGCTCATGCTCTCCGCGCTGGGCTCCCGGTGCCCCTCACCCTACCCCCCTCGGAGCCCCCACCTCTACGCTCCTCCGCCTGGGCTCCCCGGTTGCCCCTCCCCTCCCCCCGTGCCCCTCCCCTCCCCCCGTGCCCCTCCCCTCCCCCCGAGCCCCCACCTCTCGCTCTCCGCGCTGGGCTCCCCCCAGTGCCCCATCCCCTCCCCCCGAGCCCCCACCTCTCGCTCTCCGCGCTGGGCTCCCCGGTGCCCCTCCCCTCCCCCGTGCCCCTCCCCTCCCCCCCGTGCCCCTCCCCTCCCCCCGAGCCCCCACCTCTCGCTCTCCGCGCTGGGCTCCCCGGTGCCCCTCCCCTCCCCCCGAGCCCCCACCTCTCGCTCTCCGCGCTGGGCTCCCCGGTGCCCACGCCGTTGAGGCCGCTGAGGCGGAAGCGGCAGGAGCTGCCGGGCGCGAGCGGCGGCGTGGAGACGTTGAGGGAGTCCGCGGGCAGCCCCTGCAGCAGGATCCTCCACGGGGAGCCTGCAGCAGGGGCCAGCGGCACGCAGCAGGGGACACACAGCGCCGTCACCACCACCACCACAGCACAACCACACAGCACAACCACATAGCACCACCACCACAGCATCGTCACCACCACCACCACCACACAGCACCACCACCCAGCACCACTACCACCACACAACGTCACCACCCAGCACCACACAGCACCACTACCAACACACAGCACCACCACCCAGCAGCACCACCACCACCACCCAGCAGCAGCAGCAGCACCACCACCACCCAGCACCACCACCCAGCAGCACCACCACCACCCAGCACCAGCACCACCACCACCCAGCACCACTACCACCACCACCCAGCACCACACAGCACCACCACCACCCACCACCACCATCCACCACCACCCAGCACCACCACCCACCACCACCATCCACCACCACCACAGCATCACCACCACCACCACCCAGCATCACCAAATCGATAAGAGCGATAAACACAGGGGACGGGGTGAGGGCATTGCCCGAAACGTCGCCTACCACATATGTGTTACCCCTAAGACCAGGCACACACGCACACACACAATGTTGTTGACAAATAGCGTAAAGTTGCGCGCAATATTTATTTATTTTACCCCCCCCCCCCATTCCCTTTCTTGTTGCGCGTTAGGAATCAATGCGGGCGCCTATATCTGGCGACGGAAGTCAGCCCCAAGCATTAACATTCACACAACAACAACAACCACCACCACCACTCCACGACGATGGTGAAGACGGCATCGCAGCAGCAGCATTAGGATTCACACTGCAGGAGCAGCCCCTCAAAAAATCTCCGCACATTGACATTCACGGCCCATCAGCATCATCGGCGCGCGCGCGCGAGAGAGGGTCGCAAATTGCTGCGAGCGGCATTAAAAGTAATTGAATTAACATGAAAACAAAAGAACAAAGTACCCCACCACCACCACCACCACCACCCACGAACTCCCTCAAAGCCCCCCCCACCCAGCCACCCACCACACCGCCCACCACTAACTACCACCACCCACACTCCCAACCACTTAAAGCATTGAAGTATTTATATGAAGGCCAAAGGCGAGGGCACAACCCCCGTGCCGTGGGGCATGGGGAGGCTTTAATCTAGAAGTGGATTCGCAGAGTCATCACAAAGGGATTGCAACGTCGGTGGGTGGGGGTTAGGCGAGGAGTGGTGGCGCAGTGGTTAGCGCACTCCGTTAACAACCCCGCTTCTGGCGAACCATCGGACAAAGACGGTGGTCACTGTGCCGCGCGCTTTCAGATGCGCTTCTGCGGCCGTCTGGAACGCTCTTGCTTCCGATATTAGGAAGCCACTGGAGCTACGCACTTTTAAATCATCATAATTATCGAGATTGACAAACTCATTTCCTTAGAACTGCTGATTGTGTTTAGTTTGCTGTCCTTCCCCAGCACTTCCGATCAGCGCGGTTGGCTACGTACGGTGTGAAAGAAGTAAAAGATGCATCCGTACAACCCGAACAACATCATTGGCGAGTGATATCTGTACAGATCCTGGGCCACGACCCTACAAAAGGATCCCTAATTCCTGCTCAAATGAGCACCGATGAAGCATTGGCGTTCATTATCTGTTCAAAGCAACCCTGGAAAGTCCACATTCAAACGGCGAGGGGGTGAATCTATCCACAAGGCAAACACTCCCTCCCCACCCAGCCCCTCCCTGCACGACGGACGGACACAATAATCCCCTGTGGGCTGGTGTAACCAGGAGGTTCCTACCAGTATAATTCACTGGGTACTGGGCACACACGCACATGCACATACGCACATACGCATACACGCACACACGCAGACGCGCAGATTAGAAACCGCTTCTCAGTTCATGCAACCCTCTGGTGGCAGCAGAAAGTGTAACATCTGGCCTGGCCTCGTGGGCGATGCGGCGCCACCAGACCGTGTCCTGGTGCCACTCGAGTCTTCCAGTAATCACGCTAATAAGTTAATCAAGTGGGCAATTAGCGATTAACCGGCGGTCCATTAGAGATTAATTGGTGCCAGTGATTAAACGAAAGGATGCTGGCAGCGCGGTGGCAACAGCTCGTGCCGCCCGGCAAGAGGGACCCCGGTTCGAATCCAGACTCCGGTTCGAATCCAGACTCGGGCGCCTTTCTGCATAGAAGTTAGTTCGCGCGCTGTTGTGTGCGAGTGAGTTTGAGTGTCAAATTGTGTGCGTGAGTTTGTGTGTGTGTGAGTTTTAGAGTGTGGTATACAGGAGGTCGTGTGTGGGTTCGGTCCCGACCCTGATGCCCGCTGTATATTTGGAGTTTGCGGTGTCTCTCTCTCATCATCACCACGGTGGCTGGGAGATGTTAACTACCTCGCCTGGTATACAGAAGGTAGTTGGTTCGATCCCGACCCTGAAGCCTGCTGTATGTTTGAAGTTTGCGGTGTCTCTCTCCCCGTTGTCGCGTGGATTTTTCCTCCGGGTTTTCCCTCTACATTTAGAAACATCATCATGGTTTAGAGTATTTGGCTGCTTTAAATGTCCACGTGATAAGCCACTTGGTCAAGGTTGGGCCATCATTTGTGGCCAAGTCGCTTCTAAAAAAGAGCTACGTAGCTCAGAGGGGCCTTACCTGATAAAACAGAAATAGTTAATAGTAGCAGTAAACAAGCCCAGTTAGTGGTAATGATGATGATATGATGATTATAATGATGATATGGTAATGATAATAATGATATGATAATTATATGATTTGACGATGATCATGATATGATGATAATAACGATGGTGACATGATGGTGATAATAACGATGGGTGGCATGATGATGGTGATGATGATGAACGATGGGTGACATGATGGTGATAATAACGATGATGACATGATGATGATGGTGATAATAACGATGGTGACATGATGGTGATGATGATGAACGAGGGCATTCTTGACCGTTCACGGAGAACTCGAGGGTGTAGCCGACGAGGGCGCTGTTTCCGTCGTAGCCTCGCACCCACGACACCTCGGCAACCCGCCTGTGCGTGGCGCTCACACGCGCCCTCACGTTCTGGGGGGGGTGCGGCATCTCCCTGGGGGGGCGGGGGGGCGAGAAGAAACGCAGCCCAAATGAATGTGATGACTGACGACTGCTGCTGACGATGATGACGATGGTGATGACGATGCTGCTGCTGCTGATGATGATGACGATGATGGGTACGCTGCTGATGACGACGCTGCTGATGATGTCGATGCTGCTGCTGCTGATGATGGATACGCTGCTGATGACGACGCTGCTGATGATGCTGCTGCTGATGATGATGGATACGCTGCTGATGACGACGCTGCTGATGATGCTGCTGCTGATGATGTCGATGCTGCTGATGACGACGTTGCTGATGATGTCGATGCTGCTGCTGATGACGATGATGGGTACGCTGCTGATGACGACGCTGCTGCTGCTGATGACGATGATGATGGGTACGCTGTTGATGACGACGCTGCACCTGACGTCGAGCCTGGCTCTCCGCGTGTCGTTGCCGGCCGCGGACGTCACTCGGCACGCGTAGGTGCCCGTGTCCGCTGCCATGGCCCTGGGCACCACGAGGAGCTCCCTGCGCGTGGGGGGCACGGCCGCCCCCCACAGCGAGCCCCCCGTCGACGACGACGCCGCAGACGACGACGACGAGACGAGCACTGACGACCCCGGGGGTAGGGAGGAGGAAGAGGAGGAGGAGGAGGAGGGAGAGGGGGGTCCGGTCCCCAGGGGGGCTCCATCCTTCTCCCACGCGACGAACACGCTCACCGCGGGGTCGTGGGTCACCCCGCACTGCAGCTCGGCGCGCCCCCCACGAACCACGCTCTTGTCGCGCGGGGGGTCTGAGATGCGAGTGCGCACTGTGGGGGGGGGGGGGGGGGGCAGTGACAAAAGGGGGGGGGAGGTCACGCGTTAGCGCGCTAAAACAGCACTTGCCCCAACAGCCTGTTGAGGCTATACGGGGCATCTTTGTCTTTGTGTCACGCATCCACAGCACGTGCACGCGCGCCACAGCACAACGAGACGAGCTCTCCATCTCTGCTCGAGCCCCTCTCGCCGAGTCCAGCGACTGCTGACGTTTGTAAATCCGCGCCTCGATCGCTCACCACCAACGCTCACCACTCGCGCTCACCCTTGGCGCAAACCTCCATCGCTCACCACTACCGGGAGGAGGAGGTGGAGAGGGGGGGGGGGGCTTCCAGTTTGTTGGGGGCTGGTAGAGAGTGGTGCTCATGTGGTGGGGGTGGGGGGTGTACGTGAGGGAGGGAGAGGGGGAGGGAAGGGGGAGTGGGAGAGGGCTGGGGGGGGAGGCAGGGGGGAGGGAAGGGAGGACGGAGGGGGCAGCGCTCCTCACCCCAGCACGCGCTGGAGGGGGGGTGGGTGGGGGGTGTACGCGGGCGGGGGGGAGGGAGGACGGAAGGGGAGTGGGGGGAAGGGGGGAGGGAGCTCCTCACCCCACACAGTGATGCGCGTGCTGGGGGGGGGGGCGGAGGGGGGGAGGGGGGGGGCGGAGGGGGGGAGGGGGGAGGCTGGGGGGAGGGAGGGGGTAGGCTGGGGGGGGGGGCTCCTCACCCCACACGGTGATGCGCGCGCTGGCTGTCGCGTCCCCGCGGTAGTTCTTGGCCTGGCACGCGTACGTGCCCGAGTCGAGCATCTGCACGGGCGCCACGCGGAGCCCCCCCGACTCCAGCAGCGAGAGGCGCGGGGCGGCCGCCAGGGGCCCCCCCTCCGCGCCGAGGCGGCGAGGGGACGCGGGCAGCGAGAGCTTCACTCCCCCTGTGCGCAAAGACAAAGGTGACCCAGCTAGCCCCCAACTTGTAAACGGACGTGTTGGGGGCCAAGTGCTGTCAGCGAGCACTTGCGAAGGTCTAACGCGGCCGCCTTTGTCTCTCCCCATCGCTGATGTTTACACGCCACTCATTTAAGACCGAGTCGACCTCCGTGAGACCCAGGAGAGCACGATAAAGACAAAGATCCCCCGTATAGCCTGAACAGACTGTTGGGGCAAGTGCTGTTAGAGACCACCTATGAAGGCCGGCACGGCGCACGAGGGGGTGGGTGGCCAGCAACCACGCTCGGCCGCCTTTGTCTCCCTAGTGGCGATTTTTACACATCGCACCAGCTACTCATTTGAGGCTGAGTCGACCTAGGGGAGGCCCAGGAACCGGTTCAGATAATCGTCACTAGGTGTCGGGCCGTGAGCGGGAATCGAAACTCGGGTCGCCAGGTTCGTAGCGCTAACCGCTACACTACCGCTCCCCAATGATACACACACACACACGCACATACAAAGACTTTCCCTTATAGCACGTGACACGCGCATCACGTAGCAACATTTTTGAATGGGCACCCCCAGGGGCAGCTGTCCCCCGTGCGGCACAAGGTGACTCAACACCTGGTCTACATACATGGGGGAGAGAGGTGGGGTAATTAAAAAACATGTATGTTGAACTTCTTTCACACCGTACGTAGCCAACCGCGCTAATCACAGGTGCGGGAAGGACAAGAAACTAAACACAAACAGCAGTTCTAACGAAATGAGTTCGTCAATCTAGACCATGATGATGATTTAAAAGTGCGTAGCTCCAGCGGCTTCCTAACATCGGAAGGGAGGAGCGTTCCATGCGGTGACCGCCGCCTTTGTGCGATGGATATCCAAAAAACTAATTATTACTGGCCAAGACTAATTAGAGAATCCATTGAAATTGAGAGAAACAGAAATAATTTCAATCGCTCTGACAGCTACAGGCTTAGTGCGGCCTGGAAGCGTATTATGAAATAAATACAATTACAATTCCTCATAAGGGAAACAAATACCAATGAATAACAATTGAGTGATTACCAATCTATATAATTACAATACCCTCTTCCTCTTTGCCTCGAATCACTGCACCAGATTGAGTTGAATTATGTGATGACGTCACCCTGATGCTGCTCTATTTAAGACCGGAAGCAACATGAGAGCTTCACCATTCTTGCCCGATGAAGCTGATTGTAATTATCAGCGAAACGTCGTACTACTCACATTTAAAATGCTGTTGATTCTCTCTTCAGCACACCGGTGGGGCTAAAGAAGTCAATTAATTTGTCCTTTGAAAACGTGACACATTTTTTTACTGTTTGGCCGTGTCGGGTGGTGGAGGGTTACGACACATTTTATAAATAACGCGATCTGACCCAAAAACCTTTATTATGAAGGATATCCAAAAAGCCGCCGCTGCTGCGAGCATGACCCGGAGTTCGCGTGGCGGTGCTTTAACCTCCTTGACGAGATCAGCGAGGTATTGTGGTTCATTTGTGGCGAACGCTTTGTGTGTAACGAGTCCGACCTCGTAACGTATCCGTTCGGCAAACTCGAAGCCAATGCTGTCGGCACACAACAACCCATTCAATTAGAATATCTGCAGGGGATGTTTAACCTCCACTGTGAAACAGAGGGCGCCCAGCAGTATTGACACGTGTCGCACACCCCCATCATTAACCAGGGCGGGATGCCGGATTCGAACCGCGAACGTCTGCAACAAGTGGCGAGCGCGCTGCCAGCGCTGTGGAGGTGGCGGCGAAGGGGATTGGTGGATCACCGTGCTGTTGGGACACTCCCCCGGCTCGCCGGGAGAAGACGGTACAGCAAATGTACTCGTCTCCATCCGTTTCTATCTGTACGGGGACGGAACCTTGTCTCCTTCGCGCAAAGGCCCTGCTACGATTGTAGCCCATCCCGTACATCGCCATAACGCCATGAACAGCGCTACACGCATTGGATGCAGTCTCATCACGGCATCAGGGCGGACCAGCATCGCGGCGAGATGGATGCAATTCCCGATCCGGCTGAAATCAAGCAACGGGCGGTAACAAATCACTTTCATGTTGTGGGGGGGAGAGTGCGGGGGGGGGGGGGGTAGCAGATGGGAGTCATCCTCACGGCCGCGTCACGGATTTCATTTTTAACAAATCGCTCCGTGGCACAAAGGCCCCGCCGCTCGTGAGAACTCGCGCTGCCGGCTGATTCATCTAAAATACATTTAATTTTTTAAGTACAAATATTACCATTTTCTTTTTTTTATTCATTCGCGTCCGGCGATTTGCGTTGTCGCTCATTAACGCGCGGGCGCCTCGCTCGCTCCAAACAACAACAACAACAACAACCCCCAACACAAGCCGCTCCGTGCGCCCCGCGAGCATTAATTTAGACAAATGTCACTCGGCGTCCTCCGAGTCTCACAACTCGCTCCCTTCCCTCCACCGCCTCCATCGCTACCCTCCCCCACACCTCAATCCCCTCGGGGCGACGGTGGGTGGGGGGCTGCCCCCCCCCCCCCAGAGCCCGGTGTCAGGTGCATAAGTCCCATTAATGCGGTTATTAACCACGTGCTCTCGTGCGTTACGCGCATTCATTAGAGGAGTGTGGTTCTACGCAGGGAGCGTGGCTCTAGTTAGAGGGTGGCTCCTCCAATAGGAGCGTGGCTCTCGTTAGAGCGCGGCTCCTCCAATAGGGACGTGGCTCTAGTTAGAGGGTGGCTCCTCCAATAGGAGCGTGGCTCTCGTTAGAGCGCGGCTCCTCCAATAGGGACGTGGCTCTAGTTAGAGGGTGGCTCCTCCAATAGGAGCGTGGCTCTCGTTAGAGCGCGGCTCCTCCAATAGGAGCGTGGCTCTCGTTAGAGGGTGGCTCCTTTAATAGGAGCACGTCTCTCGTTAGAGGGTGGCTCCTCCAATAGGAGTGTGGCTCTCGTTAGAGGGTGGCTCCTCCAATGGGAGCGTGGCTCTCGTTAGAGGGTGGCTCCTCCAATAGGAGCGAGGTTCTCGTTAGAGCGCGGCTCCTCCAATAGGAGTGAGGCTCTCGTTAGAGGGTGGCTCCTCCAATAGGAGCGTGGCTCTAGTTAGAGGGTGGCTCCTCCAATAGGAGCGCGGCTCTCGTTAGAGCGTGGCTCCTCCAATAGGAGTGAGGCTCTCGTTAGAGGGTGGCTCTTCCAATAGGAGCGTGGCTCTCGCTAGAGGGTGGCTCCTCCAATAGGAGCGTGGCTCTCGCTAGAGGGTGGCTCTTCCAATAGGAGCGTGGCTCTCGTTAGAGGGTGGCTCCTCCAATAGGAGCGCGGCTCTCGTTAGAGCGTGGCTCCTCCAATAGGAGCGTGGCTCTCGTTAGAGGGTGGCTCCTCCAATAGGAGCGAGGCTCTCGTTAGAGCGCGGCTCCTCCAATAGGAGCGTGGCTCTAGTTAGAGGGTGGCTCCTCCAATAGGAGCGAGGCTCTCGTTAGAGCGCGGCTCCTCCAATAGGAGCGCGGCTCTCGTTAGAGCGTGGCTCCTCCAATAGGAGCGTGGCACTCGTTAGAGGGTGGCTCCTCCAATAGGAGCGTGGCTCTCGTTAGAGGGTGGCTCCTCCAATAGGAGTGAGGCTCTCGTTAGAGGGTGGCTCCTCCAATAGGGGTGTGGCTTTAGTTAGAGGGTGGCTCCTCCAATAGGAGCGTGGCTCTCGTTAGAGCGTGGCTCCTCCAATAGGAGTGAGGCTCTCGTTAGAGGGTGGCTCCTCCAATAGGGGCGTGGCTTTAGTTAGAGGGTGGCTCCTCCAATAGGAGCGTGGCTCTCGTTAGAGGGTGGCTCCTCCAATAGGAGCGCGGCTCTCGCTAGAGGGTGGCTCCTCCAATAGGAGCGTGGCTCTCGTTAGAGGGTGGCTCCTCCAATAGGAGCGTGGCTCTCGTTAGAGCGCGGCTCCTCCAATAGGAACGCGGCTCTCGTTAGAGCGCGGCTCCTCAAATAGGAGCGTGGCTCTCGTTAGAGGGTGGCTCCTCCAATAGGAGCGCGGCTCTTGCTCGAGCGCGGCTCCTCCAATAGGAGCGTGGCTCTCGTTAGAGGGTGGCTCCTCCAATAGGAGCGAGGCTCTCGTTAGAGCGTGGCTCCTCCAATAGGAGCGCGGCTCTCGCTAGAGGGTGGCTCCTCCAATGGAAACGAGGCTCTCGTTCAAGGCGCGTGCTCTTCGGCGTGACCGTGAGACCACGCGTGCGCACGTGGTCAATGCCGTTCATGCCCCGCCGTCTGTAACGGTTTTTGTTGTTGTTTTTGTTGTTGTTCTGCATCGTGAAAGCTTCCATTTAGTGTCGACAAATCGGCAGGGACGTATGTTCTTGTGTTATTCTTACGTTATGCATTCGCAATGATGTTTCTTATATTTTCTCTATTTCGCACTATTATTATTGTTTTGCTGCGGCATTGTTTGTCGTCGCAACGTGTTGACCCGCCCCCTACTGGACGCCTGTGGGGAAAGAGCTTCACAGCTCATCGGATTCCTGCAGGATAAATCAAGATTCTGATTCCGCGTTCTCCGAGAGCGAACATCTGCTCATGTGTATTTAACACCCCTCCCTCCCTCCCTCCCTCGCCCCGTCCACCCCGAGTCAGCGGGGAATGTGTCGAGGCGAGAGACAGTGTGCGAGTTCTCTCTCCCCGTGTCGGAGAGAGAGAGACACGAGGCATCCATAGCGAGTGTCTCACGCTCCCACCCCTCTCGTGCCGCGCAAACGAAATTCACTCACTCGGTGATCTCCGCCTCTCTCCTCCTGCCTCTCCACACCTTCCCCATGGCTGCTCGTGTCTCTCCGTGTCGCCTCGTGTCTCTCCTCTCTCCACGTCTTCCCCGTGTCTCTCAGTGTCTCCTCGTGTCTCCTCGTGTCTCTTCTCTCTCCACGTCTTCCCCGTGTCTCTCAGTGTCTCCTCGTGTCTCCTCGTGTCTCTCCGTGTCTCCTCGTGTCTCTCCGTGTCTCTTCTCTCTCCACGTCTTCCCCGTGTCTCTCAGTGTCTCCTCGTGTCTCCTCGTGTATCTCCGTGTCTCCTCGTGTCTCTCCGTGTCTCTTCTCTCTCCACGTCTTCCCCGTGTCTCTCAGTGTCTCCTCGTGTCTCCTCGTGTCTCTCCGTGTCTCCTCGTGTCTCTCCGTGTCTCTTCTCTCTCCACGTCTTCCTCGTGTCTCTCCGTGTCTCCTCGTGTCTCCTCGTGTCTCTCCGTGTCTCTTCTCTCTCCGCGTCTTCCCCTGGCTGCTCGTGTCTCTCCGTGTCGCCTCGTGTCTCCTCGTGTCTCTCCGTGTCTCCTCTCCACGTCTTCCCCGTGTCTTCTCGTGTCTCTTCTCTCTCCACGTCTTCCCCGTGTCTTCTCGTGTCTCCTCTCTCTCCACGTCTCCCCGTGTCTCCTCCTATACACACAGCTGTCTTCTCTTATCTCCTCTTAGCGCCTTCAGATGTCATCCCGTCTCCTCCCGCCCATTCCCATCTCCGCCTAACTCGAGATGGGAGCGGACCGCGAGGAGTTGACAACATTTTGCTCAACCCGCAGCCGGATGGAGGAGTCCCGCTCTAGTGGTGGTCACGTGGGCGCGGGGGGGGGGGTTATTTGACCATACTTCACCACGCTGGTCAACGATGAACCTCTTCGGATATCACTCGCCGCCGACTGCTCGGGTCGCCAGGTTCTGAGCGCGTCGCGCTAACTGCTGCGCCACCACTCCCCCACCCTTTCCCCTCTTTCCACCCCACACTGCCCCCTCCGGTCGGTTTATTTATCACAGAATAATCTCGTTGAGGGCTCGAGGCGTCCGGGTGGAGAATCAACGGAGGGCCAATTGCCCCGGGCTCACATTCATCTCCATCAATCGCCTTCGCGATGCTGGGCGTGGAGGAGGAGGAGGAGGGGGGGTCTAAAGAATTGTGTGGGGGGGGGGTCCCCGTGGGGATGCCGACTTGACGCCTTCGACACCCCTGACGGGGGGGTCAAGGAGGGGGTGTTCACTCCCTCCCTCCCCCCTACGCCCCCCCGCTCCTCCTCCTCCTCCCCTCATCTCTGCGAGTCCCAGGAGACCGTGGATGAAGCGAGAGTCGATCACTTCATCCGAGCAAATTCACTCACATCGCGGTGAGGGAAGTGGGGTGGGGGGTGTAACTGATGCACATGACACACAGATATTATAGAGATGCCACGTAAGCAGTGAGTGGTTAAACATCACGTGGACTCGACACGCGTGTTGATGATGACGCGTCATCGCCACGTGCAGCGCCACATTACAAAGGCAATGATCCCCCCAACGCCCCTGCAGCCTCAACAGACTGTTGGGGCAAGTGCTGTGAGCGAGTAGCACCTACGAAGGCCGGCACTGTGGCACACGAGGGTGTGGGTGGCCGGCGCAACGACGCCCGACCGCCTTTGTCTCCCCAGTGGCGATGTTTGCACACCGCACCGGTGCGTTGTGAGTACCACCGCTGTTGGCCGTCAGCGTGAATCGAACTCGGGCCGTCGGGTTCGGAGGGCAGTTCGCTTACCGTTACACCACCGTTACCATCACGGTGGTGACGGTGGTGATGGTGGTGGTAATGGCGGTGATGGTGATGATAATGGCGGTGATGGTTATGATAATGGCGGTGATGGTGATGATGACGCTGATGGTGACGATGGTGATGATGATGACGATTGTGATGCTGATGGTGATGATGACGCTGATGGTGACGATGATGGTGATGCTGACAATGTGATGATGATTATAACGATGGTGATGATGACGGTGACGATGGTGATGATGGTGGTGATGGTGGCAGCGGGAACAACCGCTGTGTCTAATTACGAGTGTGAGTAATTAAACTGCGGAAGCAAACATTGCATTAAAATTGTTACAATGATTAGTTTTAATTAAATGCACATTAACGCACTTTGCATAAATACAAAGCAACACAATGCGGGAAGGGTGGTGATGGTGGGGGAGGTGGAAGTGCGGATGGGAGGGGGGCGATACTGGGGTAAACAACGCGGTGGTGGTTCGTGGGAAACAATGAGGGGGGGAGGGGGGAGGCGAAGGGAGGTGTCACCTGAAGTGTTGCAATCTCGTGGCGTCCTGGAAATGCGGCAAAGGAAAAAGACAAAGATCCCCACTCCCCCCCACGTCTCCCCGTAAAGCCTTCAACAAACTGTTGGGGCAAGTGCCAATTAAGCGAGCGCCTACGAAGTGGTGGGTGACCGACATCACGCCCGACCGTCTTTGTCTCCCCAGTGCTGTAACGTTCTGACCCCGTGCCCCCACCCCCCTACTCATCATCTGTGAAAGAGCGCTGCTCAGCTCATCGGTTTCCTCCAGCGCGAGCACGTGGTCTGACTCCGATGTTTGCCCACCACACGAGATCCTCATTAACGGCTGAGTCGACCTAGGCGAGGCCTGTGAGCGAGTTTCCATATTCGCCCACTGCCGTGGGTCCTGAGCGCCAGTCGAACTGGGGAGGTCGCGTGGTGGCAGCGCAGTGCGCTAACCACTGCGCCACCACTACCCAGTACACTCCGCCATCCGAATAAATAACAAACGTCACCACGACGCTTGTGCCAGGCTAGGTGCACTTTAAGGCCACGTGAAGTGTCGAACGCACGCTGGCAGGAGGTCACGGGGCAGACCCAGCAGGTGCCACGGGTCGACTGACTGAGACGACTGAGATGACTGGCTGATGCACCACCTGTGCCCTCTACTGTGCCAACTTGCTGTGCTTTAGCCACCCGGCGCTCCGCTTGTTGTTGTGAGCGTCGCTCCTCCGCCCTCCGTTGTTGTTGGAGGGCGACTACCTCCAACTGCCCAGCAGCATCCTTCACGAGCCTCCTCCACTGAGGCCGATCTTGACACCGCTGGTATCAGTCATCGGCAGGTCGACTCAGCTCCACATCCTCCTGTACCACATCACTCCATCTCTTCTCTAGCCCGTGCCGCGCCCGTTTAGCCCCCTCGATCCGGCCGAACAAAATCTGTTTAGGCATGCGGTGGCTAGGCATGCGGGCTACATGACCCCGCCAGCGCAATACACACACACACACGTACACACACCGGCACGCGCGACTCGAGAAATCTCGTTTAGCACCGGTCGTTAGCTGATGAATCAATTCGTGTTTAATGAGAAATGTACCGCGAATAACCCAACGCGGGCCCACAATGCCTGCGTCAGCGCATTCCCTCGTGGATCGCGGAATCCGTACAGAGACAAAGGGGAAAACTCCCACCCCCCCACCCCCGTGTAGCTTTCGAAATATTTTCGGCTGCCAAAGTGCGATGTTTAGCGAGCACCTACGCAGGATGGCACGGCACACGCGAGGCGGCGGCGTATCGACCCGGTGAGGCCCAAGAATCGGTTCAAATATTCGCCACTGTTATCGGTCGTGAGCGGGAGTCGAACTCGGGTGGCCGGGTTTTGCAACCGCAGTGTCTCTAACCGCTGTACTACCGTTCCCCATAATGCACGTGTGTGTGTGTGACACACACGCAGTCACCCACTCGCCCACTTACCCAGATAACCACACAACCACCCACTCAATCACCAACAACTCATTCGCCCACTCACTAGATATTGACACACCCAGTGACCCACTCTTCTACGCACCCACTCACTCAATCACCAACTCACTTCCCCATGCGTGCCCATTCACTCACACTGACACAAAGTCGTCACCGCTCGCTCACCCATGCAATGACTCATTCACCCACCCACTCACCCGCTCAACACTCACCCAACTTATTCGCCCAACCAATTATCGTGTCGCCCACTCGCTCACAGCGATACAAACAGCCACCCACCTCACTCACTCCACTCGCTGACCCACGGCGCTCACCCGTTGGCAGTTTGCTAAGCACTGCTCCACCACCTCCCACAAGAAACACGTCAACACAACAGACAAAGATCCCCCGTGTAGCCTTCACGGGCTGTCAGGGGCAAGTGCTGCTAGCGAGAACATATGGAGCCCGGCACAGCACACGAGGGGGTGGCCAGAACCACTCCTGGCCGCCTTTGTCTCCCTAGTCGTGATGTTTACTCATCCACACCAGGTACTCATTTGAGGCTGAAGTAGACCTAGAGGATGTCAGATAATCGTTACTGGTGTTGGCCTGGAGCGGGAATCGAACTACACTACCGCTCCCCACCACCTAAACACACACACACACGTTCACACACACACACACACACGTTCATACACACACACGTTCACACACACACACGTTCATACACACACACGTTCTCACACACACACACGTTCACACACACAAAATATCCCCCGTATAGCCTTAGCAGTCTTTTGGGGCAAGTTGCTGTCAGCGAACACCTGGGGGTGGGTGGCTAGCACCAAGCTCGGCCGCCTTTGTCTCCTCAGTGGCGCACGAGGTCCTCATTTAAGGTTGAGTCAACTTAGGAGAGGCGGCTGGACCGGCTGAGATGACTCACTCGCCGCTGACCTAAGCGGTGTCCCGGGAATCAAAATCAGCCGCTGTCGCGGGTTCCCTCACCTTTGAGCCACGTGAGCGTGGGTCTGGGGGCGCCCTGCACGTCACAGGGGATCACCACCGTGTCCCCTTCCACCAGGACCCCCTCCACGGGGCCCCGGGTGATGTTGGGCGCGAAGCCTGGGGGGGGGGGCGGGGGTTGGGGGGGTTAGAGTGGGGGGGGGGGGTTAGAGTGGGGGGGTTAGAGTGGGGGGGGGTTTGGGGGGGTTAGAGTCGGGGGCGGGGGTTGGGAGGGTAAGAGTGGGGAGTGGAAGGGGGGTTGGCGGGGTTAGAGTGGGGAGGGTTAGGGGGTTAGAGTAGGGGCAGGGGGGTTAAAGTGGTGGGGGGGGGGGGGTTGGGGGGGTTAGAGGGGGGGGGTAGTGGGGGCGAGGTTTGGGGGGTTAGAGTGGGAGGGGGGAGCGGGGGAGAGGAGCGGGGGGGGGCCCAGAATTGTATGTATTTTTGTTAACATCTCTCCTCGGTGGCTAGGAGATGTTAACTACCTCGCCTGGTATACAGGAGGTAGTCGGTTCGATCCCTACCCTGACGCCTACAGTATATTTGGAATTTGCGTGTCTCTCTCTCTCTTTCTCTCCCCGTGGTGGCGTCGATTTTTCTCCGGGCCCTCGGGTTTTCCCCTCCACATTCACAATGAACACGCGTTTCGAGTATTGGGCTGCTATAAATTTCCGCACGGCGATGATACGTCGCTTCGTTGGGTTATCATTTGTGGCCAGGCCGCTTCTGAAAAAGAGCGATATAGCTGAGTGGGGCCTTACCTGGTAAAAATAACAAAAACTTGTTGGGTTTAATTAAGCTCGGACGTCAAGGGACACTATCGCAAGACACAAATACTGGCGCTTTCAAAACCAGGTTAGCCGCCAAGACACTGCCACGCACGGTCTGGCGGTTGTCGTCAGGGGGACGAGGAGGAGGTGGAGGAGAAGGGAGAGACACGAGGAGGAGGAGGTGGAGGAGGAGGGAGAGACACGAGGAGGAGGAGGAAGAGACACGAGGAGGAGGAGGAGGTGGAGGAGGAGGAGGAGGAGGAGGGAGAGACACGAGGAGGAGGTGGAGGAGGAGGGAGACACACGAGGAGGAGGGAGAGACACGAGGAGGAGGTGGAGGAGGAGGGAGACACACGAGGAGGAGGTGGTGGAGGAGGAGGGAGACACACGAGGAGGAGGTGGTGGAGGAGGAGGGAGAGACATGAGGAGGAGGTAGTGAAGGAGGGAGACAGGGGGGCGAGGAGGAGGGAGAGACACGAGGAGGAGGTGGTGGAGGAGGAGGGAGAGACACGAGGAGGAGGTGGAGGAGGAGGGAGGACACACGAGGAGGAGGGAGAGACACGAGGAGGAGGGAGAGACACGAGGAGGAGGTGGAGGAGGAGGGAGACACACGAGGAGGAGGGAGAGACACGAGGAGGAGGGAGAGACACGAGGAGGAGGTGGAGGAGGAGGGAGAGACATGAGGAGGAGGTGGTGGAGGAGGAGGAAGAGACATGAGGAGGAGGTGGTGGAGGAGGGAGACACGGGGACGAGGAGGAGGGAGACACGAGGAGGAGGAGGTAGTGAAGGAGGGAGAGACATGAGGAGGAGGTGGTGGAGGAGGGAGACACACGAGGAGGAGGGAGAGACACGAGGAGGAGGTGGAGGAGGAGGGAGACACACGAGGAGGAGGGAGAGACACGAGGAGGAGGGAGAGACACGAGGAGGAGGTGGAGGAGGAGGGAGACACACGAGGAGGAGGGAGAGACACGAGGAGGAGGTGGAGGAGGAGGGAGACACACGAGGAGGAGGGAGAGACACGAGGAGGAGGGAGAGACACGAGGAGGAGGTGGAGGAGGAGGGAGACACACGAGGAGGAGGGAGAGACACGAGGAGGAGGTGGAGGAGGAGGGAGAGACATGAGGAGGAGGTGGTGGAGGAGGAGGGAGAGACATGAGGAGGAGGTGGTGGAGGAGGGAGACACGGGGAGGAGGAGGAGGAGGAGGAGGGAGAGACACGAGGAGGAGGGAGAGACACGAGGAGGAGGTGGTGGAGGAGGAAGAGACACGAGGAGGAGGTGGAGGAGGAGGGAGAGACACGAGGAGGAGGTGGAGGAGGAGGGAGACACGGGGACGAGGAGGAGGGAGACACGAGGAGGAGGAGGTAGTGAAGGAGGGAGAGACACGAGGAGGAGGAGGTGGTGACGGAGGGAAGGACGAGGACGAGGAGGACGTCGTGGAGCAGCGAGACACGGCGGATGAGCGAGCGGGCGGGCGGGCGGGGGTAGAAGAGGAGAAGTTGGTGGTGGTGGAGGAGGAAGAGGAGCGAGCCACGGGGACGAGGAGTAGGGAGCGCTCACTCAGCACGCTGACGTGCGCGTGGCTCTGCGCCTCGCCGGCCGCGCTGCGCGCCACGCACTGGTACACGGCCGAGTCGCGCTCGCGAGGACGCGACACTTGCAGGCGCCCTCCGGGCAGCACGCGGAGGCGGCCTTCCTGCAGCTGCCGCACGGGCACCGCGTCCCGGTACCACGAGAGCGACGGGCGAGGCCATCCTGCAACGCAGAGACAACAACAACAACCGGCATTCGCCACTAAGTGGCGGTGACGTCACCACGACGCGTGTGCCTGGCTATGTGCACCTTGAGGCCACGTTGAAGTGTCGAACACCCGCTGGTTGCGCGGTTCGCTGCATTAGCGCTTCCGCCCAACGTGCACGGCTGATACGGGGTGAGGTGGACACCTCCTATAGCGTGCACACGTGTCAGGGCGCGTGCACGTGTACACGTGCCAGGGCGCGTGCACGTGTACACGTGTCAGGGCGCGTGGATCACACGTGGTGATCACGCGCGTGCTGTTGCAGCCCCCCCCTTGACCCCCCGCGTTTGCCTTGAGTCGTCTCAGCATTTGCACAACCCCCCTTGACGCCCGCGGTCACTGACCCGGGCACCTCGCTCCGAGTTTAACCCGCCGCCGTGACTCCGAGGTGCAGTTTGCGTGGGGTGGGCAAGGCGGTGGGGGGGGGGGGATTAACGGGGCAGGCTGGAGTGTTAGCTCCTGCAGATGCCGTGATTGATTTAATTAAGACTCAGCAAACACACACACAGACACACACAGACCCTCGCCCCACACACACATCGCTAAGCCCATCCTTAATCCACCATCCCTAAGCCCGACCCAGACTTTGACCCCTGACCCTAACCGTGACCCCCCCCCCCCCCAGACGCACCGGTCGCGCGGCACGGGATCTCGATCGTCTGGTCCACCGTTCCCACAATGCTCCGCTCCAGCTCCACGATGAAGTGGGGGGACTCTGTGGAAAGGGGGGGGGGGGTCAGTTGACACGTGTCAGTGTGCTGTGTCAGTGTGCTGTGTCAGTGCTGTGTCAGTGTGCTGTGTCAGTGTGTTGTGTCAGTGCTGTGTAAGTGTTGTGTCAGTGTGTTGTGTCAGTGTGCTGTGTCAGTGCTGTGTCAGTGTGCTGTGTCAGTGTGTTGTGTCAGTGTGCTGTGTCAGTGTTGTGTCAGTGTGTTGTGTCAGTGTGCTGTGTCAGTGTTGTGTCAGTGTGTTGTGTCAGTGTGCTGTGTCAGTGTTGTGTCAGTGTGTTGTGTCAGTGTGCTGTGTCAGTGCTGTGTCAGTGCTGTGTCAGTGTGTTGTGTCAGTGTGTTGTGTCAGTGCTGTGTCAGTGTTGTGTCAGTGTGTTGTGTCAGTGTGCTGTGTCAGTGCTGTGTCAGTGTGCTGTGTCAGTGTGTTGTGTCAGTGTGCTGTGTCAGTGCTGTGTCAGTGTGCTGTGTCAGTGCTGTGTCAGTGTGCTGTGTCAGTGTGCTGTGTCAGTGTGTTGTGTCAGTGCTGTGTAAGTGTTGTGTCAGTGTGTTGTGTCAGTGTGCTGTGTCAGTGCTGTGTCAGTGTGCTGTGTCAGTGTGTTGTGTCAGTGTGCTGTGTCAGTGTTGTGTCAGTGTGTTGTGTCAGTGTGCTGTGTCAGTGTTGTGTCAGTGTGTTGTGTCAGTGTTGTGTCAGTGTGTTGTGTCAGTGTGCTGTGTCAGTGCTGTGTCAGTGTGTTGTGTCAGTGTGTTGTGTCAGTGCTGTGTCAGTGTTGTGTCAGTGTGTTGTGTCAGTGTGTTGTGTTACTGCTGTGTTCTGGTGTGGGGAGCGGTGGTGTAGCGGTTAGGGCGCTTCGCTACGAACCCGGCGACCCGAGTTCGATTCCCGCTCACTGCCAATACCAGGGACGATTATCCAAACCGGTCATGGATCTCCTCCCCTAGGTCGACTCAGCCTCAAATAAGTAACTGGTGCGGTGTGTGAACATCGCCACTAGGGAGACGAAGGCGGCCGGGCGTGGTGTTGGCCACCCACTCCCTGGTGCGCCGTGCCCGCCTTCATAGAGTGTGCTCGCGAACAGCACTTGCCCCGACAGTCTGTTGCAGGCTATACGGGGGAATATTTGTCTTTGAAGTTTGTGCGCGTCTCTCTCTCTCTCTGTTCTCCTGTGTCTCTGTGCGTGTCCCAGCGTCTTTGTCTCGTGCCCTGTCTCCACGTGACCTGTCTCCACGTGCGCTGTCTCCACGTGACCTGTCTCCATGTCCCCTGTCTCCACATGCCCTGTCTCCACGTGCCCTGTCTCCACGTGACCTGTCTCCTGTCTCCACGTGCGCTGTCTCCACGTGTCTCCATGTCCCCTGTCTCCACGTGTCCTGTCTCCACGTCCCCTGTCTCCACGTGTCTCCACGTGCGCTGTCTCCACGTGCACTGTTTCCACGTGTCTCCACGTGTCTCCACGTGCGCGCGCGTACCCAGGAGGGTGAAGTACGCGCTCCGCGACACCGGCGGGACGTCGACCCCGACGAGCGACGCCTCGCACTCCACCCGCGCCGCGTCGCCCCCGCGCGCCCCGGCCCACGACGGGGGCGAGGCGGCGGGGGGCGACAGCGAGAGGCGGCGGCCGAAGTCCGTGACCCCCGCGGAGACGGGGACGCCGTTCACGCGCCACGTCACGCTCACCTTGTCCACGGGCCTGCAACACGGGGGGGGGGGATGAGAACGTCAGAGAGACAACGGCTGGTGGACTCACACCTCCACTCACTCACCACCGCCACCAGCCACCAAAGATCCCCGTATAGGATTCTAACAGACTGTAGGGGTAAGTGCTGATCGCGAGCGACCTATATGACAAGAGGGTGGGGTGGGCATCATCGCGACACCGCCGCCGCCTTTGTCTCCCCAGTGGCGATGTTTTTTTTATACATCGCACTCGGTACCCAATTGAGGCCGAGTCGACCTAGAAGGGCGGCGAAGGACCGGTCCAGGTTGTAATCGTCACTGGTGTTGGCCACGAGCGGGAATCGAACTCGGGTCGCCGGGTTTGCTCGTGCTAGGCGCTCGCCGCGACACTGCCGCTCCCCACGGCATCACGACACCATCGCCACCAAAGACAAAGATACCCCCTGTAGGCTTTAAGAGACTATGAGGGGCAAGTGCTGTTAGCGAGCACGCTCTGTGAAGGCCGGCACGGCACACGAAGAGGGTGGGTGGTGAGCGCGGCGCCCGGCCGCCTTTGTCTCCCCAGTGGCGGTCTTTACACGCGCGCACTAGGGTGCTGTACTCATTTAAGGGTGAGTAGACCTAGGGGAGGCGGCAGGACCGGTTCAGATGAATTATCATTCGCCACTGATGACGATGCCGCTGCTGATAATCTTGACGCAGGCGATGATGACGACGATGATGACGATGACGACGACGATGATGACGACGACGATGATGACGACGACGATGATGATGACGACGATGATGACGATAATGATGACGACGACGATGATGATGATGACGACGGTGATGACGACGACGATGATGACGACGATAATGATGACGACGACGATGATGACGACGATGATGATGACGACGACGACGATGATGACGACGACGATGATGATGCCGGCGATGATGACGACGAGAGTGATTCTGCCGATGCTGATGCAACTGCTCCAGCTGATGCTACTGCTGCGGCTGCTGCTGATGACGACTTCGTACTTTACCTGCCGTCGGCCACGCACTCGAACGTCGGCTCGTTCGCGGCGGACGCCCCAGCGCTCGCGTTCCGCGGTGGCATCACCACGCGCACGTAGACAGCTTCGGCCTCTCCCTCCCCATCTACACAGCAGCAGCAGCAGTAGCATCATCAGTAGCATAATCAGTATCATCAACAGCAGCAGCATCAGAAGCAGCAGCAGCAGAAGCAGCATCATCATCAGTATCAGCAGCAGCATTATCAGCAGCAGCATCAGAAGCAGCATCATTATTAACAGCATCATCATCAGCAGCAGAAACAGCACCATCAGTATCATCATCAGCAGCAGCAGCAACAGCAGCATCATCAGTACCATCATCAGAAGCAGCATCATCATGAGCAACATCACCATCATCAGCAGCATCATCATTAGCAGCATCACCATCATCAGCAGCAGAAGCAGCATTATCAGCATCATTATCAACAGAATCATCATCAGCAGCATCAGCATCATTGTTTTCAAATACATAATCATGAAATACACAATCACTATAAAATACATTATGATTATCAGCAGCATCATCATGAATTTCGCATTCACTCACAAATGCATCATCAAATACAACCATCACTGTGTGGTTGTTGTGGTTGTTGTTGTGTTTGTTGTTGTGTTTGTTGTTGTGGTTGTTGTTGTGGTTGTTGTTGTGGTTGTTGTTGTGGTTGTTGTGGTTGTTGTTGTCGTTGTTGTGGTTGTTGGCTCTCGCCAGTGGTGTCACGGACATGGGAGGGGGTTGTCAGGGCCGGTTCTTAAAAATCACTCAGCACTGATGATAGCCGTCGAAGGGTATCGAACTCAGGTCACCGGAGTTCACAGCGCACTTCGCCACCGCCCCGCTGCGCACCGCATTCTAAATAATAATAATAAAACCACGCCCGGCCGCCTTCGTCTCCCCAGCGACGATGTTCACGCACCACCCCATGTACACTCATTTGAGGCTGAGTCGACCACAGGGGCGATGCCCAGGACCGGTTCAGAGGTTCGGATAATCGTCCCTGGTGGTTGTCGGCGGCTGCCGTGAGCGGGAATCGAAATGGGGCCTGTGTCGGGTTGGTAGCGCAGCGCGCTAACCACTGCGCCACCGCTCCTCAGCAGCAGCAGCAGGAGCCACTGTGGGGAGCGGCCACGCGGGGTCCAAGATGTCGAGCGTCTTCACGCCACGGCTGCTCGTCTCAGCCGCTCACGGCGGAGGGGGCTGGTGGGGGGATGATCCCCACCCCCGCACCCCTCCCCACCCCGGCACCCCCCACTCCCGCACCCCCCCCCCCGCAGCCCAAATGAATTCTCTTTAATCCGCTGCCGTTTGTCGCGGATTCTCTCCGCTCCATTTTCCGGTCGGTGACCACAGCTCCCCCCCACCCCCTCCCCCCACCCCCTCCCCCCACACTCCCCGCTGCCTCAGCCTCCCCTGGGTGCTAGGGGTTAGGTGGACACGGGGAGGCGGGCGGGTAGGGTGGACACTGCAGTGGCGGTGGACAGAGGGTGTGTGTGGGGGGGCAGAGGTTGACCAAAGCGTGTCCCTGAACGTGCTGCTGCTACCGCCGTGAGCACGATGGTAGAGGATGAGGGCTGTCACTGCTGGGCGCACCCAATGCCCGACTCTTCGCTTTGTGCTCTCTCACTCTCTCCGCTCCGAGGACCCGAATCCCCAAGTTGGTCTGATCAAGTGGGACACCGAGTTAATCAAATATTGATTGAACAAACACAGTTCGGAACAAACACTTGGACCAACACAACAGCAGCGTCCCACTTAATCTGTTTGGAATTTGCATTTTAAATATTCCTTCATGAATTATGAATGAGGCTAAGTATTTGCTCTCGTGACTTGGGGCGGGAGGGAGAGCATGAGACGGGAGAGGCAGGGGAGTGCGTGGAGGGGAGTAGGGTGAGATGAGAGGGGAGAGGTAGGAGAGTGCGTGGTGGGGAGTAGGGTGAGATGAGAGGGGAGAGGTAGGAGAGTGCGTGGTGGGGAGTAGGGTGAGATGAAAGAGGAGAGGTAGGAGAGTGCGTGGAGGGGAGTAGAGTGAGATGAGAGGGGAGAGGTAGGAGAGTGCGTGGAGGGGAGTAGGGTGAGATGAGAGGGGAGAGGTAGGAGAGTGCGTGGTGGGGAGTAGGGTGAGATGAAAGAGGAGAGGTAGGAGAGTGCGTGGAGGGGAGTAGAGTGAGATGAGAGGGGAGAGGTAGGAGAGTGCGTGGAGGGGAGTAGAGTGAGATGAGAGGGGAGATGTAGGAGAGTGCGTGGTGGGGAGTAGAGTGAGATGAGAGGGGAGAGGCAGGAGAGTGCGTGGAAGGGGAGTAGAGTGAGATGAGAGGGGAGCGGTAGGAGAGTGCGTGGAGGGGAGTAGAGTGAGATGAGAGGGGAGAGGTAGGAGAGTGCGTGGTGGGGAGTAGAGTGAGATGAGAGGGGAGAGGTAGGAGAGTGCGTGGAGGGGAGTAGAGTGAGATGAGAGGGGAGAGGTAGGAGAGTGCGTAGAGGGGAGTTGAGTGAGATGAGAGGGGAGAGGTAGGAGAGTGCGTGGTGGGGAGTAGAGTGAGATGAGAGGGGAGAGGTAGGAGAGTGCGTGGAAGGGGAGTAGAGTGAGATGAGAGGGGAGCGGTAGGATAGTGCGTGGAGGGGAGCAGAGTGAGATGAGAGGGGAGAGGTAGGAGAGTGCGTGGTGGGGAGTAGAGTGAGATGAGAGGGGAGAGGTAGGAGAGTGCGTGGTGGGGAGTAGAGTGAGATGAGAGGGCAGAGGTAGGAGAGAGCATGGCGGGGAGTAGAGTGAGATCAGAGGGGAGAGGCAGGAGAGTGCGTGGTGGGGAGTAGAGTGAGATGAGAGGTGAGAGGTAGGAGAGTGCGTGGAGGAGAGTGAGATGAGAGGGGAGAGGTAGGAGAGCGCGTGGAGGGGAGCAGAGTGAGATGAGAGGTGATGAGTTAGTTATAATGTCATGCGAGTCCATTGAATGCGATATTGAAACGCATCCGGGATTGTATCAGGAACCAGAGGGAGTGATGGTTTCTCAGTGCCTGGTGGCGTTCACCTGGAACTCACACGTGGCCTGGACACTCAGCCCTCGCCTCGCAGATCCCAACCGCGACATCGCGCGGTTCTGTCAGAGGTCTGATGATTATTGATTATCACGGGAGGTCTGGGGGTGGCGTGATCTTGCGGGAGGGTAGCGTCGTCTCGGGGATTTCTGGGCATGGTGGACATCCTGTGTCTGTCAAAGCTGCAGAGAGCCACTGGGATGATTGGCCGATTGCACGAAACTAAGGTCGTGGTTGCGTGGGGACGAATCCCGGGCACCTGGAGAGAACGCACCACGCATTTCGAGGAGGGTAACACACTCAAAGCTCCGCATAGATGGATCAAAGTGTCCATTGCTGTGCTGTCACATATCCGTATATCTCATCCCCGCGTCACCTCGGACCCAGTTCCTATATCGACTGGCACAGCATTTATAGGCTGATAGACAACCAACACGAAAACGCAAACCTACACTCACAACACAACCACACACACACACAAAACACTCACAATACAACAACCAGGAAAAACACACAAACATTCAGAACACAACCACACACACACACGAACATACACACACTTACGACACAATCACGACACAATCACACACACAAATAAACACTCACAACACAACCACAAAGACAAACACTCACAACACAACCACAGAGATTCCCCGTATAGCCTTAACATACTTTTGGGGCAAGTGCTGTTCGTGAGCACCTATGAAGGCCGGCACAACACACGAGGGGGTGGGTGGCCAACACCACGCCCGGCCGCCTTTGTCTCCCTATTTGAGGCTGAATCGACCTAGGGGAGGCCCAGAACCGTTTCAGAAAACCCGGTGTTGGCCGTGAGCGGGAATCAAACCCGGGTCGCCAGGTTCATAGCGCAGCGCGCTAACCGCTACACCACCGCTCCCCACACACACACACAGACACCCACACACAGACACGAACACAGACAGACACAAACACACAGACACGAACACACAGACACGAACACAGACACGAACACACAGACACGAACACACAGACACGCGCAGAGACTCAGCGACGTGGGCCTTGTGATTGGCCAGCGCCACGCGGGCGCCGCCCACTCAAGGAACGCGGCCCCGAGTGTCGCTCGCGCCGCGGGTTCGCTGCCCAACGTCGCTGTTGGTGGAGGAGTGGGGGGGAGGGCGAGGAGGAGTGGGGGGGTGGAGGAGGGGGGGGTGGAGGAGGGGGAGGGGCGAGGAGGAGTGGGGGGGGGGTGGAGGAGGGGGGTGCGTTTGTTACACCGCGCGTAGCGCCGCGCTCCAACTGAACGTTGAATTACAAACCCAGCCGCGCATGAATTGTTAAGATGCCCTGGGATTCCGATTTAGTTCTTAATTTATTCTTTGGAAATCGTTCAGAGGAGCGCGTGCGGTTCCCGCTATGAATTAGTAACGTGGCTGGTGGCCTACGGGCGTGGGGGGGGGGGGTCTGGTGGGTCCTGAGCCATTGATGATTATTTCACTGGATGAAGTTGGGGGGGGGGGGGGTTCTTGCTCATGGGAGTGACGGTGCTCAGCTGCGAGTCTCGAACCTGTAGCCCTGCTTACGGTTGGAAGGTGAACACAACCCCCCTCCCCTCCCCACGAAGACGAAGAAATCCCCCAACCCACCCGCAACCTCCCCATAACCTTCACAGACTGTTGGGACAAGAGCTGCCGCACCTCTCAAGGCAGGGGACAGGGCATCAAGTCGGGGGCCAAACAGCCCCCCCCCCTCGTCCCTTCACTCCTAGCCGCAGCATCCCCCCTCCCCCATCAAGCCCCTCCCCCCGTACCCGATTACCGCCCCCCCCCCCCCTAAGCACGCTTGCGACCGCTGCCGACAATCGAATTGACGTGCGGGCTGGAGGAAGGGGTTGGGGGGGGGGCTGTGTGTCCCCATGCTTTGGGGTCACAGCACCGTGGGGGTTAGTGGGTTAGGATGGGGGGGGGGGGGTGACGTCGACACACGCCACGCGGATCTCTCACACGCCCGGGTGGCCGTGTCAACGTAACACGCGCACACGCTAACAACACTCGTTCAACACACACACACACAGACACACAGCAGCGCATGTTACACACGTGCACACGCTAACAACACTCGTTCAACGTACACACACACACAGACACAGCAGCGCATGTTACACACGCGCACACGCTAACAACACTCGTTCAACACACACACACAGACACACAGGAGCCCATGTTACACACGTGCACATGCTAACAACACTCGTTCAACATACACACACACACAGCAGCCCATGTTACACACGCGCACACGCTAACAACACTCGTTCAACACACACACTCACAGACACACAGGAGCCCATGTTACACGCGCACACGCTAACAACACTCGTTCAACATACACACACACAGACACACAGGAGCCCATGTTACACACGCGCACACGCTAACAACACTCGTTCAACATACACACACACACACAGCAGCGCATGTTACACACGCGCACACGCTAACAACACTCGTTCAACACACACACAGACACAGCAGCGCATGTTACACACGCGCACACGCAAACAACACTCGTTCAACATACACACAGACACAGGAGCCCATGTTACAAACGCGCACACGCTAACAACACTCGTTCAAAATACACACACATACACAGGAGCGCATGTTGCGGTGGATGCTGTGATGGAGAACGGAGGACCTATTAAGGCCGACACGGCACACGAGGGGGGCCCCCCTGTGGCCTGTCCCCAGCCTTCGTCTTCCCAGTGCGCAGGTTTCGGCCCTGCATCAGCCGCCCCAAATATAAGACGAAGAAAAACAAATCCACGTGTAGCCTGACCAGACAGTGGGGGCCTGACCAGACAGTGCGAGCAGCACCTCTGAAGGCCGGCACGGCACACGAGGGGGTGGGTGGCCAGCACCCACGCCCGACCGCCTTTGTCTCCCCATCTATTACACACCACACCGCCTACTCTTTCGAGGCTGAGCCGACCTAGGGGAGGGCCCAGGAACGGTTCAGATAATCGTCACTCGTGTTGGCCATGAGCGGGAATCGAACTTGGGCTGCTCGGGCTCGTAGCGCTAACCACTGCGCTACCGCTCCCCACCACACATCGCTACAGGGTCTCACGCACAGCACCCCCCCCCCCCCTTCCTCCTCCTCCTCGCTCTGCGCTGCTCCCGCCCGCCCCTCCACGCTCATCTCTCGCGAGGTGCCGCTAAACGCCGCCGCACATGCAACAGCTGTCGCCAATTTCAGGGGAGAAAATCTCGCAATTCCACCGCCATTGATGAGACGGAAAAGAGCCCAGGGAAGCGAGGTCACTGTCGTGCACGTTTCAGATTCCATTACGACTCGGCCCCTTCTCCTCCGTGAACTCCCCCCCCTTCCTCCTCCTCTCACCACTCCCCTACAACCCCCGCCCCCCACCCGCACCAGCCCCACACCCTCCCCGTGTTTATCCGCGCGAAATAATATAACATTATTATTATTTAGTTTGTCTTTTGCAACGT
Source organism: Lethenteron reissneri (assembly GCF_015708825.2). Lineage (NCBI taxonomy): Eukaryota > Metazoa > Chordata > Hyperoartia > Petromyzontiformes > Petromyzontidae > Lethenteron > Lethenteron reissneri. The sequence continues at coordinate 12,514,688 of NC_083788.1, forward strand.
AAATCTTAATACATCACTTCGCCCGTGGGAACTCGGGAGAGGGGGGCACGATGCAATTTGAATTTTAGCCCAAAACAAAAAGACGTGAAGAACACATCACGGGGGGGCTGCTGCCTTTGAAGTCGGAGGTACATCTTTAGCCCCGGCGCGGGAACGGGGAAGGGCGCAACGCGAAGCCTCCCCGCGGGCCACGTGGCAGACACCGAGCGGCCGGCTCACAATGGCCTCCTGCAGCACGTGACGCTTGTGAGCGTCCAATCGGAGGTGGGGGTGCTGAGGCTTCAATGGGCGCCACGGTGGCTCGGAGATGTTAACTACCTCGCCTGGTGTACAGGAGGATGCGTGGGTTCGATCGCGACCTCTGATGGCTGCTGTGTATTTGGAGTTCGCGTGTGTCTCTCTACCTGTGGTCGCGCGGATTTTTCTCCGGGTCCTCCGGGTTTTTTTCCCCCTCCGCATTTAGCAACACGCGTTCAGAGACTTTGGCTGCTATACATTTCCACACGATGAGCCACTTCGCCGTGCTGCCGTTCGTGACCAGGTCGCTTCTGAACAAAGAGCTTTCGAGCGAAGTTAGCCTTCACTGGCAAACAAGCAGCACAATTGTTATAAAATACTGCCGATGACAAAAGCGTGTTGGAAAGCGGATTTCCACGAATTTGCATTCACAAATATAAAACAATGTAAACGCGGTGGTGCCGTTGTGTGGTCGTGTAACTCACGAAACATCCATCCCAATGCTGAAGAATGATTTTGCAAATTAACTCAACTGGGATTCACACACACACGCACAACTATCAACAACAACGGGGGCAATATCGCTCCCTGCAGCGAAACGACTTGGCAGGACCCCTCCCGAAACAAACAACGAGTCACAAGACTCAGTGAGGCTCCTCTGGGAAGAAAAAAACAACTACATGAGTAGGAGTGATGATCATAATATTATTACATATTAAAATATAATATCCTCTTCCACATGGTTCGACTGAATTCAGCTTCTTTCTGTAATTCATTTGGCATTTCCATCCCATTTGATATGTCAAATCTTGTTGTTCCAAACGTGTTTGGCGGTCTCAAGGAACGTGTTCTCCCTCTGTTGACTCTGCCCGCACTTTGCAGCGCCGCATTCCCCACTACCCACGGCCTTTATTTAACCAGACAAAGCGCTGACAGACATTTCATCATTTGGCCTTCTTGGGGGGATTTATAAACTTTAGACTCCGTCTAGCATTGATCTACCCCCCCCTCGACAGATATCTGGATGTTTTTGACGGATCCCCACAGTCGGCACGGCATTCTGGAAGTGCATCATTTTCAGCAACACCGCGTTGAAGCCAGTGGCCGCGTTCACGCACGCCATGGAGACGGGTCATTGCCTGAAACGTTGCATATTATATACATCGGTCACTTTCAAGGCGTCGTTTTAATTGTTTCAAATTTTATCTTCATTTTGGCCACTAAGCTAGATCCCGTAGCTATTTTTCAGCGGCGACCTGGCCACAAATGATAGCCCAGATGCAGTGGTTCTTCACATGGATGTCTAGCAGCAGCCAAATGCTCTGAGCGCACGTTGATTCCAAACGTGGAGGGAAGAAACCGGGAAACCCGGAGAAAAATCCACGCGACCACGGGAAGTGAGAGAGAGAGACGCAAACTCCAAATACACAGCAGGCGTCAAGGTCGGGATCGAACCCACCCACGACCTCCTGTATACCAGGCGAGGTAGTTAACATCTCCCAGCCACCATGATTATGATGATGAGAGAGAGACACCGCAAACTCCAAATCTACAGCTGGCGTCAGGGTCGGGATCGAACGCACCCACGACCTCCTGTATACCAGGCGAGGTAGTTAACATCTCCTAGCCACCATGATGATGATGAGAGAGAGACACGCAAACTCGAAATCTACAGCGGGCGTCAGGGTCGGGATTGAACCCACCCACGCCCTCCTGTATACCAGGCGAGGTAGTTAACATCTTGGCACAGCGGAGTTCCTGGCTGTTGGCTCCCGACTTTTCCCCCTCCCCTCCCCCCCCCAATCATAAATGACTCAGTGCCCTTCCTCCCACTTTAAAGGTGAGTTGATATCAACAGGCCACGCGAATGATCACTTCCCCATAGCCCCCGGTCGCCGCTGGACGTTGTTGGTGTTGATCGTCTTTCACACTGTGGTTGCTTGAGAGCCCTCGAGCCGTGGCGGAGGGATCTCAATTGGCAACTCTCTCCTCTCTCTAGCTCTGTGCGTCTCCGTTGGGGAGTTCACTCCTCCGTGATTACCGTCAGAGTGTATCCCTCCACGGTGGAGTCGGTGAGTTACACGCACAAAGACACTCGCACACAAATACAAAGATCCCACCTCCACCCTGCCCCCTATAGCCTGAACAGATTGTTGGGGCAAGTGCTGTTAGCGAGCAGCACCTCTGAAGGCCGCCACGGCACACGAGGGGATGGCCGTCTTTGTCTCCCCAGTACTGATGTTTACACACACACTACACACACACCGCGAACGTACACACGAACCCACACACCATCGCACATTCCTCGTGCCCTCTCGCCCCGGAGGCGGGGGGGGGGGGTGGTGGTCGCCTGCCCCCCCCATCACACCGCACGGAGCGCGCGTCCGTTCGCCCAACGCGCGCCTTCCCGTCTGTCTGTTAAAAGCAAATCGTACACCGGAGACGATTACATCCTCCTCGATGCGAACAACGGTGCAATCTAGACGTCGCGGATAATACCGCTGCGACAGTGAGGGTCATTCATATTGTGCCGCCTGCTCCCCATGACCGTATTCGTCCGACCACGAGACGCACTTCACGTTCAACGGGCGTATTTTCCAGGTGCGTCTTATACTCTGGATAATACGGTGGTAGAGCCAAGCACCCACGCCACCGACCTATTCGACCAATGTCCCACCCACCAAGTCATCTGCTCAGCGATCCACCCAAGCAGTCAACCTCCAATCCAGGTACTCAGCTAACCAGCCACCCACCCTCTCAGCCACCGACCCACTCAGCCACCCCAGGCACGCGCCTACTCAGCCATCCACCCACCCACTCAGCCACGCATCTACTCAGCCATCCAGCCAGCCATTAATTCAGCTACTCCGCCACCCACCTACTCAGTCACCCACCCACTCAGCCACCCCAGGCACGCACCCATTCAGTCACCCACCCAGCCAGCCAGCCAGCCACCCACCCACCCACCCACCTACTCAGCCATTCACCCACACACTCAGCCACCCAGCCACCCACTCAGCCACCCATTCGCTCAGCTACCCAGCCACCCAGCCACCCACCCACTCAGCCACCAGGCACGCACTCACTCCGCTACACAGCCACCCATCTATTCAGCCACCCATCTGCTCAACCACCCATTAACTCAGCCACAAATCTAACCAGCCAACCAGAGCTGCGTGTCAATGTGACAAGGACGCGTGGTCGTATCAGCGTGGTTTGTATATCCATGATAACAGGGCTGCTGTCTCGCTTACATCTGGAAATGTGGCGAACGGAGCGTGCGTCTGGATGTGTGCGCGTGCGTGTGTGTGCGCGTGCGTGTGTGTGCGCGTGTGTGTGTGCGCGTGCGTGTGCGTGTGTGCGCGTGTGTGTGTGTGCGCGTGTGTGTGTGTGCGCGTGCGTGTGTGCGCGTGCGTGTGCGTGTGTGCGCGTGTGTGTGTGTGCGCGTGCGTGTGTGCGCGTGTGCGCGTGCGTGTGTGCGCGTGTGTGCGCGTGTGTGTGTGCGCGTGTGTGTGTGTGCGCGTGTGTGCGCGTGTGTGCGTGCGCGTGTGTGTGTGTGCGCGTGTGTGTGTGTGCGCGTGCGTGTGCGTGTGTGCGCGTGTGTGTGTGTGCGCGTGCGTGTGTGTGTGCGCGCGTGCGTGTGTGTGCGCGTGTGTGTGTGTGCGCGTGCGTGTGTGTGTGTGCGCGTGTGTGTGTGTGCGCGTGTGTGTGTGTGCGCGTGTGTGCGCGTGCGTGTGTGCGCGTGTGTGTGTGCGCGTGCGTGTGTGTGTGTGCAACTGGGGAGCGGTTAGCGCCTCGCTGCGCTACGAAGTTGGCGCCCCGAGTTCGGCTCCCGCTCACGGTCAACGCCAGCGACGGTTATCTGAACCGATCCCGGGCCTCCCCTAGGTCGACTCAGCCTCAAACGAGTGCCTTGTGCGCTGCGTATTTCACATCAACGTCGGGGAAACAAAAGGCGGCCGCGGCCTTGACGTGGCGCTGGCCAACCGACCCCTTCCTCCGCGTTGCCGTTGCGGCCTTCACAGGCCCTGCTGCTGTAAACACACAAACAAAAGACTCACACGACCTCGGGCGGGGGGGGGGGGGGGTCGTTGCCTCTGTGCGTGCACGCGCGGCGTTCTCTATACCGTGCGATTGCGCTCATAATCGTTTGCCATTCCAGGGCGATTGATCGACCCTGGGGGTGCGTGGTGGCATTTTGGGGGAGCGGTGGATGGAGGTGGTCGGTGCTCTCGAGCGTGACGCGTGTTAATGAGGCCCTCCGCACGACGTGCCGCTCTTCATCTACAAACTGTGCGCGTGCGTATTTGTGTGTTTTTTTAAATATACATTCAAATAATTTCCCATCGCAATTTTACGCCCCTATTTAATTTCAACACCTTACAGTTAATACGTTCATTCATTCCTCCGAACCCCCCCCTCCCCTTCGCCGCCCCAAACCCTCCACGCAGCAATCGTCGCCCGCTAACCCCGAAACAGCATTTAATTTCGATGTTAGCGTGAAGACGCGGAGCTCCGCAGGGTAAACGTCTCATTCGAGGCCCCTAACATCGCACGCCGCTTCTCCTGGCCGTGACAATCCTCCTTCTCTTCCTGCTGCTGCTGCTGCTGCTGCTGCTGCTGCTCCAAGACACCGCTCGAAGCATCAACCGCATCGGATCATCGTCAGCATGCGGACCGATGCGCACCGCATCTCCTTCACGCATGGAACATGAAAGACACGAGCCAGCGTCGTGCCATTGGGGACCACGCAAAACCAAAACCTGTGCACCGCGTAGGGTGGTGGTGGGTGGGTGGTGGTTGGGTGGTGGGTGGTGGTGGGTGGGTGGTGGCAGTGGGTGGTGGGTGGTGGTGGGTGGGTGGTGGCAGTGGGTGGTGAGTGGTGGTGGGGAAGGTCTTCCTCGCGCACAGCCCCGGTCCAGCGTCTTATCTCCCGCGCCGGGGGAAGATTTCCACGTTCCGCGATCAACACCTCGCACCCCCTTCCCCCCACCCCCCTTCCCCCCACCCCCTTTCCCACCCCCCACCAACCACCCCGCCTCTCCTTCACTCACGGCTGTGGTCCCTGGGGCAGGGGACGTGAACCTGTGACCCCGCGTGGCCCCAGCTCTGATTGTGAGAGCCCCGGGGTTAACCGAGGTCAGATGGACGAGCGAGCGAGCGAGCGAGCGAGCGAACGCCGGCAGCCGAGTTAGCGATTGTATATCTACAGCACGAAGTGTCACCATGGCCAGCTACTGTGGTCTGACCCAAGATGTGACAGAATCCCCATTCTCATCCCCTCCCCCTCACTACCACCACCTTCCCCCGCCCCCACTTCGCCACCACAACTCCTCACCTCGGCATCACGAGGGATTCTTTTTTTTATATTCCAGAAAGAGCAAAGGTGAAGTGTCGCGGATCTAATTAAATGAATGAGCGATCGCTGCGCAGAGGCGCGTTAATTACGGCGAGAGGGGCAGTCCAGGGAGCGCCGCGCGCCACTAAATCCCTCACCATCATCACCATCATCACCACGAGCATCATCACCATCATCAACACTACCATCATCACCATCATCACCATCATCACCACGAGCATCATCACCATCATCAACACTACCATCATCACCATCATCACCACGAGCATCATCACCATCATCAACACCATCATCAATACTACCATCATCACCATCATCACCACGAGCATCATCACCATCATCAACACTACCATCATCACCATCATCACCACGAGCATCATCACCATCATCAACACTACCATCATCACCATCATCACCACGAGCATCATCACCATCAACACCATCATCAACACTACGATCATCACCACGAGCATCATCACCATCATCACCATCATCATCACCATCATCAACACTACCATCATCACCATCATCACCACAAGCATCATCACCATCATCACCATCATCACCATCATCATCACCATCATCATCACCATCATCAACACTATCATCATCACCATCATCACCACGAGCATCATCACCATCATCAACATTACGATCATCACCATCATCACCACGAGCATCATCACCATCATCACCACTTTCATCATCACCATCATCATCACCATCATTAACACTACCATCATCACCAATAACATCACCATCATCAACACTACGATCATCACCATCATCACCACGAGCATCATCACCATCATCACCACTTTCATCATCACCATCATCATCACCATCATCAATACTACCATCATCACCATCATCAACACTGTCATCATCACCATCATCACCACTACCATAATCACCATCATCACTATCATCACTATCATCATCACTGTCATCATCACCATCATCACCACTAGCATCATCACCATCATCACTATCATCACTATCACCATCACTGTCATCATCACCATCATCACCACTATCATCATCATGACTATCATCATCATCATGACTATCATCATGACTATCATTATCACTACCGTCACCCTCATACCAACATCATCATTACCCCATCACCACCACCACTACGACCACCACGTGAACACTCATTATCAAGAACATCACTCTAACTACCATTATCATCATCATCATCATCATCCATACCATCATCTATGTCATCACCAACACCATCACTATAATCTTTGCCCGGTAATTCTTCCTCCTCCCCCCCCTCCCCTCTTCTGCACCACCGCTCCCTCTTTCTTCCTGCTGCTGCTGCCGCTGCTGGTCATCTGCCTCCCTGTCCCGGACGGTTCCTCATCTCACAATCTCCACATCCTCTTTGTGGTCCTTCGGTAAAGTCGCGTAGATAGATGAAAAATAATACTTTATAAATGATCAATTATTTTTCATATATCTACGTGACTTTACCGAAAGACCCAAAGCGTATGAATTGCTGCAGTCACGAAAGCTTCAAGTCAAAATCTCGACATGGCCCTCGTGGCGCGCAGGCCGCCTCCGCAGTGGCTGCCGACATCGTCTATCGCGAGGCCCTGGTGCAGCCAGCCTCTCTCCCTCCAGATCCCCATCCCTCCTGACTCCCGTCCTCCCCTTTCGCTCCCTTCATTCTCTTATTTCCCATTCGTTCCTTCTCTCCATTCCCTTTCTCGCTTCCCCCGTCGCATTATTACATCCTTGGCTGCACTCCCCTCCCCGCGGCGAGCCGCCACGGTAACACATTTGTATAATGATAATAAGATGATGATCGCGACGCGGGTATTACGAAACAGTTTGTATTCATAACGCATCTGCCGTGTCTCTCGTTCACGATAAGACAAAAACAACAACCCCAAAAGCCGTGCCCGGCTCAAGAGAGACGAGGCCCGGTGGATGATCTCCTATTTACGGCCACGAGACAGTGGTGGAAATTCCACATTTCTCTGGCAGGGGCCGAGTTAATCCATAAGACAAACCAACCGTTGACTTCCCACACGCAAGCAAAAACAAAAACAAACGACAACCACGACCTCGTTGCATCTCAGAAGCTAAGCGGGCTCGGGCCTGGCCAGGCACTTGCATGAGTGACCACTGCCAACGGGAGGGCTTGCCAGGTGTTGTAGGCGTGGGGCTTGCGAGGTGTGGCCAATGAGGAGTTGGGCAGTGATGAGCGTTACCACCTCCTCGAATTACGTTGGTGTGGGGGGGGGGGGGAGTGGGGGGGGCGTCTCTCCAGCAGTCCACGTGGAGCTAAACTCGTGGGAGCGCGGCATTGATGGAACGTCCCAGGGCAGGAGGACTCCTTCTGAACGGGTGTCTTGAGACTCCGTGTGAGGTTTCTTCACCGCTCAAATCAATGGCATTATTAGTATCGAGCCGCGGTGTGGGGGGGCGGGGAGGGTAGGGGGCTGGGGAGAGAGAGTGGGGGGGGGGGGGGGGGAGGAGGTTGCTGAGGGTAGGGGACACGGGGTGCGGTATACGAAGACAAAATAATAAGGTCACACAGTCAGCCGTAGCTGTAATGCGCACAAAATAACCCGAGCTTCAACTCCCACTCCTACGTCCCCCCCCTACGCCCCCCCCCCCTGGCAGTTGTGTGAAACTTTCAGATCGTTTTAGGGCTCTCTTCGAAGAATAATTCGGGGGCAAAAAACGAGATCGGCCGCGTGAACTCGACAAGAAAGCGCGCGGCACCACGCCGCCGTCACTCGGAGATGCCACGCTGGGTGGAATGGGTGGGCCCCACCGCATCTTCTCATCCACGCCACCCTCCCGTGTCCCCCCCCTCCTCCTCCTCCTCCTCGCTCTCTCTCTTCAATTGCACACGTTTTTTTTTAAATAAGCGTGAAATTGTGTCCCCAATCCTCCGAGCAATTAATTAAACCTCGCGCAGTCTCAACAGCGTCCTTTATGGCTGAAAAACAAAACGCGTAACTGGTCACGAGAGAGAGGAGAGAGAGAGAGGGAGAGCGCCCGGACCGAGAGGATGGGGTTTATGTCTCCTGAAGGCCCCCCCCCCCACCCACGATCCCCCCCCACACCCAGCCCCCCCCCCCCGACTTTAGCAAGACTAACGAGCGCGGCTCAACGAAAAGCGCGCCTCCCGTCGCGTAATGAGCGGCGGCGACTGAAACATTAAAGCGATGGAAGCGTTTGATGCGAAACACGCGTGGCTGCACGGGCAGGAGGCGGTGGTGGTGGCAGGGCGGGGGGGCTGGAGAGGGTTTAGGGGGGGCGGGGTGCTGACGGCGCGGATGGCGGCCACGTGGGGACGATTTGCAAAACGTAAAAAAAACACTCTGGCGGTCGCACCACGTGTGAAGTGTGGACGGCTGCCGCTGCTCGCAGGAGGTCACGGAACAGACCCAGGCCAGGTGCCATGGGTTTGTTGACTGACTGAGATGAGTGGCCGATTCGCCACCTGTGCTCCGCACTGCGCCGCCTCGCTGCGGTTTAGCCGAGCGAACGCTCGCTGTGTTTTAGCCACCCAGCGCTCCGCTCGTTGTTGTGAGCGGAGTTCCTCCGCCCTCCGTTGTCGTCGGAGGGCGACTGCCTCTAACTGCCCAGTGGCAGCAGAGTGCTTCACGAGCCTCCTCCTCCTCTTCCATAGAGGCCGATCTTGACACCGCTCGTAGCGGTCATCGGCAAGTGCACTCAGCTCCACATCCTCCCGTACCACATCAGCTCCATCTCTTCTCTAGTCCGTTCCACGCCCGTGTAGCCCCCCTCCATCCGGCCAAACAGAAGCTGCTTGGGGCTTGCGGGCAATGTGACCCAGCCAACTCTCCTCGCCTGCCCATGCCACACACCAAACAAAGATCCCCCGTATAGCCTGAACAGACGATGGGGGCAAGTGCTGTTAGCGAGCACCTATGAAGGCCGGAACGGCACACCAGGGCGGTGGGTGGCGAGCACCACGCCCGACCGCCTTTGTCTCCCCAGTGGCGATGATTTTACACACAGCTCCAGATACTCATTTGAGGCTGAGTCGACCTAGGGGAGGATGCCCAGGACCGCTTCAGATAATCGTCACTGGTATTGACCGTGAGCGGGAATCGAACTCGGGTTGCCGCGGTCCGTAGCGCGGCACGCCGCCCGCTCCGCACGTATAACCCCACACCCTCCCACGCACAGACACGCTGCCTGCATGTCTCACTGTGGGTGTGATTGTATCTCTCTCTCTGCTTGTCTGTGCTTGTAGAAGTGCCTGGCTGTCTGCCCGTTTTAATCCCTGCCGGTGCTCGTCGTGCTGTCTGCGGATCTGTCTGTCTGTCTGTGGATGTGTTTGCCTGCATGCCTACCTACCAGACAGGATGCATGTGTGTGTGTGTGCCCAGCCACCGCATGTCCAAGACGATTCTGTTTGGCCGGATAGAGGGGGCTAAACGGGCGCGGCACGGGGTGGAGAAAAGATGGAGCTGATGTGGTACAGGAGGATGTGGAGCTGAGTGGATTTGTCGATTACTGGTAACCGCGGTGTCTCTGGAGAAGGCTCGTGAAGGACGCTGCTGCTGCGTTATTGGAGGTAGCCGCCCTCCAAAAAACAACGGAGGGCAGAACAGCGACGCTCACAACATCGAGCGGAGCGCCGGTCAGATAAAACTCTGCGAGTTGGCACAGTAGGGGGCACAGGTGGCGCATCTGGGAGGCATCTCAGTCAGTCAACCCATGGCACCCGGGTCTGCCCCGTGACCTCCTTTCGGCGAGCCATCGACACTTCACGTGGCATCAAAGAGCACCTAGCCTGGCACAGGCGCCGTGGTGACGTCACCGTCACTTCGTGGCGAATGTCTGCTGTTGCTGCTGTTGTTGTTGTCTGTGTGTGTCTGTGTGTGTCTGTGTGGCGTGTGTCTGTGTGTGTCGTGTGTCTGGTCTGTGAGTGTCTGCACGCCTCTGCGTCTCATCCCAACCGGCGCCCGAACACAGCCGCGTCCCCACGCGCACGTCGCATCAATCTCCGCGCCGAGTTTAATTGAATCGACTGGGGTGTAATTTAATCGTTGCCTTTAATTGAATGGGGTACATCGCGCCGAGAGCCTGGGCCACTCGCCAGGGTCACATGGAGGCTGTGCGCTGAGTAATACGAGAGACTCCGCGTGTCACGATAACAACTTGGGTCTGGAGACGCGAACACGACGCCGTCTATAGACACGCGGCGAGGGAGTCCGCAGAATCGATCGCAGTCTCGAGACACGAGGCAGTCTCGAGACACGAGGCAGTCTCGAGACACGAGGTTGATACTCGCCGGCAGCACTTGCCCCAAAAAGGTCTGCGGAAGGCTATACGGGGGACCTTTGTCTGTGCCTTGTGTTGGAGAGGGAGCGATGCGAACGCGGGAGATGAGCCAGGGCCTTGTTGTAGGGGAAGTGTATTTAATTTCAGGGGAGGATCGGGGTGCAGAAGGGAGGCAGGAGGATCAGGTTGGGGGGCGAGGGGGGCTGGGGGGGGTGGGCGGGGGGGGGGCTGAGAAACTCTGCCAAGGGCCGCACACTCCGTACAAATCCGTGGCAATCCTCGGAAATCCGCACTAAATTGCAAACTTCAGCGGCTAATAACTTAAGAGCCGCAGACCGTTGCAAGACGCGGGCACTTTTGCACGATTCCCCGCGCGCGTAGAGAATATCTAAACCCGCCACAATACCAGCACACTGCCCTCTCTCTCTGTATGTCTGTCTGCTGGAGTGACACACACTTGCACTGACTCTCTCTCTCTGTCTGTCTGCTGGAGTGACACTCACTGACACTGTCTCTCTCTCTGTCTGTCTGCTGGAGTGACACTCACTGACACTGTCTCTCTGTCTGCTGGAGTGACACACACTGGCACTGACTCTCTCTCTGTCTGTCTGCTGGAGTGACACTCACTGGTACTTTCTCTCTCTCTGTCTGTCTGTCTGCTGGAGTGACACTCACTGATACGGCCTCTCTCTCTGTCTCTGTCTGTCTGCTGGAGTGACACTCACTGACACTGTCTGTCTCTCTGTCTGTCTGCTGGAGTGACACTCACTGGCACTGACTCTCCCTCTCTCTGTCTGCTGGAGTGACACTCACTGACACGACCTCTCTCTGTCTGCTGGAGTGACACTCACTGATACGGCCTCTCTCTCTGTCTCTGTCTGTCTGCTGGAGTGACACTCACTGACACTGTCTGTCTCTCTGTCTGTCTGCTGGAGTGACACTCACTGGCACTGACTCTCCCTCTCTCTGTCTGCTGGAGTGACACTCACTGACACGACCTCTCTCTGTCTGCTGGAGTGACACTCACTGGCACGGACTCTCTCTCTCTCTGTCTGCTGGAGTGACACTCACTGCCTCTCTCTGTCTGCTGGAGTGACACTCACTGGCACACGTGGCGCGTTGAGAGGCGGGATGCGCTGCTCGCAACATCACCACGCGCACTGCTACTGCACTGGGGAGCGGTGATCACCCCCCCCCCCCCCCCACGTGTGATATAAGTGAGCGCTCCCGCCCCCCTCCTATCCCCCCCTCCTCCTCCTCCTCCTACCCCCCTCCACCTCCTCAACCTCCTCCTGTTGAAGCCCCCGCACCCCCCCCCCCACGTCTCCACAACTCCCCCGCCCCCCCCCCTGCTGCGACGAGATGAATGAGCGCCACGTGACACCATCACGTGGTGGCACACAGCGTGGAGTGTACGCCGATGGAGTCGCGTGTGTAAGATTTTTCTATGTTTTCGAATCGGAAATGTTCTATGTTATTGACTCACGTGATACCACCCCCGCCCATCTTTGCAGCCACTTGAATCGAGTCGGGACACTAAATCGTGATAATTGTATCGCGATGCGAGGCGGGTTCTGAGCCGTGCCGGATGATCCTCGTAGCTAAAGTAGCGACATATTGTAGTAGCTACACATGTGTAGTAGCTACACAAGTAGCTACTACACATATTGTAGTAGTTACGGGCCTCGAACTTTCAAGGGCCCCGCGCTAAAATCTTTCAAGCTATCAATTCCGGTTCAGTGATTCTGCACTTGTTCTATTACTATAGTACTATACTGCTTTCAACTTTTATGAACGACCGGGTGTTTAAGGTTAGCGATTTGTCGTATTATCTGGCCGTATAGCAAATGATAAAAAACAATTACTTTACTATGCAAGTAAAAAAAATTGTGTTTTAATATTTACGTGTTTTTAAAATTTTATTTTAGGGCCCCTTTATAACGACATATGCTACAGGCCCCGCACTCGCTTTATCCGGCACTGGTTCGGTAGGGGGTGCGAGTCCACGCCGTGCGCTCACACAGCGGGGACTCTCACCACGACCCCGGAACTGCGCGAGCGAGGATCCTGATCTCATCTGATCCGATTCACCTCCCTCCCCTCTATCCTTTACCCCCTCCCATCTCCCTCCTCTCCTCTTCCTCCTCCCCCCTCCCTCCTACCTGCTCCCTCTCCCTACGTTCCCCCCCCCCCCCTTTCCCTCTCCCAACTCCCTTCTCCCTCCTCCTCCCCCCTCCCTCCTACCTGCTCCCTCTCCCTCCGTCCCCCCCCCCCTTTCCCTCTCCCAACTCCCTTCTCCCTCCCTTCCCCCCTCCCTCCTACCTGCTCCCTCTCCCTTCTCCCTGCGCTCCCCTCCCCCCTCCCCTCTCCCCCTCCCCTCTCCCCCCTCTCCTCTCCCTCCTCCCCCCTCCCTCCTCCCCCCTCCCTCCTACCTGCTCCCTTTCCCTCCTCCCTCCACTCCCCTCCCTCCTCCCCTCTCCCTCCTCCACCCTCCCTCCGACCTGCTCCCTCTCCCTCCGCTCCCTCCCCCCCTCCCCCCCCCTCTCTCCGATCCCCCACACCGGCTCCCTCCATCCATCCTCCCCACTACCACCTCCTCCTCCATCCATCCTCCCTCTTTCATCCCCTGCCCCCCATCCATCCTCTTACTTCGCCCTCCTCCCTCAACCTCCCGACATCCTCCTCTGCTCCCCCACAGAGGCGCGCGAGAGGGAGAAAATAAATAAATAAATCCGATTTCCTGGAACCCCCCTCCCGCTCCCGCCCCTCCCCCCTTCTCTGCGCGCCTCGCCGCTTCAAGGGAGGTCCCAGAACGGGGTTCTTTCCGATTTTAAATCACATCGACGATTCCCACCCCACCCTCCACTGTGATATCATCTATCTGCGGGGGGGGGGGGGGGACCAACAGTATCCCCCTCCCTCCATCCCTCCTCTATCCATCCATCTCTCTCCATCTCCTCCCTGTCGTTATTCCCTCTCCCGCGGTGAGTCCCAGCGTCTCTCGCGAGTACACGCGCGGGATGCCGCGTTAACAGGTGTGCCATTGTACAGGTGAACAGGTGTTCTACTCTACATGTGTGCCGTTGTACAGGTGAACAGGTGTGATGCTGTATCGTTACACACGTGTTCTGCTCTACACGTGTGCCGTTGTACAGGTGAACACGTGTTCTACTCTACAGGTGTGCCGTTGTACAGGTGAACAGGTGTGATGCTGTGCTGTTACTCACGTGTTCTACTCTCCACGTGTGCCGTTGTACAGGTGAACACGTGTTCTACTCTCCACGTGTGCCGTTGTACAGGTGAACAGGTGTGATGCTGTGCTGTTACTCACGTGTTCTACTCTCCACGTGTGCCGTTGTACAGGTGAACACGTGTTCTACTCTCCACGTGTGCCGTTGTACAGGTGAACAGGTGTGATGCTGTGCTGTTACTCACGTGTTCTACTCTCCACGTGTGCCGTTGTACAGGTGAACACGTGTTCTACTCTCCACGTGTGCCGTTGTACAGGTGAACAGGTGTGCAGCTGTGCCGTTACCCACGTGTTCTGCTCTACAGGTGTGCCGTTGTACACGTGAACAGGTGTTCTACTCTCCACGTGTGCCATTGTACAGGTGAACAGGTGTGATGCTGTATCGTTACACACGTGTTCTGCTCTACAGGTGTGTTGCTGTTCAGGTGAGCACGTGTTCTGCTCCACAGGTGTTCCATTGTACAGGTGAGCACGTGTTCTGCTCTACAGGTGTGTTGCTGTTCAGGTGAGCACGTGTTCTGCTCCACAGGTGTTCCATTGTACAGGTGAGCACGTGCTCTACTCCACAGGTGTGCTGCTGTACAGGTGAGCACGTGTTCTACTCCACAGGTGTGCTGCTGTACAGGTGAGCACGTGTTCTACTCCACAGGTGTGCTGCTGTACAGGTGAGCAGCACGTGTTCTGCTCTACAGGTGTGTTGCTGTACAGGTGAGCAGCACGTGTTCTGCTCCACAGGTGTGTTGCTGTACAGGTGAGCAGCACATGTTCTGCTCCACAGGTGTGCTGCTGTACAGGTGACAGGCGAGTGCCGTTGCTGTGCAGGCGGTCGTGCCGTGCGCGCCGTGAAGTCCCTACCGCCCAGGGTGACCACGGTGGCCGGGCCGGCGCGCACCTCCCCGTTGCGCTCGTTGAGGATGTGCGCTCGGTAGGTGCCCGCCTCGCCTCCGGACATCGCCATCACCACGAGGCGACTGTCGTGAGTGATGGCCCTGCGAGGGAGTGTTGGGGGTAGGGTGGGGGGGGGTTAGGAGGGGGTATAGCAAAAGGAATAATTGACGCACAGAAAAGGGCATCAATGCTGGACATGTGGTGACACACAAAAAAACAGCTTTGCAGCTCATCGGATTCCTCCGGGATAAATAAACATTCAGTTTCTGATCATCACCGTCCATGGGCATGCAGTGCAGCCGCGTTCGCAGGCAGAAGCGGCGGCGGGGTTGGTGGGTCGTGCCCAGACTCCCTTCCTACCCGTCGGGACGTCGAGGTGACGGAGCCGGGACCCTCGCTCGCCAGGAGAAAGCGGCACGGCAAAGTGTCGACTCATCTCCATCGGTTCCATGTGCGTGGGATCGAATGTTGCCCCCTCGCTCGCTCGTTCGCATGGAGTTTTTGTTTTTTGTTTTCTTCCCAGAGTGCTCCGATTTACTCGCACGTGTTCATTTGGCCGAAAAATATCTTTATAGATCGAGGATCGCAGAGCACGGGGCAATCGTCGGTAGCGCCGGCTACTCACCGCGTGGTTACTGCTGCCGCCTTCTCGCTCGTCTGCGGTTCACTCCTCCTGTCGTTCTCTGAGTCATTCCCTCTCTCTGTGTTTCTGAGTTGTTCCCTCTCTCTCTGTCTCTGAGTCGTTCCCTCTTTCTCTGTGTCTCTGAGTCGTTCCCTTTCTCTCGGTGTCTCTGAGTCGTTCCCTCTCTCTGTGTCTCTGAGTCGTTCTCTCTCTCTGTCTCTGAGTCGTTCCCTTTCTCTCGGTGTCTCTGAGTCGTTCCCTCTCTCTGTGTCTCTGAGTCGTTCTCTCTCTCTGTCTCTGAGTCGTTCCCTTTCTCTCTGTGTCTCTGTGTCTCTGAGTCGTTCCCTCTCTCTGTGTCTCTGAGTCATTCCCTCTCTCTGTGTCTCTGAGTCGTTCCCTCTCTCTGTCTCTGAGTCGTTCCCACTATTTCCGTGTCTCTGTGTCTCTCTATCATCTGTTCGTTGTCCGTCCACCCCCCGCACCACCGATTAGCACGGGTTGGCTACGAACGGTGCGAACGAAGTTCAACGTACGGTGCATGCGCATACACACACACACACACATCTCTCTCTCTCTGTATGTCTACGGGAGCGAGGCGCGAACACTGCGCAGCTGCGTTTCGCGTTGCCACCGTTCTGAGCACAGCGACCCCCACTGTGACAACAAATTAGAGACTGAGATTCAAGATTATATTATCTTGTTGTTATTGTTTCAAGATTTTGTTTTTCTAGATAGTGGCAGCGGGGGTTAGAGATGGAGAGAAACGCGAACTGCTCAGTAAATGAGAATAGGATTTCCCCTTTTTTCTGGCAACAAAAACAGCTGTGTTTAGATGTTTAAACACCAAACTGAAACCTTTTTACAAGGAATCATGTCAGCATTAACCACAATGCTTGTCGTCAGAATGCAAACAAAAAACATACTCTGATAATATATGCATTGCCTTTGAAACTGATTGGTCCACGCCTGAGACAGCTTTCTTTTGAGCCTCGTCTCAAACGGTGTTAGACCAGAGGACGCCAAAAGGCGTACACAGCACAAAGACAATGCGCTATCAGAGTAATGAGGGCTGGGGGAGAGCAGCTACATCATGGGACCTCCTTTGCCAGTACCAAAATATGATAATAGGCTTTTCCCCTGGTCTAACACCGTTTGAGACGAGGCTCAAAAGAAAGCTATCTCAGGCGTGGACCAATCAGTTTCAAGGACAATGCATATATTATCAGAGCGTGTTTTTTTGTTTGCATTCTGACCACAAGCATTGTGGTTAATGCAGACATGATTCCTTGTAAAAGGTTTCAGTTTGGTGTTTTAACATCTTAACACCTGTTTTTGTTGCCAGAAAAAAGGGGAAAAACCCATTATCATATTTTGGTACTGGCAAATGAGGTCCCATGATGCTCAGTCCATGCCGCTGCTGCTTATCAACCGCACTGCGATTTGACGTCGCGTTTCAAATCCATCACGCGATTTCGTTTAAGTGCACCCAGAGCTCGCTGGCCTTCTCACATCAACACAAACACGCAATGTAAATTACATTTAAAATGCCACCACCGCTACCACCACCGCTACGTGCGTACGTATGGCAGCAGCCGTAGGAGAGGCATTATGATCATCATGATTATTTGACTGCTGATGATGATGATGACGAATTGGAATTGCTGGCTTGTGATGTTTGTGTAATGTGTGGAAGAGCGCTCGACAGCGCCCGGCAGCCGAGAGGGCAGCGACGCGGCGAGATCTCTGCGCACGCTACTCTACGTCAAGTATAGCGACGCGTGTGTGTGTGTGTGTGACCGTGTGTGTGTGTGAACGTGTGTGTGTGTGTGACCGTGTGTGTGTGTGACCGTGTGTGTGTGTGACCGTGTGTGTGTGTGTGTGAACGTGTGTGTGTGTGTGTGTGACCGTGTGTGTGTGCGCGTGTGACCGTGTGTGTGTGTGACCGTGTGTGTGTGTGACCGTGTGTGTGTGTGACCGTGTGTGTGTGTGACCGTGTGTGTGTGCGCGTGTGGGGAGCGGTAGTGTAGCGGTTAGCGCGCTGCGCGGCGAACCCGGCGATCCGGGTTCGATTCCCACTCACGGCCAATGCCAGTGACGATTGTCTGAACCGGTCCTGGGCCTCCCCTAGGTCGACTCTGTCACAAATGAGGACCTGGTGCGGTGTGTAAACATCGCCACTGGGGAGACAAAGGCGGTCGGTCGTGGTGCTGGCCACCCACCCCCTCGTGTACCGTTCCGGCCTTCATAGATGCTCGCTAACAGCACTTGCCCCTACAGTCTGTTAAGGCTATACGGGGGATCTTTGTATTTCGTGTGTGTGCGTGTGTGTGCGTGTGTGACCGTGGTGTGTCCGTGTGTGCGTGCGTCCGTGTGTGTGCCTGTGCACACACCGGTTCTGGGCCTTCTGTAGGTCACCCCAGCCTTAAATGAGTACCTACCGCGACGCGCAAACATCGCCACTGGGTTTGAATGACAAAGTCCCTCGTTTACCAGTGGTGGTCTCCAGGAGGTATCTGCCAACAGCACGTGCAGCCTCCTTCCAAACACAAAACACAAAACCCCTGGCATCGTACAGGGGGTGTGTAGGAAAGGCGGAATCTTTCACTTTGCGGCGCTAATAATCTCGAGGAGTCGCATTCGCTCGGCTAAAAGTGAGTTTCAAACGAGCGATCATAAAGTGCGCGCTGCGGGAAGGACGCACAGTGGATGGTTTGAAAGGGTCCCGCTGGTGCCGTGATGTATGTGTGTGTGTGAGAGAGAGATGGGGGTTGAGTGGGCTGTGCTGAGTTGGGGGGTGGCGGTGTTTGTCAGACTGATGGACAGGCAGAACGAGAGACAGATAATCCCGGGGTAGAGACACGGGCGAGGGGGCAGTCAGTGGGAGAGACGGACACACAGTGAGAGGGACAAGAGAGTGAGACGGCGATCCTGGCCGTGGTGCAAAGGGACAGGCGTGAGAGACAGCCAGACACAGTGATGCCGTAGAGGCGCGGAGACAGACACTCAGTGAGATAGACAGTGAGACAGAGACACTGAGACAGAGACAGTGAGACAGAGAGAGTGAGACACTCAGTGAGATAGACAGTGAGACAGAGACACTGAGACAGAGACAGTGAGACAGAGAGAGTGAGACACTCAGTGAGATAGACAGTGAGACAGAGACACTGAGACAGAGACAGTGGGAGAGAGAGAGTGAGACACTCAGTGAGATACTCAGTGGGACAGATACACTGAGACAGAGACAGTGAGACACTCAGTGGGAGACTCAGTGGGACAGACACTGAGACAGTGAGACACTCAGTGAGACACTCAGTGGGATAGAGACAGTGAGACACAGAGACAGTGAGATACTCAGTGGGGGACTCAGTGGGATAGAGAGTGAGACAGAGACAGTGAGACACTCAGTGGGACAGTCAGTGAGACAGAGACACTGAGACAGAGACACTGAGACAGAGAGTGAGACACTCAGCGAGACAGATACACTGAGACAGAGAGTGAGACACTCAGCGGGACAGGCGAGAGGGGGAGACGCAGGGTAGGAGCCGCTCCTCTTGGCTGGCGTGCGGACCCCACGTGACCGCCTCCCACGCCACTAATCACCTCGGGCTCCAATTAAACCTCGTAAAGATCACCCCGCCCCCCACAATCACCCCCCCCACCATTACCCCCCCACCATAACCCCCCCCACCACCCACCACCCTTCTCCACCCCCCACTCTACAACGCCGCCACGTGAATGTGTACGGGCGACGATTGCAGTCGATTGGGACTGTGAACGCGAGCTTTCAAACGTGTGAACCGACAACCTCGTAGTTGAGATCGAATAATTGTGCATGTGTAATGCTCCTCCTCCTCCTTCATCATCATCATCGGCCATGGTCGATCCGCTGCTGGATGAAGGCCTCCCCGAGCCGCCACGACATCGCTCGCGGTTTCCCCGCGACGCTTCGATGTCCGCTGAGCACCACCCTCATCCATCGCTCCGTGGAGATGGAGCGATGGGAATGTTTTACCTTTGCGTTCAACATAACAGCGCTAGCGGGGGGGGGGGGGCACGGCAGTGGGCATGGAACAGGGAGCAGGACCCCCCCTATCCCTTCCCTCCCTCTCCTCTCAACGGTGTACAGAACGAGGGAAAAAGATGCTGGAAGGTGACACTGACGGCTGCTCTGTGGTGCTTCCAGTGTTCAGGGGCCTGCTGAAGGCGCGGCTCCGGCTGGAGCACGCCATGTACCACACACATGTCGGTGATGTGCAGCGCGTCTTCTTCGAACGCTGGGGAGCCGGACAAGCCCCTCTTTGTACCAGCGTGGACGGCACCCTCGTGTTCACCTGCTGAAGCGCTCGCTCGTCACCGTGGCGTGCGCGATGACCACCACCACGTGACGTTTCTTTCGTGTTGTACGCGCTGCATTTAGCACCACAGCGCGTGGATTTATTGCAATTATTTGTGTTGCTGGTGACTTTGTGTATTTCATATCGGAATCACCTCCAGTAATGTTGCTGCTGGCGGCAATAAAAGTTGTTTAAAAGTCAAGTCTTCTCCTGGAGTGGCCGCAAGTGATTGATTGGAGGGGCCGGGGTCAGGGTCAATTACGCAGCGGTGGGAGAGAGGGTGGGGGGAAAGAGAGAGTGGGGGGGGGGGGAGAGAGAGTGGGGGGGGGGGGGAGATAGAGAGTGGGGGGGGAGATAAAGAGTGGGGGGAGAGATAGGAAGAGAGTGAGCGAGGAAGGGCAGGAGGAGTGGGATGCGACAGCGGATGAGACACAGAGGCAGAGTTTGGGATGAGAAAACGACGGAGGAGAGAGCGGTAGGGAGAGAGTTGGTGGGGGGGGGGGGGGTGAAAGAGTACGAGGAAGGAGAGCGAGAGAAGAGGTGGGAGAGCGAGAAGAAGGCAGAGCCAGCGGGAGAGAGAGAGGGGCAGAGCGCAGAAGAGGTGAGAGTGCAGGCTGGAGGGTGGGAGAGAGGGCGGTGGGGGGGTGGAGAACCGGAGAGAGAGAGGAAAGGTGGCAGAGCGAGAAGAAGGGGGGACGAGGGGGGAGAGGGGGGAGATGAGCGCCGCGGTGATGACACGGGTGAGACAGCGTGGACCCGGGGATCGATATTCGCGCCCGCGATGTGCGAGTAACAGAATAAAATAACAGCGCCGAGGGGGAGCCGTGTGTGTGTGGGGGGGGGGGGGGGGGGGTGGAAGGGAGCAGGTGGGGGGTTGGGGGCAAGAGCAGAGGAGGCAGGAGAGAGACAGGGAGAGTGCGGGGAGAATGGAAGATCGGGGGAAACAACGTACGGCGCGCGAGCGGAGAGATCGAGTGGGCGCGGAGGGGCGGGGGCAGGGGGAGAGACGGAGGAGAGAAAATGAAAAAGGAGAATTCGGGGAAATGGGAGCAGCGGGGAGAGGGAGGGTGGAGCATGGGGGGAAGGGGGGAAGGGGAGTCAGATGGAGCCGGGCTCACGGTCTCTGGGAAGTTCGTACGGGATGGCATCTCCCGCGATTACAGCGGGGAACACGGGGGGGGGAGCGGGAGACGGAGAGAGAGGGGGGGTGGATAGGAGAAGGGAGCGGGGTAATGAGAGCGAGAGCGGATAATTGAGAGAGTGGGGAATTGAGGAGCGGAGCGGGGAAGAGCGCGGGGAAGAGAGAGTTGGGGAGAGGGTGGAATAGAGAGAGAGGGAGAGAGAAGACGGAGAGCTCTGCATGCAGATCTGAGCTACTCGTGGGAGGCCGTAGGACTGCGAGAAGGGTTGGGTGCAGATGCAGCACTGGTCGTAGCAACAGAAAAATAATTACAAATATTACATAGAACACTGGGCGAACATAGGCATAGAGTAGAGAGAGAGTGGGTAGAGAGAGGGGATGGGGTAAGAAGGAGGAGAGCAGAGCGTGAAATATTTTGTGAAATCTTTCATTTAAAAGGGGGAGGGGGGGAGGGGCACATAAAGCAAAGCATTGGAAAAAAAAACCGCGAAATGATGAACGAAGCAAAGTGCCGACTACACCGAGCATCTTCTTGTTTCATCTGATCGTAAAAAAAAAGATAGAGAGAATGGGGAAGAGAGAGAGAGAGAGTTGGGGAGCAGGGGAGGGTTCGGGGCGACCCCCCCGCGGTCTCTGGAGGCGGCTGTAATTACCCGCTCTTGCCGCTATTCCATATTCCGCGGCATTCTTCACGTTGCGTTATTAAGCAGAGAGGCCTTTGTGTCGTTGTAAGAGCGCACAAAGGAAACAAAATGATTTGAAGCATTTTTAGATTGCATTAAATGAGCGGCGTGCGCGCGCGTGTGTGCGTGTGTGTGAGTGAGGAGCGGTGGCGTAGTGGTTAGCGCGCTGCGCTACGAATCCGGCGACCCGAGTTCGATTCCCGCTCACGGCCAACACCCAGTGACGATTATCTGAACCGGTCTTGGGCCTCCCCGAGGTCGACTCAGCCTCAAATGAGTACCCGGTGCGGTGTGTAAACATCGCCACTGGGGAGACAAAGGCGGCCGGGCGTGGTGTAGGCCATCCAACCCCCTCGTGTGCCGTGCCGGCTTTCGTAGGTGCTCACTAACAGCACTTGCCCCTACAGTCTGTTAAGGCTACACGGGGGGTCTTTGTCTTTGTGTGCACGAGTGGTCGTGTAGCGGCCAGCGCACTGCGCTATGTGCCGAGGCCGGCGACCCGAGTTCGATTCCCGCTCACGTCCAGTAACAGCGGCGACTTTTCTAACGGGACCCGGTTCTGCCCCTAAGTCGACTCAGCCTCAAATGAGCGCGTGGAGCGGTCTATACATCAGCATTGGGGCGGGGGGAGACAAAGGTGTCCGGGATTGGTGCTGACGAACACCATCCTCTCGTGCGCCGTACCCATCTTCATAGAGGCGCTCGCTAACGGCCCTTGCCCCGACAGTCTTTGAAGGCTGTAGGGGGATCTTTGTCTTTGTTGTGTATGTGTGTGAGAGTAATTGTGTGTGCGTGTGTTTGTTATCAGACTTTAAAGAAACTTCAACATTGTATTTAGATTTCCCTTCTTCCAATTTGTCCCGAGACGGAGAAAATTGTAATTTTTAGAATTTCAAATTAAGGCTATAATTTAATTGCACGATAATAACAAGGCTGATTAAACTAATTTTTTTTAAATGCTTTTCTCTCACAGTTCCACGGAATTTACCCAGAGGACAGGAAGGCATTAGAGTAAATGACAATTAAAACATTCATTTTCTCTTTGAAAACAGCGAATGAAACACATAATAACCCGACGGGAAACGCAGTGTCTTTAATGCACCTCCATCAATAAAATAAAATTATATTTTTCTACCTACGTGACTTTATCGAAAGAAGCAAAGAGTATGGATTCCTGCAGTCACGAAAGCTTCAAATCAAGATTGCACCTCCATCGACATCACAAAAACAACAGGCGTCATTCGCCACTAAGTGCCGGCGACGTCACCTCGTCACTTGTGCCAGGCTAGGTGCACTCTGAGGCTATCGCGTGAAGTGTCGAAGGCTCGCTGCTGGCAGGAGGTCACGGCACGGACCCAGGTGCCATCGGTTGATGGAGATGACTGGCAGATGCACCAACTGTGCCAACCCCCCCCACCCCGACTGTGCCAACATGCTGTGTTTTATCCGCCCGGCGCTCCACACGTTGTTGTGAGCGTCGCTCACTCCAATAAACCTCAGCACAATGTGTGTGTGTGCGTGTGTCCCCTTTCACAAAAACAACAAACCCACGTGGGGAGCGGTGGCGCAATGGTCGGCGCACTGCGCTGCGAACCCGGCGACCGAAGTTCGACACCAGTGACGATTTTATGAATCGGTCCTGAGCCATCCCTTAGGTCGACTCGGCCTCAAATGAGCTCCTGCTGCGGTGTGCAAACATCTATAGGTGCTGCTCGTTCACAGCGCTTGCCCCGACAGTCTGTTAAGGCTATACGGGGGGAGTCTTCATCTTTTTAATCCTTTAACAAGAATATAGTACAAGCATTGTATAAGATAGACGTTTCGGGCAACGGCTCTCTTCATCACAGCACACCACTCGACTTATCTGGCCTCTCTACGTTGGTGTGTTCTGACGAAGGGCAATAGCCTGGAACCGTCGCATATTATACATTTGCTGTTCTTTTATAGCGCAACGATAATGTTGTTGTTGTTGTGTTGTTTGTGCACGAATGCAAACGCAGGCAGCAGCAGCATCAATCACCGACTCCATGACGCGCATCTTCGTGAGAGCGGCGTGAATGGGAAGCTCGCTTCTCGAAGACTCCCGTGTGATGTCTGTGAATCAGAGCGGCTCCGGCTGATTCCGAACGCGCCCGGACAAAGCGCGCGTTACCTTGCAGCTGATCACACAGAGACAAAGATCCCGCCAGGTAGCCTTAACATACTTTTGGGAGAAGTGCTGTTGGCTAGCTTCCCGGCGCAGTACACAAGGTGGAGGTGGGGGGGTTGGTGACCGCCACTACCGCCGGCCGCCTTTGTCTCCCCAGTGGCGATGTTGACGCACCGGCTGAGTGAACCGTCAGGGGGAGGCTCAGAACGGGTTCGGATATAATCCTCGCTGGTGTTGGTGGCCGTGAGCCGGAATCGAACTGGGAGCCGCCGGGCGCAGCGCGCTAACCACAGCGCCACCGCTCCCCGCTACAGGCACTCACACACGGGGTGTTCGTACACACACAGAAACTCTCACGCGTGTGCTCACACGTGGGTCACTCACACACGTGCTACCGACACACACACGCGTGTACTCACACTCGGGGCCCGGTTGACACTTTGCGACCTTCGCGGAACCACGTGATCTGCGCGGGGGGGTGGCTGGCGACGCGGGGGGGGTCCAGGATGAGGGTCCCGCCACGCGACACCACCACGCGCCTCTCGCCCCCATCCTGCACCTCGCCCAGGTCTGTCAACAACAACAACAACCATCACCACCACCACGCGCCTCTCGCCTCCGTCCTGCACCTCCCCAGGTCTGTCAACAACAACAACAACCATCACCACCACGGATACAACACCACCACCACCACTAACCCCACCCACACATTCACACGGTGAGAGAGGGGGGGTCAATACCCGCAGCTGACCAAGCGAGTTTGCTAATGTCCCCACATCTCTCCGTGTTTCACCAACCCTTGCCTACAGGCCCGGCTTGCGAGTAGCTGCCCTGAACAAGGGTAATGGCCCGAAACGTTAGCCGACTGCTGTGTATTTATATATACATACATATGTGGTATATATTTAGCAACCATCGTGTTCCGCTAAAGTAAGGTTCTCTGTTGAAAGATTCCAGCCAACCTTGGCGGACCAGGAACTCATTTAAGGCTGAGTCAACCTAGGAGAGGGCCAGGACCGGTTCAAATATTCGCCACTATTATTGGTCGTGTCGTCCGTGCTGTGGACCCCTCCTTGCTCAAGACCGATCCTTGCCTTTCCCTTTGCACTGCGGTGGCTAGGAGATGTTAACTACCTCGCCTGGTACACGGGAGGTCGTGGGTTCGATACCAACCCTGACGCCTGCGGTGTATTTGGAGGTTTTCGCGTCTCTCTCTCGTCGTCCGGCTCCTTCGGGTTGCTCCCCCCATCTCCCTCCACATTTAGAAACAACAGTCACGGCGTTTAGAGCAGGGGTCCCCAACCCCCGGGCAGCACAGCACGAGGTGAGTGCGGTGAGTACGCACGTGGCCCGCCGCCATTATTTTATTTACCACTTCCGTCCGCTCCTCCTTCCCGCACTGCGCACTCGTCTCAGTCACAGTGTTGGTAAGCCCACAAGCTCTAACCCCTAGTAGCCAAAATGAGTAAAAAAACAAACGTCGCTGGAGAGCTTCTTTGGAAAGGGGGAAAGACCCAATGATGACCCCCCCCCTCTCCCCGGTCCGTGAAAAAATTGGTCTTCCACGAAACCGGTCCCTGGTGCCAAAAAGGTTGGGGGCCGCTGGTTTCGAGTGTTTGGATGCTGCACATTTCCACGTGTCGACCCACCTCGTTGAGCCATCATTTGTGATAGCCAGGTCGCTGCTGAGAATAAAAGCGATAGAGCTCAATGGGGCCTTACCTGGTAAAATACAAACAAATTGTATCGTTTTCTGTTTTACAGTTTGCCTGTGAGACTGCCTGGGGTCCCGTCTGTCTGCCAGTCTCTCTTTGTCTCTCTCCCGCGTGAATCGGGTCGCTGCGTCTCCACCCTGGAGATGTGGTCGCACTGAAACGACCACTACAGCCGATGCACATGGCCGCATGCACGTGGCGGTGAGGGTCAGTGTCTGTGTGTGTCTGTGTGTCTGTGTGGGGAGAGGTAGTCTAGCGGTTAGCGCGCTGCGCTACGAACCCGACAACCCGAGTTCGATTCCCGCTCACAAACACCGGTGACGATGATCTAAACCGGTACTGGGCCTCCCCTAGATCGACTCAGCCTCAAATGAGTACCTAGTGCGGTGTGTAAAGATTGCCACCCACCCCCTCGTGTGCCGTGGCGGCCTTCATAGGTGCTCGCTAACAGCACTTGCTCCAACAGTCTGTTAAGGCTACACGGGGGATATTTGTCTTTGTGAGTAAGTGCGTGTGTGTTAAATTGGAATGTGTGTGTTGTGTGTGTGTGTTCAGTGGGAGTGTGCGTGTGTGTTAAGTGCGTGTGTGTTAAGTGGGAATGTGTGTGTGTTAAGTGCGAGTCGTATGATGATTATAGAGTGAACGTCCGAACCACGCTGCGCCTACCTCCACGCCGCTGCTAAGGCAGCAGCAGCAGCAGCAGCCTGTCTGCACGTGATCGGGGAGGGGGAGTGAGCGTGTGTATGTGGATTGTTTGTTTGTGGTCCAGGTGTCGTGTTTGTAATATTCCGTCACCTTATCGGCTGCAGACACGCGCCGCTGAGCCGAGGATTGCGTCGCTGCCGGGATTGTGTGGGCGCGCGAGCGCTCGCGGGGGAGCGGTGGGGCAGTGGTTAGCGCAGCGCGCTACGAACTCGGCGACCAATGAGGGTCCAGGGCCCTCCGTTAGGTCGACTCAGCCTCAAAATGGATTACCCGCCGCGCTGTAGTAACATCAGCATCGGGGAGACACAAAGGCGGCCCGGCGTGGTGCTGGCCACCCAAAACCCTCGTGATAACGCAGTACCGTCCGTCATCGTAGGCGCTACTCGCTCATGGCACTGGCCCCAGAAATCTGTTCAAGGCTATACTGGGGATCTATTGTTTTTGTGTACGTGTGTGTGTGCGCGCGTGTGTTGTATGTACGTGTGTGTGTGTTGTATGTACGCGTGTGTGTATACACGTGTATGTGCGCGTGTATTGTGTGTGCGTGCCCGTGTGTGTGCGTGTTGCCGTGTGTGTGTATGTGTGTGCGCGCGCATGTGTGTTGTATGTGCGCGTGTGTATACGCGTGCCCGTGTGTGTGTACGTGTGCGTGCGCGTGCCTGTGTGTGTGTGTGTGCGCGTACCCGTGTACGTGTCCGTGCACGTGTGCGCGTGCCCGTGTGTGTGTACGTGTGTGTGTGCCCGTGTGTGTGTGTACGTGTGTGTGTGCGTGCCCGTGTGTGTGTGTGTGTACGTGTGTGTGTGCCCGTGTGTGTGTGTACGTGTGTGTGTGCGTGCCCGTGTGTGTGTGTGTACGTGTGTGTGTGCCCATGTGTGTGTGTACGTGTGTATGTGCGTGCCCGTGTGTGTGTGTACGTGTGTATGTGCGTGCCCGTGTGTGTGTGTACGTGTGTATGTGCGTGCCCGTGTGTGTGTGTGTGTGTACGTGTGCGCGTGCCCGTGTGTGTGTGCGCGGGCCCGTGTGTGTGTGTACGTGTGTGTGCGCGTGCCCGTGTGTGTGTGCGCGTGCCCGTGTGTGTGTGTGTGCGCGTGCCCGTGTGTGTGACCGTGTGTGTGCGCGTGCCCGTGTGTGTGTACGTGTGTGTGTGCCCGTGTGTGTGTGCGCGTGCCCGTGCGCGTGCCCGTGTGTGTACGTACACACGACTTGCACCTCCGTGGGCGGCTGCAGCAGAGCCCCGAACTTGTTCCTGGCCACGCACTGATAGGAGCCCGCGTCCTCGGGCCGCACAGATGGGATCACGTACCTGGGGGGAGGAGGGGTGACACACGGGGTGAGGGGGAGTGACACGAGGGGGGGAGTGACACAAGGTGGGGGGGGGGGGTGTGACACGTACCTGGGGGGAGGAGGGGGTGACACGGGGGGGGGGGGAGTGATAGGGGGGGGGAGTGACACAAGGTGGGGGAGTGAGTGAGTGAATGACACACGGGGGATTGGGGAGTGAGTGACATACGCGGAGGTGAGTGACAAACGGGGGGGGGGGGGCGTGTGAGTGACACAGAGGGAGAGAGAGAGAGGGAGTGACACGTGGGGGGGGGGGGGGGAGTGACAGGAGGATTGATGACAGAGATCAGAGCCCCGTGATTTAATCACGCGAAGAAGTCTCCCATATAAGAGCGCGCACCGAGAGATGATGACGCCACGGCTTTGTGTCGCACGGACAGTGGGAGGAGGGAGGACGGCGAGCCTGAGATTGCATTTCGCGGTTTATTGTTTTTATGGCTTCTGGCAGATAAATGTTCTTCCACCTCAAGTAACCTCACGGGCTTCGCCCGCTGGCGGCAAGCAGCAAGCAAGCAACCAGCAACCAGCAACTCGAGTTCGATTCACCGACCCACGGATAGCGAGCCTCATGGTGGGCCGAGTGATACGCAGACATCCCTCGCCCTATACGGTGGCGGTGGTACTAGATGCGTTCCACCCTCCCAGCACGGGTTCAGCACGGGTTCAGCACGGGTAAGGCGCGCGCACGGGTTCAGCACGGGTCCAGCACGGGTAAGGCGCTCGCACCTGTCCCCGCCACACGTAACCACTGCATTGACCAGCATGGTGAAGTATGGTTACACAACAACCACCGCCCCCCCCCCCCCCCTCTCCAGGGAACCGTCACGGCGTGGAGAGGCTCTTTCGACGCCCCTACATTGCCTTGCATTCCACGTGCGCATTGGCCCAGTTTCGCTTGACCACAGCGGCTATCAGTCCCTCCCCCACGGACTCTGCGCCGGCTGCAATCACGACTCCGAACCAAAGCAGAGGGGGGCAAATAATATAGGGGCGGTGGGGGGGCTTGGCGAGGGCGTGGGTGTACACCCCCCCCACCCCCACCACCACTCCCAGGGTCTGCTGCTCTCTCCGCGCCGACTCCGTGTCACGTGGGCGCGGCTCCCCCCTCCCAGTGGCTCCTCCCTCCCCATGGCTCCCTCTCTCCCCGTGGCTCCTCGCGCCGCGTGGCTCCCTCCCTCCCCGTGGCTCCCTCCCTCCCCGTGGCTCCCTCCCTCCCCATGGCTCCCTCCCTCCCCGTGGCTCCCTCCCCGTGGCTCCCTCCCTCCCCGTGGCTCCCTCCCCGTGGCTCCCTCCCTCCCCGTGGCTCCGCTCGAGATGAGCTCGAGCGGGGACGGCTCCGTTACATCTCACGGGGAGAGTTCAAGGCCAAAGACAAAGATCCCCCCCCCCAGTACAGCCTCTAACAGACTGTTGGGGCAAAGTTGCTGTTAGCACGGCACACGAGGCGGTGGGTGGCCAGCATCACACCCGGCCGCCTTTGTCTTCCTGGCGGCGACGATTGCACATCACACGCCGGGTTACTCGTTTGAGGCTGAGTCGACCTCGGGGAGAGGGCCCAGGACCTGGTTCAGACAATCGTCACTGGGTGTTGGTGGCCGTGGGCGGTCGCCGGGTTCGTAGCGCAGCGCGCTAACCACTGCGCCACCGCTCCCCACAACGCTTACACTCCGCTCATCCACATCCCTAAACAAAGCGACTTTGTGCACTCACCACCCCCCCCCCACACCCGCCCAGCTCACTCCGCTCACTCTCGCCCCAACACTTTCCTCCAACTCCTTTCTCTCGCCATCCTCTCACTCAATCTCAATCTGAAGAGAGGCGAGATAGGACGGCACTAACAGCCACTCATGGGCCTCCCTCCCCGCTCTAGCAAGGCAGACGGGCTGATAAATCGGCGCCCGCAGATAGACGGCACGCCTAGAGAGACGGGGGAGAGAGAGAGAGAGGGAAGTTGGAGAGGGGTGGAGGTGGGGGCAGATGAGGGGGGGGGGGGTCTCCCGCAGGGAGAGGGAAATCGGCCAGGCACAGGCAGAGACAGCCGAGACACAGCGGGAGAGACACAGCAGACTGGCGGAGTAATTCACAGATATGCATACACACACACACACACAGGTCACCCGTATAGCCTTTAACAGACTGTTGAGGCAAGTGCCTGTAGCGAGCACCTATGAAGGCCGGAACAGCACACGAGGTGGTGGATGTCCAGCACGCCGCCCGGCCGCCTTCGTCTCCCTAATTGCGATTTAAACAAAGAAAAACACCGCACCAGGTACTCATTTAAGGCTGAGTCGACCTAGAAGAAGCCCACGACTGGTTGCGATAATCGCTGTCACTGTTGTTGGTGACCTTGAGCGGGAATCTAACCTGGGGACAGTTAGGTTCGTAGCGCAGCGCGCTAACCACTGCGCCACCGCTCCCTTGACCCCCCCCCTCCCCCACTACCCCCACTACCCCCCACTACCCCCCAATACCCCCTACTACCCCCACACACTCTCACGCTGAAAGCCCCGCACGGCTCACCGCCTATAGCACGTGGACACGAAACCGCGGACACTCGGAAAGCGACCGCACGCGCAACCTCGCCAGCCAATCAAAACACGCCTCGCTCACGATGCACGCGGAAGGCAAAGATCCCACCCACCACCCCAGAGCTTGCGTACATTGTTGGGGTGGGTGCAGTTAACGAGAGCACAGATTTAAAGGCTGCACAGAGTTGGGAGGGGGGCAAGGCCGTATATATAATATATATTGAGGGACACACACACACATCCCCCCCCCCGATATTCAAATATGCTCAAAATGTCCCCCCCACAATATATTGCTACAAAATAGATTTCTGTTTATATGATTGCGGTTATGGTTGTACTTTATTAATCCCTAATCTCTGCCATTACATATAATGAAACAAGAAAAATGTGAAACATAACAAACCACAGCAATGTAATACAATACACTATTAGACATTATTGTAGTGAATGTTTAAATATTTTACGCAGGAAATGGCAGGAAATTCGTTTTCTGATTAAAATTTTTTCTGGGGGGGGGACCCCCAGATCCCCTGGAAGATTTGATCCCCCCCAATGTTGACTCCCTGGCTACGGCCTTGGGGCAGGGGGGGGGGGTAACGCCACGATCGGTAACCTCGTCTCCACCAGTGGCGATGCTTGCTACACACACAACGGGTACTCATTTAAGGTTGAGTCGACCTAGGGAAGGCCCAGCACCTCGCCGGTGTTGTCCGTGAGTGGGAATCGAACT
Source organism: Lethenteron reissneri (assembly GCF_015708825.2). Taxonomy (NCBI): domain Eukaryota; kingdom Metazoa; phylum Chordata; class Hyperoartia; order Petromyzontiformes; family Petromyzontidae; genus Lethenteron; species Lethenteron reissneri. Next base: position 12,545,657 of record NC_083788.1, read on the forward strand.
CGGGCGGCGGGGTTCGTAGCGCAGCGCGCTGACCACTACACTACCGCTCCCCACTCGCGCGCACACACACACGCACACACGCACACACTACTCGCGCACACACACACACACTTGTGCACGCCGCTCATTTAATGCAATCTGAAAATGCTTTAAATCATTTTGTTTCCTTTGTGCGCTCTTACAGCAACACAAAGACCTCGCTGCCTAATAACGCAACGCTAAGAATGCTGCGACACTGCACTGCCACTTGTTACTAAAGACAAAGATCCCCCGTATAGCCTTAACAGACTGTAGGGGAAAGTGATGTTAGCGAACACCTATAAAGGCCGGAACGGTACGAGGGGGTGGGTGGCCAACACCACGCCCGGCCGCCTTTGTCTCCCCAGTGGCGATGTTTACACACCACACCAGGTACTCATTTGAGGCTGAGTCGACCTAGGGGAGGCCCAGGATCGGTTCACTGGTGTTGGCCGTGAGCGGGAATCTTTGCGCAGCGCGCTAACCGCTGCCACACTCCCGCTCCCCACATACAAAGACAAAGATCCCCCGTATAGCCTGAACAGACTGTAGGGGGAAGTGCTGTTAGCGAGCACCTATGAAGGCCGGAACGGTACACGAGGGGGTGGGTGGCCAGCACCACGCCCGACCGCCTTTGTCTCCCTAGTGGCGATGTTTACACACCGCACCAGGTACTCATTTAAGGCTGAGTCGACCTAGGGGAGGCCCAGGACCGGTTCAGATAATCGTCACTGGTGTTAGCCGTGAGCGGGAATCGAACCTGGGTCGCCAGGTTCATAGCGCAGCGCGCTAACCGCTGCCACACTCCCGCTCCCCACAACATACAGACACGTACACACACACACGTACACACACACATACACACACACACGTACACACGCACACACACGTACACACGTACACACACACACGTACACACACACACGTACACACACGTACACACACACACGTACACACACACGTACACACACACACGTACACACACACACGTACACACGCGGTCAAAAAACAAAGAGAAGCAACATTACCGACCACTCGCCGAGACACAGAACAAACACACACACACGCACTCACGCACTCACAGAGAGACTCGCAATTAAACAATTACGCGCGGGTCTTGCTCGCCCTCTCGGCGCCAACCATCAAATGAGTTGACGACAAACAACAAAGGGGGTGGGGGTGGGGGGAGCGGAGTGCGCCGTGCTCCTCACGGTCACCCCACCTCCCTCCACTCTGCATCCCGCCACTCCGTGACGAATCGTGAGCGCCGCGTCACGAGCAGGGCACGGGCACCCCCCCCTCCCAACTCCAACCCCCCTCCCTCCCCCCTCAACCTCCCTCCCTCTTCCATCCCCTCCCTCCTCCACTCCCCTCCCCTTCCACTTCCTCCTCCAACCCCCTCCACCCCCTCCCTCCACCCCTCCCTCCTCCACCCCTCCCTCCTCCACCCCTCCCCCTCCCTCCTCCACCCCTCCCTCCTCCACCCCTCCACCTCCTTCCCTCCTCCACCCCCTCCCTCCTCCACCCCCTCCCTCCTCCACCCCCTCCCTCCTCCACTCCTCCTCCTTCCTCCATCCCCCTCCCTCCACCCCTCCACCTCCCTCATCCATCCCCTCCCTCCACCCCTCCACCTCCTTCCCTCCTCCACCCCTCCCTCTTCCACCTCCCTCCCTCCTCCACCTCCATCTCCCTCCCTCCTCCATCTCCCTCCCTCCTCCACCTCCCTCCCTCCTCCACCCCTCCCTCCTCCACCCCCTCCCCCCTTCACCCCCTCCCTCCTCCACCCCCTCCCCCTCCACCCCCTCCCTCCTCCATCCCCCTCCCTCCTCCACTCCACTCCCCTCCCTCCTCCACCCCCTCCCTCCTCCACCCCCTCCCTCCTCCACCCCTCCCTCCTTCACCCCCTCCCCCCTCCACTCCACTCCCCTCCCTCCTCCACCCCCTCCCTCCTCCACCCCCTCCCTCCTCCACCCCTCCCTCCTTCACCCCCTCCCCCCTCCACCCCCTCCCTCCTCTACCCCTCCCCCTCCACCCCCTCCCTCCTCCACCCCCTCCCTCCTCCATCCCCTCCCTCCTCCACCCCCTCCCTCCTCCACCCCCTCTCTCCTCCACCCCCTCCCCCTCCACCCCCTCCCTCCTCCATCCCCCTCCCTCCTCCACTCCACTCCCCTCCCTCCTCCACTCCACTCCCCTCCCCCCCAATTTCCATGGAGATTGCGGAGCGAGCCGAGTTATAGTGGCGCTAATTCCACCCCCCACCCGCCCGCTCACCCTCCACCCCGCCCCTTCGAATAATAATAATAATAATTCTCACCCCGGCCATCTCCCCAACAATACCTTCATCGGCGGTCGGCAACAATACCTAAGCCTACCGACAGGCATTCGGTACCGACAGGCATTAGGTATTAACACACATTAGGTGTCAACACACATTAGGTGCCAACATACATTAGGTTATCAACACAACTCAGCTGTCGATATACCTTGGCTAACCAACGGCGCCTTAGGTAGCAATACGGCAATTCCCCGCGCTGCGTTCGCAACAGCTTCGGAATCTAGCAGAGGGAAGGAAGCGACCGCGAGGCGTGGCGGTCGTGACGCTGATTGGTGGCCTTGGCCGTGACGACCTCTTGACCCTGGCTGACTTCCTCCTCGGCTGAGTCTCATCTCCCCCCCACCCCCCATCAGGGGATTGGAGGCGTGGGGGGTGGGGTCAGGATAACACCGTGACCCCCAGTAGAGGGGGAGCCCACCCCCCCCCCCCCAGAGTGGTTCGTGACCCCCACTCCCACCCCTGCTGCCCCCACCAGGGGACTCAATCAGCTAAGGAGCCCAAAAGTAGGTGGGGGGTGTGGGCGGAGGGCCTGCAGACAATGGCGGTGATGTTGCTGCTGGGTGATGATGGAGCTGCTGGTGTGTGACAGTGATGGTGGTGCTGCTGCTGCTGCTGCTGGTGTGTGACAGTGATGGTGCTGCTGCTGCTGGTGGTGTGTGACAGTGATGGTGCTGCTGCTGCTGCTGGTGTGTGACAGTGATGGTGGTGCTGCTGCTGCTGGTGTGTGACAGTGATGGTGCTGCTGCTGCTGGTGGTGTGTGACAGTGATGGTGCTGCTGCTGCTGGTGGTGTGTGACAGTGATGGTGCTGCTGCTGCTGCTGGTGTGTGACAGTGATGGTGCTGCTGCTGCTGGTGGTGTGTGACAGTGATGGTGGTGCTGATGTGATTGTCTCACGGTGCTGATGCTGGCCGTGATCGTGACGGCGCTGCTGCTGCTGCGTGTGCTGCTGGTGGTGGTGGTGTCGATGGTGGTGCTGATGTGATTGTCTCACGGTGCTGATGCTGGCCGTGATCGTGACGGCGCTGCTGCTGCTGCTGCTGCTTGTGCTGGTGGTGGTGGTGTCGATGGTGGTGCTGCTGATAGTCAAGGTGCTGCATTCTGTGTTTGGAGCATTCCCATGTCGCACGTGACCAGCGTTCACAGGCCACGTCCGACTGGAGTCCCGCCAAAATGCGTCGGCGCTGCTGGTGATGGTGCTGGTGATGGTGCTGATGATGGGTGCTGATGATGGTACTGGTGATGATGATGCTGGTGATGGTGCTGATGATGGTGCTGATGATGGGTGCTGATGATGAATGATGATGATGATGCTGGTGATGGGGCTGGTGATGATGGTGCTGGTGCTGATGATGGTGCTGGTGATGGTGCTAGTGATGGTGCTGGTGATGATGATGATGATGATGCTGGTGATGGGGCTGGTGATGATAATGATGGTGATGGTGCTGTTGATGGTGCTGGTGACGATGATGATGCTGGTGATGATGATGCTGGTGATGGGGTTGGTGATGATGGTGCTGGTGATGGTGCTGGGGCTGGTGATGATAATGATGGTGATGGTGCTGTTGATGGTGCTGGTGACGATGATGATGCTGGTGATGATGATGCTGGTGATGGGGCTGGTGTAGTTCCGAGCTGGTGCCGGGTCAGCGACACGGGTTCGGTGCAGTGCGAAGCCATCAATCAAACTGCGCTCATGTCGGCCTCTTTCACCTCTCCCTCCGCCTCCCTCTGAGCCCTCCTGCACTCTCCTCCCTCCCTTACTCGCCTCTCCTCGTCACACCTCTCCTCTGCCCTCCGTTCTGTCCTCCCTTCTGCTGCCTGCCTCTCCACCTGCTCCTGCTACCCGCTCTTCCCCCCTCTCTTTTCATCCTTCCATCTTCTCTGCCCTACTCACTCCTCCAGTCCCCTCCCTCTCCTCTCTCTTCCTCGCCTCTGTCTTCTGCTCCCTCCCTCTTTTTTTACGATCAGTGGAAACAAGAAGATGCTCGGTGTAGTCGGCACATTGCTTCGTTCATCATTTCGTAATTTTTTTTTAAACTTTGCTTTATGTAAACCCCCACCTCTCGCTCACTCTCTCGCTCTCTCTCGTTCTGCACGCAGCCCTACTCGCAGTCCAACGGCCTCCGACGGGTAGCTCATAACTGTCCTCTCTCCTCTCCCACCCCCTCCTCCCCGTCCATCTCTCATCTCTCTCTTTTTTAACGATCAGAGGAAACAAGAAGATGCTCGGTGTAGTCGGCACTTTGCTTCGTTCATAATTTCGTTTTTTCTTCTTAATGCCTTGCCTTATGGAAACTCTCTCGCTCCTACTCCCTCTTGTAGCCTCTGCTCTCGCCACGTCACTCCGGCGGCTCCCACCGTTCTCCTCCTTTGCCTCGCGTTTCTCTTCCCGCTCCCTCTCCCATCCCTCTCTCAGTCGCATCTCTCTGGGCGTGACTCGGGCGCTCTGCTCCGTAGACCCCGGCAAGAAAGGGGGCTGCTTGATGACGGGGGGGGGGGGGGGAGAGAAGCCGCTAGCACCTCGCTCGCCTCTTCCAAAATGAGCCTCAATTTCAGCATCAGCCTCATCCTCGGCGCTCAAATTGCGGGCCTCGTTAGGGTCTCGCCCAGCCTCCGCACTCTTCTCTCGGTCAATTGTGAGCAGATTGCAGCCATTAGCGATTCGCTCCCGGATCCTTCCCCCCCCTCCTCCTCCTCCTCCATGCACCTCCTCTCTCAGTACCCCTCACGCAGCCCCCCCCCTTCTCTCTCAGCACCCCACACGCACCCCCCCCCTCTACTCGCACCCCTCCCGCAGCCCCCCCCCTCCTCTACATGCACCCCCCCCTCTCCTCCTACTCTCTACCCGCCCCCCCCCCCACTTCTGCCGCCCACGCATGAATGGGATGGGAGAGACGGCGCGGTGGGGGGGGGGGGGGGGGAGAAGGGGGGGGGGGTAAGAGAGAGGGGGGGGGGTCCAGCGGATGAAAAGGGCAGGAGCTTAAATTACACTGCCCAGGGGCACGAGAAGGGAGGTGTGAGAGGGCGTAGGGGGAGGGGGGACGGGGGTTAGGGGGGCGGGGCAGGAGGTGACTTAAGTCCCCCGCGATGGATTTCATTTTTCAAGGCGACTGGAGGCCATTTGGGGGGTGGGAGGGGGGAGAGGCTCACAATGTCCACCCCCAACCACCACCACCCCGAGAGGACGATACAAGCCACGGCCACCACCCCACTCCACCCCCCCACTCCAGCCCCCCCCTCCTCTACACCTCTCTCTTGTTGATGGCACGTCCACAATCCCAGCAATTTTATTTGCCCCCCCTCCCTGCCCCCCCTACCACCACACAGGGGGCAGTCTGCGACCGGAACGCGTTATCAGACGGCCCTGGCGGCGAGCTGTTAACTGCCTCGCCTGCGAGACACGAGGTCGTGGGTTCGATCGCGATTCTGACGTCCGCTGTATAGTCGGAGTTTGCGTGTCTCTCTCTCTCGCGCTCTCTCTCTCCCCGTGGTCGCGTGGATTTTTATTCTCCGGCGGTCCCCCCTCCACATTTAGAATCGACAACGCGCGTTTCGGAGCGTTTGGCTGCTCGCTTTAGATGTCCACGTGATGATGTTGACGACGATGATGAGGCATTTCGCTGGGCTATCTTTTGTGCTAGCCAGTTCGCCTCTGAATAATAGCTACTACATAGCTCAGTGGGCCTTACCTGGTAGAATAGAAATAGATCTCCTTTGTCCGCTTGGTCACCGTGTCCCCTCCCTGCCTCCCTGCCTCCCTCCCCATCACACCCCCACCCCACTCTACCCCTGCTACCTCGGTTCATAATCTCAGACACTTACCCCCCCCCCACCCGACTCACTCGCCTCCTGCCCTACCCCTCGATGCCGGATTCAAAATACTCATCGGGATCCCCACAGCATTGATCCGGGTATAAGCCACCCACCACACCGCCCCTCTCGGGAATAGCTTCAAGCCAAGGGGAGTGCTAAGCAATGAGATTATAACGATGACGGTGATGGTGGAGGTGGTGATGGTGGTGGTGGTGATGGTGGTGGTGGGGATGATAATCCAGGAATATGCACGCGGAGTTCTGAGTGTCGTGCACGAATGGTTTGCTGTCAATTCCGAAAACAAAGACACGCAATTACACCCAAGTGTATATGCCTTATTGTGAGATACGTATTAAAGATGTTATTTATTAAAACATTTCACCTCGAATAATCCCCGTGGGGGGTGAAATAATCCCATCTCGTTCGCACGGTGTGCGCGCTGATAATTAAAACATTGGATGTGACGGAACAGCGGTAAGGTAATGGAATGGAATGGTGAAATGGTAACACCACCATCAGCAGAAACATCATCAGCACCATCATCATCCTTCTGGACATTCATCATCATCAGCAGCAGCAGCAGAAGTACTGCATCGTTATCATTATGATCATCATCACCACCACCACCATCGTCAATAGTGCAGAAGTCATCACCGCCAACAATCGTAAAGGGAATCGCATTCGTCATCATCATCATCGTCGTATTGTTCATCATCACCGCAATACTCGTCATCGATATCAGAATCACCCAACGCAAATTATACAGCATCAGCCATCAATAATCATCAGCAGCACCGAGTCATCGTCGTCATCATCATCATCGTCATCGTCGTCGTCATCATCGTCGTCATCATCAGCGTCATCATCATCATCGTCGTCGTCGTCATCGTCGTCATCATCGTCGTCATCATCAGCGTCATCGTCACGGATGGATGTTCCTGAGCCTCATTCGTGTCCGTTCAGTCGTTCAGTAATTCTGTCGTCATCATCGTCGTCATCATCGTCGTCGTCACCGTCGTCGTCGTCGTCATCATCGTCGTCATCATCAGCGTCATCGTCACGGCTGGATGTTCCCGATCCTCATTCGTGTCCATTCAGGTGATGTCACACGCCGACGAACAACACAAACATCACATCGTGAATCTTACTCGTCGCAGCAGGCGCATGCGCAGCCCTGCTAAGTCTCGCTCACTTCCCTGCTGGCGGAAGAGCCTCAGCTCGAAGGATCCCTAGGGAGGAACCTCCAGAGGGAATATTAGTCGGGGGTGGATGGTGTCATATTTGGCATGTTCTTGCCACGATGACAAGTACGTCTTGGAAGGCGTGGCGGGAGGCGAGATCTCTGGCGCATCCTCAAATCTTACAAAACCCTGAGACTACCACGGGATGTGTAAGGTGTTAGAGGGCGCGGGGAGAGAGACAGTGAGGGTGAGCATAGAGGGAGAGCAGACAGGGTTAGTGGTGGTGGTGGTGGGGAGGAGGGTGGAGGCGTGGGAGCGGTAAAGGCTTCTTCCATTGAGAAATATGATGGAATTAAGCGCCGTAATCGAAAGCGGTGTTTGCGTTGGGGCAGCGCGCTCGCTCGAAGGGACATCGCGAGCGGCCGTATCCGTCTTGATCCCCGCACGGCTGTCACGGGAGCCGGGCGGGGGGGTGGGGGCAGAATCCATCATCGCACTCCGTGTCGCGGCTACGGCGAAGGCGGCGCGCCACGGACTCTGCCAGAGACCGTGATAACCACGTGACGGGCTCACGACTCCGAGTCACGGTCAACCACGTGACGGGCTCTAGACTCCGAGTCACGGTCAACCACGTGATGGACTCTTCACTCCGAGTCACGGTCAACCACGTGACGGACTCTCCACTCCGCGACGCAGCCAACCACGTGACGGACTCTAGACTCCGAGACAATTGACCGATGACACCTGAATATATAGAGGATCGCAGACCTTGGAAAAGTATTGTCGCCGAATATGAAGGCCGGCACGGCTCACAAGAGGGTCGCTCACCCCTAGCGCTCACCCTGAGGGCTCACCCCGAGCGCACACGCCTCTACTGCTCACACTTAGCGCTTATCCCGAGCGCGTAAATCCCCTTTTAGCGATTTCATCCACAAGGAGACACTAAGAAGACGGCGGGTGTACACACACACACATGAACTAATTAAACATTACAAAAAAAAGTTGCGAATTGAGCGCAATCGAGTTAGGCCGGGAGACTACGCGAGGTGCAAATGAAATGAATTCGTCGATGAGGCGCCGATGAAAACAAAATTATCGGTCATTTACGGCGACCCAATGAGCGCAGCCTCCTTCACTCGCCCACGGGCAGCAGCAGCAGCAGCAGCGGCAAAAGCAGCAGCAGTAGCAGCAGCAGTAGCAGCAGCAGCGGCAGCAGCGGCAGTAGCAGCAGCAGTAGCAGCAGCAGTAGCAGCAGCAAAAGCAGCAGCAGTAGCAGCAGCTGTGGACGGCTCCAGTCGGATTCCCTCCGTGATGAGATCTTTCCCTGGGGTCTCGTTCTGGGGTCTCGTTCTGGGGTCTCTCTCTGGGGTCTCGTTCTGGGGTCTCGTTCTGGGGTCTCTCTCTGGGGTCTCGTTCTGGGGTCTCGTTCTGGGGTCTCGTTCTGGGGTCTCGTTCTGGGGTCTCGTTCTGGGGTCTCGTTCTGGGGCCCCGTTCTGGGGTCTGGTTCTGGGGTCTCGTTCTGGGGTCTCGTTCTGGGGTCTCGTTCTGGGGTCTCGTTCTGGGGTTTCGTTCTGGGGTCTCGTTCTGGGGTCTCGTTCTGGGGTCTCGTTCTGGGGCCTCGTTCTGGAGTCTCGTTCTGGGGTCTCGTTCTGGGGTCTCGTTCTGGGGTCTCGTCTCTGGGGTCTCGTTCTGGGGCCTCGTTCTGGGGTCTCGTTCTGGGGTCTCGTTCTGGGGTCTCGTTTTGGGGTCTCGTTCTGGGGTCTCGTTCTGGGGTCTCGTTCTGGGGTCTCGTTCTGGGGTCTCGTTCTGGGGCCTCGTTCTGGGGTCTCGTTCTGGGGTCTCGTTCTGGGGTCTCGTTCTGGGGTCTCGTCTCTGGGGTCTCGTTCTGGGGTCTCGTTCTGGGGTCTCGTTCTGGGGTCTCACTGCTCAACAGATCATCGTCTTTGCCAAGATAAAATAAGTTGAGTTATGTGAGAAAAACTCATCAGACGCACGCTTGACGCGCACCTCAGATTAGCACGGTTGGCTACGTACGGTGCGCAAGAAAGTTCAACATACATACAAGTGGGGTGGGTGGCCAACACCACACCCGACCGCCTTTGTCTCCCCAGTGGCGATGTTTTACACACCGCAACGGGGCCGAGTCGACCTAGGCGAGGTCCAGGACCGGTTCAAATAATCGTCACGGGGTGTTGGTAGCCGTGAGCGGGAATCGAACTCGGGTCGCCGGGTTCGTAGCGCAGCGCCGTGACCCGCTTCGCTAAAACACACAGACGCGTGATCTCGCGCACATCACGTGTATACGTGTGTGTGTGTGCGGGAGAGAGAGAGAGTCCTGTCTGGTGCAGCAACAATGAACGAGTCATGTTATGAGTTTCTCTCTCTCCCTGCCCCCCTCTATCCCCCCCCTCCATCTCTATCCCACCCCCTCTCTCTCTCAGCCCGTGTTTGATCATCGCCAAAGCGGCAGAGCAGGCGAACACAAAAGAAAGTTTCACGCAAATGTCACTCGAATGCAAATGTCAGATTTTGTATGAAAATTATTAAATAATCACGCGCGCTTCGCTCTGTGACAGCCGAGTTCATTAGGGGCGGGCACAGCGGGGCGACTTGTGTGCGTGTGTGTGTTGTGTGTGTGCGTGTGTGTGTATCTGTGTGTGTGTGCGTGTCTGTGTGTGTGTGCGTTTCTGTGTGTGTGTCTGTGTGCGTGTCTGTGTGTGCGTGTCTGTGTGTGCGTGTGTGTTGTGCGTGTGTGTGTGTCTGTGTGTGCGTGTGTGTGTCTGTGTGTGTGTGCGTGTCTGTGTGTGTTTGCGTGTCTCTGTGCGTGTCTGTGCGTGTGTGTTTGCGTGTGTGTTGTGCGTGTGTGTTGTGCGTGTGTGCGTATTTGTTCGTGGAGCGGTGGTGTAGCGGTTAGCGTGTTGCACTACGAACCTGGCGACCCGGGTTTGATTCCCGCTCACGGCAAAAACCAGTGACGATTATCTGAACCGGTCCTGGGCCTCCCCTAGGTCGACTCAGCCTCAAATGAGTGCCCCGTTGCGGTGTGTAAAACTTCGCCGCTAGGGAGACAAAGGCGGCCGGGCGTGGTGTTGGCCACCCAACCCCTCGTGTGCCGTGCCGGCCTTCATAGGTGCTCGATAACAGCACTTGCTCCAACAGTCTGTCAAGTCTATAGGAGGGATCTTTGTCTTTGTTTAGGCGGTGGGGAGCGGTAGTGAAGTTATATTCCTGCTCCAGGCTAACACCAGTGACGATTATCTGGCTTCCCCTAGGTCGACTCAACCTGAAATGAGTACCTGGTGCGGATGAGTAAACTAGGGAGACAAAGGCGGCCAGGAGTGGTTCTGGTCACCCTCTCGTGTGCCGTGCCGGCCTCAAAAGGTGCTCGCTAGCAGCACTTGCCTCGACAGCCCGTGAAGGCTACACGGGGGATCTTTGTCCGTTGTGTTGAAGTGTTTCTTGTGGGAGGTGGTGGAGCAGTGCTTAGCAAACTGCCAACGGGTGAGCGCCGTGGGTCAGCGAGTGGAGTGAGTGAGGTGGGTGGCTGTTTGTATCGCTGTGAGCCAGTGGGCGACACGATAATTGGTTGGGCGAATAAGTTGGGTGAGTGTTGAGCGGGTGAGTGGGTGGGTGAGAGAGCGGTGACGACTTTGTGTCAGTGTGAGTGAATGGGCACGTATGGGGGGGGGGGTGAGTTGGTGATTGAGTGAGTGGTTGAATGATTGTGTGGTTGTCTGGATAAGTGGGCGAATGGGTGACTGCGTGTGCCACTGTGTGAGTTAGTGTGAGTGAGTGAGTCAGTGTGAGTGAGTCAATGTGAGTGAGTCAGTGTGAGTGAGTGAGTCAATGTGAGTGAGTGAGTCAGTGTGAGTGAGTCAGTGTGAGTGAGTCAGTGAGTCAGTGTGAGTGAGTGTGAGTGAGTCAATGTGAGTGAGTGAGTCAGTGTGAGTGAGTGAGTCAGTGTGAGTGAGTCAGTGTAAGTGAGTCAGTGTGAGTGGGTCAATGTGAGTGAGTGAGTCAGTGTGAGTCAGTCAGTGTGAGTATGTGAGTGAGTGAGTCAGTGTGAGTAAGTGAGTCAGTGTGAGTATGTGAGTGAGTGAGTCAGTGTGAGTAAGTGAGTCAGTGTGAGTGAGTGTGAGTGAGTGAGTCAGTGGGAGTGAGTCAGTGTGAGTGAGTCAGCGTGAGTGAGTGTGAGTGAGTGAGTCAGTGTGAGTGAGTCAGCGTGAGTGAGTGTGAGTGAGTGAGTCAGTGGGAGTGAGTCAGCGTGAGTGAGTGTGAGTGAGTGAGTCAGTGTGAGTGAGTCAGTGGGAGTGAGTCAGCGTGAGTGAGTCAATGTGAGTGAGTCAGCGTGAGTGAGTGTGAGTGAGTGTGAGCGAGTGAGTCAGTGTGAGTGAGTCAGTGTGAGTGAGTGAGTCAGTGTGAGTGAGTCAGCGGGAGTGAGTCAGCGTGAGTGAGTGTGAGTGAGTGAGTCAGTGGGAGTGAGTCAGCGTGAGTCAGTGTGAGTGAGTGAGTTAGTGTGAGTGAGTCAGCGTGAGTGAGTGTGAGTGAGTGTGAGTGAGTGAGTCAGTGAGAGTGAGTCAGTGTGAGTGAGTCAGCGTGAGTGAGTGTGAGTGAGTGTGAGCGAGTGTCAGGCAGGCACGCAGTGTGAACTTCAATCGCAACACGGACTCACTTCGTGACGCACGTGGCCGATTTAACATTTCAAGTGATGCCTTCGAGGCTGGCTCAATACCCGGGGGAAGGGGTGGGGGTGGGGGTGGGTGGTGGGGGGGGGAGGGGCTCGTCTTCCGGCCGCCTTTGTCTCTCAAGATTGCATCTCCCCCCCCCCCCCATCCGTCGTTCACGCCGCACACTTTTTGTTGTTGTTGTTCTCGTAAATAAATAAATAAACATTCTTTACACATCCCATCAGCGAGCCGCACGCGTGGGCCTTTCATCGAGCGAGCGACTATCAGCGGCGCTTTGGTTTGGTTCAACGCGACACGCAAACTCTGGACCGGTTTCGACATTGCAGTGCCTCACCAGCAGTCGCCACCGCTCTGAGCAACATCAGCGAGTCGCGGCAGTTGCGGGCATCACGAGGCCGACAATGCAACAACCGCTCCACCTCTCGGCCCAGGCAACATTAACATCAATTTAGACTTCAAACTTTCGTGACTGCAGGGATTCATGTTCTTGGTTCTTTCGGTAAAGTCACGTTAATAGAAAACAAAAAATAAAAACTTTAAAATGTAATAAAAATAATAAGATAAAATAAAAATAATAAAATAAAAATGATGAATTAAGAATAATAAATAATAAAAGCTTTTATTAAAATAAAAACTTTCATTATTTTCAATTTATTCTTTAGATTTTATTATTAAAATTTTATGTTATTTTTTATGTTTTTTATTTTTTGTTTTCTATTTACGTGACTTTACCGAAAGAACCAATAATATAACATTTACATAACCTCATTAGCTTAATAACCCCGGGGTGGGCGGTTAGAACTCATCTCATCACGGTCTCCAAACGGCGTGCCGCGCCCTCAGGGCGGCGGGGACACACGTGGTGCCCCGGGGGCACACGACGTGATGGGCGCCGCAGTGGGGCACGGAGATCGCTACGAGTCGAGGCATTGGCTCCCGGTGGGGTCTCTCTGTGTGTCTCGGTGTGTCTGTGTCTCTCTCTCTGCGTGTGCGTCTATCTCTCTCTCTCTCTGTGTCTCTCTCTGCCTGTGTCTCTGTGTGTATCTCTCTCTCTCTCGGTGTGTCTCTCTGTGTGTCTGTGTGTGTATCTCTGTGTCTGTGTGTGTCTCTCTGTCTCTGTCTCTGTGTGTCTGTGTCTCTCTCTGCGTGTGCGTCTATCTCTCTCTCTCTCTGTGTCTGTGTGTCTCTCTCTGCCTGTGTCTCTCTTTGTGTCTGTGTGTGTCTCTCTCTGCCTGTGTCTCTCTCTCTCGGTGTGTCTCTGTGTCTCTCTGTGTCTGTGTGTGTCTCTCTCTGCCTGTGTGTCTCTGTCTGTGTGTGTCTGTGCATGTCTCTCTCCATGTCTCTGTGTGTGTCTATTTCTCTCTCTGAGTGTCTTTCTCTGTGTCTCTATCTCTGTGTGTGTCTCTCTGTGTCTATCTGTGTGTGTGTCTGTGTGTGTGTCATCTCGGTCATCTCGGTCAGTCGACCCGTGGCACCTGGGTCTGCCCCGTGACCTCCTGCCAGCGGGCGTTCGACACTTCACGTGGCCTCAAGGTGCACTTGGCCTGGCACAAGCATCGTGGTGACGTCACCGTCACTTAGTGGCGAATGGCGGTTGTTGTTGTTGTGTCTCTCTCTCTGTATCTGTCTGTCTGACTCTCTCTCTCTCTCTGTCTCTATCTCTGTGTGTGTCTCTCTCTGTGTTTATCTATTTGTGTCTGTCTGTGGGTGCGTGTCTCTTTCTCTGTGTCTGTGTGTGTCTGACTTTCTCTGTGTGTGTCTCTCTCTGTGCCTGTCTGTGGCTTTGTATCTCTTGCTGAGACGTAACAACACGAAGTGCAGCCCGAGGGCTGCCTTGTCAGCCGTTCGAACTCACCGTTTCACACTCGGGCACCGTTCATTATTACCGCTGAATGAGAGTTAATACAAATAGACGGCCGACGTTTTGTGAGCCATGACCCTGACTCAGAGAAATGTTTATTTGTGTTTGTCTCTACCTTAGTATCTCTCGTGTACCCCCACCCCACTTCCCGTTAGTGTGTCCCGCGCTGGTTGCACAACCATTAAACCCTGACCCCGACTTTGACTCTAACCATGACCCTGACTCTAACCCTGACCATAACCCTGACCTTAACCCCGACTGTAACCATGACCCTGACCCTAACCCCGACTCTAACCCTGACCCTAACCCTCACCCTGACCTTAACCCCGACTCTTAACCCTAATCCTGACCCTGACCTTAACTCTAACCCTCACCCTGACCATAACTTTAACCCTGACCCTAACCCTGACCTTAACCCCGACTCTAACCCTGACCCTAACTTTAACCCCCACCCTAACCCTGACATTAACCCCGACTCTAACCCTGACCCTAATCCTGACCCTGACCTTAACTCTAACCCTCACCCTAACCCTGACCCTAACCCTGACCTTGACTCTAACCCTGACCCTAACTCTAACCCCCAACCTAACCCTGACCGCACCGTCTGCGTCTCCATGTTGTGAGTCATATTCTCAACAACGGCGGCCAAAGATTATTGTGAGTGACCCATCGCTATCGAACTTTGCGGTCGAACTAGGGCCCCATGCCTTCCACATCTGGCAGCTCACCAGCGTTGATTCAAGCGGGCCTGGACACTGCTGATGAGACACCACGTGCCGAAACCGGTACCAGTTTGTTGCCCGTGTTCACTGGAGCAGTGCTGCCGGGTTTATGCACTCGCAGAGGACCGTGGGGCGGATGGGATGTGTACAAAAATATATACATCTCTTTGGATTGCACTCTCATGCACCACTCTCCGATCTTACATTAACATGCTAATCTCTCACATTAACACAGCCACTTCCGTGCCCTCGTCGAGGAGGCCGCTCTCCTCCTATCTTACAGTTACATGATAACATTTCACATTAACATCATGCTAATTTCTCACATTAACATCATGCCAATTTCTCACATTAACATCATGCTAATTTCTCACATTAACATCATGCTAATTTCTCACATTAACATCATGCTAATTTCTCACATTAACATCACTAGCCTCGCCTACTTTTTTATGACCCTTGGTCGGAAAGACAGCGTCATTCAGACGCTGTCTTTCCGACAGACCTGTTCTTCACCTGAGGACGGCTGCTTGCGTTGTGGCCGAAACGTCGTGAGAATTATTTTATTATGTTTTATTTTTTATTATTTTATTATTTCCCTTCTACGTGACTTTACCGAAAGAACCAAGAAGATAGTCTACAGAGGTCGAACGTAGCAAGCAGCATCACGGTCATCCATAGATTTAGTACCGCAGGTGCGGCCCCAGGCTAACGGGGTTAGCTGTACAGCCCTGCTCCCCAACTTAAACCCCTGCTACCCAAGGCATCGCGGTGGGGGCTGCGTGCCTGGTGACGTCACGGGGGAGGGGAGAAGGGCGTGGATTTTAATCACCGCGCCGTTGAAATGTCCACCTCTCACTCACAGCTCTGTGCTAACAAGCCCTTCGCACACTCGGGGATCACAATGAGCTGCTAGCTGCTGTCCGATCATTGGTGGAATTCGTGCTTATGAAAGGGTTTCGGGGAAACGAAAAAACGAAATCGATGAGAGATTTAAGAAATGAAACAAAAACCCACCCGCTACAAGCCGTCTGTATTGATCCTGCCGCATGATAGCAGAAACATATACAACAGGTTGACGTTTCGGGAAATGGCCCTTCTTCAGTTCAGTGACTTACTGACAGTTGGACAAATTACTTGGTGATGCTGTTGCGCTGGCAGTGGTGCACAATCACAAACAACAACAACAACAACAGCAATTTCTTCTAGATTTGAAGCTTTCGTGACTGCAAGGATTCATATTCTTAGGTTTTTTTCGGTAAAGTCACGTAGGTAAAAAATTAAAATGAATAAAAGTAAAATAAAAACAAAATAAAAATCACGACGTTTCGGAGGCAACACAAGCTTCCGTCTTCAGGTGGAACCGTCACAGCACGACTGCTGCATCAAGTAAGAGACTTGATTTTTATTTTTATTTTATTTTACTTTTATTAATTTAATTTTTTTACCTACGTGACTTTAACGAAAAACACCTAAGAATAACAACAACAATGCCAACAATTCAGTGCATTCATCGACAAGACCGTGCATTTAAAATTAAACAAAAGTAATATCACCGGTGACGTTTCGGCTAACGAACCTTCATCACAACACATAGATGTGCATGGCTGGGATATAGACCTCGAAAGAAAAAAAGGGAGAGAGCGAGAGAGAGAAAATAATTCGACACCTAAAGTTGACGTGAGCACATTCGGAGTTGGAGTTATGAAAAATGGCACGTGGTTCTGAAACACGGCTATTAATGAAAAAATATGGAAAGAGAGAGAAGGAGGTGGGGGGGAATTGAAGAGTGCGCAGAGAAGCGTGGAGAAGGGAAATGCGCGCGCTTGGAATTGCTTTTGATAGGGAGAGAGCGCATGAACGGAGGAACACACCACCCGGCTAATTTCATCATCCAACCGACGGAGTACGGTGAGTGGTCCCGGGCAGGACACGGCGTTACGAGGGATGATGATGATGATGATGGTGGTGGTGGTGGTTGTGGTGATGGTGACAGATTGTCACGAGTTATTTATATATATATGCGCATTTATATCACGGAGTGGGCAATATCAAGGGACGGAATGAGTCAGGCAGGACCGCCCACCGTGGAGACGGAGTGATGTAATCAGGTGCGCGGTGGATTGACGGCATCGTGCGCAGTAAACGGAGACTTGGTGCGGAGGCTTCATCCAGCAGGAGATGGATCAGGACCGATCATGGGTACGTAAAAACTAAAAGTATTTATTCAGCAGAAGATTGACCGGTGGTGCTGGTTGGCAAGCGGCACTGAATCGGTCACGTTTGTTCATCACGTGACAGCTCCATTAATTGGATCTGTCGAGGGAGGAGGACACACACTCAACTCACGCGATAACTAATTATTATGGATCGTAACATCGGTCGCGAGAGACCGCGTGTTCAATTGAGTAGCAATCACCCCCCCCCCCCGCTTCAACGACGCAAATATGCAAAGAACCCCTCCCCCCCCCGCCTTAATAGTGGTTGTTGGGTTAGATCGCGTTAACATAAATGCGTCTTCATTTGAAGCTTTCGTGACTGCAGGAATCCATACTCTTTGGTTCTTTCGGTAAAGTCACGTGGGTAGAAAATAAAATAAATCGCGACGTTTCGGGCGCGGTCCTAAATCGAGGGATAACTGTTGCACTACACACTGCCCTGTCGCGCTCACACACACACAGTTGTGCGAGCAGCACTTGCCCCAAAGGTCTGTTAAGGCTATAGGGGGATCTTTGTCTGTCTTTGTCAGGGGCAACCTCCCTCGCGCCATCATTGAGTGGATAGGGGGTGGAGGCCGGAGATAGGAGGGAGGGAGGGAGCGATGGAGGTGTAGGGGTTGTTACGGGGAGAAAGGCGGACAGAAACACAAGGGTGTCTGCACCCACACATGGGTGTCTACATCCACGTCCGCATCGGTTAACCCTGGGGGGCCATGGGGGGCGCTGTGATCCCCCATAGCCCCACCCCTCGGAGAGGATTCCTATAAAAGGCGGGGAGCCAGAGGGCTCGGGGCCAGTGTGTTAGAAGCTTTACCAGTGAAGACTCAAAACCGGCAGAATAGGCCCTGGGACTCCCCTGGCTCGCTGTCCTTGTCAGCAGGGCAAGCCAGTGGCGCGGCCCCGAGAGCTTCAGGACCGATGCTCTTGTAAGAGCACGGCCTGGTTAGCTGGGTGCCGGGATCCGTGCTTGACCAGGGCCGGATCAGATAGCCTCCCCTCGCACTCGTAGCGGAGGACTGGCAATAGGACAGTCCGGGAATAGTGCTAGGGGTGTTACCCATTGAGTACGGGTGAAGGGGCCGTTACCCCTTCAAGTATTGTTACCGCCTTTGGTTAAATAAAAGAGTGTGCCTCAACTACGTCGTCTGACTCACTGAGAACTCACTACAGAGGGATGGAGAAAGAGGGAGTGAAGGGTGGGTTATGGGGAGGGAGAGAGGACAAAAGGGTGGAAGCCAGAGAGGGGTGAGTGGGGAGGAGGGAGAGGAGCGTAGAGTGGAGGGAGAGGGTGGGGCATGGGGGGCGCTTCAGATGGATCGGAATTAAGTGAGAGATGCGGATTAAAGGCACCAATCCGCGTCTCCGAGCAGATGGGGGGGGGGGGGCGTGCCCCCCCCCCCACCCCTCCCTCGCCTCCCCCCGGCGTGAGCGGTAATTGGCGATAAGAGGCTAAGCTCGTGCTGATGAGTGGCATTAGCAGCGAGGCGCCCTTCATCGGCCACACTTTTCTCGTGGAAACGCATTTTCAAAAACCGGAGACTCGACTCAACGTGGGATAGAGGGGGTGGGGGCACTCAGTGGGGGGGGGGAGGGGGGCAGATGCGGGCCCCCCCCCCCCCCACCTGTCCCCTGATCCCCCCTCTCGCTATATACTGCTAGGGCAGGAGCTGTTAGCGAGCACCTATTACGACCAGCGTCGGAACACGAGGGGATGTCGTGGGCCGTACCATAACCATGCCGCCTTGGTCTCCCAAGAATATGGCAGCAACATTATCTAAATGATCGACACAGCCACCGGCAAACTCAACTATAATTTATGGAATTCGTAAGAGACTGGCAGGAATTTTGTATGCGCGTGCTAATGTGAGCGTCTCTGATATGGTGATATTTGTATCCCTAACCAGGGCATTCAGAACTCTTGAATATATATCACAACTTTATTATTACGAGACATATCATTCCTGTATATCGTCGTTTCATTCAGAGAGTTATTAATGTTCAGAAGCAGGGTGAATTAAATGCTGAAGTTAATCGTTAGGCGGAGTAAAACTCTGTGATTTATATCCCTGTAGGAGCGAGGAGCGTGATCGGTGTGAGTGAGTCTATGTCTGAAACGACATTGATTTTACGCCTACATTATTCCAAACATTATAACAAATTAATTCGTGAAAAAGGTCATTTCTTGCCATTTGTCGCCAGTTTTCACTCAGAGCGGAACCCGCATCCCCCCCTATCCCCACTCCATCCTCCCCCACCCCCCTATCCTCTATCCACTCAACCCCCCCCCCCCCCCCCAGAATCACGAAACGTGACCCAAGTCCTTTCACATCAAAGCACACACGCGCACACGAACAGGCAAACACAAGAAAGAGACAAATGTTCCCCATGCAGCCTTTGACAAACTGTTGGGGCAAGTGCAGCGAGCGGGCGTCTATTACGATCGGCACGCCTCCCAGGCGGATGCTAGTCTAACCAGAACACACGCCCGGCCGCCTTTGTCTCCCCAATGCTGCTTACACAAACTGAACCCGATTCGTGGCGTGTTGCGCTAACCACTGCGCCACCGCTTCACAGACGCCAACACAATGACAAAGACCCCCCGTGTAGCCTACGCAAGTTGTTGGGGCAAGTGCTGTAAGCGAGCACCTATGAAGGCCGGCACGGCACACGAGGGGGTGGGGTGGCCAACACCACGCCCGGCCGCCTTTGTCTCCCCAGTGGCGATGCGAATATACCACACCACGTGCTCATTTGAGGCTAAGTCCACCTCGGGGAGAGGGCCCAGGACCGGTTCAGATAATCGTTACCAGCGTTGGTGGCCAGGAGCGGGAGTCGAACTAGGGTCACCGGGTCGTACAGCGCTGCACGCTAACCGCTGCGCCACCGCTCCCCACACACAACAACAACCGCCGTTGTTGCCACGGCGCTTGTGCCATGCTAGGTGCCACGTGAAGTGGCCTCAAAGCAAACAAACGTACGGGCACAAACACACACACACGGGCACGATCACACACACACACACACGGGCACGATCACACACACATGGTCATGAACACACACACACACACAGACGGGCACGAACACATACACATGGTCATGAACACACACACACAGACGGGCACGAACACACACACGGGTACTAACACACAAACACACACACAGGGATATTAACACACAATCAAACACACACACACACGGGCACTAACAGAGACTCGCAAATGCACTGACAGTCAACAACGCATGCACCTTTCCACGCTCGCTTTGTAATATTTTTGAACTCACGCTAAACCACGACATTTCAAAAAAGGCACGCGGCGGGCAATTTGAGAAGTAGTTTTTCTTTGTATGATTCAACAAAACATCAAGTTTGGCATTTCATCAGCACACAAATGGCGAGCGAGAGACGAGCCAGTGAGAGAGAGAGAGAGAGAGAGACGGAGCGATACTGACAGAGCGCGAGCGATGGCGACGGAGAGATGAGCTCGGAGGAGATGGCGTAGGGGGAGAAGAGGAGATAGATAATGAGAGAGATAATGAAGCCGATATCCCGATATTTATACCGTGTGAGACAAGGGAGATAGATAAAGGGCGGTGGGAGGGGAGGGGTGGTGGTGATGGTTGTGGGTAGATGGTGCGAAAGATCAAACGTATATCATCATCATCAGATCCGGTGGGTAGGGAGGAGAAGGGGGGGGTCTGTCTGAAGAGTGAGATGCGAGGGAGATAAGGCGGAGGAGGAGGCGCGCTGCCGCGGGAGATAGCCGAATTAAACGCTGACAATTCCTCGGCGTGGCGACGCTCGGAGACAGATACAGAGAGATACCGGCCTCCACTCCCTCCCCTTCCCCCAACCTAACCACCGCTAAACCGCAGCGGAAAATTATAACAAACCATCTGGCGGAACGTTTCAAAAAGTGTTCACAAAAAAAAGAAGAGCAAATGTCATTTCAAATAAATGTCAGCATTGTTATTTAGGTGTGTGTGTGTTGATAAACGAAAGAAAAAAAAGAGGATAAATACACAAGTTGCAGAAGAAACACATTTGAAACGGAACGCCAACAACACAAGAATGGCAGCGTCAGCCCAGGGGGTGGATGGGGGGGGGTGGAGATCTTGAACATTGAATCTCTGACACAGGACCCGAGTGGGGTGGCTCCCACACACACACCAACCCAGCCACCCCAGGACCTCTCGTCCACACCCAATGTCGGTGGTGGTAAGGGGCGAGCGGTCGCGTGGCGGTGTTTGGAGTTGTCGCGCTCCGCTCTCCCTGCGACGCGAGTTCTATTCGTGCTCATGGGCCTCCTCCCCCACCCCCAGGTCGACTCGGCCTCAAATGAGGACGTACCCAAGCGCGCACGTGTGTCAATGTCAGGCGCGTTGTGGTGTTTGGGTGTTGGCCATCGTGTGAGTATTTATAATAGGAGCTCGCTAACAACACTTGCTCCAACAGTCTGCGCAGGCTATACGGGGGATCTTTGTGTCTTTCTTTGTGCACGAGTGTGTGTAGCGACGCTGCGTTACGAACCCGACGACCCGAGTTCGATTCCCGCTCACGGCCAACACCGGTGACGATTATTTGAACCAGTCCTGGGCCTCCCCTAGGTCGACTCAGCCTCAAATGAGTGCCTGGTGCGGTGGGTCAACATCGCCACTCGGGAGACAAAGACGACCGGGCGTAGTTCTGGCCACCCACCCCCTTGTGTGTGTGCCGTGCAGGCCTTCATAGGTGCTCGCTGACAGCACTTGCCCTGACAGTCTGTTAAGGCTATAGGGGAGGTTCTTTGTCTTTTGTACGAGCGCGTGCATGCGTGTGTGTGTGAGGTGCATGCGCGTGCGTGTGCAGTGTGCGTGTTTGCCCGTGTGCAGTGTGCGTGTGTGCCCGTGTGCAGTGTGCGTGCGTGAGATAAACGCGCAGCAGTGTGCCAGACATGCGGGAGCGATTTTTAAAATTGTGGCTGGCAGACAGAGGTAACAATGAGGGCTCGTACCGAGTCGGCAAGGGCACCATAAAATATATTAACTGGTGGGTGGGTGAGGTGGGGGGGTGGGGGCAGCATATGGCTTGGCTGGCTTGCCCGCACCCCCACCTGCCGATCTTAGGAGCGCAATTTTCTCACACCGGCCCTGCCGCGCATGCCATTTTTTGTTCCGCGCACCTTGCCACCGTGACCTCATGCGCTGCCCACTTCTTCAACGACTCTGAAGTAGCACCTGGGCTTGCCTTCTCTGCTTGCACCTCCCCACCACCACTCAGCCCCTACCCACCCATCCCTTCCCTCCCTCCCTCCCGCCGTGCCACGCACGCGCAGCCAGGTGCGTTAATTGCAGCTCACGCGCGTGACGGCTCCTTCACTTGGAGCGGTGCCGGCAGCCGTGATTATGATGGAAAATCCCCCTCCTGCTCCTTGCCTCCCCCCTCTCCACCACCCCCAATCAACCCCCCCCCCCAAACAACCCTCATCCTCCACTACCCCCCCCCTAACCCCCCCTCACCCACCATGCGCTCAAGCATCCCTGGGCAAATGAATATTCAAAATCAGGAGTGTCTTCTCTGCCAAGTGTACGATTCTAAAAATAATTAAAATAACGGCTGGGCCCAGTTACAATGCGCGCGGACACAAATATAAAGTCCCCCCCCCCCATGTAGCCTTTAACGGACTGTTACTGTTAGCGAATAGCGCATATGAAAGTCTGGCACGCATCACGAAGGGGTAGATCGGTGGCCGCCTTTGTCTCCCCAGTGCTGATGTGTAATACACACCGCACCAGGTACTCATTTGAGGCTGAGTCGCTCCAGGGATCGCTTCGAAATATATTCGCCACCGTTCTTGATCGCGAGCGCGGGGGGATCGAACACGACAAATGCGCAGCCCTGCAACTGCCGTCTCGCTCCACTGCCTGCAGTAGTGGAGTCCTCAATGGGCCTTACCAGACATAAACTGACTATCCCGTGCAGATGGAACAGATGGAGTCCACTTTCGCTGTACGCGCCATCGCCCGGCAGTAAAGGCAACGGTAGCCTCCTCGAGACACCCCCACGGGAAGGGAGTCTCATCATGATCACAGCAACATCTGTGCGTGATCCACCAACCCTCGCTGCCTCGACGGCGCTGGAAGATTCCAGGCGCACGCCACGCCCCGCTGCGTCACGATGGGCGTGGCTGGCGGGGCGGCGGCGGGGGGGTTTCCCGCCTTCAGAAGGCTGGATGTCGACCGCAGGGCAATAGAATAGAAGAGTCGATAACGAATTTCAGTAGATTAATCGACGTGGTCTTCTTCCCAGATGCAGACGCAAATAGTTAAAGCCACGTCGCCGTGGAATTACCCCTCCCCCCCCCCAAAAAAAAACCCAGCAACCCTACGCATGCATTATGAAGATTATATAATTATAGATGATCAAAGATCCTCCACCGCATAGCCTCGGGGAGACTGTTGGGGCAAGTGCTGTGAGCGGCGAGGTTTCGCTAAAGACCTTTTTGGAGTCGGCTGATGTTGCGATGTGAAACCTCGGCAAAAAAAAACAAACCGCACAAAGCCTCTCTCGTGAGCGTCGTTAACGGGAGCCGAAGACTCTGCGCGCTCGGGAGGGGGGGGGGCGGGGGGCAAGGGGGGCGGGGGAGATGGGGGGCGGGGGACAAGAGGGGCGGGAGAGATGGGGGGCGGAGTTCAAAGGGGCCGGCCAGGCGGGGGGAGGGGGGTTGACCCTTATCCTCACTGCACCCCCATTCCATCAACCCTCTAAACCGTCTCTGATCGCCCGCCCCCCTCCCCACGATATCGGGGCCGTGGGCAGGGCGGAGAGGAGGCCGGTGTGGTGGGGCAAGCTCGACCCGTACGGCAAAAAAAATACATATATAGAGAGAGAGACAACAGAGAGAACAGAGAGAGCGAGCGAGATAAATACAAGTACATAAATAAAGATATCCCTACGCAGCGGAAATGTTAATTCGGCTCACGAGGTTCGAGCGCCGCTGGTTGCGGACGCACGCGGGGAGAGAGAGAGAGAGAAAGCCCTTATCCGCGCACTCTTTGGTCAGAAGTCTATTTTATTTGAAATTCCAGAGCATTTTAAGTTCAACTTCAATCTATTTCATCCCCCCCCCTCCCCTCGGGGGAGGGGTGGGGGGTAGGTGGTTGGGGGGAGGTTCAAGAAACATACTTTAAAATCACAGAATTTATTTCACTCTTTTTCTTGTTTTACCTTCTCCCGCAGCCCCAGCCGATGTTGAAGACAATCCTCGCTCTCGGGAGAGAGAGCGGAAGGGAGAGATATGGAGAGAGAGCGTGAGCGAGAGAGTGAGCGAGAGGTGGGGGTTTTTACATAAAGCAAAGTTATTATAAAAAAAAAATACGAAATGATGAACGAAGCAAAGTGCCGACTACACCGAGCATCTTCTTGTTTCCACTGATCGTAAAAAATAGAGAGATGGAGAGAGAGGGGGGGGGGAGATGGAGGGAGATCGGAAGGCCCATTCGCTGGATTGCGGGTCACGTGTGCGTGTTTGCTGTTGTTGATGTTGTTGTTGCTGTTGTTGTTGCTGTTGTTGTTCGAGTTGATTCCCGACTCGACCAACGTCGTCCCTCGAACCTCCTGCCGAGGAGCCTCTTGCACCGCACGCGACCTCCAGGTTGCACCTATCCCGGCACAAGCGCCGCCAATTGTTGACAAATAGCGCTGTGTTGCTGCCGCTGCTGCTGTTGATGATGATGACGATTCACGGTCTTGTTTGACGGATGCAAACGGAATAAATAACCGCGCTCGTAACGGGGACGAATCGCGGAGTGGCAGGCGACGAGGGGGGTGGCGGGGTGGGTGCGGAGGGAGCAGGAGGAGGGGGCGCATGAGAGCCCCATTCACCGTGGAGATGGAGCAATGAAATCAGCTTCGTGGCCAGGTGAATCGTGGAATCGAGAGACCGTGAAAGAGACGGCGACAGCTTTGGGGGGGGGTGAGTTGTGTGGAGGCTTTCATTTAGCAGTGGATGGATCGCGGCAGCTGCTGATGATGATGATGATGATGGTGGTGATGGTGTCGTTGATGTTTTGGATGAGAGATTTTGCCTCGGTGTGGAACGCCTCTCTCGTGGGGGGGGGGGGGGGGGGGTCGCGGTGCTCGCGAGGAGGAGGAACGCGGAGGAGTGGAGGGCGGTGCGGAAACGGGGGCAATTTGAAATAATTTCCTAATTGGTTTTGTTAATTTGAGAAGTTATAATTAGGCCTAGTCCAGGCGGGGGGGGGGGCGCAGGTGCCTCTCTGTGAGTCATTGGCAATCGCCTGGGCACAGTGACGCGATGGAGAAGCGGGGGGGGGGGGGTGCAGAGGGGTGTAGGGGGGGGGGCTCAGCATGGATCCGCATTAAAACTGACGGGCGGACAGACACAACAGATAAAGATACCCCGGATAGGCTCGAACAGGCTGTTCCAGCAAAGTGATGTTCGCGAATAGCGCGCACCTATGAAGGTCGGAATGGCACACGCGGTAGGAGTGGGGGGGGGGGGGTGGCCAGACCCACGCACGGCCGCCTTTGTCTCCCCAGTGACGATATTTTAGACACATCACCAGGCACTTATTTTTTTGGCCCACGATCGGTCCAGACACCCATCGCTGTCGTTGCCCGTGAGCGGGAATCGGATCTTCGCCGCGTTCGGAGCGCAGCGCGCTAACCGCTGCGCCACCGCTCTCTCTCTCTCCTCTCGCCTCGCTCATAGCCCCCACGCCCCCAGCTCCCTCCCCTCTCTGCCGACGTGGGAGCCGTGAAATTGCGCGGGTGCGCAAGATCAAGAACTCGGCGAGCGCGACTAAAGACGCCGCTAATGAGGCTGTGGGGAGGAAGGAAGGAGGCACGAGGTGGAGGAGGTGCCCGTGTTGGGAGGGCTCCACGCTCCGCCTCGCCGGGTTGGCGTGACCTTGTTGGGGTAGGAGCGTGGAGAGGACCGCTCCCACGGTACGAGCGGCGCTTCGCCCTCCCCTGAATCGCCTGCGCATACTTCCAGAATCTACCCCCGTGTCCTTCCCTTCACTCCGTGACCACCTCGTATCCCTCGTGAAAATCCACGCCATCCTCGATCCGTCAACAATGCATCTTCCTACCCCCCGCTGTCTTGCCCCCCTCCCCCTCTACATCCCCAAATCTACCCTCCTCTCGTTCAATCCTCTCTTCAATCACTGCTCACTATATTTTCTATATTTTCACCCTCCAAACCTCCCCCCCCCCCACCGTGACACAAGGAATACAAAGTGACAGGAGGAATGTCATCTGCGCCTGATCGCAGTGAACGTTTCGTGCAGGCTGTTGGGGCAAGTGCTGCTCGCCAGGCTGTTGGGGCAAGTGCTGCTCGCGAGCTATCATGCGCTACCTCCTCCTGCTCCCTCCGCACCCACGATGAGGGTCACCACGGCAGACGAGAGGGGTGGGTGGCTAGCGTCACGCCCGGCCGCCTTTGTCTCCCTTATGGCGATGTTTACACATCACACACACGTCACCGGATAGTCATTTGAGGCCGAGTCCACCTAGGGGAGGCCCAGGACCGGTTCAAATAAAAGTCGCTCGCTTCTTGACGGTGAGTGGGAATCGAACCCGGGTCGCTGAGTGCTTTGCGCCGCGCGCTGACCACTACACCACCGCTCCCTTCACAGACACACACACACAGACACACACACACAGACACACACACAGACACACACACACAGACACACACAGACACACACAGACAGACACACACAGACACACACACACAGACACACGCACAAACATACACAGACACACACATACACACACAGACAGACACACACAAACACACACATACACACACATACACACGCACAGACACACACACAGACACACACACACACAGACACACAGACACACACACAGACACACGCACACAGACACACGCACAGACACACACACAGACACACACACAGACACACGCACATACACACACACAGACACACGCACATACACACGCGCACACTGCACACGTGGCAGATCGTGGCTGGCGCACGCAAAGAACACGCGACGTGGGAGTTCATCGTCAGCCCAAATTTTGATGATGTCGTCCAAATCTCAATAAAATATAACCCCGCGTTTGATTCTCTCCACTTCAGCCAGAAGAGGAGGGAGGAGGAGGAAGAGGGGAAAACCCGAGCCAAGCGTTTTGCTGTGCGCGTGTCTTGTGTCATCATCATCAGCGTCATGATAATCAGCAGCAGCCATCCCTCTATCCACTGCTGGATGGAGGCACCATCCTCTCCTCCCCCCGAGACACACCCCCCCTCCCCCCGCCTCTCACCTTCCCCTCCCACCCCCACCACGGCATTCATCGTGCTCGGCACGGTCAAGCGGCGATGCCACCCACACACCACGACGCGCTTATCACGCGAGCCGATGTCGCCTCGACCCCCATCAGCAGCGGCGGGGTTGAGTCTGTTCATCTCTGGCTCACTCGGTGTGCGTCTGGAGCGGTGGCCCAGTGGTTGGCGCTGTGTAACAGGGCGGAGTGCAATCCGCGACTAGATGAATGGTGAATGACGTTAGTTCGTCGTTGTTATATATATATATCTATATTGTTCGCCATGCGTATGTATATCGAGGCATTGCGCCTGCCTTTGACCACGACAGAAATATCGCAACGGGAATCGGTGAAGCCGATTGGGGCTCCTACCCTTGGACTCACGAGTGTAAAACAACATCGAGTTAAACAACATCGAGTTAAACACATCAAGTTAAACAACATCGAGTTAAACGACATCAAGTTAAACACATCAAGTTAAACAACATCGAGTTAAACGACATCAAGTTAAACACATCAAGTTAAACAACATCGAGTTAAACGACATCAAGTTAAACACATCAAGTTAAACAACATCGAGTTAAACAACATCGAGTTAAACAACATCGAGTTAAACGACATCAAGTTAAACACATCAAGTTAAACAACAACGAGTTAAACAACATCGAGTTAAACAACATCGAGTTAAACGACATCAAGTTAAACAACATCGAGTTAAACAACATCTAGTTAAACAACATCGAGTTAAACAACATCGAGTTAAACAACATCGAGTTAAACAACATCGAGTTAAACAACATCGAGTTAAACAACATCAAGTGGAGTCCTGAAACTTAGTGGGTGGAAGTTGGAAGGTGGGAGGGGAAGAGGCTGGTGACCGTTCCAAAACAAACGTCAAGGACGCGTCGATTTGTGCTCGAACACAAACGTGGGGCGGTCATTTGTCTTTTTCTCTGTGATATAACTTTACACATTCCCATCGCGGAGGAGCGTAACGGGAGAAGCCAACTACGCACTGCAGAATCGTGTATACCGACCACGAGGTTGGTACTCGTAGACTAATCCATGAGTGTCGACAGAGGCCGTTTATAAGTGTCTACAGATAGTTTGTAGGCAATTTATACGAGTCTAAAGGCGAATTGCAAGCAGTTTGTAAAAGTGCTTCTGTATGGAGCACCCATCCACACGCATTGAATAACAACAACAACAACATTCAACAACTGCCGCTCACCACTAAGTGGCCGCGACGTCACCACTGCGCTTGTGCCAGGCCAGGTGCACTCTGAGGTTAAACTAAACTCTTTTTTACTTGACCAGACAAAGCCCACAGAGTTATATCGCGTATTTTTTTCCAAAAGCCACATGGCCACAAATGATGGCTCAACGAAGTGGGCTTATCGTATGGAAATGGACGGCAGCCAAAAACTCTGAACGCGTGATGTTGATTCTAAATGTGGAGGGGAAAAACCCGGAGAAAAATCCACGCGATCACGGGGAGAGAGACACCCAGACTCCAATTATACAGCAGGCGTCAGGGTCAGGATCGAACCCACTACCTCCTGAACATCAGGCGAGGTAGTTGACATCTCCTAGCCACCGCGGCGCCCACGTGAGCCCACGTGAAGTGTCGAAGGCTCGCTGACAGGAGGTCACGGGACAGACCCAGCAGGTGCCATGGGTCGACTGACTGGGATGACCGGTAGATGCACCAGCTGTGTCCACTACTGTGCCAGGCTAGGTGCAGGAGGTCAAGGGACAGACCCAGCACGTGCCATGGGTCGACTGACTGAGATGACCGGTAGATTGACCAGCTGTGTCCACTACTGTGCCAGGCTAGGTGCAGTAGGTCACGGAACAGACCCAGCAGGCGCCATGGGTCGACTGACTGAGATGGCTGGTAGATGCACCAACTGTGCTCCCCACTGTGCCAGGCTAGGTGCAGGAGGTCACGAAACAGACCCAGCAGGTGCCATGGGTCGACTGACTGAGATGACCGATAGATGCACCAGCTGTGTCTACTACTGTGCCAGGCTAGGTGCAGTAGGTCACGGGACAGACCCAGCAGGTGCCATGGGTCGACTGACTGAGATCGCTGGCAGACACGTCAACTGTGCTCCCCACTGTGCCAACTGTGCACACACGCACGTACATGCACACATCCACACTCACGACACACACACAAAGATACAAATACAACGATCCCCACACTCTTTGGGTCTTTCAGTAAAGTCACGGAGATAGAAAAATAATAGATCACGACGTTTCGATCGCAACACAGGCAACCGACTTCAGGTGAGAGAGAGAGAGAGAAAGCTACTGAAACAAGGTCATTTATAGGCCTGAGATGGGTGCAGCCGGTGTTGGCCATAGAGCGGGAATTGAACCCGGGCGGGCCAGGTTCGTAGCGCAGCGTAGCGCTAACCGCTACCCATTCTCACGCGCACGCGCTGGCACGCTCTCTCTCTCACGCGCTCGCCGTGCACACAAATCAGCGGCATGCAGAGTGACGTCCACCATCTGCGTTACGAGCGCGCGCCAGAATTTGCCCAGAGGCGCCACGCGGGAAAGTTTAGGGAAGTCCATTCGACGAGGCATCACCAGCCACGACGAACCTTAAACCACCACCACCACCACCAGGACGACGACGACGACGATGATGATAATGACACCTGACAAACCTAACGGTGCGCGAGACGCGCCATACGGCGAAACGTCGTTAACCCATTTCGCCCTCGAGAATGTTTTTCACCGTCGAACCGTTCGATGGATTGAAACACGTAAATAAATGCGTAAGACGCGAGCATGGACGTGTCACACGCGAATTCACACGGTGTGCGCAACACAAGCGGTCGTCATCAGGAAAAACAGGGGTGGGGAACGTCCGGCCCGCGGGCCGTATGAGGCCCGCTAAATCATTTGGTGTGGCCCTGCCAAGGCAACCGCAGGCGGGACTCGAAATTCAATACATCTCGGAGCAAACCTGGAAAAGCATTTGCGAGTAGCAGCAACATCATCAATACCAGCTAACATCACACACGCCTCGCCAAAGAGAAGCAGTTCCAGCCATCACATTAGGGGTGAGTTAATTAAATGTTTGACCAAATATAACGGGCACATTTTTAAGTTGATAATTTTGTATGGCCCGCGAGTGATGTTATAAATATCCCAATGAACCTTGGCAGAATAAAGGTTCCCCACCCCTGCTCTAAAGGCAAACTGTTTACAAAGGTTTAGAGATTTGCGTAGCCCAAGTGTTGACGTCGGCAGCATGGGCGGGGCAGCTGATGTTAATGTCGGAGAAAAGACAATCAACTGCGCAACTCCACATGTAAGTGCACGAGTGAACACGGCCCGTGGGTCACCCCCCGTGCCTTCCCCCCCCTCCCCCCTACTCCCCTCTCAACAATTAATGCACAGAGAGGCCCCCACCCACCCACCCTCCCTACCTCTACCCCCACCCCTCCCCACAACTCTCTCCTGGCCGCGTAGTGGTGGGGGTCCATCGCTCTCTCCCGGGTGACTGGGGGTGGCGGTGGGGTAGCGAAGGGGGTTTATTGATGTCACGGGGGGGGGGGGGGGGTAGCGGTTAGCGCGCTGCGCTACGAATTCCCGCTCACGGTGACCAACAATGACGATTATCAGAACTGGTTCTGGGCCTCCCCTACGTCCACTCAGCCTCGAATGAGTACCTGGTGCGGTGTGTAAACAGCGCCACTCGGGGGAGACAAAGGCGGCCCCGCGTGGTGCTGAACCACCCACCCCCCCTCGTGTGCCGTGTCGGCCTTCATAGGTGCTCGCTAACAGCACTTGCTCCAACAGTCTGTTGAGGCTATACGGGGGATCGTTGTCTTTGTCTGGGGGCTTTAATTGCGACCGCGTATTGCGCGGGGGTAATGTCCCCTCTCCGTTAGAAGCGAGCGCGCGCGCGCGCTCCTACAAATCATCTGCTGGTGGGAGATTGCTCTTATTGTGATGCTAATAGCGAGCAGACTTAATGGTGGTGGGGTGGGAGGGACGGGGGAGAGAGGGAGGGAGGGGCTGGGAGGCGGTAGCGAGGCATGGAATGGGGAGCAACGTGGATGGAGGTTCTCTCGCGCCATGCACCCCCCCCCCCACCACCACCACCACAAACTAGCCCGACTATCCCAAGCCCGGCTCGTCTGTTGACAGGGGAGCGCACCGGCCCTCGTTACCGGTCATCCTGCGCCAGCATCAGCGCTACTGATAGGGCGAGGTGCACGTACTCGGAGTGGGGGGGGGGGGTGGGCTAACAGAATTAACGACTCGATAGTGAATGAAATAAAAGGCACCGATAATTAATGAACCACGGGCACGCGCACGCGGCCGCTTGACAAACAAGCTGCTCGCAGCTTAATGAGACGCCCCCCTCCCGCCGCTGGTAATTATGATGGACCAACACGGGAGGTGTGTGTACAGGTGTGCGTCCAGGCGCGCGTTCAGGTGCGAGTGGTTAGCGCGCTGCGCTACGAAGCCGGCGGCCAGAGGTTCGATTCCCGCTCACGGCCAACACCCAGGGACGATTAATTCTGAGTCGGTCCTGGGCGTCCCCGAGGTCGATTCAGCCTCCAAATGAGTACCCGGTACGGTGTAAACATCACCACTGGGGAGACAAAGGCGGTCGAACATGGTGCTGGCCACCCACTTCTTCGTGTGCCGTGCCGGTCTTCATAGGTGCTCGCTAACAGCACTTGCCCCAACAGTCTGTTGAGGCTATACGGGGCATCTTTGTCTTTGTGTGTATACACACATGCACCTGTGTGCCTGGGCAGTGCTCCGATGGGCGACCACTGTGCATAACCGGCTGCTATAGGCTTCGGGGGCGAGCTATTAGGCAGCATTGACGTCGCTCTCACGTGCAAGTACATTACTGTGCAGGGGGGTCCAGATGTCCTGTGACCACCCCCCCCCCCCCACAATTATTTTTCCCTTTGCTTATTCATTTTTCTTGTCACCCCCATTGGTATGCACAAGTAATGCGCTTTAGAGGCTTAAATGGGGCGTCACAAGACATCACGACCACCCTGTACAACGCGTTTGCCATGAGCAGCAACACTCATATCGTGTCTATGAGCAGCAGCAGTAGCATGAGCACATTTCCGCATTGGTCCCAGCCAGCACGCAATGTTCTCGGCGTGACCGCGGTTCCCATTAATTTCTACAAAAGCGCCGGTGTTTGACGATCACGTCAGTGTCAAGAGCGGACACCGCCATCCCAGCCCCGATCTCAACACGAGCAGCCACCACCACGATGAAGACTCAGAGGGCGAAGTTGATTTCGGAACAAAAGTAGTCGGGGTGAGGTGGGGGGGTGCGGGGTGGGGGGGGGGTGCGGGGTGGGGGGGGGGGGTGCGGGGTGGGGGGGGGGTGCGGGGTGGGGGGGGGGTGCGGGGTGGGGGGGTGCGGGGTTGGGGGGGGTGTGGGGGGTGTGGGGGTGGGGGGAGGTGGAGGGCGGTGGGGGTGGGGGGAGGTGGGGGGCGGTGGGGGTGGGGGGAGGTGGGGGGGCGGTGGGGGTTGGGGGGGGAGGTGGGGGCGGTGTTAAATTGTCTCAGGGTGAGTGGCGACTTGTGATACTCTCCGCATATCTGTGCTCGCGCACGATTACAACCTCTACCGCTAACCATGGGCCGCGAAAGCCAAATGTTGATACCTGAACGGAGACCTCGCCTGGGCAAGATCGCTCCCCCCCCATCCACCCCCCCCCCCCCCCCATCTGATCTCGCCCTGGCCACTTCTCCACATCTTATCAGCCCCCCAAACGAGACACCTCCCCCCCCCAAGTCTTCTCTCTATCCCCGCGAGCCCTGTCTCGCCCCCCTCCGCCCCCCCACTCCCCGGCCCCCCACTCCCCGTCTCTCCACTCCACCAAATTCTTCGCCCCGACCCTGAGATACCCAAATCACACCCCCCACGTCCCCGGAGCCATTAGCGATATTATTTATTGCTCCACGCTAGATGGAGTCTAATGAAATCAGTTTTAATGGAAATGCTAAATTGCCAAAGAGATAATGAAACCTGTAGCCCGCTCTTTGATTAAGGACAATTGTTTTGAGTTAAATAGAGATGACATCATCGGTTCCTGGCCGCTATGCACGAGGTGGGAGGCGCCCCCCTCCCCCGCTGCCCCCCCCGCCCCCCATCCCCCGCTGCCCCCCCGCCCCCCATCCATGCTGCCCCCCCCCTGCCCCCCCTGCCCCCAGCGAAGAGAGACTGTCGACTGAGTGAGGCTGAGAAGAGGGTTCAACGAGAGGAGGAGACGTGGCTGGAGATCCTTCCTCGCCGAGAGACGCACTTTCGCGTTAGATACTAAGTCGGTTGGCCACGTACGGTGCGAAAGAAGTTCAGCATACATATGTAAAGTTCTCCCTTATCGCCTCTACAATGGGTTGTTGGCGAGTAGTACCTATGAAGGTGCGATTTGGTGCGTGTGGGGAGCGGTGGTGTAGCGGTTAGCGCGCTGCTCTACGAACCCGGTAACCCGGGTTCGATTCCCGCTCACTGCAAACACCGGTGACGATTATCTGAAACCGGTCCTGGGCCTCCCTTAGGTCGACTCGGCCTCAAATGTGTGTAAACATCGCTACTGGGGAGACAAAGGCGTCTGGGCGTGGGTCGCCGGGTTCGTAGCGCAGCGCGCTAACCGCTTCACCACCGCTCTCTCTCACACACGCACACACACACACGCGTGTCCACACACACACGCACACACACGCACACACACACGCGTGTCCACACACACACGCACACACACACACGTGCACACACACACACAAGACAAAGACAAAGATCCCCCGTATAGCCTGAACAGACTTGGGGTAAATGCTGTTAGCGAGCACCTGCACACACACACACGCGTGTTCACACGCACACGGTGTGTGTGTGGACAAGCGCCATCCCGGGCATACACCCCACCGGTCTCATTAAATCGGCCGCGTTGGTTGGCATCGCCTCCCCCTTCAGTTCTGTTGAGCAATCTGCGGGCCATCTGGAGGTTGTGCGCCGTCTCCCACAAGGAACAAACACAAAGCACTCACCGGACTCACCACCCCACGCGTCTCACGTTTGAATGGACACCACACACACACACAAGACAAAGATCCAACCCCCCTCGTTTCGCCTGAACAGACTGTTCGGTGCACGCGCAGCTAGCGAGCAGCACCACCCATGGAGATGCGGCTTTGGTGGCCAGCAATCACGGCCGGGGCCGCCTTTGTCTCCCCAGCGTCGATGTTTGACCACGCACCGCATCGGGTGCTCATCGGAGAGGCGGAATCGACCGAGGGGAGGCCCAGGACCGGTTCAGATAATCGTCACGTGGTGTTGGTGGCCGTGATCGGGGGGAATCGAACTTGCACGCACACGAGTACACACGAGTACACAACGACAACAACAACAACCTCCATTCTCCACTAAGTAGCGAGGACGTCACCACGACGCTTGTGCCAGGCTAGGTGCATTCAGAGGCACGCACATCAACAGACCACCGCGCACAGGGTGGGCCCGGAGCACCTATGGATAGTAAGCCAATTTATTTATTGATATGGCCAATGACAATTAATTACGTGATGCCCCACTGGTTTCAAATGGTTAAACGTTTAATTCGCCGTCATTGGATCATTGGCAGCGCGGCGAGGTCAGCGTGCGATGGGAATTCTCGGTGCTTTGCCAATCCACTGCTGGATGAATGCCTCCCAAAATCAGAGGACGTTCGTTTGACCATACTGCGCTACTGCGGTCAATGCGGGTTGTTGAAGGGGCGCGGGGTGGAGTAGAGGTGTGGTTAGTATGGTGGGGGGGGGGGGGGGGTACAAGACCGGTTCAGACATCACTCGTCACTGACGTTATCAGAATCAGAATATGAATTTATACTGGCGGAATCCGATGAGCTATAAAGCTCTTATTCACAGAAGTCCGTAACATCGACTAATTCACACCATCGGGGCGCGCCCGTAACCACTCACCGCGTCGCCTATTCACCCCTCCCACCCTCCCAGTGTTTTATACAATTGTAAAACATACATACCCTACACACACACACATAGTGTATGTGTTTAGTCATGCGTGTTCTGTTTGTGTTGCATTTAGTTCGAGTGTCTGTGTGAGCGCTGGATCTTAGCAGCGGTGCTGCTTCGCCGCAATCACTGCGCATGACGACCATTTCCAGATCCCCCATTCTCACCCTCCCCCCAGCCCACATCCAACCCCTACAGCTTTAACAATAATAATAACATTGGCGCGTGTTTACGGCTGCGGGAAAGAGGGGACTTAACTGGGAAGAGCGAGCGAGCGGGGGTCTGAGAACACATCATCATAAACTCCCCCCCCCCCCCCTCCGTGAGTGAGAGGAGAGTGAGAGAGGGGAGAGAGTGGGGAGTGAGAGGGGAGTAGGAGAGTCACCGCTCTGCGCTCATTTCGGTAATCAAATGTTCCATCATAATTGATGCGACCGGCCTCGAGCCTCGAGCCACCGCAGATTGCACGGGGGGGGGGGGGGGTGAGGTGGAGATGGGGGGGGGGGGCAGTTGTTTGTGGTTTGTGTGTGAACGCCAACACACACACACTGCATGGCGCGCAGTTTGTCATAATGCAAAGTAAATTCACCTGCGGGTGGCCAAAGCGATTTTCACCAAAACTGGATTAGCTGGAAATTCCTTCCTTTGCGGTTTGAGACGCGAGCTGTATTTGGATTGTTTTATATTATCCCCCCCCCCCCACCACGTCCCTACTCCCCCCATCCCTCTCTCGTATATATGTTATCGCTCCTTAAGCGCACGCTTCCCCGAATGTACACGGGTCCCGCAGTGAGGCTCCGAGGGAGAAATGGAATAGAAAATTGTCCCATGGCGACGGTCGAGCGAGAAGGAGAGGGTGGGTGGGTGGGGGGGAGAGGGTGGGTGGGTGGGGTGGGGGGGAGAGGGTGGGTGGGTGGGTGGGTGGGGGGGAGAGGGTGGTGGGTGGGTGGGTGGGTGGGGGGGAGGAGGGTGGGTGGGTGGGTGGGTGGGTGGGTGGGTGGGGGGTGGGTGGGGGGAGAGGGTGGGTGGGTGGGTGGGGGGGATGGAGGGTGGGTGGGTGGGTGGGTGGGGGGGAGAGGGTGGGTGGTGGGGTAGGGGGAGAGGGTGGTGTGGGTGGTGGGTGGGTGGGGGAGGAGGGTGGGTGGGTGGGTGGGTGGGGGGGGGGAGAGGGTGGGTGGGGTGGGTGGGGGGGGAGAGGGTGGGTGGGTGGGTGGGGGGCGAGAGGGTGGGGGGTGGGTGGGTGGGGGGAGAGGGGCGGGGTGGGTGGGTGGGGGGGAGAGGGTGGGTGGGGTGGGTGGGTGGGGGGGGAGAGGGTGGGTGGGTGGGTGGGTGGGAGAGGGTGGGTGGGTGGGTGGGGGGGAGAGGGGTGGGGGTGGGTGGGGGGGAGGTGGGTGGGGGGGGGAGCGAGGGTGGGTGGGGGGGGTGGGTGGTGGGGGGGAGAGGGTGGGTGGGTGGGTGGTGGGGGGAGAGGGTGGTGGGTGGGGGTGGGGGGGAGAGGGTGGGTGGGTGGGTGGGTGGGGGGGGAGAGGGTGGGTGGGTGGGTGGGTGGGGGGGAGAGGGTGGGTGGGTGGTTGGGGTGGGGGGGAGAGGGTGGGGGTGGTGGGTGGGAGGGGAGAGGGTGGGTGGGGTGGGGTGGGTGGGGAGAGGGTGGGTGGGTGGGTGGGTGGGGGGGAGAGGGTGGGTGGGTGGGGAGAGGGTGGGTGGGTGGGTGGGTGGGGGGGGAGAGGGTGGGTGGTGGGTGGGTGGGGGGAGAGGGTGGGTGGGTGGGTGGGTGGGGGGGAGAGGGTGGGTGGGTGGGTGGGTGGGGGGGAGAGGGTGGGGGGTGGGTGGGGGGGGAGAGGGTGGTGGGTGGGTGGGTGGGGGGGACGAGGGTGGGTGGGTGGGTGGGTGGGAGGGGTGGGTGGAGAGGGTGGGGGGGGGAGAGGGGGGTGGGTGGGTGGGGGGGGGGGGGGGGTGGGGGGGGAGAGGGTGGGTGGGTGGGGGGGGGAGAGGGTGGGTGGATGGGTGGGTGGGGGGGGAGAGGGTGGGTGGATGGGTGGGTGGGGGGGGGAGAGGGTGGGTGGGTGGGTGGGTGGGGGGGGAGAGGGTGGGTGGGTGGGTGGGTGGGGGGGGAGAGGGTGGGTGGGTGGGTGGGGGGGGAGAGGGTGGGTGGGTGGGTGGGGGGGGGAGAGGGTGGGTGGGTGGGTGGGGGGGGAGAGGGTGGGTGGGTGGGTGGGGGGGGGAGAGGGTGGGTGGGTGGGTGGGGGGGAGGGTGGGTGGGGGGGGGGGAGGGTGGGTGGGTGGGTGGGTGGGGGGGGAGAGGGTGGGTGGGGGGGGGAGAGGGTGGGTGGGGGGGGGAGAGGGTGGGTGGGTGGGTGGGTGGGGGGGGGGGAGAGGGAGGGTGGGTGGGTGGGTGGGGGGGGGAAGAGGGTGGGTGGGTAGGTGGGGGGAGGAGAGGGTGGGTGGGTGGGTGGGGGGGGGAGAGGGTGGGTGGGTGGGTGGGGGGGGGGAGGGTGGGTGGGTGGGGGGGGAGGGTGGGGGGAGATGGTGGGGGGAGGGGAGATGGTGGGGGGAGAAGGTGGGGGGAGGGGAGATGGTGAGGGGAGATGGTGGGGGGAGATGGTGGGGGGAGATGGTGGGGGGAGATGGTGGGGGGAGGTGGGGGGAGATGGTGGGGGGAAGTGGGGGGAGATGGTGGGGAGAGGTGGGGGGAGATGGTGGGGGGAGTTGGTGGGGGGAGGTGAGGGGAGATGGTGGGGGGAGGTGGGGGGGGGGTAGGCGAGGTGAGGGGGTGTGGGAGCAGGGTGATAATGCGGTGTTATTTTTTTGTACTTAGAAATTGACGCATTCGTCAATACCACTGTGTGCGCGCCGGCCAACATAATAGGCGACGTTTCGGGCAATGGCCCTTCATAGCACATACATGCTGCGCTTTGAATGTAATAATGTTTCTTTCAAGGCAGCGTCATTGACGAACGTGCTGAGATTATTTGCGACGTAAATAACGTGGCTATGAAGAAGGGCAATTGCCTGGACCGTACAACAGCACACCTGTAGACTAGATCACGTGTTTAAAGTTATAGCAACACACCTATTCACCTGTACAGCAGCAGCAGCACACCTGTTCACCCGTCACAGTTGACAGCCCTTTGTCTACCCACTGCTGGATGAAATCCGCCTCCACCCCCCGTAACCACGCACACCGCAGGGCAGCGGAGCGCGGTCTCGGCTCTGTGAGCGAGCGAGTGAGTGATCCCACCCCCCCCTAGGGATGGATGGGAGGGGGGGCTGGGAGGGGGGGGGGGCTGGGGGGAGGGGTGCTACCGATGGGCATTTAAACGGCCTCGTCTGTTGTGGATGCAGAAAATCCATAGAGAGAGAGAGAGGAAGGGAGCGGGAATTTCTCATTGCGAGTCCGGCTGCCGCGGATGCTTAAGCGAGACCCACGGGCCGCATCTATTGACACGAGCAGGACATCACTCGCCTCTGCGTCCAGTCGCAGGTTTAGCGAACGACCCCGAGGGAATGGAATGAACGATGCGCGGAGCGGCGGGCGGTGGTGCCATCGGCCACTGCCGTGACCACCACCATCACAACCGCCATCATCAGCTCCACCGTGACGATTACCAGCACACCACCATCATCCACTCATCATCCACACTGCAGGTCACAGCGACTCGCTCACCAACCCACCCAAGCACGCGTTCGCTCACCCACTCATTCACCTACTCATTCGCCTACTTACTCATCCACTCACCCATTAATTCACCTACTCAATCACTTATCCTATCACTCCACCCACCCACTCAAGCATGCGCACACCCACTCGTTCACCTACTCAATCACTCATCCTATCACTCACTCACCCACTCACCCATTCATTTACCTACTCAATCACTCATCCTATCACTCACTCACCTACTCACCCATTCATTCACCTACTCAATCACTCATTCTATCACTCACTCACCTACTCACCTATTCATTCACCTACTCAATCACTCATTCTATCACTCACTCACCCACTTACCCATTCATTCACCGACTCAATCACTCATCCTATCACTCACTCACTCACCCATTCATTCACCGACTCAATCACTCATCCGATCACTCACTCACCCACTCACCCATTCATTCAGCCTACTCAATAACTCATCCTATCACTCACTCACTCACCCACTCACCCATTCATTCACCTACTCAATCACTCATCCTATCACTCACTCACCCATTCATTCACCTACCCAATCACTAATCCTATCACTCACTTACCCATGCATTCACCGATTCGCTCAACCCCCTCCGTCGCTCAACCACTCTGTCACTCACCCGCCCACTCACCCGCCTGCTCACCACATTCTTCGTCCCTCGCACCGCTCCACTTTGGAATTCTCTCTCCCATCGTTTCCTCTCCAAAACCCTTACAACAATAACCTCGTCCAGTTCTAGACGCGTGCTACACTCCTTACACATATTACGACTGCGACGGTGTGCTGCTTGTTACTGGCCGTTTGAGGTTTCCTTTTCAGGCCTTCAGGCCCTGCGCTCAGTAACTGTGCAAAAAATACTGTACTATCAATCACCATAACAACCATGATCGCGACCATCATCGATACCATCATCGATACCATCATCACTACCATCACAACTGCGATCACCCTTCCAACCCCAGTACCTTCACCACGACCACGGCTACCACCGCTCACCTCTTCACAGACCTCACATTTAGGGCTAAGTTGACCGAGGAGCAGGTCTGTCCATACGTGGGCCCCCCGGCGCCTTCAAACTAAACCGTGACATCGAAGCGCGCCCTCCCCCCCCCCCAAAACGCGGGGCCCGGGGCAGTTTGCACCGATTCGCCATACCCCAAGGGTCGGCTCTGCCTAGGAAAGACCATCCCTGGGTACGGAGATCCGACTCACTCCCGTGTCCGCTCGCTCGCTCGCTCGCTCGCACCCTCGATCGCTCGCTCGCTCCCAATGCAGCAGCACAGGTGTCTCCTCATCTATCTCGCGACCGCATCGGGGGGCTACAGTGACCACACCTTTGTCCAGGTAGCACCACTTCTGTTGGGGTCCCCAACGAGTGATGTCATCGGTTTCCATGGTCATCATAGAATGACCGATACCTTTGTCTCGGTGAACGCGCCTGTGTTTGAGGGTCATCACAGCGTGACCGCACCTGCATCAGAATAATGAGCACACCTTTGTCCAGGTGACCTCTAACCTGTATTAGGGCTATCATCACCACGGGCGTAACCTCACCTGTACTAATGGTCATCACAGCGTGACCTTACCTGCATCAGAGTCATGGCCAAACCTTTGTCTAGGTGACCTCTAACCTCTGTTTTCGGGCCATCATCATCACCACCGCGTGACCTCGCCTGTACCAATGGTCATCACAGCGTGACCTTACCTGCATCAGTCATGGCCAAACCTTTGTCTAGGTGACCTCTAACCTCTGTTTCCGGGCCATCATCACCACCGCGTGACCTCGCCTGTACCAATGATCATCACAGCGTGACCGACACCCTGTGTCCAGGTGAGCACAGCTGTCTCAGGGGTCGTCGTGGTCGTGAGGGTTCCCAACCCACACCAGGTGAGCTCCATGTTCTGTCTCACCTGTGCTCCTCCGAGTACTGGAAGACGTCAGAGCCGTTCCGGAGCCAGCGGTACTGCATGGGGAGACTCCCGTCGGCCAGGCACGTGAGCACCAATCGGTTCCCCTCCAGTTGCGTCTGCGTGCGGGGGGCATCTCGGCGAAACGAGGGGGGGCCTTCATCTGTTGGGGGATGGGTGGAGGAGTGGAAGGGGGAGGGGTGGGCGGGGGGGAGGGGCAGAGGTGTGGGCGGAGCGTTAGAGTGATAGGGATGATTGACAGGTCCCATGATGTAGATGATTGACAGGTTGAGAGAGGTTGAGGCGCTGGCGGGTGCCGGGTTGTGTGTGCGGTGGCTACGCTGCACACAACACAGCGACACAGCGCACCACACACAACACAGCGACACGCCAGACCACCAGAGATCGACAGAGCAGTGGCAGGAGGGGGTCACGGGCGAGAGATTTATGATGAAAGACTTACAGCGCGAGGTCACGGTTAAATAAAGAATAATAATGGCACGAGGTCAAAGCGAGATGTCACGCTAGAGGTCACGCTAGAGGTCACGGAGGTGGGACGGGGGTCTCGCGGCGGCATGAAACGTCTCGTACGGCTCCGTGCACACCCATTGGCGACGCGAGATGATCACAGCAGGGCGGGATGTGTGTGTGGGGGGCGGGGGGGTTGCACGCGCACGTTCAGAGACACAAACACACGAAAGACAAAGATACCCCGTGTAGTCTCAGCAGATCGTCGGCGGGGAAAGTTCCGACAAAGACAAAGATCCCCCGTATAACCTTCACATACTGTAGGGGCAAGTGCTGTTAGCGAGCACCTATGAAGGCTGGAACGGTACGCGAGAGGGTGGCTGACCAGTACCACGGTCGACCGCCTTTGTCTCCCCAGTGGAGATTTTTACACAGCGCACTGGGAAGGCCCAACACAGGCTCAGATAATCGTCACTGATGTTGGTGGCCATGGGCGAGTATCCAACTCGGCTGAACCGGGTTCGTAGTGCGGTGTGCTAAACACTGCGCCACCGCTCTCATAGTGCAGCCACTGCTACACACATACAGACCCACGCACGCATTTACAAATCGCTCAGAATCTCGCTCACACACACACGCACGAACGCACAGGCACACCGACACCATCTGTGTTAAGAGGTTTGTTCTATTGAATAAACAAATTCCCTGCGCCTTCTCTGGAGCAGCTAAATCTCCAAAATGTCACATCGTAACAAAAAAAACACACAAGCACATTAACTAAACAAAACTCCTCGAAATAAATACACTCATACATAATAGATATTAACCACGGAGTAGAGCCACTGCGTAGTAGTTAGCGCCTATGACCCCCCTGTCGCACTGAGTTGATTTACGGGCACGGCGAACACCAAGTGGCCGACTGATCTCCAGCACTGGTCCTGCATCGTCATTCACGCACGGACCACCAATGTGGTGAAGTATGGCCCAACAACCTCCACCTTGGAGGGGGGGGGGTCAGATTCGTTTTTGACGACAGGTCACTTCCATAAGACGTTTCGAGATGGATGCGGATCTGAACGCGAAGCTGCCGCGACTGAGCGGTCCTGGCGAGGCCGCCACATTTACTGACGGCCGACGGAGCGTTCCTGACCTGTCGGACAGAATGACGGAGAGAATCGATGCACCCCGCCAACTCAACCCAGAGCAACTGGGGTTGGGGGAGCATGTAGGTACAGAGACCAACACCGCGTGGAACAGAGATGCACACACCACGTGACACCAACATGCCGACACCACGTGGGACAGAGATCCACACACCACGTGACACCAACATGCCTACACCACGTGGAACAGAGAGCCACAC
The DNA here is from genome assembly GCF_015708825.2 of Lethenteron reissneri. Lineage (NCBI taxonomy): Eukaryota > Metazoa > Chordata > Hyperoartia > Petromyzontiformes > Petromyzontidae > Lethenteron > Lethenteron reissneri. The sequence goes on from NC_083788.1 coordinate 12,588,252, forward strand.
ACCACGTGACACCAACATGCCTACACGACGTGGTACGGAGATGCACACCACGTGATGCGGAGATACAAAACCACGTGGTACGGAGATGCACACACCACGTGATATGGAGATACAAAACCACGTGGTACGGAGATGCACACACCACGTGATATGGAGATACAAAACCACGTGGTACGGAGATGTACGCCACGCCGCTCCCCACGCCGCTCTTCAGCCGTGACGAACAGAGGAGATTGTGAATAATACATCCCAACGGCTCTCTGGGAAAATAATCAAAATCCAATTTGCGTGGCTTTTTCCCCGCAGAGAGGCGGTGGTGATCGGCCGAGGCCTCAAGCGAGGACCCAGAATTCATCAGCTCGTCCTCCTCCCTCCCACCTCCACCACCGTTTCTCCCCCCCCCCCCACACCCTTTACCATCACCACCACAATTAGTACGACCACCTATACCACCATCGGTACCACCAATATCACCACTACCCGCACGACAATCATGACCATCGTCTTCATCAACAACGCCGCCAAATCCACCACCATCACTACCACCACTGTTAACGATACGTTACACCACAATCATTACCGCCGCCACTGCCAACAACTGCAACTTGGTGGCCATGCGCCACTAAGTTTGCGGTGAAGTCACCACGGCGGGTGTGCCAGGCCAGGTGCACTCCGAGGCCACGTGGAGTGCCCAAGGCTCGCTGCTGGGACAGACCCAGGTGCCACGGGCTTGACTGGAACGCGATGATTGGAACCGAGGCACCAGCTGCGTGCTCCCAACTCTGCCAACTTGCCGCGCTTGAGCCACCCGGCGTCTCCGCTCGTCGCCTTGAGCGCGCCGCTCCCCTGCAAGCACGAACTCTGACATTGCAGTGGAAATCGCGAACGGATAGGGTGGAGTGGCACCCCCCCCTACCCACGACTCAACTTGACCCCCGGATCCGTGAGGTCCAAACGCCTCCTCTCTCGCGTAGGAAAAACAAGCGCAAAAGGGCGGCGTACCGGGGCGAGCTTAAATCGGTATGCGGGGCGCAACGAATGCGCTCGGCGTGTTTAGGCCGATGTAATGATTTTTTTTGACATTCAATTTTTTTTCAAGTCTGTCAGGAATTGACAAAACTGTTGACACGTGGCCGACTGCCGCTGAGCGATGGCGATGGCGGCAGTGGTGGTGGTGACAAAGAGGAGCGCGCGTTGATTCGCAGAGACACGCACGCACACACACAGGCACGCACACACATACAGGCACACACACAGGCACGCGCGTGTGTGTGTGCGTGTGCGTGTCGATCAGCGGTAGTGTAGCGGTTAGCGCTACGAACCCGGCGAACCGGGACCGATTCCCGCTCACGGCCAACACCCAGTGACGATTATCTGAACCGATCCTGGGCCTCCCCTAGGTCGACTCAGCCTCAAACGAGTACCTGGTGAGGTGTGTAAAAATATCGCCACTGGGGAGACAAATGCGGCCGGGCGTGGTATTGGCCACCTACCCCTCGTGTGCCGTGCCGGCCTTCATAGGGGTTTGCTAACAGCACTTGCCCCAATAGTCTGTTAAGGCTATACGGGGGATCTTTGTCTTTGTCGATCGGCGGACAAAGACGGAGGGAAAATCAGGCAAAGTGCAACTTTGCCTTTCGACCCGAGCGACCAGCCAATTTAAACAACAACAACAAACAATAACAATAATAACAACATGCAGACAAAGTTTTGTTTAAAGTTACAATAAAGTTCACGACACAGGCGCGTCGACGGAGTTTTCTTCCATACACAGAAGCATTAAAACATCACAGGAGCATCACAACATCACAGTGGCATCGCTACTGGAGGGTGGGGGGGGCAGTGGGGGGCGGGTGAGAAGTGGGGGGCTCTGTGTGCTGTCTTGGTGTGGTCTGGGACTGTGTTGTTGTTCTGTATGTGTGTGGGACTTATTTCGCACCGTACGTATCCAACCGTGCTAATCGGAGGTGCCTGCCTTGCCCAAGCTCGCGTTTAGTGTTAAAAAAACACAATGCAATTTGCACGTGTACAGTATACTTTATCTATGTTGCAGATGATGGCGGTGGTGATGATGATGATGGTGTTGAGGATGTTGTTGGTGGTGTTGATGATGTTGGTGGTGGTGGTGTTGATGATGTTGGTGGTGTTGATGATGTTGGTGGTGTTGTTGATGATGTTGGTGGTGGTGTTGATGATGATGTTGGTGGTGTTGTTGATGATGATGATGATGTTATTGATGATGATGTTGGTGGTGTTGTTGATGATGATGATTGTGGTTTTAATGATGCTGTTGGTGATGATGATGATGTTGTTGGTGGTGTTAATGATGATGTTGGTGCTGTTGAAGTGCTGCAACATTTTATGTTTTACGAGCGGCCATGTAGGAGAGGGAATAAGCGGTAAAAAAATTAATGCCAACAAAAAAACAAAAAATCCTTCATTGAAATTAATTGCTATTTATTTGCAATGCATTTCTGCAGAAATTAATGCGTGCAATTAAGTGTGCCTGGCTGAAGCATAATATGCAAATGAGCGCTAACACATTGAACACGGGGGGGCGAGGGGAGGGTGCGGAGGGGCGTGAGTGGGGGTGAGGGGGGGGCTTAGAGACAGTGACACCGATCGCTGTGCCAATCGGCGCGTGGTGACACCACGTGGTACCTTGAGGTGTGACCACGTGGTACCCTGAAGTATCACCACGTGTTGCCACTGCGTGCCACCCAGAGTGTGACTGTGCATCGATGATCGCGTCGCTCGCCGGCTGTGGATATGCGTGCCACTGAGGTTGCCAGTGAGTGGACACTGCAACTCCTCGGTTTCCAGAGTGTCACAGGAGATATTAACCGTAAAGGCTGAACAGAACTGTTTTGGGCAAGTGCTGTTAGCGAGCACCTTTGAAGGCCGGAACGGTACACGATGGGGTTGGTGGCCAGCACCACGCCTGACCGCCTTTGTCTCCCCAGTGGCGATGTTTATACACCGCGCCAGGTACTCATTTCAGGCTGAGTCGACCTAGGGGAGGCCTAGGACCGGTTCAGATAATCGTCACTGGTGTTGGCCGTGAGCAGGAATCGAACCCGGATCGCCGGTTTCATAGCGCAGCGCGATTACCGCTATACTACCGCTCCCCACACACACGCACACACAGGCATAGACATCATCTGACACCCACGGTATCGCCTAACATCGCTGTTGGAGCAAGCACTCTTCTCGAGCTCGTCTTCAGACCGCCACTGCCCACGTGGTGTCGGTGTGGCCAGCACCGCGCCCTTAACTGATGTTCACACCTCGGCACCAGGCCACCGAGGGCTCAGTCGATCACCAGGGGAAGCACACAACTGGCTCAGATCCCACTGACGATGGCAGCCGTAGCTGCTGGGAGCCGAACTAGGGCCAGCAGGTTCATGTATCCCTGACACGAGAGCCCTTTAACAGTCGGATGGGGTAAGTGCTGTGAGCGAGCACCTACGAAGGCAGGGACAGCGCACGTGGAGGAAGGGTGGCCAGTGTTGATGTTTCTCACACACATGCACAATATTATGATTTGTAAGGCTGAGTCGACCTAGGGGAGACCCGTTTAGATGTTCGTGAGCGGGAATCGAACTCGTTCTCGCGGGGTTTCGTAACGCAGTGCGCTAGCCGCTACCCCACCGCTCCCACCACACCAACTCTCTCACACGCACACACACAATATGCTCACGCACGCAAACCCACACGCGCAGATTCACGGATATGAAATGAACCACATTTAGCGAAAAATGTAAAATAAAAAAAGATACTCATTTAAAATGTTGCTTTCGCTCTAGCGAGCTCATTTGAATATAGGGTTATTGTTATATATATATATATATTTTTAAGAACTGCTGATGCAGAAACCATTTCGCAATCGTCAATAAAATCGCAGAGTCGTTCGCGAGGAGGGGAGGGGCACCGCCCCGGGACCGCGCGCGCGCGCGAGAGGGGGGGGGGACTCAATGAGTCGCCCGTCCACAACTGCGTCCGGCCCGAGGCTCCACCAAGTCGCAAATCAAAAAGAGAGGCGAGGAGGCGAAGCCGGGGAGGAGGGGGGGGGCGAGAAAGGGAGGTAGGGGATGGAGAGGAGGGGGGGGCTGGGTGGGGGAATTTAGGGGGAGGGAGGGGAGAGGAGGGGATGGAGAGGAGGGGGAGGTGCTGGAGGGGAGGGCGAGGGGATGGAGAGGAGGGAGGGAGGGGGGGCTAGGCGGGGGGATTTAGGGGGAGGGAGTGGAGGGGGTAAAGAGGAGGGGATGGAGAGGAGGGGGTTGAGATGAGGGGGGCTGGTCGGGGGGAGCGAGCGACAGATCGAATAGCATAGCGGGGGGGGGGGGTCTGTGTGGGGGGGGGGGGAGAAAAGGGTCTAGGGCATCGGTCTCGTATCCAGGGCGGTTTTGTTTTCACTGTTGCAGCTACAGCAGCTGTAGCTGCGAACGGGTAGAGGAGTTGGAGAAAAGGACATTAGCGCTGATCGATGCAGTAGATGATGGATATTGATGGGCGTCCTGAGCTGGAATTGAACACGAGATTCAGACGCATTTGTTTGTGTAACCTTTTTCTGGGGTCCTAACGACAGCGAACGGTTGGGGGGGAGGGGTGGTTGGGATTTTTTTCCTTCTCTCTTTCTTCTCTGATTGGATTTTTTGCAAAATGTTAACGCGAAGCAATTTACACAGCCACACACTCGCGTGTGCATACTGCCACACGCACACACAACAACAACACAAAGGCAAACAAATCGCCCTTCTACAGACTGTTGGGGCAAGTGCTGTTAGCGAGCACACACACAGGCCCTCACACCCACAAACACACAGAGACACACAGAGACACAGACACACACACTGACACACACAGAGACACACACACAGAGACAGAGAGACACATACAGAACCACACACAGAGACAGACACACACACAGAGACACACACACAGAGACACACACATACAGAGACACACACAGAGAGAGACGTACACACAGACACACAACAACAACAACCGCCATTCGCCACTAAGTGGCGGTGACGTCACTACGACGCCCGTGCCAGGCTATGTGCACCTTGAGGCCACGTGAAGTGTCGAACGCCCGCTGGCAGGAGGTCACGGGGCAGACCCAGGTGCCACGGATCGACTGATTGAGATGACCGAGATGACTGGCTGATGCACCTCCTGTGCCCCCTACTGTGCCAACTTGCTGTGCTTTAGCCACCCGGCACTCCGCTCGTTGTTGTGAGCGTCGCTCTTCCCCCATCCGTTGTTGTTGGAGAGCGACTGCCTCCAAATGCCCAGTAGCGTCCTTCACGAGCCTTCTCCACAGAGGCCGATCTTGACACCGCTGGTACCAGTCATCGGCAAGTCCACTAAGCGCCACATCCTCCTGTACCACATCACTCCATCTCTTCTCTAGCCTGTGTCGCGCCCGTTTAGACCCTCGATCCGGCCGAACAAAAGCTGTTTTTAGCATGCTGTGATTGGGCATGCGGGCTACATGGCCCAGCCAACGCAGCCTTGCCTGCCGGAGGAGCTCACCGATGGGACTTTGTCTAGATCTGTCAAGGATTTGTGAGCTCCTAACACAATCCAGCCTGGTTAAACCCAGGATTGATCGTAGGCAGGCCAGCCTAAATATTTCTAACCGGCGGAGAGACACACACAGAGACACACACAGACACAGAGAGACCGAGAGACACACACAAGAGACAAAGATCCCCTGTATAGCCTTAACAGACTGTAGAGGCAAGTGCTGTTAGCGAGCACCTATGAAGGCCGGAACGGTACACAAGGGGGTGGGTGGCCAACACCACGCTCGACCGCCTTTGTCTCCCTAGTGGCAATGTTTACACACCGCACCAGGTACTCATTTGAGGCTGAGTCGACCTAGGGGAAGCCCGGGGACCGGTTCAGATAATCGTCACCGGTGTTGGCCGTGAGCGGGAATCGAACCCGGGTCGCTGGGTTCATAGCGCAGCGCAAAAACCGCTACACTACCGCTTCCCACACACAGACAAAGATCCCCCGTATAGACTTAACAGACTGTAGGGGCAAGTGCTGTTAGCGAGCACCTATGAAGGCAGGAACGGTACACGAGGGGGTGGGTGGCCAGCGCCACGCCCGACCGCATTTGTCTCCCTATCGGCGATGTTTACATGCCGCACCAGGTACTCATACACACACACACAGACACACACACAGACACACACAGCTCCACGAACACGCCACTCCTGTCTGGGGCTGGACGCGAGGCGCAGCCCGACTCTGCGGCTCGCTCCGCGCGCAGCAGTCGCCCAGACTCCGTCGCTCGACTTTCTCATCCATCCACCCGGGCCTCCATTCATTATTTCTCTACCCATCTATCCACCCGGACCTCGTTAGCGTGGGGGTGGCACGCGGTCACGATGTGGGGGGTGTGGGGGGGGCAGAGTTTAGCGCCTACAAGCTGTGCAAGCCAGGTCATGGATCGAGAGAGCCTCGCACTCCGTTCGTGTGTCCTTATATTTTTGAGTTGTTTCCCGATTAAGGTCGCTCGGCCGAAACGTCTACATTTATATTTAACTCTAAGTGATGGCTACGAGATGAAATACCCCATGCTGTCTTGATAGGACTGTTTATGTGTGTTTGAGTGGGTGTGTATGTATGTATTCACATATGTGAGCGTGTGACCCCGGTTCGATTCCCGCTCACGGCCATCAATCAGTGACCGTCATCCGAATCAATCCGGGACCTCCCCTATAGGTCGACTCAGCCTTTAAACGAGTACCTCATGCGGAGTGGGAACATCAGCACCCACTCACCCATCCACACACCCCCTCCTAGTGCACCGTAGCTCGCTAACATCACTTGCCCCAACAGTCTGTGAAAGGCTATACGGGGGGATCTTTGTCTTCTGTGTGTGTGTGAGAGAGAGAGAGCGTTGATTCGTGTTGTATTGAGTGAGCGAGTAGTCAGGACTGCACTAACGCCGTCTCGCTGGGGATATGCGATCCACCTCTTAGCACACACACGCAAAAAAAAACCGACACCGTGAATATTTAATGCCAATTCTTAGCACGACCTCCGCCCACGTGGCCGCTTTATGGATTTAAAAGTCCCCATAAATAGACGCCGGTGCCACGGGAAGGCGGCAAGGGATCCTCGGCTGAGCCTCAAAGGTTCCATCTTGCCATCAAGGGGGTTCTTCTTCGTGCTCCTGGCGTTCCTCTCTCACGCTCCGACGAAAAAAGGGGGAGATTGCCCGAAACGTCGGCTCGGGAAACCTGTTGCACAACACGCGGACTGATTGTCCGGCGGGTGTGTGGCAGTGAGGGCCGCGCATTGTAGAAGCGATAGAATAAAAAAAAGCCTTCGTTTTAACCAAATGTCACAATGCATAGGAATGTATAGCACATTGGTAATTCACTGCTGGATGAAGCCCCACAAGTCGGTGCGAGTTCGGAGGATGGAGAGCAGGACCGATGGGGGAAGTGAACTCAGGTCGCCGATTTGTGCAATTACACTGGGAAACATGCATTGTGACACACAAAGATCCCCCATATAGCCTTAACAGACTGTAGGGGCAAGTGCTGTTAGCGAGCACCTATGAAGGCCGGAACGGTACACGAGGGGGTATGTGGCCATCACCACGCTCGACTGCCTTTGTCTCCCCAGTGGCGATGTTTACACACCGCACCAGGTACTCATTTGAGGCTGAGTCGACCTAGGGGAGGCCCAAGACCAGTTCAGATAATCGTCACCGGTGTTGGCCGTTAGCGGGAATCGAACTCGGGTCGCCGGCTTCGTAGCGCAGCGTAGCGCTAACCACTACACCACCGCTCCCCCCCCCCCACACAAACACCTCTTGTCACGCACGCACACACTCACATCACATTATTTCTCTCACACTTAAGTGACACGCGCGCGCTCTCACGGGACGCGGATGCCACGAGTCTCTCTGACGGACACAGCGGTCTCCACTCCCCCCACCCACCACCCACCCACCCACCAAACCAACTCCCCCACCCACCCTTCCACTCCCCCCACCCACCCACCCACCCTTCCACCCCCCCCGCCGTCACTGCTCTCCGTGATGAGCCGTGAGGAGCATGCCGCCACTCGCTGGCACCCGCGGTGACGACGCAGGCGGTGCCAGTGACGTAGGAGTGCTGCTGACGGCGGCACGCGCAGTGGCACGGCGAGCATTGTCAGGACCAGGGGAGGGTGTTTGTTAGGGTGGAGGGTGAGTAGTGGGTGGTGGAGGGTGAGTGGTGGGTGGTGGAGGGTGAGTGGTGGGTGGTGGAGGGTGAGTGGTGGGGGGTGAGTGGTGGGTGGTGGGGGGTGGAGGGTGGGTGGGTAAGGGTGAGTGGTGGGTGGTGGAGGGTGAGTGGTGGGTGGTGAAGGGCGAGTGGTGGAGGGTGGGTGTTGGGAGGGTGAGTGGTGGGTGGTGAAGGGTGAGTGGTGGGTGGTGAAGGGTGTGTTTGTGGGGGGGGGGGGGGGGTTGGTGCGTTGTGGGATGTGGGTGGGTGGGTGTGGGGGTGAGTTTGTGCCCGCGTCGTTCTGGGCTATGAGCCATGAAACTGAGGTCCACTGCCGGCGCCACGAGACCACTTCATCAGGAGGCGCGCGTGAGCGGCATTAATCACGGCACGTTTCCTCCGCCCTGGGGGGGCGGGGGCAGTCAGAAGTGGGGGGCGGCGGGCGGGGGGGGGGCAGCAACTCCCCCGCTGTCTTTAGAAAACATCTCATTGGGAAGGAATGAGCGCCGATTCGTTTGCGCATTGCATCCAACGTCCTCGCGTTTAATTAAAACAATCAATCAGACGCGCCGCTCCCCGCTGCCGCCTGCATCACCACCACCACTGCCGCTGCTGCTGCTCTCAGGTTCCTCCGAAACGCGACACCCCAAATGAACGCCATCGGCAAGGCTCCCTCCCCCCACCTCCTTTCCACACACGGGGACTGTGAAGACAATTAAGAGACTGCTGAGGATTTGGGGGGTAGTGGGGAGGGCAGAGGAGCGGCCGACCCGACTCACCCGGATGGGCCATTAATGGGATGTCCACCGCTCCTGACTGTGGGTGGCACCACCGATTGACTAAAGCCAGGAGGAAGTGGCTGTGGCTCGGGAGGGAGTGGGGGCGGGGGAGGGTGGAGGGGGATGATGGGGAGGAGGAGGGGGGGCGGTTGGTGGGGTTGGTGGGGGGGCGGTCCACGTGACGTGTCCGACGAGATCTCACCGCACGGCACTGATTTCTACCCCCACCCACTGGAGGTGATGATGATGACGATGTTAAACAACACTGACTTGTGATTTACATGAAGCGTCCACTTCCCATACGCCACAGTTTAGATGGCCGTCATCGGTGTCGGTGGCAAAGGCAAAGCACCCCCGTATAGCCTTCACAGACTGTTGGGGCAAGTGCTGCTAGCGAGCACATTTTAAGGCCGGCACGGTTACGCGAGGGAGCGTAGCGCTAACCGCTACACCACCGCTCCCCCCCACACAAACACCTCTTGTCAAGCACTACGCCCGACCGCCTTCGTCTCCCCAAGTGATGATGTTTATACACCCCACTAGATACTCATTTTTGGCTGAGTCGACCTATCTGAGGTCCAGGACCGGTTCAAATAATCGTCACTGGCGGTGGCAGTGAACCGGAGCCGTAGCTCAGCGCGCTAACCACTGCCCCACCGCTCCCCACTGCATATACACACACGTGCTCAGCACTCGCACGCGGAGGCAGAGGGCGATCCACTTATAGATACCCCGCCGATTTCTCACGACCGTCTTGCGTTCTTCTCGACGGGCGATTTCACGCTCTCGAGAAAGCGACGGCTCGGGGGGGGGGGGGGGGTGGTCCCGCGGAGGAGAGAGCTCAAATATTTCACGCGTGTAATATCCGAGTGAGATTGGTGGTGGTGGAGGAGGAGGGGGGGGGTGTACGACGAGGCTTTGCTATATTACACGTTGCTTCCGGTCGAGAATATCCTCCCGCGATTATTATTATTTCAGCGGGCTATCGAATACTTGACTCGCCTTTGTACGTTGTACTAATGGGTCCAGATTAACAGACGTCATCTCTCCGTGGCCTCGTGTCGTCTTCGTTTTCTTCGATTGAAAACTCGTTGTTGTGTTTTAGTTTGTTGTTCTTTCCCCCCGCACCTGTGATTAGCACGCTTGGACACGTACGGTGCGAACGAAGGTCAACGTGGGTGCTGGGTACATGTCTATTGTGTGGGTACTCCCCCAGCCCCCTCCTTCCCTCTGTCCTTCAAGACGCGTACCCCCAACGTGAACGATTTGTCTGAAAGTTCAAGACGGGCTGGTTGACCTCTGAGAGCTCCTCCCGCTAACGGAGGAAAAATCAAATGCCATTAAAAGGCACGAGCCACATTGGGGCCATCGTGGCTATGCAACCCAACACTATAGACCATAGCGACAACCCACAGAGACGCACGAAGATACATAGAGATACATAGAGATACACAGAGGCACATCGAAGACACAGGCCACATGAGCCCGACTGTGGCCATGCAACTCAGCGATATGGAGCAAGCCAACTGCGGTCTGCGCCCCTTCGACGTAGGAGGAGCGGCAGCAGCAGAAGCAGCAAAGCCACGCGAACTCTCAACTCGCAAAGCTCTCTGGTCGTGGCCAGCAGCAACAGCAGCAGACCTCGACGCTGAGGCCACGGCACTCCTGAACCACCTTGCTGCTCCTGCTGCTGCAGCTGCACATGAGCAGCAGCAGCAACAGAATTTGTGGGGGTGGGTGGAGGCTTCAGTGGCGTGAAGCGAATCACCGCAGGGCTGCCACCGCTCCCCGTTTTAGCGACGTGTCTTTTGCAAACAATAGGTATTTTTTTTGTTTAGTTAAATACTAGGTTTCACCGCAATGACAAACGCGCGCGAGAGAGGGAGAGAGAGAGGGAGGGAGCGAGAGAGTGAGCGAGAGAGTGAGCGAGATAGTGAGCGAGAGGTGGGGGTTTACATAAAGCAAAGTTATTCTTTAAAAAAAAATTACGAAATAATGAACGAAGCAAAGTGCCGACTACACCGAGCATCTTCTTGTTTCCACTGATCGTAAAAAAAAAAGAGGGAGAGAGGCAGGGAGAGACGGCGAATTCCACCGCTTACGCAACGCGACGACTTGGCGAGTGCCAGCAGCGATGGTCGCGGGACGCGTGGAGCGGAATAACTAACGAAGTGAATCTTTCATTAGAACTAAAACATCGCTATCGTGTGGGGGAGGGAGGGAGGGGGGTCCTGGGTAATCTGTGACAGGCAATCTCCTTGCGAGCGCTGCCTATTGTACGAGATGTACCCACCTACCGACCTGCCGTACGTGCTCACGGCGGTGTGTGTGTGATGTGTGTGCGGTGTGTGAGATTCCTGCTGATTGCCAACATCAGTGACAATGATCTGAACCGGTTATGGGCCCTCTCCGACGTTGACTGATCGTCAAATGAGTACCTGGTGCAATGGGTAAAACATCGCCACTGGGGAGACAAAGGCGGCCGGGACGTTGTGCTGGCCACCCACCCCCTCGTGTGCCGTGGCGGCCTTCATCGATACTCGCTAGCAGCACTTGCCCCAACAGTTTGTTGAGGCTATACGGGGGATCTGTGTTTGTGTGTGAGACGATATGGCAAACACCCGCCACCTGCAATCGGATTCGATGGTAATTTGTGTAAACTGTACCCTCCGCCACCCGACAGAGGCGAGCCAAGTTGCCACGTGATGGGCAAAAAAATGCTCGCAAATTTACATCCGAGATTGTTTCCAGATGCGCTCTCGTCGTGTGAAAGAGCTTCATGACCCGGCATCCTTGAGTACTGACCCTGAAGTCAAAGTAAGTTCCGGCTCAACATTTGAGCATTGTTATAGATGAGGTGTTCAACCTCCTGTTCACAAGCGCTGTCGAGACGGTGGTGGAAATTCAACATTATTATGGCGGGGGGCAGGAGGGTCTATCTACAGAACAAGCACTGTTGATTTCCATATAAAGTGGTAGCTATTTTATCGACCCCCCATTCGGGAGATGATAGTCTGCCGGGCCAACCAACAACACACCCACTCCGCCCCAGCCGGGATGTGAACTCGTTATCCGATTCGATCGCGAGTCGTTCGCTCTACCGCTGAGCCACCTGGCCGGCTATATATTTATATATTTAAATCACGTGACCTCCGTGAGGCCACTCCCACTCTGAGTCCCCTCCCCTCTCCCCGCCTCCTGTGAAAACACACGCCGCTCCTTCACGCAGCTGCTCACTTGTGCTCGCTCCTTTCTTCTCTCGTTCTTCCTCTCTTCCCTCAACCTCTCATCATCACCACCACCACCAGGACCTTCTTCAGAATATCAGAATAAAAATGTGTATTTATACTGGAGGAATACGATGATCTATAAATATATATTTTTTCCCACAGATGTTCAGTCGGGGCGGGTAAGAACGCTACAACAAAAACACGATAGGAGTGCACAGTGTTTATGTTATGCGCTGTGAAGAAAGGTCAATGCCCGAAACGTCTTCTATTCACAATGTGTGTCCCTCCCTCCCCGCACCCCTCTTTTAAATTTACACAGCGTTATTGACGATTTGCTATATTGGAAACAGAAAATATATGCAAATCGTAGTGGGGACGGGTTTCTGATGTTGGAGGTGGGGCTGTTTTGGGGGAGGTTGGTGGTGGTGGGGGGGGGGGTAGCCACCGGCTGATGGGACCCACATCAATTAACGTTATCTGCAGGCGAGCGACGTGGCGTTTTGAGAGGAGGCGAGGAATGCGAACGGCACGGAAGGAATCGCGTGCCGAGTTATTTCGCGGAGCGGTGAATAATTTATTGCCTATGAAATGCACCGTCATTGGGGAGTGCGCGTGTGTGGGGGGGAGCGGGAGGGATGGAGTCACGTTGCGTGCCTGTGCGCGCGTGGTGGGGGAGCGGTGGTGCAGCGCTTTAGCACGCAATGCGCTGCCCGAGCCGGCAAAAATTAACCCGTAAAAACAAAGTTTTTCACTATAAATCCTTTATATGCGTGGCATCGGTTTTATTTTATTATTAATTTCAGTTTTTCTTGAGTAAGAGTTTCATTTTTATCACATTGGTATTTTAAATTAAATATGAATTATTTTTTTCCGAAAATAAATTGTCACGCACAACGAGTCTGTGTGCAAAATGTCAGCTCGATTGGATCACGGGAAGTGGGTTAAAAAACGACCGAAAGATTTGCACGGTCGTAAGCGCGCAAGCAAGCAAGTGAACTTAATATAAAGGATTTTAAAAAAAGACTCAAGTTCGATTACCGCTCGCGCCCAACATCGGTGACGTTTATCGGAACCGGTCCTGGGCCTCCCTTAAGTCGACTCAGCCGCAAATGAGTTCCCGGTGTGCCGGGCGTGTTTTTTGGCCACCCACCCCCTCGTGTGCCACCGTGCCGGCCTTCTTCATAGACGCTGCTCGCGTACAGCACTTGCCCCAACAGCTTGTTAAAGCAACCATACCTGAGGCGGGGGGGATCTTTGACGGGGTTGTGTTTGTGCGAGGTGACTAAAGGAACGCGCGCACGAAAGTCGGTGACACGGCCAATCAACGCGCTGCTCCGGCGAATTCTCAACTCCCCCCCCCCTCCCCACGGGGGTCTTTAACGTGCGCTTTAAGACAGACGCCGTTGCTCTATCGGTTAATTGCCCTCGTTAAGGCGTAGAGTGAGTAGGGTGGAGCGGTGGCGCAGTGGTTAACGCGCACCGCGCTACGAACCCGCCCCTGGCACGCGTTCGATTCGCCAGGCCACGGGGAGCATGAGTGGTGAATAATATTTGAACCTGGTCCTTCCCCCCCCCTTGCCCCCCCGCCTCTCCCCCACCGCCACATGGCTTTAGAGTATTTGGCTGCTGTACATATCCACGTGATAAGACCCTCTCGTTGAGCCGTCATTCATGGGCTTTAGTTCGCTTCTGAGAACAAAATGAGCTCCAAGAGCTGGCTAGGGCCTTAAACATCGTTTTAGGGTCTGCGTGGAAGTTTTTAACCTCTTCACCCTACCGTGCACCGCCGTCTGGGTCTAGTGGTGGTGGTGGTGAACTACGGCCAAAACAACTCCATTAAACCAACACGAGTAGTCCATCACAAACCTTGACAAAGGCTGCGAAGAAAATGAGCCACCGAAACCACGCGCTGATTTCTTTAAACTAAATTATTGACGATTCGCTCGACGGCCGAGGTCAAGACGACTACGAGGCAACGGGGAGGGGGTGGGGTTGGGGGGGGGGAGCGTGGGTGCGATGTTCATTGGGGGTGGGGGGGGGGCGTGGGGGGGCGTAGGGGGGGGGGCTCTGATTTCTCGTTCTGGCTACGCATTCGTTGTTTAATTACCTGCCAGAACTTGCAGCGTAAAAAAATAACAACTTTTCCTTTCAGCTTTCATAGACACTGACCCCTACAGCCTCAATTACCGACGGAGAAAGAGAAAAACAAAAGGCGACCGCGAGATCGCACGCGCGCGCTCACACGCTCACACAAACACCACGATCTTCGCGAGCAGACGCTTTGTACCGTTCGCGAGCAGCACCTCTGGAGGCCGGCACGGCACAACGAGAGGGTGGGTGGGTAAGTGAGCACCACGCTCGCCCGCTCGCCTTTGTCTCCCTCGTGGCGATGTTTACGCATCGCACCAGGTAAATAAAAGCCCCCCCCCCCCATGTCGAGTGACGTCACTCGCTAATTATTATGAATGGGGGGGGGGGGGGGGTGTCTATTTGGAGGACGTCACCTTATAATAATTACACTGGTCAACAAAAAAAAAAATTCCGGCCTGGACTTTTGCGGCTGTTTTAGACTAATTCAGGGTGCTGATTCCAAATCTGATCTCAGATTTGCTCTATCACATCTCATTTTTATGCTATCGGCATACCCCATTTTCATTGATTTTACCCGAAATTAATTCTGTCACTTATGATTGCAAGTTGTTGCGAGTCAGTGACTGCTTTAGTGTTAAACTACGGTGCTGTATTTTTAGGATAGTGTGTTTATAATATAATTTTATGTAGATATCCACATTTATTTAATATTTTTCTTCTGCAGTTTTGATTGAAAATGCAAAATTTGATATCTCAAAAACCTGATGTGATGCCAGATTTGGAATCAGCACCCCAAAATTACCTTAAAACCGTTGGAATACCTTATGCCAGAAAAAGTGTGTTGACCAGTGTTATTAATGAGGGGGGTTGTTAGATGTGGAGTGACGTCACCTGTTCATGATTATTAATGAGTGGGGGGGGGGGGGGGTCCATGTGGAGGACGTCACCTTATAATGATTATTAATGATGGGGGCTGGCCGACGTGGAGTGACGTCACGCGCGGGACACACAGACATTCTTGGCTCATTATGGCAGTGAATGGGTTTCCAAACTCGATGTAAAAGTGGACAGTCCCAGTGGGCTCACAACATCGCAAGGAAAGAGCGTTCCAGATGGCCGCAGGAGCGCAGCAGACAGCGCGCGATCCCGTGACCGTCTTTGTTCGATGGGCAGCCGACAAGTGGCTGCTGCTGCGAGGATGACAGAAGTTCCTGTGATGCTCTATGCCCCTCTCCCCTTCACACCTGCGGCTCTTCACCTGCGGTGGCACGCGAAGCCCTTTCTGGGGGGGGGGGGGGGGGGGGTTAGCGAGACGTGGCCAAGTTAAACCATCAAAAAGACACAAATTAAGCACCACTACAACGCAGCCCGTGTACTTATTAACATTCTAACAATTTTTTTTTTACCCATTGCGAACCAAAGGGCTTCAAGGCCGCATTAAAGGTTAAGAACCACTGCTCCAGACCATCTCTCACCCGCCGCCGCGACAACCCCTCCCCTCCCCGCTCGCTCTAAGTTTGGCCTCATTTCCCGCTATTTCCGCCCGTGCTCGTTAGAGGCATTAATTGTGCGAACCGTGCCGACTGACGCTTCAATTAAGGCAGCTCCCATTACACCCCCCGCGACGAGTCCCCGTCATCGGAGTCAGCTGATGAGGGGAGGTGGTGAGGTGTGTTCGGGGGAGCGGTAGGGGAGATGGGGGGGGGGTGAGACGTGGGGGGGGGGGGATGTGGAGGGGGGGCGGCTCATAGCTCCCGGCGCTGTCGAAGCATATTTCCGGCGCGTGGAGCTGTGGCGGTTGCGTTGGGTGTTGAACCACGCGCCGATAACGTGCCCGTGCGCAAGGTGTCGGGCAGGGTGCTGCTGATGGGCAGGGTGGCGCTGGGCATGTTAACAAGCCGGGTGGCGCTGGGCAGGGTGGCGCTGGGCAGGGTGGTGTTGGGCAGGGTCGCGCTGGGCAGGGTGGTGCTGGGCAGGGTGGCGCTGGGCATGTTAACGAGCAGGGTGGCGCTGGGCAGGGTGGCGCTGGGCAGGGTGGCGCTGGGCATGTTAACGAGCAGGGTGGCGCTGGGCAGGGTGGCGCTGGGCAGGGTGGCGCTGGGCATGTTAACGAGCAGGGTGGCGCTGGGCAGGGTGGCGCTGGGCAGGGTGGCGCTGGGCATGTTAACGAGCAGGGTGGCGCTGGGCAGGGTGATGTTGGGCAGGGTGGCGCTGGGCAGGGTGGTGCTGGGCAGGGTGGCGCTGGGCATGTTAACGAGCAGGGTGGCGCTGGGCAGGGTGGTGCTGGGCAGGGTGGCGCTGGGCATGTTAACGAGCAGGGTGGCGCTGGGCAGGGTGGCGCTGGGCAGGGTGGCGCTGGGCAGGGTGGCGCTGGGCAGGGTGGCGCTGGGCATGTTGACGAGCAGGGTGTCGAGAACCACGCACGGGCGTCACGAGGTGGCGACGCGCGCATTGCAGGCGCGAGGCAGGGAGCGGCGCGCGCGAGGAGAGATCAACACGTTCCCGGCAGGGCGAGGAAGAGGGCGTTTGCTCGTTACAATGTTTAATCAGCGGCTTGTGCACGCAAATCTGAAGTTGGCTGTTGCTATTATTTCATGGAAAGGGCATAACTTTCTAACAGCCCACTGAAGGCATCACAAGCCCTCCCTCCTTCCCTCTCTCTTGAATTCCAAGTCGTTGCTCATTAAAAGGCGCAATTAAGATCTTCAGCTTAGGATTCGTTTACATCTAATATCTGTCTCTCTCTTTAACACCGGGAGCACGCGGAGTCATGCACGCATGCACACGCGTCCCCCCCCCCTCTCTCAAACAAAGACAAAGATCCCCCGCGTAGCCTGTAACAGACTGTTGGGGCAAGTGCTGTTAGCGAGTCGCACTTATGAAGGCCGGCACGGCACACGAGGAAGTGGGTGGCCAACGCCACGCCACGCCACGCCCGCCTTTGTCTCCCCAGTGGCGATGTTTACACATCGCCACCAGGTGCTCATTTGTGGCCGAGTCAACCTGCGCGAGGCACAGGACGAGTGAACAAATATTCGCCACCGATATTCGATTCAGCGCGCTAACCACTGCGCCACCGCTCCTGGCGCGCGCACGAACGCACGCACGCGCGCGCACATCCCGGAGTAATGAAGCTGCTGGGAAGAGATATCGCGCGGGAGATATCCCAGAGATGCGCAGATTAGCAGAGAGATCGCGTTGGCGATCGGCCAGGAGAATCGGTGGTGGAAAGCGCGCGATGGAGATTTGGGAGGGGGGAGGGAGGGGAATTGCGGAGAGCGAAACAGAGCGGAGAGACACCCAGATCGGAGACACCAGGAGAAAGATAACGGGCTGGGGAAGAGGGGAGGGGGTGGTGGAAGTGGGGGGGGGGGGGGGGGGGGGGGGGGAGAGGGGGGGGTGACGAGTGCTGGGGAGAAGTGTAGTTACAGCGGCGACGTCAGGGAATGGGCGAGGGAGAAACGAGGGAGAAACGAGGGAGAAACGAGGGAGAGACAAATGGGGGTAGGAGGAGAGGGGGAGGGAGAGCGGAGAGAAACAGGGGGGGGAGAGAGAGAGAGAGTGGAGAGAGATGGGAGGGGAGAGAGAGTTGCGGAGAGATGTGGGGGGGGGAGAGATGGGAGCGGAGAGAGAGCGTAGAGAGATGGGGGGGGGGGGGGGGTACGGAGAGGGAGAGCGGAGGGCGAGTGGGGGAGGGCAAGCCAGGCAGTAGGAGGAGAGCGGTGGAGGAGGAGGGGGGGGAGATGCCATCACACCTCCATGGCTGTCTAATTGCCATACGAATCACGAATGTATAAAGTCAGCACACTCGAGCACTGGACACGATGTACATGCCTAGACAACAAAAACTAACAACAACAACAATCATCAACAACAACGACCACAGCACGGCGGCGGTGAGAAGTGGCGTTGGAACATCGCTGATAATTATCGGAGTGGCTGGCGCTCACACGCAGAGTCGCTTCATGTCACGCGGAACTTGATTCTTTCCCTCGCCCGCCGTCGTTTATCAAGAGAGAGAGAGAGAGATGGGGAGAGAGGGAGGGAGAGAGATGGAGGGAAAGGGAGGGAGAGAGGGAGGGGGGAAGAGACAGAGAATAAAAATAAAAATATATAAAATTGCGCCCGAGTTCGGCCTGGCGAGTGTTTTGGGAATCTGCGCGCGCCTCCGCTGAGAGAGCGAGCATTGTCGCTGCTGCTGCGGAGGCGGTGGTGGTGGTGGAGCGGTGGTGGTGGTGGTGGAACGGTGGTTGTGGTGGTGGAGCGGTGGTGGTAGTGGTGGTGGAGCGGTGGTGGTAGTGGTGGTGGAGCGGTGGTGGTAGTGGAGCGGTGGTGGTGGTGGTGGAGCGGTGGTGGTGGTAGTGGAGCGGTGGTTGTGGTGGTGGAGCGGTGGTGGTAGTGGTGGTGGAGCGGTGGTGGTAGTGGTGGTGGAGCGGTGGTGGTAGTGGAGCGGTGGTGGTGGTGGTGGAGCGGTGGTGGTGGTGGAGCGGTGGTTGTGGTGGTGATGGAGCGGTGGTGGTAGTGGTGGTGGAGCGGTGGTGGTAGTGGTGGTGGAGCGGTGGTGGTAGTGGAGCGGTGGTGGTGGTGGAGCGGTGGTGGTGGTGGTGGAGCGGTGGTTGTGGTGGTGATGGAGCGGTGGTGGTAGTGGTGGTGGAGCGGTGGTGGTAGTGGTGGTGGAGCGGTGGTGGTAGTGGAGCGGTGGTGGTGGTGGTGGAGCGGTGGTTGTGGTGGTGGAGCGGTGGTGGTAGTGGTGGTGGAGCGGTGGTGGTGGTGGAGCAGTGGTGGTGGTGGTGGAGCGGTGGTGGAGCGGTGGTGGTGGTGGAGCGGCGGTGGTGGTGGTGGAGCGGTGGTGGTAGTAGAGCGGCGGTGGTGGTGGTGGAGCGGTGGCGCAGCGGTTAGCGCGGCGCCAACGAACCCGGCGAAAGCTCTCGAGTTCGATTGTCGATCGCCACGACCACCAACGGCCGAGTGACGATTTATTTGAACCCAACCCGGGGGCCCTTCCCCTAAGTCGACTCGGCCTCGAATGAGTACCCCGGTGTGGTGTGTAAACATCGCCACCAGGGAGACAAAGGCGGCCGGGAGTGCGTGGTTGCTGGCTATCCACTCATCTCATCGTGTGTCGTTGCGGCCTTCCGAGGCGCTACGCGCTAACCAGCACTTGTCCCAGCCAGCAGTCTGTCAAAGCCTACAAGGGGAATTTTTCCCCGTCTTCCTTTGATCGTTGTCGTTGTTGTTGATGATGATGATGGTCGGCATGTACGTCAGCGCGTTGGTGAAGAGTCCGCTCAATTGCTCGCTTTTGATCGCCAACAAAGGGAGATCCTTATCCGTAAAAATAAGTCACGGATTAACAAAGCGGCTGCTTTGCATTAAACCCTTTGGCAGAGACTGCACGCGGCGTTCTGCTGACGCTACTGCTGCCTCGGGCTGAACGATGAATCGATGTCAAGTCGAACTCGCAATTTGAAACGATGTAGATGAGCAAATCGCAAAGGCTGCGATTTTTTTAGCGATTTGAAAAGTCGTGTTATTTTCTTATCGGAATTGTTTTATTTATTATTATTAGTGTAACTTTATTTATTTAACGTAACAATTGTTCTATGCTTGATTGTTCTATTGCAATTAAAACATTTTAATAAATACATGTTGGAAGCAATTCATATATTTTAAGTTATCATCCTTGCATTAGAATATATAGAGCAGTTCATATTTTGATGTTATCATGTGGGAATTCTCCATCACATGTTTTAAATATATTACACAGTGAATCTTGAACTGAAGCTTGACTTAAGAACATTTAATCGCAAATCAAATCGCAATATCTGTCAGGAAAATCGCAATTAGACATTTTCCCCAAATCGTTCAGCCCGACTGCTTCTGCACGTGTTGTTCCTACCGCGGTGACTGGTCGGGCGGGGGGAGGGGGGTTCGGGGGGGGAGTGGGGAGGTGGTTGGGGGGGGTGCTCGGGGGGGGGGGAGTGGGGGGGTATTTGGGTGGGGGGGTGGGGGGCAGGGTGGGGAAGGGGAGGGGTGCTCGGGGGGGTGGGGGGGTGGTTGGGGGGGGGAAGGGGGGGTGCTCGGGGAAGGGAGTGGGTGGCAGGTGGGGGGGGACGTCTTGTTACGGGGCGGTATGCGGTGTCGTCTCCGCGCGGCGACAATGAGGATGATGACGAGGACGACGAGGATGATGACGATCACAATGAGGATGATGACGAGGACGACGAGGATGATGACGATCACAATGAGGATGATGACGAGGACGACGAGGATGATGACGATCACAATGAGGATGATGACGATCACAATGAGGATGATGACGATGACAATGAGGATGATGACGATGAGGATGATGACGATCACAATGACGATGATGACGATGACGATGATGACGATGACAATGAGGATGATGACGATCACAATGAGGATGATGACGATGACAATGAGGATGATGACGATGACGATGAGGACGATGAGGATGATGACGAGGACGACGAGGATGATGATCACAATGAGGATGATGACGATCACAGTGGGGATGATGACGATCACAGTGGGGATGATGACGATCTCTGGAGTCAAACTCGCGTCGCTCGAGTCTTGTCACGGCTGCTGCTGCTGCTGCTTCGCTACACCGCGGGGGATCGGAGCGAGTCGCTTAAATGTCACGGCGTTGTCAGCGCGCTGCGGGGGGGGGGGGGGGGTCGCGTGTCGTTCGCTAATTTTATTATTTATTTACTCCCCCACTTCTCACCCCCACCCCCTCCCCCACCCCTCCTCCTCTTCCCCCTCTCCCCGTACCCTCCAACATCGCGCCGCCACTCTGCGGTGAGCGCGGACGTTTCGTGAAGGACCCCAGCATGGGGCTGCAGGGGAGACGCCGTGGGGGGGAGGGAGGGGGGGTAGAGGAGGCTCATTTATCGCGCAATTAGTCGGCGAGAGATGGGGCCGTCGATTCGAGGAAGATGGCTTGACGATTGCGATTGAGTGCGAGATACCCGCGTATGTAAGCGCCGCAGGACGAGTGCCGCTCACGGCGCAGATTGTCTGGCCAGGTAACCCCCACCGTGATTCATCGCAGTGGTGCCCACAGGCCTCGCGGGTGTGGCGCTGGAGCGCTTGACAAGGCGTGGGTGGCCTCTGGATTATAATAATTATAGCGGTGCGGACAGGGGTGGGGGTGGTGGTGGGGGGGGGTTGACGAGGGAGGGGAGGTCGGGGCTGGGGGTTGGCAGCTTCACGATGCACGTTGGGGTTGGTGGGACACGGGAAGATGGGAGGCGCGCTGTCAGTTGGATGGGGGTATGGGAGGGATGTGGGGTGGTGGGTGTGGGGGGTGTCACTTGGATGGCTGGCGTGTCTTGGAATCCGTAATTGAGGCAGCGATAATTGATGATGGGCTTCGAGGTCGCGACACCCGATGCGCAGTTCAACCCCGGCACACCGCTGCCATGTCGGCGCTGTCACGCGGCTTGCTACGCTCGGGGCCTTGTTAGGAGACACCTCACGAGATGTTAACTGACTGCTATGCAGGAGGTCACATGGGTTCGATCCCGACCCCTGACGCCTGCTGCTGTCTATTTGGAGTTTGCGCGTCTGTCTGTCTTTCTCTCTCTCCCCGTGGTCGCGTGGATTTTTCTCCGGGTCCTCCGGTTTTAACCTCCACATTTAGAATCAACATCACGCGTTCAGAGTTTTTGGTTTGCTGTACATTTCCATACGATAAACCCACTTCGTTGAGCCAGCATTTGTGGCCAGGTGGCTTTTGAAAAATAAAAACGCGAAAGAGCTCAGTGGCCCTTATCTGGTCAAATAAAAATAATTTAGTTTAACCTCAGAGTGCACCTGGCCTGGCACAAGCGTAGTGGTCACGTCGCGGCCACTTAGTGGTGAGCGGCAGTTGTTGTTATTGTTGTTGTTGTTATGCAATGCGCGTGGATGCGTGATCCATAGAGGCACTTTTACAAACTGCTTGCAATCAATTCGCCTTTCGACTGAATCGGAAGTGCCTCGCTGATGACAGATGCCCGTGGCTTTCTCGCACCTCCGATTATGGCACGGTTGGGCCACGTACGGTGCGAAAGAAGTCCAACGTACATAACCACACACACAGACAAAGATCCCCCGTATAGCCCTAACTTACTTGCTTTCACACCTGATGACGGACGCTTGTGTTGCGCCCGAAACGTCGTGATTTATTTCATTTTCTACCTACGTGACTTTACCGAAAGAACCAAAGAGTATGGATTCCTGCAGTCACGAAAACTTCAAATCAAGACTTAACAGACTGTTCGGGCAAGTGCTGTTAGCAAGCAGCTAGGAAGGCCGGCACGGCACACGAGGGGGTGGGTGGCCAGCAACTACGCCCGGCCGCCTTTGTCAGGTACTCATTTGAGGCTGAGTCGACCTAGGTGAGGCCCACTGCTGTTGGCCGTGAGCGGGGTGCATAGCGCAGCGCGCTAACCGCTACACCACCGCTCCCCACACATAGACACACACACGCGCACATATTTGAAACCCACGTCGCAGCCGCCTCGAGTCTGGCTCTCCGGGCGTGTGGCTCAACACGAGGCGTGGTTGCTGCTCAGGAATCACTTTCACAGTAATCACGTAACCACGACGTCTCAACGGGGGGGGGGGGGGGGGGGGTGCCGGGCAGATCTTCACCTCGGATGAAAGTGTAACAAGAACAAAAAAGCACCGTTGAAGTTGCTCACCCTGGGACTGAAAACCGCACGGACTTTCATCTGCCTTGTGCCCATGCTGCGACATCCGAGCGCATGCAGATTCTATTTTGGGGGGGGGGGGGGGGTGGAACAAAAGCCTAAATCTGACCCTCGATCATTACTGCACCCCCCTCCCTCAACCCCGCCCCCCCCCCCGATCTTCACTCACGCACTCACGACAGTTTCCCTGCAGGTCGCAGATTTCGCTAAATGAGGCAGACTTTCTGTGAGCTCCCACCTGAGAGCCCGCAGGAAATCCATCATCAGTCAATCGCCGATCAATCGAATCTCTCACGGCAGCCTGGGGACGAGGAACGCAGGACTCGCTGCCACGTGTTGGAGAGAGGAGGTTTGGGGGGGGCACAACTTGGGGGGGGGGGGCGGGGGCGGTGGGGGATTGAGTTTAATGAGCAGACGTGACGACACACCACCTCCCAGATGATTGTAGCTGACTTTACTACGGCACAATCAGCTCATTATCGTCATCAGCAACATCATCAGCAACATCGATATCCGGGTCTGGATAGCCTAAGTTAGTTAATGATGAAGGTTTCATCGTTATCATCACGATTGTTAACAATTAACGTGATCATCATTATCGTGAACAATCATTTAAAGTTTAACACGTAGACTTTCGCGACCAACATCATCCATAATGAAGGTTTTTTTGGGGTTAGATCGCGTACAAATATCATACATCTTAATCATCATCAAAATATCTATAGCTAGAAACGAGTCAGATTATTGAGTCCTTCAGTGCGAGTGGATCATCCTCAGTATTCGCGGTCAGCATATTCAGGTCACCGGTACGGCGGGTCTGGGTTTCCCCTCCCGCTCGCAACAAATCGCCGAGTACCGACATTGGCATCGCACGCGAATACAGAGGGAGGAGCGGGCGGGGGGGGGGGGGGGGGTAATTGTTGGCGCCTGGTTTTGCTGGCCGCCCTTCAGCCGCTTGGCGCGCGGTACAGACGGGCATAGCTTGCGGGCTTTTTTGTGATTCAATTTGCGCGAAAAAATGTGCAATTTTTTTTTTAACGAACGTATCATCACAATAGTTAATTATCATCATCACCATCATCAGCGTCGTCATTAATGCTCTTTCCCACTGCTGTTACCACGCGACGGCCGTCCCCACTCTACACACGTTCCAGTGTGGTGTCAAAATCGTCACGACTCGGAGAACTAGAATAATTATCAAACATTACACCCCCCCCCCACACTCCTTACTTTCACGAACAATTACAGGCAGCATACGCTGGGCCAAATCAGCACACGATCGCTAGTCAACTCTTGACCCTGTCACCCTCCCATTTTCTCCCCCCACCCCACCGCCGCCCACACTCCGACCTGACTAAGACTAAGCAATTATCCGGGCATGCCATACATGGCACCAGGGCGGTAGCAGCAGCAGCAGCAGCCGCTGCCTCGCACTCAGGCGCTAATAATTTAAAACACGAAGTTAAAGCCAGACAATGGACGGACGGAGACGACAAGACCCCTGGAATTCACAAATGAAGGTCTCTCTCATTCGTTTGTAGAAGCTGGTTGCTCCCTTTTGTGTCCGCGTAATATAACTATCTCGAGTGAGTGAGAGTGCGTGCGTGTGTGTGTGTGTTTGACGAGTTGGAGGATTTGGAAGCTCTCAGCGAACTTAATGCTTCCTTTCTCTGCGCGTTTCGCCATTACGCGGTGTGAACAACATCAAACGTTGACGAGACAAAGGCGGACGGGCGTACTGCGCCGGCCTTCGTTGGTGCCACTCGCTAACAGCACTCGTTGAAGGCTCTATGGGGAGGGGTGGTGGATCTTTGTATTTGCCTTGCGACTTCATGCGGGTAGAGTTGCGGAGAGTGGCGGGCGCGGTGTTGGGAGAACGGTAGCGGGGATGGGTGCTGAGAAAGGGCCATTAACGAGAGGTGGGGCAAGTTGGAGGGGGGGGGGGGGGGATAGGATGATGGTGGGGGGGGGGGGCACAGAGGGAACGGGGGGGGGGGATCGCAAACGAGAAAATGAATTAAATTTAGCATCTACCCGACCCGGTGTAGACCAATCAATTAAAAGGGAGACACTCACAAGCCAAACGACTTGGCTTTAGAAAATGACTGTGAATGCAAGTTGAGACCATAATATAACGAATGTCTTGTGCTGTGGAGGGGGAGGGGGGGTAGTGGGGGGTAGTGGTGGCGTAGTGGGTTGGCGCTATACCTCTGGGTCTCTGAGTTGCACTCCCGGCCACGGTTCAAGTTTAACGTTTCACGTCAATTTTGTCGAAGCGGGAGACGGACTGGGGCGGGGGGATGTCGTCTCATCCACAAGAGAGGACACATGGGGTCAGTGATCTGGACAATGATCTCCCAGAACGAGGGCGTGGCCGGGCGGGCGATTATTGCCGCTGGCCGTTTAATCCCACTGGGAGTGACCTTTTGTAGAATTTGCGACTGTGGCCAAATTGAACAAACACACAAACAACTCTTCTTGGTTCTTTCGGTAAAGTCACGTCGAAGGGAAATAATAAAATAATAAAAATAAAATATCATAAAATACAATTCTCACGACGTTTCGGCCACAACGCAAGCAGCCGTCCTCAGGTGAAGAACAGGTCTGTCGGAAAGACAGCGTCTAAATAAAATCGAAACAAACAACTCTTGCGAATGGCACTGACGGACGGGATCTTGTATTTCGTGCGCCGCGAGTTCCAAGATGCGCAAGTAGTCGCAGCCGCAGCGGCACACGCCCGGGGCCACCGCCACAGCTCCTACGGCAACATCATTCTCAACTGCTAACCACGAATGTCTCAAGGCGCATTGAGACATTTCGTGGAAGGCGCCTTACAAATCAATGCAATTTATTATTAGCATTTACCTCTGCGACGGAAAAGCGCTTGGGGAGGGAGGGGGTGGGGGCGTCACGGCTGCCATCAGTGGCGAGCGACGACGGCGCTGGGGGGGTGGGTGCGGCGGGGTGGGGGGAGCAGCCCCCCACGGGGCTCCGAGTGTCGAAGGCTCTGCGTGGTCCGCGTCACGTGACGTGCCCCGGCCTTAATGCAATCGACTCCGCTGGAGCGCCGCGCGCTTCCCGGAATCGCGGGTTCCGTTTCTCCTCGCCAACCACCCACCCGCCCCTCTACCCCACTCATCCCACTCATCCCTCGAGGCCGCCTGGCGCCTACGTGTCCTTACCCCCCTCCCCTCCACCACCACCACCCCAACTCTCCTCCCGCAGCAGGCGGGGCCCTGCACCACTCCAAACCAACACCCCGCTATGGGCGAGGCAGCTACCCCCCCACACACCCCCAACTCCCCCCCCCCCAACTCTCCTCTCCCCCCCAAGAAGACGACTTTTATAATCGGACACAATAACTCATCGGGGGTCCACGTGGTTTCTACTCCACGCGGGTCCCCGTGGTTCCTGGGCCACGTGGTTCCTACACCACGTGGTTTCTACTCCACGCGGGTCCCCGTGGTTCCTGGGCCACGTGGTTCCTACACCACGTGGTTTCTACTCCACGCGGGTCCACGTGGTTCCTGGGCCACGTGGTTCCTACACCACGCGGAGCCACGTGGTTCCTATACCACGTGGGCCTACTCCACGCGGGACCACGTGGTTCCTACTCCACGCGGGTCCACGTGGTTCCTACTCCACCTTGTCCACGTGGTTCCTACTCCACGCGGGTCCACGTGTTTCCTACTCCACACGGGTCCACATGGTTCCTGGTCCACCTTGTCCACGTGTTTCCTACTCCACACGGGTCCACGTGGTTCCTGGTCCACGTGGTTCCTACTCCACCTTGTCCACGTGTTTCCTACACCACGCGGGTCCACGCGGCTATTCCGCATCAGCAGCGCTGCGTTCGCGATGCGCTGCGAGGCTCATGTCGCTCGCGGGAGTGCAGAGGAGGGGGGGGGGTGGCCGGGGGCGTCTCCTCCTCCCCCCGCAGCGCAAGTCAAATGCAAAGCGGGCGGCACAAGTAGGAGATGTAAGAAGAGATATTAGGGGGGCGCATGGGGGGGGGGGGGGGAGACGCGTCAGGGTCTCGTGATGACACCCAGCGTCGAGCTTAATTGGAAGGCAGAGCGAGCAGGGGGTAGGGGGGGACAGCTCCCCCCTGCTCCCCCCCACCTCCTCATGCCCCCACCCTCTTGTCCACTTGTCAAAGTCGCATCAGGGCCCTAATGACCTGGCAGCCGAGGGGATCATGCGGCGCTTCAGGTTGGGGGGGAGGGAGGGAGGGAGGGAGGTGAGCGCCGAGTGGGGGAGCATGAGGTGGGGCGTGGGTGGTGGGGAGACGCGGGAACTGGGGGGATTTGCCGGGGGGGGGGTGGAGGGAGGGGGGGAGGGGAGAGAGGGGAGGTGGGGGGAAGGGAGGTGGGGGGAGGGGAGGGAGGGGAGGTGGGGGGTGGGAGGGGAGGTGGGGGGAAAGGAGGCTGTCATCGTTAGAGGGAGACTAACTCGGACAATGGTACTCGGGGCACGTGACCTCCCGTTCCGTGGCGGTGTCAGGGGGTTGCGTGTCTTGCCGGATAATTGGCGACCGTGGAGATGTTCACGGGCAGCGCTTTCATGGGCTGCACGCGCAGCGAGGCCGGGTGGGGGGGGGGATTGACACCGACTTTTGGCAGCTCTGGTGGGAAGGATGGTCACGTGGCTTCAACCAGACTTTACCTTGCCTGCATATCCGCCCGAAACTTCTTCACTTTGGATCGCTGTTCCCTCCCTCACTTCCCTCCCTCCCCTCCCTCCCCTCCCTCCCCTCCCTCCTGCCTCACCTCCCTCCACTCCCTCCCCTCCCTCCTGCCTCCCCTCCCTCCCCTCCCTCCCTCCCCTCCCTCCCCTCCCTCCTGCCTCCCCTCCCTCCCCTCCCTCCCCTCCCTCCCTCCCTCCCTCCCTCCCCTCCCTTCCTTTCTCTCCCCTCCCCCCTCCCTCCCCTCCCTTCCTTTCTCTCCCCCCCCACCCACTGGATGACCGTGGAGGAGATGGAGCGTCGGAAAACAGCTCGTGCACGGCGGGATTGTTGCATATTAGGATCGTGCGAGATGGCGTAGGCGGGGGCCGGGTTTGGGGAGGTCTGAAATCCAGCAGTGGATTGACCATGGCTGATGCTGCTGCTGCTGCTGATGATGCTGCTGATGATGATGGCCGGCGGAGATGGGTGCACATGGAGATGAAAGTAGCTCCCACGGTCAAAACTATGGACACCCAGCCCGAATGGCGGGGTGTACAAACACGAAACAAAGACAAAGCTCTCCTGTGTAGCCTTAACAGACTGTTGGGGCAAGTGCTGTTAGCGGGCACCTATGACAGTCGGCACGGCACACCAGAGGGTGGGTGGCCACCACTTCGCCCGGCCGCCTTTGTCTCCCAAGTGGCGACGTATACACGACCAGTGGTGCGGTTTCAAATACACATAGCACCAGGTACTCATTTGAGGCTGAGTCGACCTAGGGGAAGCCCAGGACCGGTTCAGATAATCGTCACCGGTGTTTGCCGTGAGCGGGAATCGAACCCGGGTCGCCAGGTTCGTAGCGCAGCGCGCGAATCGCTACACTACCTCTCCCCACACGCACACGCATAGACACACATACACACACGCGCACATACACACACGCACACGCACGCACACAAGCACACGCAAGGACGCATGCAGGCACCTCGCGTGTACGCGTTACTAATGAGCGCGGCGAAACACGGCGTGAGAATTAACAGGCGATTAGGGGCTTCGTCTCAGCGGTCCGATTGAGTCAGGCGAGAAGCTACATCAGCAGTAGTAGCCTCCCCTCCCCACTCTGCCCCCCACCATCATCCTATTCCCCCCTCTCCTCGCCCCCCCCCCACCCACTCACTACAGCTGACCGTGCCCTCTGTCCCTCTCAGCACCCCCCCCCCCATCTCCGCTAGCCTTCTCACAAAACTGCCCTCGCAACTCTCCGCGACTCTTCCCGCATGAAGTTGGGGAGAGCACAGCAAAGACAAAGACCGCCCCCCCCACTCCTCCTCCTCCTCCGCCGCCGTGTAGCCATCAACAGACTGTTAGGGCAAGGGCTGTTGGCGAGTAGCACCGATGAAGGCCCGCACGGTACACGTGTGGTGGGTGGCCATCATTTGTCTCCGTAAGTGCTCATGTTTTCTTACACAGGTGCGATGTTTAAGGCCGAGTCCACCTAGGGGAGACCCAGGACCGGTTTTGAGATATTTCGTCACCGATGTTGGGAGTCGATTTCCGGGTCGCTGGGTTCGTAGCGCAGCGCGCTAACCACGACACTGCCGCTCCTCAAACAAACACACGCGCACACAGACTCTTGTCTCTCTCTCTCTGACGCTCTTTCTCTCAGTGTGCGACTGTGGTTACTGCGGTCACGCAGAACAGAACCGTGGGACATTTAACTTCGACTCACTGCCCGATTCACACGTAACTAAGGGGGCATCGTCATCGTCACAGCAGCGATGCACCACCCCGCTGCTCATGACCGCAATCATACGAATCAACCACCCCAAACGTAATTTATAGATGTTGCTCTACAAGTCTATACCAACGCCGGCCAAACGAAGAGGAATGAGACAGACCCATAGCTTCACACTGATATACAGAGGCTCATAGAGACCCACAGACTCACATAGACCGTTAGACTCACACTGAGACCCACACACTCATATAAACTCACATAGAGACTCATAGACTCACATAGACCGACAGACTCACACAGAGGGCTATAGAGTCACACCGAGACCCACAGACTCACATTGACCCCTAACAATCACAAAGATCCTTAGACTCAAACACAGTTATAATAGATTCACACAGAGACCCACAGACTCACATTGACCCCTAACACTCACAAAGATCCTTAGACTCACACACAGTTATAATAAATTCACACAGAGACCCACAGACTCACATTGACCCCTAACACTCACAAAGACCCTTAGGCTCGCACACAGTTATAATAGATTCACACCGAGACCCACAGACTCACATTGACCCCTAACACTCACAAAGATCCTTAGACTCACACACAGTTATAATAAATTCACACCGAGACCCACAGACTCACATTGACCCCTAACACTCACAAAGATCCTTAGACTCACACACAGTTATAATAGATTCACACAGAGACCCACAGACTCACATTGACCCCTAACACTCACAAAGACCCTTAGACTCACACACAGTTATAATAGATTCACACAGAGACCCACAGACTCACATTGACCCCTAACACTCACAAAGACCCTTAGGCTCACACAGAAAGGTCTAATAGATTCACACCGAGAAGACATCAGCCGTCTCTGCCAGCACAGGAATGAACCTCTCGGGCCGCTGGCAGCCGTCAAGGTGAGCGTCGCCGCGGTTGACCCGTCGCACAGAATCGACGTTGGGAAGGCGGCGCCACCGCTCGGGGTTTTGGACCCCGGCGGGAGACGCCTCGGCACGGACGGCGAGAGAACTCTGCGCGCGTGCGGCACGCAAAGCCCGCCCACGCGCTGCGCGGTGCCGCCGCCGCCTTTCAACGTTAAACGCACCGCCGCGAACGCCGTTGCGTATGCAGCGGGCTCGCGTTATTACGCAGCAGCAGCAGCCGCGTATGTACATATATATACACACATATATATAGACATACGTGTACTTTTTTAATTTAATGCTTTTTTATGGTCAATTGTGCAATCGCGCTGCAGAAATTGCACGGCGGCAATTTTCTCTAAACGGCCCCGGCGATTTCTGAAATTGCGCCGTCCGCGAGTGCGGCCGGGCGAGCGGGCAGGCGAGTGGGCGGGCAAGCGGGCGAGCAGATAGCGGGAGGGTGATGCAAGTAGCGGGCGAGCGTGCGGACGGGCAGGCGAGTGGGCGAGCGAGCGGGCGGGCGATAGGGTGAGTGGGCGGGCGAGCGGGTAGCGGGCAGAGGGGCGATAGGGTGAGTAGGCGGGCGAGCGGGCGAGCGAGCGGGCGGGCGATAGGGTGAGTGGGCGGGCGAGCGGGTAGCGGGCGGACGGGCGGGCGAGTGGGCGGGCAGGCGGGTGGGCGAGCAGATAGCGGGAGGGCGAGCAAGTAGCGGGCGAGCAGGCGGGCGGGCGGGCGGGCGGGCGAGTGGGCGGCCAGGCGGGTGGGGGAGCGGGCGAGCGAGTGGGCGGGCGGGCGAGCGGGTAGCGGGCGAGCGAGTGGGCGAGTGGGCGGCCAGGCGGGTGGGCGAGTGGGCGAGCGAGCGAGCGGGCGAGCTGGCGGGCGGGCGAGCAGGCGGCCTGGCGGTGGCAGACAGGCGAGCGTGCGGGAGGGCGGCTGGGCGAGTGGGCGGGCGAGTCGGCGGGCGAGCGGCCGAGCGGGTAGCGGGCGGGCGAGCGGGCGGGCGAGCGGGCGGGCGAGCGG
This sequence comes from Lethenteron reissneri, assembly GCF_015708825.2. Taxonomy (NCBI): domain Eukaryota; kingdom Metazoa; phylum Chordata; class Hyperoartia; order Petromyzontiformes; family Petromyzontidae; genus Lethenteron; species Lethenteron reissneri. The sequence goes on from NC_083788.1 coordinate 12,619,677, forward strand.
ATAGCGGGCGGCCGGGCGAGCGGGCGAGAGGGCGAGCGGGCGAGAGGGCGGGCGAGCGGGCGAGCGGGTAGCGGGTGGGCGAGCGGGTGGGCGAGCGAGCGAGCGGACGGGCGAACGGGCGAGCGGGTAGCGGGCGAGCGAGTGGGCGAGTGGGCGGCCAGGCGGGTGGGCGAGTGGGCGAGCGAGCGGGCGAGCTGGCGGGCGAGCGGGCGGCCAGGCAGTGACAGACAGGCGAGCGTGCGGGAGGGCGGCTGGGCGAGTGGGCGGGCGAGTCGGCGGGCGAGCGGCCGAGCGGGTAGCGGGCAGGCGAGCGGGCGGGCGAGCGGATAGCGGGCGGCTGGGCGAGCGGGCGAGCGGGCGAGAGGGCGGGCGAGCGGGCGAGCGGGCAGCGGGTGGGCGAGTGGGTGGGCGAGCGGGCGGGCGAACGGGCGAGCGGGTAGCGGGCGAGCGGGCGGGCGGGCGAGCGGGCGGACAGGTGGGTGGGCGAGCGAGCGGGCGGGCGGGCAGGCCAGCGGGCGGGCTGGCAGGCGAACGAGCGGGCGAGCGAGCAGGCAGGCGAGCAGGTGGGCGGGCGAGCAAACGGGCGAGCGAGCGGGCGGGCAAACGGGCGAGCGAGCGGGCGGGCGGGGGGGCGAGGAGGTAGCGGGCGGGCGAACGGGCGGCCAGGCAGGTGGGCGAGCGGGTAGCAGGCGAGCGAGTCGCGGGCGGGCGTGCGGGTGGGCGAGCGGGTAGCGGGCAGGCGTGCGGGTGGGCGAGTGGGCGAACGGGGGCCTGGGGCGTCTCCTCGCACGGCCGCCTGCAGGCAGCCATTGAAGCGGCGGTGTGCAAGGGCACACAAAGCAAGAAGACGACAATTCCCCCGTGTCGCCTTCAACAAACTGTTGGGGCCGTTAGTGAGCAGCAGCTAATGAGGCCGGCACGGCACGCGAGGGGGTGGGTGGTCAGCACCATGCCCGACCCGCCTTTGTCTCCCGAGTGTCGATGTTTACGTATCGCACCAGTAACTCATTTGGGGAGGCCCAGGACCGGTTCAGATAATCGTCACCGGTTTTGGCCGTGAGCGGGAATTGAACTCGGGTCGCCGGGTTCGTAGCGCAGCACCCTAACCGCTACACCACCGCTCCCCACCGAACACAGCATTCACCACTTAAGCGACGGCGCTCGTGCCAGGCTAAGGTGAAATTCGAGACCGTGGCTACTGGCAAGGAGGTCACGGGGACAGACCCCATTGCATTATGGATTCACCGACTGAGATGAGTGCACCACCTGTGCCCCCCCCTCCCCTACCACCACGCTGCTCGCTCGCTGTGTTCTTGCCTCCCGGCGCTCGGCTCGTCATTGTGAGCTTCGCATCCGTAGGAGCTTCAGATCCGTGGCTCGGCTCGCAATCAACGTCGAGCGAGAGGAGTAGTGGTGGTGGTGATGGTGGTGGTCATGGTTGACCTGCGCCTCCCACTCCACATGTGTGGAGTGACGCAGGCAAGAGATAATGGGAGTCTGATGTTGTCTGTAATCCCCTTGTCCCAGGTGCTCGGGCTGACGTGAGGCTTCTCAGAATTGGTCACCTCGCTAGGTGACTTCAATGCCCCGTGTGTTTAGCTCAAGGTGCTCCTGCAACTTGGATTAGCACGGTTCGCTATTTGCGGTCCGTGTAAGTTCAACACACACAGCACGGTTCGTTATGTGCGGTGCGCGAAAGAATTGCAACACACACACAGACATCAAGGCTGTGAGAGCTATTGGAAATCATCGGCCAGATCGGCTCAATATCAGCAACACTTTTTATTTTTTTCTTTTGCTGCCTTGCCCAAGATTGCATTCGCTGTTGAAAACAACGGCAAGAATCGACGTCCTTAGGCAATTTGTACTTCATTTATCATCTGTATTTATATTTTGCGACTTGCTTTTCATTCCCTATACACTTTGCACTCCCATCGGCGTTTGTATTGTTTTTGTTACCGTCACTTTCTGACCCCCCCCCCCCCTACACAGTGGACATCCGTGGAAAAAAAAACAACGACCATCGCCGCTCATCTGATTCTTTCAGTCTCAATAAAGAGTCTGATTGTGACAGATGCTGGTGCAGCCCGCGGTCTATTTAATGACCAATCGCATCGTGTTCCAACATCGGTGAATTCCCGGCCCGAGCAAGAATATAGACAGCTTGAGAAATCACCGATGAGATTGTAAGTGAAACAGTTTTTATTTTATTTTAGTTCCTCTTCACAATTGTATATTTGCCATCTGTTTCTTTTTTTTACAACTGTGCATTCGTAGTGCATACGCAGTGGCATGCTGGTAGAGTGATGCGTCAAGACATGTCCAGAGTCTGTGTGTCTCCAGTCGCCCGAGTGAGCACAGATCCTGACCATCTTCTTGGTTCTTTCGGTAAAGTCACGTAGAAGGGAAGTAATACATTTTTATTGTATTACTTCCATTCTACGTGACTTTACCGAAAGAACCAAGAAGATGAAACCCTGCAGTGACGAAAGCTTTAAATCGAAAAGATCCTGACCAGTTTGTCTAAAAAATACTTAAACGTAAACAATTATATATAGCTATTAAAAAAACTACTCGGCACATTTGTGAAACCAAAAGAAATAAGCCTTGAAATGAACGATGTAAAATCGACGACGTTTCGGGTAATGACCCCTTTATTTCACAGCACGTCAAACGGAAGAAGCACGTGTTCCGACTGCAGCGTCGAAATTCTCGAATGCCAGTTCATATCTTTGACACGTGGCCCGCTGCTGTGCAGCCGATCCATCCACTGACCCCTGGGCTTGTCATGCGTAAGATGCTCCTGGCATTATCACACTCTGTGGTGTGGTGTGTGGTGTGCGTGGGGGGGGGGGGCATCTTCTCACGCCCCCCCCCCCATTCAAACTCGCAATCGCCTTATCTTGGACAGCTGTTGAGAATTGCAAGTGAGAATTTGATCATCGCCTCGCAGCTGGGGTTGGCCGATTGGAAATGGGTGATGGGTGGTCTAGAGCCGTGCCTCGGGTAGCCAGATTGGGAGCGCACTCCACGAATCACAGCCCCACCCCGCTCCATACCCCCCCCTCCAAATTAACCTGGACCCACACCACAACTCCCCCCCCCCACCTCCCCAACACACTAAAAAAAAGACAGATTCCCCGTGTAGCCTTTAACAGCGTGTTGGGGCAAGTGCTGTTAGGGAGTAACAAGGAAGTTCGACAGAGATCGAACTCGGGTCGCCGGGTTCGTAGCGCAGCGCGCCAAACACTGCACAATCGTTCCCCCACCCCCCTTCCATAACAAAAAAAAGACCCCCTTTGAATATCCATTCATAGACTGTCAGGGAAAATGCTGTTAGCGAGCACCTCTGAAGGTCGGGATGGCGCGCGAGGGGGCGGATGACCAGCTCCACGCCCGGCCGCCTTTGTCTCCCTAGTGGCAATGTTTATACACCAGGGACTGGTTTGAGGCCGAGTCGACCTAGGGGAGAACCAGGACCGGCTTCAGATACTCGTCACCGGTGTTGGTCTTGAGCGGGAATCGAACTCGGGTCGTCGGGTTGGTAGCACAGCGCGCTGACTGCTACACCACCGCTCCTACCCTCGCCACACACACTCAGACACAGCCACCCCTACACCCCCCAGTGCTGCCAGACACAACAAATATAAAGATCCCCGTAAAGCCTTAACATACTGTTGGGGCAAGTGCTGTTAGCGAGCACCTATGAAGGCCGGCACGGCACACGAGGGGGTGGGTGTCCAGCACCACGCCCGGCTGTCTTTGGCTCCCCAGTGGCGATGTTCACACATCGCACCAGGTACTCATTTGAGGCTAAGTCGACCTAGAGGAGGCCCAGTACCGATTTCAGATAATCGTCATCGATGTTGGCCGCGAGCGGGAATCGAACTCGGATCGCCTGGGTTCGTAGCGCAGCGCGCTAACTGCGACACCACCGCTCCCCACCCACCCACCCAACCACCCACCCACCCACCCGCTCGCCCAACCACCCGCCCGCCCAACCACCCGCCCGCCCAACCACCCGCCCGCCCGCCCACCCAACCACCCGCCCACCCATCCAACCGCCCACCCACCCACCCGCCCACCCACACACCCAACCGCCCACCCAACCACCCACCCAACCACCCACCCAACCACCAACCCACCCACCCACCCAACCAACAACCCACCCAACCACCCAACCACCCACCCACCCAACAACCCACCCACCCCGGCGCTCACAGCCCAGCTTGTCCGGGCAGCTGATCGCGACGGATGCATTATTTATCTGCGCCCCTCTTGAAGGCCGACAAAACGGCGGCGTTTTACGATCAATGTTGCGTGCCGCGCACTTATTACGGTGCGTTCCGCAAGGTCATTATTTTGATTAATTTTTCATTCGCCCCTCCCCCCCCTGCCACGCCTCCCAGAACAAAAAACTCTGCTCCATAGCAGCGGGGAGCGGATGGTGGAGCTGACGGGTGGGTGGGTTCGTGGTGGTGGTGGTGGAGGGAAGGAGGGTGGATGAGATCCAAAGGCGACGGGCGAGGGAGCTTCGAGGGAAGGATTTCATTTGTTTTTCCTACCGCCGGTCACGTGACTATCCGCAGTGAGAAATCTGAAAGCGGTGGCGAAATGGGATTCCAACAGTGACGTCACGAGCCGGTTTAGTTGCAATGACACGGGGACAGAGGCGTCACGAGCGGGTTTTGCTGTAATTCCGTGGCAAGGGGAGAAAATGCGCATTCGTCGAACACCGCAAGAGCTGACTTGTACAATCAGCGCGGCCATGGCGATGCTGCTTTCAGTTTCCTCCTGCGTGTCAAACTATTAACGGATCCCGTAATTGCGTCACATTTTGGTTTTAAACCGGTGACATCATCTATTGTTTCTATTGCTCCTCTCTGGGGATTCACCCCACCCCCTACCCCGACTGCCACCGCCCGCCTCTACCCAATGCAGCCCCACCACCCCGTGTCTGGGGGGAGGGGCGTGGTCTGAACAGAAAGGGGCGGTTCCTAAAAAAAGGAAAGGCGCAGAGCCGAGCGAAGAAGACGCCGGGGGGGGGGGGGGGGGCTAATCAGGAACGGATGGGGCCTAATTAGAAATGGGATGGAGCCTAATACAGAAGGGGGTGGAGCATACAGAAGACGGAGGCGGGGCCTAAAGAGGAAGGATGCAATGCATACAGATGTTGAACTTCCCTGTTGATTCCAGGTAACAATAGCGTTGAAGAATCAAATAGGTGCGCCATGCAGCAGCAGCAGCGGCGGCGGCATTAGAGCTTAAGTGCCACAGAGATGCGGCCAGTGGCCAACGAGATACCCGCAAACGTGACACCACCAGCGTGGGTATGATTCATCCGCGAGGTTGCCTATTTGTGGAATTGCCTCGACACACACACACAAAAAGATAAATATTCTCAGAAGCTGCCCTTTTTTTTTGCTCAATTGTCCTCTGAAAAGCCACTAAAATCTCACATCCAGACCAAACAGAGCCTCCCCGCCACGTGAAGAGACTCGACCGCATCATGCTGCTCTTTATCCCATCACCCCCCTCCCCTCCCCACCCCGGCCCCCACCTCCCCGCAGAGCACCAAGGCGCATCGCGTTGCTGAATGTGCGGAGGAACGAGCGAGACCGGGCGCGCTGTCGCAACCGCGCCCGTTGATTGCCGCAACGGAGCGAGGCACCACGGGAGCGCACCGCGCGCACGCGGTCACGGTCAACGCCGCCCCGCGGGGGAGCGGTGGCGCAGCGGTTAGCGCGCTGCGCTACGAACCCGATTATTATTATTATTGTCTTAATTCTAGATTTGAAGCTTTCGTGACTGCAAGGATTCATACTCTTAGTTCTTTCGGTAAAGTCACGTAGGTAAAAAATGAAATTGAAATTAATAAAAATAAAATAAAAATCACAATTTATTTTATTTTTATTAATTTTAATTTCATTTTTTACCTACGTGACTTTACCGAAAGAACTAAGAGTATGAATTATTGTCTTAGCCAGTTCTGGGCTTTCCCCTAGGTCGACTCAGCATCAAATGGGCGCAGTCCCTGGTGCTGTGTGTCGAGCGTGCGTCTCGCCATACATTCCCTTTCGTGCGTGCCGTGCCGGCCGTCATAGGTGCTGCTCACTAACGGCACTTGTCCCATACGTCTGTTGAGGCTACACGGGGGTGCGGGGGAGGAGGGTGACCTTTGTCTTTGTCTCTACACGTGTCGCGCTGTTACTCCCCGTCTCACTGCGACTCGAACCCCGTCTCCCTGCCGAGACGTCTGTGAGAAAGAGCTTCATAGCTTATTGGATTTCTCCTCCAGTCTAAATAAATGATTCTGATTCCGAGTATCCCCCCCGCCTCCCCTCTCGACTCGAATCAAAGTTCCCGGCACTTGAATAATGAGACCTCGCCCGCCCCTAACCCCCCCGCCCCCACCTTGCCCCCCCCCCTCTCCCCCCTGCTACGGTCTCCACCAACGTCTCCCTAATGTTCATCCCAAATTGCATTACAGCCTCTTAGTCACGGCGACTTGGAGGTAGGCAGGCAATCATTCTTCATTGCGTCTTCGATTAACATCGACGATGCGCCCGCGTGCCTGTGCGCTCCCCGCCTCCACCAACCCGTATTGACCAGCGTGGTGAAGTATGGTCAAATGCCCCCTCTCCCCCCCCGCACCGCCAACACCAAATCATCCGCCCCCCCCGCCCCCCCCCCCCACGATCCGCTCTCATCCATCAGTGGATTGACAAAGGGGCTGAACAAGCATCGAATCACGTGGGTGGAAATGGATTCTACGCGAACGAAAAACTGTTTAAGAACAGTGCCTTGAACGAACAAAATATATATGAGCGGCGACGTTTCGGGCAATGCCCCATGTTCATAGCAAACGAGAGAAGAGAAGGCGGTTAAAAGGGAGCACATGCCGAATCGATTCGCGATCCGAAAATGGTGACACACTTTCGAATGGCCAGGAGTGAATTCGCCACGTGCCCGCTTAAAGGGAGAAGTTGGTGGATCACGCAGAGATCCTGCTTGGACGTCTTGTCAGAAAGAACGCCGTGGCTCATCGGATTCCCCCAGTGGAAACACACATTGTGATTGTAAGATCGCGGGAGGGGGGGGGGGGGCGCGAGCAATGCAGTACAGCAAATAGGTTCGGGTGTCGTTACCTCGAACTACCGTTGATCCATTATTATCATCATCATCTGCTGCAAATATTATTGACGCATTATCAGCATACGCGTAATCATAATCTGCTGCAGCAATTGATGACCATTGCTGCAGCAGCATCAGCGATGATCATCGTCATCAGCAGCAGCAGCATCCAAAATCATAATCAGCCACAACAGGAGCAGCAGCAGTTACAGCTGCATCAATCATCATCAGCAGCAGCAGGAACAGCATTATCAACATCACCATCATCAGCTGTTGCATCACTAATTATAATCAGCAGCATCATTTTCACCGTCATCATCTGCTGCTGCATCAATAATCCATCATCATCAGCAGCAGGAAGCGCATCCATCATCAACATCATCATCAGCAACATTTACAACATCGCCGCCATCATCACCATCATCTGTTGCATCAACAATCATGATCAACAGCATCAGCAGCAGCAGTATTTGCAGTGCCATCATCTGCTGCTGCATCAATAACAATAATCAGCAGCAGCAGCAGCATTGTCAGCATCATCATCAGCAGCAGCAGCATCAGCAGCAGTAAGAGTAAGTACCTAAGCAGCAGCTACAAATCTAAACCAGGGCGCTCCTCCTACACAGCCGTGCGCGGGGCACGCAGCGCGTGATTCATCTCGACCTGGCGTCTCCGAGCGAGGCATGAGGAACGAGGAGAGAGTTAAGAGAGAGGGGGGGGGGGAGAGAGAGAGGGGGGGGGTAGCGAGGGGGGAGTAGAGAGGGGGGGTAGAGAGGGGGGAGGGGGGTAGAGAGGGGGAGGGGGTAGAGAGAGGGGGGGGTAGCGAGGGGGGGGGTAGCGAGGGGGGGTAGCGAGGGGGGGGGGTAGCGAGGGGGGAGTAGAGAGGGGGGTAGATGGGAGGGGGGGTAGTAGAGGGGGAGGGGGGTAGCGAGGGGGAGGGGGGGTAGCGAGGGGGAGGGGGGTAGCGAGGGGGGGGGTAACGAGGGGGGTTAGCGAGGGGGGGGTGGTAGGTAGCGAGGGGGGGGAGTAGCGAGGGGGGAGTATGAGAGGGGGGGGGTAGAGAGGGGGAGGGGGGGTTAGAGAGGGGAGGGGGGTAGAGAGGGGGAGGGGGGTAGCGAGGGGGAGCGGGGGTAGCGAGGGGGAGGGGGGTAGCGAGGGGGAGGGGGGTAGCGAGGGGGAGGGGGGTAGCGAGGGGGGGGTAACGAGGGGGGGTAGCGAGGGGGAGGGGGGTAGCGAGGGGGAGGGGGGTAGCGAGGGGGAGGGGGTAGCCAGGGAGAGAGCGAGATAGAGGGAGGAGAGAGGCGGAGAGGAGGAGGAGTGAGCAGAGAGGAATAGTTACCAATATAAATATTCAAGACATGATTACGCCTCCTCGCCATTACATCAGTCTTCTTCACTCATTTGCAAAGGGGAGCCCCCCCCCCCCCCCCACCATACCGCCTGCTGCCAGTGGGGTGGTTTCACCATTTGTGTTGTGTCGGGGTCCGCACGTCCGGGGCAGCACTAAAGGCCACCGGGGGAGGCCAGTAGCCCGCGGGGCCTAGCAATGAAGAACACCGCCTTTGATGAAAAATAAAATTAGATTTTCGTTACTCGTACCATCAGCCACACTGCCTTCTGGGAGTGATGTGTTTTTTTTGTTTCTTATGAAAATTGGTTTAACGCAAACAAACCCTGGACCACCCCCCCCCCCCCCATTTTCATCATTCATTGTCTCATCAGCAGGACCAGGCTTTCGCAAAAACAATCAGACGCTGACTTCTCGACAAACCTGTTCTCCACCTGAGGACGGCTGCTTGCGTTGTGGCCGAAACGTCGTGAGAATTATTTTATTATGTTTTATTTTTATTATTTTATTATTTCCATTCTACGTGACTTGACCGAAAGAACCAAGAAGATGAATCCCTGCAGTCACGAAAGCTTTAAATCGGAAAAAAAACAATGCTGGTGAACGGCCCAGATGTTCATAGGCAAGGGACCCTTTCCTGTTAGAAGACGGTGAGAGGGAAGAAGGGGAGGGAGAGAGTGGAGTGGGCGGTTGGTCATTTATTTAATACTTTACTGCCACGTGCTGTGATCACACTTGACAGAGGGCGGCGGAGGGGGCGGGAGATGATGCGAGGGGGGAGGGGTAAGGGTGGGGGTGTGGAGCTGCATGGCGCTGTCGCTAGCGAAACGCTAGAGGTTGGGTTACGCGTATCGGTCGTGATGGCGTTGTGTTGCTGCATTGGTGAGGGTTCGGCGTGGAGCTGTCTGGCTAGTTTGGTGAATGTGGTTATAGCTAGAGTGGGGTTTTGTTTGGATAGTTTGGTTAGTGTGGTTATGGGTAAGGCTGGATTTTAGTTCGTGCAGTTGTGGGTGGGGCAAGAGTCTGACTTGATAGTTTGGTTAGTGTGGTTATGGGTAGGGCGAGGTTTTGGTTGCCTAGTTGGTAAGTGTGGTTATCGCCAGGGCTCGGGTCTGGCTGGCGAGATTTTTGTATTGTTTGTTGTTGTCAATTGCTGACCGTACCCCCCCTCCTCCCTCCCCCACTGGACATCTGTGAAAAAGGACTTCACAGCTCATCGGATTCCTCCAGGTTAAATACATATTATTATTCTGAGATTGGTTAGTGGGTCTACTCCCTTGACTGCTATTCCTTCTGCCCTCCTGTTTACGATTCCTGACCGAACAGAGCCCCACTCTCGCTTTTTCTCAGAATCCGATCCGGCGCCTCCTCCGAGTGCAAACTCCGGGCAGATTCGCATTCACCGTTGCGATTATTGCACGACACTGTGAATCGCTCTGCGGGGTAATTATTACTTTTTAATTATCGCGGTTAGATCTTTTTTGGTGTTCCTTAACTACTAATTAGAAAGTAATGGACCTTGAATAGAACGAGGGAAAAAAAAACATTGAAGGGATTAATAATTAATTTGCGTGGATTTAAAAAAAGACAAGGGGGCGAAACCCGAGCAGGGAGTGTCCGGAAGATTTCAATGGATTTCAGTGGTGACAATGAAAACAAAAAAATCACGTTTCAATTATCACACCCACCCCCCCTCTCCATCAACGTGAGATTGAGATTTTACGTTGCACCCTGAGACGTGTCGGTGACCTTGACAGAGGAAGAGCTCCCTGGGCACGCGGCCTGGAAGAGGAGGCTCGGTTCGTCGCAGACAGAGCGGAGGCGTTTTACTTTTAAACCACTTTAATGACTGCCAGCAGCAACGGCGCCGGAGTTATTGTGTTGTTGGTTATTGTGTTGGTCACAATAACCAACAACACAATAACAAGCACGCGCTGCGGCACGTGGCGCTGCACGCGCCACGCACAACACAAACACGTCACGTGGTGGTGGCAGGGTGGTCGACGGCAGATGAGAAGGAGGGGGCGGGGTTGGGGAGGGAGGGAGGGGGTTAGGGGGTGAGATGAGAGGAGAGAATTAGGAGAGTGCGTGGAGGGGAATAGAGTAAGATGAGAGGGGAGAGGTAGGAGAGTGCGTGGAGGGGAGTAGAGTGAGATGAGAGGGGATAGGCAGGAGAGTGCGTGGAGGGGAGTAGAGTGAGATGATAGGGGAGAGGTAGGAGAGTGCGTGGAGGGGAGTAGAGTGAGATGAGAGGGGAGAAGTAGGAGAGTGCGTGGAGGGGAGTAGAGTGAGATGAGAGGGGATAGGCAGGAGAGTGCTTGGAGGGGAGTAGAGTGAGATGAGAGGGGAGAGGTAGGAGAGTGCGTGGAGGGGAGTAGAGTGAGATGAGAGGGGATAGGCAGGAAAGTGCTTGGAGGGGAGTAGAGTGAGATGAGAGGGGATAGGCAGGAGAGTGCTTGGAGGGGAGTAGAGTGAGATGAGAGGGGAGAGGCAGGAGAGTGTGTGGAGGGGAGTAGAGTGAGATGAGAGGGGATAGGCAGGAGAGTGCGTGGAGGGGAGTAGAGTGAGATGAGAGGGGAGAGGTAGGAGAGTGCGTGGAGGGGAGTAGAGTGAGATGAGAGGGGAGAAGTAGGAGAGTGCGTGGAGGGGAGTAGAGTGAGATGAGAGGGGATAGGCAGGAGAGTGCTTGGAGGGGAGTAGAGTGAGATGAGAGGGGAGAGGTAGGAGAGTGCGTGGAGGGGAGTAGAGTGAGATGAAAGGGGATAGGCAGGAAAGTGCTTGGAGGGGAGTAGAGTGAGATGAGAGGGGATAGGCAGGAGAGTGCTTGGAGGGGAGTAGAGTGAGATGAGAGGGGAGAGGCAGGAGAGTGTGTGGAGGGGAGTAGAGTGAGATGAGAGGGGAGAGGCAGGAGAGTGCGTGGAGGGAGTAGAGTGAGATGAGAGGGGAGAGGGGAGAGCTTAGTCAGGGGTAGTGATTCATGTGTGAACAGTTTGTCCACTCCGAGACGATACATGTAACGTTCCTAATGCGTTATGATGAAGAGTCGTTGCCTGAAACGTCACCTATAATATACATGTATCCGTTTTGGGCAGTGTGTGTGTGTGTGTTTTCGTGGTTGCTAGCCCGTATTTATTTAGCTGTTGCCAACTCGTGTTTGACCGGAGGGGGTTGTGGATCGCGAGCGCGCGCGGTGATCTGGAGCGGACGACGCGGCGCTCCGGACCCCTGGCGAGGACGCGGAGGGCATCGTGGATTAGGGCACGGAGCGACCGCCTCTCATCTGTCGGAGCTCACTCACTGAGCTCAATCACTCACTCACAGAGCTCACTCACTGAGCTCACTCACTGAGCTCACTCACTGAGCTCAATCACTCACTCACAGAGCTATCTCACTCACTGAGCTCACTCACTCACTCACAGAGCTAACTCACTCACTGAGCTCACTCACTGAGTTCACTCACTGAGCTCACTCACTGAGCTCACTCACTGAGCTCAATCACTCACTCACAGAGCTAACTCACTCACTGACCTCACTCACTGAGTTCACTCACTGAGCTCACTCACAGAGCTCACTCCTTCACGCAGCTGCTCACGGAGCTTACCGACGGAGCTCACTCACTCACTCAGCGCTCGTGAATCGGAGCAGTAGGAGGCGGAGGCAGCGTAGGAGGAAGAGCACCGAGCCGCAAGAATGGGCTCTGCAGCCCCCGCCCGCCGACTCATCCCCCCCCCTCCCGCCCCTCCCCGGAGGACTCTGTTCCTGAATGGATGACAAGCGGCTCACCTTGAACCCCGACCTCCTGAGCCACGGAGCGGCCCCAGCCACGCGGCCGTGCGTGGGCGTCAGAGTGCGGGAGGGAACACCGGGGGGACGCGCACGCTGCCTGCGAACATTTCGTTTTGTTGAATCCAGCAGCGAGTTTCCCGTCCTCTGCCACGCGGGCAGCTCGGCGAGAAAACGTCGCCGCCTCCCCCCGCACCCCCTCCCCGCCCCTCCCCCGCACCCCCCTCGCCCCTCCCCCCCGAATTGTACGCCTCGTGCGTGTGAACACGCGTGGCCGCCCGAGTTCGATTCGCGGTCACGATCAGCGTCAGTGACCGAGCGATGTCTGAACCGGTTCTGGGTCTCGCGCCACCTCTCTGCCCTCTTCATCAACCCACACTGAGCAGCGTGGTGAAGTATGGTCATACGATGGGACAGTCCAGGGCTTGGGGGGAGAGGGGTAGATCTCCATCAAGCAGTAGATAGATCATGGCCGATTGTTATAATGCTGATGATCATATCAAATCCCAGTGTTCTGTAAGAGTGGGGGGAGGTGGGGGGTTACAGTGGCCCTCCCTCTCCTCCACCCCCGCCCCACCCCATCAGCAGCCAGATTCACGTCTTGACACAAATGGGGCGAGGCGCAGAGGGAGTTGTTAACGAGTCGAGTTCCACGCAACAGAAGCGGCCGAGAAGTAAAGGAACAAGGAGGTTCTGCTGAGGAGCAACTAGACTGCCAGTTACGTGCCGCCTAGTACTAGCCCTAACCCTACCCAGCTAGCCAATCAGCTACTAGTACTAGCCCTAACCCTACCCAGCTAGCCAATGAGCTACTAGTACGAGCCCTAACCCTACCCAGCTAGCCAATGAGCTACTAGTAATAGCCCTAACTCTACCCAGCTAGCCAATGAGCGACTAGTACTACCCCTAACCCTATCCAGCTAGCCAATGAGCGACTAGTAATAGCCCTAACCCTACCCAGCTAGCCAATCAGCTACTAGTACTAGCCCTAACCCTACCCAGCTAGCCAATGAGCGACTAGTACTACCCCTAACCCTACCCAGCTAGCCAATCAGCTACTAGTACTAGCCCTAACCCTACCCAGCTAGCCAATGAGCTACTAGTACTAGCCCTAACCCTACCCAGCCAGCCAATGAGCTACTAGTACTAGCCCTAACCCTACCCAGCTAGCCTATGAGCTACTAGTACTACCCCTAACCCTACCCAGCTAGCCAATGAGCTACTAGTACTAGCCCTAACCCTACCCAGCTAGCCAATAAGCTACTAGTACTAGCCCTAACCCTACCCAGCTAGCCAATGAGCTACTAGTACTAGCCCTAACCCTACCCAGCTAGCCAATGAGCTACTAGTACTACCCCTAACCCTACCCAGTTAGCCAATCAGCTACTAGTACTAGCCCTAACCCTACCCAGCTAGCCAATGAGCTACTAGTACTACCCCTAACCCTACCCAGCTAGCCAATGAGCTACTAGTACTCGCCCTAAACCTACCCAGCTAGCCAATGAGCTACTAGTACTAGCCCTAACCCTACCCAGCTAGCCAATCAGCTACTAGTACTAGCCCTCCTGCTAAGATGGGGTGTGGGTGGTGAAGATGAGAGGAGATGCGATGAATGGGTTCAATCAGATTGTGCGCAGGTGACGCGTCTTTCGAGGACCGCTCCAACACTCTCAACACCACTAGCACCACCACCACCACCAGCGCTACCACCACCAGCACCACTAGCAGCACCACCACCAGCACCACCACCAGCACCACTAGCAGCACCACCACCAGCACCACCACCACCACCAGCACCACCACCACCAGCAGCACCACTAGCAGCACCACCACCAGCACCACCACCAGCACCACCACCACCAGCACCACCAGCACCACCACCAGCACCACCAGCACCACCACCACCAGCACCACTAGCAGCACCACCACCAGCACCACCAGCACCACCACCAGCACCACCAGCACCAGCACCACCACCACCAGCACCACCAGCACCACCAGCAGCAGCACCACCACCACCAGCACCAGCACCACCACCTGTCAGCACCACCAGCACCACCAGCACCGCCAGCAGCAGCAGCGTCTGTCTTGCTTTAATTCATCCACTTGGGGTCGCAGACCACTGCCTCCCACTCCGCTGCCCGTCTCGGTGACCCGCCCGTCGCAACCTCCTCCTCCTCCCCTTCCTCTCCTCGATTACATCTTTAATGCGCCCTCCTGCCCCACGCTCTATTCCTGCCCCCCCCCCTCCTGACCCTCCAAGCCGGCACACGTCGGGAGCTCCGTGGCAGGGCCGCGCGCTTCGTGTCACTGCAGAGGACGATGGGGATGACGTCACCCAGTCAAACACCGCAACATTTCACCGGGAAAATTTTCAGGAAGCCAGAAAAATAAAATCCCATGGGGACGAGGGGTGGGAGTTGGGGGGGCATGCTGGGGAGGGGAGATCAGCGAGTTATGTGATGCAGTGACGTGTTTAATGCATGTATACGCAAGCCCGTTAACTGCGCACATGTATAATGCATGTATGTACATGCACATTTCTCTTCCGTTCATGCATTATCCATGGGACAGGCATTGCCTTTCGGCATTGGCGCAGAGTTTCACCCCCCACTGCACCCCCCCCCCCCCGACTCCAACTACTCCGGACACCAGAGCTCGACTCGAACGCAGGCAGACTGGTCCCGCATGTGCCTCGCGACATCGGCTGATTGACTAAAGCCAAGTGGAATGATTGACGCGAACCGAAGTGTTGTCATTAATACGGGCAGGTTCGTACCCGTGGCGGGCACACCACGGGTAGAGTGCGGGCGGGGGGGAGGTGGAGTGGAGTCACGGATCGAGTCTTGTTTGGGAATAAGAGAGAGCGAGAGAGAGAGGAATGGGATAGGGGAGAGAGAGGAGGAAGAATTGGCATTGAGAGGGAACTAAACGGAGACACAGGAGCAGAGCGGATGCAAGTAGAGACGAGAAGAGAGAGGGGGGAAGAGGCTACATCAGGGCCTCGATGCTGCTACTGCTGCTACATGGAGGAGCAGCATCTGTTTAATCATAATAAAGGTTTTTGGGTGAGAACGCGTTATTATAAATGTGTCGCAACCATCCACTGCTGTGGCGGAGGGTTGCGACACATTTAAATTAAGGCGATCGAACCCAAAAACCTTTATAATTAATAATACCGGTCGCCAGAGCCTACGTGTTAAGCGTCTGTTTTCACAGGGGGCGGAGACGGGGGGAGAGGGGGGGAGGGCGGGGGCTTCAGAGTGGGTGTGGCCACACAGAAGTCACGTGTTTTAGACGGGGTTCGAGCTGATGCAGATAGAGAGAATGCGGAGAGACAGACATTGACATTGTTGCTTACGTTTCGCTTTTGTCCACGATGCTCCGAATTTATGCTGCTCTCAGAAAGCCGTGCGGCTGATGGGATGAGTTAAGCAATAATATTTTATATTCGTTTTGTGGATGGGTCACGTATAGCAACGAGGAGGCGAGTCATCTTGCGTATTTATCGTTTCACTAATACACAACTTTGCTGACGATTATATCTTGAGTTGGGGTGGGTGTGCGGGGAGGGGGGTGGGTAGTGGGGGGTAGGGGATGTGACGTGGGGGGGGGGGGGCTACTGGGAGCCCAAACCCTGCGTTCGCCGGGTCGTTGCCGATGGGAATCGAAGTGAAATCTTATCTCGCTCGGCGCACGCGACTCCTATCTGCCACGTGCGTTGTAAATAACGCAGAGACGTGGAAGCCAATTCCTTGGCGAGGGAGGGAGGGAGGGGTGGAGGGCGGGAGAGGTTCATTGCCGACTAAGCGCCGTGTGGTCGCCTGCTGCTGCTGCTTCTGCTGCTGCTCGGTTTACATTTTCCAGCGAAACGCCGTTTCATCCAAATAACCAAATTGTTGTAGTTGCTGCTGTGTGGATAAAAATTGGCCTATTAACGGACTCCAAAACCCTCTACACATCCGTCAATAAGACCGCGTGCTGCCTTACAAAAAGGGTAACACAATAACAAGTAAAAAGTGACGTTTCGGGGCCATGCCCCTTTCATCGCACATCAATGCAGTGTATACATCTTGACTTAAAGCTTTCGTGACTGCAGTAATTCATATTCCTTGGGTCTTTCGGTAAAGTCACGTAGATCTACGTGACTTTACCGAAAGATGTAGATCTACGTGCCTTTAGCGAATATATAGTGGTATATTGGTCGTTTAATTCCGTGACCACGGACTCATGTGTGTGTGACGTTTCCACTCACGCGGGGGGGGGGGGGGGGGTCGGAGGGGGGGGGTGCGGGGGGGGGGGGGTGCGGGGGTTGGGTACGGGGGGTGGGGCTGAGGGGTTGAAATGGGGGCACGAAACGCCCTCGGAATGCCGTGGTGGGAGTGACATTTTGAATACGACTGCGTCGAGGAAGGCATCAAGGATTCATCTAATTAATTGTGTTTCACTCACAGATAGACCCCCCCCCCTCCCACCTAGACCAGGGGTCGGCAACCTGAAGCTCCGGAGCCGCGTGGGGCTCTTCAAGGACCGCTTCGTGACTCGTTATTTATTAAGGAGCCACCGACTTGTATTCACCTACATTGCGGATCTTGAAATACTGAGGTTTTTTTTGACTGCAATCGAAAAAAATGCCTCTTCTTGGTATTTTGGTTGGCGACCCTTGCCCTTGACTAATATCGAGACCCACAGACACACACAGAGACCCACAGACACGCACAGAGACCCACAGACACGCACAGAGACCCACATACACGCACAGAGACCCACAGACACGCACAGAGACCCACAGACACACACAGAGACCCACATACACGCACAGAGACCCACAGACACGCACAGAGACCCACAGACACGCACAGAGACCCACAGACACACACAGAGACCCACATACACGCACAGAGACCCACAGACACGCACAGAGACCCACAGACACGCACAGAGACCCACATACACGCACAGAGACCCACAGACACGCACAGAGACCCACAGACACGCACAGAGACCCACATACACGCACAGAGACCCACAGACACGCACAGAGACCCACAGACACACACAGAGACCCACAGACACGCACAGAGACCCACAGACACGCACAGAGACCCACATACACGCATAAAGACCCACAGACACGCACAGAGACCCACAGACTCACACAGAAACCCAAACACGGAGTGAATCTCCTCATTCTACCCCTCCTACTCCTCTTCAGATCTATTGCGGGGTGGGTTGGGCGATCATTTATGAGTTCTTCCTGTAGTTGTTTCTTTCCCATTTCCAGCCCAGGGCGACGGCGCGTCTGCGTTGTGGGTGATGGAGACGCGGTTGGGACGCTTTCACAAGGAGCGAACGCGATGGGAGACACCCGCGCGGATTTAGCCGCCGCTTATGTCTCGAAAAGTGCGAATGGCTCAGAATATATTCCGGTGGAGAGACGCCCTCCCCCCCCCCCGCTGTTGTGCGGTGCAACGCCGCTGCCAATTCCAGCTCCTGCCCTACCCCCTGACGCTACTCCAACCGCACAGCAATTATAACCCGTGAATTATCACCCCGGACGCAACTACAACCGATCATTCATAGACGATCCCAAGAAAATCCCTTCCTCTAACCCGACCGACGATCCCCAGCCATAATTCCCCCCCCCCCCCCATCCATTTTCCTTCCCCTAGTCACAACTCCATCCGTGTCCGTAAACCTGTCCACAATCCCAAACCACACCCCAAACTCGACCCACTAATCTCAAACCGCGCTGCTAACCCGGACGTCAACCCCAATCCTATGCATAAATAACCCTACATCTTACCCTACCCGTAACCACAGCCATATCTCTAACGCTACCTATAACCCCAACCATATCACGTAACCCCAACCCGAACCACTACACCCACCACGCCCCCCGTTCCCCTAAGCCACGTCTCTAACCCGATCTCCAATTGAACACGTGGCACGCTTTCGCGACAAACATCATCCATAACACAGGTTGTTTTGTTAGGGAGGGGGGGGGGGTAGATCGCGTAAATATATTAATGTGTCGTGAAACCAGCCACCACCCGACACAGCCAATTAGTAAAGGCTTGTCACGTAACAGAACGTGCCAATTCGTTGCGAGTAGAGCACGCAGGTGTGTTGGAGAGCCAAGCCACAACATCGCCAACCCGAACCGTCATGAGAAGCAACACTCGACGCATTGGTCAATTACCACGAACCTGAAACGAAAATAAATAAACAAAAACACACACACATGGTACAATATACAAGCGGCGACGTTTCTGGCAACGCCCCTTATTCTGCTTGATTTTTTTACTTCTTATTTGGTATTTGTGCTCATCATGAAACAACGACTGGTCATCTACACGAACAAAAGAGGTTCATAGCTCATCTGATTCCTCCAGTATGAATACTCAGATTCTGAACGACATCGGAGTCTCTCACTCACTCGACAACAACGACACCACCAAACACGGGCCGGCGGATTGAGGGGCGGGGGTGGCGGCGGGGGTGGGGGGGGGGGGTACGGGAGAGGGAGGGGGGGTAACCTTGAGCTCTGACGTGGTACCGGAGAATTGAAGGGTGGTGGTGGGACGAATAGAAGGGGGAGTGGGGGGCAGCCTTGATCTCTGCGCGGTACAGATCATGGTTGGGGAACACGAGGCCTGAGCGGACTTAACGCAGCGGCGACCCGGAGCCGTGACCCCGCTATTAAACGATATCGCCCCAGGGGGAGAGGGGGGAGGGACTTGGCACCCCCCCCCCTCTCCTCGCTCTCCCTCTCTCATCCCACCACGTGCTCCCTCTCTATGCATCAGGGATTTTTGTTGTCACTCGCGCCTTCTTGGTATCTATAATTGCCCATTCGTTCCTCTCTGCTCCTCCACCCCACCAATCCCGTCTCTCGTCTCAGCCGCTCTCTCCTCTGTCTGTGTGTGTGCTGCGGATGCGTCGTCGTTGTTGTTGTTATGCATCTCTGTGTGTTGTGTGCGTCTCTGTCTTGTACGCGTGTTGAACTGCTTTCCCACCGTACATAGCCAACCGCGCTAATCGGAGGTACGGGGGAAGGACAACGAACTGAACACGAACATCATTTCTATAGAAATGAGTTTTCGATCTAGTGGCTCTAAAAATGCGTAGCTCCAGTGGCTTCCTAATATCGAAAGGAAGAGCGTTCCAGACGGCCGCCGAAACGCGTCTGAAAGCGCGCGATGCAGTGGCCTTCTTTGTTCGACGGCCAGCCAGACGAGGATGACCGGAGATCGCGTGACGATGATTCATTCCCAGAGATGAGATCAGCGAGGTAGTGTGGTTTCATCTGTGGCAAGCCCTTTGTGCGTAATGAGCACGACCTTTTTATTATTATATTATTATTATCACGCATTCGCTCGGCAAATCGTGAGCCAATACAGCTCAGGGGGGCACTGGACGGAGGTATGATCTTGCTGTACCCCGTGACGACCACGTGCTAGAGAATGGTTGTACACGCTGCTGCCTAATAGAGGTCTTTTGGGTTAGATCGCGAAAAATGTATGAATGTGTCGTTAAAACCCGCCGCCACCCGACACAGCCAACTAGTAAGGGTTGTCACGTAAACAGATCGTGGCCAATTCGTCACTAGTACAGCACACCGGTGTGTTGGAGAGCCAAGCCACAACATTTACAATCTGAGTACGACGTATCGCCAGTAATGACAACTAGCTTCATCAGGCGACAGCTGCTGCAGCTTGCTAACGTTGGTTTTTTTTTTGCCAGACGTCCCGGAGAGTCGCGAATCGCGAATAAATCGAGCCTCGTCGATACTTTCCCGCACGCCACCACCCGTGTTGGCTATGTCACGACTCAATAGCGGTCGAATGTGTCATAGAGCCCCTGAGATGGAAATTGCAGGACCCGACTACAGTTTGCAGGTGGTGATCTTAGTGTGTTATTGTGTGTCTCGTGTGTGTTGTTGTGTATCTCTGTGTGATGCTATATGTGTGTTCATCTTCAGGCCACACGTTGTTATTGACGAATGCGTTATTTTGTAATTCGTGCTCAACGACCCGTGAGCACACACAAAGACAAAGCTGCCCCCCCCCGTATAGCCTCCAACATACCGTTGGGGCAAGTGCTGTTAGCGAGTCGCAGCTATATAGAATGGCACGGCACACGAGGGGATATTTGGTCAGCACCACTTCGCACCGGACACTCATGAGGCTGAGTCGACCTAGGGGAGGCCCAGGACCGGTTCGGATATTCGTCAACGATGTTGGCCGTGAGCGAGACTCGAACCCGGGTCGCCAGGTTCGTAGCGCAGCGCGCTAACCGCTACTACACCGCTACTACACCGCTACTACACCGTTACTACACCGCTACTACACCGCTACTACACCGCTACTACACCGCTACTACACCGTTACTACACCGCTACTACACCGTTACTACACCGTTACTACACCGCTACTACACCGCTACTACACCGTTACTACACCGCTACTACACCGTTACTACACCGCTACTACACCGCTACATGCAGAGACCAGAATCACGCGCGCCCACTGTATATTTCACGCACAACCAGACTGTTGGGGCAAGCGCTGCTCAGCGAAGCCGGCACGGCGCCTATGAAATGCGGCGGCGCGGCAGACGAGGAGGATTGCCGTGGGTTCGTGGCGAACACCACGCCCGGCCACCTTTGTCTCCCCAGTGCTGATGTTTGCGCGCGCGCGCACCGTGCACACTCGCACGCGTAGGGGCGCGCTCGCTCGCTCGCTCCCTCTCTCTCTCTCCCCCTCCCTCCCTCCCCTCGCTGCGTGATTTACACTCTTAACGATTTGTGGCCAAACCTCGTTATGGCGTTAACGACTGCGGCGCTAATCAGAGAGTGGGCGCGCTTCCCCGCCCCTCCCCGCTTCCCCCTCCCCCCTCCCCCGCATCCTCTCTCACCCCAAACCCCGCCCCTCAATTTCCCACCCTCGGCACCATCCATCCTTCTTACGTGTGCACAATGGGCACACGCACAGCAGCAACAGCAGCAACAGCAACCGCCTGTTCGCCACTAAGTGGCGGTAACGTCACTACCGCCGCTGTAGTGCCAGGCTCGGTGCACGTCGAGGCTGTAACGTTACGTGTAGTAAGGCTCTCGCCGCTGGTAGGATGTCACGGGAAAGACTCGGGTGCCATGGGATGACCGACTGAGATGAATTGGCCGATGCACCACCTGTGCCCCCGACTGTGCCAACTAGCTGCGTTTTATCCACTCAGGGCTCCGCTTAGTGTGGCTCCTCTGTCCTTCCGTTGTTCTTGGAGAGCGACTGCCTCCAATTGCCCAGCAGCGTCCTTCACGAGCCTCCTCCACAGAGAGGTCGATCTTGACACCGCTGGTACCGGCCATCGGTAAGTCCACTGAGCTCCATATCCACCTGTACCACATCAGCTCCATCTCTTCTCGAGCCTGTGCCGCGCCCGTTTAGCCCCCTCTATCCGGCCAAACAGAAGCTTATTGGGTAAGCGGTGGCCGGGCATGCGGGCTACATGAACCAGTCAACGCTGCCTCGCCTGTCGAAGGAGCTCACCGATGGGACAGTGTCTGGGATTTTTCAAGGATCTGCGACCTCCGATGCACAATCCAGTCTGGTTAAACAACACAGCACACGCGCGAGAAACACGTATGGATGTGTGCTTGAATCAGCGCAGTTGACGCCTCCACATCTCGCCATCGCTTCCTTCCTTCTGCCAGATCTGCTGTTACACCGCCAGCGCCCCTATCCTCTACGACGCATTACCTACAACGCCATCAATCGGGTCTGAGGTCTTCCCCTTGTGACAGAGGTGAAGCGTCCTTCAAAGACCGCTCCAACAATCGCATCATCACCATCACCACCATCACCGCTGCTATCATCTGGCTTTAGATCTTCACCGTGATTGCCGAGCTCGGGGTACAACTCCAACGACCGTCTCGGTAATCTGCCCTCCTCCACACTGCACCCCACGTGTCCCACCCATCACTACCTCCTCCTCCTCTTCCCGATTGTATCGACAACGCGCCTCTGCCACGTGTTATTGCCAACCTCAAAGTCGCTTACCCTCCTCCACCCTTGCACACCACGTGTCCCACCCATCCACAACCTCCCCCTCCTCCTATTTCCCGATCGCATCTTCGACACTTGCCTACGTACGCCACACGTTCCGTCATTCACAACCTCCCACCTGCTTTGCCACCATGGCAATCCCTCGGGAAGATCTTCAGTGCCCCACCCGATCCTTCGAAGGCGCGATGACCGCCTGGCGCGTGCTGGACACGGAAAGACCACAACGGGGCTGCCCGCAGTGGAGAGAACGATGTCACCCGTCATTGCCGTGTGGCTGTCACGAGGTAACCCTCATCGTGTGTATCATCGGTTGATCCCGGATTGCACGCGTCCGTCCGTCCGTCGCTCGCTCCGTCCCTCCGGACGTGAAAGTCAGCCAGACAGCCGGCCAGTGAGCAAAACTTTAGTCCAATATTAGTATGACTAGCTTGTCTGCCCGTCCTAGGGCAGACAATGGCAGTGAATCTTGCACAAAAGTACGTCTTCAAACACTTCACTGCATTTCACTGTAGCACTGTATTAATGGCAGTGATTCTGGCACAAGACGAAGTCATAAAACACCTCGCTTCATGTCACTGCAGCACTGTATATAATTGAGCTTTAATTTGTTCAAATTCACCGCTCTGATACTTTATTCTCTTCTGCTTCCTGTCGCTGGGGTTGAAATAAATTGGAATTTGATACAATATCTGGAAAATCACCGAGAAATGTATATTTTACCATGATGTAGAAGCATAAATTAGACTTCCCTTTCTGTCTCAAGTGCCGAAGAAATAAATTAAGACACCAACTCCACTTTGTTGCTGCGTAGAATTATTTATTAGATTTAGTTTTAATTAAGAAACGTCAAACTTAAAGCGAAATTGCGAAAAAAAATATTTCCGCTCGACCTTCTGCGTGAGTGTAAAAGTTCACCCGCTCATGAATATTAATAACGGGGGGGGGGGGGGGCATGTCGAGTGACGTCACGCGCGTTACACACAGTCTTGGCTCATTATCGTAGTAATGGAGATACACTGTCCCGGGTGGAGGGTGCCCGGATGCGTGACGTCAAAACGCACAAACTCAACGCTGAAGGATGCGGGTGACGTCATCGCGTAGACGTGTGCGCACTTGCTCGCCCGGGCGCCAGCCAGCCAGCAAAACCTAAACTCTCTCTTTCTGTATATATAAAAAGCGTGATATTCAACACGTAGGTTTTCGCTACCAAAATTATTCACAATAAAAATATATATATATGGGGGGGGGGGGGGTGTTAGATCGTGTAAATAAAAAAAATGTAGGTGGGGTTTACTACACTATTTTTTTTATATATTACGCGATCTCACCACACCAAAGTAATTATGAAAGCACACGATCGTGCTTACGAAAGCGTGACCAATTGAAGGCGACGTGCGGGAGGCCGGGGTGTGTGACAGAGGTTTGTAGGAGGGAGGGAGAGGGGGGGGGGGTTCGTAGGGGCGGAGGAGTTTGTGGGGGGGGGGGGTGGAGGAGGGAACGAGGTGGGTGAGGAATTGGGGTGCCGTGCGCTGGCGCGATAATTAACCGCGTGTGACGCAGGGCGAGAAGGGGGATGGCGGTCATCGTCGTCATCATCATCTCGACGCTGCAGAGGTCGGCGCGACTGACCGATTTCCACGCCGATGCCTCGCCCTGGGATCTTATTAGATCGTGCCTTTTTATAAAATATATATACAACTTGTTAGATACAACGGCTGTTAGCGAGCAGCACCTTTGAATAAGGTTGCGGCACGGAACACGAATAGATAGGAGGTGGGTGGCCAACACCACGCCCGGCCGCATTTGTCTCCCCAGTGCTTATGTTGACACACGGCACCAGGTATTCATTTGAAGGTTGAGTGGACCTGGTGAAAGACCCATGACTGGTTCAGGTAATCGTCACCGGTGTTGGCCGTGAGCAGAAATCGAACTCGGGCCGCCGGGTTCGTAGCGCAGCGCGCTAACCGCTACACCACCGCTCCCCACGCACACACAAAACAAAGATCCCCCATATAGCCTGTGACAGACTGTTGGGGCAAGTGCTGCTAGCGAGCACCTATTAAGGCGGGCACGGTACACGAGGGGGTGGGTGGCCAACACCACGCCCGGCCGCCATTGTCTCCCCAGTGCTTATGTTGACACACGGCACCAGGTATTCATTTTGAGGCCGAGCCGACCTACGGAAGGCTCACGACCGGCTCAGATATAATCGTCACCGGTGTTGGCCGCGAGCGGGCATTGAACTCGGGTCGCCGGGTTCGTAGCGCGGCGTAGCGCTAACCGCTACACCACCGCTCCCCCCAGCTGCACAGACACGCACACACATTGCCATTCTCGCGCGAACACTCGCGCATGCAGTCTCTACACGCCCTAACTCTATCAAGCCGTCCAAATGTATTCAGCGACTCGTTCACTCGTTCATTCATTCGCTCAAACAAAAGCGCAGTAATTTCCGCGTCAATCGCCGCGCCGGGACCTCCCAAACGGAGCCCCCCCACCCCTCCCCCGCAGCCTCTCGGCTTCCAAATGAACTCGCTCTGTGATCGGCGTCTCCACGCGAATCTGCGTCGTCAATCACGCGCCTCCAGACCCCAGCCTCGTCACTCACAGGGGGTGAGGGGTGGGGGGGTTGGGTGGTGGGGTGTGGGGTGTGGGGGGTGGTCGGGGGGTGAGGGTGGTGGGGTTTGTTAGCGTGTGGGGGGGGTGTGGGGGGGTGTGGGGGGTGGTAGGTGATGGGGTTTGTTGGCGTCTGGGGGTGTGGGGGGTGGAGTGGTGGGGGGTGGGGTGGTGGGGGTTGTTAAGGTCTGGGGGGGTGGGGTGGTCGTGGTGTGGGGGGTGGATGGTGGTGGGGGTTGTTAGGGTGGGGGTGTGGGGGGTGGGGTGTGGGGGGGTGGGGGTGTGGTGGGGGTTGTTGGGGTATGGGTGGTTGTTAGCGTGTGGGGGTGTGGGGGGTGGGAGGGAGTGGGCGGGGGGTCATAATGGCCTTGTCAGAGACTCGGCGCACGGAGTCAGCAAACCGCAGAGAGATCCCCGTGGGTGTTGCGAGGCCGCGGCGACCCGAACGGGAGACGACGAAGCCCCGCGAGGTGCTGCTGTGCTGTTGTGCCGTCAGCGCGGTAATCGACCTCGAGGTCTTTGCCAGGTTCGTAGCGCAGCGTAGCGCTAACCGCTGCGCCACCGCTCCCCACTACAATGACGGACTGCACTTCACAATACAAAGATTCCCCCGTGTTGCCTGAACAGACTGTCGGGGCAAGTGCTGTTAGCGAGCACCTATTAAGGCCGGCACGGCACACGAGGGGGGGGGGGGTGGGTGGCCTACACCACGCCCGGCCGCCTTTGTCTCCCGAGCGGCGATGTTTACACACCGCACCAGGTATTAATTTGAGGCTGAGTCGACTTAGGTGAGGCCGAGGACCGGTTAAGATAATCGTCACCGGTGTTGGCCGTGAGCGGGAATCGAACCGGGGTCGCCAGGTTCGTTGCGCATCGTGGCGCTAACCGCTGCGCCACCGCTCCCCACACTCCCCACGGACTGCACTGCGCACGCGCACAGCACTCTGTTGTCCTTCCCCCGGACCTCCTTATTGGCACAGTTGGCTACGTACGGCGCGAAAGAAGTTCAACATACATCGCATACAATCATGTTCGGGGCTTCGCTCAATTGTATGCGATTGCAAGTTTGATTGTCATCAATATCGAGTTGACCGCTACGTCGGACGAACGTGCCTCGGCTGCGACAGGGGTGTGGTGTGCGAAATATCGATCGCTGGTTTCCCGGACTTTGCAGTGATTTCGCAACTAGTTCTACGATATCTCCTTCCGCGGGCCGGCCATCAGCTACGAGCGACCAAGCCGCCATCGCTTGCTTCGTTCCCAACAATTGGGGGGGGGGGGGGGGGGGTGAGGGGTTCCGGGGGTGCCACCCCCCCTCCTTCCGCCCCTCCAACACTCGAGTCCCACCGCTCCTCGCCATCCACAATCACCCCGTCCTGGCCACGGCCCCGCTTGGAATGACCTCCTCGGCACGCGGGACACGTCGTGTGTGCAGCACCGGAGGTCATCCCGGTTCGGCCTTGCGAGGCTGCCGAAGAGGAGGGGGGTGGGGTGGGGGATTTGAAACAAGTGGGGGGAAAGGGGCAATAACGCCCCCTCCCTCCCCCTCCCTCCCTCCCCCAACCGCACGAGTCTGCGCTACACTTACGGTGTTTTAAGTGCTGATCCCGCTTAAGCAGCAGCAGCACCAAGCGACATCACAAGCCGCTTAGAGCGCCAGATTACACCGGATTAGGGCGCGCGCGCGTAAATAAAACAACAGCGGACGGTCAAATGAGCAGGGGGGGGGGGCGGTGGGCACACGCGGGATATCTCCGGCCACACGGACACCCAATGACACGTTCCGGTGATGGCGCCTGTGCCAGGCTAGGTGCGCGGGGGGGGGGGGGGGGCAAGACTGGAAGGTGCCCGACCAATTGTGATCGTCGACTCAAACGTCGAGTTGATTCTTGATTTGAAACTTTTGTGACTGCAGAGATCCATACTCCTTGGTTATTTCGGTAAAGGCACGTAGGTAGATTTTATTTTGTACCTACGTGACTTTACCGAGTTGATGTTGCGTTAATCGAGAGACCAGGACGTAGCTTCGTTTGGTAAGGGTGACGACGATGGCTGTGGGTCAACAACAACAACAACGACGACACGAAACGGACATAAATAAATAGTAAACGCATCGTTAGGTACGGCCATGAAGCAAACGTAAATCGGACCAAAAGCAACCGCCGCGTGTCAAACCCCGCATGAGACATCGGCAATGTGCGCGCAGACATAAATCGACGTTTCGTTCAAGTCCCTTGCAGCGTGAGTCGGCTGGGGCAAATTATTCCGAGACCGAGTCCAGCCCTTTGCCAATCCACTGCTGGATGAAGGCACTTTCCCACCCCATCATCCCCCGACCCCTCCTCCCCCCCACGTCGTGTCGGTCGCGGGGGTTTTGTTCAGCCATACTTCACCACTCGTGATAGTGCGGGTAGGTGGAGGCAGAGAGTATTAATCTGGGAGCGTACACACGGTGCACACAACTGTATCCGTTCTGACTGGGTGGGGCATAGCAACACGTAGTGTTGGCCATCCACCTCCTCGTGTGCCGTGCCGGCTCTCATAGGTGCTCGCTAACAACACTTGCCCCAACAGCGCCATTGTTTGATTTAAGGCTGAGTCAACCTACGGGCGCGCCAGGATAGGTTGAAAGATGGATCGCGAACAGGTGACTACCCGTGTCCTGAAAACCAAAGTGTTGGTCACTGGGTGTCGTAGCGGGTGGCGATCACCGCTGGGTACACGAAGACAAAGATCCCCCCCCCCCCGTATCGCCTGAAGTGCTGTTAGCGAGCACCTCTGAAGGCCGGCACGGCACACGAGGGGGTGGGTGGCCAGCACCACGCCCGACTGCCTTTGTCTCCCCAGTGTCGACGTTTACACACTGCACCAGGTACTCATTTGAGACTGAGTTGACCTAGGGGAGGCCCAGGACCGGTTCAGATAATCGTCACCGGTGTTGGCCGTGAGCGAGAATAGAACCCGAGTCGCCGGGTTCATAGCGCAGCGCGCTAACCGCTACACTACCGCTTCCCACACACACACACTCGCACACACACACACGGTCACACAGACACACACACAGATATACACACACACAGACACACACGCCACGCGTACACCCCCGAGCGGAGTTTCGTTCACCATGCCCTCACCCCCTCCCTCCACACTCGCCCAGCGCGTTCCACGTAAAGTGGTGGAGTTGTGAAATGACAGGTTTTATATTAAAAAATATAAAATAAATAAAGGCCATATAATCTCCGCGATCCTTTTTTGTACGGAAAAATAGAGAGATCCTGACAGGTCCATCTTTCACATTGCGACCGCGGTATTAAAATCATACCTCGTTTGGGATTTTAAAAATCGCCGCTACGGGGTTATGGAATCCTCTTCTCCCTCCCGGCCTTCACAGGTGCTACTCGCTAACAGCACTTGCCCTAACAGTCTCTTAAGCTATACGGGGTGGCTTTGTCCGAGTGTGTGTGTGCGCGCGCGTGTGTATAGTTCGCTATTCCCGACTTCACTGCGGTTAGTAAATCCACTGCTGGATGAAAGCTTCTCGTCACCGTTTCGTGTATACCCCACCTCCCCTCCTCCCCCAGCGCGTATCGAACTCGGGTCTTCGCTGGGTTCGTAGCGCGGTGCGCTGAACCACCACTGCGCTACCGTTCCCCGCGCCAAAGACACGCGCGCGCACACACGTGCCCGCCGAAGACAAACGCACGCGCATGCGCAATCGCGCACGGAGCAATTAGACGACTCCTCTCCTCGGCGACTTAGTAAGCAGCGTAAATAAGTAAATAAACAATCAACCATTAACAGGGAAACATTCGCGATAAGACACAAGGGCAGCAATCGCTGCGCTCAGCACAAACGAGGCCGCTTCTCTGCACGCGTGGCACTTCAACACAGCGGCGCGGTGGCGGCGTGCGAGTGGTGGCGTGTGTGTATCTCTGTGTGTGTGTCTATGTGTGTGTGTGTATCTCTGTGTGCGTGTCTTGTCGGGAGCGGTGGTGTAGCGGTTAGCGCGCTGCGCTATAAACCGGGCGACACCGGGTTCGATTCCCGCTCACGGCCAACACCAGTGACGATTTATTAGAACCGGTCCTGGGTCTCCCCTAGGTCGACTCAGCCTTAAATGAGTACCTGGTGCGGTGTGTAAACATCGCCACTGGGAGACAAAGGCGGTCGGGCGTGGTGCTGGCCACCCACTCCCTCGTGTGCCGTTTGGGCCTTCATAGGTGTTCGCTAACAGTACTTGCCCTTATAGTCTGATAAGGCTATACGGGGGATCTTTGTCTTTTTTATCTTTGTGTGTTTGTGTGTGTATCTCTGTGTGTGTGTGCCTGTGTGTGTGTCTGTGTGTGTCTGTCTTTTATGTACGGATTTTTACTTCGCTTTACGCGGTGGTGGTAGTTAGTAGTAGATGCTTTCCAAAAAAGGGGCTCACAGAGCAAAACGGGACGCTAAAATGCATTTGGGCTCGCTAAGAGGTTACCCGCGAATACGGAGGGACACAACACCGCATTCCGACGGGCTAATATGTTAACCGCGAATACAGAGGGACGCTAACTTGCATTTTGGCCAGTTAAGCTGTTAACCGCGAATACAGAGGGACGCTAAATCAGACGAAGCGGGAGAACGCGGGGGGGGGGGGGGGGGGAGTCTAATTGCCTTCAGCCAGCGAGCCACATGGCTTGCGTGCATCGCGCCACCGGTGACCCACGGCGGCCGCCTTCATCCAGCAGTGGATAAACCACTGCAGAACGATAACGTTTGTCGCTGGAACAATAACAATTACACCAACAACAAAAACAACACACGTGGCCTTAAAAAATTAAGGGGGGGGGGAGGTGGTGAGAGCAAAAAAAACAACAACCATACCACGAGATTCCGCGCTGTGTGCGGCAGGATTCGTGATTAATGTGGGACGAGGACGCACGCGCGGTCTATCTGACGCTTGTATCTGCGCGGCGTTCATAGCCGCCGCGGGTCTGCTGGAGGAGGAGGCGCTCGTGTTTGTGTGGCGTTCATAACGGAGGTGGGGGCATAGGGTGGGGCGGTGGTGGAGAAGGGGGAGGGGGAACCCAGCCCCTCTAATGTTCCCGTGGCGCGGATCGCAATCTCGCTCCGCTCGTGAAGAACACCACCACCACCATCACCACCACCATCACCACCACCACCACCACGGCCATCACCGCCACGCGGGCTGACGACGCGCAGCGGAAGCGGCAGCGGCAACAACAACAACAACGACGACGACGCTTCACACAACAATAACACGGGCGTAATGAAAAATAATATCGCGTGAGATTAAATATAAGCAACGTGTTTTATTACTATTATTATCATTGTTGTTAAAGAGTTGGCACGGTGCGAGGTGGTGGGTGTGGTGGGGGGGGGGGGGTTCGTGCACTGCCCCCCCGCCCCCCTCCCACCCTCCACCACTCTGCCTCCCCAATCGGCCCCTTTTAGCTCATATCGTCTTTCTTGTATCCTCCTGCTGCTGCTGTTGTTGTTGTTGTTCTTGCAGCTGACAAAGATGCGTCGTCTTGTTGCCCATGTGCGGGACGAGGATAAAGTGGGGATCATTATTTTCCCGGGGGGGGGGGGGCGGGGGATAGTGGTTGGGGGGCGGGGGCGGGTGGAGGGGCATGTGAGCAGCAGTGTCGGTGGCGTGGTGGGGGAGTGGTGGGGGAGTGGTGGGGGAGCGGTGGAGTGGTGGTTCGTGCGCTGCGCTACGAACCCTGCAATAGAACCCGGGGCTCGATTCCGGCGATATTTGACCTGTTCAGATAATTATCTGAGCAGGTCCTCGGTAAGTAACAAGAACAACAACGACAACAACAAAGCGTTGTCATCTTCTACACAAGAGCCGTGAGCGTCGTTGCTGAGTTTGAGTCATGCGTGGAACGAGAGCCCCCCACCTCAATTTTTACCACAGAGGAGCCCCCCCCCCCCGACTATAAACACCCTGGCAGTACGCCAGCATGGGTTCAAGCCAACCTCCTTGACTGATGAGCCGATGACTGTCGCAACGGACCCAGCGTCTGTCACTTTGATTGCACCAATATTGCCGAATCTTGCCGATGGCACGTGTGTGCGCAACAAAAAAAACGATCGAAATTAACAATCCTCATTGTATTTATTACAAACACATTCCTGCGGAGGGAGCTGGTAGGAACGTTGGGTTGCTCGGTCAATGGCCAGGGTCAACGGCGGCGTGGTGTATTCCGCAAATATGCCCGACTGTGAGGGCGGGCGCAAGCCGGCGTGAGTAGGTTAAACGTTGAGTTTTATAAGGGCACCACGGGGTGACCAGCCCCTCCCCAGCCAGCCCCACCCTCCCCACCCAGTCCCACCCTCCCCACCCAGCCCCTCCCCACCCTCCCCTCCCCTCTCCACCCAGCCCAACCCCTCCCATTTTTGGATGCACGACGGACGGACGGACACAATAATCCCCTGTGGGCTGTTGTAACCAGGAGGTTCCTACCAGTATTATTATGATGATGACATTCTTGAGCATCATGGCATTACGTCCGGGAGCTGAATGACACCGACGAAGTCTGCCGCTCGACACCATGAGAGGCCCGCGGCTGGCGAGCTGAGCTTACGGCTCGTCCGGCGACCCGAGTTCGATTCCCGCTCACGACCAACGCTGGCGACGATTATCTCCCCCTAGGTCGACCCAGCCTAATTTTTTTAAATACCTGGTGCGGTGTGGAAATGGAAAGATCTGCATTTGGGGAGACAAAGGCAGCATAGGCGTGGTGGTGCTGCTGCTGCCTGCCTGCCGTATCACCCCGTGCGCCCTATCGGACTTCACAGATTCTCGCTCTCACAGCACTTGCCCCAAAAGTCTGTTAGCGGCTATACGGGGGATCTTTGTCTGTGGGGGGCGGTGGGTGGTTAGGGGGGTGGGGGGGGAGTGTTTGTTATTGTGTTCACAGTGAGAATACAAAAGCGAGTAGCATCCATATGTATGCTGCGGCAATTATACAAACGTGTGGCCGCGCCACGGAGCCCGATGACGGGAAACGATAGCGTTCGGGGGAGCGCAGTCAGGCGGATGATGATGCTGCTGATTCTGATGCTGCTGATTCTGATGCTGCTGCTGATGATGATTACGCCGATGCTCTCCGCCGATGGGTGTTTCGGTCGCCGTTTTGTTGTTGCTGTAATTGGTGCTGTTCCTGTTGATACCGATGCCGCCGCTGATGCCGCATTGCTGTTACCGATGCTGCCGACGATGCTGTGACCGCCGCAGCCTACCCGCTATTATTGCCGCTGCTGTTCCACCTCGCTGCTGAGGTCTCGGCGCGACCTCTCCGTGTCACGCGCGCCTCCGTTAAAATAATGGCCATGGGCGTCACGTGCGCGTGCGTGTGTGTGCGTGCGTGTGTGCCTGCGCGTGTGTGTGTGCGTGCGTGTGTGCGTGTGTGCCTGCGCGTGTGTGTGCGTGTGCGCGCGTGTGTGTGTGTGCCTGCGCGTGTGTGTGTGTTTGCGTGCGTGTGCGTGTGTGTGCGCGTGTGTGTGTGTGCGTGTGTGCCTACGCGTGTATGTGTGCGCGTGTGTGTGCGTGTATGTGTGCGTGCGCATGTGTGTGCGCGTGTGCGTGTGTGTGTAGCTCTACGCTCCACTAAAAACCTGGCTAACACAAGTTTGATTCCTGCCCATGGCCAACACCAGTGGCGATTATCTGAACCGGCCCTGGACCTCCCCTAGGTCGAGTCAGCCTCAAAATGAGTACCTGGTTACGGTGTGTAAACATCGCCAGTGGGGAGACAAAGGCGGACGGGCGAGGTTCTGGCCACCCAATTCCCGAGTGCGTCGTGTCAACCTTCATAGAGGTGCCACTTGCTCCGATAGTCTGTTAAGGCTATACGGGGGGGGGAATCTTTGTCTTTGTTATGATATTACTGGTCACCGTAGCCCGCCTCGTACACTCTGACATCATTACGGACATATCAATAATCATCTCATTGCTATTCCACTGCAATAATAATTGGTCTCAAATCCGAGTTAACTTTTCCCGTGATTTAAAAAAAATAACACACGAACCCTTGACTGACTTCCCTATTCCAATTATTCTATAACACACAGTAACGACCGCGGCTAACGTATCCACACCGTGCCCTCCCCCCCGCCACCTCCTCCAACAACCACAACCACCGCGTCAACAACTACAACGACCGCGACAACAACCGGCACCGCGCCTCTAACTCTCCCGTCACTCCACCCACCCACAAAGCCCCTCGGATAATTCCTCCGCGTGAGAGCGACTGATTCACTCAAACCACGTCGGATCGTATTCCAGGATTAACACCCCCCCCACATCCTCGCGACGCGTGCTTGCGCGGCTAAACAACTCGAGATGAGACCACATGCGAGCGACGCCACGCGCAGTACGAAAATGCCTGCTCACAACATCACCTGCTCGCACCATCACCTGCTCACATCATCACCTTCTCACACCATCACCTGCTCCCCCGCCTGCTACCACCATCACCTGCTCACAACATCACCTGCTCTCCCGCCTGCTCCCACCATCACCTGCTCCCCTGCCTGCTCCCACCAGCACCTGCTCCCACCATTACCTGCTCCCACAATCATCTGCTCCCACCATCACCTGCTCCCCCGCCTGCTCCCACCATCACCTGCTCCCCCCTGCTCCCCCGCCTGCTCCCACCATCATCTGTCTCCCGCCTGCTCCCACAACCAAATCGTCCGAGATATCTACACGCTCACGTGTGAACGCGCACGCGTCAAACGCGGCACAACAACAATCAGTACAGAGCGGTGACGAGGTCCCCGCGCCGCTTGCGCCAGGCTAGATGCACCTAGAAGCAATGCACACGCACAGCACGTACGCACACAGCGCCGATGCTTAGTCGCGACCTCGGATATACCCAGCACCGGTTCAGATATCTCGCCACTGATGATAGCCGTGAGCAGCTATCGAACTCCGACGGCTTGGGTTCGTCGCGCAGAGCGCTGACCGTGGCGCCACCGCTCCCCGCATGCGCGAACAACTCGATCCTGAACCGGTCCTGGGCCCCTCCCCTGTGTCGACGAAGCCTCAAAACGAGCTCCTTGGTCGCGGTGCGTAAACACCGTCACTCGGGAGACAAAGGCGGCCGGGCGTGGTGCCGGCCACGCCACCCCGTCGTGGCGTGGCATTCATAGGCGCTTGCTGCTCGCTCACGGCGCTTTCCCACCAATATAGTCGGGGGGGGGGATGGGGGGCTCTCTTTGTCACGTGACCTCAAAGGGAGCCCTGCGGCTATGAGCTGTGAGCGTTACTCGCAAGCAGAGCGCAGTGAGGGTTTGTGACCGGGCCTCAAGCACCCCCCTCCCACACACCCCTCACCCCCCCCATAACCACGACCACCACCACAACCACCACCACCACCACGCCCGCCCCGCTCCCCATTCCGCTGCAGTCGCTGAGACGACAACAAATGCCTCGGTTATACCGCGCCGTGGGGAGCACGGTGGATTGCCTCGTGTGTGTATGTGTGTGGATGTGTGTGGGTGTGAATGTGGGTGTGTGTGTGGGTGTATGTGTGTGGGTGTGTGGGTGTGTGTGGGTGTGTGTGTGTGTGGGTGTGTGTGGGTGTGTGGGTGTGTGTGGGTGTGTGTGTGTGTGGGTGTGTGTGGGTGTGTGTGGGTGTGTGTGTGTGTGGGCTGTGTGTGTGTGGGTGTGTGTGGATGTGTGTGGGTGTGTGGGTGTGTGTGGGTGGGTATGTGTGGCTGTGTGTGTGTGTGTGTGGCTGTGTGTGTGGGCTGTGTGTGTGTGGGTGTGTGTGTGGGTGTGTGTGTGTGGATGTGTGTGGGTGTTTGTGTGGGTGGGTGGGTGTGTGTGGATGTGGGTGTGTGGGTGTATGTGGGGGTGTGTGTGGGTGTGTGTGGGTGTGTGTGTGTGGGGGTGGGGGGATGTGGGTGGGGGGGGCTGTTCATCAGTGGGGTAGCTATCGAGTGCGGTGGCGGTGGTGGCGGTGGTGATGGTGGGGGACAATTAAGACGATGGTATTTCATTCCTTGCACCAGAGCCCATGCTGACGAAGCCACTGGGTGGTGAATACGCTGGAGAGATGGGGGTAGGAGGGTGGAAGGCGGGAGGGATGGGGGGGAGGGTGGGGAGGAGGGTGGGAGGGTGGGGAGGAGGGTGGGAGGGGTGGGGAGGAGGGTGGGAGGGGTGAGGGTTTTACACAGTGAGTGGAGCTCACGGAGGAGACGACTTCACGCAGTGCGGCGAGGAGGTCACAAGCCGCTTTTTAACCCAGAGCGCCAGTTCCGCTGATTCCGCTCGAGCCGCGGAAGGTCTCGGCGCACGCGCACGCACGCACGCGCACACAACAATACAACAAAACTAACCCCTCAACCACCGAAGCGCGTTACCTCCACAATAGCCCCTCGAGAGCGAATCTCCGTAGCCGAACATTGGCTCACTGATGACCACGCGCGCACACGAAGCACCGATGCAGCGCCGTGGGGGTAAGGGAGGCCAGGGGGGAGTCTGTCGCTGGCGGTCTCTGTGCGCTCGGCGTGAG